>NC_062257.1:1125700-2401346 GCF_905475465.1 Pieris napi | reverse complement strand
GTATTTTGGATAGACAACGAAAGAAGTGGTCAAAGCATATACTCGTGAAGAGGAAGAGAGATTAGGATTAAGTAATTTAAACTTTAAAATTTTCATATATTTGTAGTATTTTTAAAATAATTACTAGTAATTTAGATTATTATTAGTAAATATCATTGACTCTTAATTAATAAATTAATTAATTTACTAATTAAGAGTCTAATTAAATTATTAATTAGACTCTTAATTAGTTAAATTAGTTAAATTAATAATTTAATTAGACTCTTAATTAGTAAATTACTTACCATTTCTTTATCAACATCAATGGACTGTAGAACTGAATCGGGCTTGTTACTCTTAATCACTATGTTCATAAGGGAGCTGGGACGCCATCTTGAACAATAATTATATAATTAAGTATAATAGTTGGAGTTTGAATGTATAAGTAATGGCAGGCAACATTTGTCACACGTGAAAAATCGGAATGTTTATTTAAATGACGGCTCATTGGTCTAGTGGTTAGTACCCCTGACTGCGAATCCATGGGTCCCGGGTTCGATCCCCGGCTGAGACAAACATCGATGTGATGAGCATTTGGTGTTGTGGTTAGGTCTTGGGTGTTTAAATATGTATTTATATATCTATCTATAATATGTATGTATATCCGTTGCCTAGTACCCATAACACAAGCTTCACCAGCTTAGCATGGGACTAGGTCAATTGGTGTGAATTGTCCAATCATAAAAAATAAAAAAAATGTTTTAACAGATTTTCTGTTATAAAACCTTACTTCTCTTCTAGACACGGACAGTGAAACATCCTAGGGTTTTATAAACTTAAAATATTGTAAATTTGTAATAGTATAGTGTTTGTAATCTAATATATAAAATTCTCGTCTCTCTCGTGTCGCGGTGTTTGTGGTTAAACTCCTCCGAAACGGCTCGACCGATTCTCATGAAATTTTGTGTGCATATTGGGTATAATTGAGAATCGGACAACATCTATTTTTCATCCCCCCAAATGTTAAGGGTTACCCCTAATTTTTATAAAAAATAATTTAAATTAATTTTTAATTTTTAAACAAAACTTTTTGTTTTTATTTTTTTATGATACAACATACAAAAATACATACAACCCTTAATTATCACCCCTCTACGATCAACCCCTTATTTATTATAGTAGATAGTTACTTTTATTGTACTAAAAAAATGTTTCCTAGAAATAATATACCTATAGTTAATCTTTTATTTTGATTGTATAATTTACTAGCCGTTTCGCGCCCGCTTTGCTGGACGAATTAAAATAAATTTTATGTTTCATTATTTTATTTTTTTTCATATTTTTATTATTCTTCTTTTTAACTTCCCGCTAAGAAAATTGAAATATTTCGAAAATCGAGTTTTTAACAGATGTTGACGTTTTGCGGTTCTAGGAAGCCTCTTTTGTTTTTATTAGCGGGAAAATTTTCATAAAAGTAAAACAGAAATAAAAAAATGAAGGAACGTTGGAATTAAATTTCTTTTATTTATTAATTAATTTTAAATTTTCGCATCGAATGGTGGTAGTTTCATGTCGATACGATCAGTGGTTTAAGCGTGAAAGAGCCTCAAACGAACACCATTTTCTTTTCTGAATGTATAAATATATGACCAAGTGACAATTATTTCTAAAAAGACAAAATATTTCCCTATTAATTTATTGGAAAATTCAATTGTCGTAGTATATTTGTATCCTTATTATTTATGTATTGTATTAAACCTTCCCTGAACTTCCACAAATATTTCATGATCATAATAAGCCAAATCGGTCCAGCCATTCTCGAGTTTTAGCGAAACACCAACTGCAATTCATTTTTATATACATATATTATATAGATAGATAGATAAACATACCTTTTTATACTATTAGAGTTATTTCTAAAAGTAACCGCAGTTTCGGAGGCTGTATCCATTTTGATAATACTAAATACACATGCACACCACAAATAAAATATAAATTAAATGTTACAGATTATCCACATATCATATCTTATCAATTAATTAATTATAATATTGTGCAAGTATGTTTATTTTCAATTTGAGGTTAATAATTTAATCTTTAAAGCGGAGCGGGGCGCCCGTAGTATCTAAAAAATAAAAAAAAACAGTGGCGCTACTACCTATTTAGGTCTGGGCCTCAGATTTCTGTATCGGTTTAATGATCATTTATCAATCTAATAGGCAAGTAGGTGATCAGTCTCCTGTGTCTGACACACACCGTCGACTATTTGGGACTAAGGCGTTTTCATAGTAATCATAAAAAAAATTAAAAATCAATAAAAAGAAAACTAAAACAAATTAAAAAGCTTGGTCCTTGTTGGATCTTTAACGCTAGCAGCATTTCCTCGCTGTATTGCGTTACTTATTCGTTGAGCGAGGAAAGCACCAGCTCTGGGGTCACCGATACTATCTACCAGGCGCCAATTTAAATCATTAATTAGCGCCTGTGCCTTTAATAATTAAATACGTATGAAGATAGTACAACAAAATCAATAAAATATTCCCTAAAATGTTATATATTATTTTAAACTAGAATCTCTATTACTAGGTCAAAACAATAAAAATAGCCCCCACCTGGTTCTTCATTTTACAATAAATAAGAATGCTATATTACAAATTTTATTTTTAATTAAACTTTTCCTTATTCTGTTCATGAATTGTATTATTCAGCTCTGATGTTATGTTTCTTTAAAGAAACATAGGTATTTTTCAAATTTATAATATGTAAATAATAAGCCATTTGAAAATATTCGAATAACAGTTTTAATTTAGTTAGGATGACGCCATCAGTATAGAAAAAGGTGTCTTCAGGCAATGTTCAATTGGGTGTAAACATATATTTCATTGGGGATCTTCTTCACATACATGTCTATCAATTCAGCGAGTTAGTCAGGTCATATTTAAGCTGTACCGTTTACGACGACATCGTTTAGACGGATTTTGGTCAATATCGGTTATTTTGAGCTAAATCAAAGGTAAAGACCTTAAAGGAAAGGACCTGTGAAACGGTCCCGGCTGAATTCTATTGTATTAGGTTGTTATTCGTTGTTATTTCTTAATAACAACGTCATCGGCTGTTACGACTATCGGTTTTTACGACGAATTATGAGTAGTCCCTTCGATGTCGTTATAACATAATATTTTTATTTATATTATATGATAATTCATTAATATAATATTGTAAATAATATAAATAAACAATACATTATTTATTATATTAATAATAAAAGGAATTTATTTTTATATTGAAGTTACTAATGGTTTTCGAGTTCTGAGTTAATTATTTTAGGAAAACAAATTTGTGAACAATAGGTAGATACCCCATCATATTTATAAGTTAAAGAATTTTTGCCTATAATTATAAAATGAAATTTTGTAAACACCAAAACATTGATCCTATCAAAATTTGACGGAAACGTTTAACAGCATCATTTAAATTTCAAAATGTTCGTTCTTTCGTTCGGTCTTGCGATTCCTATATGCTCCAGTTTATAGGAGGTCATGGTACGAAAAAATGCTATAGAATTTAGGAAGCTAAACTCATTAATATCTCAACTGGATTGTTTTAAGAAAACTCCTGGTAGGCGCCCTGGACTACTGGAACCTAACATATGCATATGGAAGGCGGGAATATGTGCCCTGTGCCCGTACAAGTATGTTACAACCGTACTATATGATCATTTATCATGTAAACTTTCTTTGCAAAATAATTTGTATTTGGGCACATTTAGATTTTTTGCTTAGGGCGAAATCGCCCTGTCCTCTAACTTTGTGCTATACAAAGAGCATTGATGTTTCAGGAGACTCATAAACGGTATTTTACTCTTAAGAGTCTATTTTTGTGTAGTTGTGCGTTTCAACCCGTAGAAGTTCATAATATTTAAGTTTATATTGCAAAATAAAACAATCAAAACGTGCGTTTTTTGCATGTCCCACCCCTACATCTTCAAGTTCGCAGCTAAAATTAATATTAATGCTTGCTATTTTTTGTAAGGTTATAAGTGTCATTCGAATGATTTAACACTAGGCTTTCAATTTAAACCCTAATTAAACCATCGGTTAAGATTATAAATTGATTTCAGATAACATTAGTGCTGTCCTCAAAATTTGGTATTGTGGACAGTCCACTAGACGTAACGGTCTTATTATTCCCACTTCCCTGCTAAAAACTACCGTTCTGAGTTAGGATTTTAATAAATAAAACATTATTTTGTTTATGGAAGACGTTTTCTTGCGAAAAAAGCGTCAGTTGCCCTGTAAATCGCGATTGTAAAGGATTGTTTTTAGTTGTCAAAAAATGTACAGACAAATATTTGAAAAATTTGAGGATTCGTTTATCATTTGAAATTGCGCCATCTAGTTATTCGAACCAAAAGCTAAGCTGTTTAAAGAATCCACTCACCGCTAGAGGCGTGGGCAGCTAGCGTTAGTTTAGTGATGTATTTTATGCTTGATTCGAATTTGAGGATCGTGACGTTTCGTTCCGATACGCTAAACGGAACGGATGTACTTCATCCGATTAATAAATCAAAAAATAATCTAAATATTGTATGGAATTAAAATACTTTCGATAGTTTTACATTTGTTATTTTGAATCTCTCCATATTTCGAATATTAATAATTGTTGTTAAAATCAATGTTAATTGGTCCCCTCGGTAATTTTAAGCTGAAGGAATAGTATCTTGCATAATTCGAAGTCCGGGCTTCCCTATTCTCTATAATTTGACGTGTGTTAGCTTTTAATATTTATTTAATTAAATTATAAACATTTTATGAAACATATTCTTAAGAATCTTGCTACAAGTGCAATAGTTACTCATTTGACTCGTTCGGTTGTTTACGAATTGACTCAAACAACTGCCAGAATTGGGATGGTCGGGTCGGAGTAGGGAATAGATGATAAAAGAGGTTATGCATATACGCACGGGTAATTCCTTTGTTCAAGATTGAAGTTATACAGTTTACGTAAAATCAGTGAAGTGAATTATATTGAATCAAGTAATCATTGGAGTATTTAATTTCCTACCCTAAGAGCTAGATCAACTAGCCTTTACACGTTTTTATCATGCACAGATCTGTCAATAGTATACATAAATAAGATATAAGCATGTTCGCATTCCAGTCTTCTCTTAAACGTTAATAAGTCATGTTAATGTTTGATGACATAATGATAATGATAGACTAAAGTCAAACAAACTTTACTTAACTAATTCACTAAATAAAAATTTGTGATTTGTTCCCCATTCGGAAATCGATTGAATCGGATACAGATCCGATGGTCACATCCCTAGGCCAGTTTACGCCACGCAGCCGGCAGCGCCACTAGTGGGGAGTGGCGTTCATTAAGGCATGTCACTCAACTCTCAAACTAAACTTTAAGCAGCGCTAGTGTTTTTAATTATTTTATATTTACTTGGCTTGTTAGTTGTTAATTCTATTCCCGAATCCCGTTTCAATAGAGGTTATGTGTAAAAAAACATTTAGTTTGTAGTGTAGTGTGTAAAATAATTAATCTTAAAAATGGAGAGTAGAAAAGATACTTTAACCATGGCAAAAATGTGTCGGTTTTGTTTGACGCAAACAACACCTCTGAAGAGTTTGTATTCCAAAAATAAGACAAATAAAGACGCTTTAAGTTTAAAATTTAAAGTTTTGTCTTGTCTCTCGTACGAGGTAAGTTCAGCTTTTTCTTGACAAATAATCTATAGTTTAATTGTAGCAGACGCCACTGCAATTTTACCGCAACGACTGGTATGGCCTACAGAAAAAACATGATTTCGGAGCTATTAGTACGAATATTTACAAAGTAGCGATATAATAAAATAGATACTTATTTTGTGGATATGGTTTCTTATTTACTTATATGACTCTGGTTGTAAAATCCACTTAATATTAGATTGATTTGGGAGTGACCTCAAAAGCGCCATCTGGTGTGTAACAATACTGAATGTAAAAATTTTGTAATTCATAATTTTTCATTTATTACAGGTTTTTCCTTCTGATAGAATGCCTACATACATATGTGACCGCTGCAAGTTCTTTATGAACTCATTTTATGAATTTAAGAAAATTTGTAGGCAATCGGAGGAGTTAGTTCTGAAGTTCATCCGCAATGGGAAAGCATTTGAGCCTGTTACTTGGCCTAAAGCACTTTCAAAAGTAAGATATTTTAATTTTATTCAATAAATAGACTCTCACTAAAAACATATTATAAGACAGATAAAACTATACCAAAACATTAGGCTAAAATATAATTTAACAAATTAATAATAATTTAACTTAAATTAGAGATATGACTAAAGCCCTTGTTGTTCGAGTCATGAAAAATGGCAGCATTTTTTGAATGATGATTAGTTGCTTTTGAGACATTTAGTATTAACTCTATATTGCCTTATATAAATATATCAAGTTTCTTAGGGCCAATTTAATAAATACATTTGACACTGCATCAAAGTTCCTATAACTGTAGAGAAGTTCCTTCTTCCTATCCGGTACACTCTTGATAGAACGGTCGTGATCGCTATGAAGTAGTGGTAATAGTGATAAAGAAGTGGTGGTAGAGAAGTATAATATAATTTATTTTGGAAGTCATAACTGCAAAATTGTTTATTAAATATTTATTGTATTATTTATACTAATAAACCGTTATGACTATGATAAACAATTTCTGTTCTGTATAGAGAACTGCATGGTGAGACAATGTTGCATCAGTGAACCCTGTATGAAAGTATTACTGACAGATGTCAAATGTAGTCTATTAAATTGACCTTACTGTTATAATATTTCCTTGGCTTATGTGGTATAACTCAGTAGTTATAAACAAAGGGGTTGTGATAGTTGTCATAGATATGAATAGCAAATAAGGTTGCCATTTCAAGAAAACTTAATGTTAAATAAATTATGCCTCATTAGACTGTTACTGTGTGTGTATTTTGTACATTTAAAACTTATTAGACAACATGATTAGTATTTTTTTTAGTTATGTTAAATTGAAATTACTACCTAAAACGAACATACAAAATCTCTAATTTAGTGGTCAAAATTCAGAATTAGATAAATTTAGTATTGCTATAAAAGAAAATTGCTATTTTCTATATAAAATAATATTATTCTAAATTGATTTTATTTGTTCTCCAGATTTTTAATTACTATTGACATACTTCCATTTTATGCTTCCGTCTTTATGCTTGTATACTTTCTTTCTACATCATAATTTCATAAGTATCTGATTGTTCTCCTTGTAACATGTCTGATGTTTGACAGCTTAATAACTTAACTTAGCATTTTTAAATCAACCGAATAAAATATAGAATAGTTTTTTTTTTTTTTAAGACAATTCACACCAATTGACCAAGTCCTATGCTAAGCTGGTGAAGCTTGTGCTATGGGTACTAGGCAACGGATATACATACATATTATAGATAGATAGACATATAAATACATATTTAAACACTCAAGACCTAACGCACAACACCAAATGCTCATCACATCGATGTTCGTCTCAGCTGGGGATCGAACCCGGGATCCATGGATTTGCAGTCAGGGGTACTAACCACTAGACCAAATTAGGCTACTAATGAAGTACAATTTTCTAGGTGTATGACAGTTCCAAAGATGTGGTAAATACAATCATTGAAGGTGGAACAACGGTGCAAGTATCCTCGCTTGATACATCTGAGAGTGAAGATGAGGATGCTAATGTATACAACGTTCAGGTAATATTTTATTACAGTTACACGGTGCTGAAACTGACATTTAAATAAAAACCTTGTCACCTTAGCAACTCTAATGAGTTAAGTAATCTTATATATTCCTTGAGGGCTATGCTAAATAGGGGCTTAAAATTGTTTATTGATTTTGTAGTAATCTTACAGCTAAGGAGGCGTTCAAGTATTACGTCACGCAATTTTTTTGAGATTATAAACCCCCCCATGTAACGCGCCGTAACGTTTTTCTGTACCCATTAGTAAAACGTTTCGTGACCACCAAAGAGACTCTGTTACCATTATGTGGTGTAAAGTACTGGAAAGTCGAAAATAATATTAACAATAACGCTTAATTCAATCCCCGTCCCGCATCGTAACGTTTTACAAAATGACACAAACAACCCCAACAAATTCGTTAAGTAATATTTGAACGCTCCCTAACATACATAAAACAAACTCTTAGACAAAAATAAAATGAAATTTAACATTGAACGAATGAAAATTAATATTTCAAAGAAAAAACTCAATTCTTACTGCTAAACAAATTATTATAATGATGTCTATTCACATCAATTGTAAGATAAGCTGTGCATGCTTTATACATTTGAACCTAAATTGTGATTTATATTGTTTAGATTACTTCCTACACATAGGTTTGTAGGGAAATAATTTTGTGTTTTTTCTATTTATGTTGAAATAATTGAGATTGAGGTATTTAAGCATTTTAAAGTGCAAATAATAACTTTAATTTTCATTCTTAATAGTTTTTTTTAAGAATTAAAATATAATTTTTTTCTTTTTTAAATATTTTCGTTTGACAAAATGAAGAAAGATTGAAGATAAAACAAACTAGTACAATACAAGTTTTAAAATGAGTGAAATTATATAAACAATGTATTACAAAAGTAACATATTTGAAATACTTTAATTTAAAAATTTTGTTTTAATTTTATAAACATGCTTATACACCATTTTGCTTACCGCTATCATTCATCATATAAAATGTTTTGAATAAATACACTAGTAATTTGTGGAATTAAATATCTGTATATTTAAATATTAATTAATGTTATTTGTAAAAATTATTCTTAATTATTATTTACTAAATTATTATTTACTAAATTATTATTTACTATATACTTTTCACACACCTTCCAAGTCTTCTTTACTTACACTATTAATTTTTACTATTATTATTATTACTGTCTTTTTCTTTTTTTGCGTAGGCGCAAACTAACTGTTGTGGTCTCTGGCAGAATAATCAGCGCTGTGGAATATGTCTGCTCCACAGCATAATGCAACACACACACATTACACACTTAAAATGTACCTTTATTTCTTTTTTTCTTTACATATTTTTTTTTTATTATCATAATTATTTTGTGTGTTACTGTGTGTCATTTAATATGAATTGTAACTCATAGGTCATAATAGGTTACATCAATATCAGAGATTTGGTTTGAGTCTGTTCTCACCTGAAATACCTTGATTCAATTTAAGAAAGATAGTGTAATATTAGAAACCATAAAAGGAAATTTTTGTGAATGACACTTTATTTAAATAACAAATATTATGATTAATGTAGTTTTGAGAAATATAGTAGAAGGTTTTCTTAACATATTTGTTTTTAAAAATCACAAGTCCTTAAGATGTATTAATACTTATATTGAAAAAAGAAGAAAGAAAAAGAACTAAATCAGACTCTCAAATTAATCAACAATTTTCTCTTCTTTTTAAATAAATAAAAATATAACCGAAGGTACTATGAAGGTGATTCAAGATTAGTGACTTACAATTGTTTTATTTTATTATAGTCTTGTTTTTTTATCTTTAATCAATAGAAAGGCCAAAGTATTTTTTTTAGTCTGAAATGTTTATTTTTTTATTTATTAACTTTGATCTTTCAGATTGGTGACGACGACGAAGCAAAAACAACGCAAGTGAAGATTGTCACCACAGACAATATAGAGAAAAAAGCAAAAAAAGGTAGAGTATAATGAGGTTAAGTTTTTATTTCGCTTTTTTAATTTTATTTTACCGTGTGTTCATAGCTTAAATTTTCCCGTATTTTTTATTTGCATGTTATACTTTTTATTTTGATTAGCATGTCACGTGTTTAGGTGAATGGCATGTTTCGGTGAGTATTTTTGGTTCAATTATTTTGTTTAGAGTAAATCATATAAGTCTTTTAGACTTAGGCCTACAACGCACTAGCGGCTGGCCGCAATGCGGTGTGCCGCTGCGGCAGGCCGCGGTATATACGGTCTGCCGTAGCGGCATGCCGTATTCCGGCTAACCGTCCCTATTGCGGTCTGCCGCAATCGTCACTCGTCAGTGCTTCTTGAAATATCGCGCATTATGGACGTTGAAGAAGTTGCGGCAGTTATTTATTTATATAATCGTAGAAAATATCGTCAAAAAATCTTTGCATAGTGTCTAGCGCAAGGAACAAGCGATGACTGAGGCGGGTAGGACGTGGTATTTGCGGCTAACCGCGCCGAGTGCGTGGAGGGACGCGGCGCGCCGCATCATTCAACCGGTGCGGTTCGCCGCAGCTCCAGATCAACCGGAGCGGTTGACGGTTGACCGCAAGTCAGTGCGTTGTTATCGTGCGGTTTCATGTAATAATCGTAATGTAATAATCGATGTGCGGCCAGCCGCAGCGGCACACCGCATTGCGGCCAGCCGCTAGTGCGTTGTAGGTCTTATACTAATTCTTGTATGTCAATCTTGTGTACGAAGTTTGACACTTGACAGTGCTTTTGACAGTTTATACTAGCTGTGTCTATTTATTTTAATTTAAAATCCAAATGTCTGGTATCTTTTATACTAAAACTCTATATTCGTTTCAAATTATTTAAACAATACATTTCAAAACTAACATGTTTGAAATACTTTAATTTTTAATCTTTTTATTTGAATTACAACTTGACAATTGACTGTTGAAGAACACTGACAGCTAGTAAAGCAGTGGCTATATTCCCGCGCAATTCTATTATGGCAGCGAATCACAAATTGTCTGGTCTTTGACGCATTGTTCGCTCTGTATCTCGGGCAGAAAACATATAATTTAGAGTCATGTAACAAATTCTGTGACAGTATTGATTGTAAAACGAAACCGTGCGTTTCGTTTTTGATCGGAACGCGTCGTTATTTTGTATTTTGTTTATTCACAAGCAGCTTAGTTTGCCGCGCATTGCGAACAGCTGACATTGACGGCTGACAGTTGACATTTGATAGATTCATGTCTTGTAATTTTATGTTAAACGTCTATTTATTGCTTTATTTAAAAACGTAGTAGTATCTGCAGTAGAGTATGGTGTAGGATGTTAGTTTGATATTTAGCTTTTGGCAATTTTTTTAAAATTATTTTTTCTGTATTATAAAACAAATGTATGCGTCTCAATTCTACTTAAGAAACTAAAGTTATTTTGAATATTTAGGTGTCAAAAGGCCAATTTTATAAAAGGACTTATTTCTTGATGACATACATAAGAGTGTATGATGGTATTGACACAGTACCGCTACATGTAATGATTATTTGTATAGTTAATAAATGTGTCAGCCAATTACCATAGATACAGTAGAGACAGAGACACGTGTGGCCGAGGGCTGTTGGCCATGCGAAGAATGCCATCGCACCTACCCGTTGGAACAATTGCTGACCCTGCACAAGATGAGACAGCATAATCGACCTAAGCTCGTCGAATGCGATATGTGCGATTCGTAAGTATTTCGGTCGATATATCCTATTAGCGACCCAATCCTATGAGAAATCGTGACCCGTAATCCTTCCTCTCATACCTTCCTTATGAATTATTCTAGATTATTGTAAACTGAAATCAATTCCGTGCAGTAGTTTTTGAGTTAGGGAGCGTTCAAGTAATTCGTAACGCAATTTTAAGACGCAAAGAGATTATTGACACACACCCCCCCCATTAACTAGCCGTAACGTTTTTCAGTACCCAAGTATAGTAAAACGTTTCGTGACCACCTAGTGACTCTTTAGTTACTATTATGTGGTGTAACCGTGTAAGTAGAAAATAATATACTATTTATACTAATATCAGTTAAGAGGAAAGATTTGATTGATTGTTTGCATTGAATAAGCTCCGAAACTACTAGACCGATTTGAATAATTATATCACCATTAGAACCCTTCACTATCCCTGATGAACATAAGCTAAAGATAAAGGTTATTGTTCCGTATGAAATTACGATTGTGTAATCAAGTTTGATTTGATTGACGATAGAGCAAAGTAATGTACTACAGTTTTTTTCGTTGTCGCTGACTTTTGTAGGCATTAACAAGCTCTACAGATTTTTAACCAAATCATATCTTTCATCGTCAAGGCAGCGTTCGTCAGAAACGTTTTCGTTTTTTTCCTACTAATCTGGCTACCACGAAACTATAACACTCACAAATAACGTAGCTCTCTCTTGGTACAATAATTTCTAAATCGGTTCTGTAGATCCAGAGATTACCCTTAAATCCACACACAATCTGTCAATCTTTACTTCTTTAAAAAAATTTTTTTTTTTTTTTTAAAGACAATTCACATCAATTGACCTAGTCCCATACTAAGCTGGTGAAGCTTGTGTTATGGGTACTAGGCAACGGATATACATACATATTATAGATAGATAGACATATAAATGCATATTTAAACACCCAAGACCTAAGCACAACACCAAATGCTCATCACATCGATGTTCGTCTCAGCCGGGAATCGAACCCGGGACCCATGGATTCGCAGTCAGGGGTACTAACCACTAGACCAATGAGTCGTCTACTTGCCTATAACATTGACAAATGATCATGAAGATATATAAATTTGATGCCCAGACCTAAAAAAAGGTCACTGATTTTATTTGTATATAATTTATGTTAGCTTTAGGAATACGAAATAAATAAACATTATATAGGTAATACCGCTAATACTAGGTCGAATTTTCTTTATTTAAACGACTTCCAAAAAGGTTAAATATTACTTGTGTATGTATTGGAAATAGTTTAGTTATAAGTTCCCGTGGGTTTCGAGTCCAGTTCTATCCAATATCTTCAATTTGTTTTAGTAGTTCTTGAGTGTTAGGGAGCGTTCAAGTATTACGTAACGAATTTTGGAGTAGGGGCTTCTTTTATAAAACGTTACTATGCGGGGCGGGGATTGAATTACGCGTTGTTCTTAATATTATTTTCGACTTTCCAGTACTTTTCACCAGATAATGGGTAATGGTTCACTAGGTGGTCACGAAACGGCGTGTTGCATAGGGGGAGGGGTCAATAATCTCCAAGTATTGCGTGACGTAATATACTTGAACGCTCCCTTATATAATGATATATGTTCCAGAAAATTCTTCTCAAAAAGTGATTTAACAATACATCAACAAAGACATTCCGATGAGACGCCGTTTCCATGTGTGGCCTGCGACCATAAGTTCAAACGGCTTATACTTCTAAAGAGACATGAGAGGGTGAATATTAATTTATCTAATTATTATAATTTTATTTATACAACAGGGGCCAAACTTTCAGTTCTCAACTAAAAAAGTTGATTAAAAAAGTTAAAATTCTTGTAATAAATCTACCAGTTCTCAAAATAAAAAGTTGATTTGAAAAAGTTAAAATTCCTGTAATACATCTACCAGTTCTCAGACTAAAAAGAGTTCATTAAAAAGGTTAAAATTCTTAACACATTAAATGCGAGTTCTCAAACTAAAAAAAAGTTAAATACCATTTATTGCTAGTTTTCAAATCAAGGTCGTAGAACAACGAACCGCTAATAAGCTCTCCACCTCTCTTTTGCTATGCTCTAAAAAAATAAAAATAAAAGTGTGTGTGTACTAAGTACACATGTCAGAAGTGAAACTTCAGTGGCAAACTAATCTTGAAGTGTTGTTCATATTTATACAAATCTAAAAGTTTAGATTTCCGATACTTAGAGGGACGGAAAAAGGAAGATATGTTAGGAATTTAATGAATTTAATTGTCATTAAAATATTAAGTGTCGAATAATAAATAATAAATAATACATAATACATAATAAATCATATATAATGTGACGGTAAATTTTTTTCCAACGCCGATAAAGAAGTTTGACTTCAAAAAGGAACATGGCGCGTAACCGTGACGCGTACGGCGTAACGAAAAAATGTTACACTAAATTTTTTCCAACCTCGATAAAGAAGTTTCACTTCAATAAATTTATATAGTTAATAATATAATAATTATATACACAGTCATTCTTACACATAGTTTTTGTGTTCCAGTTGGTCCATTCGGACCTACCTCAACACAGTTGTCCGAGTTGTCCGGCCACATTTATCTCCGTTGAAGAATTAACGTCCCATCAAGAGAGACACGCGAAAAGAGCGGAGAGGTCATATGTATGCGATGTGTGTGATAAGACGTGAGTAGTTTTGGTACAGGTAATATTCAGATAGATAAATAATGAAAAAAAAAACAGACATTGTCGTTAAAGAAACGAATATATGAAAAATGATTTTGTATTTAAAACTTTTTCTTGAGGGTAGTCCTAAAAAAATGTGATGTACCCTCAAATTGGGCCAACTAAATTATTTTAATCAGTGACTTCAGTAATAGTTATGCAATGTGTGTGTTGCTTGAGTAGTTTTGGTTCAGGTGATATTCAGATAGTTAAATAATGAAAAAAAAAATGCTTTTGTATTTAAGACGTTTTGTGTGTTTCAAACTGTGTGCCTTATTTATAAAAAATCTAACTGCCCTCTTAAACTAGAATCCAATCCAAATCCAGAAGTACGTTAGTTAAAATGATGCAGTTTATTATTTAGATAATTGATCTAGTTTTTATGAACAAAATACGAGGGTACTTCAAATTTTTTGGGAGTACCCTCAAAAAACATTTTTAATGTCTCCCGTTGGTTATACAATTATTTGTTTTCAGGTTCGCCGTACGATCGACTCTTCAAAGACATATCGCCGTATTACATAAACGCGAACCCCAATTCAACTGCGAATATTGTCCTGAGCGTGAGTCTCAGAATACAACCCTTCAATGATTCTTCTTATCTATGGCGTTATTTTATTTTGCTCATAGTATCTAAGTTTGAAGTCTAGACAGTAATTTTTAAGGCTTTTATAATTGTCCGGGCTATATGTTTCGCCGGGAGTTGAATTCAGGACTTTCGGCTTAACGCTTTAATGCATTGAGTAATAGAATCATTGTATTGCTTGTTATATTTTTTTAAATTAATGAACTACCCTCTTTTTCAGATTTTTTTATACTACCTTTAACAATTTTATTCTTATCATTCTTGTGTTTTGTGTTACATTAACTAATTGACGTTTACAGTACATATTATTTAATATTATTTTTTCAGGTATTTCTATTGATAATAAAAATTTAAGCTATGAACATACGAACGACTAATTACGATTTTTTTTAATATAATGCACATTGGTTTTTATAAAGACTTGGCTGTGATATTTAGATAACAGAAAAAAAACATCTTTTATTTCTGAATCTGGCTGAAATTTAGAATTCTTGTAAAGAAGCCCGCTCTAAGTTGACGTAATCGTATTCAGAAAGCTCTTGTCAATTGTGAGGTCTATTGTCTTTGGTTTAGAGAATGCTTTTTTAATAATCTGGAAACCTAAAACTGCATTTTGAGATTCTAAGGAGAAAATAATTTCAAATTCAAAAGTCTGTCTTTATTTAATAACAGGAAAGAGCGCCATTTTAATGTTTAACAATTTATTTGTATGGCGAAGTTCGAGTCGGGTAACACTTGTATAACTAAATCCAGGACGTACTATACTCTGAATTTTAACTCCGTAGAATTCTGACAGCTATCATTTTATGACATTTTTCAATTTCAATACGAATCTATACAGTATACATACATTTTATTTGTTAGTGAATATATCCATTTTATTAAGTGCGGTGCTCCTCTTTAAAGAGGTTTTACGGCGAGTGATAATTACGTCCCTTTTCATCACAAACAGTAAAAAACGCACAAGTAAAGATATTTTTTTAAAGGTTAGGTTTAGGTAAGGTTTTTAAACGCCAGCTAAAGAATAAAATAAAGTAATTAAAGTTAATTCGATATATTGTTCGTGATATTCATACAGTCATTTGAGTAAGAAAATATTTAGATTTATGTTTTTGTGGGTAGAACATAAAAAATATGCAGCGCTTTTTTTATTGCTCTCAAATGGGTCAAATTTTTCCCTTTTTCGGGGGAGAACTTTTTAGTAGCAACACTTATAAATGTCAGAATTCTACGGAATGAAAAATCACAGTCTAAAGTACCATAATGCGTGGTGGTTGTCATGGTAGTGAGAGAGGTATTATCAAGACCGTAATTAAATCCGTGTTCTCCTACCTTTTCGAAAAAAAAAGCCTCGCCTAGTATCGCTTATGTCGGCAATTTTCATGTTAAACTAAGCCAAACTTTGTAGACCAGGTTCGATAATTTTTGAAACCTAAAAAAATAATAGTAGGATTTAACCCATTAGAAAAGGAGGAGAATATCATAAAAATTAAAGGAAAAATAATTTACGGGCGATCTGAGGTTGGGAAGGGAAGGGGGGGGGGGAGGAGTTTTAAGGGTAAACAACGGTTTATCTCGATTTCCGGCAAAACTAAAAGTCCTATGGAAAAAAGTCAAATGGCAAAGTTGTAGGTAATAAAAAGATCTAAAACTTTTGTATTTACACAAGCGTTATTTTGAGCGTTTCTGAATATGAATATGATGGATGTTGTTATAGTGACTTTCGAAACTCTAAGCTAAAATGGAGGGTAGATAATAAAATTACAGCTATCTCTTTCTAAACACCGATGTGTATTATAAGTAATTAGTTTATGAATCTTATAATTGTACTTATAATTGCAGGTTTTGGCTCCGTGTCGAAATTGTCAAGACATTTGCGTACGCACGCGGGTGAGAGGCCGTACCCGTGCAAGTATTGCAATAAGAGTTTCATTAAATCGCAGCATTATACCAGGTGAAAATTTCAAAAATTATTTATTTGGTATTTACTTATCTTATTTATTTATTTATGTAGTTATTAAGCTTATAACATCACACACAGTACTAAAATTACTAATTATTTAACAAAAAATCTCACATCTAAAATGTGTGACAATTAATGTAAGCATAAGTTTCACAAAAAAAAAAATTTTAATAGAAATTAAAAATTACAATTAAACATATACGATAGTAAAAGCACACAATAAAATAAAATTACAGAAATTTGTTGGCACTTAGAGCAGAAAAAAAAGAAAAATCATCATCAAAACAGCGAAATTAGGTTTGAGAAAGGCACCCCACAATGCTTTCTCTAAAACCGATCAGCCCACTACCGAATATATCCAGCTCTGGATAAGCTGTGTTCAATTTGTTGAAATCAATGTGTGCTGTTGATTGCTGTGTTCAATTATCTTAAAGTATATATGTTATTGGAAATAGCTTAAAAGGAATATTGAGAATATCCATAGCGCAAAATCCCCTGCATCATGAGCATACCCCACATATACACCATCACGTACACACCCCCACTTTCACACCATCACACAACAGCCGAATTAGATATTACTCAGTTAAATGTATTGAATATTTTTTATTGTTTTTTCCCTTTTGTAAATATTACGTATTCCATTTTTACATTTAGTGTAATTGTTTGTTATTATATTTAGTTTTTTGTTAGCTGTAGAATAACGAAATTAGTAACAAAAAAACATTATACTAAAATAGATAGTCATAGAAAAATAATGAATTAAAAAAAAGTTACTGCTTATATTCGAGTACTATAATAAAGTTTACATTATTTAATTTATGTTATATTTAATATTAGTACCTCCGACGGAGTGAAACCCTCCAAATTTTTTCATTTGTCTCTCATTTTCGCTTCTATTTTCCAATATTTCCCGCTATCTCTTATTTCATCTTCGGTTTCTGTGCATCCTCTTTTTCCTTCCAATTGGGCCATTCCAAGTAACCATTTCCGAAATCAATTATTTTGTAGGCTTCGTTTTGCACTGTTTTAAATTGGAATATATATAAAAAGTTTCTTAATAAGGGAGCGTTCAAGTATTACGTAACGCAATTTTTGGACATTATTGACCCCCCCCCCTCCATGAACACGCCGTAAAGTTTTTCAGTACCCAAGTACAGTACTGTACCCAAATCTAGTAAAACGTTTCGTGACCACCTAGTGACTCTTTAGTTACTATTATGTGGTGTAAGTAGAAAATAATATTAACAATAACGCGTAATTCAATCCCCGCCCCGCATCGTTACGTTTGACAAAAGGACCCCCCCTCCCCCCAAAATTCGTTACGTAATACTTGAACGCTCCCTAACACTTAATTTTTCATTGTCTTTCTTTAAATAACTGTGTCTAATAGTTTTACGGGTTTACGATTATAATTAAAACAATCGACATCACAGCAGACTTTGACAGATCAATAATTACAATTAAATGTCGCGATTTGTAGAACTTATGTCCAATAGTTTTCCTCAATTTATTATTTTCAATAGGCTTTACATTAGGTATTCCGTTAATGTATTGTAAATAATAATAACAGCCTTTATTCAGATACATTTAAACTGGTCTTAGATCCCGATATACAACGACCTTCACTGAGATGCTCATTTGCTTCATACTTTCGATTGGTATAGAATTTATCTAATAATAATACCGGTGAAATGTTTAAAAATATATTTTTTTTTAAATATTAATTAAACATACTCTGGACTGAAATTTGCTAGGTAACCCATATGGATTATATTTATTGATATATTAAATTAAATATAAAATACGTTTCATTAAATAAGCATCTCGGTGAAGGTCGTTGTATATCGGGATCTTATACTAAACAAATTTCCGTTTTAATCCCCTTCTAGTGTATCTGTGTGCCCTTTTTTGGCAAAGGCCTCCTCCAAATCCCGCCATTCCTCTCATTGTGCCACTCTATGCCATGTACCACCTGCTGTTTCTTTAATATGGTCTATCCACCTTCTAAGTTGCCTCATTCTTTTTAGTTTGCTGTACCTTGAGCACCAGTTTAGTAGTTTTTTTGTTCCACTTTTCTGTTCTCTTGTCATGTACCCCGCCAATTTCCACTTTAGTTTATTTATTTTTATTGTAACATCTGTTTCCTTAGTTATTTCTCTTAACGCTGTATTCTTTATTTTGTCTCTTCTTTTCTTCCCTATCATACATCGTTCCATCGCTGACACACCTGTAGCTTTGTATACTGCGCTTTAGTAAAGCTTAGGTTTCCTAGAAAAGCGGTGCCGTTAACTAACGGCTGTCATTTTACGGCTGTTAATAATGGCCGTCTTTACTTTTTAACATAATGCAAAACATCATTTTCGCTCGTCCAAGTCACGTTTCCACTCGGTATTAATTAAATATGGGCACCGCCAGACGCGAAAAACGTTTAACTACTGTTTATCACTGCTATGACGGCCGTCATGCAAATGACAGCACCGCTATTTGACGTTACGGTGACAACGTTCTCTAGAAAACCTACTCCGATGTTATTTATAGACAACGTATGGGTGACGTCACCCAACGTTACATTACGGCCGTTGGATAGCGGCCCCGCTTTTCTAGGAAACCTAAGCTTAAGCGCCCAAGTTTGTGATCCATATGTTAGTACAAGTAGTGTAGTATATGTTAGTAATGTTTAATAGCTGTAATCTAATATATAAAATTCTCGTGTCACAGTTTTCGTTGGCATACTCCTGCGAAACGGCTTGACCGATTTTGATGAAATTTTTTGTGCTTATCCGGTATCTATGAGAATCTCTACCATCTATTTTTCATCCCCCTAAATGTTAGGGGTAGTCCACCACTAAAATTTTTTATTTATTTTTTAGACAAAATTTTTAATTTCTATTTTTTTATGATACAGCATTAAAAAATACATACAACCCCTAACTTTCACCCCTCTACGATCAACCCCTATTTTTTTATTGTAAATGATATACATGGCAAAACGACGTTTGCCGGGTCAGCTAGTAAATATTTAAAATATTACAGACACCTTCGTGTAAAACATCGTGATGAAATGCGCACAGGCCAAAGCCCCGACGAGCTGTACAGGTGTGAGCAATGCGAGGAGACCTTCGCGAATCAGGACGAGCTGATCTTCCACTCCGCGATCCACGCTACGCAGAATCTCACATGCCCCCTGTGCCAGGAGAAGTTTGACAATGTGGATGACGTCACCACCCATATAAAGTCCCATGTTAATGGTGAGTGGTGAGCCCAAGCCCTTGTATATTCTCTCGGCGATGACGATCCTCTAATTTAACTCTATAAAAACCTTCCTCAGAGTTCAAGGAATAATTTAAAAAAAAAAGGGTGCGTGTACTTACGTACGCGCGTAAGAAGTTACACTTCTTCGGCATTATTAAAAATAGTTTTTGATTGCATGCAAATAATTAATTACAATTAATTAATCAAAGACTGGAAAAGGAGTCATTATAGTCAATGAAGTTCAGTTTACATTTGAACATAAATAAATAAATATTTATTATTATTCTCTTACATTAAGTGTAACATAAATTGTATTACTATTCGAATGTTGTTTTTAAATTATGTCCAATGCCGTAGCATCTTTCGTGGGCAACTTCATTCTGTTAATTTTGTGTCACGATGCGCGCGCATCGTAAAATTTCACTCTCATCAATTTTTCATAACGCGCTTAAAGAAGTATAACTTCAAAAAATACTCAATTGGTCCAGTCGTCTTCTAGTTTTCTGCTTAGCTTTCATTTTTATTTATGCAGAAGATGAATAATTTGTGGAATAAATTTCTTTCAGGTGTTGAATTTATGTGCGAGTATTGTGAGCTGGTCTTCACCACTAAGGAGAAGTATGATAACCACTTGATGTTGGCACATGAAGATGAAATTCATATTGTACGTATTCGCCAAAATCTCTATTGAGATTGGCCGTTTATAGATTCGCTTTAAAATAAATATAAAATATGTTTATTATAGAATATAAGATACAGGTATCACTTAATCCACGTCATTAAATTATCACTACTCATCGGCAAAGACGACAGAGGGTGTAGGCCGAGAGAAAAAGCCGGCGTAAAAAACTATCGGTACTCTTTTAAAACAGCAAATCATCAAACAACACTTATTTTAAAACAAATATCGCAAATTAATTAGAGGTAGCCTGTCTAGCACTAGTCCCAGGCCCTTTTATCAACTAGATAATCGTTAAATTTATTAATTATACACATACTTTATTATTAAATACATAAAATAATATTGTTATTTTTGTTGTTCCGTGTCTTGCAGTATCGACTCCTTTTTAGGAAATGCCTCCTTAACATTCCATTCGGATCTGCTTTTATATCCATTTCCCATCAGAATTGTCTTTATGTCCCCAGCCTTTGTGGTTGCCATATTTCTATTCACAAGCGGTCCCGTTGGATGTCCCGACACGTAAACTATCTGGATGATCCACTCACCGTAGCTAATCACATTAAAAGCCGCCCGCGCAAAGACAAATTAGACTAGGGTAAAAAACCGCTTTCACCAGGAAAGAACGTTGTCAATAGTTCCCCTCAATAACCCTTCAGGCGATTGACATCTCTCAAAGACAAATAAAAAGTATACTCGGCAATATGCATGATAATCAAAATTCTTGTTATATTTTTTAATATAAGTGAAATTATTTGTAGACTATAGGCGATGAAGATTCGTCGATGGAAGTGGATGGAGAGGATTATGAAGATGATGCGAGCATTAATGGTATATATACAATTTTACGGGAGTAAAACCCGTTTATTTACTGGATAAGGGACATGCAAGTTCATTACTATGAATTTAAATTTATGTCAGCTGTCAAATATTTTTAATATTAATTTAGTAACAAAAAAATCACCCTTACGTCTCTAGAGCTGTAAAACGACAAATTGGACAAAAAAAGAACATTGCGATTAAAAAGAGTGACGGAGAGTTTATTGCCAGTTCTTCATATAAAGTTATTTTTTTGACGATCATAAGTGTACATTGTGTTACCTATATGATTAAATGATTTTTCAATTTTGACGAGATTGTGACTTGACATACGAATTAGAATATACTTTTTCAAAATATTATTTTTGCAAGAATAAGGAAAAAAATAAAAACCTTTGTATTTTTGCAAATACCCTCGCTTCACACGAATGTTGTTTTTAGTGAAAGAGGACGGTGACAGTATGGTCATTGAAATAAAGAAAGCGGATGCTGACAGTTTAATGGTAAGTTTAACTAACTATAATAATAATCAACCTTTTTAGGTCTTGGCCTCAGATTTCTGTATCTGTTTCATGATCATTTGTCAATCTAATAGGTAAGTAGGTGATCAGCCTTTTGGAATGGGTAAAAAATGTTAAACTCGCGTCAGGACACGTGACCTGATCGAAAATTCGTAAGACGTATGAAGAGTAGACAGCTGGCGCGGCGTATTTAATGTAACATAAATTGTCATGTTTGTGTACGATAGGGCAATAAATAAATATTGTATTCTACCACATAAATGATAGTACTTTTATACTGATAATTAAAGCAATTCGTGCAAAATTATTCCCTAACCATTCCTAAATATCGTTTTTTTATATATTTTAACTTTGATTACAGTGAGACGGGTGCATTTGCCTTAATTTTCTTTTTGATGTCTGCAATCTGTCTTTTCTTTATAGTGGGCACACAAGAGGCTCATCTGATGTTAAGTGCCCATGGACATTTTGTATTGTATTGTTAAAATAAAGTTTTTAGTGGTTTGTTGGGTCTACATACCGTATCACAGTTTTTTTAAACCAGTATGCAGGGGGTCAATTTGTATTTCTATTTATTGTATAAAGTAATAATAATAAAATAATTGATCTTAAATATGAAATTGTTAATTGCAGATGTCCGAAGAGCTTCAAGCTGATGAAGATGAGGTTAAACAGGACACTAATTCGGAAGGTGAGTGTTTTGACCCAAGGGTACAAGGGTAGGGTCTGGCTAAAGAAAGAAGATAACGAAAAATCGCGCCAAATTAAAAAAAATTAGTATGGTTACCCTAAAAGTTTGATATATTTTGTGGATTAAACTTACTTGATACTTTTATTTTATTATTTTTTACATTGATAGTAACTGTATTTCTATGAAATTAAATACTATACGTATTTAGTTTTTCGCTATTGATATTTAAAATGACTAGCATTGCATGGAAAACTAAAACTAGATTTATATAAAACACAACTTTATTCGGAATAATCAAAATCAGATTCAAAAAAATCAATCAAAGTTTAGGCTATTCTATCTGTTAACTATTCGGAAAAAATAGATAATAGAATTAAAAATGACTAATTGCATGAAGTATTAAGATAGTAAATCATACTAACCTAAGAAATTCAATGACATTCTGTGTTGCCATCAGAAAGATTGCAAATAATTCAATTTTCTTCTTTCATTATAGTATAAGATCCCGCTATACAACGACCTTCACCGAGATGCTTATTTAATGAAACTTATTTTATATTTAATTTAATATATCAATAAATATAATCCATATGGGTTGCCTAGCAAATTTCAGTCCAGAGTATGTTTAATTAATATTTAAAAAAAAATTTTTTTTTTTAAAATCTCGGTGAAGGTCGTTGTATAGCGGGATCTTAGACCATAAGCCAGACTCTAGCTTCATTTTAAATGATACTGTCATCTTTAGTTAACTAAATAATATATGTCGAAAGACGAATTGAGGTCCCAAATCTCATAAACCACTGAAGGGATTTTAACGAAACTTTAATCCCTGAGTTGGCACATTAATTTAGGGCAGTTTCCAAACATGTTTATGCCATCTCAGCAAAAAGCTCTAAAATTCTTATGTATCATACTCAATCTCTATGTATAAAATCCTCGTTTCACAATGTTCGTTCCCATACTCCTCCGAAATGGCTCGACCGATTCTTATGAATTGCTTTATGCATATTCTAAAAGTCTGAGAATCTATCTTTCAAACCCCCAAAAAAATATTTTTTTTTTTTCGACAAAATTTTATGTTTGTATTCTTTTATGATACATCATACAAAAATACATACAACCCTTAATTTTCACCCCTTTACGATAAACATCTATTTTTTATTATTGTAGATAGTTATTATTACTGAACTAAACAATGATTCCTAGAAATAATATACTTGGCAATACAAACGTTTGCCGGGTCAGCTTGTTTTTATATAAAATTGAATTGTTCACTTAAGAAACTTAAATGAATAGGTTTAAGGAAGAAATTATTATATATAAGCCACTTAACAATCAAATTATCCCCCTTAACAATCAAATTATCCCCCCTAACAATCACATTACCCCCCTTAACAATCAAATTATCCCCCTTAATCAAATTACACCCCTCCCCCTTAACAATAAAAATCCCCCCCAACAATGAAATTGCCCCACGTTGGTTAACACTATGGGGGGGATAAATTGCAGTAAATATGCATACATAATATTTGACTACGAATAATATAAGAACATGAAGATTAAAACAATAACTTTAGCGCATCTCATTTGCTTATTATTAAAATATGTTTTCAGCAAGCGAAACTGAGTTACCAGAACAAGAGTTGGTCCAAATCGAGGCCACAATAGAGAAGATCACCGCGAAGCCCTCAGAAGAGATTATTCAAAGTGTAGCGCCTCTAGCGGAAATCACAAGAGTTAAACCAAATGCTGGAAGTGATAGTCAGGTATCTGTCTTTTTTGAAGTTATACTTTTGGCGCGCTAGGAAAAAATTATGAGAGTAAATTTATACGATGCGCACCGTCACAAAAAACCGACACCCTGAAGTTAGCCATAGTCAACTTTTTTTAGTTTTTTTGAAGTTATACTTTTGGCGCGTTAGGGAAAAATTATGAGAGTAAATTTTTACGATGCGCGCGCACACCGTCACTAAAAACCGACGCCCTGAAGTTAGCTATAGTCAACTTTTTTAGTTTTTTTGAAGTTATACTTTTGGCGCGCTAGGGAAAAATTATGAGAGTAAATTTATACGATGCGCACACCGTCACAAAATACCGACACCCTGAAGTTAGCTATAGTCAACTTTTTTAGTTTTTTTGAAGTTATACTTTTGGCGCGCTAGGGAAAAATTATGAGAGTAAATTTTTACGATGCGCGCGCACACCGTCACTAAAAACCGACGCCCTGAAGTTAGCTATAGTCAACTTTTTTAGTTTTTTTGAAGTTATACTTTTGGCGCGCTAGGGAAAAATTATGAGAGTAAATTTTTACGATGCGCGCGCACACCGTCACTAAAAACCGACGCCCTGAAGTTAGCTATAGTCAACTTTTTTAGTTTTTTTGAAGTTATACTTTTGGCGCGCTAGGGAAAAATTATGAGAGTAAATTTTTACGATGCGCGCGCACACCGTCACTAAAAACCGACGCCCTGAAGTTAGCTATAGTCAACTTTTTTAGTTTTTTTGAAGTTATACTTTTGGCGCGCTAGGGAAAAATTATGAGAGTAAATTTTTAAGATGCGCGCGCACACCGTCACTAAAAACCGACGCCCTGAAGTTAGCTATAGTCAACTTTTTTAGTTTTTTTGAAGTTATACTTTTGGCGCGCTAGGGAAAAATTATGAGAGTAAATTTTTAAGATGCGCGCGCACACCGTCACAAAAAATCCGTCACCCTGAATATCTGTTCAAACGTGGGTAAAAAAGTCTGAGCCGCTAGTAGCCGCTTGCTCTGTTTTATCGACGAGTTGCATGCTGTCATGGCGTAGTGTTTTTCAGAGTCGTGTTTATTTAAACCAAAATAATGATTTCTATACGAGAAAACCCGTTTCAATGTGATGATCAGTGTTTGTTGTAAAGTATTAGTACAAATTATATCGTTTCTGTTGGAAATTGGGAATATTTTCAATAAAAGTGGTAGATTTCTTATTAAACCAATGTTTAATAACTTATTACAATTTGCATTACACTGTTACATATTCTTAATAAAAAGTATACACAAGGTTAGCGCACAGTTGACAGTTTGTAACAAGAGTGTCCACAGATACACATATAAACTAGATTATAAATTTATAATTATTCAATAGTTTCGATTGGAAGTGACCATTGAAATGGACAAGAAAAATAAAATTCGAAGAGGGAGACGTCCCTCTAAAGAGCTCGAAGAAAATTATTACGCCAAAGAAGTATAACTTCTAACGCGTGTATATAAACATACACACTTTTAAAGATACGTCAAATTGTCTTTGGTTTTCCTCAGACTAGAATTAATGTAAAAAAAAAATTAATTTCTTCTAATCTTAGTAGAATTTGTGTATTAAAATTATTTTTATTAAATTTCAGATTATTGTTGCTCGCCACGTTGAGGAGAAACGAAAAGTTGAAGTAGTGGAAACAGGTGAAAATTATTAAAATTATTATTAATTCTATACGTATACGTTTTTTTTTATATATAATAGGGGGGACAAACGAGCTTGCGGGACGACCAAAAAGGGCAGTCTTCGAAGCCCATAGACAGCCATTTTTAGTGGGTGCGTTGCCGGCCTTTAAATACGTATCCCTCTAGAAAAGAGCCTACAAATTTTAAAAAGGCAACGCACTTGCGAGCTCTTTGGCAATGTCTATGGCCGGTATGACAAAAGCGGCGGAGAGTTTATTGCCAGTTCTTCTCTTCCGTTCTACGCCCTTGATTTGAGAACTGGCAGTAAATGTAAAATTAGAAGCATTTAATGTATATTTCTTTTTTGACGTTCATAAGTGTACATTAGGGGCCTCATAGCCTAGCGGTCTTATTAAGTGGCAGCTAGGTGAGGGGTATCGGGTTCGAGGGCAAGTTTTAATTTAAATTTGTTCTCGGCCTTTGGGAGGGTTGTGCGGTACCGGGCGAGTGCCTTAACCGTACATGGAGGAGACGGTCGAATTTCTAAGGCAATAAGCACGAATTATAAAAATCTCATACTTGACGCTGGCTAATGCACAAATCGTGCCAGAGCCATTAAAAAAAAAAGTGTTCATTGTGGCCAACAGATGAAGATCCTGCCCATTTATATAAAAAATCTAGTGATATTCCAACCTATCAACCATATTAGGACGAACACATGTTATAATTATTAAACTGTATCGCCAGAGCAGTGTTGGCCTAGTGGCTTCAGCGTGCGACTCTCATACCTGAGGTCGTAGGTTCGAACCCCGGCATTTAACAATTGCTCGAACGGTGAAGGAAAACATCGTGAGGAAACCGGCTTGCCTTAGACCCAAAAAGTCGACTGATCACCTACTTGCCTATAAGATTTAAAAATGATCATTAAAAGAGATTCAGAAATCTGAGGCCAAGAACTAAAGAGGTTGTAGCGCCACTGATTTATTAGTTCCAACTGTGCGACTACAACTGTCCCATCTTTCCATTTGTCCCTCCCAAAAGAACACGTTTTGACCAAAACCGATATCCAGACTGAGCATTTTGATAAACACTTTGAAATCGATTTTCGTTTAGTTTTTATAATTTATTTATTAGTTAAAGTTTTTTATCTCTTCGTGTTTATGTTTGCCTATAAGTGCTTGTCACATTAAAAATTGTATTTTATTTTTCTTGTTCTTGTATCAATGTGCTAAGCGTTGACAAGCTTTTTATAAATATACTAGCTGACCCGGCAAACGTTGTTTTGCCATGTATATTATTTCTAAGAAGCATTTTTTTAGTTCAATAAAAATATCTATTATAATAAATAGGGATTGATCGTAAAGGGGTGAAAATTATGGGTTGTATGTATTTTTGTATGTTGTTTCATAAAAAAATAAAAACAAAAAAAAAATTGGGGTAGACACCCCTTATCACCGTTCCGTTTGAAAAATAGGTCGAGCCGTTTCGGAGGAGTATGGGAACGAACCTTGTGACACGAGAATTTTATATATATAGAGATTAATAAGAAATCTTCTATTGGCTGAGATCAGAGAAATCAAAACTACAAAGCCATTATGGGAGAGATCCTGCGATTTGTTGAACAATGGGTAATGACTCCTTAACCAAGGAACTTATAGGTAATTTAAAACATTCGTGAAAAAAACTATTACAGTGTAAATGTCAGAGTCGAGACTTAGATATAAGAATGCCCTAATTATTTGTTAAATTACGATTTACAGAACCGGTGAAGAAAGTGAAGGCGAAAGCGGAGTCCACGAACAGCGCAGGTTTTACGGATAAATCTTTACGGCTGTTGGAAAAGGAGCTGCAAGATCTTAAAAGGGTATTATTTTTTATTATTTATATTTAGTTTATTAAGAAAGCAATTCTATCCCTTTCACACTACACTAACATCATATGTCGGTCTCTTTCGCACTTATTGTAAGATTCTTCAGTAGAGATATTTTTTAAGATAATTTTCTTGATATATGACTTTGGAAGGTGACACACAAAAAGACATTAAAAAAAGGTATAGTTTTGTCAATATATATTAAAATTTAACTTTTTCTATTTCAGACCAACGCACGGCCGGACATTGGAAAATCGACCCCCAAAATTCAGGAACTTCCCAAAATTCGACGCACTCAAGTTATAACATCAACTCCTAAATTAAAGTAAGTAAGAGATAGATAAACTAATAACAAGAAGTGAAAACCTGAATATTAACGTTGTGCATTTTTGATATTTAGGAATGGTTAGGGAATAATTTTGCATGAATTATCAGTATAAAAGTACTTTCATTTATGTGGTAGAATACAATATTTATTTATTGCGCTATCGTACACAAACATGACAATTTATATTACATTAAATACGCCGCGCCAGCTGTCAACTCTCCATCCGTCTTAGGAATTTTCGATCAGGTCACGTGTCCTGACGCGAGTTTAACATTTTTTACCCATTCCAAAAAAAGTGTACAACGCCGCTAAAGAAGTTTTCACTTCAAAAAACACTAAAATCTTGACCTCTCTAAGTCTCTCTGCATCTTCTACCGCATTTACCATGGAGTGTTAAGAGTTGTTCGGATTAATACCTGCAGCTGAGTTTCATCATCGGACGTTGAGGCAGAATACGAAATACCATCCGTATCACTTTGACGTCCGTCGTTCCACAACTGAGCGTTTTTTAAGGCAGTTTGTGGAACCAGCTTCCCACTGAAGTATTTCCAAACCAATTCGACTTAGAGACTTTCAAGAAAAGAGGGTACCAATTCTTAAAAGGCCGGCAACACACTCGCAAGCCCTCTGGCATTGAGAGTGTCAATGGGTGGCGGTATCTCTTAACATCAGGTGAGCCTCCTGCCCGTTTGCCACCTGTTCTATATTAGCGATGTTATGTATATTATGTTATGTTATGTTTAATATTATATAGTTTATTATTTTATTTTTCTCGACTTTATCGTATTGAGATAGTCTGTAAGGATAATGTATGTATTTCTGTAATATATAAATAATTATATATTTCTATTTTTCATACATTTGTCTATTGTTTATACAATACTTAATAATTAAATAATATATACGTTAAAGATTATATATTTTTAATTTAAATGTTACAGGTTAAACGAAGAAAGGAAATCATTTTTAGTTAAATCGCCAGCGGTCGAGAGGAAAACGTTTGAAAAACGTCTCACAAAAGAGAATAAAGAGCCGCAAAAAGATGACAAGAAGGAAAAGGATGAAGAGAAGAGAGAAGTTGAGAAGAAGGATAAAGAAGTAAAAGAAATACCAAAGGTAAATTTATAAAATTTATCTATAAATTCTTGAAAAGGTTTTTTTTTACACTAGCAGACCCGACATATTTTTAATAATGCCAAAGAAGTATAACTTCAAAAATCATTCTATTTAAACTCAAAATATCTTTATTCATATAGGTAAACAAGTACACTTATGAACGTCAAAATAAGTTAAACTAACCGTAAATTTACATTTACTACCAGTTCGCAAGTCAAGGGCGTAGAGCGGGCAAGAAGAACTGGCAAGAAACTTTCCGCCACTCTTTTTAATCGCTAAGTTTTGAGTCATACAAATTGTTTGTCATACAATTTTTGAAGTTATACTTCTTTTGGTGCGTTATGAAAAATTGATGAGAGTGAAATTTTACGATGCGCGCGCACCGTGACACAAAATTAACAGAATGAAGTTGCCCACGGAAGATGCTACGGCATTGGACATAATTTATAAACAACATTCGAATAATAATAGAATTTATGTTACACTTAATGTAAGAGAATAATAATAAATATTTATTTATTTAATTTTTCAAATGTAAACTGGACTTTATTGACTATAATGACTCCTTTTCCAGTCTTTGATTATTTAATTGTAATTAATTATTTACATGCAATCAAAAACTATTTTTAATAATGCCAAAGAAGTATAACTTCTTACGCGCGTACATAAGTACACGCACCCTTTTGAAGTGAAACTTCTTTATCGACGTATGGGAGATATTTTGTAGCAGGTTACGCACCATGTTGCTTTTTGAAGTCAAACTTCTTTATCGGCGTTGGAAAAAAATTTACACACATTTGTCACATTTTTCGGTTACGCGCCATCTTTTTCTTGTCCCTACCACGGTTGATCCGAAGAGATTCGAAGCCATTAGTAACAAAAATATATAATAACGATAACAATGATAGTAATACTAATAATTCTATTACAATTAATGAAATTCTGTAATAATCTTAGTACTACATAGTAGTACAGTAATAAGTTAAAATGAAATAATTGTATTTGTATGTAACTTTATCTAATTTAACTTTATTTAACCAATTTCTGTAAAGTTGCATATAGTAGATCATTTTTAGAAAAATAAGGTCATAAAGAAGTTTCACTTCTTACGTGTGTACACCTAGTACACGCACACATTTTTTATTTAACACGTTCACCCCAGTATGTATGTATCGTATATATCGTGTACCTCGGGTACAGTTATACATAATGTAATGTGTATATATCCTCTACTAGCTGACCTGGCTAACTTCGTTCCGCCCTACAACCTTATAATATCGTTGTTACTTTAATTTAACTTATTTTAGGATTTCATTAATGTTAAGTATTACATTAATACAACTTTTTTCCAAATACAGAAATGTTTTATTGCTTGCCATTGCGAAAGAAGAATGGCAGATTAGGCATCTTCTCTCTAGCGTCAATATGGCGATACTGCATGTTAAGCACTTTCTGATATCCAACATCTTTTGATCAGGATCAAAGCATGGTTATGCATCTCCTCATTCACCTCAAGATCGGAATTTCTTGAACTGACACGAATTCGACGTAAAATGATGCGTAGTTTTGTTAACAGATGGCACCATATGGTTTTTGCATTCGTAAAATTAATTTATTAATTTATTGTTATTCGATAACTTATCCGACATTTTATTGCTTATTCTGCTATTCGGGACAAAAACAAATCCAACAAATCAAAAACCATGGCAATCGGTCCAGCCGTTCTAGAGTTATAAGTGTTGTAACAAACACGACTTTCTTTTATATATATAGATATACAAAAAAAAATGAATAAATTAATTTTGATCGCATTAAAAAATTACAGAGCCTAGTAAAGAACGGAAGCGAAAAAAGCGATGAAGTGCGTCGGTCCAGTCGGCCATCTCGCGTGAAGGACTACGCCAAAATGGTGGGAGACCACTTGAAGGGCAATTCGGAGGAGGACAGCGATTCCGAAGAAGATGATGAGGAGTATATTGAGGGTAGTTTGCCAGAGGTAAGTTTAATCACTGCAGAACACTACAAAATAAATTAATAAAAGCACTATTCAGATACAATTTTTTAACACCTACTAATAAAATCTACCAAGAAACTAAAATTATGACGATTAAACAACTATATGTTTATAGCACCTGTATCCTTATTAAAAAAAATTTAAATAACTCTCTACATAGTAACTTATCATTTAATAAAATCAAATACACCACTACACGCAATACTCGTCGAGAGAGTTTGCTTATCTTGCCAAAGCCGCGCACAAATTATTTAAAGAGATCTATTAGGTATGAGGGTGTGCAATTGTTTAATCGGTTGCCGTCTAAGGTTCGTAACATTAGCGTGTTTGATCAGTTCAAAAGAGCATTAAATATACACATCAGAATGAGCCCATTAGACTAAAATTGGGTTAGCTGATGGCGACGTGTATCTCGTTCGTATATACTTAATATTAAATTTCTCATGTAAATAAAAAATATTTTTTGTAATGAGAAATAAAGTTCTTTAAACATAGAACTCTTTCGTGGTCGCCTAGACTTCAGAGATCCCCTATCCAAAGGTACAAAGACGGAGAACAAGATATACTTTTGTTTTCTCAGTTAAAAAAATAATAATAAATCAGTGGCGCTACAATCTCTTTAGGTCTTGGCCTCAGATTTCTGAATCTGTTTCGTGATAATTTTTAAATCTAATAGGCAAGTAGGTGATCAGCCTCCAGTGCCTGACACACGCCGTCGACTATTTGAGTCTCAGGGTTTCCTCACGATGTTTTCCTTCACCGCTCAAATATATGTTAAATGGACACAGAACAAAAGTCCATTGGTGCACAGCCGGGAATCGAACCTACGACCTCAGGGATGAGAGTCGCACGCTGAAGCCGCTTAGCCAACACTGCTCTATTTTTTTTTTTTACGTGATAACGTCTTTAAAATCGTTTTAGTCGGGTGACATGTTCAGAAACTTGTGTCACACCAAAACCTCACGAGCGCGATCGCAGGTATAACGAGAGAGAGACGGACCGATCTCCCGTCTCATCTCGAGCGCTGCCAGTCATTCCGTGAATGTATGAAGAAAAATGAATATCATAGTCGAATAAGTAAACTTGTCATTTTACACCCGAAATTTATCATCAAAAGTGTGAATAAAACGATAGATGAAATTTAAAATTTGAAAAAATTGTTATCTTCATTAATTCCTTACTTCCCAAAAACTTATATCACCAATAAGACGTTATCACGTAAACATCTCGATCGTAAACCTACTTTACAAACAACCAATTTTTTTTTATTACAGATAAAAATAAAGCGCCGTACTAGCTTCAAAGCCAAGGTTCAGCCGGTTACATCGCCCTCGCCTGGTGTTACTCCGACCCCGAGGAAGAGAGGCAGACCGCGAAAGGACGCGAACAAAGAAGTGTAAGATATTTAATATTCAAAAATCATTTATTCACGTAGGTAACACAATGTACACTTGTGATTCGTCATAAAAGAAATAAATATTAATGCTTCTAATTTTACATTTACTGCCAGTTCTCAAATCAAGGGCGTAGAACGGAAGAGAAGAACTGGCAATAAACTCTCCGCCACTCTTTTTAATCGCCATGTTTTTTTTTTTACACAATAATACAAATATAAAATAATACACCTATCTGTGCTTTGTGTATGTTTGAATGTGTATTCCGTTTTTGGCTCTTGTGTACAGTGTAATTATTTGAATGTTGTTTAATAAGTAGCTGTAGGAATACCGTTGAGCAAATAAATAAAATAAAATAAATATTAGGTTCTTAATTACAACGTCGTCGGCTGTTACGACTATCGGATTTTACGACCAAATATGAGTAGTCCCTTCGATGTCGTTATAACAGATTTTGACTGTATATACTGATACTCGAGAATGGCTAGACCGATTTGAATAATTTTGTATAGTGTATAAATTTGCTAAACGGTGTTTAATATAATAATAATAAAATACAAAAACATAAGCATACATTATTAATATTTCAATATAATTCGTTTCTAGCTTCAAAACATTTGATGTTTTTTTGTTTTTTAAAAAATCCTAAACGCCTAGACCGATTTTGTTGAATTTTAAGTGAATTCGAGAATGGTTTAGAGATTTTTTTATTTTTTTTTAAAGACAATTCACACCAATTGACCTAGTCCCATGCTAAGCTGGTGAAGCTTGTGTTATGGGTACTAGACAACGGATAAACATACATATTATAGATAGATAGACATATAAATACATATTTAAATAACTAAGACCTAAGCACAACACCAAATGCTCATCACATCGATGTTCGTCTCAGCCGGGGATCGAACCCGGGACACATGGTTTCGCAGTCAGGGTTATTAACCACTAGACCAATGAGTCGTCTCGATAATTTAATGATTGGTATGTATGTAGTCTTATTTTGATTTCAGTATCAGATTGGAAAAAATATCATGAAACAGTTATATGAGGTTCAGATCAATTTTTTTGTATCTATATTACATTCTTATTTGTCTATTTTCAGACCGGAGAAGATAAAAAAAGAAGACACTACAAGTAACGATGTGAAAGAGATTGAAGAGAAAAGTAATAATGGAAAGAAAGTTGACAAATCGTCTACTCCAACGGTAATGTTTTTTTTATTTCTAAAATATTTATGAAAAGAAAACATTAATTTTCGAAAGATCAATACAACATATTCTTATATATTCTAGAACGTAAATCAAATTTAAATCTAGTTCTAAAAGCTGTCAATCCATGTTTCTTTAAGATGTTAGACATAATGCCTACTAATGGGTGGGGCTTGGTGAGCAACCCAAGTGTTCTCCAAGAATTCAGGTTCTTTGTGCCTATGCGGATATGCGATACCAAGGTCTAGAACCAGTCTGTTGCACCATCCCCAAAGACGTTGCGCCTACTGAATACTGTCTCCGACACTATCGACATATTTATATGCAGTAGCGATATTGTGTTTATTAAGTGCGTGCGTACTAAGTATGTCCGAAGTGAAACTTCTTTGGCAAACTAATTTTTAAGTCTTGTTCATGTTTATACAAATCTTTAAACTTTAGATTTTCGAGACTTAGAGGGAGGGAAAAAGGAAGATATGTTAGGAATTTAATGAATTTAATTGTCATTAAAATATTAAGTGTCGAAAATTAATACAAATTATAAATGTAATTTATTTCTTCGATAATAAAAACACGTGGTATTTTTTTACAATTCGTCATTTGAGATTTCAATAAATTATTTTGCATAAAATACTAATATTTCATAAATTCTCTTTACGAAATTTTAATTTTAATAATTGAAATTGTATAAGGTAACTCACCCTTCTCACTCTCAATCGCTCTCTCCCTTTCGACAAAAACGCTGCACATCTTCGTGACGTTTTTTAAAAAAATACCCTCATGCTCCTAAAGAAATTTCACTTCAAAAAATTATTAATAAATAAATATTTATTAATAAGGTTAAGGGGTGGTGATTTGTGATGTGACCTTAGTATTTTTTTTTTTATAGACTCCTGTCAAAGAGCCACCGACAATAGAGCAAAAGTCACCGTCCAGTGACGTCATACTATCACCCACAGGACAGACATTGAAGAAGGTAAGACATAATATATTACTTGAAGTTAATTAATTAATTAATATGTAATAAGTGTTTTTGCTTATGGTACTTATGTGTGTTGCCATTCGAACGGTGAAGGAAAACATCGTGAGGAAACCGGCTTGCCTTAGACTCTAGTCGACGGCGTGTGTCAGACACAGGAGGCTGATCACCTACTTGCCTATTAGATTTGACGACTCATTGGTCTAGTGGTTAGTACCCCTGACTGCGAATCCATGGGTCCCGGGTTCGATCCCCGGCTGAGACGAACATCGATGTGATGAGCATTTGGTGTTGTGCTTAGGTCTTAGTTATTTAAATATGTATTTATATGTCTATCTATCTATAATATGTATGTATATCCGTTGCCTAGTACCCATAACACAAGCTTCACCAGCTTAGCATGGGAATAGGTCAATTGGTGTGAATTGTCTTAAAAAAAAAAGATTTAAAAATGATCATGAAACAGATTCTGAAATCTGAGACCCAGACCTCAAGAGGTTGTAGCGCCACTTTCTTTTTGCCAATTATATTTATAAGTTATAATTTTTATGCATATTGTAATCAATTTTTAATGCAAATTATTGTTATATAGTTAATAAATGTTTTTCCAGGTTCCAATTAAGGCTCTGCCGCCAGGAGTCAAACCAATGCCACTACCCATGAATGCGAGACGTAAGTTTTTATTATTTACTAAAATTGTATAGTCTGTATTCTCTATACTTTTATTTATTTTCTTAAATATCAAATTTTTTTATATTGTCTGCAAAAGTCATTTAACATTAATTTGTAAGGGAGCGTTTAAGTAATTACGTCACGCAATTTTTGGAGATTATTGATTACCCCCCCCCCCCCCATGTAACGCGCCGTAACGTTTTTCTGTACCCAATAGTAAAACGTTTCGTGACCACCTAGTAGACTCTTTATACCTAAAAGTTAACAATAAATTAATTCAATTCCCGTATCGTAACGTTGTACAAAAAGACCCCCCCCCCCCCCCCAAATTCGTTACGTAAAACTTGAACTCTCTCTAAGTTAATTGTACTGGACAAAGTCTATCAGGTACGCCAGTGCTTATAAAAATTGATTTCAGCCCTGCGATTCTGTAACTCACTTCACGAACTCACACAGCGGTTTTCGCATCGGCGGTCGCTCTCAAATCAGTCGTGAAGCAGTCATTTTATGATTTGGCATTCTGATAAACAATAAACTACAAGCTCCCACCTTTTCAGAATGCCAAATCATAAAATGACTGCTTCACGACTGATTTGAGAGCGACCGCCGATGCGAAAACCGCTGTGTGAGTTCGACAAGTGAGTTACAGAATCGCAGGGCTGGTGACGATACGGCAGTAATGGGGGACTACAGGATGCGCATGAGCAAGCAAAAGCTGTCAGCAATAAAAACCCTTACTAACCCCCAAAAATTATGTAGTAATATTAATATTTAATTTAATTGTTTTCAGCGCAACGCGAATTATGTGAAATGCAAATAGGCAAGAAATTTGTTAAAGTACAGAAAATTGTGATGACCAAGTCGGATGTTGAAGCTATGGCTAAGCAGGGATTACTTGAAATGAAGGTATGTTATAAAGTAATTTATCAATTATCATCAAATATATTATTAAATAAAATTGTGTTGGCTAACAACAGATATTTTTGAAGTGAAACTTCTTTATCGGGGTTGGAAAAAAATTTAGTGTAACATTTTTCGTTACGCGCCATGTTGCTTTTTGAAGTCAAACTTCTTTATCGGCGTTAGAATGAATTTTTTACCGACGTATGGGAGAAATTTTGTAGCAAATCGTCACGATTTTCGGTTACGCGCCATGTTGCTTTTTGAAGTCAAACTTCTATATCGGCGTTGGAATGAAAGTTCTTTATCGACGTATGGGAGACATTTTGTAGCAAATCGTCACGTTTGTCGGTTACGCGCCATCTTTTTCTTGTCCCTACCACGGTTGATCCGAAGAGATTCGAAGCCATTAGTAACAAAAATATATAATAACGATAACAATGATAGTAATACTAATAATTCTATTACAATTAATGAAATTCTGTAATAATCTTAGTACTACATAGTAGTACAGTAATAAGTTAAAATGAAATAATTGTATTTGTATTCATGTCTATGATAATAAAAGCCTTTTGTTAAACTTTATCTAATTTAACTTTATTTAACCAATTTCTGTAAAGTTGCATATAGTAGATCATTTTTCGAAAAATAAGGTCATAAAGAAGTTTCACTTCTTACGTGTGTACACCTAGTACACACACGCACACATTTATATTACTAAGACCATTAAGCAAAAACAAAATAACATTGGTTTTCATTGCAGGACGGCAATATGGTCCTGAAGCCAGGCATTAAGCTGCCAACAAACACACTTAACAAAGGTAAAAGCATTTAAATATAAAAATGGTCTAAGGTTTGATTTAGTGATCAAAAAAGGGATTATAATGTCTGTCTTATGTTAAAGACATTTCTATGTACATATTGAATTCTTTAAAATTAGAAATTGACAAATAAAATAACTATATATTATACACTAAATTAGCGATACCATACTGCAATTTATCATTTCCCCCCCCCCCCCTCCTCTTGTCAGCAAAAGTAAGCAAAGCTCTTGAAAATAACACATGCATACAAAAAATACATATAATAATAATAGTACATAAACATATTAATTTTTTGTAGGAATCCTCGACAATACATTTCGTTTTCAAGCATAGAAATTAGACAATGCTATATGGGTATAATGGGTAATATGTGTCAAAAGTAAATAATGTATTATATTGTAAAAAAGTAAGTAGTATGTGTGTGACGTAATCACCAAATAAGAAACTCAATGAAATAGTGCTTACGTAATACTTGAACGACCCCTGATTAACACTTGATTTTTCAGCTTATAGTACAATAACTACTATTAAATAAATTGTTACAGAGATTAAAGAAACACCAAAAAGAGATAAAGCTGCCCCGACCAGGTGCGAAATTGTGGAATAAATAATATTGTAATGCTACAAGCATATCTGACCCTGTGGGTTCATAGTGCTAGAGATCGGTAACATGGTGGAACTTCTTTATGGTTTTTTTTGGCTTGACATTGACAGTTGACAGGTGATTGTTGACAGGTGTGACACTATGTATGTAACAACCTATTTTATTATGGGTTAAACATGATTCCTGGGTGTCAAAAACTATTGGTATTTCATATTAGTCTCACTGATTCTTAGAGTATAGTCCTTTTCATGAAAGAAGTCGCCCAGACGCGGCGCTGCAATCGCATGACGTAATGTTGCCATTTATGAGTAAAAAATTTACCTATTTTATTTACATTTGGCAGATGTAATTTATCAAATAATATTATTTTCTGCATACTTCGATGAAACAATATTTCTGTTATGTAAAATTTTTATTTTTATTTACTTATATTAGCGGTGTTCTACCTACTTACAGGGAAAAGATGAGAAAATAGGGTAAAGAAAAGCAATAAAAAAATTTATTCAGAGATTTATTGCATAATTGTTGGGATACAATTTTTTTCGAAGTACACGCCGCTGTTATACCTTCGTTTGTAATTCTTGTTACAGTTTTCTCTGACACACCTGCAATTAAATTATGAACAATTAAAAATAATAATAACTTTAAGTTTATAATGCTTATGTAATATATGTTTTAATTTCAGTTACCTAGTTTCATCACGTTATGTATTTGTTGAATTTTGTCGCAAAAACGAATTTATATCATAAAAGTCCCATCAATACAGCAAAAAAATATTAAATGGCAACTCTAAAAAGTACCTGTTATGGCGGCAATTCTCTTCCGAACATTGTTTAGTGGTATTAAAACACCTTGATTCTTATGTTCCGCTTCACAGAACTCTTTCACCTTTAATATCATTTCTCGAGCCGAACTTTTTACAACTTTTGGCATTGTAATCAATATTTAAAATGCACTAAGCTAGTTAAAAATTCACAAAAATCTACCACAACAAACGAACTTGATAACATCGACGAATGACAACATTGCCGACCTGTCAAATTTAGTTCCAAAAATATCCGCGGGACTTCTTTCATGAAAAGCACTATAGTATAAGATCCCGATATACAACGACCTTCACCGAGATGCTTATTTAATTAAACGTATTTTATATTTAATTTAATGTCAATAAATATAATCCATATGGGTTGCCTAGCAAATTTCAGTCCAGAGTATGTTTAATTAATATTTTAAAAAAAATATTTTTTTTATAATTTGCATGTAGTAAATTTTTTAAATTTTTTTCAATCAATATTTTTAATCAGGTTAGTATTATATATGCATCACTATAACTTTCTCTTTTAACAAAAGATGTATATATACTTTAGTGTCACATAAATAATAATTAATTGATTAAAAACAACCGAACGTTTGCATATTCTATGGGCTTCATACTTTCGATTGGTATAGAATTTATCTAATAATCATACTGGTGAAATGTTTAAAAAAATATTAATTAAAATACTCTGGACTGAAATTTGCTAGGCAACCCATATGGATTATATTTATTGACATATTAAATTAAATATAAAATACGTTTCATTAAATAAGCATTTCGGTGAAGGTCGTTGTATATCGGGATCTTAGACCAAGGTGAGTTAGCGCAGTGTCACCCATCTCTAGTTGGTAATTTAGAATTAAATATATTTAAATTATGTTTAATGTAGAATTGTATTAAGATTTGTGTTTTGTGTGGTCACTAGGTAGGTACGTAATGTTTTGACGACCATTTCACATTTAAATTACTGAATCAAAACATGCTTATTAATAAAGTTTAAAAATTCAGTACTTTTTGTAACCTCTGATCATGTATCAAACATTATCAAATTTTATTTAATTCCGGTTAAAGTGTATTAAATTATAAGCAATACGAGCTGATACAGCATTACCCGAACTAGAATTGTCCTAAGATATAAAAAATTTAAATGTATTTCAAATCATGAATATTGAATATCATTATAGCCATGACAAATGAACTGTCACAAATAGTAAATTTAAAAAAGGTTTTTGGCCATAATTTTTTTTTAAATTAAATCATTCTTCACTATTACTCACTATTTTCCTCCTCATTTTTAACTATTGAAGGTTTCTTTTCATATAAATAAAAGATTTTGGTGGACCTGTTTCAAATAACCTAAATATTCACCGTCTATGTTGTCATGACTACCATGTTTTATGTAATGGTTACCATGGTAACGAACACAATATTAAGGTATGGATAGAATAAGAATGCTGTAAATCTGTAAAATCCAATAAATAAAACCCTTGGCTCGTACAAGTATTGCAATGAAGTACATTTGTTATAATTATGCTTTATTTTTATTGTTTAGAAAATATGAGTGTTTATCTGTACAGAACTGTATGCTAAAATAAATATTATGTATAATTTGTTTGTTATTTACCCCCTACACAATCTAGTCATAAAGAAACCCTTATAAAACATCTTAATTCTCTTATTTTAGGTCAAATTGGAATTTATCTAAAGTGTAGCAGTATATGTGTTAACGTAAAATTGTAAACACCGTTAGATTGTAATCTATCTTGCGAGATTATAAACTGTCGAAAGATTGTGAACCTCAGCTTACTGCTTACAATTTAACGTATTATTATTCGGTAGATTGTACTACACTAACTTAGTTATCATTCAAACTTCTTTGGTCAATTACAGATTAATTTTACTTCCCAACAATTTCATATAACTACCGAATAATAATACGTTAAATTGTAAGCAGTTCGTTGAGGTTCACAATCTTTCGACAGTTTATAATCTCGCGAGATAGATTACAATCTAACGGTGTTTACAATTTTACGGTGACATATGCATATATTTTTGATAATATGTATAATAGTTGCAGTCTTTCCTGTTTAGATATTTTGTATCTTCTATGACTATGACTTTATTACATCAATATAAAACCTTGTAATTTTGTTTTGCATTAATCGTATATACGTATTGTATTATTATATGGCAAATAAAAGAGACATTTTTCGTGATTAAGAAAAAAAAATTAAAACTGGGAAACAAAGACGCTCGTTTAGATTCCGCTACTTGCCCCTAGATGGCATTAGTCATTTGACAAGTTTCTTTCATTTAATAGCAATGTGCTAGATGTCGCGGCGTCAATGTGACAGGACAAGGAAACGTCACAATTATTTCCCGCTAAAAGTTACCACTTCGCGCCTTGTTCAAAATTGTACATTCAAAGTTCCAACGGCGAGAAAAACGCGCGACAGTTGCAGATAATAAATATTATTTGTATTTTATATTTAAAATAACAATATTAGTTATTTAATTATCGACTCTTTGTGAAGTGTAAGTTTCGTCGTTCTTTTAAAAACAGGAAACTACAGCGCGTAAGTATTTTGTTAACTTTTTAGTTATCAATTTAAAATTAGTAGTAAAATCAATTTAATCTGAAATTATTTTAATGCATCAAAAGTTGCAAAGATATTAATTTTTATAGTTCTTAAAAACACGTTTTACATCAAAAAAATGTAGTTTAATACTCCTAATTAAATATTATATTTTATCCAATAATTTCATTATTTATTTTATTTTTGGTTTGGGTTTCTTGTATTATCATTTTGTTTATTAAATAAAAATTGGGTTAAACAAATACCCTTAAGCCTAGTATTTACAGCTGATAGATAAGATATATAATACTTGTTTACTACACAAACACTCGAAAATTTTCTAGGCAAAATCTAATCTATGTCTATTATATATCTATTCAGTACAACTCTCTGGTCGGAAAATATTTAATTTTGACAGTTATCGTTTATAATATAATGATTATTTTCATTTAATTCAACTGGATAAGATTTTAGACATATATTTTTATAGACTCATTGCTTAAGTATTTTAGAATTGGAGCTCGAAAACTTTTATTGACATTGATTTTTTGATAATTTCAAAAATTCGCGCATTTTAAATATTTTTGCCACGAATTTTTTAAAAACTTATTTATGATAAATGATTAGTGTCTTTTTATATTTGTGTGAATATGTATTCATTTACGATTATATTTAGGTACGGTTCCTCTGTCAGGGGGATTAAATAATGGAAGATAATTTCACGACTTATTATAACCTGTATATTACATATTACTATTAAAATATATACGCTCATTTGAAACGATAAAACTTAGTTTCAGCCGTGACCTCGCGTGAAAATTCCTTGGAAACCAAACATTTTTCCGGCATAAAACTATTCCATATATCGTAACAAAGCTTTGTATTTGTAAGTAGCCGTACTCCGAGGTTTCTTACGTGAGATGTGTTTCGTAATGTGTGGAATTTGTTGATAAGACAAATATTAATTGTTCCAGTAGTTTGTGAGATTAGCGTGTACAATCAGCGTTAAAATATAAAAATACATAATTAATTTCATTTCGAAGGCTGATATTCCACAACACTTGGTGATGGCAAAATTCCATGAATTGATTCCGCATCCACCGTATTCTCCAAATTTGGCCCCAAGCGAGCGAGATCTTTGCGCTGATGAAGAATTAACCGTCGAAACTGAAGCCTATTTTGAGTCAAAAGACAAATCGTACTATAAAAATGGTATCGAAAAATTGTATGATCGCTGTAATCGTTGTATCGAAGCCAACTATTGAATAAACAAATCAAATTATATAAAAAAGATTTATTAGCCTATGAACTTTTTAGTCCAACTATTACATAGAAATATTTATCATTACCTATTACGGTGACGTAGCTTATAAAACCATTTTTTGTCATATCTATACTAAATATTTCCATAAGACGCGCAATGTCGCTAGTGGCTTGTTAGATGTAGGGTGATAAAAAATGTGTAAATATTAATACAACCTTCCATGCCATGACGGAATTTTGTCATCAATTATTTTGTTTAGGGATTTAGATCCTGTATAAGATTAGTAGACAAATTTTAGTTACAATTTTTTATTTCATTAATATTATTTAATTGGCAGATGCTTTTTGTTCTTTCCTTTGTTAATTTTCATTTTTGGCTGATGCACCGGCGCCTGCATTTGTTGATAATGGAGCAATGAGGGCATATCCCTCTCCAAGGGAAGGAATCTATTAAAAAAAGGGTGCGTGTACTTATGTACGCGCGTAAGAAGTTATACTTCTTTGGCATTATTAAAAATAGTTTTTGATTGCATGCAAATAATTAATTACAATTAAATAATCAAAGACTGGAGAAGGAGTCATTATAGTCGATAAAGTTCAGTTTACATTTGATAAATTAAATAAATAAATATTTATTATTATTCTCTCACATTAAGTGTAACATAAATTCTATTATTATTCGAATGTTGTTTTAAATTATCTCCAATGCCGTAGCATCTTCCGTGGGCAACTTCATTCTGTTAATTTTGTGTCACGGTGCGCGCGCATCGTAAAATTTCACTCTCATAAATTTTTCATAACGCGCCTAAAGAAGTATAACTTCAAAAATTCTATATAAAAAAAAGTTTTGTTAAAATATATTGATTTGATTGACTTTTCAATAAAACGTAGGATTTTATTAATTGTATTTGCAAATTAAATTACAATTATCCAGTTCCGATATTTCAGTTTTTTTTAAATCTATTGGTTAGTTTTAGATAGATCCATGATAAGAATTAAATTTATTTTGCAGTTACCCGGTCCCTAGAAGAACATTAAAGTGTAAAGCAAAGACTTTAATAAACATGTATTACATAATTTAGTATTTTTTTATCTCAATTAAATTATCAGCAAGCGCTTGGCACTACTTGAATTGAAGAACATAATACCACGACACATTGTAATTTATATTGATAATTATGATACAATTTTAACTATATTCAAAAAATTTTGAACATTTCATTCAGTCGCGGAAGAGTAGTATTGGCTTCAACGTGCGACCCCCATCTCTGAGGTCGTAGGTTCGATCCCCAGGTGTGTAACAATAGACTTACTGTCTATATGCGCAACCAACATTCATTCGAACGGTGAAGGAAAACATCGTGAGGAAACCGGCTTGCCTTAGAACCAAAAAGTCGATGGCGTGTCTCAGGCACAGGAGGCTGTTCACCTGCTTGCCTATTAGATTGACAAATGATCATGAAACAGATAGGTACAGATATCTGAGGCGCAGACCTAAAAAGCGCCACTGTTAGTACGCGGCTTCCTTCTTTTTTTTTGGGAGAGATATTTTTACGGTCTAGTACTTTTTAATTGATGTCTATAATAATAAAAACAAACTTTTGTTTAAAATACAGATTGTAAAAACGTAAATGTTAACTCAAAATTAACTAACCTATTTTATTATATTATTAGTAATACTTTTGTAAACAAAAACTTTATAGATAGTATCGTATACATAATTTGCGATCTCTGTAAAGCATTCAGAACGTGATTTTTTTTAACACGGGACAAATGGGCTGGATGCTCACAGGATGTTTAGTTACACTCACACAGCCACAAGGCAAGTATGTCGCTGGCCTTTTAGGTAGTATACGTACGCTGTAATAAATTCATTTATATCGGTAAAAGCTTTTTGATTGTATTTTATTCATAATGCCTTAATAACTCAATATCGCTTTTTAAATTAGGCGTACACTTGCTACAAATATATAAATCTTTCCTCTATATCTTAAGGCCGATTTACATTATCTTAGTGTTTAGGAGAGTGCTTTAGGATAGTACTTTAGTTGAAACATGTAAACGCTACTTGCTTTAGTACGGTTCTACTTGACTTTCAAGTTGAATCAAAATAGAATCGCTTTTTATTTTTGTTTTAAGTGATACCCCTCCCGCGCCCGCGCACCCCCCGAGATCTTCCCTCGTTGTGTGTAAACAAGTAATTTAGTAAAATCTTTAGGAGAGTGCATAAGTGCCATGAAACGCGTGCGTGTTTTTTGATTTTTAAAGATGGCTAAATGGTCGGAAGATACAACTATCAAATTTGTGTCTGAATATGTTGTTCACGAATGTTTATGGAAAAAACAATTTATACAAAAACAAACCGGCTAGGCATTCGGCATACACTGCTTAAGGCATTAAAAGAAGCTATTTTGTTTATTATTTATATTTAGTTTATTTATTTCGAATAAAATCTCGTCTTCTATTTGTTCCATAACTACAGTTAGTATTTTGCGTAGAATAGAGCGTAGGTATTTGCCGACGTCGTTGCGCGTTCATTGTGGCGCTGTAATGATACTCTACTGGAAGAAATGTAAACGTTCACTCGCAACGCACTAAAGAACTTGCCTTTCAACTTGTACTAAAATACTCTCATAAACACTAAGGGTGAGATCTATAGTCCGCACTTGGACTTTACTCTGACTTAACTATCGAGCTAAGACACAGTCGGTATTTATAGAGCAAACTGCGAATCCCTCCCTAGTGTTGGCTTAGCTTAATCTCAAGTCCACGAAATCGACGACTTACCAAAAACTTTGACTATAAGCCTAACAAAAATAATGGCCTAAAATTTGCTCTACCATCATATCTTTTACTGGACTTTTTATTTTTGTCGGTTTTTAATGAACGGTGTTGCCATTTGGTATCAGAGTTCCATAGACTTTGGGAAAAATAGAATTTGAATTCAAAGAAATTTTAAATGATCTTGATAAATACCTATGAAATGGATGAAATAAAATAATTATACATTATTATGGTATCTATTGTTGTTTATTTACATTATTTATATAAGTGTTCAACCCCATTTTTGAGAGATCTTATAAATAACTGGTGTGATATCGTATCTGTCACCTGGCAGCCCTGGCATATTATAGTGACAACGAAATTCAAACTATAACCTAACCGATGACTCTCGCTTCACATCTGTTATTTTCGTTTCCCTGAATCTTCTACCATTTATTACCTGACTACCCTAAAAAATTTGAGATAGGAGTGGAACATATAAAATTAAAAAATCTGTTAGAAATAGAATTTCTTCAACAAAAATATAAATTAGTATTAGAAATATGTATTACACTCAAAAAAAGAATCAGAAAATAAATGTTTAAAATGAAACAAGTTTTGTTTTGATATTCTTTATTACCGAACAAATTACCTAGTTAAATTGTGCAATCACAGATTGCCGGAATGCTAGACCTGTAGGAGATCTTTCATTGTTTCTGTGTTACTCAACTTCTGCTGTCAGCAAGATCACCATCATCATAAGCATAGGGGATGCTTATGACTCTATATACCTATATTATGCAATACAGCACAAGCTATAATTATATATAACTAGTATATTTTGTCAATTTTGACTGTAGTCCTAGCTGTAAACATGGAAATTTCCTTTTCTACACTCGGAAAACCCTTTCAACAATATGCCTAGTTCTTATTTGAGAATAATTATAATTATTGTCAGCTCTTGTCGTTGGATATAAAAGTGTTGTTAACATGAAGTTAAGTGCCAGATAACCGCTGTCACCTACTAAAACTCCTTCTAGTTCACCATTTAGCAGCCTTGCATACGCCTGGCAGTTTCTAAATATCCTGCTGTCGTGTGAACTGCCAGGCCACCTGGTCACTATATCAAATATTTCCATATCAGGCCCTATTATTGCTTGCACATTTACAGAAAATTACCCTTTTTTATTTCTGTATGCTTCAGAGTGAGCGATACCTTTGGGTCTATTAATTTTTATATGGGTGCAGTCAATAGCTCTGATTATACTGTTTAGGTCATGGTGAGTATTAGATCTTATTAATTCTTCAAACTTCCTTTTGGCTGTGTTCATATTTCTTGGAAAATTTACAAATCTAGGAAGTAATTTACTCAACTCTGCAGAGACTTTATTTATAATTAAACAGACTGTAGATTGGCTTATTCTGTTCAGATCACCACACACCATCTGTAATGTCAATGAATTATTATTAGTTACATATATGTTATGTTTCTGAAAGTCAGAAGACAAATGTCTTCAACATATAATGTATTTAAAATCATTTGAGAATACATAGGTACCTATAATATTCAAATCGAAAAACCATACATATTTATGAACACAATATTACCTGAAAACATCCAGTTGCATTTTTATGCCTTAATGCAAAAAGTATTTGCAATTGCGGTAGGTTTGGCGATCCTCTGTTGTTATAAGGTTGCAAGTTTGTAATGATCAGTGGCAGGATCACATTTAATACCGTGTGTTTCAAAATACGGTTCCTTCTTTTGAATTCATTCTCACCGTACAGGATGGAAGGATTTTGGTTGTATTCGTTCCGAACATATACAACACTTTAGGCAAAATTTTCAATTGTTGATATTTGATACAAGTGCTCTGTTGCTGTTGTCAAAACAATGCGATCCGTTCTACGTAACAAAATTATTGTCATCTTTAAATAATTAATACATTTTCTAAAGGTTACTCGTAAATTTCTAGTTATTGCAATAATAAAATAAATGAATACATAAATAACAATAAATTGAAGATATATGTGTACCGTTTTAGATGTTTAAATATTTGTTATTGTTTACTTTTTTAAAGGATAATAAACAAAGTATTGCATGAACTGAAACATCAATTTGTATTTTGACATTTGCTGTCATAGCTTGGGCTTAGCTTAATCTCACCGTTAAAATGTCTATAAATACGAAATCATAGTTTAACCTTAGTGTACACTAGGCAAAGTTTTTCGTAAGGTAAGTCTGAGCAAAGTCCAAGTGCGGACTATAGATCTCACCCTAAGATAATGTAAATCGGCCCTTAGTAAAGAACATATCACTTAGTTGACAATAGTTGGTAACATGCCCGTTCAAACACTGACCAATATTTTCTATAATCACCTAACACATGATTTTATTAATTGAATACATTCGCACATGTATTTTGGAGCGAGTCTACATATCTTGCCTTGAGGTAGGTGACCAGTGGACCAGTTATACGCTGAAGGTTTTTGGTAAGGGCTTTGATGCAGTAATACCGTACGCGTGGCGTACTTTTGTTAGCAAATTCATTTAGTAACAATAAACTTCTTTAGTAGGCATTTTCCGGCAACGCAATCGCGAGTGAGTCCACGAGTATCACTTAACATCCGCTGAGCCTCCCGTTCCCTGTACTATAAATAAATAATAGTTAAAAAAACTAAAAAACACGCTTTTAAAGCACATCAAACTAAAAAGTGAAAAATAATTCCTAATTTAGCCTGAAAATGGTAATGAACAAAAAATACTGGTATTATTGTAAAAAAGCGTGGGGCGCTCTGTGCCATATTTTTCGTCTATATAATTATTATTCACTTTTTAGTTTGATGTGCTTTAAAAGCGTGTTTTTTAGTTTTTTTTAAACTATTATTTATTTTTTAGTTTAATTTTTTTATTTTTTTTTTTCGGATTATTGCATTGTCATCGATCTTTGACAGGTGCTTAAAATTTGAATAAAATCTGTCCGTTTAAAGTGGATCAAAATCGAGTCCGAAGGAGTCGGTTACATACATACATACATACAGGTGAAGCTAATATAAAGCGTGTAAAAAGGAATGCCTGTCTAAGATCTAAAACTCTATAAAAATTAAAACACTACGCGCTTGTGATTAGGACACAAATGAGGAATGCAGTTGACATATTACAGATGTTAAACCGAGTGACGACAAATTTTATTGGACTTTATCGCACGTGTTACTAATCATGGGGCCATAAATACAGAAATGACAAGGTTTATGGGTGAATTCATAAACTACAAAATCGTACCAAGACAGGTTTTAGTATCCAATAAAGTTGCCCTTTGTACGAGGGGCGGCCAAAGAGTTCGCGGAATGGCGGGATTGGCGAGGGTGAGTTAACTTTAGGTAGGTGCTAATTGAGTGACTCATTGTTTTTGAACGGGACTGTCCCTTTTTCCAATTACGAGTCCCGGCGTCCCCGAAATGAACTGCGGGACGCAAAATTTATCCGTTTTCAGAAAGCGCGCGAAAATTTGAGCAGCAGAATATAAAAAAGACGTGTGGCACTCGGGGACTGCCGCGGTAAAGCTATTGCATAATTTTTTTTCAACTTATGCAATTATAATTATTTATTTATGCAGTATTTTTTGATTTGATATTAATTCAATTTTTTTCTTTGATAAATTAATTCATTCTACCACTCTACCAGACTCGCCTATATAGTCTGTCTCACTCAAACGCGCACCGGCTGCACCGATCTCGTCAGAGAGATGTGAATACGCAGTATGCGTTCTGTCCCGCTCTAACGCGTATTGACCGCACTTATATTACGTCATCGTGTGTTAGGTTTTTTCGTTACGGAATTTCTTAATTCGGTCGCCGCGCTCAAAGCCCGCGATAATATCTATGCAATAGCTTAAAAATCGTGCCAAGAGTCTTAATCTTATTTGAAATCGTCACCAATACATTTTTGGTACCTACCTACCTATATTTTGTAATTCGTTACTTTTTCTAAATAAATAACTTTAAAAGGTGTTGTTTTTTTGAATTGACTAATTATTATTTTACCTAAATTAAACCAATGTCCCGTTTTGAGTCAAAGAGTAAATTGTCGCTTTATATATATACCAATTTTCAGCCTAATCGGGTTGAGTTATCAACGAGTAAACAAGTAAATCTGGAAGAGACTAACTACTATGGAAAAAATTGAACATCGCGCCGAAAGACCTCGTGTCTAAATGCATTTTCGCATTACCAGACTCACTGCGGTCTCCAATTGCGAGTGTGAACAAAAATTACAAGTTTTCATACAGTTAAAACGTTAACTTAATTGTTATACAGAATAGAAATGTTGGAACGCAAAATGTAAATTTTCCGGATATCCGGTGACAGATATTAATCTGTGCAGAAGCCTTGAACATAGATTAAAAAGAAATGCGACACTTGCCGCATTATACCTGCAAACCATATATTGTAAATGTATTTATTTTTGCTAATGCGGACAGATCTTGTGTTATATATGTTACTGTAAAAGCTCGAACTACGGATAATCTTAAGATTTAAGTGTAAGTCTTAGGATTTACCGACATGAGTTGGTAAATGTAAGTATTTCTGAAAATACGACGATTTTTTCGAGCTTTTACCATTCGAATTCAGTATATGCTAGGTTTTACCACTGTCAGCTGGTAGATGTTGGTTTTAGGAATAAAACAATGAGTAATTCTTAATTATTTACTTTAATGAACTATTAGACAAAACAGGTACATAGTATTATAAAGGTATCATATGATAGTAATAAGTACAAACTAATACCAACTTATTTAAATTATTTTGAAAAAACACATAACGTATATCTCTGAATATCTAACCTAACCTAACTTAAGACATGTTTTGTTTTTAATCCTAAGATTTACCAACGGAATGGTGGTAAGAGTTCGAATCGAATACCTTTTGGGACATTTACCATTAGGAATTGGTAGATCTTAGGTTTTACTGGAATATCTTAGGATTTACTGCAGTTCGAGTTTACAGTAACATATATACGTTTTTCTCGATTAGATATGTGGTATATTTAGGAACGCACATTATAAAAAAATACAAATTAAATATAAAAAATGTTTTTTAGTATTTAAGATTTCTTTTGTATTATCTTATGATTGGAGAAAGAGGACCATACCTTTTGTTTTGTCTATCCTTCTTGTATCAAGGCGTATTTTAAATATCAGTAAACATTATCAAAGTATTTACTTAAAAGTAATCTATAAATGATCGAATATTATAACATTAGGTCCAGTACTTTTCTTATTAAAGTTCCACCAAAGTTTAAAAAATAAAATATCTTTAAGTTTTGGCCTCAGATTTCTCAATCTGTTTCATGATCATTTGTCAACCTATCAGCCTCTTGTGCCTGAAACACGCCGTCGACTTTTTGGGTCTAATGGCCGATTTACATTATCTTAGTGTTTAGGAGAGTGCTTTAGTACAACTTGAAAGGCAAGTTCTTTAGCGTTTACTGAAGCAAGTAGCGTTTACATGTTTCAACTAAAGTACTATCCTAAAGCACTCTCCTAAACACTAAGATAAGGTAAATCGGCCTTAAGACGGTATCCTTCACCGTTCGAGCAAATGTTAAATGCGCACATAGAAAGAAAGTCCATTGGTGCACAGCCGGGGATTGAACCTACGACCTCAGGTATGGGAGTCGCACGTAGAAGCCAGTAGGCCAACACTACTTGCACCAAAGTTAAAAAAGCTAAAAAATCCCGTTGTCGATTCCCATTGAAGCAATTATCTGAAACTGTCACGGAACGTTTACCACAGGAACCGGCATGAATGAAAATACCATAAAATTACCCAGCGTGTAATTATCCTGCAGGTGTAGGATTCATAGAAATGATTAATCACGTAACATATACGTGACTATATAAAAAAATATAACAATACCATCTACCTATGTATTGTAATGTAGTTTAGATTGGAAGTTGGTCGAAATTCTCCTAATCAAAATCAACTCAAAATACTTATGAACGTGAGTAACAAAATGCTTTTAAACTGTTTTAAAATGGTAGAACTAAAAGAACTGGCAAGAACTGCGTCACTATTTTAAATCGCCAAACTTTTTTTAAATGTTTGCAAGGACCTGCCTCATATGTAAATGTGATCTTAAATTCCTGTCAATCATTTCTAACCTTCGATAATTTTACTCAATTTCATTTTTGATGATGACATCCTTGTGTGACATAAAATTCAAAAATCACTTATCACATATAGGTAACACATTGTACACTTATATGACTTGTCAGTAAAGAAATACACATTAATGCTTCTAATTTTCTATTTAGTGCCAGTTCTCAAATCAAGGGCGTAGAACGGAAGAGAAGAACTGGCAATAAACTCTCCACCACTCTTTTTAATCGCCATGTTTTTTATTAATTGGGTCACTCAGATTCAGAGACGAGACGGCTGATTTGAGTCTTAGCTGTATAACTTCTATATGTCGTTTCCCGAGTCATAGTTTTTATATATTATGCACAGAGACTCGATCTATGTTCTCTGTGTAGAGATTTACTACTACGCAGCTTCTGTATTTGGTTTAGTGAATTTCCTTATAATTTTATCCGTGGTATCAAGTTTCCCATGAGTCACTCGTTTTAGTAATAAAGGTAACTTTCAAAGCAACCACAGAAAAGCCTTGGTGAAATCTATACATAATTTATTCATATAGGTAACTCAACACAACTTGAATGTCAGTAAAAAATGCTTCAAAACTGCCAGTTCTTAAATCAAGGGTAGAACGAGAAGAACTGGCCATAAACTCTCCGTCACTATTTAAAATTGCCAATTTTTGCGTGCTTAATCTGAATCATATGTGATGTTATTATAAATTCATGTCATTTACCCCAGTTCTCTAATGAAGAGTATGAAATGAGAAGAACTGGCGCTATAACGTCCCTCTTTTATTCACCAAAGTATTTTTATAATTGTAAGCCATTACATCATCCTTGCACATGTTAAAGATGTTAATTGCAATTAAATAATAATAATAAATAAGAAGACCAAAAATTTAACCTCAGCAACGCAAATAGTGGGATCTACACGCAAACATATCGCGGTGTATGCTGGCAGAAAGTGTATTTATTTATTTCCTAGTTTTACAGTAACTTAATACTAATACAATAGAAAACTTATTAATATAAAAAAAACTATAAAAATAATATTAAAAAAACAAAAAACCTTAACCTTTTTTATACCTAATTATAAATAATGCAATTCTTATCAATTTAGCCAGTGTACAACTAAATTTATCCGTCTCACATACAATGAGATTCATACAGAGAGACAAATGGCGTAAACTGAGCAAATTTACATTATTTATACACGCTCGAGGCAGTGCAAGCAATTGCGACCGCTTACCGCGCCATGTGTGATTATTTGGCAGCCCGTCCAACATTTCCACATTATAAATATATTCACATACATTATATATTCTACCTCTAAGGACCTTAAAAATATAATGTGATAGTAAGGCCCCTCCTTACCACTAACTTGTTGTATCATACCCAAGACAAACCACGTTGGGTACATAACTAGTTATTAATACATAGCCGGATGTACACCACCAATATACTAAACTATATAAGTTAAATCGTCTTCATAGGGCTCTCCTGATTTTAAGTTATACCACCTGTGGACACTGCCAGAAGGCTCGCAAGCGCGTAGCCGGTTTATGCGAGTACATTTTTAATTAGATTCAAATATTTATCTATGTGTCAGTCATTGAAAGCTCGAAACTCGACTTATGTATGTAAATTTATACTAATATTATTCAGAAACTACTGGCATGATTTCAAAAATTATTTTATCGTTATAATGCTACACACAATGCCTGGATGGCATGGGGTTTATTTATTTCCAAAGTATTGAAGTATCCAGTCGTACAAGGTCGAGACAGGCTGGTAATGTATGAAATTCAAATGCGTTAAAATGCAAATATATTTGAGAAAAATATTTTTAATTAAAAATTCGTCACAGACTGCTTTGTGAAACTTAGTGAGCCACAAAAGCAATTAATAACTGACAGTTAAAATCATTAGGACATAATCGTTTTGACACTTTGAGATTATCTATGGTCACTGGCGTCTAAAGATTATTGTTCATACATAAAAACAATATGCTAAACTGTAACATTTTATTAGAAATCATATCAAACAAATATACAGTATATACAATTTTCTTAACCTACATAGTAATAATAAAAATAATTAATACAAGACAAATTAAATTAAAAAGTTTGGTCATTCTGGCAGTGTATTTTTAACGATGGCAAACTAAATAACTAATGCTAAACTGATTTTTGATTTACGGAAACAATGCTACAAGAGGCAAAACTACTCCGACCGAACTTTAACACTTGATCATATCATGATCCCTTTTTAAAGTTACATATTACGTTAAAATAGTAGTTTATGCAACTGTCATATAACAGAGGGTATTAAAACATGAGTGTAGTTTTTTGAAACAAGCCGCAGGCCAGTTTCAAAATAAGATTACACGAGTGTTTTAATACCTAATTATATGCAGTTGCATACACTTCTTTATTTAATCTCATGGCTATAGGTTTTCAGACATACCGTCTTGGTAACATTTGTCGTACGCTTTTCTTGATTTTTCTGGCAAAAGACTATTCGTCAGTTTCGTAGCTGTTTCTAGAATGTCAGGTGGAGTTAAAATGAAAATTTAACTCCACCTGACATTTCATTTTTGCTACTAAAGTTTTATCCAACTAAATATTACTCAAATTCCTATGTACGAAATAGCGCCAAAATGGAAAAAGTCTGTTATTGGTCTATACCTACTCTATTGGCTCGGAACCAGTGCGTTGCGCGCGCAGCGCGCTCACTACAGATTATAATATGTACTTAAATTGAATCGACCTCCTTGGTCGGGACACACTGTACTTTAATCATTAAAATATTTTAAAGCATTGTTTTGTTAGAAGAATAATGCTATAATTTAATTTTTTAATTTTCTTAAAGAAGTATGTAAATAAAATATGCCAATAAAAGTCCGTATTTAATTTCATAATTAGAATATTACCGAATGATATTATCTATATAAATAAGTTTATTAAACAAACGTGTTTAAAAACCATTCAATAAATAATTTAAGACGAATTCTCGTGCAGTCAGTGTCTGTTTATATTTAGAAGTGTAACAAAAAGGAGTACAAAAAACTTGATTGTCTGGCCTGACAAAAAACTGGAAATAATTTGACTACGACGTTACGACCATGATTTCTTTACTACTGTTTCAATACCGCTACCGAAAAAGAAGACTTAAATTTTTATTATGTGAAGTATTATTTACATCAATTAGATACATAACGATGTAGTTTACATCTATATAAATTAAAATTAATGGCAAAATATTGCTAAGATTTGTTCTCATCGTCATTGTATGACCGAAATATAATTCGTTATCGGTATATAGTAGACAGGCCAGTCCGTATGCGGAGTTGGATTGAATTTTTCATACTATCGAAGGTAATTTCCAAACTTAGATAATATCAATGACAATATATTACTCCAGTTAGCCCACTGACAAGATAAGATATTGAACATTCATGTAATATGTTTAGATTGTTTTAACGCCAGACATATTTATTTTGGCTTAGATAAAATATCACCGAGATAATGTTATAGATTTTTTGTAAGTGTACATAGAAAGAAGTGCCTACCGCCGCCCATCAAAAGTCAAAAGCATTTATTCATTTATGTAACACAATGTAGACTTATAAACGTCAATAAATAAATACATATTAAATGCTTCAATTTTACATTTACTGCCAGTTCTCAAATCAAGGGCGTAGAAAGGACTTTTTAATCGCCAATTTTTTGTTTTACACAATGTTTGTAAGGAGCTGCGACCATTGCACCATGTTCCACATGACATCTTATGTAATTTAGTTAATTAATCTTAAAAATTAAATTAAAAACAAAGATTTGTCCTCTATCAGCAGGAGGCATGGTGAAATAGGAGCACTTACATTCTCGTGGCAACAACACGCAATTACATAGTCGAAATAACCGTGGACACCTAAAACGCCATACACAGGTTTACCTACTGCCTGGTTCACCTGCTCATCTGATGTTCAGAGGGCATGGGCACACTGCCAGAAGGATAACGAGTGCGTTGTTCGGTATGGAAATACCTGTACTGGCAGCTGGTTCCACAAAATGGCTCGGCAAAAAGTGTCATAAAAAACGCTCTGTTGTTCGTCAGGCGTCGATATTAGAATTCGGAAGTTTATTTGATGTTACTTAGTTCGTAAGTTCTACATGAATTCGACAAAAAGTTTTATTTATAGATATTTTCAAAGACATAGTCTTTTTTTATTTGATAGGGGTAGGGGATAGGGGGGAACTAGCCTATGGGATGTCTAAATAGGGCAGTCTTGGCAGCACATGGACACCCTTGTGCTTTCTTTTATTGAAAGGCTGTTTTGAAGGATATCCGATAGATATGAAGTTTAGGACGCCTGAAGACGTCATTTAGTTTAGTTAATTTGTATGTCTATAGTGATTTTATTATATTTATACTTGTAATATTGCCAAAGATATAAATCACACATGTATATATTATGATGCCTGGAAGAGATCGCTAGAAAGCGATAAGGCCGCCAGTTGTCCTCTTTTTCACTTAATTATGTCAACTGTATTATATTTCTCTATGCATCGAAGTGTTAGTAAATAAATAAATTCAAAAATAGTAATGTTATGTGTACATAGAACAAAAAGCTTTCTATAGATATTATTTAAAAGCTTTCTAAGCCAACACAGGAAGGTTCTAACTATATTATGTTAATTGTATCATTGAACTCTCTGACCGACAAAAACATCGCCCTACGAGATGTAATCAAAATTACCGCGTCATTCGAGGCCACGAAGCGTAAAACCCTTTCTCGGTAAAAAATTAACTCAATTGTTAGTTAAAAAAACGTAATTACAGGTCTGGACCTCCATCCGGCTCGGTAAATAACCGGAGTAATGTATTTTTTATATGAGTTAAATTATTCTCCAATAGAAGCGAGAAAACATTTTGATAATATACAATTAGAGATTTTTAACAACCAGTGACAATTTTAGAGCCTTAGGTGGTTTTATTAGAATTATTTTTTTCCTTTTCTTTCTTTTTTTTTAAAAAGAGCAGTGTTGCAATTCATTCAAAAGTTCACCAATGGAGTTTTTTTCTATGTGCGCATTTAACATTCGCTCGAAAGGTGAAGGAAAAAATCGTCAGGTAACCGACATGTCTTAGACCCAAAATAAAGTCGACGGCGTGTGACAGGCACTGGAGGCTGATCACCTACTTGCCGATTAGATTTAAAAAATCATCATTGAAACAGATTCAGAAATCTGAGGCCAAAACCTAAAGACCTTTTTTTGCGACTGAGGCGCAAACTAGTTGCTGTTGTCTCTGGCAGAATGACCAGCGCTGTGGAACATTCTGCTCTGCAGGGCCAATTACAGCCACAGCACACACGCATTACACACTTGAAACGTACCTACCGAATGGGAAATGGGAATTTTTTGATATTCTCTCATTTATTTATTTTTTTCTCTTTGATTATTGTTATTTTGTGTGTTTATGTGTGTGTGTTTTTGTTTGTAATAACCGTAATGTCTATGTCTAGGTGTAATTATCAAATTTACATCATCGGTCATCGAGGCAGAATAGGAAATTCCATCCTCTCCATCTCTGGCGTTCCACAACAAAACGCTTTTATACGCATTTTCTGTCACGCACCACCTCTTTGTGGAATCAGCTGGCAGTTGTGGTATTTCCAATCCGATACAACTTAGGGGCCTAGCGTACCAATCCCTGAAAGGTCGGCAACCTACCGCTGGCGGTTTCACTTAATTCAAAGTGACCTACTTAGCCATTTGCCTCAAAAATGCCGTCCAATAAAAGAGAACATATGTTTAATAATATCGTAATTACCTATGGTTCTAAGATTTCTGTCGAAACTTTAAAACCTCATAAATGGTATGATCACGTTAATTCTAACCGCGTCATAATTGGTCCATTCATTTATAAGCTGACATCGAGTAAATATAATATAATAAAAATCAATGGCGCTACAACATTTGTTAGGTCTGGGCCTCAGATTTATGTATCTGTTTCATGATCATTTGTTAATCTAATCAAGTAGGAGATCAGCCTTCTGTGCCTGACGCATGCCGTCGACTTATTGGGTCTAAGGCAAGCCGGTTTCCTCACGATGTTTTCCTTCACCGTTCGAGCAAATGTTAAATGGGCACATAGAAAGAAAATCCATTGGTGCACAGCCGGGGATCGAACCTACGACCTCAGGGATGAGAGTCGCACGCTGAAGCCACTAGGCCAACACTGCTCTAATATATGTTTATAGAGAGATAAAAATGAGAGCAAGCATGTTTTTAGCAAGTTTATGTCCTAAATTCAACAGACGCTTTTTGATATTGACTTTTCGTACCTATGATTAACATTGTCTATGGTTGGTGCGTTTACATGAAACTAAGATACATCCAGTCGTAAATCATTAACCAATTAAGACTTATTAATAGGACCTTTTAAAAGCCTATTCAGAAAATATGAGTTAGGTCTTTGTTAAATAATAATCTACTTACTCAACAAAAATCCCACGAAATTTAGTTTTTTAATCCGCCCAAAACAATTTATTTATACATCTTAACAATTATTCTTATTTTTAACTTTTAATTTTATTTTATTTACTCTACACCTTTACACAAGACTTCATTACTTACACTGCTAATCATAGTTTTATTCGATAGCATATCTATCGAGAAATACTATCCAAAATACAGACTGAATAAATTCTTCTATTTGGAGTCTTGTCAGAAAGAGTAGCAAAGGTGGTGGTAGCAAGGAATATCACGAAAAGTAAGAGACTTTTACTCAACATAAACATATTTTCTGAACCACCACAGCGTCTTCTACCAGCAGGCACCATTGTTTACGCTATACCTGTATATTGTGATATTTTCGCCGTATTCTATTTAAACATGAATTTTGACCACGTATAGAGTCATACTTCGCAGGTCACAACTAAAGATACTCTGATACATTCATTTCCTTACGATGTTATCCATTACTATAGGAACAAGCAATTTGGTCACAAAAAAAAAATCCCAGTATATTGTAACTTCACCGCTTGGCTTGAAATTAAAAGCCTTAATTAAAAAAAGCAGCCTTTCCTTTGACTTACACCGAGTAGTAGTTTAATTCACGGAAAATAACCGTATTGCGACCTATACATTAATCGTAACATTGAGCTTTTGAATCAAAGGTCATTAACCTCAAGATCAGGTAGAAATATTATGTAACTTTAAACTGGTTTTAGAACACATTATGATAATAAAATTGAATAATCTGTATTGAATGATCACTATTTTGTATGGATATAAAGAAGGAGTGAATCCTCGGACACATAGGCCAATCGAGTGGTGGAGATAGATGCGGCGCAAGCGTACAGTGAGCGTACCGGGACAATGAGCGTAACGGGACAATGAGTCATGCTTTTCCGTGCGTGCAGCCAGCGTTTAGCGATTTATTAGACGTTGTCACGTCTAAATCTATGAGTGAATAGTAAAATAATAATACTTTGTTTAGATGTATTGTCGTAACTGAGAATGATGGGCATTTAAAGAAATTGACTAATTAAGGGCCGATTACAATACATACGTACATATATTACGAAGCGCTTGGAATTACGTGGTACGATTATTTAATATTGAAACCGGAATTTGCGTTGCCTTGACATGACCAATTCAGTAGTGCTACAACCATATATGGTTAAATTAAATGTTTTTTTCATATTTTTAAATAACAAATTTACCCTCTGTGATACATATGTTGTTTTTCTGAGACAAGCCGGTTTCACGATGTTTACCTTCACCATTAAAATTACAATTCCGCACTTATTTTTCAAACTCAAACTCAAAATATATTTATTCATATAGGTAAACAAGTACATACACTTATGAAAGTCAAAAAGAAGTTAAATTAACTGTAAATTTACATTTACTACCAGCCCTGCGATTCTGTAACTCACTTTTCGAACTAACACAGCGGTTTTCGCATCGGCGGTCGCTCTCAAATCAGTCGTGAAGCAGTCATTTTATGATTTGGCATTCTGATAAGGTGGGAGCTTATAGTTTATTGTTTATCAGAATGCCAAATCATAAAATGACTGCTTCACGACTGATTTGAGAGCGACCGCCGATGCGAAAACCGCTGTGTGAGTTCGAAAAGTGAGTTATAGAATCGCAGGGCAGTTCGCAAATAAAGGGCGTAGAGCGGGTAAGAAGAACTGGCAAGAAACTTTCCGCCACGCTTTTTAATCGCCAAGTATTGTCATACAAATTGCTTTATTTTTAATTAAAGTAAACCTTTGGTACAACACGTCGTCGACTTTTTGGATCTAAAACATTAATTAACTTCGCACGTAGGTACAAGAAAATTAATAGTTGCCGCGAACACTTACTACTTTATGGTTGACAGTTCAAGACGGCCAAGATTCAAAAACCTAAATATCCGAAAACCAGTGACCTTCGCGCGTGTCCTTGCAAAACTTTTCACCGAAACTAATAAAACGGAAATGTCGTTAATTCGTACCGGTCGGTGCCTTTTCGTGTGAACTGGGTACACGCTATCAGGAAAAATAGCTTTAAAAAAATGATTTTCTGGTAATCCTGAATTACAAAAAAACATTTAACAACCTTTGTTATATATCGATATAGATAATTTTAGTTTCAAATGCACAAGAAAATCAACACTTATTTCAAATATATGAAATAAAACATATTTCAATATACAATTACATATAATAATCCAAATTCAAGACAGTATATTAAAAATAAATATATCTTTTGGCTTTGAATTCAATTCAATATAAAAGCGTCCCTACAAAATTACAATGAATATTATTTATACAAAAACACCAAAATTTTAATAAAAATAATTACTTTAAATGTAATCGTTTTTATTAGTTCTGTTCAATACCCTTTTTAATCTAAAACAGATTCGATATTACAAATAAAGTTAAAATACTCCAAGCAAAAAAGATAAATAACAATATTTTTGAAGTTATACTTCTTTAGGCGCGTTATGAAAAATTGATGAGAATGAAATTTTACGAAGTGCGCGCACCGCGACACAAAATTAACAGAATGAAGTTGCCCACGGAAGATGCTACGGCATTGGACATAATTTAAAAACAACATTCGAATAATAATAACTGAATTTATGTTACACTTAGTGTAAGAGAATTGCAATAAATTTTTATTTATATAATTTTTCAAATGTAAACTGAACTTTATTGACTATAATGACTCTTTTTCCAGTCTTGATTATTTAGTTATTGTAATTAATTATTTGCATGCAATCAAAAACTATTTTTAATAATGCCAAAGAAGTATAACTTCTTACGCGCGTACACAACGTACACGAACCTTTTTTTATTTTAACTTAAATTCTACTTGAATCAAAGTTATAGTCATACAATACCAGTGCTTTAAAGAACATTCATGTGTCGTTAACGTATTTTCAATTGGACAAACAACTTAATTCGATCACTCAGTCAGCCTGTAGGGTCCTCAAATACTATTAAAACGTTCTTAAAGATTTCAAACGTTGTATCAGCCCTGCGATTCTGTAACTCACTTTTCGAACTCACACAGAGGTTTTCGCATCGGCGGTCGCTCTCAAATCAGATAAACAATAAACTACAAGCTCCCACCTTTTCAGAATGCCAAATCATAAAGTGACTGCTTCACGACTGATTTGAGAGCGACCGCCGATGCGAAAACCGCTGTGTGAGTTCGAAAAGTGAGTTACAGAATCGCAGGGCAGATAAATGATTTCTATCAGTTCAAACCCATTTTATATGTAGGAGTAATGACCACACTGTGAGATCGTATCTATTTCTGTGAACTATTTAGAAAATTGTAGCAATTTTCAAGTTTATTCAATTTGGCTCCGCCGGATGATGAGGTAATAGTTGGCTTCCCTTGTGGGACAAAGACAATATTTTATATCTAAATAAGTCATATTCACCTTGTTATATGATGTCATGGATATTCTAGTGACATAAACATACTGGCCACTTTTGATGTAGCAATATTGTTTTTATTATGATGTATCGAAGTAACCGGTTCCTCTGTGACTCGGAGGAAGTCGCATTCCCGTCATTTAGATTTTTTGAAGTTATACTTCTTTAGGCGCGTTATGAAAAATTGATGAGAGTGAAATTTTACGATGCGCGCGCACCGTGACACAAAATTAACAGAATGAAGTTGCCCACGGAAGATGCTACTATATAGATAGAATAGATAGAATATATGTTACACTTAATGTAAAAGAATAATAATATTTATTTATTTAATTTTTCAAATGTAAACTGAACTTTATTGACTATAATGACTCCTTTTTCAGTTATTGATTATTTAATTGTAATTAATTATTTGCATGCAATCTAAAACTATTATTAATAATGCCAAAGAAGTACAACTTCTTACGCGCTTACATAAGTACACGCACCCTTTTTTATTAATAAGACTGTATACACACAATTGTTTATATTGTACTAAAGATGATGAAATTTAACGGAAACAAAATCTGTAAATATTTATTATGATTAGCTCTCCCGCGAACTTCGATTCTACTTAATGTGATTTTACTTAGCTTACCTTTTTAGTACATACCAACATGAAACATTTTGCTATGTTGTTCAGTGAATTTTTCTCTATATATAAACCTTAGAGTTCAAGTCAATAGTTTTTAATATACAAATAAAAAATAGGGGCTGATCGTAGAGAGGTGAAAATTGAGGGTTGTATGTATTTTTGTATGTTGTATCATAGAAAAAAAAAACAAAAAAATTTATTTGAAATATAAACGAATTTTCTTTGTCGTGGACCACCCTTAACATTAAGGGGCTTGAAAGATAGATAGTAGCCGATTCTCAGACTTACTGAATATGCATAAAAAATTTCATAAGAATCGGTCGAGCCGTTTCGCAGGAGTATGGGAACGAACATTGTGACACGAGAATTTTATATAGGTACTAGTGGACCCGACAGACGTTGTCCTGCATGATATTTCATGCAATTAGTAAAGCAAAGTATGAAAGTACCGACTGCAGCGCCATCTGGCGGGCTGATTTGTGAATCTAAACCATTCCCAGATCCCCTTGAACACACACAAAAAATTTCATCAAAATCGGTCCAGTCGTTTGAGAGAAGTTCAGTGACATACACACTCACAGAAGAATTATATATATAAAGATATAGAGATAAATTGAGACCCTGACCAGCGCCCTTGGGTGACACCTATGATGCGTTTTATTGTAAATGCGCTTACGCAGGCCCGCATCAAGGATGTCGAGCTTGACGCGGGGACTGTGGGGCTGGGTCTACACTCAAAACCCTCTGCTATTCAGAGGGGTAGCGAGACCCCACCCACTAAAAAAAAAAAAAAACACCTCAGCCCTTCACATGCCCTTAATATGGGCCCTCGGGGTTCGCTAGGCATTCTACCCAAGGGACCACAACACATCATACACAACTCTAAGCAACCCAAAAATGCACTTTTTTCGCCCAATGCGTTTACTCCTTCCGAAGTCCCTTCATTATCCACTTTCTTAAAAAAAAAATTCACTAACATTTCAAAATTTACATTAGGGAGCGTTCAAGTATTACGTAACGAATTTGGGGGGGGGGGTCCTTTTGTAAAACGTTACGATGCGGGGCGGGGATTGAATTACGCGTCATTGTTAATATTATTTTCGACTTTCCAGTACTTCACACCACATAATGGTAACTTTAAGGTATAAAGAGTCACTAGGTGCTCACGAAACGTTTTACCATACTTGGGTACATAAAAACGTTACGGCGCGTTACATGGGGGGGGGTCAATAATATCCAAAAATTGCGTGACGTAATTAATACTTTAACGCTCCCTTACACACATTCACTAAAAATCTTAAACAACATCTTGTCAACCTATCCTAAGCTGATAAAGAAAATATTCTAATCGTGCAAAGATGGTTTAATTATAAATTGTGTTAAGTATGTAGAAATTATTGTCAAGTACAGTTAACATGTCAAAAGGAAGAGACTGGCTGCCCAGAACAGAGAGAACCCTAGAGTAGTGCACCTTATTTTACCTAAATATCCTGTTATTATAATAATAAAAATTTTCTTTCTTTCTGTATATATTGGTAATTATATTTCTAAAGGAATGTCACAGGTAGGGGAGCCCACGAGGCTAAATGGGGATTTACTCGAGCGTCGTAGAGACCTATTGGGATGCAAAGTTTAGATGATAAGAAGAAAAAAATGTTATATACCTTTACATCGGTGGGGGAAGCGGCTATAGATTTTTAAATATGTAAAAAAAAACTGTTGCATGGACATCCTCGAGCGCGTCAGATATTGATAGTACTCTATACTCTATACTACGTATTTTTAATAATGTACGTATGTTAATCTGATCGTAATTCCATATTATATATGGAATTACATTGATACAACAGCGGTAAACAGTTTTAAATGCTTCATGGCGAAACTATTTATTTTCCAATTTAAATAGCCTACTTATCAGTCACTACACAAATCAATAGATTTAAATAGAATTGTTTACATTAATCATTGTGGTAATTAATCTTTTATTTACATAGAAGGATTGCAAGATAATAATTTCCATTCAATTATTGCGTGTTTATGTTAACGTAAAATTGTAAAAACCGTTAGATTGTAATCTATCTCGCGAGATTATAAACTGTCGAAAGATTGTGAACCTCAGCGTACTGCTTACAATTTAACGTATTATTATTCGGTAGATTGTAATCTATCGAAGTGAAACCGTCAAATTGTGAAACGGCCATTTTCTACTTTTCTATTGGTTATAATAATAATAATAATAAAATTATAATAAAGAATAATTTAAAATTTTTCGGAACCCTACACTAATTGAAACATGAAGTTAATTTAATGTATGTACATTTGACAAGTAATAGTTAAATTAGGTTTAACTTTAATATTAACAAATGAGGAAATAATCGATTCGATTAATTTACCGAGAATGTCACATCTCTTATAACCAATAGAAAAGTAGAAAAAGGCCGTTTCACAATTTGACGGTTTCACTTCGATAGATTACAATCTACCGAATAATAATACGTTAAATTGTAAGCAGTACGTTGTGTTCACAATCTTTCGACAGTTTACAATCTCGCGAGATAGATTACAATCTAATGGTGTTTACAATTTTACGGTGACATTTATATCCTTACATATTATGAAGGACGCGTATGTATCATTTAAAAACTATCGAACACATTTTGTACTGTTGTTACTTATTTATAGTGAAGAAAAGGTGTTTTAGTATTAAATATACCGGCTGAATGGTGAAGGAAAACATCGTGAAAAAACCGGCTCTTAGACCCAAGAAGTCGACGGCGTGTGTCAGGCACAGGAGGCTGATCACCTACTTGCCTATTCGATTGACAAATGATCATGAAACAAATACAGAAATATGAGGCTTGGAAATTATTAAATGGCTGGCAAATATTTTCGGTTTGCTTTATCGCTGACGTTTCTATCATTTATTAATAATCTTTAAATGTTTTAAATAATTATTCTACTATTCGGGATGGAGTCCATCCGTTCTAGAGTTATAAGTTTGAACAAAACCGATTTTATCTTACATATTATGAGTACACCTAGATTATTACTTCGTGGGTGTTTTATGCATGCTTCAAACTTGTGTTTGTACTTTAAGGCAAAGTATCATCTGTAACCTTTCTCATTACCTATACCCCTACGACTCATAATTGTGTGCCTTATTACTTTCTTTGCATATATTTTGGTCGAAATCGACGCGGGCGCACCTGCGGGCTTAGCTAGTCTATATAACAAAAGGCAACCTTCGTGTCGCAATTCGCAGTGGATCGTGGATCCCATAGGATGTTTTCTATTCAACTCCCTTGAGTGTTATTGTGTTGTAAACACTATTGGAATGTATAATTATGTACGGGGTGATTATTTTTCAACACCTGCACATTAACATTATTTTCCTACAGTACTAAGATGAAAAATTTGATGGGCTTTGACAGGCTTTTTGAAATGAAACTCCTTTAGGCGCATGAGGGTAAAATGTTTACGGATGAAACGCAATAATAATAATATTAGCGTCACGAAGATGTGCAGCGTTCTTGTCGTTTGTTTGAATTACCCAATAGAAATTCTAAATATTAGTTTTATATTTTATGCAAAATAATTTATTGAAATCTGAAATGACGAATTGTAAATTAAAATGCCATGTGTTTTTATTATCAAAGAAATATATTAAAAAAAAAATCCTAGCATATCTTCCTTTTTCCCTCCCTCTAAAGGCCGATTTACATTATCTTAAGGCCGATTTATATTATCATTAGTGTTTAGGAGAGTGCTTTAGGATAGTACTTTAGTTGAAACATGTAAACGCTACTTGCTTTAGTAAACGCTACGCTAAAGAACTTGCCTTTCAAGTTGTACTAAAGCACTCTCCTAAACACTAAAGGCCGATTTACATTATCTTAGTGTTTAGGAGAGTACTTTAGTACAACTTGAAAGGCAAGTTCTTTAGCGTAGCGTTTACTAAAGCAAGTAGCGTTTACATGTTTTAATTAAAGTACTATCCTAAAGCACTCTCCTAAACACTAAGATAATGTAAATCGGCCTTAAGTCTCGGAAATCTAAAGTTTTAGATTTTAAAAATTCGTTTGCCAAAGAAGTTTTACTTGACATGTGTACTTTGTACCTACGCATGGACTTTTTTATGAAAATGCTAAGCCTTTCATTTCTGTATCTGTTTCGCGATCATTGCCTTAACAAGCAAGAAGGTCTGTCAGACACTGTATACATCTACACGCCGGTTTCCTCGCGATGTTCGACGACTAGTCACTTTCCGAGCATTTCGGCCCCAAGAGATGTGGGGCTCTCTGCATCTTCTACCGCATTTACCACGGAAAGTGTTCAGCCCTGCGATTCTGTAACTCACTTTTCGAACTCACACAGCGGTTTTCGCATCGGCGGTCGCTCTCAAATCAGTCGTGAAGCAGTCATTTTATGAGTTGGCATTCTGATAAACAATAAACTACAAGCTCCCACCTTTTCAGAATTCCAAATCATAAAATGACTGCTTCACGACTGATTTGAGAGCGACCGCCGATGCGAAAACCGCTGTGTGAGTTCGAAAAGTGAGTTACAGAATCGCAGGGCAGAGCTGGTGTTCGCATTAGTACCGGCAGCTGCGTTTCATTATCAACCTCAAGGCAGAATACGAAATTCCACCCGTATCACCTCGACGTCCATCGATTTCCTTCACCGTTCGAGTGAGTGTGATATATAGAATATTCGTTGTCATATAGAAGTCCATTAATGCAGTCGTGAACGCCTAACCAAAAAAAAAAGGACCTAAAAAGATTGTGGCAGGTTCAGTGACAGAGCAGTGTTGGCCTAGTGGCTTCAGCGTGCGACTCTCATACCTGAGGTCGTACGTTCGATCCCCGGCTGTGCATCAACTTCCTTTCTATGTGCGCATTTAACATTTGCTCGAACGGTGAAGGAAAACACCGTGAGGAAACCGACATGTCTTAGACTCAAAAAGTCTACGGCGTGTGTCAGGCACTGGAGGCTGATCACCTACTTGCCTATCGGATTTAAAAATGATCATGAAACAGATTCAGAAATCTGAGGTCAAGACCTAAAGAGGTTGTAGTGCCACTGATTATTATTATTATTAAAAAGATTGTGGCAAGATTTATTTATTACTAGTTGATCCAGCAAACGTCGTTTTGCCATGTATATCATTTATAATAAAAAAATAGGGGTTGATCGTAGAGGGGTGAAAGTTAGGGGTTGTATGTATTTTTGTATGTTGTATCATAAAAAAATAGAAGTTAAAAATTTTGTCTAAAAAATAAAAATAAAAATTTAGGGGTGGACTACCCCTAACATTTAGGGGGATGAAAAATAGATGTTGGCCGATTCTCATAGATACCGGATAAGCACAAAAAATTTCATCAAAATCGGTCAAGCCGTTTCGGAGGAGTATGGCAACGAAACCTGTGACACGAGAATTTTATATATTAGATTAACTAACAAATAATGGATCATTTGTCAGTTCACCTAACGCATCATAAAAAAGGTCCGTTTACCTATGTTATCTGTTGACTAACGCCAGAAGATGAAATCTTGTTCCCTCACAGAAAAATAAACGTACACTCTGTATAGACTAGTTATGATTTGCTTGAAATTGCATTCGTACCGCTTATCAACGTGTTTGAAATACGCTTCTTTACATACAAAAAAATATGAAGATTTTAAAACAATGCTTAGTAAATGTTTTTTTTATTAGCCAGGTTATTTAGGGCTGTGCATATCGAACATAATATAAAAAAAAGACTTCAATTATATCATCTACTAGCAGACCGGCCAAGCGTTGCTGCGGCCTAACGTTTTTGTTATATTACATAGTAGTAAACTATTCAAGGGAAACGGTAGGAGAACACCAGTCATGGGGACCACCATGCTTTTTTGGTGGTTATGCCATTAAATTGTAACTTATGTGAAACGTTGGTACTTTCAACACAGCGCCATCTGTTAGAATTGTGAATATCAAATAATAAACAAATATTTTGCAATAAAATAATATTGCGGGTTTAAATTGAGATGTAAGCTATCCTATCTTTTAAGTTGGATCAAACTACACACGGTGTGCAAATTTGATTGATATCGGTTCGGTAGTTTAGGAGTCCATAGCGGACAAATAACGTGACACGTAATTTATATATTAAGATATAACAAAATCGATTTTGATGAGACCCGAACTATAACTTTAAATATATTAATCTCTAAAATAAAGTGGCACTACAACCTTTTAAGTCTGGACCTCAGATTTCTGTATTTGTTTCATGGTCATTCGTCAAGTAGGTGATCAGCCTCCTGTGCCTGATACACTCGACTTTTTGGGTCTAAGTCAAGCCGGTTTCTTTATGATGTTTTCCTTCAGCGTTCGAGCGAATGTTAAATGCGCACATCGAAATTCCATTGGTGCGCCGAGGATCAAACCTACGACCTCAGGGATGAGAGTCGCACGCTGAAGCCACTAGGCCAACACTGCTCTATATTCCTCTCTTACCTCTTTTAAAAGTCTTCTACATACACTCTTCTTAACCATATCCTGTCGTGCTAGTTGCAATTCATGTATTTCTTATTCTTTGGTATTGCATTGTCATTAATATTTTTGACGTGACAACGTCTTATAATTCGATGGAGCCGGCTGCACGCACAAAAAAACATGACGCATGCGGCGTTACCTCGCTCTGAGGCGTTCCCTTTAAAATTGACATAATTGTATTTATGCGTACAAATAAATGTAACTTGATCAATTCAATTGTGATTTCCATTTACCTCCTTCTCTATATCCATACAAATAATTTTTTTTTTTTTTTGAAAAATGCAACCATCCCATCAATATTTTTTTATGACGTTGTCACGTTCAACTATCGTCAGTAAACCGACTGTACAGACAACCGATTTTTATTTTAGATTAGGCTTGGTAATTGTATAATTATTCAGTGTTACTTGTAATTCAATTTTCGTTGATTTATGCACTTCACATTACCCTTAGTATTTCTTTTTTAGTTATTTTCCTTACTAGGTTGTCTAGAAGAGATCGCCTGTAAACGATAAGGCCGCCCGTTGCATCCCCAATCATTTATTTATTATTTTATTATTAACAACTTTCTTTACAACAAACAAGAACGAACCTTAAAATATAAAAATGTGCGTGTACTAGTGTACACACGTTAGAAGTGAAACTTCTTTATGACCTTATTTTTCGAAAAATTATCTATATGCAACTAACTTTACAGAAATTGGTTAAATAAAGTTAAATTAGATAAAGTTTAACAAAAGGCTTTTAATATGACAGACTTGAATGCAAATAATACAATTATTTCATTTTACCTTATTACCACTAAGATTATTACAGAATTTCATAAATTGTAATATAATTTTTAGTATCATTGTTATAGTTATTATAAATTTTTGTTATTAATGGTTTAGAATCTCTTCGAATCAACCGTGGTAGGGACGAGAAAAAGACGCGCGTAACGGTCAAATGTGACGCGTAACCGAAACATGTGACGCGTAACCGAAAAATGTTACACTAAATTTTTTACCAACCCCGATAAAGAAGTTTCACTACAATAACTAAAATATATTATTAAAAGGAGTCCCTTTAGGTAAGGTTCCGAAGATACTGGCAGCGTTCCCCCTTTGAATAGCCAGACTAATTCTTTGTCCGAGGTAGCTGCCAGCTCTTCGGTCTCCTGTGATGTCGACTAACCTTTTTGCTATTTACCAGCTCTGTTGTTGGTATTATTCGTAATCTAACGAAGATTTAATAATTGATATACCTAAATGTCATAGTGTCCACTAAGATCAATCATCAACATTTACACACTTCAGTCCAACAAAATATTTCAGATAACACTAGCTGATCCGGCAAACGTCGTTTTGCCATGTATATCATTTATAATAAAAAAAGGGGTTGATCGTAGAGGGGTGAAAATTAGGGGTTGGATGTATTTTTTAATACTGTATCATAAAAAATAAAAAATAAAAATTTTGTCTAAAAAATAAAAAATAAAATTTAGGGCGATGGAAAATAGTTGTTGGCCGATTCTCATAGATACCGGATAAGCACAAAAAATTTCATCAAAATCGGTCAAGCCGTTTCGGAGGGGTATGGCAACGAAAACTGTGACACGAGAATTTTATATATTAGATTTTTTGCAGTCAAATGGGCAATAAATATTTTCTATTCATAGCTTCATTATCTTAGTAAAGACCAGTGAATGTAAATATTTAAATACGCCATGACGTCATTAGCGCCGAATACTTAAAAGGGATAAAATAAACTCTCTAATCAAACAGTTTATTTTACGATAACGTAGCTGATAAGATCGCAAAATGTTTAAACTATAATTAACTTGGGGTAAGATTCAGAAATTACACTTGCGTCAGTCACGCACAGCCCTGCGATTCTGTAACTCACTTTTCGAACTCACACAGCGGTTTTCGCATCGGCGGTCGCTCTCAAATCAGTCGTGAAGCAGTCATTTAATGATTTGGCATTCTGAAAAGGTGGGAGCGTGTAGTTTATTGTTTATCAGAATGCCAAATCATAAAATGACTGCTTCACGACTGATTTAAGAGCGACCGCCGATGCGAAAACCGCTGTGTGAGTTCGAAAAGTGAGTAACAGAATCGCAGGGCAGTACTTGCAGGGATCAGCATCCCTTCTTTTAAACGCATGGGCTCCTGCTTAGATGGCAACAGTTTTAGATGGCGAGGATTTGGTGACGCATTTACGCGATGGGGCTACTGTTTCTTTCGCCGTAAATCAAAAAATATAATAGGAAAGTGAACTCACTTCAAATATTTGTGTAAAATATCAAGTGATAAACCACACCTCTTTATACAATGATAATGTATTATTAAAATGTCATATTTATATCAAACGACCTTAAAAGAAAAGATATATTTAACGATTGTAAAATTAACAATCTTATCAACGCTGCGGCCATCTTCAATCAAACTGTTAAGCTGTCAAAAGAGTTCTTTTTGACGTTTGACAGTTGACGAGACTTGAGAATGTATAGGGTTTAGTCCCGGTTGAATATTTATTTTCTTAAATACTAGTTGCCCCCCGCCATATTCGTTTAGTCTTGATGTGTTTTTTTACATATCCTACCTTTTTAGTAGCTACATACCTAAATGGAAAATAGAGACTCTTCGCCTTGTCGCTATGAAAACTGGTTTTCAGGTTTTTCCGAGATTTATTTTTTCCATTTTTGTCTCCATAACAAGTTTTTTTTTAGTTTTTATACACCTATTTATTAATATATTTTTTTTTAATTACTCCAATAATTGGTCCAGCCATCTTTGAGTTTTGCACTGAGCGACATATTATGCGATTCGTTTTATTTATTATTTTATAATTATAAAATTATTGATGTCTTCTATAAACTGTAGCCCATCACTTTGCTCACCTTTAAATTATCGAAATTTTCTCTAACGTTTTTTTTTAATATTCTATAGTGTACGTTTATTAGGGATAATGTAGGATTCTAATGGTGAAAGAATTGTTTAAATCGCCCCAGTAGTTTATCCTATACAATGTAGTTTACAAAATCAGAGTATGAATTAAATAATAAAGTTATTAAAACTAAAAATATGGAAATTGCTACTGTGCATTTGAACACCTAACATCTGGCACTGTAATTTTAGTTTCGTAATCTTGGAATCATTATGACGGTCAGTTGCAATCTCGTACAATCGTTAAAAACATTGTAAGATGTTTCGCATTCTGAGAATGGATCTTTCCAGTAAGCCATAAAGTTTAAAACATATGTAACACGAAAGTAATTAAAGACTTTGGTCACAATTTGGTCCGCGACCCTTAGGGGGATCGAATTTGTTTAAAAAATAGTAAATACAAACTACATATAGGTACAAAAGATTCGTTTATTAAAGGTATATATTATAGTGTATATACAACTAAATTATAATTTTACAGTGACGGGATCGCAAGACTGTTTTCCTTAACTTTATAGGATTTACGACATAAAAATTGTTGAGAAACGATACTTTAGGATGTCAAAATCAGTATTAAATACTAATTGTCTCTTTCAGTCAAATCGTGTTTACGCTGTAATGAAAAGAGACCGATGCTGTCGTAATAAGACCTTATAGAAAATAAATCAATCTCTGTATGGTTTTAAATAATCTAGTCTCTTTCTGTCCAATTGTATGTACGCTGTTATGAAAAGAGATAGAAATATGTGGTACATAACTTAAATAAATATTTGTAATGAAGCGTTCCATTCAACTTTAAGTTCCATTTCCGTTTAATTCAGTTGCAGTTGATCATTGAGTGGAATATCCCTTTAAACCCGTAATAGAACGGAGGTTTTTCAATTACAAACAAGGAAATTATAGAATAACAAGCGTATAAGGCATGGCAATTATTATAATTGGAGATAATGATATTCTAGAAAAGCTCCCGATGATTTAATACTAAATGAATCATTTGTTATGCGATTCTTATAACAGATAATTATAACCTTATTCAAAAAATTCTAAGGGAAGTAATATAAATCCCCTTGTTATTTTTGTATGAGTGGTATTGGCCTAGTAACTTCAAACTGCTACTCTAATCCCTGAGGTTCGAACCTTGGTTGTGCATCAATGGACTTATTACGTGCGCAATTACTCCATTGTATGAAGCATTGTGAGGAAACCGGCATTCCTGATTCCCAAGAGGACGACGTGTGCCAGGGACAGGCTGATCACCTACTCGCCTATTCAGAAAGACTTTATTTTATTTTATTTATGCTCTCAAAAATTATACATGTTAAAATGAGGACAATCAAATACCCTTTTTTAAGTGAAACTTCTTTAGGCACATGAGGTTACAATTTTTACGGATGAAACGTAAATAATAAGATTAGCGTCACGACGATGTGCAGCGTTTATGTCGAAGAAAAGGGAGATAGCGATTGAGAGAGAGTGAGAAGGGTGAATTATATTTTTAAGATTAAAATTTATGAAATATGTACTAGTATTTTACATTCAATATGAATTTTTTTTAATATTTTATTCGTCGTTTGAGATTTCATTTTCCATAATATTTTTTGCATAAAATACTAATATTTTAAAAATAGATTTTCGTCTATTTTCAATTTCTATATCTATGTTCACAAATATAGGTATACAAATACATGGAGTTATCATATATTGGTACATGATCAGCTATTGGGGTTATACCTTAGTAATAATTAATATACAAAGAAGTTTCACTTCTGACATGTGTACTTTGTACGCAAGCACTTTTTTTTATATAGAACAGGAGGCAACCGCCCATGGGTGCTCTCAATGCCAGAGGGCTCGCGAGTGCGTTGCCGACCTTTTTAGAATTGGTACGCTCTTTTCTTGATGGACCCTAAGTCCAATTGGTCCGAAAATACTTCAGTGGGCATAAAATAAATACTTATGAAAATACCTTGGAATAAAGATATACATTATTCAACTTCATACAATCGATATCACGAAACAGATACAGAGAAATGAGGCCCAGACTTAACGGATTGTCCTAGTGATTTTTTTTTTCGTTTGTCGACTAAATCTTATCTAAAGCAAATTGCGAAAGTGTAGGTAGATATAAACGTTCCCAGTTATTATTTCTCGCGGTAGGTACCTAAAAATATCTTCGAAACGGATGCATCTTTATATATATAATTCTTCTGTGAGTGTGTATGTCACTGAACTTCTCTCAAACGACTGGACCGATTTTGATGCAATTTTTTGTGTGTGTTCAAGGGGATCTGGGAATGGTTTAGATTCACAAATCAGCCCGCCAGATGGCGCTGCAGTCGGTACTTTCATACTTTGCTTTACTAATCGCTTGAAATATCATGCAGGACAACGTCTGTCGGGTACACTAGTATTAATATAAGCTACGAGACATTTCCGGGATTTTGAACATAATCAGTATTCTAGTAACTCTGAATCATTTTAATGATTAATATTCCACGATATGTATAAATTAATTAAGATAAAATAAGTGAGCAATTCGGAGAAATTTAATGTAAAACCCGATAAGAAGGAAATAATATTAAACTGTGTTTTTAGCATCAAAAAAGTAAAAACCTGAAACTATTATTTGCGCGTTTATTTCAACGGGATTTAAAATAACCTAGGATAAAACCTTGAACATAGGGTGTTTCCCGTACGTCAAGATAGTACCTGATGCTACCAGTGCCGGATTAGCCATATAGCAAGAGTAGCAAATGCTACGGGCCCCGCGAATTTAGAGGCCCCGCGCTCCAACGCCTGTCTGACCGTAATAAAAAAAGTATTAATTTAGTGGCAAGCGTTTTTTTTTTCAATATTAAATGGTATTAAAAATGAATTAAGGAACTCGATGGGCCAAGAACGTCTTAATCATCTCACTTTGTTCAATATAGAGAATGATTCGCTTGAAAAAGTCGATATTGATAGTGTTATCTCTAAATTTGCCCATATTAAACCCAGAAAAGTTTATTTGAAACAGTTTTGTTTTATTAAATACCCTTAACTTAAAAACCTATAGCAAACCAAGGGCCCATAGGCAGAATTTGCTACAGGCCCCGCGCTGGCTTAATCTGGCACTGGATGCTACTTCTGGAATCTTATATAAAGCCTTCGGATGAACACTAACATTTAGCTCTCACGAGCAGTTCCTTGTTGTGTCGTTCCAGTAGTTTTTGGGATAAGCGCGTTCCACACTTCAGCTATACCTATCTAAATCTGTAGATCTCACTCTCACAGTCTCCTTTCTAGGGTTCGATGGCCTCTGCCCTGCGATTCTGTAACTCACTTTTCGAACTCACACAGTGGTTCTGAAAAGGTGGGAGCTAGTAGTTTATTGTTTATCAGAGTGCCAAATCATAAAATGACTGCTTCACGACTGATTTGAGTTCGAAAAGTGAGTTACAGAATCGCAGGGCAGTAGTTTCTGGTATAAGCGCGTTGCACACTTCAGCTATACCTATCTAAAGCTGTAGGTCGCACTCTCACAGTCTCCTTTCTAGGGTTCGATGGCCTCTGTCGATGCCGTGTACGTTGCACTCGCCGCCACAACCCTCCCGAAGACGGAGAACAAATTTAAATGGTCTCTGGTATCTGGCAAAATGACCAGCGCATAATACCGAGTCTGGGCCAGCCCTGCGATTCTGTAACTCACTTCACGAACTCACACAGCGGTTTTCGCATCGGCGGTCGCTCTCAAATCAGTCGTGAAGCAGTCATTTTATGATTTGGCATTCTGATAAACAATAAAGTACAAGCTCCCACCTTTTCAGAATGCCAAATCATAAAATGACTGCTTCACGACTGATTTGAGAGCGACCGCCGATGCGAAAACCGCTGTGTGAGTTCGTGAAGTGAGTTACAGAATCGCAGGGCAGTAATAGCACGCACACATTACACACTTAAAATGTACCTTGTTCCATTGATTATTATTATTTTGTGTGTTTCGTTAGTAATAAATGTAATGTTATGTTAAATTTATCAAAATAAATTTGCGCTCCCACCGGGAATCGAACCTCATACCCTCACCTAACGAACACCTTATAAGACCGCTAGTCTATGAGGCCTTGGATAGCTGTAGATAGTAGCCTGGGATATTACTTCCTATTGTGGTTAATTAATTCATATTTAAATGTCAATTAGTTTAGTCCGAAGTTCAATGACGTATAAGGAATTATGCAAAACTCATTAAAATAGTTTTATTATTAATCAGTGATTAATAAAATGTATAATTACTAGTTCTAGACAATCATTGATGTATATCATGATTAATTTTTTCTCATCGCCTACAATTAATGATAATAATAAAGCCCGTTTTATATTCAACCATGAAAAAAATATTTACAAAAGTATACAGTATTTACAATTTTCTTAACCTACAAAGTAATAATTAAAATAATTAAAAAGAAAGTCGAAACAAATTTTCAAAAATATACAGTTTAGATTATTTTACATTTTTTATTTTTATTTATTGACACTTCGTTGCATATACATTAATATAGTACAATTGACATAATTGAATAAAAAGGAGAGAAACTGGCGGCCTTATCGCTTTCGAGCGATCTCTTCCAGGCAACCACTGTGAGAAAAAAAAAAGTATTAAATTACATAAGAAAGGCAAGAAGTGCAAAAATACATGTATTACATTTAATTGTTTAGAAAAGGAAACTTATCAGGAACAAAAAACAAACTAAACTAATAAAGAATACCTACATGAAAAAAATAAATAATAATTTTTAACATTTTTTACTTATTATCCAATATATCATATATCCTAGCTACCTTCAGTAATGTCGAACGGAACCCCTTCGCGGGCCTTCTCCAGTTTTTCCAACTGTCTATGGCTTTCTTTCTCCATTCGCTTCCTGCTACCGCTTCTATTTCTTCTATCCACCTACTTGGGGTCCCCTATTTGGTCATTTCCATACAGTTGCTTTAAAGTCCACCTTTCATCTGTGTATTGAAAATAAATGATGGTGATAAACATAAAATAAAACCTTGTGATGGTGGTGATAGTGTAATTCCACACAGCGCTTTTTTAATACATATTTATATTTATACGTTTCGTGTCAACGCGGACGCTACCCGCAAACTTCAACTGCCGTTCCAAGTATTTCAGAACCGTTATGTCTTAAGGTCTAGGGGAGCTAAGGGAGCGTAACTTTTTTTATTGGATGGAAACGAGCCTACACCCAAAAAGGGCTGTCATCGCAGCCCATAGACACGCAGTTTAGTGAGTGCATGGCCGGCCTTTGAGGAAGGTGTATACTCTTTCCTCAAACAATTGGTCGTATCTATCAGGGAGTCGTTTCCACAGTTCGTTAGTTAGGTTTAAAGACATTTATTTATTCTCATAACACACAATAGTCACTTACATGAGAACTAACTAACTACTAAAGATACAATTTATCACGTCGTGCTTAAGCTTCAGGGATCAATTATCGAAGTAAAACTTGGGTGGACTTTCGTTTATGCAGGTAACTGGGATCACTCAGGAGATGGTCTTTTAATCTAAATTTAAATATTGCCACTTATCTGCACTTTTTATATTTTGTGGAAGTCTATTATACCGCAGCACTCCCCCAACGCTCAAAGTTTTTCTACCGTTATTAGTTCTAAACTTACAATCTTATTGTACCGACAATAAGATTGTGAGGGCGTCGTGAAGTCCGCTTCTGAATTTGGCTTATTTTGGTGAAAGTAATGTTAGTGTGTATATGGTCATTTAGAATGTTGTAGATTAATAAGCTGGTATTGTATTGAAATAATTGTTTTATGTTCATGAGTTTTGTTTCACTGCAAATTTTTTGTGTAGAAGTTAAGTATGGGTAATGAAAAAGCAATTTAATTACTTTATTTTGAGCAATTTGAAGGTGAGAAATATTAGTTTTAGTCGCGGCTCCCCAAATTTCAATAAGGTAAAGAAGGTGTGATTTTGCCAAAGAGTTCGCAAAAGAAAGTGTCTTGTGAAGCTGACCGTAGACCTGGTGTCGGACCTGTTGTCCTGTGTCTGTGTCCATGGTCCTTCGACACTTAAGGCCCTATGCTATGCGAGGCGCAGTGGAGACCTGTAGCACTGAGGGGCCCGTAATAACAATTTGTTATGTAAAACATTAAATTAATGTAATTTTATCAATTCTTTCTGAAATGGATTACTTGGCTTGCGATAAAATATATCGTGTAAATTTCAAAATCATGTTCTATATACATTTTCGTCATAAAATGAATTCTAAAAAAATAATAATGGTAGGGGAGCCCAAGAGGGGATTTCGGGATTTACTAAAGCGCGGCAGATTAATATATAGGGGGATACCTTGTACCCGGTTAAGTACCTCCACAAAATATGAGGCCCATATATAAGGCCGCACGTGAAGGAGACAGGATCAGTTTAGTAAAAAAAAATTGACCATCAGAAATTCCCGAGCGCGTCAGATTAAGGTAGGGTGAGTTAATTACATCCTAAAAAGTGTATATTCCACTAATCTGACAATTTGAGAGTGACGGAAAAAAAGGGGAGGGCAACAAAGTTGTAAAAAAAAAACGTCATCTCGACGTTCTCGAGCGTAGCTAATTTTTTTTTTATTTAGAAGGAAATAATTCAAGAATAATGAAAAATATATAATCTGACGATTTCCGCAAGCCGAAATAACAAAAATTCGTCGATAAAGTTAAATGCGTGCAGCTGCGTGATGCCTACATTTCCTTAAACCGATCGGAATCTACTAAACGGCGTTATAAATATTTCCCTCAAAATTACATTTCCTGTGAATTTGAACCGATTCGGACCGATAGATTTTGAGAAATTTTGAAAAATCTTAAAAAAATAAGAAATATTTTTTTTTAAAGTGGTTTCTTTATCGATCAATTTCAAAAACTTATCCGCCTTTGAGCTTGAAAAACCACGTCGATCGCCACCAAGCTGGTCAAAAGCGGTTGATTCGTTCGAGAGATATCGTACACGAAAGAAACCCGAAAAAGTGTTTTTTCGGGATTACTCCGAAATTTGTGGTTCGATTAATTAAAATTGCAAAATTATTTATGAGGATGATAAAACTGCGTCGAATGCCGCCAACCGCGTGAAAGTTGCTTGATCCATTCAAAAGTTATTGCGGTTTGAAAATTCCAAAAATAGTGTTCTATGAAACTTCTATCAGACTTTCGAGCTGGGAGAGCTCAAATGCATAGAAATGTTATTTCTTTGAACTCAGCGAGCTCAAAATATCAATTTTAAGCGCCCAGGAATGGAATTAGCGGGAAGTTGCAGGGATGGCCCTTTAGGTGAACCGTTTTTCTATTTTTTTTTTGTCAGATCAGGCGAATCCCTCTAGATAATCGTCAGATTATGAGACAGTACGTTTAGAACATAAAGATGAACCACATATATCTTAATCTGACGCGCTTGAGTATTTCAAAATTGCGATTTTTTTTTGCAAATTAAGAAAATGGCTGTGGGTTTGCGTCCCATCGAAATCGTCAGATTAGTGAATGAGAGCTTTTTTTTGGTGCACTTAACACTCCCTTAGAAAATCTGACGCGCTCGATAAAAAATTTTTTTTTTAAATTTTCAACCCTTAAATACAACCACCCGCATCATGCAAACGATCAGATTAACATACGTACATTATTAAAAATACGTAGGGCATAGATGCTATCAATATCTGACGGGCTCGAGGATGTCCATGCAACAGTTTTTTTTTACATATTTAACTATCTATAGCCGCTTCCCCCACCGATGAAAAGGAATTTATCATATAACATTTTTTTCTTCTTTTTATCTAAGCTTTGCATCCCAATAGGTCTCTACGACGCTCGAGTAAATCCCCATTTAGCATCGTGGGCTCCCCTACCATAATCTATGTTTGGATTTTTTTTCTATCGAGCGAAGTTATTTAAATCGTACCGATCTTTCAAATTGGATGCATAAACTACTCCACTAATATTTTTTCCATTCTAAACTTCAAGAAACGATGACGAAAAATGGAAAGAAACAATGTACTTTTTTTGGAGTTTGGGGACCAGATAGGTCTTAAGCAGTTAACTCGAAGTAACTCGGTTGCTTGCTGTCATATAAAAAAAAATCTATTTTTATTGGTATTCCTCTAAAAATTTAAGATACATTTTATTTTGTTTATCTTATCTCGATCAAGAGGCGACTTTAATTCACCATTTTGAATATTTTTATTCTGTGTACGACGCGAAGCAGGTGTTGTTATCTGTGATCACATTACTGTTATCTGGGAAACATGGATGACATTTGACATTCAAATACACGACGACACCATGTTATCGGATTTTCGTTGGTTTTTGAAAGACTCAATCTAATAATAATTAGAGAACAGTTTATGTCCCAGAAGCTTCAGCATGCGATTTTCATACCTGAGGTCGTAGATTCGAACCCCGTCTGTGTACCATTGGACTTTTCTCTCTATGTACAAATTTCACATTTAGTAAAACATCTGAATATGGCATCCAACCCTAAAAGTCAACGGCATTTGTCAGGCAAAGAAGGCAGATCACCTCCTTATTAAGGAGGAAATATCACGAAACGGATAGAGAAACAGAAAAAAGACTGTTAGTTGAATTCACACTCCTGAAACCACTCTAGCCTTGCGATTCTGTAACTCACTTTTCGAACTCACACAGCGGTTTTCGCAGCGGCTGTCGCGCTCAAATCAGTCGAAAAGCAGTCATTTTACGATTTGGCATTCTGATAAACAATAAACTACAAGCTCCCTTTTTATCAGAATGTCAAATCATAAAATGACTGCTTCACTCGCACTAATCAAAGTGAATACAGGCATATGCCTGTAAAAAAAATATATAATATTTTGACTATAATAATATAGTCAAACCCATTTTACACAAATTTTGACTGGAGTATAGCGCTGACAAATAAGAATACCCGAGCCCAAGGTGAAATTTTAAATTATAATACATGCATCTCACGCAAATTACATACGTGCAGTTATATTGGGACTATTTGTGGGCCAGTAGCGAGGTGGATGCTAATTTGAGCTTGATTAAAATATTAAGCAGATAACTTGTAGTGAAAACTGCGACTTCGCCAGTGAGGTTTTCTGTTGGGAATTAAATTACCGGTTTCGAAGGAACAGGAAGTCAGGTTTGAGGAGTGTTGGCCTAGTGGATTCGGCGTGCGACTCTCATCCCTGAGGTCGTAGGTTCGATCCCCGGCACCAATGGACTTTCTTTCTATGTGCGCATTTGACATTCGCTCGAACGGTGAAGGAAAATATCGTGAGGAAGCCGACATGTCTTAGACCCAAAAAGTCGACGATGTGGCACTGGAGGCTGATCACCTACTTGCCTATTAGATTGAAAAATGATCATGAAACAGATTCAGAATTCTGAGGCCTAGACCTAAAGAGGTTGTAACGCCACTGATTTATTTTATTTTAATTAAACCGACCGAATTTAGAAGAAAATATTGATAGAGCAAAACTTGCGAGCCTTCAGGCGATGTGAGTGTTCATGGGCGGCGGTATCACTTAACATAAGGTGAGTCTCCTGCCCGTTTGCCTCCTATTACATAAAAAAGGCCAGTGCTCCATAGCTTCCAATTGCAATTGCCATCCGTTTCTGTATAAAAGTGGCGGTCCAACCTTTGGGCTCTTTAGATTTCTTTTCTGTATATTGCTGCAGCCGGGGTTCGATCCTACCTAAATTATTTTTCGAATTATGCCTTTATTTATCCATGATATCCACTATATACAATATATGAGTATTATAAATATATTTGATAACGATTAAGATAGATAAAGTTTGATTATCAGCGTCTAAATAATCGAAAGTTATTTATATCTATATCATATTATATATTATCTATATCATAAATTTTATGTGTCAGATTCGATATTTTCAAAATCTGAATCATTCGATATATTTAATTGTGTTAAATCATCTAATAAATACAATAATCGCAACGTAGGTAATGCAATAAAATTATTAGCAGTTAAAATAAGAACGATCAATGTTGGCCTAGTGGCTTCAGCGTGCAACTCTCATTCCTGAGGTCGTAGGTTCGATCCCCGGCTGTGCACCAATGGACTTTCCGTCTATGTGCGCATTTAACATTCGCTCGAACGGTGAAGGAATGCATCGTAAGGAAACCTGCTTGCCTTAGACCCAAAAAGTCGACGGCGTGTGTTAAGCACAGGATGCTGATCTAACCTACTTGCCGCTTAGATTTCAAGTATTACGTAAGCAGACTTACTGCAAAATCTGTGGCCCAGACCCAAAGGTATTACACTGTTTATTTTTACAAATAAGAACAATTATTTGACCTTATAATAAAATCAAAAAAGATAATAAGTGTAATAAAGGTTCAAACTTTGAATTTCGTCGACTGACATTATTTATTAAAGATAAATGGAAAGCTTATTTGACTGGGCCTTGAACGCTAATGACCACATTTGTCCTTTACTATATAATTAACGAAATGTATTTGGTTCAGTCAAAATAAATAATATGTATTCAAAAACCAGTGTTACAGAGGTGTGAACACATCTAAGCGTGCGTTAATATTTTTAAGAAGTAATTCAGAATTAGAATGCTTTAGAAAGAATATCTCAAAAACTAATTTTAATTTAGCGTTATACTCGTACATCGCGCTTAAGAGCGGCCAACCCGTCTATCTTTTCATACAAACGCTCGTAAGTGATTATGGCGTTGTAACAGATATTTCTTTTAAAGTTTTGAACTAATAGGCATTTTGTGCACTATATCTAGGTTTCTATTAAAATTTGAAATAAAAATTTTAAGAAACAAATTCAGTACAAACCTCCTAAAATCTGCCTTTTTGCACAAATTTTATATGAAGTTTGGGCGTTTATAATGTACTCATTAATTGTAACTGGAAATAAATATTTGCATAGAAACCTTGCAAATGTAATGGAGTTTCTAAATGTAAAACTTTTTTTTCATAATCTTGTAAGGCTTACGAAAAAACACGTATTTCTTGGAACAAGTTTTATGAAATTTCCGCACACTATTTTTCTTTCAATGTCATCGCGTTCTCACTTGCTTGTTAGCCATGTGGTAAGCGGGGGACGAGTCGAGCGGGGACGAGCGGGGACGAGCGAGGTGAGAGCGCTTTTAGCTGCAGCTATTCCTCCGTCGATACATTGGTACCTTGGACATTTTTTTTTGATTCAATGGAATTCAAATAAAATTTTGGATCTTATAAGCTAAACAATAATGTTACACAGAAAGATAAAGACGCAAGAAAGAAGTGGCTAAGTATTTGATTTTTAGGTCCTTGCATCTTTGTCGTTTTAAATTGTTACAATACAAGTTATTAAATTATATAAAGCAAGAGATGACATTACTTTAACCTAGGCCAATTTACTGGTCTCTGACCTGCCTTGCGATTCTGTAACTCACTATTCGAACTCACACAGCGATTTTCGCATCGGCGGTCGCTCTCAAATCAGTCGTGAAGCAGTCATTTTATGATTTGGCATTCTAATAAACAATAAACTACAAGCTCCCACCTTTTCAGAATGCCAAATCATAAAATTACTGCTTCACGACTGATTTGAGAGCGACCGCCGATGCGAAAACCGCTGTGTGAGTTCGAAAAGTGAGTTACAGAATCGCAGGGCTGGCTGGCTCTAGTAAGCTTTCTAACTACCTCAAGGAGAGAGAGTTAGCGATGAGTTTATCTCGTAAGTCAAAAGAACAGCAGTAGCCCTCTGACATTGTGTGAATGGGCTCACTGTCACTTCAAAAGGGTGCGTGTACTTATGTACGCGCGTAAGAAGTTATACTTCTTTGGCATTATTAAAAATAGTTTTTGATTGCATGCAAATAATTAATTTCAATTAAATAATCAAAGACTGGAAAAGGAGTCAATAATAGTTATTTATTTATTTAATTTTTCAGTTTACATTTGAAAAATTAAATAAATAAATAACTATTATTATTATCTTACATTAAGTGTAACATAAATTCTATTATTATTCGAATGTTGTTTTTAAATTATGTCCAATGCCGTAGCATCTTCCGTGGGCAAATTCATTCTGTTAATTTTGAATCGCGGTGCGCGCGCATCGTACAAATTTCACTCTCATCAATTTTTCATAACGCGCCTAAAGAAGTATAACTTCAAAAATTTGTAAGTCAAAAAAGTATTCTCAGCAGGACAGCAAGGTACCTAGGTAACACTGAAAATGTTTAGAAAATGAATAACGGCTTAATGTAGAAAGTTGCCAATACTTTTATTGTTTTTTGAAGTAATCTCCGTTCCTTTCTATACATCGTCGCATTCGATGGAACCACAGAAAAGCAGTGGGCCCATTCTTCCTTAGGAGTCTCGATGGCATTTTCTGTTGCCCGTTTGTGGGTTCTATACAAAAAAAAGGGTGCGTGTACTTATGTACGCGCGTTAGAAGTTATACTTCTTTGGCTTTCTTTATTTTTTAAAAATATAATTAATTAATAATATTTAACGTAAACAATTTAATAATTAGTATATTATTCAATTATTAATTAATATTAATAACAATTATTATTATTATTTATTATTTTATTATATTATTAATTTAATTTAATAACTTGGTATGTTTCATAACCTTTTAACTAAGTAACAATAGGTCTTTGTGAAAAAACATTGCTAAATTTCTTTGAAAAAATAATTAAAACTCCTTTATTTGTTTAAAAGGTAAATGTCATTATGGTCATTCAAAATTCTTTGCTAACTTCACGCATATTCTATTTCTTTTTACTTGTAGATTGTCTTATTCCCATCTCGCTCGCGCACGCTATAATCACACTGACAACTTTGTGTCACGGTGGGCGCGCAATCGTAAAATTTCACTCTCATCAATTTTTCATAACGCGCCTAAAGAAGTACTATAACTTCAATAATACCCAGTAAGCGGAAATTTACATTTAAGTTAGATTCTTTAATAGAACAGCGTCTTCCTTTATGTGTACATTTAATTAGAATATCTGTGAGCAAGGCCATGGTGACAATTTAACATCTAATATTAATACTAAACAATAAAATATGACGGCTATTCAAAATCTATTTAGGAATTTAAATTAAATAAAGTGGGACTACAACTTTGTCGACTTTTAGGGCGTTCGTTCGAGCGAATGGTGTTTTTTTATTTATTTTTTTATTGGACAATTCACACCAATTGACCTAGTCCCATGCTAAGCTGGTGAAGCTTGTGTTATAGGTACTAGGCAACGGATATACATACATATTATAGATAGATAGACATATAAATACATATTTAAACACCCAAGACCTAAGCACAACACCAAATGCTCATCACATCGATGTTTGTCTCAGCCGGGGATCGAACCCGGGACCCATGGATTCGCAGTCAGGGGTACTAACCACTAGACCAATGAACCGTCGGTTAATGCTTACATAGAAAGAAAGTCCATTGATGTACGCCGGGGATCGAACCTACGACCTCAGGAACGAGAGTGGCGCGCTGAAGCAACTAGGCCAATCCTGCTCTGCTTAGGAATCTGTTCTAGAGAATTCTCAACGCGCATGTGCGCTACGTACCTAAGTATTTATATGACTCTTGATGAAAAATTTTTGTTTTGTTATCCGGCGCAAGAACAAAGTGGTAGGTTTCTTTTATATGCGTAATTTTGTCAACAGATGGCACTACATGGTGTTTGCATTCGTATAATTAATTTATTTTTATTCGATAACTTATCCGATATTTTTTTACTTATTCTACTATTCGGAGCGGAGAAGAATCCACCAAAAAAGAGATAAATAACATCGGTACGGACGATCTTGAGTTATAAGTGGTGTAACTAACACGAGTTTGTTTTATATATTTAGACTAGCTGATCCGGCAAACGTCGTTTTGCCATGTTTATCATTAATAATAAAAAATAGGGGTTGATCGTAGAGGGGTGAAAATTAGGGGTTGTATGTATTTTTTAATACTGTATCATAAAAATATAAAAATAAATATTATCTAAAAATTAAAAAAAAAATTAGGGGTGGACTACCCTTAACATTTAGGGGGATTAAAAATAGATGTTGTCCGATTCTCAGTTATACCAATACACACAAAATTTCATGAGAATCGGTCAAGCCGTTTCGGAGGAGTTTAACCACAACACCGCGACACGAGAATTTTATATATTAGATATAGATGTATGTTAAGATTGTAAATACTGTGTATTTGATTGTTATGATTGCTAATAAATCTTTAGTACTCTGAAATGGAGTAGTTAAATAATATTATCATCATGAGAATTATAAATAAGTGTCCTCGTTATGAATCTTGACCTACTCAGATTCTGCGAATATAAAGGTGAAAACGATTTACCCTAAAATATAGAATGTTTTATGGTCAAGAAATGCCATTGCGGTCAGGGCGAACGAATGTGCATATACGTTCTCGGTGCATACAAATATGGAGTGCCAAGTGCTGCAGTAAATCAATAGTTAACATTATTTCTAATAGATGAAAATATTAGATAGGATTTTCAAGACATACAGTTAGTTAAGTTTTAGACATTCGGAAGACGTATTAGGGAGCGTTCAAGTATTACGTGACGCAATTTTTGAAGATTATTGACCCCTCCCCCCCCCCATGTAACGCGCCGTAACAATTTTCTGTACTATACACAAGTAGAAAACGTTTCGTGACCACCTAGTGACTCTTTCTACCTAAGAGTTACCAGTATGTGGTGTAAAGTACTGGAAAGTCGAAAATAATAATAACAATAACGCGTAATTCAATCCCCGACCCGCATCGTAACGTTTTATAAAAGGACCCCCCCCCCCAAATTCGTTACGTAATACTTCATTATACTTGATAATATTTTGCGTAGAATAGAGCGTATTTGCCGACGTCGTTGCGCGTTCATTGTGGCGCTGTAATGATACTCTACTGGAAGAAATGTAAACGTTCACTCGCAAGGCACTAAAGCACTAAAGCACTTGCCTTTCAAGTTGTACTAAAATACTCTCCTAAACACTAAGATAATGTAAATCGGCCTTTAGACTCAAACTTCTGTGCATCTATATACCTACTCTGATTTTTAATTCCGTAGAATTCGGACATTTCATAAGTGTTGCTACTAAAAATGTTCTCCACCGAAAAATAGCAAATTAGACCCATTTGAAGGCATTAAAAAATAAAATGCGACGTATTTTTCACGTTCTATCTACATAAAGGTAAATCTAAATATTTACTTCGTCAACCTAATTTGACCTAATACAAAAATAACCAATATTTCAATATCACGAACTAACTTTAATTACTTTATTTTATTCTTTAGCTGGCGTCTACTAATTCCAGGTTTAGTAAACCTTTTAAAAAAATAAAATAACATTTTATTTGTAACTTCTTTACTTTTGTTTTTACTGTTAGTGATGAAAAGGAACGTAATTACCTCTCGCCGTTAAACCACATTTGATGTGGACCACCGCCCTTAATAAAATGGATATATTCACTTACAAATAAAATGTATGTATGTATAGACTCAGATGTTCACAGAGAAAAGAGCGTGCCAATTCAAATTCAATTATTCATTTAGGTAACACAATGTACACTTATGAACGTTAATAAAAACGTACATTTACTGCCAGTTCTCAAATCCAGTGCGTAGAACGGACGAGAAGAACTGGCAATAAACTCTCCGCCACTCTTTTTAACCGCCAAGTTCTTTCACACAACACATGAACTCTTTAAGTAAAATCTATTCATATAAAAATATAATAATTAAAATAATAATCAATGGCACTACAACCTATTTAGGTCTGGGCCTCAGATTTCTGTATCTATTACATGATTATTTTGTAATCTAATAGGCAAGTAGGTGATCAGCCTTCTGTCCCTACGCACGCCGTTGACACCGGGTCTAAGGCAAGCCGGTTTCCTCACGATGTTTTCCTTCACCGTTCGAGCGAATGTTAAATGCGCACATAGAAAGAAAGTCCATTGGTGCATAGCCGATGATCGAACCTACGACCTCAGGGATGAGAGTCGCACGCTGAAGCCACTAGGCCAACGCTGTTCACAATAAAAAAAAATTATAAACGAAAAAAAACAAAGATTTGTCCTCTACCAGCAGTTGGCATGGGGAAATAGAAGCACGCACTTACATTAACGTGGGAACAACACTCTAAGTCTTCAATGGAGACCTCTGATATTTTACATATTATCACTTAACATCAGATGATACTGATCTCCGTTTGCACCTTATTCTTTAAAATAAAAAACAAATGATAATGAAGGTCTTTTAGTATAAATGTAAAATAAAACGATTTTTAATAGCGGTGTACCACAAAACACGTTATATGATACCCACTTATTATTATAACCATAGCTATAATCGTATAATCATATTGTTATGATTATACAAAATATATGTATAATATGAAGCGGCTGAAAAAGCTAAAGCATGCAAATACAGCCCTGCGATTCTGTAACTCACTTTTCGAACTCACACAGCGGTTTTCGCATCGGCGGTCGCTCTCAAATCAGTCGTGAAGCAGTCATTTTATGATTTGGCATTCTGGTAAACAATATACTACAAGCTCCCACTTTTTCAGAATGCCAAATGCGAAAACCGCTGTGTGAGTTCGAAAAGTGAGTTACAGAATCGCAGGGCTGGCTCCGAATATGATTTTGTTTCATTCAGTGTCTGTGGGGTCCTAGCGCTATGAGGCTTTTTAAGAAAATAGCAAGAAGGTTAGTCGACATCACAGGAGATCGAAGAGCTGGCAGCTATCTCGGACAAAGATTTAGTCTAGATTTTCAAAGGGGGGAACGCTGCCAGTATTATCAAAGGGGCTCCTTTTAATAATATATTTTAGTTATTATATTTTAAGGTTAATGTTTTTCTATTATATTAAAATATTTGTAACCAGCAAATATTTATTTATTTATTTACACTTCGTTGCAAATAAAAGAAACACAATACATAAAAATTATAAGGGATGCAACGGGCGGCCTTATCGCTAATAAGCGATCTCTTCCAGGCAACCCTAGTTGAGAAAAACAAAAAAAAAGAAACATGATGCGTGCGAGAAGTGCAGAATCCTTAATCTAAAGTAAATATTACGTGATAGTAGCTGACATTTTAATTATGAATTTTGTATTGTTATATATATGTTAACGTAAAATTGTAAACACCGTTAGATTGTAATCTATCTCGCGAGATTGTAAACTGTCGAAAGATTGTGAACCTCAACGAACTGCTTAAAATTTAACGTATTATTATTCGGTAGATTGTACTACACTAACTTAGTTATCATTCAAACTTCTTTGGTCAATTACAGATTAATTTTACTTCCCAACAATTTCATATAACTACCGAATAATAATACGTTAAATTGTAAGCAGTTCGTTGAGGTTCACAATCTTTCGACAGTTTACAATCTCGCGAGATAGATTACAATCTAACGGTGTTTACAATTTTACGGTGACATATACATACACTTAAATAAATAGTGAGTTTGGATCCCGACAGCGAAAGATTCGCTTCCGATCTATTAATTTGAATCATGGTCTAAGTATATATTATATGCTTCTAATCAATCAATCAAGGTAATCAACAATTAGAATACCCTAATTATGATTTTAATTACGATAAAGCGTATTTAAATGTATTAATGTATCATTAAAGAGGCAACTACGAGTGAGAATGTCCGTAAATTAACGATTTTTGAAATTATATTTAGTATATCGACCGTTGAAAGTGTTATTCATTTCATTTTATTTATTTCAGAACAATGGGTGAACTGGGACACAAACTTGGCTTGGATGAGCTGGCGGGAGGCGCCGTGGGAATCAGCAAAGCCTTGTTGGCTGAGTTTATCGGTATGTATTTCTTAATAATAATAATAATTTAAAAAGCTGTGCAATATTTTTCGTCTACCCACGCTTTTTCACAATAAAACCAGTATTTTTTTGTTCATTACCATTTTCAGCCTAAATTAGGAATTATTTTTCACTTTTTAGTTTGATGTGCTTTAAAAGCGTGTTTTATAGTTTTTTTTAACTATACGTATTTATTTTCCACTTTTTAGTCCTAGCAGCAATACGTGTTGTCTCAATTTAATCGTATTGCTTTGTGGACTTAAAAAAAATTTCATTATTTTTTCGAGATAAACCTATGAAATTATTATATTGTCGCTGATTCTTTATAAGTGTACAAAGTTTGAATTAAATATGTCCGTTTAAAGTGGGTCAAAATCGAGTCCGAAGGAGTCGGTTACATACATACATACATACATACAGGTGAAGCTAATATAAAGCGTGTAAAAATGTGTAAGGTGGTACAATCGTAAGATCGCATATTCTACCACACAATGGCGCGCAAATTTGTCTTTAAAGGAATTTTACATTTTACATTATTAGTCATATGAATTGGTCAATTCTTATATTATTTGTATCGTACATATCATATCATACGTTAATAAATTTATATCAACTACAGTGTCTCACGAAAATAATCATTTATAGAATAATATTTTTTTTTTTCAAAAGTACACACAAAAATACACCAAGTCGATTTTTAAAGACTTGTCGGAAGATCCTTTAATTCTTTTGGTAAATTATTGTAAACCTTTGTTTGCCATACAATAGGTATTTTTCCTAAACAGTTCCAGATTGATTTTTGGCACAGCCAATTTCTCCCCATGTCTACTTCGACAGATGCTCATTTCCGTTGACTTAAAAATATGAACGTTTTTGTGCACGAAAACGTACATATTTTTATACGATGCATTTTTTTTTAAAGACAATTCACACCAATTGACCTAGTCCCATTCTAAGCTGGTGAAGCTTGTGTTATGGGTACTAGGCAACGGATATACATACATATTATAGATAGATAGACATATAAATAAATATTTAAACACCCAAGACCTAAGCACAACACCAAATGGTCATCACATCGATGTTCGTCTTAGCCGGGGATCGAACCCGGGACCCATGGATTCGCAGTCAGGGGTACTAACTAGACCAATGAGTCGTCAAATATTACTATAGTTTACTAGCTGACCGGGCAAACGTCGTTTTGCCATGTATATCAATTATAATAAAAAAATAGGGGTTGATCGTAGAGGGATGAAAGTTAGGGGTTGTATGTATATTTGAATGCTGTATTATAAAAAAATAGAAATTAAAAATTTTGTCAAAAAAATAAAATAAAGAATTTAGGGGTGGACTACCCCTAACATTTAGGGGGATGAAAAATAGATTTTGGCCGATTCTCATAGATACCGGATAAGCACAAAAAATTTCATCGAAATCGTTCAAGCCGTTTCGGAGGAGTATGGCAACGAAAACTGTGACACGAGAATTTTATATATTAGATGTAACATATTATCAAATGCATCACCCATATCGCCAGTACGAACATTAATAAGGAGTCCTATCAGACCCTGAGATTCAGTCATTTATTTATTTATTTTAAGCCCATGCATGGCCAAACTTAGACTAAAAATAACATATAGTTCTATATCTTAGCCTAAACCGGATTCAAACACGAGACTGTTACACCCGTATGCCAAAATCATGTTGGATGTTGACAGAGGAGATTAAGTTCATGCTATCCCGTTTCTGAATCTCACCCTACGAGGGTCCCACATACCCGACTCTGTTAGGGCCTCATGTCTCATAAAATACCTTGGGTATGATATACATTTCGTTTATTATTGTATTGAATGAAAATGACGGATTTTGGAGCACACAGATGCCAAAGAAAAAAGCTACATAGTTAACATCTAATATATAAAATCCTCTGAAACGGCTCGACCGATTCTTATGAAATTTTTTATGCATATTCAGTATGTCTGAGTATCGGCTACCTACTTTTAAACCCCTAAGTGATAAGGGGTGTCCATCCAAAAAATGTTTTGTTTTTATACAACATACAAAAATACATATAACCCTTAATTTTCACTTCTCTACGATCAGTCCTTATTTTTTATTTGTATAAACTTTGACTTGAACTCTGAGGTTTATTATAGAGAAAAGTTCACTGAACAACCTAAAAAGTTTTCATTCCGGAAAATCTAATAGTCTCCGGGGTAGCATAGCAAAATGTTCCATGTTGGTTGGTACTAAAAAGGTAGGCTAGGCATTAAGGAGAAACGAAGTTCGTGTAGTAGTATATAATCTTAATATATATAAGACTTTTATTACTATGATAAATAAATTAATAAAATTTGTTACATGAGTCATGTAACCCAACATTAGTTTAGTTACATATATATATACTAGTGGACCCGACAGACGTTGTCCTGCATGATATTTCAAGCAATTAGTAAAGCAAAGTATGAAAGTACCGACTGCAGCGCCATCTGGCGGGCTGATTTGTGAATCTAAACCATTCCCAGATCCCCTTGAACACACACAAAAAATTTCATCAAAATCGGTCCAGTCGTTTGAGAGAAGTTCAGTGACATACACACTCACAGAAGAATTATATATATAAAGATACTTTAGTTAAAAACAAAGCGTAAACAAATGTAAATAATCATCGCACACTTGAAGCCAATATGAGCCCTTTAGTTTTTCCCACACTCATAAACTGTAATTTAAAATTCTTCAATCATGTCCAATAACTTAAGTGTCACTTAGATTTACGAACTCTTCCATAAGTCAAATTACTTTATGTTAATCCAGCGTCGCAACCCCAGCCCTGCGATTCTGTAACTCACTTTTCGAACTCACACAGCGGTTTTCGCATCGGCGGTCGCTCTGAAATCAGTCGTGAAGCAGTAATGTTATGATTTGGCATTCTGATAAACAATAAACTACAAGTTCTCACCTTTTCAGAATGCCAAATCATAAAATGACTGCTTCACGACTGATTCGAGAGCGACCGCCGATGCGAAAAGTGAGTTACAGAATCGCAGGGCAGTACCCGTAATTTTGTGTTAGTTATAAGCTCATATTTTAAACCATTAAGCTACGGTTTCCTAGAAAAGCGGTGCCGTTAAGTAACGGCCGTCTTTACGGTGGCCAAGCTGTGGTTTCCTAGAAAGTAGTGCGACCGTATTTTTGAAGTGTTATTCCAATTTCGTTCCACAAATTTCTCTTCATCTGAGCTCGTCTTTACTCTTTGGAATCGATATTGTACATAGCTTCAGCATTTTTATCAAAATCAATTAATTGTTCATCATTTCCGCTCCTCCAAGTCATTGTATTAAAAAATGTGTGCGTGTACTAGGTGTACACACGTAAGAAGTGAAACTTATTTATGACCTTATATTTCGAAAAATGATCTACTATATGCAACTTAACGAAATTGGTTAAATAAAGTTTAACAAAAGGCTTTTATTATCATAGACATGAATACAAATACAATTACAATTTTACCTTATTACTACTAAGATTATTACAGATTTTCATTAATTGTAATAGAATTATTACTATCATTGTTATCGTTATTATATATTTTTGTTATTAATGGCTTCGAATCTCTTCGGATCAACCGTGGTAGGGACAAGAAAAAGATGGCGCGTAACCGAAAAACGTGACGATTTGCTACAAAATTTCTCCCATAGGTACGTCGATAAAAAATTCATTCTAACGCCGATAAAGAAGTTTCACTTCAAAAAGCAACATGGCGCGTAACCAAAAAACGTGACGATTTGCTACAAAATTTCTCCCATACGTCGATAAAGAACTTTCATTCCAACGCCGATAAAGAAGTTTGACTTCAAAAAGCAACATGGCGCGTAACCGAAAAATGTGACGCGTAACGAAAAAATGTTACACTAAATTTTTTTCCAACCCAGATAAAGAAGTTTCACTTCAATAAATCGCCTATATAATAAACCGCTTCACGCGAAAAACGTTGAACTACTGTTTATTACCGCTATGACGGCCGTCATGCAAATAACAGCATCGCTATTTGACGTTACGGTGACACTCAACGTTCTCTAGAAAAGATACTCCGATGTTATTTTGGACAACGTATGGGTACATTACGGTCGTTAGATAACGGCACCGCTTTTCTAGGAAACCGTAGCTTTAAAGTCAGTTGTTACCATGCTTCAAACAAAGAGTTGACGACTCATTGGTCTAGTGGTTAGTACTCCTGACTGCGAATCCATGGGTCCCGGGTTCGATCCCCGGCTGAGACGAACATCGATGTGATAAGCATTTGGTGTTGTGCTTAGGTCTTGGGTGTTTAAATATGTATTTATATGTCTATCTATTTATAATATGTATGTATATCCGTTGTCTAGTACCCATAACACAAGCTTCACCAGCTTAGCATGGGTCTAGGTCAATTGGTGTGAAATGTCTTTAAAAAAAAAAAAAAAAGTTTTACTTGATACAAAAACCGCCACCAAACTTAATTCATGCATTTATTTTATAGGAAATCTCCTCTTGAATCTCTTCGGATGTGGGGCTTGTATAAATGTGACTCAGGGTGTGGATGCTGCGCCCAACATCGTACTCATCGCGTTTAGCTTTGGTCTAGCTGTATTTGCTGCTGTTTCAGTAAGTATTCATCATCAGCCTCTTTTCTTAGTCCATTTGAGGCCTCCTTCATCAAAAAAAAAAAAGATTATTATGGAACATAAGATACATGTATCACTTATTCCACGTCATTAAATTTGAATTTGTAGGCATCCCTACACATCGGCAAAGAAGACAGAGGCCGAGAGAAAAAGCCGGCGTAAAAAACTCTCGGTACTCTTTTTAAATAGCAAATCATCAAACAACACTTATTTTAAAACAAATATCGCAAATTAATTAGAAGGAGCCTGTCTAGCAGACAGGCCCTTTTATCAACTAGATAATCGTTAACTTTATAGTAAGACTTTTTACACAGCTTTTCTTTAATACATTTCTTAAATTTATTAAAAGGCAGAATTAAAGAGCCTCTGGGATTTTATTAAAGAAGAGTATCCCTTTTCCCAAAAAAGAATTACTAACTTGCCTTGCATCATTGATATACAAAAAACCCAAGATGCACAGTCTCGAATAAAAGTAACGCTCGAAAGTGTCCCGAAACACTATTTCTGTCCCTTTCTATAACAGTATGTCTATAACAGTATATGTTACAAGCATATATTATTGCAAAATCAACCTTACGCGAATTGTTTAAAGTTGTTATTACAACGCAGTGTATACGTACTTAAAGCAATAAAATTTTACGACCGACTGTGGTCGGTAGGACAAGGTATTGAGTGGAGTCGAACATGACTTTTTTATTTATAACTATTTAACATAATTATAAATTTATCCGACTTTTCGGGTGCTTTACAGCGTGCGTGGTCACGGTGACTGAAGACAAAAGGTGTTGGATGTTAAATAGTTGTAAATTTATAATAATACATAACTTTAATCCGGTTAAAAAGTTTTTTCTTTAAATTAAAAAAAAATGTTAAATTAGCTACCTCCTGACCTACACTTTATATAGCGTAAATATATTTGTCAAAAACTACACACAAAAAAGTTCAAAAGTACATAAATTTATTTATAAAAAAAAACACAAATAAATAACATCGACTCCACTTATTAGACGCGAGACTATTTGAAATGAGTGCACAATTTAGAATGTTGCGCTCATTTTTTGAGGACGTTTTTTAGACGTTGAGTGTGCATCTTGGGTTTTTTGTATATCAATGCCTTGCATGTAATTATTTTGTCCATTTGATATAACTTAATTCAATATTTTATCCGCATCACCTTGATGGATGGGAGTCTTCCACGTTCACAAGACACTTTCTTTTGCGAACTAACTGACGTGAGGTGTCTTCCCTAGGAGATACGACATCCAATTGTTTTAAAAAACAGTATACTGCAAAGGCACCCACTAACATGAGTGTCCATGGGCTGCGATTTCTGTAACTCACTTTTCGAACTCACACAGCGGTTTTCGCATCGGCGGTCGCTCTGAAATCAGTCGTGAAGCAGTCATTTTATGATTTGGCATTCTAACAAACAATAAACTACAAGCTCCCTTTTCAGAATGACAAATCATAAAATGACTACTTCACGACTGATTTGAGAGCGACCGCCGATGCGAAAACCGCTGTGTGAGTTCGAAAAGTGAGTTACAGAATCGCAGGGCTGTCCCTTTTTTGGCGTCCCATAGGCTCGTTTGGACCGCTATCCATCGAAAAAAGTGTGTGCGTACAAAGAACACATGTCAGAAGTGAAACTTCTTAAGGCAAAACTAATTTTTAAGCCTTGTTCATTGTTGTTATACAAATCTAAAACTTTCGATTCCGAGACTTAGAGAGAAGGAAAAAGGAAGATATGTTAGGAATTTAATTGTCATTAAAATATTAAGTGTCGTAAATTAATACAAATTATAAATTTAATTTTTTTCTTCGATAATAAAAACACGTGACATTTTAATTTACAATTCGTCAATTGAGATTTCAATAAATTATTTTGCATAAAATATAAAATACTAATGTGTATTAGAATTTCTATAAGACCCTTCTCACTCTCTCTCAATCGGTCTCTCCCTTTTCTTCGACAAAAACGCTGCACATCTTCGTGACGTTTTTTAAAACTTCACCACCACCATAGACAATGCTTTTCTTCTAGGCCATAGGTCATATATCTGGAGGTCACCTTAACCCAGCCGTAACAGCTGGTATGTTGGCGACCGGACGCGTCAAATTGGCTCGTGCTATTCTCTACGTAGTAGCGCAGTGCGCAGGCGCAGCCGCCGGCTCTGGATTACTGAAGGCCTTTACGCCGGATAGGGCTGCGGGCAAATTGGGCGTTACAGGCCTCGGAACGGAAGTGACGTCACTACAGGGCTTTGGCATTGAGTTCTTCCTGGGATTCGTGCTAATCTTTGTTGTTTGTGGGGTAAGTTTTATTTTTAATTATGTTTAGAGATATGAAGTTATGTAAGGTATATAAGGTTCTAGTGTAATAATTTTATGTAGGTTATAATAATTTATAGAGCAGTGTTGGCCTAGTGGCTGTCTTAAGGACCCTAACCTAACGCCTTCATGCGCCTACGCAAGTACGCAAGTTTTGTAGCTTAATTTTAATCAAAATAAATATCTTTATGCTTAGCAAAGTAGGAATTCAAATCACATAGCAAATAATTATGGATAACTTCAAAGATTTATACGGAAAGTCTAATAATGGAAATACTTATAAAACATAATAAAATTAGTCATTACAAATTATAACAATTACAAATCTAGGCATAATGATAATATCATGTTTCTCACGAACGGCCTTAGCGAAGCCACGATTAGCCGCAATTGTCTGGATTGTGTTTGTAAACGGGCGGTTTTGCTGTCGTGAAACGCCAGTGAAACGTTTGATTGTGATTGGACTGTAATAGCTAGTCAAAACATGCGCTACTACAGTCACTTGCCAAAACGAATAGCGTTTTCTGTGCAGTCTCAAATGTATTGAATCATTTTTATTTATCTCTTCCTTTTGAAAATGTTTGAACTATTTTGTATATGTATTCCATCTTTGGCTATATCTTTAGTATAATTGTTTTTTGTTATAAATAATTTAAGCTAGCAGTAGGATTACGAAATTAATAAATACTGTGAAAGGTCACATATACACAACTGTAATGCTTTGAAATTTTTTTGTTCTGTTCATATTTATGCGTCTGCGTCTAATTCATATTTATTTATTTCGTAATCCTACAGCTAATATATAGCTGTAGGACAACAAAAAACTATTATACTAAACTTAGCCAAGGATGGAATACATAATACATATATACAAAAAGTGTCAAAGATTTACGAAAGGAAAAGCAATAAAAATTATTAAATCCGTAATACCTTTATTCGGCTGTGTTGTGTGACGGTGTGAAAGTGAGTATATGTACGTGAGGGTTGGTATGTGGGCTGATGATACAGGTGATTTAGCGCTATGGATATTCTTAACACTCCTTTTAAGCATATTCAGCTATCGCTGACGGTCCCAGGCGCAACAGACAGTCGCATGTGCAGAGGCTATTACAGCGCAGAGAAATCAGTCACCCACGTAGTCCTGGAATGCATGGCTGTGGCTTACCAACTAACAGAAATCCTCGGAGCTTCTGAAAGGAGCCTTTACGCACAACGGATTGTGTCTGAGTGCGGAAATTGAGTCCACACTGCTACCGCTAGTACTCAAATAAACGCTCGCCTACAAAGCCTATTAAATTCTCTTAGAGCGTTGTTTGCAATAAACATTAGATTCCGTGACAAGATGTCATTATCAATTCAAACTGGAAATAACAATTCTCACTGAATGCTCATCCACCATTCGAAGCCTGCGCTATAATGTATTTTACATATAACATTGTTGCGACATATAAATTCACTGCGATGAAAAACAAAAGAAAAATGAAAATATTTATTTATAGGTTTTTACACTTTTGTTACCCATTAAATTAATTGTGTAAGTATTTTAAAAGCGAAAAAATCTTTTCTTAACATTATATTTATTGAGAGGTCACTCAAAGAACATCAAGTTTTAAATTACTCATTAGTTATGGAAATGAAGTTGCTTTTATAACGCGTGGGAGTTCTTAGTTTTGACGTACTAACGTATAGTGATTACAAATAAATTGTTACTGTTTTTAATAATACTAGGAATATATTTAATAACACACAAATATATATAATAACTAGTAGACTCGGTCAAGCATTGCTGTGGCTTAGGTTTTTGTTATATTACATAGTAGTAAACTATTCAAGGGAAACGGTAGGAGAACACCAGTCATGGGGACCACCATGCTTTTTTAGTAGTTATGACATTAAATTGTAGCTTTAATGTGAAACGTTGGTACTTTCAACACAGCGCCATCTGTTAGAATTGTGACTATCAAATAATAAACAAATATTTTGCAATAAAATAATATTGCGGGTATAAATTGAGATGTAAGCTATCCTATCTTTTAAGTTAGATCAAACCGCACACGGTGTGCAAATTTGATTGAAATCGGTTCAGTAGTTTAGGAGTCCATAGCGGACAAACAACGTGACACGTAAATTATATATATTAAGATAATAATAATTAAAAATGGATAAATAGAAAACAAAAATAAATTTATGAAGCTGGATCCCTGTTTCTAAGATTGCGATACTTATTCGTTGATTGAAATCGTTTAAGGGTTTAACTTTTATCTGTAATTAGCGCCTGTGCACTTGTTTGTATGGATCTTCAGAATAAATCTGTCAGACGTTACGTCAGAAATGTGTTAATTCAATTGTCGGAAAAGCTGTTCGCTAAAAGTCAAGAATGGCTGGACCGATTTGGCTAATTATGATCTTAAAATATTTGTGAAAGTTAGGTAGGTTTAAACGGTGGGAAACATAAAAATAAAAACTGTTCCTAGCTGGAAACTATTTGATATCTTTTGTCTATTGACTATTGTGTCTATTGCCACTTGGTTGTCATATTTATAAATTATAGGTGCCTTCTGAAATTTGTTACATATCTGCCCTGCGATTCTGTAACTCACTTTTCGAACTCACACAGTGGTTTTCGCATCGGCGGTCGCTCTCAAATCAGTCGTGAAGCAGTCATTTTATGATTTGGCATTCGAAAAGTGAGTTACAGAATCGCAGGGCTGTTATAAAGTTCATCGGGTCATATTATAGTTTTTAATACAATTTAAACTCGCAAGTTTTGTCCATTCTCCAAATTAAATTTGCCACAGGCTATGTTATTACAATTGTCAAAATCAAGGCGTTTCAACAGATAATATTTCATTAAAGCAAACGTTCGATGAGGGCGTGTCGAATCATTTGTCTCGATAATAGCTAGATTCGACTGATCGCGTGCCCCTATTTAATTTAGCATGATCAATATAAGAACTGTTTAAATACACAACACGATACACAAACATTTTTATTTACTTCGTAATCCTAAAGCTAAAGCTAGCCAAAGAATAAATACATTATATACAAAAAAGTTCAAACATTTAAGAAAGGAAAAGATCTATAAAAATTATTAAATAATACCTAAGTAATACCTATTTCGACTGTTGCGTGATGGTGTAAAAGTAGGGTGTGCTCATGATGATGATTTTTTTTTATTGAGACATCACAGTCTAACCTAAGACTAAGTATAACCTAATTTTTTTTTTTCATTTACTTTAATTTTAATTTACTAATAAGTCTATTCAATTAAAGAAAAGACTGTTTAACCGGATTGAAGTTATGTATTCAGTTTTTTCTTTAAATGTGTAAAGGTTATGTAAATCAAAGACAATACTAAGTCTATTCAAATTCAAAATCATTTATTCATTTAGGTAACACAATGTACACTTGTGAACGTCAATAAAGAAAAACATATGAAATGCTTCTAATTTCACATTTACTGTCAGTTCTCAAATTAAGAGAACGGACGAGTAGAACTGGCAAAAAACTCTCCGCCACACTTATTAATCGCCAAGTTTTTGTTTTACAAAATGTTTGTAAGGAGCTGCAACCATTACACCATGTTCCACATGACATTTTATGTAATTAATAATTATTAAAAAAACAAATATTTGTCCTCTATCAGCAGTAGGCATGGTGAAATAGAAGCACGTACTTACATTCTCGTTGGAACAACACGCAAATACATAGTCGAAATAACTAACATCACCGCATACACGAATTCAACCTATAACGCCTCCAATATATACTTATATTCTCTGTTAAGGAGAAGACACTCTATTCTTGTGTTCTCTATGGTGTCTGTCACCAAGATGAATAGTCTCGTGAGGCCATCCATAAAGTACGTCACACGAATTTTAGGACTTTTGAACCCCTCCCCCCGTCCTTGTCACAGGTTGCCACATTTTTATAACTCCCCCCCCCACCTCCCTCCTGATGTGACGTCACACATTTTTTAAATTCATGTATGTATTTAAAAATAATCGAGAGAAAACAGCTATTTTCATTTTTTACTTATTTTTATTAAATAATAATCTAATAAAATCAACATAAAGTCCAACATTTCATGAGCACTCGCCGACGACTTAAACCTATTTAAATCCTTACCATTCAAAATTCTCGTGAATTTGAGTGTCTCACTTGCATTACAACGCCGCTCTAGAAGTTAAATGACGTTGCATGAGAGATTATCGCATAGCGAGAATGCTTAATTAATAATAAATATAGATCAAGTTCGTAAATTTTTAATTCACATCCAAACTTTGCGTTTTAGTATTTAAAATTTTAACATGTGACGTCACAAAAAGTATTGACCCCCCCATGCCCCTTGTCACACGATGTCACACTTCGGTGATACCCTCCCTCCCCATTAACGTGTGACGTACTTTATGGATGGCCCCTGATGGTGGAGCCTTTGTTCGTGGGCTCCAGCAATCTTTTAATTATTCTGGCGACACTTCATATTGAAAAATAAAACTTGCGTGACTCGTCTGATAGCACACGGGGAGTGTCAATGCGTGTACAACTATACAAGTTTCAAGAAAACTAATTTACTAACGATGTGATATGTTTAATGGCGGATTAAGGGTGCCCCATGGGACACGTACCTCTGGAACGTATATAATGTATTTAACTGTGTGACAATTTGAAGAGCGCTTGTATTTTTTTGTAAAAAAGAAATCGGTGGCGCTGCAACCTCTTTAGGTCTTGGTCTCAGATTTCTGAATCTGTTTCATGATCATTTTTAAATCTAATAGGCATGTGATCAGCCTCCAGTGCCTGACACACGCCGTCGACTTTTTGGGTCTAAGACATGTCGGTTTCCTCACGATGTTTTCCTTCACCGTTCGAGCACATGTTAAATGCGCACATAGAAAGAAAGTCCATTGGTGCACAGTCCAAATCGACTAAGGGTTAAGAAAACAGCGTACCTATTCTAAAGGTGGGAACTGACCAAAGTTACGAGGTGTAATGTAGCATTCGCATCGAGCGTGTTAAGGTGGGAACTGACCAACGTTACGAGGTGTAATGTAACATGTAATGTAATGTTACACAGCGAGCATTCGTGCAGTCAGTACGTCGTGTTACGGGGAAACCAGCGAGCAACGAGCGGCTCGTTGCTCGCTTTGAGTGCTCCACCCGGCTGTCGGTTTTTTGGCGAATCCTTTGAGTGTTACGCGGTTCGGTCAGTACGCTCTTTGTCAAAAGTCGTCCCGAGCGCACGCGCGTCGCGAGTAATCACACGTCAATCAATCAAACATGGAGTGGAAAAAAGAAAAATCTCTGTATTTATAGAAAAAATGGAAGAAAAGAGGAAGTGTTGTGGAACCCAGCTCATCCAGAGCAAATAAATTCAACAGTTCTTCAAAATCGATCGGTCTCCGATGCGTACAAAGTTTTTATACTGTCCAGTAATCATTTGGTTTTTCAAAGTTGCTATCAATGACAAACCACCACATGGCGTATGTTTTTAAATAAGTTTGATCTCCAGTAACGTTTTTTCTTCTTAATTTAGATGAAACAATAATTAAGTAGAATAAAAGATACCAACGCGTCCTCGCTGTCGGCCATCTCGTGAACACTGGCGGCAAAAGCGGAGCACAGACATTTGACGAGCATATTACGCCGATTTTCATACACAGCGTAACATGCTCGATGCGTTACACGCTCGATGCGAATGCTACATTACACATCGTAACTTTGGTCAGTTCCCACCTTTACGCATCGAGCAAGTTCTAAAATCGGCGTAACATGCTTGTCAAAACTCTGTGCTCCACTTTCGCCGCCAGTGTTCACGCGATGTGATATTGATAATGTTGATATTTTTCATTCTATTTAATTATTGTTTCATCCAAAGTAAGAAGAAGAAAAAATGTTACTGGACATAAAACTTATTTAAAAACACAGGAATATGAGGTGGTTTGTTATTGATTGCAATATTAAAAACAAATGATTACTGGACAGTATAAAAACTTTGTACGCAGGTCTCGATTTTGAAGAACTGTTAAATTTAATTGGACCAAAAGTACTTAAAGACACAATTTATAGAAAATCATAATCATGATCACTCGCGACGTGCGACGCTTAATTACTGAACCGCGTAACAGTCAAAGGATTCGCCAAAAAACCGAAAGCCGGGTGGAGCACTCAAAGCGAGCAACGAGCGGCTCGTTGCTCGCTGGTTTCCCCGTAACACGACGTACTGACTGCACGTATGCTCGCTGTGTAACATTACATTACATGTTACATTACACCTCGTAACGTTGGTCAGTTCCCACCTTTAAATGTCCGGCACTCGCAAGCCAGAGGGCAATGAGAGTGTCCATTATCGCCATCAACATCGTCTTGCACATTAAACTCAAACTCAAAATATCTTTATTCAAGTGGGTAACCAAGTACACTTTTGAATCGTCAAGTTAAATTAATCGTAAATTTCCATTTACTACCAGTTCGCAAGTCAAGGGCGTAGAGCGGGTAAGAAGAACTGGCAAGAAACTTTCCGCCACTCTTTTTAATCGCCAAGTATTGTCATACAAATTGTTTGAACTGGAGCAATTCAATCCCAAGGATTAGGATCATTTAAGTAGTCCTCAAATTTATAAAAAGCTTTGTTGATTAATTTTCGTTTAAATTTGAATTTATTTAGTAATAATTCTCTAATTTCGCTTGGGAGTTTGTTGTAAAAACGAATACAATTTCCATATAAGGAGTGGTTTATCTTTTGGAGCCTGGTTGGTCGTACACTCAAATTAGTTCTATTTCGCGTATTATACTGGTGAAAGTCACCATTAGATTAATAGATTCACTCAGGTCTAATTTATAAGCCCCTATTTTAAGTTACTAGAACAACAATAGGACACTCTTTCACTGTCTCCACTTCCATGAATATAAAAATTTGATGGGACCCTGGATGATTTAATCAATAACTTCTTCTTTTACAGGTGTGTGACCCTAACAAACCCGATAGCAAAGCCACCGCCCCTCTTGCGATTGGTCTGACTGTGACTTTGGGCCATTTGCTGGCTGTGGACTACACTGGATCAGCTATGAACCCAGCTCGCTCCTTCGGTTCTGCTCTCGTCGCCAACGAGTGGGCTGATCATTGGGTAAGTTGGATAGGTTATTAAATATTAAGAAAATCAATTAAAAAAACCAATTTGTTTAATAATTACGATACTTTATAGACACGTTCCTTACAAATTGTGTTAACGCCGTGACAAGAAACAATAGAAAAATTTAACAGTAATTACAATAATATGTAACCAACATAATAATAATAAAATAGAAAATTAAAACAATTTAAAAAGTTTGTCCGTTTAATGCTTCCACGCTGTATTGCGATACTTATTCTTTGAGTGCGGAAAGCACCAGTTACGGGGTTCTATAATTATGTTTAAAGACATTTATTTATTCTCATAACAGACAATAGTCACTTACATGAGAACTTATATACTAAAAATACAATTTATCACGTCGTGCTTAAGCTTTAAGGATCAATCATCGAAGTATAACTTGGGTGGACTTTCATTTACGCAGGTAACTAGGATCACTCAGGAGATGGTCTTTTAGTCTAAATTTAAATATTGCCAGGCTGTCTGCACTTTTTATATTTTGTGGAAGTCTATTATACCGCAGCACTCCCCCAACGCTCAATGTTTTTTTACCGTTATTGGTTCTAAACTTCGGTACAATAAGATTGTGAGGGCGTCGTGAAGTGCGCTTCTGAATTTGGCTTATTTTAGTGAAAGTAATGTTAGTGTGTATATGGTCATTTAGAATTTTGTAGATTAATAAGCTGGTATTGTATTGAAATAATTCATGGGTTCTGTTTCACTGTAAATTTTTTGTGTAGAAGTTAAGTATGGGTAATGAAAAAGCAATTTATATAATTAACTGTACACTTGAACCCAGGATATACTCCAGGCGTTTGTAACTAGAGATCGCTTAGAACTCATATCACCAGCGAAGTGATTTACATATAAAGGGACTGGTCACATTATTTTAATAAATATATTCATAAACATCAGTCTGAATACACTCTTACTACGGATCACACCGTGCAAGATCTGGCATACAGAGGCAATCTGGGTCAGGCTGTTGAAGCAAGCTGATTTAACTGGAGTGAGATTATGGAAAAGCAAAACGTAACTTGCGCATAGGTAAGCTGTCAGCCTGTAATTAGGTGGAACTAGCTGCCCACTGAAGTATTTCCGAACCAATTCGACTTAGGGTCCTTCAAGAAAAGAGCGTACCAATTCTTAAAAAGCCAGCAACGCAGCCGTCTGGCATTGACAGTGTTCATGGACGGCGGTATCACTAGTTAACATCAGGTGAGCCTCCTACCCGTTTGCCCCTACTTATATATATACTTTTTCTACTTCATTTAAAACATCGTGGCATTTGAAAGCACTGTCCGCTTATTTCTCCAGCTGCCAGAGGATATGACACGTCCTAGGTATATAATATATATATATATATATATAACAACAAAACAGCACCACAAAAATCGTGAATCGGTCAAAGTGGGAACATCGCAAATTTAGATGTCACAATTCGATCTGTGGAATTTAAAGATACTTTATAGAAAGCGTCGTTCTGTCATTTTCATACAAATGTCCTCCCAAAGATGGTTTACTAAAACATTGACAATCGGACTATCCATCGTTCAGTTATTGAAAAGTTTTTTATGAGAAATGGATTGAACCAACAATCTAGTAGTAAAAATTGGATTGGGATTAAGTATCGAAAGCGGCCGTTATCGGCTTGAAGAGCTGCCCTGCGACTGCTTTACGACTGATTTGAGAGCGACCGCCGATGCGAAAACCGCTGTGTGAGTTCGAAAAGTGAGTTACAGAATCGCAGGGCTGAAGTACTTATGTCAATTGATTCTTGTGTATTGTTTGCATAATGTATAAAATGATAATGTACCCATATGATTAGTTTGTTGACTGCATTATCTACTGTTCTGTATACATAATAAGCGATGATTTAAACCTAGAATATGTTCGTAAGTTCATAGGCTAAAATAAACAATGCCAAATTATTCCATAGTTATATATTTGGTGGTATATGTATTATTCTTTTGTTTTGCATGACAATTCATGAATCCGTGAGATTAGCCTTTATTATATATTCGTTTGATTTTAAGTGAGCCGTCTTAGGGGGCGTCCATAAATTACGTGAGGTGTTTAAGGGGGGGAGGGGGTCGAGTCAAATCTCATTTAATCTTACGTTTGAGAGAGAGGGGGGGGGGGCTCGGCAAATATCACGCAATTTTTTTTCTATTTGAAAAATAGAAATAGAATTCTATTGGAAAACGGTTGACCCTAAAGGCCATCTCTGCAACTTCCCGCTAACTCCATACCTAAACGCTCAACTTATTTTGTTTTAGTCGTAAATAAAAGCACGCAGCTATTTTTTTCTTTTTTCAATAACAATCCAACGCGTTTACGTAAGAAACCCACATTTTGAAAAATCTCACGTGAGATTGGGGGTTGGGGGAGGGGGTTAAATAAAATCTCACGACATCTCACCAGGGGGGGAGGGAGGTACAGAAAATTTAAAAAAACACCTCACGTAAAATATGGACGCCCCCTTAATAACTCTACTGTCTTGTCAACGTACCTCTAGAAGCCTTAACGTCTACGACATCCGACGAAGCCATTCAATTACTATATCTTAGAGTGATATCCAGAAACGAGTGCAGCACGAGCTGTGACTTCCATATGTCAAAATCAATCCAATTTTGTCATACGGGACGTCTTCTGACCTCATCGCAGTGTTTTTGTTGTCAATACAAATGTATGGCAGTACAATTACAATCACAAGTGACGTTTTGGCTCAGTCATTTGTTCTTAGTTTTATAAGCGGGATTATTTAATACTACATAGCGATCACGACTGCACTATCAAAAGTGTACCGGATAATAAGTAGAAACATAGTTGCCTTAGAGAGCGATACAACGATTATAGCGGTTATAAAAATTTTCGATACCATTTTTATGTCCAAAAAGCTGGAAGCGTTTGAGATCTGGGTTTATCGACGTATCCTTAAAATATATTGGACAGACCGCATACGAAATACAACCGTGCTGGACAGAATGCGGAAGAACAAAGAAGTGCTTATGACGGTTAAGAAAAGGAAACTTGAGTATTTCGGACACGTTTTACGTAACTCCAAAAAATATGAGCTCCTTCAACTAATCATACAAGGCAAAGTGGCAGGTTTTTTTTTTTTTTGGACAATTCACACCAATTGACCTAGTCCCATGCTAAGCTAGTGAAGCTTGTGTTATGGGTACTAGGCAACGGATATACATACATATTATAGATAGATAGACATATAAATACATATTTAAACACCCAAGACCTAAGCACAACACCAAATGCTCATCACATCGATGTTTGTCTCAGCCGGGGATCGAACCCGGGACCCATGGATTCGCAGTCAGGGGTACTAACCACTAGACCAATGAGCCGTCAAATGCAGGTAGAAGGAGACCTGGCCGCAGACGCACGTCGTGGTTGAAAAACTTAAGACATGGGTTTGGTCAAAGCATCAAGTCATTGTTTAGCCAACCTTCGCAAGGAGATGGCACTATAAGAAGCCTCAAAATAGGTTTCAGTTTCGGCGATTGCCTCTGATATTCGCAAACGATGCCTTTCTCCAGTATATTAATTAGCAGGCATTTCATTTCGAACAAGCTACATATGAAATATATGCGGGAATCGAACCCATGTGTTTAACCCGAATACATAAAATAATGAATACATTAAAGTAATGATGCCAAATCTGGGTAATGCATTGTATGGTAATAGATAACGGATTAAATATACATAACGAGACGTTGTATACAGCGCCATCTATTGAAGAGTTTATGAAAATTTACTTCAAGTCGGTTTAATTAATTTTGTTAAAACATCTAATTATAGTGTTTAAAAATGCCAACAGATTATATATTTTTTTTTCATATTTGACATTATTTCTCCATCTTTGATTATTGTTCCCTTTGGAGTAGACTCTTAGGCCGTGGGGTTCCGGTGTACAGCTAATTAAAGATTTAAGTTTTTTTTTTTTAAAGACAATTCACACCAATTGACCTAGTCCATTCTTACCTAGCGAAGCTTGTGTTATGGGTACTAGGCAACGGATATACATACATATTATAGATAGATAGACATATAAATACATATTTAAACACCCAAGACCTAAGCACAACACCAAATGCTCATCACATCGATGTTCGTCTCAGCCGGGGATCGAACCCGGGACCCATGGATTCGCAGTCAGGGGTACTCACCACTAGACCAATGAGTCGTTGGCCTCTAGTAGATAGTACCGGTAGCCCCAGAGCTGGTGCTTTCTTCAACGAATAAGTATCGCAATACAGAGAGGAAATGCTGCTAAAAGGTACACTGCCACAGGGACCAAAGTTTTTTAATTTGTTTTAAATCTTCCTTTTATTAATTTTTATTATTATCTGTTACTCATACAGCATTAACACATTACATTTTACAATGCAATTGCTAACCACACTGATATTGTTTTTGTAGTGTGAAAAATAGTTAAATAAGTCACGTGAAACGTGAGCAAGCATTCCCATGCAATGGTTGACACTAGTGGGTCACTTATGTGTTTAATCTGTCATAAGGGGCCATCCATAAAGTACGTCACACGTTAATGGGGAGGGAGGGTATCACCGAAGTATGACATCGTGTGACAAGGGGCATGGGGGGGTCAATATGTGACGTCACATGTTAAAATTTTAAATACTAAAACCATTGATATACAAAAAACCCAAGATGCACAGTCTCGAATAAAAGTAACGCTCGAAAGTGTCCCGAAACACTATTTCTATCTCTTTCTATAAGTTACAAGCATATATTATTGCAAGATCAACCTTACGCGAATTGTTTAAAGTTGTTATTACAACGATTATTTTTAAATACATACATAAATTTAAAAAATGTGTGACGTCACATCAAGAGGGGCAAATGACAACCTGTGACAAGGACGGGGGGAGGGGTTCAAAAGTCCTAAAATTGGTGTGACGTACTTTATGCATGGCCTCTAAACTATAATTTATTTAGGTATACTGGGCTGGTCCGGTGGCTGGTGGTGTTGCCGCTGCTTTATTATACGTCCATGGCTTCTCTGCAGCTCCAGTTGACATTCCTCCCCGATACAGGCCCGTTGCTGGTGACGAAAAAGAGGTAAGAGCATTCTTCTAAACTCTAGATTTATTTTTCTCCACATCACTATCTTTACAGGCTAACCTAATACAATAGTGTGGTCCTTAAATATAACATATCATAATAGAAATAAATTAAATCACTCCCTGTTACATTTTGTATATAATGATAAAGAAATGCTTAAAATTGGTGAAATTATAATTACTTAGACTAAAGGAATGAACGTAAATATTTTTATAGCCTAAGTCTTGAATTTTAATGTTACAATAAAATTGTATTTTGTTTTGAACAATGTAAATATTAATTATAACATATATATAAAGTGCGATTTTTGTGAACTCACTCAGGGAACATGTAAAAAGATCTGTGCCGTCCGCTACTTCATTGAGTATATGTAAAGGCCAATTTACATTATCTTAGTGTTTAGGAGAGTGCTTTAGTACAACTTGAAAGGCAAGTTCTTTAGTGCTTTAGTGCGTTGCGAGTGAACGTTTACATTTCTTCCAGTAGAGTATCATTTCAGCGCCACAATGAACGCGCAACGACGTCGGCAAATACGCTCTATTCTACGCAAAATACTAACTGTAGTTATGGAACAAATAGAAGACGAGATTTTATTCGAAATAAATAAACTGAATATAAATAATAAACAAAATAGCTTCTTTTAAGGCAGGGTATGCCGAATGCCTAGCCTGTTTGTTTTTGTATAAATTGTTTTTAACGTTCCTCAAACATAAGTGAACAACATATTCAGACACAAATTTGATAGTTGTATGTTCCGACCATTTAGCCATCTTTAAAAATCAAAAAACCCGCACGCGTTTCACGACAATTGTGCACTCTCCTAAAGATTTTACTAAATTACGTGTTTACACACAACGAGGGAAGATCTCGAGGGTTGCGCGGGCGCGGGAGGGGTATCACTTGAAACAAAAATAAAAAGCGATTCTATTTTGATTCAACTTGAAAGTCAAGTAGAACCGTACTAAAGCAAGTAGCGTTTACATGTTTCAACTAAAGTACTATCCTAAAGCACTCTTCTAAACACTAAGATAATGTAAATCGGCCTTAAGGTGCGCGTTATCGCAGCTTTGCCTAGCAAATTTGTTCTAGCACTGGGCACTGCTAGTAGACGTGGACGCCGCCTACGCCACACGTAATTGTTGGGTACACATAGGTTAATCTCTTTCAAGACTTTAGTACATATTCAGATAGAGAAGTCAAACGAAAAATAAATATGTACCTATCTATAAAATTTTAGTTTGTATATTTATTAACACTTCGTTACAAGTATACAGAAATATAGTACAGTAAAAATAATTAATTGAAAAGGAGTGCAACTGGCGGCCTTATCGCTTTCGAGCGATCTCTTACAGGCAAATACTGTGAGAAAAAGAACTTAAATTCGATAAGGTGAGCGCAAGAAGTCCAAAGTTACATAAGACGACTTAGACGAAACTAATGGAATGCAAGCAATTAAAACTTTTGAAAAAGTAGATGGGACAATAATGAAAGATAATAGGACACATGAAAAACAAAAAGTTCACATGAATCACGATGATTTTAAACAAAGATAATACAACCACAATATTTTAGTATATATGGAAGATACCAAAATCCGCATATAAACTTTCGTAGGATTCTAAACGAGAGATAAATATTATTATTTAACGCCCATTTCGCAAATTGATAAACTAACCGAACTCACGCGTAAATAATTAGTAAGCGATAACCAAACGACATGTGCATACTGATTGGTTGAATAGGTAAGTCACTAATCTAACTTAACCGTAGAATCTTAAGGCCGATTTACATTATCTTAGTGTTTAGGAGAGTGCTTTAGTACAACTTGAAAGGCAAGTTCTTTAGTGCTTTAGTGCGTTGCGAGTTGCCTGTTTGATTTTGTATAAATTGTTTTTAACGTTCCACAAACATTCGTGAACAACATATTCAGACACAAATTTGATAGTTGTATCTTCCGACCATTTAGCCATCTTTAAAAATCAAAAAACACGCACGCGTTTCACGGCACTTATGCACTCTCCTAAAGATTTTACTAAGTTACGTGTTTACACACAACGAGGGAAGATCTCGGGGGGCGCGCGGGCGCAGGAGGGGTATCACTTGAAACAAAAATAAAAAGCGATTCTATTTTGATTCAACTTGAAAGTCAAGTAGAACCGTACTAAAGCAAGTAGCGTTTACTAAAGCAAGTAGCGTTTACATGTTTCAACTAAAGTACTCTCCTAAACACTAAGATAATGTAAATCGGCCTTTACGAATGGATATCCGTTAGTTGATAAACTTGCTGATTTTATTATATTCTGGTGCGATATACTTTGATAATTTTCCTACAAATCCCTTAGAAAATATAGAATTTGTAAGTATTCTATATTTTGTATGAATACAATTCTTTACAAGCGTACTGGACGGCTGACTTCAACAGCGTGGACGGTTGAAAATACTGTAAGCAAAACGATACAATACAATTATAGTCGAATTTTTAATTAGACGAAGCCAACTGACAGTAGCTAATGTCACTTTGTAAAATAATGTTGCCATGTTTAAAGTAATAGTGATGCGTTCAGTTCTTGTTCAATCAGATAAATGAACAATGAGTGTGAATAGTTAATCATTTCAAACAATAAAAGAATATTATTTCTATTTTAAAATTGTATAAAAGTGCTTTGATATAAGTAAGGTACTAGTACTATGTAACTACAATCAGTTTTTTTACGTCTTATTACAAAGCGCGGCGTGGCGACTAGTGCCATCACCGATCATTAATTTAGGGGTTTTTACTTTGTCACAACACTATTTTTATTTCATTAAAAACTGACAACACCGTAAACGTCAGTTGACTTCGTCTAATTAAAAATACGACTATAGAAAGAGATCTTCATTTATTTCGACCTTGAAAACCATTCACTCGGTCAAGTTCGAGGTCACTGCATGCGTCTGTTGTTGCACTGTTTTGTTCCAAGTTTTTTTAGTTATTGTAACATTTTTATACTCTTCAGAATCAGTATTTAAATGGCTCTGGTATACTCTCGACATAATTCAGCCCAAAAAGAATACGGGCACCTCAGTAAAATCACGTTCTTAGAACGATTTCAGTTAATTAAATTGTCTGACGAAGTCTGTACATACCTACTTATAATCGTAATTAATACGTAAGTGAATTCTGGCATTTTATAATTTTTTATTGAATTTATTAAAATGCCACGGCCAAACAATGGTTGGAAATAAGGACAAGAACATTTTTTTTTATTGCACAATTATTCACAACAATTAACCTAGTCCCATGCTAAGCTGGTGAAGCTTGTGTTATGGGTACTAGGCAACGGATATACATACATATTATAGATATAAATACACATTTAAACACCCAAGACCTAAGCACAACACCAAATGCTCATCACATCAATGTTTGTCTCAGCCGGGGTTCGAACCCGGGGCCCATGGATTCACAGTCAGGCGTACTAACCACTAGACAAATGAGCCGTCTTTTATTACATTTACTTTTATTAATTAAATAATGTTTTAAATGTAATAACGTGTGACCCCGCCAAAATCACAGCTTGATTCCTTCTCCTCTCTTCTTTCGTATTAATTTAACAAGAGAACCAATAGCAGAATTGTTTGTTCTAAGTACTGACTTTGACTTATTTTTCTGTTTCTTTTTCTTAATAAACAATCTACAGTGTACACTCTATATAACGACACTGAAGAGACTGTGCATATTATCGCGTAATAGACAGCTGTCGTTAAATGGACAGAAGGAAAACGTATGGACTCCTACTTATTAGTCATGGTCAACAACAGTCTACGCGTGCAATCAATCCCAATTTGTAAAAAAACTTTAGAGGTGTCAAGGGACACCCGGATGGAACGAAATTCCTTTCGATTAATTTATATGTTAATTGGTATCATAACAGTATGATAGATTTTCTCGACACCAATCTTACGACGAAAAAAAAAAGCCAACATCACGAGGTGTTCCCAGGCGGTCACCCATCCAAGTACTGACCTCGCCCGACGTTGCTTAACTTCGGTGATCGGACGAGAACCGGTGTATTACAATAGCAAATAGCAAAAAAGTGTCGTGACAACTTTTCGTAAGAATTTTTTCCGTCTAGCCCCCTTTCACAACGCGCGATAAGGAACTTCGTTCCAAATAGAACGAATTTCTAAGAAAGTTCGTATGCATGATGCCGACTGTCGAGTTTATTGCAGGCTAGGATTACAAAGCGACACAGTTAGCGTAGGTACGACGAAAGAATGTACTGCGCAGTTTTTACTATTTAAGCAACTTAAAAAGTATGTACTTTATTACTTTTTATAATAAAGTACATACGAAGACAAGCTAAACCAAAGAAAGCCAATTGATTTCGACGCTTTAGGGAGTTTGTCGTTAAACAGCGGAACGTTACATGGAGTGTACACCGTATTTTGTACTAAATATTTATCACGTAAATGTTTTGTGTATATGTTAACGTAAAATTGTAAATATTTTGATATTATTTTGTGATCGTTTTTTTCTAAAAGAAAATTTCATTAATTTTTCAATTTTAATTTGTGTTTGAAGAGAAAATATTGTTACGTTTCTAATTTTTTTATTTTGATATATTTTTTTTTCATCATGTGATGTCAGAATTATTGATTACCTACTAAGTAATAAATACTAATTTTTGAAGTGCATTCATTTTATTTGACCGATACCCTTGTTTCATTCCTAACTCTATGGACATATAACAGTCTACTATAAAGCCGACCAATCAGCGCGCGAGGTGCGTACCGTTTCACAATTTGACGATTTCACTTCGATAGATTACAATCTACCGAATAAAAATACGTTAAATTGTAAGCAGTATGTTGAGTTCACAATTTTTCGACAGTTTACAATCTCGCGAGATAGATTACAATCTAACGGTTTTTACAATTTTACGTTGACATAAAAGAATTGTTCAGCGTGCTGCCCAGTACAATATATCTTTATATTTTTTCAGCTCAAGAGATTGGACGGTAAGGGAGAAGACTTGGCGTGAAAACGTCGCTGGCGGTGTCGCCCTGCCATTGGAATATCAGTGCCCAGCGACACGCGTTAAACCTTAAAACATACGAATACAATACTGCCACCGACAAATGTCCAAGTGAAATATCTATCACGCACTTCTCTTCCAATTAATTAAGGTTTTATATCGTTTATGTACTCAGTTTGAATGTGTGTTTATAGATTTGTGTATTTTTATGGAACTTGTTTAATATATAAACATGTTATTTTTAATTTCGTTTCATTTCTTTTACTTCTCAACTCAACAAAAAATATCTTGTACAAAAATTTATCTTAGAATTATTATTATTGCTTAAACCATCGTTTCTCAAGTTGGTACATAATTACATATAGGTACAAAAGAGTTGTTAAAAATCGGTTGTCTGTAATCGGTTTACTGACGATAGTTGAACGTGACAACGTCATAAAAAATATTGATGGGATGGTTGCATTTTTTCAAAAAAAAAAAAATAATTAAATTTTATTTGTTTGATAGGTATTTTGTATGGATATAGAGAAGGAGGTAAATGGAAATCACAATTGAATTGATCAAGTTACATTTATTTGTACGCATAAATACAATTATGTCAATTTTAAATGGAACGCCTCAGAGCGAGGTAACGCCGCATCATGTTTTTTCGTGCGTGCAGCCGGCTCCATCGAATTATATGACGTTGTCACGTCAAAAATAACGCGCTATGTATATTATTATAATTTTACAGTGACGGTGTTGCAAGACTGTTTTACATACAAGTACTTACATTTAGGCATTTTCGTGGGTCGCGACACATAAATGGTTGATTATAGATAAACTACAAAAACACCAAAAATACTTTGGAGTTTAACCTTGGCGCCTGAAGGGTACATCACAGTACAAATTCCTTACAAACTATAGAGTTAATACAATCAACACAAAAACGAAACGAACTAACTAAACAAATAGAGAGAAAAAAAGCGTTTTTATACCATATAAGTATATGTAGGCAATAAAATCTATCTTTTATGGAGTCAAGCAATCAAGTTAACCAAAAAATATCTCAAAATTTTCTGGTTTTTGAAGTGAAACTTCTTTATCGGGGTTGGAAAAAAATTTAGTGTAACATTTTTTCGTTACGCGTCACATTTTTCCATTACGCGCCATCTTTTGAAGTGAAACTTCTTTATCGACGTATGGGAGAAATTTTGTAGCAGGTTACGCGCCATGTTGCTTTTTGAAGTCAAACTTCTTTATCGCCATTGGAAAAAAATTTACACACATTTGTCACATTTTTCGGTTACGCGCCATCTTTTTCTTGTCCCTACCACGGTTGATCCGAAGAGATTCGAAGCCATTAGTAACAAAAATATATAATAACGATAACAATGATAGTAATACTAATAATTCTATTACAATTAATGAAATTCTGTAATAATCTTAGTACTACATAGTAGTACAGTAATAAGTTAAAATTAAATAATTGTATTTGTATTCATGTCTATGATAATAAAAGCCTTTTGTTAAACTTTATCTAATTTAACTTTATTTAACCAATTTCTGTAAAGTTGCATATAGTAGATAATTTTTCGAAAAATAAGGTCATAAAGAAGTTTCACTTCTTACGTGTGTACACCTAGTACACGCACACATTTTTTATATATATAATAGGCGGCAAACGGGCAGGAGGCTATCAGGTGAGCCTGAGGTTAGGTGGTAAGCCCATGGAGACTTACATTGACGGTCTTTTTAGAATTGGTATTTAATTCTTGAAGGACCCTAAATCGAATTGGTTCGGAAATACTTCAGTCTGGTTCCACATAATCGTTGTGTGGCAAATACTGCCTTAAGAAACGCTCAGTTTAACAATCAAACAACTGTATTTGATTTTCCAATTTTAATAAAACTATTATAGAAAAAAAACTTTAGAGGTGTCAAGGGACACACCCGGATGGAACGAAATTCCTTTCGATTAATTTATATGTTAATTGGTATCATAACAGTATGATAGATTTTCTCGACACCAATCTTACGACGAAAAAAAAAGCCAACATCACGAGGTGTTTCCCAGGCGGTCACCCATCCAAGTACTGACCTCGCCCGACGTTGCATAACTTCGGTGATCGGACGAGAACCGGTGTATTCAACGTGGTATGGACGTTGGCGATAGCTAAATCGAAAATGTAAAATATAGCAACTATAGCAAAAAGTGTCGTTACAACTTTTGGTCTTAATTTATTCCGTCTAGCCCCCTTTCGCACGCTCGATAACTTCGTTCCAACAAGACTAATTTAGTTAAGTGATTCCAAAAATAATTTTCATTTCTTATCCCTACAAAAAAAAGCCAACATCACGAGGTGTTCTCAGGCGGTCACCCATCCAAGTACTGACCTCGCCCGACGTTGCTTCACTTCGGTGATCGGACGAGAACCGGTGTATTACAATAGCAAATAGCAAAAAAGTGTCGTGACAACTTTTCGTAAGAATTTTTTCCGTCTAGCCCCCTTCCACAACGCGCGATAAGGAACTTCGTTCCAAAATCAAATTAGAAACATCACATACATATATCTTAACACTTTTTTTTAACGCCGTTTTGTGTTAGTTTCTTAATGAAAGTAGTGAACTTAATATTTTGTATTATATTACTTTCATAAAAACATAAATTAAGTTCAGTAACACGACACTGTTAGGCGTTACGATTTTTAACAGATTTATAACTCTAGTAACATTTTGTATAAAGTGACTACTTCCGTACGCAATGGACTGTGCGTTTCATTAAAAGCGGTCACCCGTGCGTGATACGTTTTTGATTTTCGGTCTACTTACCGATTTTCTCACTAACCCGTTCTTACCGTAGGACCAAGTTAGGCCTACAACGCACTAGCGGCTGGCCGCGATGCGGTGTGCCGCTGCGGCAGGCCGCGGTATATACGGTCTGCCGTAGCGGCATGCCGTATTCCGGCTAACTGTCCCTATTGCGGTCTGCGGCAATCGTCACTCGTCTGTGCTTCTTGAAATATTGCACATGATGGACGTTGAAGAAGTTGCGGCAGTTATTTATTTATATCATCGTAGAAAATATCGTCAAAAAACTCTGCCTAGTGTCTAGCGCAAGGAACAAGCGATGACTGAGGCGGGTAGGACTAGGATTTGGTATTTGCGGCTAACCGCACCGAGTGCGTGGGGGGGATGCGGCGCGCCGCATCATTCAACCGGTGCGGCTCGCCGCAGCTCTAGATCAACCGGAGCGGTTGACGGTTGGCCGCAAGTCAGTGCGTCGTTATCGTGCGGTTTCATGTAATAATCGATGTGCGGCCTGCCGCAGCGGCACACCGCATAGCGGCCAGCCGCTAGTGCGTTGTAGGCCTTACATTGAAAATCCAATGATGCGTAAGGATTTGAAGGCATAACGCCTGTACTCTGTAACTCCCAAAACCGTATCAATTACGATCCCAACTTTTGAATTTCTGTACCGGGCGACATCATCAGATATTGAGGATAAGATTCAGAAGCGAGAATTACTTAGCGTAAACCATGACTCACATATGGCAAAAATCTAAGTTATACATAAAGAGAGAGAAAGAGAGCAGTGGCTTTAGTGTGTGACTAGTCGTAGATTCGATCCCGCTGTGCACCAATGGGCTTTCTGCCTTAGACCCAAAAAAACAATATAACTATACTTGCCTATTAGAAATGATAACGAAACAGATACAGAAATCTGAGGCCCAGACCTAAAAGGTTGTAGTGCCATTGGTGTATATACCATACTTAGGTAGGAGGGGTACCGCTTTCGCTCTTATTATTACTTACCAAGTTATAATCTGGCGGTTGACTTACAATGTTTAACAAAAATGTATAATAATAATCTTTATAAGTATAGTTATGTGAATTTTGTACAAAAGAATGCTTTTAATACATAGCTAAATGGCAATCAGTCATAATAAATGAAATCCACTGATTTTAAATAAAATTAATCAGACTACTCATTGCATAGTATTATGAGATTTCATAAGTTTTGTATTCATTTACAAAAATGTTTGAAGTGAAACTTCTTTATCGGGGTTGGAAAAAAATTTAGTGTAACATTTTTTCGTTACGCGCCATCTTTTGAAGTGAAACTTCTTTATGGACGTATGGGAGAAATTTTGTAGCAGGTTACGCGCCATGTTGCTTTTTGAAGTCAAACTTCTTTATCGGCGTTGGAAAAAAATTTACACACATTTGTCACATTTTTCGGTTACGCGCCATCTTTTTCTTGTTCCTACCACGGTTGATCCGAAGAGATTCGAAGCCATTAGTAACAAAAATATATAATAACGATAACAATGATAGTAATACTAATAATTCTATTACAATTAATGAAATTCTGTAATTACTTATTACTGTACTATTATGTAGTACATAGGTACTAAGATACTACATAGTATAAAACAAAGTCGCTTTCTCTGTCCCTATTTCCCTTTGTATGCTTAAATCTTTGAAACTACACAACGGATTGATGCGGTTTTTTTTAATAGATAGAGTGATTCAAGAGGAAGGTTTATATGTATAATAACATCCATTAAATAGTGGAGAAGTACTGTTATTTTTGAGGTTTCTAATGTGATGTCGTAAATAATTAAATTTTTTCCGCTTACATTGCAAACGCAGGCTGAACCCTACGAGTTTTATCAAAATAATGTACTAAGTATTGTACACATTGAAAAGGTCTACAGAAAAGTCCGTGATGGTATATGTCTATCTCTTATGGATAACCCACAATAACTTTTTTTTGTCATTTACTTTTTACGACAAATAATGGCTAATTTTCGAAGCGATTTTAACCAATACAGCATTAATCCTTAACCAATTAAATACCTTGAATACATTGTTCATTTAATATAGATCTATATGGCCCTTTACACCGTATGATTTAAGTGAATATTTTCGAAGATATTACAGATTTAAAAATTGCGGGACGTAGCGTTTGCGGCGGGGCGGTACCGGCCGGCCGCACAGTTTTTCTGTAGTGTATTTAGTATCAACATTGCACCCGTGCGAAGCCGGGGCGGGTCGCTAGTACAGTAATAAGTTAAAATGAAATAATTGTATTTGTATTCATGTCTATGATAATAAAAGCCTTTTGTTAAACTTTATCTAATTTAACTTTATTTAACCAATTTCTGTAAAGTTGCATATAGTAGATCATTATTCGAAAAATAAGGTCATAAAGAAGATTCACTTCTTACGTGTGTACACCTAGTACACGCACACATTTTTTTTACTTACACTGGCTCATATACATTATTGGGCTATGGGGCCGGATTGTGTTGTCCGGGTCTGTCATCTCCATCTCACCTTCCGCGTTTAGGTTGTGGTCCTCCGTGTGTGACCCACTATGTCGTCGCCGCATGAGATGGCCCTCCGGGTGGTCTCTCACACCTGTTAACTGTCAGAGGCATGGCTTTGTCTCAGGATAGTATTAAGAGTCATAGATGGCGGCGCTTTTAAATTTAACTGTTATCTACTATATAAAAATAAGTCGGGTTTTCCTTCCTGACGCTATAACTCCAGAACGCACGAACCGATTTCCACGGTCTTGCATTCGTTGGAAAGGTCTCGGGCTCCGTGAGGTTTACAGCAAAAAATTTCAACAGAAAAGCGGGATCACCAAACGAAATGTTACATAAAACGAAGCCATCTGGTGGCGAAACGGAGTTCGCCGAGTTTGCTAGTATCCTATGAATTTCCAACATCACCTCAAAATATCATGTCTCATACAATAGATAATCAAATTTGTTCAATTATGCACAAATGCACATTTATGGATTACATGTAAGTTTGTGTGAAATACAATGCCTAAACAATAATATGTGTCATACATCAGACTAAACCACATTTAAACATCACGTTAAAATTTGAGAAATTATCAAGAATTTAGAATATTTTAAAGATCCTTACTTTGTGGAGGCCCCGGAGAAAGGCCACCGCCGCTATCGCTGCCGCCCACAGATAAGAAGGGAATTAGATGCAGCCAAGTGCAGATGCGATGTTGAATAAATTATAGTTTGTTAATTTGTTCTTGTTACTATTTGTTATTTGAAACAACCACTCAATTCTCATTTCCATTTTAATTCATATTTAATAGAGTGACAGCTGAAACAGCCAGAGATAAAGTTGCTATAATAAAAATATAAATTACAGTTACAGATCTCAAAAGATATAGTAGTAGTATACATATAGCCAGCAATATTATGTTTGTCTAAGAGAAGCTTGATACATTCAGTCTATATCAGTGGAAAATAGGTATTGCATAACAAAAATTGCAGCTTGGATGTGAACACTGATTAAAAAACATTTTATAATGGCATAATTGTATTTTTATAGATGACAAAATAAATAAAATTTGAAATTAAACATATTACTATCTAGAACATTCATTTATTGCATTTTTAATAGGTATATGAACTTGGATTGTGATAAAATGAACTGGAGGCAAAACAGAACTTCCGCTCTCACACTTTCGTCCAGCCACAAAATCAAAGGAACCAAATTTACAAGCACAATTTGAGCAATGTAATTTTCCTTTTGTCCATTGTTCCTCTTCAACCTTAATCTTAATCCAATCTGGAAGTCTGTCTTCACTAAGAAATATAAAACTTCTAAGATCATAACTATCACAATTTGTACTGCATAATTTTGATGTTTCTAAGTTAGGAACTAACACATATCTGCATTTAAAACACTTTACTGGTCGCTGTAAACCTTTTGATTCCATGATATGAAATTTTTAAAATTACCAAAACCTACTTAACCTAAAAATTACTGAATTCGATAGCATCAAAGTACTTAGATGATCATTCTAGGTTGCCACTAAATATGAACGCAATTATTATTAGTATTTTATTTGAAATATAAAAATTATATTGTTTTTTTTTTTTCCCTTTCTTGGCCTGCACGGTTTGTGCGTCAGCCATGCAAAAAAGTTAGGAAGTGCGTTATTAGATTTATTTTATTGGATTAGAAATTGGAGCGGAATTTGGAAAAGGATCAGATAAATTTATTATATAAGTACATAAATGGTTATAATTTTATATTGTTATGAAAAATAAAACTGGCTAAAATTCTATATACATCAATATTTAAATTATATTGTTGTTATTGTATGTTAGGTCACAAATTGCTAAACTATAAACTAAAGTATAGTCCTTTTCATGTAAGAAGTCCCCCAGACGCGGCGCTGCAATCGCATGACGCAATGTTGCCATTTATGAGTAAAAAAATTACCTATTTTATTTACATTTAGCAGATGTAATTTATCAAATAATATTATTTTCTGCATACTTCGATGAAACAATATTTCTGTTATGTAAAAAGGATATTTTTATTTACTTATATTAGCGGTGCTCTACCTACTTACAGGGAAAAGATTAGAAAATAGGGTAAAGAAAGGCAATACAATTTTTTATTCAGCGTTTTATTGCATAATTGTTGGGTTACAATTTTTTTCGAAGTACACGCCGCTGTTATACCTTCATTTGTAATTCTTGTTACAGTTTTCTCTGACACACCTGCAATTAAATTATGAACAATTAAAATTAATAATAACTTTAAGTTTATAATGCTTATGTAACATGTAATATATGTTTTAATTTCAGTTACCTAGTTTCATCACGTTATGTATTTGTTCAATTTTGTCGCAAAAATGAATTTATATCATAAAAGTCCCATCAATACAGCAAAAAATTATTAGATGGCAACTCTAAAATGTATCTGTTATGGCGGCAACTCTCTTCCGAACATTGTTTAGTGGTATTAAAACACCTTGATTCTTATGTTCCGCTTCACAGAACTCTTTCACCTTCAATATCATTTCTCGAGCCGAACTTTTTACAACTTTTGGCATTGTAATCTATCTTTAAAATGCACTAAGCTAGTTAAAAATTCACAAAAATCTACCACAACAAACGGTATTGATAACATCGACGAATGACAACATTGCCGACCTGTCAAATTTAGTTCCAAAAATCACCGCGGGACTTCTTTCATGAAAAGCACTATACTTACAGTTTTCTATTATGTCAAATGTCCAGAAGTATGAAATGCACAGATAAAATTCGATTCAAAACAGAATCGGATATTTTAAAATCTAAAACTATGGTATATTAATGTATTATTTACATGTATTTGGTAAAAGCAATTTAAAATAACATTATTTTAAAAAAATATTGCAAATTTTTACCAGAGCGATTTCGATAGAACGCCATCTAGACGACACCATACCAAACAAGATAAGATAGAACATTCTAACCTTTTTCATATGAATCAAGACATCGTTTAACAAAAATACGCTATTTTTTCATTCATAAAAGCTAAAAGAGAAAAGCGAGGGTAATTTCGTTCATGATAGACGTTTTTTTCACGGTGGTGAAAATTTAATTTAATTTTACTAGTAAAAACGCGGGAAATTCAAACAACATCAAAGCTGCAGATACCAATACGGACTCCCGTTCGATTGACCGTACTGAATATGTTCCTACTGATGTTTCCCCTTATTTAATACATGTTCAACGTATACAATGTTCACCTGACGACGGGACCATTCTCCATTCTGTAACATTTGGCAATTTGTTAAAGCAGAACAAATTTAATAATATTATTCCCGGAAGAGTAAAGCGTATAGGAAGAAATAGGCTTTTCCGCCAATAATTTAAATTTAAAGACGCCAATAATTTTCTTAGCTGCAATCTTTTAGAAACGAAAAAGTTAAAAGCCTTCATTCGAGCTTTCAGCGTAACAAGAATGGGTCTAGTTCGCGGGGTCCCTGTAGATTGTAGTGTAGAGGTCGTTCAACAAAATGTATCCGTACCTATACGTGCGGCAATACTTAAAATAAGATGCTCTTCCCGTAGAGATATATATTTATCCTACGATACAATGCTATAAATGCTGCCGTTATGGTCATACCAAAGTTCAATGTCGTTTTAAGACTCCAATATGTTATAATTGTGGAGTCAACATGCAGGTGTATCATGTGACAGGTCAGATGAAGATCCTCTGTACTGTGTAATGTGTGAAGTCGAAGGGCCCCATTCAGCGATAGATAAATTATGTCCAGAATTTGTCAGACAGACCGAAATCAAGGTTAAAATGGCTCAGAGCTGCATGTCTTATGTCGAAGCCAGTAAATATTTTCCTTCTGTTAAGCCTCCATACGCAGATGCAAGTTCAACAATTCCGGAAGTTCCAAAACCCGTATATTCTTCCGCAGCGATGTCTCTATCTCGAAATAATTCTACTAATCGCTCATATAAAAAGACAGTATTCTTAAAACCTCGCTCTCCTCCTAACCCTCGACATGGTTATGATCGTGTTGCTCATAATAATGTATTAAAAGGCTTCCAAGTTCCAGAGCCCAAAAATGGCAGTGCTCTGGTTTATCACAAAAATAAGAGGAAGAAAAATTAAAGAATGATGCCATTAATATTGTCGGCATGAAAATTTATAATATTTCTTCGTATTGTTGATAGTAATATTTGCGAGTGTGGAAAAGATATTGTTGACCTCGACCAAATTTTCTTTTCTTGTTCCCAATATGACCGCACCTCCTTTCTGAATTCCGTACAAATAATTCATGTTCCGTTTCCGACTAAAATCTCCTGCCTTTTGCTTTATCCGTTATTGTATTATCTTCTTTCATTATCAACAATAATATTAAGATGTAATATGGTTGTGTAGTACCGTTGCCAGACGTCCCGATTTTGGCGGGACGTCCCGATTTTTAAATCAAAATTAAATGTCCCGCGCGGGACAGGCTTGGTCCCGCTTTTCGGGAATAACTCGATGGCAATAAGAAGTACCAACTCTTTCAACAGTATCAAAAAAAAATACCAGGATTATCTTCAAACTTTATATTAAGTATCCTACCATCAAACTGCTTTCCAAACCGCCTTCTTTTTTAAGTGCTTCGTAAATTTAATGAAATCAGGGTTCTCATCAAGTTTCATCTGCAGCTATCCTGTGAAGAGTTCTTCGTCTTTTTTAAAGAGAAAAATGAAACTTTTAAAGAAGTTATATCTTCATAGAAATATTATGAATAAGTAATTCTTATTTATAATTACTGTCTTATTGTAAGTTGCAATTTGAAACACTCACTCTTCAGAGTATTGTTTGAAACGCTATATTTTTCTAATAAATAAAACTTTTTTTATTTTGATTTTTTTGTTTTTTAATCAGATGAAGAACTATTTAATGATAGGTTTATTCTGATTTAAATACATCTTCTATGACTATTTTCGATGTCTATTGTCACGCAAACGTGATTTGAACTCAATTACAAACATAAATATTTAAAAACTTCTGATTATTTAATTTTTTTTTACTATGTCCCGCTTTCGACAAATGAATCCCGCATTTTTCACTTTAAAAGTGCCAAAATCCCGACTTGACTAAAAAGAAATTTGGCAACGCTAAATTGTGTACCTACATATTTTGTTTTTGGTTAAAAAGGGATAAGCTGGTTAGCTTATCCCTTTATTTCCTTTTGATGTCTTTGTTTATTTTTTCTCGCGTGTAGTTTCACAACCTTTAACTTGAAACTGGCATAAAGTTAAAACTATGGCTATGGCCATATATTATGATATAAAAAAAAAACATTAATAACCTCCATTTTCAAATTTAAATTTGAAATGACGAATCTGTATTCTGTATTGAAATTTTCAATTCAGATTCGTCAGTTGACTGTGTAGGCGCCATTTTCAATGTTGATTTTACCAGAACAGTGAAGTGTTATACGGGATTTACACTCGCGCTTCGTCCCTCGCCTCGTGGCTCGCCTCGTCCCTCGTGCGAGGCTCGTGTTGATCGATGGTAAATGAGTTGCCTGTTTACACTCGCGTGCCGAGTTCAGTCGTCTTTGAGCTAGCAACAATGGAGGACGTCGAAGTTTTAGCAGCAACAAGTTTGTGCGTACTGGGCTTATACTGCTACGTCACTAATTTAAATAAAAGGAAAGTAGTAAAGAAACGGCGGTGGCGCCCAAGAAGATGGTGGATGATATCGATTCATGATTAACTCAACATCAAACAATCTCAATCAAAAGAGATGATTGTTATGTAATCTCGCCCATGCATCGCTAACTTTTTGGCTGTTCTTGTGGCATTTATGTTTAGGGTCCCAAATTATTCGTTCTTTTTGAAATAGTTCTATGAACTTAAATGTTTCGTCTTGCGACCAATCCATTATACGATTACTGCGTTTTTGTTTTTGCGTATTTAAAACTAAACACAACCTGCGCGGCACGATGTAGAAGCCAGAATAAAGCGGGAGGGCGAATGTAAACACCCACTCGCGTGCGACGCGAGGTCCTTTGACTCGTGCCCCAAAAACCGCTCCGGACGCGAGCGCCGCGAGGGACGAGGCGAGGGACGAGGCGAGCCACGAGCGTCTGTTCACACTCGCACCCCGCCCCTCGCCTCGTCCCTCGCCTCGCGACTCGTACGCGAATGTAAATGGGCTATTACAGTGCAGAATATGCGTTAGAAATACTAATAGAAATAATAGTTTTTTTTTATCAACCCCCAATTCGGGCGACGTAATTCTAAATCGTTACCCAAAGCCATGTTTCTGACATCTTGCTTTTAATTTGTAATTCAGGAGGTGGATTTGGCAATTGATGATTGATAACCTAGGTGGTCCCGGTGGTATGAGAGACTGGGGGCTTTGCACCTCGCGGAGACAGGGGTGGCCCACACATGAGGGGTGAGTTTAAATGCAATAATTACATCAATGCAGCTAACATATTTATATTCTATAAGCTTTTAAAAGACTCACCATTTAATGCATATTGAACAAGAATTACAATTTTGAATTAGGTAGTAATTGTCTTCACATTATTTAATATCCATGTTAAATTCAGCTGTAATAGGTTAATAAGTCAGCTTTGTTTTGTGTCTGTTCTTTATTGTTTTGGAAGATGTAAAAAAACACTTTAGCTAACATTATTAATATTTTACTTAAAATGTTTGAATAATAAATTAAAAACAGGATTTTAGGAAGTTTCTTTTGTATATTTCAAAACAAATCAGACTTCATCGGACTGGCTGAGACTTGTAAATATGACATTACTTTAGGTAACAGTTTTAAATACCATCGCACTTTTTTGACGATACTAATTATTTAGGAGTCTCGGAGGACCTTCATTGGAACACCTCCAAGTGAGTTTTGCTCCGGAAAATGTGATCACTTCCTCACTATTCAAGTCACGATTCACAACGGACCCATCGTCCTCAAAATCATTTTCACGAGTAAAACTTGTAGACGCCATCACTATAAATCTGAAAATGATCGCGAGAAATCAGTGTTGATTATGTATGTAAAGCCAAGTTTCAAAAAATGCAAATAAAATAACGCACTTTCACGTGAAAATAAAAAAGAAACGGATTTATAAAGTAAACTTTGCACTGTAAAACTAATTACCTCTAGTCTAGCATAAACCACATTCAAAATGGCCGATTAAGTTTATAAAATTAATAGGGATGTGAAAAATAATCGATTTTTTTTAAAGTGAAAATCGATTTTTGTATTCGATTTTAATATTAAAAATAATTGAAAATTCGGCGACCAAATATTCATATACTAACTTTAACCTAACCAATCTAAATAATATTTGTTTTTGTGGACAGCTCCGATCTAAATAGTAATTGTTTATTCAAGCCTCGGCTTCTCGGCGTGCTGGTCGCCTTCGGCGACCAAATATTCATATACTAACTCTAACCTAACCAATCTAAATAATATTTGTTTTTGTGGACAGCTCCGGTCTAAATAGTAATTGTTTATTCAAGCCTCGGCTTCTCGGCGTCCTGGTCGCCTTCGGCGACCAAATATTCATATACTAACTCTAACCTAACCAATCTAAATAATATTTGTTTTTGTGGACAGCTCCGATCTAAATAGTAATTGTTTATTCAAGCCTCGGCTTCTCGGCGTCCTGGTCGCCTTCGGCGACCAAATATTCATATACTAACTCTAACCTAACCAATCTAAATAATATTTTTTTTTGTGAACAGCTCCGATCTAAATAGTAATTGTTTATTCAAGCCTCGGCTTCTCGGCGTCCTGGTCGCCTTCGGCGACCAAATATTCATATACTAACTCTAACCTAACCAATCTAAATAATATTTGTTTTTGTGGACAGCTCCGATCTAAATAGTAATTGTTTATTCAAGCCTCGGCTTCTCGGCGTCCTGGTCGCCTTCGGCGACCAAATATTCATATACTAACTCTAACCTAACCAATCTAAATAATATTTGTTTTTGTGGACAGCTCCGATCTAAATAGTAATTGTTTATTCAAGCCTCGGCTTCTCGGCGTCCTGGTCGCCTTCGGCGACCAAATATTCATATACTAACTCTAACCTAACCAATCTAAATAATATTTGTTTTTGTGGACAGCTCCGGCGCTACGGGAAATGCAGCCCCTCCACCCTTGCGTACCAAAGCACAGGCATTTTATTCAAGCCTCCGCAACCTCGGCTTTTTGGTCGCCTTCGGCGACCAGCCTCAGCCGCTACAGCTTTCATAATGCCTGTGCTTTGTTACAGCGGGTGGGGGCTGCTCTTCCTCCGCGCCTCCGATTATTTATATACACTCTAGGGGTAAGACAGACAAGACCACGTGGATAGTGGGGTGCTCTGATTCGGTTTTGGGTACTTTTTGGATATTAAAGTAAACACTTTATTCTAGTAAAAATTAAATAATATAGAAAGTTGCAAACAGTGAAATACAAGTACTAATTAGAAAATACAGACGAGTAGGTATCGATCATTTAAAAAAATTTCGGAACCCTATAATCTATCAACACGAAATTAGGTTAATTTCAATGTTGATTATTCTATAACTTTAAATTTCAAAAATGAGGAAATAATCGATAAATAAATAAAACGATTATTAACAATCGATAAATTAAAAACACGATTTTTTTAAGTAAACGTCACATCACTTATAACCAATAGAAAAGTAGAAAATGGCGGATTGTTTACAAATTTTAATACATTACACAAAACTTTAAATTTTTTATAAAAATATTAAGACGCGTTTCCGGAGCAAAACTCACTTGGAGGTGTTCCAATGAAGGTCCCCCGGACACTCCTAGATAATTAGTATCGTCAAAAACGTGAGGTGGTATTTAACACCCAACCCTTACTTTAAGGGTATTTATTATACAGTTATTGTAATATATAATTAATGGATAGGTAGAGGAGGTAGGGGTGGCCCTATGGGTGGTCCCCCAGAAGGGCCTCCCATGCATGACCCACATGAGCCCAGTGGTCCACGACCTATGCCTCAAGGAGCCCCTGCACCCACACCCTACAAACGAACAATTGGGCCACCACATGGAGGACTGGGGGAGCACCTAAACGCGAAGGTAGGTTTATTATACTTATACAGAATACCTTATACTGTATTCTTATTTATTTCATTAATTATTTATTGTACAATTCATCCGTGACACCTAGTCCTTTTTACAATAATTGCTTTGGCTATGTAGGTTATTGATATATAACTCTCATCCCTGAGGTCGCAGGTTCGATACCCAGCTGTGCAGCAATGGACTTACTGTCTATGTGCGCATTTAACATTTGCTCAAACGGTGAAGGAAACCGGCTTGCCTTAGATGAAAAAGTTTAAGGAGGCTGATCACCTCATCCAATAGGCAAGTGCCTATTAGATTGAAATGATCAAAAAACAGATGCAGAGATCTGAGGCCCAGACCTAAAATTGGTTGTAGTGCCACTGGTTTGTTGAATTTATATACCTTCAATTTATATTATCACTACATAACACACATTTTATCTAAATTGTAGTGGTATTTTAAAGACCCTAGTTATTGAATACATGTTAGTATTTAGTCTTATTGCCATCAACACATTGATTGGGTAAAAAGGTTGACGGATTCATCAGATAATTGTTGGTACAAACCCCCCTTATTAGGAGTCGCTCCTTAATTCGGAAAAATACATTCATGCAATATTCAACTTCTTTATGGCCCAATACAGCCTTACCATAACATATTATATATATATATCTAGGTTTGATGGCCCCCCTGGAGGTGGTGGTGGTGGTGGCAGACCCTCAGCGGGAGGTTACCAGCCACACAATCCAGCCCCACAGGCCAATGGATAAGCCACTGTAAGTAAACACAAATTTAATAAATATGAAATTTAACAAATTTAATAAATATGACATTTAACAAATTTAATAACTATGAAATTTAACAAATTTAATAAATATTAAATTTAACAAATTTAATAAATATTAAATTTAACAAATTTAATAAATATTAAATTTAACAAATTTAATAAATATTAAATTTAACAAATTTAATAAATAAAGAATATGAACCATTTATATAGTAGTTTGCGCTACTGTGCCACTTTCAACATCGGCTGTGTTTTTGTGCCAAATTAATTTTATAATCGTAAAGAGATCGTGAATTTAACTGTCAAAGACGTGCATTACGGCTCGCAACGTGTGGACAAAGTGAAATCAAGACACCTCACACCGGTGACCGGACTAATCAAACAGTGTTCAAAACAGCGAAAACAGAATACGCACATACAGTGAGTGACTGACCGTGACGGTGCAATACCAATTACCAGGACATTTGCCTTCGGAACTCTGTGATGAGTGGTTTTCAATTTGAAAGACTTAATTATCTACTATATAAAAATAAGTCGGGTTTTCCTTCCTGACGCTATAACTCCAGAACGCACGAACCGAGTTCCACGGTTTTGCATTCGTTTGAAAGGTCTCGGGAAAGAAAAGAAAAGAAAATTCAGGAAAAATCAAATTCAACAGAAAAGCGGGATCACCAAACGAAATGTTACATAAAACGAAGCCATCTGGTGGCGAAACGGAGTTCGCCGAGTTTGCTAGTAACCTATAAATAGTGAGTCATCTAACCGTCAAACACGAAAAACATTGCGTCAACACCGCCTCACGAAGAATACAGGTGCTGCCTCGTCGCACGGAAACTACGAGAAACTAACGCTGCCTACTGGGGAGTGGCAGAACTTCATCCGCTTTGAAATATTGAGCTCAGATATCCCTAAATTGCTCTGCACTTCTATTTATTTATTTATTTATTAACACTTCGTTGCATATACATTAATATAGTACAATTGACATAATTAAATAAAAAGGAGAGCAACTGGCGGCCTTATCGCTTTCGAGCGATCTCTTCCAGGCAACCACTGTGAGAAAAAATAGTATTAAATTACATAAGGCAAGAAGTGCAAAAATACATGTATTACATTTAGTTGTTTAGAAAAAGAAACTTATCAGGAACAAAAAACAAACTAAACTAATCAAGTATACATGAAAAAAAAACAATAATAATAATAAAAAGTGCACATGAATCATTTTTAATCTCCTAAATTAAGATCAGTCTCACGACAGTTGGTAGGTACCTATTATTAAAGTTAGGGATACGATGTGGACAGGTAATGTTTGTAAAGAGTTTTTAGTTCTAGTCTTGACAGTAGAGGGCGCAAAACTTAATTACCTTCATCGTGCAAGTGCCAAATTGAACCACTAGGGGTCACTACCAGTATACAGAAGAAATCAAATCAAGATCTCAATTATTTTACCTAACACAATGGACGAGGTTTTGGCGGCACTTTGCAAAATTCAACTTGAGCTGAACGAACAGAGGAAATTAATAAACAAAAATGGGGAAGAAGTGACAGAAAAAGTAACAACAAATATTTATAAAATTTTGAATGAATAACTCAGTATTATAGAAGAAAAACATGAAAACCTCAAGTTAAGAGTGGAAAGCCGAGAATAAAGAATCTGCTACTTATGGCGCGTCTAAACGGGCCATGTTTTGCTGCAATTGATGGCTGCACTGTTGGCAACTAATTAATAATAATAATAATAAAATATTTATTTGTTTTCTCTCACACAAAAAAAAAATACAGACACAAAATACAAATTTCAGCATTAACAGGCAAAATCTGTGTGAGAGACTGGCGACTGTACTAGGATACCTGTATTACAGATTGCCAGTCCCTCCGCATCCGGACCGAATGGAATTTAAGTAGGTACATCAATTTGATCGAGAAACTATTACAAATATTACAAATATACTCACATTTAAGTGGGTGTATGTGATGGTGCATGTATGGTTTAGTGTATGTAAGTGTTAATGTATGTATGTGTTAGTGAATTTATGACTTAGTGTATATATGTCTTAGTGAAGCATATATGAGCATGGGTGATAGTGTACCTATGTACTCGTATACATAACGTGTTAGTGCTAGGTATTAGCTGAGGACTACTAACAACTTCTCAGTCCCCTCGTAGTCTAGATTTTTAAGCCATTTGACTGTAGCTTTTTTACACTCATATTTAGTAAGCGGATATATGTTGATCAACCTGTTTATCTTGTTATATAGGTGACAGCCCATAAAACCAAAAAACCTTCTTGAGAAAGCTGTGGACCAACGGGTATCTGAGGTGCAGACTTTATATTTGCATCGTTTGTTGTCATTCAAAGAAGGATCATAGCGAGTTATGGAGTGTTGTTTGAGCACAGTGTTCAGTATAAATAGTTGACGAACACTCAACACGTCAGATAAAAGATATAGATCTTTGGTAGGGTAAAAAAATGGTTTAGAATAACTTACTTTCAATAACGCACGCTGAGCCCTTTCCAGTTTTATAAGATTAGTTTTACAAGCCCCTCCCCAGACAGTAACACAATAGCTTAAAACGGATTGGCAGAGGGATTGATAAACCACTTTAATTATCGATTTTTCAGCAATATTACGGAGATTCTTAAAGGTGAAGATAAGTTTCCGAGTTCGCGATAGTAGCAGGTCAATGTGGTAGTTAAAATTTAGCGTGCTATCAACAACGACACCTAGATACTTAGTATTGTTGGCAACAAAGATCTTTTGACAGTCACAAGAATCAGTATCAGAACATACATGAGCAGTTAAACCAAGGTTAGTACTAGAACCAGGAGTTTTTATATAGAACGGTATACATTTAGTTTTATTGACATTGATAGTTAGGGCATTCATTCTGAGCCATTTGTTAACAACGTCGAATCCTCTTTGAGCAATGTCGACAGTATCTTTCCAGCTATCACCATGAAACACAAGTGCAGTATCATCTGCAAATGTTATTATTTTACCATTTTGTAACTGGAGGTCACAAAGATCATTGATAAATGCCAGAAACAGTGTCGGATCTAAAACACTACCCTGTGGCACACCATAGCGTATCGGCAAATCGTCACTAACAATGTTGCCCACCCTTACTCTTTGCTGTCTATCACTCAAGTAGCTTTCAAATAGTTTAAGCTGCAAACCACGTATACCCAAAGCCTCCAATTTATCCAGCAGAATAGGACCAGCGACCGCGTCAAAAGCTTTTGCAATGTCCAAAAATACAGCTAAAATTTTATTTTTCTTATTTAGTTTTGTAACAATATGATCAGTTAATTGATGAACTGCGTCGCTTGTTGATGAACCCGGTCTGAATCCAAACTGTGAGCTGGAGAGTAGGTTATTACTTTCTAAATAATCGATGAGGCGTTTGTTTATCAATTTCTCAATGATTTTGGATAGGGTAGATAGTTTAGAAATAGGTCGGTAGTTACCGACACAATCTCTATTACCACCTTTAAAAACCGGAATTACTTCAGCTAGCTTGAATAGGTCCGGAAAGATCCCTGTAGAAAGAATCAAATTAAATATATATGTAAGTGGAGGGACTAAGATTTCATGATAACGTTTGAGAAAGGCTCCAGAAATATTATCTCTGCCCGCAGCACCGTCCTTCTTCAGTTGCAAGATAAGAGATTGAACTTCAACTTCATCAGTAGGTAGCATGACGAATGAGGACAGTGTAGGATTGATTGATGGTTTTTTATAACAGCTATTAGAATATGATTTTTCGGCAATATCCTTCCCGATAGAAACGAAATATTTATTAATGTTGTTGACTGAGACCATCGGGTCTAGTGGAGAGACCAATTCAAGTGCAGTGCTAGTTGTATTGTTAGAGTAGGTTAGTTGTTTGATAGTGTCCCAGAGAACTTTTGTATTAGTCTTAGTAGCTTTAAGTAGGCGGTTGCTCTCATAAGTATTTTTAATATTTTTTAAGTGAGTTGCAAAAATTTCTATACCTCTTGTAAGTTAACGTTAATATTTCGTTACTAGGATTTTTTCTTGATTTTTGATGTAGTTTGTCACGATGCTTTACACATCTTAGTAGACCTGCAGTCATCCAAGGCCTCTTGATCCTTTTACGATTTGGGATGGTTAAAGTTTTCGTATTTGCTTTAATTACAGTGTCAAGCGCAGTCAGAAGAAATGCTGTTGCCTCATTGGGATCAGTCATTTTATATACAAGGCTTAGATTTAAGTTCTTCATAGCATCGTCCAAAGACGGGTAATCAATCTTTTTCAGAGATGAGTATTTGTCAGTCATAGTGCTACGTTCAAGTTTCAGAATTAAAGTGTCGTGATCCGTGACTGAGGTTTCAGCAACATAACAAAAGACGCGATAAGAACATTTTAATATTACATGGTCAAGACAAGTCCTGCCATGAGTTGGAAATATGTGGGCTGGCAATAAACCGTGAGAAGCCAACATATTCAAATACGTTGAAGAATTAACATCCTTATTGTTATCCAATATATCAATATTGATATCACCTATCAGAACTTTATGTGGACTACTAATCTCAGAAAGAAGTTTGTCAAGAGATACCAAAAACCGTTGAACATCTTTGTAACCAGGTGGTCTATATACTGCAATTAGTGTTACATTATCCTCAAGGTTAATCAGTAAACAGTTGGCATCACAAAGGTCAGGCTCGGATATAACTAATTTCAAATGTTTTTTGTAAAATACTACAACTCCTTCATTCTGTGTGAAGTTTTTCTCGGTTAGAGCAGAGTTGTATCCCTCAAGAGATGGGAAGTTACGATTATTATGCAGCCAACATTCCGTTAAGATTATTAAGTCCCAATCAGTCCTGGATCTAAACAATAAGGTTTGAAAATCAGAAAAGTTACGATTTATACTACGAATGTTTTGATGGATAATTTTTAGACACTTATTCGGGCAGTTCATAAGTCTCTGGCAGTCCTCTATGTCACAAAGAGAAGATTGTGCAACATCAAGTTTATCGATATCATTTATAATTGCATTAGTTTTATCGAATTTTATTTATTGAGTCCGCAACTATGGTAAGACAAAAAGGCACGCGGTACAGCACAACCCTACGAGGATTCCACAATCCCGGGGACAACGCCACACAAATGAGACCAACACAATACACATACACACGGCACGAAAACAGACTGAGATAGTTGTTAACAGTTACATTCTTTCTATGAGTACACTTTGTATAAATTGAGTGCAAGTGATGTATAATTTCAGTGAGTGTGTGAATATAGGTTAAAATAAGTGTAAGAGCAAATACAAATTCAAACGAAAATACATTATAGACTAAACGAGAACTTAACATGAAAAAATTGACTAAGGTAATTTTATTACTAGCAAGACTAAAGTAAATCAATAGAAATAAATAACAATATACAGTTAATTGGCAATATAGGTTAATGAGAAAGCAGTTACATGCAATGAGTCATGATTCCTTTGCCAGCTGAGATAAGCATTTTTCTGATTGGATTAAAATCGGTCTACCAGTCGAATCCTTACGCAAAAGTATTCTTCCATTTGAATGCCAGCACGAGTAGTTATGTTTCTTGGCAAATTGACGGGTTTCAAACATAAGTTTTCTTTGAGATGGACCTAGATGTTCGTCAATGTAAAGTGGAGTCTTTATTCCTGGCAAACCGATAGTATGAGTATTGAGCTTCTCAGAAACCGGCCTTCCTTTGTTAAAGTTTCGCAGCTTAGTCAATAAATCATTTTTAGCATTAACACTCGTAAATTCAACAACAACAGGTCTTGATACTCCTGGTCTACCCGGCAGCCGATACAAGTCACGTACAACACTCCTATTTATATCGACATCCACAGCTTTGCCGATGACAGAAAGGGTCGAGAGTAAGTTGTCAAACTTTTCGTTTTCAGAAATCGGGATATTGCGAATCTCCAGAGTTGCATCTCTTGTACGAAACTGTATATCCTGGATATGCGATTCTAAGTTTTTTATGGCATTTTTATTATTTTTTTGGTTAGTTTCAATTTCCTTTACTCTGTCATTGGTCTCCTCCTGAAACTTGTTAATAAATTCTATTCCTTTTTCTATTTCTGAGTTAGACTTCTTTATTTCCTGGAATTCAGTTTTTATATTGGATAATTCAGAAAATAATTTGTTTAAGGTGTCATTTAGAGTGGACTTCCATTCACGTAGGTTTCGTTCTTGATCCTCTCTCCATTCAGAAAGCATTTTCAGGACATCCGCTCTTAAGTCGCTACTTTCGGAACTAGAATGAGCATTCGGGGAAGAGGTCTCCATTCGTTGTCGCTTGGAGCGCGTTGTTATATTGGTGTCACCCTTGGCAATACAGCCCGCACTCGTCATCGGAGACTTCGAAAGATCAGACTCCGATCGGGAACAAGACATCACAGAAGTGTTACGAGGGGGTGAGCGTAGGATATTGGGCATATCTTCAATGAACCCAGAGTTCAATATCGCAAAGCAACAATAGACAATCGCACCAGTTGATCGTAGTAGGTATAACAGCTTTGTAGTACCGTAGCAAATCACAAGCGTCGTAGTCTAACTTACGTCATTAGCCGAATGTGATGTAGAATTTCGACTCGCCGGCACTCAACCGTTTGGTGTAATGGCAAACAACAGCGCTCACTTCACAGCTTATCCAAGAAGAGGCACGGGTTCAAAACCACAAAAGTCCAAACAGTTCAATTTAGTATTTTAATTTAAGATTTTAAATTTAAATTTCTCACAAAACTCAACACAGTGGACACGTCCAAGCGCTTCCGCGGTCCGGAGGGGAGAGGTTGAGAATTGTCCGGCCATTAGAAAAATATTTTAATGCAGCTGATGGCCGAACAATCTATGGCTGGGCAATGTGTTGCAATATGTCTGCAATAGTATGGCCCATGATGCAGACTCCTAAACGGGCCACACAAACCGGCAACAATGGCTGACGAAATCACACTTGTCCCAGCAGCTTATATTGTTTTAAAAAATAAACAGAAGAAGAAGAGATTGTGGATTCGACCTTACTTAAATAGGCATGAAACTGTAGACAATTTGAGTCTAGAAATAAGTCTTGATAATAAATTATTCAAGAACTAGAATGTCAAAAGCAGTAATTTTTAGCATAGTAATCTAACGTCAAATACAGCTGATCGCAAAACACAGAATATAGCAACAGGCACACTTCACTCATAGCAAACGTCATGTCGCGTAGAAAAGGATACACTATGCCATAACAAAGAGAGTGACTGAAACAACAATAGAACTGGCTGTGCAATATTGCAGTTGAATTCGATAGCCTAGCGATCGTCCGGCCACCCATCGGGGCAACAACGGCTATATGTGGCTATACAAAACATGTTTGGCTATATGGCCGGGACATTACTACAATATTGCATAGTGTGGCTGCTATTGTTTGCAATGTTGCCGGCCACAGTGTTGCAGCCATCAATTGCAGCAAAACATGGCCCGTTTAGACGCGCCATTAGAAAAACATGCAAAACAACGGAATGTAGTATTTTTTTGGACTGCCAGACGAAGAGAACTCCTACTCTAACTTAGAAAATTACACAACAGACTTCATACATAAATACTTCCCAACAAAAATAGATTATAAAGACCTTGAAGCCATCAAAAGACTGGGAAAAAGTCTGATAAACCGCGACCGGATGCTTCAAACATCAGATGTGCCTCCTGCCTGTTTGTTCCCTTTTCTATAAGAAATATTTAGACAGTTAATTTCAAGGGAAACAAATTCTTTAATTGACAATGTCATTCCATATATTATGAGATATTCAATTTACTAGTTTAGGTATTTTGTTAATAAAAAATTGGCACGTTCTATTTCCAATACATACAAAGTTTTTTCATAAACATAATATGTTAATATTTATCATACTATGATGAGACTGTTTTGATAGGAATTGCCGTCTGATATATAGCTGCAGATATAAACAACAGTACTGATAGTTGAAAAATAAACAATAAAAAGAGAAAATAGATAGACCTGGTATTCACAATATATACCTCGCAGCTCCTATCAAGGAGGCAGTTACTCATCTCCGGCTCCAGCGCCAGCTTCGACGGGATACAATTCGGGCTACGGCTCTAACTATGGCTACTCAACAGGCCAAGGGGGATATGAAAATGATAGTTACAGGTAATTATAATATAATAGATGTTTATTGGAAATTCCATCTCACACTTCATCCTTCTTAGGAAATTCATTCACGATCTCCGCCATTAAGTTGTGGAATACGCTGCCCGACTCCGTACGATTGGCTACCTCTCTTTCATCTTTTAAAACTCTTCTGTATAATCATTTCTTAACCTTATCCTATCCTGATCAATCGTGACTTGTATAAATCTTGTTTCCTTTTACACACTATTTGCTGTCCATGTATTTGTAAGATTAGCTTTTAAGTTTTTAGTCTGTTGTTAATATTTTTTTTTGTATTACAAGAGTAGAGTTTGTATTATTAGAAAACTGTTCTCTGCAGTGTCATCTTTCTTAATAAATTGTCTCCAATACAAAAACTTCATAAGTCCAAGTGTCCAGTCTGGTGTGTTGACAATTTAGAGAATATACACAAATCCGGGAAGTGGAATACAATTTCTTTCATAAAAAATCTCCAAAAATTTGCGTGACGTAATACTTACTAAACCAATTTTTGTTTAATGTTCTTTTACTCGTTTAAAACAAATTCAGACGATATTGAACTCCCAAAGTAGTATAAGTATTGTGTTCTCGGTGGTTTGGTTAATTTGTAATCGTTTTATTAAAAAAAATGATTAAATCTGGAATTATGGATTTTTTGAATAAATTTGTGTTTATTTTAAGGCCATGTTTTGTACAGATACTTCTTTATAACACTTTTGTTATTCTGTTCTTCATAATTATTATAAATGTTTCAGTAATTCTGGTGGGGCCGGAGACGCGGGCTACGGAGCAGCGGAGGCCTACACGGCCCAAGAATACGACTCGTATGGTCAGCCCGTATACTCACAACAACAACAACAACACCAACAACACCAACAGTACAACCCTAACTGGCAGGGCTGCTCTTATCTCTTTGTCAATAGTACTAAGGTTCCATTGAGTTCATTTAAGCGATCAAAAATATCCTCCGGATATACAAATTAGATTAGTTTATAATATAACCTCATTTTCCGCTGCCAACAACCAATGACCATGGTACACTGTTCACTTAAACTGCGGAACACTGATCTATCTATGTGATTGTTTGCATTACAGGCAGTTGGTGATTGATAAAGAAACTTAATGTCACAAAATGTTGGATTAAAACAAGAATGGATGTAATTGGATTGTGAAATAGTACATTATGTATATACAGTGGTAAAATTACCATTTCTAGAAATTAAGAAATAAAATACAGTAGAATCTCGTTTCGAACATCCGATTATCCGGACTCATTCGTCTCGGCTTGTTTTAACCCAAAAAACTTTATTAAAGAAAAAAACAACAAGAGAATAATTTTGATAATCACTCACGTCAAATCTGATTTTTATTTTTAATTTTCTTATCTAACCTCATTTTACTGTTATTCATAAAAAGAGGTTGTTACGTCAATATTACTAGTTAAATGAATATAACCAGATTTGAAGCTTTTTACATTAAACATGCCGCGGCCCAAGGACTATATGGGTTCTTTAACCGTGGAAGATACAAACATCTGAACCTTAACTTAAATAGAGTGAGAATCTACAAAACAAGACTATGAACTATAATTTAATTAAGGCTCTGAAGCAGCTAGAGGCAGAGGGCACAGTTTCGTAACTGGTCTCTTAAATACACGATCCTTAAATTTTAAGGAGACTACACGCGTTACACCGTCTGCTCCCGGATGCTTCGCCACAATTCGTCCCAAAAGCCATTTACCTGGAGGTAAACGATCATCTTTCACTAAAACAACCGTACCAACATTTAAGTCGGGGTGATTCTGGGACCATTTGTATCGATGTTGCAACATAGTAAGATTGCCAACGTCGCCACAGACTTTGTACCATACTCAAAAACACACTTATGTAAGCTTTACAAGTTTTTGTGCCAGTACAGAGTACAGAGTACAGTTTCAGCGTAAATGGACCACAAAAGTCTACGCCGCTGGTCAAAAATGGGCGTGACGGATTGACTCTGCACTGTGGTAAATTACCCATTAACGGAGTCATAGGTCGTGCAATTTGGGTAAAACAAGGTTTACATAATCTTAAAATCTTTTTTACCAAGTTTTTTGCTCGGAGAATCCAATATATTTTATGTACAACATTTAATGTGAGCGAATTTCTACCATGTAGTGTTCTCAAATGAGCATCAATTACAATCAACTTGGCTAAGTTACATTTGTGATGTAAGATTATAGGAGACTTCATATCCGGTGGTATTTGAGCATTTACAAGACGTCCACCGACTCCAATAATTTTCTCATTGTCTAGGATCGGATTTAAAGGTAAAAGTTTACTATTTTTTGGGATAGGTTTGCTCTGTGATAAGAATCCTATTTCACTTTCAAAGTAAACAGACTGACATTCGAATGCAAGTTTTTAATGCATTTTTAATTTCATCAGTAGTGAGATATGTCAGTTTTGTTATCGTTTCTTTTGAGAACCTTATCTTTACATAGCCGCAAAAATCGAAAGCAATAGGCTGTCACACGTATAAGTCTAAGTAGATTTGAGTATCTATTGAGGTACATAGTACATTCATTGGGTTCAGAGGTGCATAAATAACTAACTTTTGCTCTCGGTTTTGCTTCGAGTGTGGTTGCAGGTATAGTGAAATTAGGGTAACAAATCTCAACAGACTCGCGAAGAAAAGCTGGACCTTCCCACCATAGTTGTGACTGCATCAGCTCGCCAGGACTGATACCGCGTGAGGCGCAGTCCGCGGGGTTATCCGCAGACTTAATATGATGCCATTGACTACTATTCGTAACATTCAAGATTTCGGTAGTGCGATTACCAACGAATGGCTTCCAAGTATTTGGAGTTTTACGCAACCAAGCCAAAACTATTGTGGAATCTGTCCAAGCAAATACACAATTATCTTCAATATTTAGACTAGATTTGACATACAGTATCAATTTAGACAATAGGACTGCTCCACAAAGTTCAAGACGTGGCAATGAGATCTGTTTAACAGGAGCGACTTTTGTTTTGGCTGCGACCAGACTGACTTACTTTTATCTCATTGTCCGTGATGACTCTGATGTAAATAACCGCAGCGTAGGCGGCGCAAGAGGCGTCACAATAACCGTGCAATTCAATTTTTACATTATTTGCAATCCCTAACCAACGTGGAAGCTGAAGGGCTTGCATGTGTTCAAAATTAGTCAGGTAATTCTGCCATTCATTTTTCAGGTCTTCTGGAAGTTCAGAGTCCCAGTCCAGGCCGGCTAGCCACAACTTCTGCATAAACATTTTTAACATAACTAATCAAGGTGCTAGCCAACCCAGAGGGTCAAACGTTTTTGCTATCGCAGATAGCACACTTCGTTTTGTAACAACATCGTTGTCATGAGGTAAATTAACTACCAGTTCAAATATATCACTTTGTGGTTTTCAGGCTATGCCCAGAGCTTTCACCGAATCATCCATTTTAATATTCACTGAACTTTTTAATGCCTTTTTCGAATCGGGAATCTCATTTAAACAGTTTCACTATTAGACGACCACTTATGTAGAAGAAAACCGCCACGTTTAAACAGTTCAGTTAAGCGACGTTGAAGCCGTTGAGTGTCTTCTTCTGTAGATGAGCCCGTCATCAAATCGTCCATATAGAGATCAGTTTTTAGAAGCTCAGCTTCAGGAAACTCTCCACGTTCGTCTTCTGCAAGTTGATGAAGTGTCCTTATGGCAAGATATGGAGTACATGAACTGCCATATGTGACGGTAAGTAACCGATATTCTCTAATCGGATCTTCCAATGACTCGCGCCACAAGATTCTCTGGTAATCAGTGTCTTGCTTTGAGATAAGTATCTGTCGGTACATTTGTTGTATATCAGCTACTATGCAGTACTTATGTTGTCTCCACCGTGTTACTAATTCTCGTATATCTTGTTGCAGCGGTGGGCCGATGAGTAGCTCATCGTTAAGTGAGTTTCCGTCTACAGGTTTAGCGCTTCCGTCAAAAACTACGCGCAACTTTGTAGTGAGGCTCGAGGCACGAAGAATAGCATGATGTGGTAGGTGATAAGCTCTATTCTTCTTTTCTGTTTCAGGGACGACCTCCATGTGACCGAGTGACTCATATTGCCTCATGAACTTGCAGTATTCTTCGTGAAATTCGGGTCTTCGCTTAAACTTATTCTCCATCTGAAGTAAGCGCTTCAAAGCAAGTTGTCTGGAGTTGCCTAAATTTGGAGCGTCTTCGTCCTTGAAGGGTAGGCTAACCTCATATCGACCGTCAGTGTTTCGAGTGTGAGTTTTCTTAAAATGCTCTTCACACTGCATTTCAGGTTTTTACAGAGGCTTCACGTTTGGTGAATATTCATTGATCTCCCAAAACTGACGTAGCAACTGATCAACTTCGAATTGTGTGTGCATAACAACTACATTGTGTGGACTGATGGCCAGATTGCGCAACTTCGCCGCTTACTAGCCATCCCAATCTTGAGTTCAAAGCGACCAGAGACTCATTGCGTTTTATTATTCCGTCAAGAATAATATGCGCATATACAACTGCACCTAATAGCACGTCGATAGATCCTGGCTTGTGAAAGTGTGGATCGGCAAGATCCGAAATCTCAGAAGGCCAGGTATCTGATGGTAGCTCTTGTGATGGTAATCTCGAATTTATTCGTCTAAGGACGTACGCCTTAGCTGTGATCATGTGTGATGGATTTCTAATAGCATGAAAGTTCAACGTAACTTGTGACTTGGTTGTCAGCGGTATAGATGATATGCCAGTAATTTTTCCGCTGATTTAAGTGCGTTCGAGATTAAGCAGTTGAGCTGCCGCTTCAGTAACAAAGTTTGATTGCGAGCACGGATCAATCAGTGCTCTCAAGACTATAGTGTCGCCGTTCCTCAACTTAACTGCAATTCGTGCAGTTGCCAATATTACTTCTTCACTGTCGCTGTCAACCTCAGCTTTGTAAACGACGGTTGATGTGGTTTGGCTTGTTTCAGGTGTACTGGATGTTGCTGCATCGCTTTCTGGCACTGATGTGGTCTTGTTAGGGTTTGTGAAGTGCAGCAGAGTGTGATGTCGTCGACATTTTCTACAATTAGTGCTCTGCCTACATGCATTAACGGAGTGACCCTTTACAAGGCAATTAAAACAAATGCCATTCTTCTTAATAAAATCGTAACGTTGAGGAACACCTAATGCGGCGAATTCTTTACAATGACAAATATAATGGTTTTATGAGCAATAAGTGCATTCGCTGCTTACTTCTGTGACAAATGATTTCATATTTGTGGGTTTTTGGGTTGTATAATTGTTAACTAAGTCTTTTTTCTGCGGTTGGTCTTTTTTGTGAGTAACATTTACCATTTCCATAGAACGAAAACGATTTTCTAAAAATAATGATAAAATGGTAAATGTGGTTATGTCTTGAGATGATCCAAGTGACTGTTCCCATTGTTTGTGAGTTTCTAAGTCCAATTTGGATACAACTAAATGTACCTACGATGATTGCATCCCATGTGGTATCCACGCCGAGATTATCAAGAGAACTCAAACATTCCTTCGTAGTATCTAAAATTTCCTTTAAGCTTTTAAAACATTCTGTGTTCATCTTCTTTTGATTTAAAAGGCGGCTAATTATTGTAGTGACAATCATACGTTTGTTATTGTATCTACTCTCAAGTGTGCTCCAAGCCTTATCGTAATTAGCCTCCGTGAGTGCAAAATGTTTTAGAAGTTGTTCAGCCTCTCCCGATAAACTAGTTTTTAAATAATGATGTTTTTCAATTGTTGTTAGATGCACGTTGTCATGTACGAGAGCCTTAAACAAATCTTTAAAACTTGTTCAGTCGTTATAATTACCGGCGAACTTTGGAATCGATAAAGGAGGTAATTTAGCTCTAATCGGGGTGGTCTCGCCATCATTTGTTGTTAAAAAACTCTGCGTAGGTTGACCTTGACTTTTCGAAAATTCCAACAAATAATTCAACTCGCAGTAATAAGTACTTAGCCTTTTACACTATTGTTTTTAGCACTTATTACACTTTCTAATCCGGTTCAAGAAGGACCAAACATGTTTTAAACTATACTTTTAACCCAAAAAAACTTTATTAAAGAAAAAAACAACAAGAGAATAATTTTGATAGTCACTCACGTCAAATCTGATTTTTATTTTTAATTTTCTTATCTAATTTTTAAAATTTTTAAAATTTCTTAGTTAAATGAATATAACCAGATTTGAAGCTTTTTACATTAAACACGGCTCTAATTATCAATTTAAAAATGTTTATTCCCGCCTCCGACGGGAGTACACCGGAGGCGGAGGAGGCTCTCATTTGTTGCGGGATAGTGTTTGCAATTGTTTCGTTTCAGTTTCAGTCTTTTATCAGCAGACGACAGTGCAATAGAAACGTTAAAGTTTTTTAGTGAAATTAAATAAAATATTGTTGTTATCTGCTGGTAGAAGCGTGGAACTCTGCAAACATTGAAAAGGGCATGGAATATTAAAATTAACTCTACCTAATTCTTCTTTTTATCAAACTCAAAATATCTTTATTCAAGCGGGTAACCAAGTATACTTTTGAATTGTCAAGTTAAATTAAATGTAAATTTACATTTACTACCAGTTCGCAAGCCAAAGGCGTAGAGCGGGTAAGAAGAACTGGCAAGAAACTTTCCGCCACTCTTTTTAATCGCCAAGTATTGTCATACAAATTGTTTGAACTTGAGCAAATCAATCCCAAGGATTAAGATCATTTAAGTATTCCTCAAATTTATAAAAAGCTTTATTGATTAATTTCCGTTTAATTCGACAACTTTTTCACTATACCGTTTTTTTTATAAAACGTCTTTCGTTTATGGCTTCTAGGTGGTCGCATGAAGAACGGCCCCATTTTTATACTTTACAATACAAATACGACATTTGATTGAGTGAATAGAAGACAGGCCCATTTCTTCAAAATGGGCCGTTTTTCTTCGGACTGGCAACATCGACAGGTTATGTCACTGTCAAACGATTTTGAGGTTATTTTCTGTTCGGCGGTTTAAATTCAATGATGATGACTCCTCCGACGCCTCTCTCAACTCTATCTCCCCTCTACAAAATTTAAGGTTAGACGCGCGATTGAAGTAAAACTTCTTTGGCGTTGACGGCATAGTATATCACTGAAATTATTAAATATTATTTAATTTTTCGTATGCGGAGAGTCCGCACGGGTCGAAGGCCAAGACCCACGTCTCTTTCGTGTTGAAGGGGGCCGCGGCCCCGCCACCTCTTCGACTTCCATTTCAGCTCTACAAAATTTTAGGTTAGAGGGTACATTGACACAAGATAAATTTTAAAATAATATTTATCTATTTTAATACGAGATCATAAATACACAATAAAATATAATGTAGTCTATATATTTAGAAAAAAAACTATGTATTTCTTCTTTGTCTTTTTGAGCGAGGCGTGGAGGACCACCCTTGTCTTGTACGGCACGTTCTTGTCGCGGCCCGAGCGCCTCGCCACGTACAGGTGGTTGTGCGAGCGCCGCACGTGGCGCGTGAGCGACGCCGCGTGCACGAACTTGTCTCCGCAGTACGGGCAGGCCTTGGGCCGCTCCTCGTGCGTCTCCTGGTGCCACAGCAGCTTGGCCCGCGGGAAAAAGGCTCCCGCAGCGGCACACGAAGTCGCGCACCTTGGCCTTCTTCAGGTGGTGTCGGTCCCTGTGCCGAAAGAAACGGTCGCCGTGCCGTGCAACCGTGCTAGCTCTTTCTCATGTATACGGTTTACACACGGTCCCCGGCTATGGTAGTCGCAGTATTATCGAGAATTTTGGGGCTCTTACTATGTACTAAAAACTGGCTCGTATTAACTATTTCGTCTTCGTCTTTTTGTCAGAGGCGTAGAAGACCACCCTTGTCTTGTACGCCTCGCGGTGCGGCGCGGCGAAGCCGCGGTGGCCGGAGGAGTTATCGGAGGCGCCTCCTCCGAAGATGACTCCTCCGACTCCAACCCCTCCGGTCTCAACTCAATCACCCCTCTACAAAATTTAAGGTTAGACGGTACATTGAGGTCTGCTTTTGTGCAACTTGTCCTTGCTTAAAAACCTTTTCTCGCATGTTGCGAAGAATTATATGTTTGGCAGTCTTTATGAAACCAGCGAATGGTTTCAAAATACCTCACTCGTGACCCAACTTATAATTTGGTTCTTGTAGAAGACTGTCAGACAAATGTTCTTGAAAGCTCTGGGATTTTTTGCTTTGCCAATTACACTAATTAATCCAATTTGTGCGTTCCACCAGTAGCATTTGAACACGGCATGAATGTGATTCTATCTTTACTCACTTTACGACCTGGTGCACTTGCTTCTTAGAAGATACGAATGTTTTATTGGGCAACAGTCTCCAGAACAGACCACTCTAGTCTGCGTTATAGACTTGCGTCAGGAAGAAGACCCAGTTCTTCTACATTGTTTTTAAAATGCTGAATAGATGGCTGTACTGCAGATTCGTCGCTTGATAATTTCTCACCAGATATGGTTGATAGACGGATAAGAGATCATTTTTTTAAATTTCTCCAGCCATCCATCGCTGGCACGAAAATCATCTTTGTGGGTAATTTTTTTATAAAATTCGATTGCTTTCGCATTCAGAATTTCTCCAGGTATAGGAGTGTGTTTAAAACGCCGTTGTATGAACCATATGTAAAGAGCGTATTCCATCTTTGGACAATCGCCAACTTTTATTTGATACTTTTTGTTTTACGCTTTCCTGGCCCCGATTCCATTGTCTTGATGTGGTCTACTATCTTTTGACTTTGAACGAATAGGAACCTTGTCCCATTTGACTGAAAAATGAAATGAAAATTACAATATAGGTTTGTAATTTCAAATATAAATTTTCAAATGATATTTATCTATTGTAACACGAAATCGTAAATACACAATAAAATATAATGTAGTCTATATATTTAGAAAAAAACTATGTATTTCTTCTTCGTCTTTTTGAGCGAGGCGTGGAAGACCACCCTTGTCTTGTACGCCTCGCGGTGCGGCGCCTCTGTAGCCGGCGCCTCTCCGTCAGAGGACTCTTCTGAGAACTCTCGCCTCACGCCACGTAACTGAATTATGCCTCTACAAAATTTAAGGTTAGACGGTACATTGACACTTAATAAATACACAATAAAATTTCGTAAATACGTACTGCGTTCGAAATTGGTAACCGCTATCCCCATTCCCCATATTCTATCTGAAAAATGAAAATGATAAAAATTTTAATATGAAGATTATTCATTTAATTTAAAGCCAGTCACCGAAAAAAAAGTGTGAGCGTGTAACCTTTACGCGCGATTGAAGTAAAACTTCTTTTAAAATATTAATTTCTGTTTGTAAAGTTAAAGACATTTTTTAACTTATATTATCATTTTAAGGGGGCAGTATATATATACTGGAAACCTTGGACCTTTACGTAGTTTTTAATTTGAATAAACAAATTTATTTACAGAAATTATTGGAGATCTCGATCGTATGATGAGACATGAGTCAGTACTAAGTTCTCCTGTTTTTGAAATATTAAAAACGTTTTATCTATCTCTAATATTTCCCTTTGAGATTCTTATTTCCTAACTAATTACCTCTATAGAGATTGTAACATATTATGCAAGAATTTTACTAGATTTTCTCTACTCGAAAAAAAAGTAGATGAATTAATTTAAAGAAGGTAAATCTCTCTTTATCTTACGATGTTTAGCAGCGGCCTGAATACCATGGCATAGGCGCTGCCTATTGTGAGATGTGTGAGGAGTGGATTAATTCATTAAGTAAATTTTTATTGCTCACAGTTTTGAAAAACAAATCTCCATATATCTTCCAGTTAAAGAAATATATGTAACTAGATGACCCCGTGAACTTTGTTTCACCAACATATATTTGTGTCAAAACTTTTAAAACAGACCAAAGAGGTCGGTGACAACCAAGTGACAATTTTTTATTTCTAAAAAGACGTTCAATTTCCCATCTAAGAACAGTTTGTATTGGGAAATTCAACTGTCGTTTTTAGTATTATCTTTAATTATTTTTACGTTTCCCATCGTTTAATTGCTCGTTCAGACACGGCGGGAACCGCGGGTCTTATTTGTATGAGTTATTAAGTAATCGTTCAGACATACCCGCGCGGTTAATCAAACCGCACGGTTTCCGCAACCCAACAGCCAGAAAATAGAATCGCGATACTCCCGCGCGGTTCTATTACTATGAAGATCTTACCCAGCGTTCATAAGCATTGCGGGCACCGCGCGATTAACACGTCATAACAAGAGCACCGTGAGCTCGCTATCGCTTCGACACTGAGTTATTTATTGATGAAGTGGAGAGTTTTTCTTCTTGTAACACGCTTGCCCTCATATGTGTTTCAGAGCTTGAAATACCTTCCCTGATTAGTTCAATGAGTTCATCAAAAGATTTTATTGACATTCTCAAATAGTCAATAGTGTTACAAATTTACCATGTGTCATTCGATCCTCTCTGAATCTGCCTTCTCTTTATCAACCACAGACACGTTAGTTACTCTTCGACTTCCATCTTGAAACTGATCGCTAACTAACCACCAATGTTTGAACAGTCGAAATTTTTGCGGTTCAATCCGCCATGTCTGAACGAGCACTAAACCTTCCCGGATCTCCCACAAATATTTCAAGATCATAATTATCTACTGGGCTATTTAACATAAGTTTAAAAAGCATATTATATTTTATTACTGACTATAGAACCTACCCATATTGTTAATTTTAATATGTTAAGGTAATGCGTTTAAAAATTCAAATTAATAGTTCGTAATTTCAAGAATGCACCGAAAATCTTTTCTAGGAATGGCGATTGCGTCGCACCAGCCTCTATGAAGTTCCATGCCTGTAAACACACAACTAACGCCATGTTTTATACAGATCGCATTCAATAATATTTTATTATAAAGTGAATAAAAATAGTTACCGCGATTCGGATTAGACAAATCAAAAATCATGTACGAATAGTATTCTTGTAAAATGTAAATATTATCTTCGCCTGTCTAATTACAATATTGTTTGCGGTCGAAATAATAAACTTGACTTTGGTTGGTGACGTGTTTATAGGTAAGGTACGTCATAGGGACACAACGCTTTTCAGGCAGTCGTTTGGCCAATGAAATTATGAATGTTTACTTTAAATTTTTGAAGCAATAATTAACAGTTTGTGTAATTTTAATAGTAACTAAAAATTTATACTAATAACAAAAAACTTTGTGTATAAAAATTTTGTGTATTTTGTGTGTGCCTAACATAACATATGTATAACATACTTGACATTGACAGTCTGTTGTTTGTGATTAGTGTTTACATATTTTAACTTGTATATTGTATTACTAGCTGACCCGGCTAACTTCGTTCCGCCTAACATTCTTATAATATCGTGTTAACTTTAGTTATACTTAATTTAGAATTTCATAAAAAAAACTAACTATTTTGGAAATACAGAAATGTTTTATTGCTTGCCATTGCGAAAGAAGAATGACAGTTTTACATATTCTTCTCTCTGCGCCAATATTGCGATACTGCATGTTAAATCACTTTCTGATATAGGTACAACATTTTTTGATGAGGTAAACACATGTCTTCGATCAAGATCAAAGCCTGGTTATGCATCTCCTCATTCACTTCAAGATCGGAATTTCTTGAACTGACACGAATTCGATGTAAAATAGTGCGCTATTTTGTCAACAGATGGCACTACATGGTGTTTGCATTCGTAAAATTAATTAATTAATTTATTGTTATTAGATAACTTTTCCGATATTTTATTACTTATTCTGCTATTCGGAGTGAGCTATTTTATCCACCAAAAAAGAGATGATTAATCGATCCAGCCGTTCTCGAGTTATAAGTGTTGTAACAAACACGACTTTATTTTATATATATAGATAAGCAGAAATCGCAGTAGGTGGTTTCGATCCCCACCCGCCTTCTATATAAGAAAGGCCTCAGTGTGTCACGGGTTCTGCCCACTCGTGCGTCCATCAAGTCCATCGGATCACGGAACACATCCTTTCCGGGATGAACAGCTCCCTGAAACCGAGAGCCATGGGTGCGCTCATCTTCGACATAGCAAACGCTTTCGACAAGGTCTGGCACAACGGCTTGGTTTACAAGCTCTACCACCTTCAAGTGCCACTAAGACTCGTGCGTATCGTACACGGCTTCTTGTCCGACCGCTCTATGCGCACCGTGTAGACAGCGACATCCCTTGGGCTCCCGATGTGGAGCTAGCCCTCTATGCCGATGACACCGCTCTCTATACCACTCACAAAGATAGAGGTGTCATTGTATACAGACTCCAGACCGCAACCACGTCGCTAGGCGAATGGTTTTGGAAATGGGGCTTCCAAATAAATCCCGAGAAAAGCGTCGCAGTTCTCTGTGTCAGGGGCAACCCCGGTGCGCTCGCTCATTCTCGGGAAAAATTCCGACTCAAAAAAGAGGTAACCCTATACGGGCAAGCGATCCCATGGCAAAAGTCAGTCAAATATCTAGGAGTCGATAGCAGCATGTCTTTCCGTGTCTGACGGTGCATGACATACGCTAGAGTAGTCTTTGCGCATTGTGCCTCTCCCATATCCACCGGCTACAGGTGCTTCAGTCGCGTTTCATGAGAATTGCGACCGGCGCACCCTCCTACGTGAGACACGTCGATCTCCACCGCGACCTGGAGCTTACCTACCATAGCCCAATGGATGAAGTTGGCGTCCACACGCCACTTCGACAAGGCTAAACATCATCCCAACCCGTTGGTGCGTAAAAGCACCACCTTCCCGACGAAAAAGGCTCGTAGGAGGCCCCGACACGTTCTAACGGATCCGGACGATCCAATAACAATAGCCAATGACAAATTAAAAGCCGCCCCGCGCCGCCAATAACAATAAAAATCCTAATCAGATTAGGGTAGAAAACCGGGGAAGGCGAGGTCCTTTACTTCGTACTTCGCTCACTCCAATGAGCTTCCGTCCTGCCCATCAGGCGATTGACCACCCCGTCACTCACAGGAGACGCCCTTGCGTTAGCCGCGGGAAAAGCACCCATTCAGGCCGAGCTGAGCTGTAAAGGCCCTTAAGGCCGACAGCGAGATTCCTTACAAAAAAAAAGTCACGGGCTCTGTTGTTGCTCGGACGTTGACAAGAAAGGTGGTTGGTTTCGAGCACGCATACTGTGAGTTCGTTCTGTGTTATTTTTATTCGGTGGTTTTTGTGTAATTGTTTTAAGGTTAGCGGTTGTTTTTAAAATACCCAAAGTCGTGTTGTTTTGATTGTATAAGTTAATTTTAAGGTAGATTTAGTGTGATATCGAGAATACCGTGTTTTGTTCTATAATAAAGTTAATTTTTGTTATTTCAAATTGTTTTTTTTATTTGACTATCACTTCTGGTTGCTAAGTGTATAATGTAATAAACGTACGTATATACTATATATTGTATTTGTTTTTAAAATACCCAAAGTCGTGTTGTTTTAATTGTATAAGATAATTTTAAGGTAGATTTAGTGTGATATCGAGAATACCGTGTTTTGTTCTTTAATAAAGTTAATTTTTGTTATTTCAAATAGTTTTTTTTTATTTGACTATCACTTCTGGTTGCTAAGTGTATAATGTAATAAACGTACGTATATACTCAAAACTCAAAAATCATTTAATCTTATAGGTAACACAATGTGCACTTATGAACGTCTAAAAGAAATTAAATGCTTCTAATTTTACATTTACTGCCAGTTCTCAAATCAAGGGCGTAGAACGGAAGAGAACTGGCTATAAACTCTCCGCCACTCTTTATAATCGTCAAGTTTTTTGATTACACAACGTTTGTAAGGAGCTGCAACCATGACGCATGGCCAGCCATCGGCCCCCTAGCCATATTTTAGGGAGAGAGACAACCCAACGCATGGACGCCAGTTCTCCAGTGGCATCTCGAAAAAAAAGTTGCCTAAATACGAAACCAGGCTAGCGCACTTCACTGAGCTACTGCCGGTCTTCTAGCTCTAGATTATGGTGACGTTTTAGTCGACTCACATACTGTCTACTAATGGTGAGTTGGCGAGCAAGTTCATTCGGGTGACAGCTAAAATGTTATTAATTCGATTATTTAAGTCGATCTTTAAGTTCTATGCAGTGAGGGCTCCTGGAGGAGACGGTTTTTCGCCGGGCTTAGCTCCGGCAAAAAACATGACATGCACACACAGCATGAGGCCTAAGTATTTTACAAGTAGGTAGGTACATAATTACACTTACTATAATTATGTCTTAATAAATCTGATGACAAACATGAAGCGTTCTGTTACTACCTACCTACCTTTATTTATTTAAATAAACCATTAATAAACTTATTTTTCACAAAATAATTTTGCCTGTATATTTTTACCAGGCGCTCTGGGGGGGAATTGTAATAACATTGTTCGATATCTTAATTCCATGATTACCTACGAAGATTTGAATACCTAGGAAGAAGCAAAATATGAACTATGAATTAATTGATAATTCATTGTAGTGAGTACAATAGGATAGGTGACCAGCCATTCTGACGTCAGAATGGACGGTCACTTTAATTCTTATGGTTCTCCCAAGATACTAAGGAAGCAAATGTCTTATAGTAGGAATTAAATAGAAGCAATTGGGAAGTAATTTTGAAACTATATTTGAACGTTCTACACGACTAGTGACCGTCCATTCTAACGCTCACAGATGTTTTCCTTCACCGTTCGAGGGAATGTAAAATGCGTTTTAGGCAGAAAGTCCATTGGTGCACAGCCGGGGATGGAACCTACGACCCCAGGGATGCATCGTACGATAAAGCCACTAAACTTTCAGTTCTTATAACGTAGTTTAAATGCATATTTTAATCTAAAATATATGTATAGTTTGTAGAGCAATCTAAAACAAATTTTAGAAAATAAATCCCGACCTAACAAGTTATGCACGATCAAAGTTCACTTCAATAAAATTTCAAAGTTTTCCTTTAGTACCTAGAAGCAATTTACATCCCTCTTTACGAGCGTAACATAATTTCTCTACAAAATTAAGTTAATATAACACCGCTATATCTCATACATTTTTGTTAAACATTGTAAGTCAACCGCCAGATTATAACTTGGTAAGTAGTAATAAGAGCGAAAGCGGTATGGGTAGTGTGTGGTAGTGGGAAATGTTAAGGGTAGTCCACCCCTAAATTATTATTTTTAATTTTTAGAAAAAAAAAATATTTTTTATTTTTTTATGATACAGCATTATCATACATCCAACCCCTAATTTTCACCCCTCTACGATCAACCCCTATTTTTTATTACAAATGATATACATGGCAAAACGACGATTGCCCGGTCAGCTAGTTATCTTATAAAGCAGGACGTTTTCATCTCGCACTTTGACCTGGTAAGTACGAGCCAAGGCTGTACATTTTGCTCACTCAAGCTTTCTTAGTTTTATAAGCATGGCGCTTTCCTAAATCGTCAGAGTTACGCCCCTAAAGCCAGACGTAGGCCGTAGCCGTACATAGCAATTAACATTTCATTATTGTGGGCTGATCGGTTTTAGAGAAAGCATTGCCTTTCTCAAACCTAATTTCGCTGTTTTGATGATGATTTTTCTTTTTTTTCTGCTCTAAGTGCCAACAAATTTCTGTAATTTTATTTCATTTTATTGTGTGCTTTTACTATCGTATATGTTTTAATTGTAATTTTCAATTTCTATTTAAAAATTTTTATGAAACTTATGCTTACTGTTGGTGACGAGGCGAAGAATTAAAAGACTATTTTCGAAAAAGTGTGCAGCTGCGGAAGCAGTGTCGAGCGACGTGTAGTGTGGTCAGTGACCTCAGGTGAATGCACGAGACGATAGCACACCACACGCTCGCCCGGCCCCCGCCCCCCGCAGTTGCATCACACTATTTATTAACAAACTAAACAAAACTACAATTTCATCGTGCACATTCTCCCCCCAGTGCGTCCTGCGCACTCTCCGTCAGCAGCACGATGATTTTCTTGGTTGGCCTCTTTAGTACTCCAGCCTTAGTCTGCACCTCGACCACGCGAGTGACGCCATCTTTGCCCGGGAAAGTCGCCACGACCCTTCCCCTAGGCCACGAATTTCTGGGCAGGGTTCCATCCACAACGAGCACCAGAACTCCCAGCTCTGGAATCTTCCCTCAACCAGCCAGCCGTTGCCACGCCGCCAAATTCGCCCGTGAACCGAAGCAATAATTTGAGTTCTGTGGGATAAGATAATGAACTTTAAAACTCCCCCCGTCATTCTTATTAGGCGCATCCAGGACGAAAATCTGGATGCGTCAGGCAAGCCAGTGATTAGGCGATTTCTTCCACAACTATCGACAACTGACACTCGCTCTTCTCCTGTAGTTTCTTCAGTTACCGCCTCTTCTATTTTTCTCGTAGGCCAAGTCTCTTCTGGAGAATATAAGAAATTGGATCCCCGAAACCATCGATGATCTCTATTGAAATTTCGAGGTACATCTCTAGTGGCATCATCGGCCACCAAACAACCTGGATAACAATGAGGAATGTACAGTTTCTTGTCCCATACATGACCGACGCGCCACGATTTTTGTAATAACCCTCTTGCGGGCAAAGTTATCGATGTAATAAGACCCAAGGGATCAAAAAGAGACATAATAACTTTTAGGAATCCTCGATTAGTGGTTCGCTTGGTCCCTTCGAGTACTTCCAGATTAGCCTTTTTAATATTTAGATTAAAAGTAAGGTGATCATCACTGGTTCTCCAAACTAGACCCAACGGCTTTTCCAACGGAGCTAATGGGCTATTTTGAAGCTCGACTTCTTTACTTCTATTCTGGAGTTGCGGCTCCATCTCGGCTATAACTTCAGGTTCGTTAGTCGCCCATTTTTGTAAATAAAATTTACCTCGACGGTGCATAAAACTGACTTCTTTTGCTATACGCTTAGCTTCTTCCACAGAATCAAAACTTTGGAGATAATCATCCATGTAGCGATTGCGACAAATTGCATCTGCAGCTTCAGGGTACTCCCGTCGATATTCTTCAGCATTTAAATATTTAATATAAATAAAGCAGGCAGTACAAGGTGAAGACGCCGCACCAATAATTACTCTTGTCATACGATATTCTTGAGGTTCATTTTCGCATCTATCACTTCGCCATAAAAAACGCAATGCATCCCTGTCCTCAGTCCTAATTTTGATTTGAAGAAACATTTCACGAATATCTCCTGACACAGCAATTGGTCTTTGTCGAAAGCGCATCAAAACTCCAGGTAGTGATTGTAACAGATCTGGTCCGGTAAGTAACATGACATTCAAAGATATCCCATTCGTTTTAGCAGCAGCGTCCAGAACGATTCGCGGTTTCGGTTTTGATGGATTAATCACAGCAAAATGTGGTAGGTACCAAGTGAGGCCAGAACGAGACGAAGGTAGGGCCTCCTCAGCATAGCCACATTCTAAAAGATACTCAATTTGAGCATTATACTCCATCTTCTGCTTAGGGTTTTTATCTAATTTCTTCTCAATCGCTATCAATCTTCTTAAAGCATTCTCTCTATTTTCTGGTAACTCCAGTTCTTCTTTGCGCCACAACAACCCCGATTCAAAACGTCCATCAGGAAGACGGTGGCTGTAGCTCTTTAATAATGACAACGCGCGTTCCTCTGGATCATTTTTTTGACGTTTTGGTTCGATTCCTAGTGAATCTATACTTAAAAACTGCTTGAACAAATCTTCTAATTTATTTTCATGATTTTCATCTTCTTCTTCATTATGATTTACCAGCTTTAATACACTAACTTTTCCAGGACCCTTAGTAGGCCCATGCAATACCCAACCTAATTCCGTTAGTGATGCAACTGGATCTCTGCACCCACCACTTCTTATCTTCCTCGAAATAATCAAATGCCAGTTGTCCTGGCCAATAAGAAGAGTAGGTGTACCTCGATCATATGTAAGATCCTCGGTTATTTCCAGAAGGTGATCACAACCTTCTATCATATCTGCATCCACCGATTGGTGATTAAGATTCAAACTATCTATTGTTCGTGCTTCTATTTTATGCTCCTTAGCCATGTGAACACCATTAATATAGAGACTCACTCTCCTTGAACTGGAAGCCTCCGTACGTGCTCCTGCTACCCCTTCAATAATAAAAGACTCTTCTGGACCTGTAAGTCCAATCTCAGAAGCAACTTCTTTCTCTATAAGAGTGACCGATGACCCCTCATCAAGCAATGCAAATGTAGTCATGGTCCCCTTGGGACCTCTCAATCTTACTGGCACAATCTTCAACAAAGCTCTACCAACTTTCTGTCGAGTCGCAGCTACAACAGCTGATTTTCCTGCTGGTTCTATTGGCGTCTCTGAGGGAGACGCTGAAAAATGCAGAAGTGAATGATGAGACGCCTTGCAGCCTTCGATCCCACATGGCTTATAGAAACACCTATGACGATGATTGCGACGTCCTAAACATCTAAAACACAGGTTCAAATCTTTAGCCTTCTCCCATCTACATTTACACTCTAAATCTATGAACTGTTCACAGTCTTTTATGTGATGTAAATGATGACAGACAGTACATTCATAGCTCTGTTTCTTTGGCGTTATGGACGTTGCAGGTGTTGCAGTAGTAGATGCTACATTTGTTAGAAACGGTCTTCTTTGTGATGACGAATGATTAACATTTTCAACTTGAGCATACCGACTGCAAAGGTCCGCCTCGCGGGAAAAGAAAGAAGATAATTTAACTAAGTCCGCCTCTTCCTCAGGTCGCCCCGCAGCGTAGTCATACCAACGGTACCTCAAAGTCGGTGTCATCTTCTCCACAACAGCTCTCACAGATTCCGGGTTAAACAAGTAGTACTCCTTTTTTAAAGCCTTTATGACTGTTACAATATTGACTATCTTGCTTGAAAAAATACAAATATCACGAGGATTATCAGAAAGTTTAGAAAGTTGTTTAATCTTGTCCATCTCCGTAATAACTAATGCATCAGGTCGTCCAAATCTTGCTTCCAAGAGTGACAAAATCTCTCCAGGCTCCACATCTGCTATAAACAAAGAAATGGCAGCTTCCTTGGCTGCCCCTTTCAGGCTTCTTCTTAGCCGCACCAAATTTTCCAATTTAGAGAAATTACTGCTAGTTTCATTATATGCTGCTCTAAATGCTAACCACTCACTACTTGCCCCGCTAAAAATAGGTAATTCGAATAGCGTTTTTGGGCTCTGCATCGCTCGTGCGGCTTCAGTAAGCGCAGATACGAGTGTCTTAATATCGAGCTGCTGATTCGAAGTTGTTTGAGCATCACGATCGTTTGAATCCAACCAATCTCTAACTAAACTATCTCTCTCTCTGAAGCCTTTATTTTCCGCCAAGCTATCCAGCTCACTACCCTGCGCTTCAATAGCCGCTAATTCAGCTTCAGCGAAAGCGGCCTTAGCGCAAGCCTCTTCTATTCTTGCAGCTGCTAATCTTTTTAAAGCTTCTGCCCGCTGCACACTCTTCTTGCTCACCACTGATCGCTTCTCTGAAGGAGCCTTAGGGTATTCGTGTAATGACTTCTCTGATTGATGATGAACGGCTGCCATTGATGCAGGAGCTGGCGCTTGCGGATTTGCTAAGTTATCGTCTTCTTGTGTAGGATGTACTGGGGCCGATTCACATTTTACGGCCTGGCGTCTGAGTGACCTAGTAATTGGCATGTTTGGGAGAAAAAAATTAATTAATCAATTTAAAAGAAATCTCAACACTCAACACACACGCCACGCCCAAACGCACATAAAAATATAATATTATTCACTACACAACAAAAGTTATTGAAAAGAACTCGTTACTACGAAACGAAAACGAAAATTATTTACGTATTACGTACGAACACAACAGCAAAATACTATTATTTATAATTGTAATACCGCACTCGAACACTATTATTTTATTTCAAAACGCAACGTAAAAATTAAATCACGAAATTATTCACACTGATATTTCATAAACACACACTTTAATATTATATAAATATAACTTAATGTCCATTTAGTTTCACAAAATATACAACGAACCGAACAACTATTAATTACTCACTAACATTCACTTTAAACGTAGGTACCTAGGTTCACTATCACAAAAAAATAATGAATACCAGTATGAAACAAATAACTATTTTAACAAGTATTTATTTAAATACTTAAAACGAATCGAACGAACAATAATTTTATAGCTATTTATCTCATAATAGTAACTATTTTCACCTCACTAACACTTAAACAGGTATATTTATTACGTACTTCGATGAAACGAAACAAATACCTAATTAACTATTTAAATAATAAAACGAAACGAACAATAATTTTAAATAGTTATTAGTTTTCACGAAATACGTAATTTACCTATAAAATAAATCACTGTACATTCCGCAATAAAAGAATATAAGAACCGAGAACAAAGGAAACAAAGGGCGTGCGCGTGATTCACTATAATATTCACTTGCACACAAAACTTCACGATTCAAATCACTTTTATACGATTACACACTTCACTAATTGTCTATAAATGTTCAAAGATCCGGCCGAAGACCAAAATGTTGGTGACGAGGCGAAGAATTAAAAGACTATTTTCGAAAAAGTGTGCAGCTGCGGAAGCAGTGTCGAGCGACGTGTAGTGTGGTCAGTGACCTCAGGTGAATGCACGAGACGATAGCACACCACACGCTCGCCCGGCCCCCGCCCCCCGCAGTTGCATCACACTATTTATTAACAAACTAAACAAAACTACAATTTCATCGTGCACACTTACATTAATTGTCACACATTTAAGATGTGTGACAATTAATGTAAGCATAAGAATTACTAATTATTTTTTGTAAAATAATTAGTAATTTTAGTACTGTGTGTGATGTCATAAGCTTAATAACTAAATTAAAAAAAAAAAAATATTTCGCTTATTTTTTTTTTTTTTAAAGACAATTCACACCAATTGACCGAGTCCCATGCTAAGCTGGTGAAGCTTGTGTTATGGGTACTAGGCAACGGATATACATACATAGATAGATAGACATATAAATACATATTTAAACACCCAAGACCTAAGCACAACACCAAATGCTCATCACATCGATGTTCGTCTTAGCCGGGGATCGAACCCGGGACATATGGATTTGCAGTCAGGGATACTAACCACTAGACCAATGAGTCGACAAAAATATTATATTGTTGTACGCGAGTGGTTAATATAGAGTAAAACTAAAAATCGTCTATTATTTAAAGATGACTCAGGAACTAACAAACTAAATACCAACTGTTTTATAAATAAAACAAGTAAGAAACATGAAGAAATTAGCTTTATTAAACGAATTGCTTTAATAAATCTTTCTTATCTGTACATGATTATACATAATTCTAAATATGAATAGAAATAGTGGACTCCGTTGCATTTCTAAATGTAAATACATATATAAAGATATATTAAGTCACAATTGACAAACTTTTTGATAGGTCAACCATCGTTTCGTAATAGTAACAAGTATAGGAAACACGTTTTGGAACTAAACTCAAATGTATGAAATGTCAACTGTCAAAATTGACATAACATTGATTAAACTGTCGTAGTTTGTTTATTTGGAAGATATTTCTGAAAAAATCAATGCTTTTTAACTATAGTTCTCTCTTAACATTATATCATCATTTTTTTGTTCTATTGGAAAAGGTGGCGTACCATACTTCTTCATATGGAATAAAACTCGAAAGGGCAAATAGCAATTTTTTATATTCTTAAGATGTAATTTTGACTTTTAAGTGCCTTTTTTTTCTTCTTTTTAATGGCTCTGGCACGATTTGTGCATTAGCCAGCGTCAAGTATAGGACTTTTTATAATTCGTGCTTGTCTTTAAAAATTCGACCGGGTCCTCCATGTACGGTTTAAGCACTCGCCCGGTACCGCACAACCCTCCCAAAGGTCGAGAACAAATTTAAATTAAATTAAAACTTGCCCTCGAACCGGGAATCGAACCCGGTACCCCTCACCTAGCTGCCACTTAATAAGACCGCTAGGCTATGAGGCTAAGTGCCTTTTTAATAGGCTTAATTGAAATAAATGATTGGATTTTGACTAAGGTGTTAAAAAAAGGCCTCTAATACTTTTCGCACTTCATTATATTATACATTGTATGTGATTCGTGCTTTCGTTTAGTTCCAAATACGCTCACGCAGCGCTGTCCACGCTTTTCCGTATATTTCTTACTATCAAGTAAAGTTTCTTACATAAAATTATCAAATTAACTTCATGTGAAATGAAATTAAAAGCAATATTTGTTTAAATATGACGAAATTGATATATTATTTACATTCAGAAATGCGTTTTTAAATTGCACTGGATTAAATAATACTAAATAACTTCCTTGCTTGGGGTGGATATGCCTAAAGCTTCTTCGTAACCGAGTTTTGTTCCGTGTTTGTCTGGAAAAGCGTAAAAAAACCTTAATTCTATGGAATAAAGATATAAATATACCTAAAAACTTGGTAATGGTAGCGGTGGGATATTTATCGAAAACGGCATTTTAGAGAGCGACAATTTAAAGGCCGATTTACATTATCTTAGTGTTTAGGAGAGTGCTTTAGTACAACTTGAAAGGCAAGTTCTTTAGTGCTTTAGTGCGTTGCGAGTGAACGTTTACATTTCTTCCAGTAGAGTATCATTACAGCGCCACAATGAACACGCAACGACGTCGGCAAATACGCTCTATTCTACGCACAATACTAACTGTAGTTATGGAACAAATAGAAGACGAGATTTTATTCGAAATAAATAAACTAAATATAAATAATAAACAAAATAGCTTCTTTTAAGGCAGTGTATGCCGAATGCGTAGCCTATTTGTATAAATTGTTTTTAACGTTCCACAAACATTCGTGAACAAACGAGTCAAGTAGAACCGTACTAAAGCAAGTAGCGTTTACATGTTTCAACTAAAGTACTATCCTAAAGCACTCTCCTAAACACTAAGGTAATGTAAATCGGCCTTAAGACAAAAAGTTTAGTCAGATTTCATTGACAAATGACGTCATTAAAGTGCTAACTTTAAGTGTTGCAGCGTACGACTCCTATCCCTAATGTCATTAGTTCAAGAATCAAGGTACAGATACATAAATCTGAGGTCCAGAGCTAAAAGTTTGTAGACACTTGTTTTATATCTGAACTACGATTAATTGCTGCATTTCTCTAGATTACATTTTACAGTCGAAACGGCATCTCAACTACACAAAAGCCGGCAGCGCATCGATTAGATGTCCATGGATTAAATTAAAAGACGCAAACTCGTCTGGATTGTTGTCAAATGTCAAACTTCATACAGATGGTTTGACAGCTTTTAAAACTAGATTTATGGTCTAAGATGCTTATTTAATGAAACGTATTTTATATTTAATTTAATATGTCAATAAATATTATCCATATGAGTTGCCTAGCAAGTTTCAGTCCAGAGTATTTTAATTAATATTTAAAAAAAAAAATTTTTTAAACATTTATGGTATGATTATTAGATAAATTCTATACCAATCGAAAGTATGAAGCCCATAGAATATGCAATCGTTAGGTTGTTTTTAATCAATTATTTTTTTATGTGACACTAAAGTATATATACATCTTTAGTAAAAAAGAAGGTTATAGTGATACATATATAATACTACCCTGATTAAAAATATTGATTGAAAAAAAAAAAAAATTTACTACATGCAAATTATAAAAAAAAAATTTTTTTTTAAATATTAATTAAACATACTCTGGACTGAAATTTGCTAGGCAACCCATATGGATTATATTTATTGACATTTTAAATTAAATATAAAATACGTTTCATTTAATAAGCATCTCGGTGAAGGTCGTTGTATATCGGGATCTTATACTATTAAGTTTGTAAAATCAAATTGATTTGCGTAGATGAGGGATCAATATATATTTTATTTATTGTGTTTGTGTATTTATAAGAAAAAATTGACAAGCCTGACATTGAATGACATTTCGTCATAGTCGTAGAATAGTGACGGATCTGACAAATAGTAAACTTTACAGGGCAGCCATTTCAAAATAATATAATCATGTCAGTTTTTTCATAACTACTTTAATTCATATTCTGTTATTATAAAAATTGGCATACAAGCAAACAAAAGGGTTTGTTTTGAAATAAAATAAAAATAATAGCAATAAACTACACAGTTTTCTAGAAAAATCTAATGTTTCTATCAAATACGTCACTTTCCGACTGATTAATTTGAAATTTAAAACTCATGAAATTTTTGAAGTTATACTTCTTTAGGCGCGTTATGAAAATTGATGAGAGTGAAATTTTACGATTGCGCGCGCACCGTGACACAAAGTTGTCAGTGTGATTATAGCGTGCGCGAGCGAGATGGGAATAAGACATTCTACAAGTAAAAAGAAATAGAATATGCGTGAAGTTAGCAGCTATGCCAAGAATTTTGAATGACCATAATGACATTTATCTTTTAAACAAATAAAGGAGTTTTAATTATTTTTTCAAAGAAATTTAGCCATGTTTTTTCACAAAGACCTATTGTTACTTAGTTAAAAGGTTATGAAACATACCTAGTTATTAAATTGAATGAATAATATAATAAAATAATAAATAATAATAAGTATTATTATTAATATTAATTAATAATTGAATAATATAATAAAATAATAAATAATAATAAGTATTATTATTAATATTAATTAATAATTGAATAATATAATAAAATAATAAATAATAATAAGTATTATTATTAATATTAATTAATAATTGAATAATATACTAAATATTAAATATTTAAAAAAAATAAGAAACCCAAAGAAGTATAACTTCTTACGCGCGTACATAAATACACGCACCCTTTTTTTTAATGTAGCCGTAATATTTAGTCGATGTAGTATCCAAATATGATAAAAAGGGGATTTTGGATTTTATCAAATCCGACATTGTTCTACGATCATGACGATTTGACACATTCATTGTCTATTGAAACTTTCCGACAAATACAAAAAAAAAAATTGTATATTTTAGCTGGCTTTTAATAGATACGCAATTAAAACATAATATCCAAGAATAATTAAATCGAAACGACACTACACCACACTTTGACAGATGACAATGAGAATCAATAATGACATCTGAAATGTTGCCATTTAAAATATATAAAAAAGTAATATGAATAATACCTTTTTTAGATTTCTTTTTCTTCGAATCCTTTTCTTTCTTTGTCTTGTGTTTATCAGTCTTGTCCTTTGCATTATTTACATCAGTTATCGGTATTAAATCCTCAGTTTTGGGTTTGGATCTCTTCTTCTTCTCTGTTCTCTTCTCTTTCTTCGCTTTTTCTAATGTTACTTTCTCTCCCGGCGCCGGGTATTGTTTCACTCTCGTGACGAGTAACTCTTCATCGCGTAGTGGTCTGAAAATAAAAACATTTAAAAAACCAAATTTATCTGGTGTAACATTCTATTTTAACAGCAAAATGTGTTAGATTGAATAAAGGAGTTTTAATTATTTTTTTCAAAGAAATTTAGCAATGCTTTTTCACAAAGACCTATTGTTACTTAATTAAGAGGTTATGAAACATACCTAGTTATTAAATTTAATGAATAATATAATAAAATAATAATAATAATTATGATTAATTAATAATTGAATAATATACTAAATATTAAATATTATTAAATTATTAACGTTAAATATTTTTTATTCATTATTTAATATTAAAAAAAAATAAAGAAAACCAAAGGAGTATAACTTCTTACGCGCGTACATAAGTACACGCAACATTTTTTTTAAATAAATTTTCATTTAAATCCGTTAAAAATACTTACACATCAAGATCCAAGTCCAAAGCCCGGTGAGGGTCGGACGCCGTTGGCTGCGTGTCTTCGTCAGAGAGCGCAGCCCCTTCCGGGAGTTCGCCCCCCGTCTCCACCTCGGGACGTCGAGACAAGGCTGTCTCACCATCTGAAACAGAATTTTGGAATTAAAATATTTGAAGTCAAACTTCTTTATCGGCGTTGGAAAAAAATTTACACACATTTGTCACATTTTTCGGTTACGCGCCATCTTTTTCTTGTCTCTACCACGGTTGATCCGAAGAGATTCGAAGCCATTAGTAACAAAAATATATAATAACGATAACAATGATAGTAATACTAATAATTCTATTACAATTAATGAAATTCTGTAATAATCTTAGTACTACATAGTAGTACAGTAATAAGTTAAAATGAAATAATTGTATTTGAATTCATGTCTATGATATTAAAAGCCTTTTGTTAAACTTTATCTAATTTAACTTTATTTAACCAATTTCTGTAAAGTTGCATATAGTAGATCATTTTTCGAAAAATAAGGTCATAAAGAAGTTTCACTTCTTACGTGTGTACACCTAGTACACGCACACATTTTTTTTTTGTTATTATGTTTTTGATTAAGGTAATAAAGTATAAATAAATAGCTTATGTCACTGAAAAAATGATTAAAATCGTTTCAGTAGTTTTGATTTATTCATTACTGCCCATGCCCGCACGCGTCCATTTTGAAGTAAAACAATTCCCCTACCCTATACCATGAAGATTCCTGCTATCTTTAAGTTATGTTGTAAAAGGCCATATCTTAATATATATAAATTACGTGTCACGTTGTTTGTCCGCTATGGACTCCTAAACTACTGAACCGATATCAATCAAATTTGCACACCGTGTGTAGTTTAATCCAACTTAAAAGATAGGATAGCTTACATCTCAATTTATACCCGCAATGTAATTTTATTACAAATTATTTGTTTATTATTCGACACAATTCTAACAGATGGCGCTGTGTTGAAAGTACCAACGTTTCACATAAGCTACAATTTAATGGCATTACCACCAAAAAAGCATGGTGGTCCACATGACTGGTGTTCTCCTACCATTTCCCTTGAATAGTTTGCTACTATGTAATATAACAAAAACCTTAGCCACAGCAACGCTTGGCCGAGTATGCTAGTAGCTATATATATATTAAATCAATAATGTATTTAAGATATTTAATTGGATAAGGATTAATGCTGTATTGGTTAAAATCGCTTCGAAAAATAGCCATTATTTGTCGTAAAAAGTAAATGACAAAAAAATTATTGTGGGATATCCATAAGAGATAGACATATACAATCGCGGAGTTTTCTGTAGACCTTTTCAATGTGTAAGCGAAAAAATGTAATTATTTACGACATCACATTAGAAACCTCAAAAATAACAGTATTTCTCCACTATTTAATGGATGTTATCTAATATATAAAATTCTCGTGCCGCGGTATTTGTGGTTAAACTCCTCCGAAACGGCTCGACCGATTCTCATGAAATTTTGTGTGCATATTGGGTATGTCTGAGAATCGGACAACATCTATTTCTCATCCCCCTAAATTATTTGTATATATTTTTTTATAATACAGTATTAAAAAATACATACAACCCCTAACTATCACTCCTCTACGATCAACCCCTATTTTTTTATTATAAATGATATACATGGCAAAACGATGTTTGCCCGGTCAGCTAGTTATATATATATAAATACATATAAACCTTCCCCTTCAATCTCTCTATCTATTAAAACACATCAAAATCTGTTGCGTAGTTTTAAAGATTTAAGCATACAAAGGGACAGAGAAAGCGACTTTGTTTTAAACTATGTAGTGATTATGGTATTTGCAATATAAACTCACCATCACTGTCCGATTCCGTGGTATGTTTCTGCTTGCTCTTGCGTTTCTTCGTCGGTCTCTTCTCTTTCTTTGTCTTCTTGGAACTCTCTCTCGAGACTAAGTACTTGTCAGATCGTTTAGCTGAAAATATAATTAAATATTTTGTTACGTAAATTGTGTTATTAAAAAAACGTTTTTTTTTTGTTTTTTTTTTTATATAATAACGTGTGGCACTCTGAGACGGCCGCGGTAAAGCTATTGAATTATTTATTTTTTATTAATGCAGTATTTTTTTTTATATTAATTCAATCTTATACCACTCTACCAGATTCAGACTAACACACCTATATAGTCTGTCTCACTCTAACGTGTACCGGCTGCACGGGCCGCGCTTACGCTACGTCACCGATCTGTTCAGAGAGATGTGAATACGCAGTATGCGTTCTGTCCCACTCTAACGCGTATTGACCGCACATATATTACGTCATCGTGTGTTAAGTTTATTTCATTACGGAATTTCTTGATTCGGTCGTCGCACTCAAAGCCCGCGATAAAATCTATGAAATAGCTTAAAAATATTTTCTCCAATACCATAGCGACAAGTTTGTTTGTTTGCATACTTTATACAAGCAAGATTTATTAAGCAAATCGCGTTCCCGACGTGTCTTAATTACAAAAATATCTAATTGTTTATTATTTTATTGTATATTTTTGGACGACTCATTGGTCTAGTGGTTAGTACCCCTGACTGCGAAACTATGGGTCCCGGGTTCGATCCCCAGCTGTTATTATATTATTATTATTATCTATAATATGTATGTATATCCGTTGCCTAGTACCCATAACACAAGCTTCACCAGCTTAGCATGGGACAAGGTCAATTGGTGTGAATTGTCTTTAAAAAAAAAAAAAATTGTGCACATAAATCATTCTTGAGTCCACTTGAACACACAATTTAAAATCAGCCCAGCCGTTAGTTTTACAAACGTATACACAAATGATTTATATTTATTATACTATGACTTGACCACATTTCATGGCCTTTTATTTTGAGGGTTTCCAAAATCTCCAATAAAAGCAAGTCCAGGGTCTGAAGATTTCAAAAAGATTTCAACGGCCCGCCTAAACGGAGACACCTAGCGGAATCGCATTTGCGGAATTTGAACAAGAACTGGTAGCAATTAGATAGGGTGGAAATTTAAGTCCAAAAAACCCAAAGACAAGGCTGTCACACTTGCGTTACATCACTGGTTTTGGATTCATATGGTTAACTACTACTTATGCGTACCGAAAGCTAGTTTAGATAAAAATTAAATCTGTTATATTTAATCTACTAATTGCCAAGCTGTCAAATGCTACCTCATTTATAACTTTTTAACCGACTTTAAAAACGTGAAGGATATCAAACTTGTATTATTAATTAGCCTTAAGGGGTCGTCCATAAATTACGTGAGGTGTTTTTTTTAAATTTTCTGTCACTCCCTCTCCCCCTGGTGAGATGTCGTGAGATTTTATTCAACCCCCTCCCCCATCCCCCAATCTCACGTGAGATTTTTAAAAACGAGCTCGAAGATCTCAAAAGCATAAAGAAGCTATCTCTTTGAGTTCGGAGAACTCAAAATAACACAGAATTCGTACTTTTGAGCTCGAAGAGCTCAAAAACAAAATAAGCGAAATGTTGAGCGTTTCGGTATGGAGTTAGCGGGAAGTTGCAGAGATGGCCTAGAGGGTCAACCGTTTTCCTATTTTTTTTTACAATCAGAAAAAAAATTAAACACCTCACATAATTTATGGACGCCCCCTAATACATAATATTTTAGTTAATTCAACCAGCAAAACAAATAGTACGAGATCCGACCGCGTGATTTATACGTTCATATGTTTGATTAATAAAATATAATTTTTATCGATATTTATAACTAAACCAATGCAGATCCGCAAAGGTGGCCATCCAAATTTGGCCGCAATTAATTTTAATTAAAATGTAATTAATTATTTATTTTTGAACAATTACGTTCACTTGTAATTGTTAAAAAATATATTTCATTAGAAAGAAATATACCTGAGATACCGAGAAAGTTCAAGGTGCCATCCCTCACTTGGCCGCAACCTAATGTCAGCCAGGTGTAAACAGGTATAATTTCGTTAAATATATACGTTCATAATGTATTATCATGTTATACATACCAAATTGAAGATTAATTCTTTCCCTACATGATGAGATATAGGTGCCTATGCAAAAATGCCCGCAAATAGTGACTGCCAACGATTAAAGATAAATAAAAGCGAGAGAAACTTAAGATAAACACCACATGTCGAATAAAGATAGAGCATCCCAGCTGCTTGTCGTTTTTATGCTACTGCGCATGCGTCCATAGATAAGGTGCTCAACTAGTAGCTCGCGTATTTGCTTGGAGTTTAAAATACTCCAAAAATTGAGCAGTAAAAATAATATGTCATAATAATTAATCTACCAAACTAGTGTTTTCAATATTTTTTTAATTATATTCAACTAAAACAATATTGATACGATTGCAATATTCAGTACGGTATTTAGTTGAGCACCTTGCCTATGGACGCATGCGCAGTAGCATAAAAACGACAAGTCATCGTTTTTCTCAAACGGCATTTAATCCAATAAATCAGTGGCGCTACAACTTTTTAAGTCTGGGCCTCAGAATTCTGAATCTGTGTCACGATAATTTGTCAATCTAATAGGCGAGTAGGGGATCAGCCTCCTGTGCCTGACAGACGCCGTCGACTGTTTGGGTCTAAGGTAGCGTTTAATTATTACGTAACGAATTTTGGGGGAGGGGGGGTCCTTTTATAAAACGTTACGATGCGGAGCGGGGATTGAATTACGCGTTATTGTTAATTTAGTTTCGACTTTCCAGTACTGCATGGTCACTAAACGATTTACTATACTTGGGTACGGAAAAACGTTACGGCGCGTTACTTGGGGGGGGGGTCGTCAATAATCTCCAAAAATTGCGTGATGTAAAACTCGAACGCTCCCTAAGACATGTCGGTTTCCTCATGATGTTTTCCTTCACCGTTCGAGCGAACGTTAAATGCGCACAAAGAAAGTCCTTTGGTGCACAGCCGGGGATCGAACCTACGACCTCAGGGATAAGTCGCACGCTGAAGCCAACGAAATGATACTCACATTGCACCTGTAAGGGGACTTCAAGAGCGATCTCAGCGATTGGGATGTCATCTTGTTGATACGAGCGCGGAGAGTCATCTTTGAGGTAATGCGGATTGTTCGCTTGCTCCTGTCTTCGGGCTTCGCGAAGCTGGAATAGATATCATTTCCAACTTCAGAGAAAAATTATTATTCGTAAGATATTTCTTAAGTTTTCGGATTTTTTGGCTATTAATCATAATAACAGGAGCTTGCAAATTATGTTGAGTTTATGCACCAGACACTTGTAATCTACTAAATTAAATTCTCGTGTCAAAATGTTCGTACCCATACTCCTCAAAAACGGCTCGACCGATTATTATGATTTTTTTAATGGATTTATGAATTTTATATTCAGTAAGCCGATTAGCAGACTTACTGAATGATAAATAGTAGCCGATTATCAGAATCGGCTACTATATGATATACGTAGATATACAAATACATGGAGTGATCATATAGTGGTACATGATCATCTATTGGGGCTTTTACCTTAGTAATAATTAATTAATACAAGAAAGTTTCACTTCTGGCATATGTACTTTGTACGCACGCACTTTTTTAATAAATAAACAGAACCAGCCCTGCGATTCTGTAACTCTCTTTTCGAACTCACACAGCGGTTTTCGCATCGGCGGTCGCTCTCAAATCAGTCGTGAAGCAGTCATTTTATGATTTGGCATTCTGACAAACAATAAAATACAAGCTCCCACCTTTTCAAAGAGTTCGAAAAGTGAGTTACAGAATCGCAGGGCTGCACTGAAATATTACCATCTCCAGCTCATCCTGTGTTAAATGCGTGACGGGCCTTGCATCAGGCTGTGGCACGGTGAACACCGCACTGCAATCATCTTCGGAGCTGGAACTGTCTGAGGACCAGCGCTCATGTGACAGCCATTGGGATAGATCCAGGCTGGAAATCACGTAATAGTACACATTTGTCAAAAAGATCTTGGGTTCAATTCTCCTTTAAACATAGTGCTGTGCTTTTAAATTTACTTTTCCAACAAATACTTTCAGATAAAATTCTATATTAAACGGGTAAGTAAATTAATATCATATTTGTATTTCTTTTTTTTACACGCTTTATATTAGCTTCACCTGTATGTATGTATGTATGTAACCGACTCCTTCGGACTCGATTTTGACCCACTTTTAACGGACAGATTTAATTCAAACTTTGCGCACCTGTCAAAGATCGATGACAATGCAATAACCCGAAAAAAAAATGAAAAAAAATAAACTTAAAAATAAATAATAGTTTAAAAAAACTAAAAAACATTATTTATTGAAGTTATACATACGTCTTTAGGCGCGTTATGAAAAATTGATGAGAGTGAAATTTTACGATGCGCGCACACCGTGACACAAAATTACCAGAATGAAGTTGCCCACGGAATATGCTACGGCATTGGACATAATTTAAAAACAACATTCGAATAATAATAGAATTTATGTTACACTTAATGTTAGAGAATAATAATAAATATTTATTTAATTTTTCAAATGTAAAGTGAACTTTATTGACTATAATGACTCCTTTTCCAGTCTTTGATTATTTAATTGTAATTAATTATTTGCATGCAATCAAAAACTATTTTTAGTAATGCCAAAGAAGTATAACTTCTTACGCGCGTACATAAGTACACGCACCCTTTTTTTTAATTCTTCTCATTTCCAACAAATACTTTCAGATAAAATGGGTAAATAATAATAATATTTTATCTAGTTTTTTGTTTTTGTTCCCGTTCAGTTTCTTTTCTTTCTTAATAACTATATGTCATACATTGATATACAAAAAACCCAAGATGCACACTCAACGTCAAAAAAACGTCCTCAAAAAATGAGCGCAACATTTTAAATTGTGCGCTCATTTCAAATAGTCTCGCGTCTAATAAGTGGAGTCGATGTTATTTATTTGTGTTTTTTTTTATAAATAAATTTATGTACTTTTGAACTTTTTTGTCTGTAGTTTTTGACAAATATATTTGGTCAGGAGGTAGCCATTTTAACATTTTTTTTTTTATTTAAAGAAAAAACCTTTTAACCGGATTAAAGTTATGTATTATTATAAATTTACAACTATTTAACATCCAACACCTTTTGTCTTCAGTCACCGTGACCACGCACGCTGTAAAGCACCCGAAAAGTCGGATAAATTTAAAATTATGTTAAATAGTTGTAAATAAAAAAGTCATGTTCGACTCCACTCAATACCTTGTCCTACCGACCACGGTCGGTCGTAAAATTTTATTGCTTTAAGTACGTATACACTGCGTTGTAATAACAACTTTAAGCAATTCGCGTAAGGTTGATTTTGCAATAATATATGTTTGTAACATATACTGTTATAGACATACTGTTATAGAAAGGGACAGAAATAGTGTTTCGGGACACTTTCGAGCGTTACTTTTATTCGAGACTGTGCATCTTGGGTTTTTTGTATATCAATGATGTCATATGTATTTTTGCACTTCTTGTCTACCCTATCTAATTTAATACATTTCTTTTTTCTTTTCTCACAGTGGTTGCCTGGATTTTTTTCTGCTCTCAAACATCACACAAGGAGTACAATCAGATACTTATGAATATAATATGTTATATTCACACGTGTGAAAATGGCACGTTTATTGCCAGTTCTTTTCTTCCGTTCTACGCCCTTGATTTGAGAACTGGCAGTAAATGTTAAATTAGAAGCATTTAATGTATTTTTTTGACGTTCATAAGTGTACATTGTGTTACCTATATGAATAAATGATTTTGACTTTGACATGAGTACTTAAGGAAATGAAATCCATGCAAGTTCCTCAGCAGTAGCCCAGTACACAACTCCAAGGGGACCAAGGCACATGGGTCGACCATGCATCCGCGAATATATTTAGATTTAGAGCAGTGTTGGCCTAGTGGCTTCAATCATCTCATCCCTGAGGTCGTAGGTTCGAACCCCGGCTGTGCACCAATGGACTTTCTATGTGCGCATTTAACATTTGCTCATGAAGGAAAACATCGTGAGGAAACCGACATGTCTTAAGACCCAAAAAGTCGACGGCAGAGGACACTGGAGGCTGATCACCTACTTGCCTATTAGATTTAAAAATGATTATGAAACAGATTCAGAAATCTGAGGCCAAGACCTAAAGAGGTTGTAGCGCCACTGATTTTTACACGCTTTATATTAGCTTCACCTGTATGTATGTATGTATGTAACCGACTCCTTCGGACTCAATTTTGACCCACTTTTAACGGACAGATTTTATTCAAACATTGCGCACCTGTCAAAGATCGATGACAATGCAATAATCCGAAAAAAAAAAAAAATTTAACCAAAAATATGAATAATAGTTAAACAAACAAAAAAACACGCTTTTAAAGCACATCAAACTAAAAAGTGAAAAATAATTCCTACGCTTTTTCACAATAATACCAGTATTTTTTGTTCATTACCATTTTCAGCCTAAATTAGGAATTATTTTTCACTTTTTAGTTTGATGTGCTTTAAAAGGGTGTTTTTTAGTTTTTTTAAACTATTATTTATTTTTAAGAAGCATAGAGTAAATAGATATTATGATTATCACTTACTCGGCAGGCATCGGGACTTTCTTCTGCGCTTTGGGCGCGACCGGCTTAAGTTCTCCTTCGAACAAACTCGCAAACTCTTCTATCAGCCCATTACTGAAGTTCCCAGTCTCGCCGTTCAACTCTACGTCGTTTGTTAAGCCGTTACTGGAAGAATAGTTCTATATACTACTGGGAAGGGAGCGTTCAAGTATTACGTAACGCAATTTTCGGAGATTATTGACCCCCCCCATGTAACTCGCCGTAACGTTTTTCAGTACCCAAGTACAGTACTGCCCTGCGATTCTGTAACTCACTTTTCGAACTCACACAGCGGTTTTCGCATCGGCGGTCGCTCTCAAATCAGTCGTGAAGCAGTCATTTTATGATTTGGCATTCTGAAAAGGTGGGAGCTTGTAGTTTATTGTTTATCAGAATGCCAAATCATAAAATGACTGCTTCACGACTGATTTGAGAGCGACCGCCGATGCGAAAACCGCTGTGTGAGTTCGAAAAGTGAGTTACAGAATCGCAGTGCTGTACTCGAGTATAGTAAAACGTTTCGTGACCACCTATTGACTCTTTAGTTACTATTATCCGCCCCGCATAGTAACGTTTTACAAAAGGACCCCCCCCTCCCAAAACTCGTTACGTAATACTTGAACGCTCCCGAAGCTGGAATCGACTCACGGTTGGTCTTCACTGGGAGATTACTTTCAATAGGTTAAATTAATTCTATAATTTAAAATGTAGGGAATCTTTTTGAAGTGAAACTTCTTTATCGGGGTTGGAAAAAAATTTAGTGTAACATTTTTCGGTTACGCGTCACATGTTTCGGTTACGCGTCACATTTGACCGTTACGCGCGTCTTTTTCTCGTCCCTACCACGGTTGATTCGAAGAGATTCTAAACCATTAATAACAAAAATTTATAATAACTATAACAATGATACTAAAAATTATATTACAATTTATGAAATTCTGTAATAACCTTAGTGGTAATAAGGTAAAATGAAATAATTGTATTATTTGTATTTGTATTCAAGTCTGTGATATTAAAAGCCTTTTGTTAAACTTTATCTAATTTAACTTTATTTAACCAATTTCTGTAAAGTTAGTTGCATATAGATAATTTTTCGAAAAATAAGGTCATAAAGAAGTTTCACTGCTAACGTGTGTACACTAGTACACGCACATTTTTATTTTTTTTATAGAACGGGGGGCAAACGGGCAGGAGGCTCATCTGATGTAAAGTGATACCGCCGCCCATGGACACTCTCAATGCCAGAGGGCTCGCGAGTGCGTTGCCGGCCTTTTAAGAATTGGTACGCTCTTTTCTTGAAGTACCCTAAGTCGAATTGGTCTCTTAGAGACAAATTCAAGGAAATTAATATACCTATTATATATTTATGAAAATATTATGTATGTATATGTCACCGTAAAATTGTAAAAACCGTTAGATTGTAATCTATCTCGCGAGATTGTAAACTGTCGAAAGATTGTGAACCTCAACGAACTGCTTACAAATTAACGTATTATTATTCGGTAGTTATATGAAATTGTTGGGAAGTAAAATTAATCTGTAATTGACCAAAGAAGTTTGAATGATAACTAAGTTAGTGTAGTACAATCTACCGAATACCGATAACCGATAGATTACAATCTAACGGTTTTTACAATTTTACGTTAACATATACAAAAATAGTGATAAGTTAACTAGAATAGAACATACAATGTTAATACTCGGAACAAACGCAGGCTGCAATTTCCCCGTACTAGACTATCTAAAGTTAATTCTTTTTTGGGAAAAGGGATATTTTTCTTTAATAAAGTGGGTCTTTTATCTCTGCCTTTCAATAAATTTAAGAAATGTATTAAAGAAAAGCTGTGTAAAAAGGCTTACTATAAAGTCAATGATTAATTATCTAGTTGATAAAAGGGCCTGGGACTAGTGCTAGACAGGCTACTTCTAATTAATTTGCGATATTTGTTTTAAAATAAGTGTTGTTTGATGATTTGCTATTTTAAATTAGTACCGAGTGGTTTATATCCGGCTTTTTCTCTCGGCCTACTCACTGTCTTTTTTTGCCGATGAGTAGGAATTAATAATTTAATGACGTGGAATAAGTGATACCTGTATATTATGTTATAATAATAAACATATTATTTATTTTATTTTAAAGAGTATACTCCTCCCTGAAACACCCACCCTCTAAAATAGGTGCCTATGAGCTGCGATGACCTCCTTTGTGAGCTTCCCCTATGATCGTATCCCCCCCTTGTTAATACCCTTTATCATATAAAAAATATATATATATATATATATCCAGAATTGCGTGCGTACAGATTTCGCTTGAACATTAAGCAGCAAAAAAAGAGTACCAATTCTGAATAGGCCGGCAACGCATGTGCGAACCTTCTGGCAATATGAGTGTTCACGAGCAGCGGTATCACTTAACACTGGGAAACTGTACAGCGTGGATATTTCAAACTACTTAACCGATTTTGATGAAAGTCGGACTGATAAAAGAGTTAATTTTAAATAAATTATCAAATATCGCATTCCTATTGTTAAATTACTCTTTTGATGTCGGTTCAAAAGTACTTTTCCCAATCGTAGAGAATTTAATTAAATTTTTAATAAGATTTTAAAGTCTACCCACGTGTGATTTTTTGGATCTACCCTCAAAAAAATTAAATACCTATTTTTGTCTGAAACACTACTCTAATCTAATACAAATATATGTATATATTATACCTTTCATGTTCCACCAACGTATCGACGATCTCTTTTAAGTCAGCCGTTGGGTCAATCCGTTTCAGTACTAATGTTAATAGGGCCGTAGCGTTGTGGGCCCTTTCTTGCACTTCCATGTCCTCACTACATAACAGGGGCTTCAGATTGGATATAGCTTCTTGTATCACCTGTAAAACATTACTTTACCGGATTAAAACTCGTTTATGATAAATAGACTAGACTTTGAGTTATCCTCTTTTTTCTTTACATACAGAGGGCAAACGGGCAGGAGATATGATAAGTTACACACATGGACACTCATTGACAGAAGGCTTGCTAGTGCGTTGCCGGCCTTTCAAGAATCAGTACGCTCTTTAATAACACCACAAAAATTCATTTGTTTTCTATACTTAACACCATCGGGTGAAATCTTGTGTTTTAAATAGGGTAATCAGAAATCCCCACTATTAAAAACACAAAAGTTTATCAAAAAGGTCGGCAACTCATTTGCGAGGCTGACATTGGGGCTGTTAAGTATTACGTAAGCACTACATTGGGCCGTTAATTTTCTTATTTCGTGACGTATTGATGAAATTATTACTTTTTTTTACACATATTACCATTGATATACAAAAACCCAAGATGCACAATCAACGTCTAAAAAACGTCCTCAAAAAATGAACGCAACATTCTAAATTATGCGTGGAGTCGATGTTATTTGTGTTTTTTTTTATAAATAAATTTATGTACTTTTGAACTTTTTTGTGTGTAGTTTTTGACAAATATATTTACGCTATATAAAGTGTAGGTCAGGAGGTAGCCAATTTAATTTTTTTTTTTTAATTTAAAGAAAAAACTTTTTAACCGGATTAAGTTATGTATTATTATAAATTTACAACTATTTAACATCCAACACCTTTTGTCTTTAGTCACCGTGACCACGCACGCTGTAAAGCACCCGAAAAGTCGGATAAATTTAAAATTATGTTAAATAGTTGTAAATAAAAAAGTCATGTTCGACTCCACTCAATACCTTGTCCTACCGACCAGGGTCGGTCGTAAAATTTTATTGCTTTATGTACGTATAAACTGCGTTGTAATAACAACTTTGAGCAATTCGCGTAAGGTTGATTTTGCAATAATATATGCTTGTAACATATACTGTTATAAACATACTGTTATAGAAAGGGACAGAAATAGTGTTTCGGGACACTTTCGAGCGTTACTTTTATTCGAGACTGTGCATCTTGGGTTTTTTGTATATCAATGCATATTACCCACACATTGTCTATGACTTGAAAACGAAATGCATTTTCGAGGATTCCTACAAAAACTTAATTCTTTTTATTGTTATATTATTTATGAGAGCTTTGCTTACTTTTGCTGACAAATTCAGACAAGGAGGTATGTGTGTGTGTGTATGTGTGTGTGGTAAATTGCAGTAAATCTGCTTAGGTAATACTTGATCGACCCCTGAGCTTTCTGGATTACTTACATCAATAGCACTATCCCGATCTCCTCTCTGTTCGTAGAGCAACAAAAGTTTCGCAATGAGCTTGATGGCTGCGTGTACGCACACGGCACGTGCTCGCATCGCCCCACCCCCTGTGCGTGCGCATCCAAGCACCGACGATATCGACTCGCGCATCACCGATTCCTCACTGATTAAACAATAAATGTAATTAAAGATATATAAACTTACTTATAACTTAAAAATATTAAAAATAAATCAGTGGCACTACAACCTATTTAGTTCTGGACCTCAGATTTATATATTGTTGATCATTTGTCAATCTAATAGGCAAGTTTGTGATTGGCCTCCTGTGCCTGACACACTCCGTCGACTTTTTGGCTCTAAGGCAAGCCGGTTTCCTCACGATGCTTTCCTTCACCGTTCGAGCGAATGTTAAATGCGCACTTAGAAAGTCCATTCGTGCACAGCCGGGGATCGAACCTACGACCTCAGGTATGAGAGTCGCAAGCCACACAGAAATATTCAGTTAGGCTGCCAGTCCACCAGAGCGGAGCGAGGCAGCGGAGCCGAGAAACGGAGAAATATTAACCAATAGGATTGCACAAAATCTCCGCTCCTCTTAAGTGGACAGGGACTTGCGAGCTAGTTTAAAATTTCATATAAAACCGGTATGCGGAGCGGGGAAACGGAGCGGGGAAACGTGCGGGGATGCGGAGCGGGGAAGCGAGTGCGGGCGCGGGCGCACTTTGCGCCGGCAGTGTGCCGCCGTATTCCGACCAGTGCGTATGTGACCGAAGATAATGGATGAAAAACTTATTGAAAGTGTGAAAAAGTTTCCGTGCATTTGGAACACATCTTCAGAATTTTACAAATGCAACGAAACAAAAGATGCTGCGTGGGACCAAATTATCATTGAAACAAACATATCGGATGGTAAATAATATGTATCTTTATTCTATAATACCTTCTAGTAGGTACATATTGATATCTTTTTTTTTATTTAACAAAATAGCCTATATAATGTAATAGCCTAAATAGTTAAATAATGTCCGCAGCTGGCCAAATTATCTATATCTGTCTCACATCACTGACTATTATAGATTCTTTTCAAAATTCGAGTATCTTGCCATGGTACCTTCCCCTGATTATTAAAGTATGAACAATACATTTCACGAACTTGATAACCATCGTTACTAGAATGTTGTGTTTCTATAATATCACCAACTGATAATAATGATTGCTCCATGTTATTTTCAATATTGTTTATATAATTAGGTTGTCTTTGAATTAAATAATTGTGCAAAACACATGTTGCTTTTATTACCTTGTCAACTGTTTCTATTTTGCATTCAAAATCTTTATGATACACGTACCACTTTCTCGTCAATACACCGAAAGTTGCCTCAACAATACGACGTGCTCTTGATAATCGGTAATTAAAAATTTTTTTTTCTGCGTTAAGTCCATCACGTGGGTAAGGCCTCATAAAATTTTCCATTAATGGAAAAGCTTCGTCTCCTATAAATACGAACGGCATTTTTGCTCCACCTTGATAAAATGGTACCGGCTGAGGTAAATTCAATCTCTTTTCTTTTAGACTCTTTCCGAAAATGCTGTTATCAAAAATTCCTGCATCAGAAAATCTTCCCATAGATCCCACATCAGCCATTATGATTTTCCTTTTGGCATCAGCTAAACACATCAATACTACAGAAAATCTCTTTTTGTAGTTGAAAAACGAGGACCCGGTTTTCGAGGGAGCCTTGATATATACGTGCTTGCCATCAAGAGCACCTATACAATTTTTAAATTGCCATAGTTCATCAAAATCTTTTGCGATTTCTTTCCAGTCGTTTTCTGTTGGTTGTGACATGACAAGAGGTTGCAATATATTCCATAAAGCATCACAAACCTCCTCAACAATTCTTGATACACTTTTCAATCCAATTCTAAAATTCTCTCCCATCGTTGTAAATGACTGGCCGGTTGCTAAATACCTAAAAAAAAACGTATTTAATTGTACTTCGCGTAAGTGATGTAATATTTTTGTCATAAATAGACCATGTAATACATTTTTGTGTTTGTTGATTGTTTCAGTTACAACTGCCAAGTCGCGATGGAAACAACTGAGAGATAACCATCGGGATGCCTTAAAAAGACAAAATGCAACAAGGAGTGGACAGGCTAGAAAACAACGAAAAGAATGGAAATATCAAAAAGCCATGTCATTTTTATTGCCTTACATGAGTAACAGAGACCGGTCAACAAATTTTACGCCCCTGGACCACTCAGTAAGCGAAACTTCAAATCCGCCAAATACCATTGAAGAGAGTTCACGGGAATCATGCAATTTTTTGCCATCAAATTCAAATAATCTTCCTTCTGCCGATGATCCTAAGAATCCAACAGCTTCGGAATCTCTTCCATCAACATCCAAAAAAAGAAAGAACGATGAAATTCTAGATTATTTAAAAAAAAATCAAGAACGCCGCGAAGTGTTGGAACGAGAACGGATGGAACTTAAAAACATGATGTCAGCCAGTGATAAATACGATGAAATAGACTTATTTTTTTTAAATTTGGCTGCATCGACAAAAAAGCTGCCGTATTATTTTCAACTTCAAATTAAAAAAAACTGCTTTAATGCGGTAATGTCAGCTGAAGAAAGTAATCTTCAACATAGTTGGTATTCTCCGAATAATTATGGTTATTCTACAGGCTCAACACCTACATCAGATAACATCAACACTAGTATCGATACTCCTAGTGCTTCAGATAATATCAACACTAGTATCAATATTCCTAGTGCTTCAGATAATATCAACACTAGTCTTAATATTCCTAGTGCTTCAGATAATACCAACACTAGTGTCAATATTCCTAGTGCTTCAGATAATATTAACACTAGTATCATTAATCCTAGCGCTTTACAAATTCCAACAACCCAGGATATTGAAACATCTGCAGCAGAGCCAACAGAACCCAATGAAAATGCGGTCAATTTTGAGACAGATTACGATTTTTAAATTAATATAACATGGCTTCTATAACTGTATGCAAAAATAAAAGTTACTTTGATTTAAAATGTGTACTTACTTTAAACACACCGCTAATCTTTCACGGCTACTAATTGAATTTCTGTAATTTGTGTCTTGTTTCCGAATATATGGTTCAATCAGGGAGTGAAGTTCATAAAAAGTACATCTTGAAACTCTATAAGAATTTTCGAAAGTTTCTTCATCAGCTGTTTGGAAAAAAGTAAAATATTCACTGTGTTCTGAACGATGTTTGATATGATTTCTTAACCAAAATCTATGTTTCCTCATAGAATTGTTCAAATGGTATATGGTAAGTATTTCGGCTTCTTCTGACTCCAACTCTTCTTCCTCAAGCAATGTAAGGTAATAATGTATCAACTTTTTCGATGGCATGTCTGCTATCACTGACATTTCGCGTAGAATTAAACCAATCGCCCCACGCCGGGAGCTCGAAATCACTCGTCGCGTACTTGCTGCCTAGCTCCGCATATTGAAAAACACAGCAACTCCGCTCCGCATTACTTCCTCACTCCGCTCCGCAGCCTCGCTCCGCTCCGGTGGACAGTCACAGTACGCAACTCCACTCCGCATTAGTCCGTTTCTCGGCTCCGCTGCCTCGCTCCGCTCTGGTGGACTGGCAGCCTTAGTGTCTTACTAAAACCCTAAATGGGGGCCTCATAGCCTAGCGGACTTATTAAGTGGCAGCTAGGTGAGAGGTACCGGGTTCGATTCCCGGTTCGAGGGCAAGTTTTAATTTAATTTAAATTTGTTCTCGGCCTTTGGGAGGGTTGTGCGGTACCGGGCGAGTGCTTAAACCGTACATGGAGGACACGGTCGAATTTCTAAAGACAAGCACGAATTATAAAAAATCCTATACTTGACGCTGGCTAATGCACAAATCGTGCCAGAGCCATAAAAAAACCCTAAATCATGTATTAAAAAAAACTTCAACTCACGTGCTATATTCAGAGAGAACATATGCGGCCGCATATAGAACCTCCCTAGAGGCGGGGCCGGGGGGCGTGGCCGCAGAGCGGGCGCACATAGCACTGCATTCGCGCGCTGCGAACGCTCGCACGTCAGCCACGCGCGCACCCACCTCTGTCAGCTGGGATGCTATCATGCAACCTACAGAGATTTATGATTAAATTCCAAATTTCATAATTTATGTAACAGGCTTTATGTATTAGGGAGCGTTGAAGTATTACGTAACGAATTTTGGGAAGGGGGGGGGTCCTTTTGTAAAACGTTACGATGCGGGGCGGGGATTAAATTACGCGTTATTTTTAATATTTTTTTTGACTTACACCACATAATAGTAACTTAAGAGTCACTAAGTAGTCACGAAACGTTCTACTATACTTGAGTACAGTACTGTACTTGGGTACTGAAAAACGTTACGGCGAGTTACATGGGGGGGGGGGTCAATAACCTCCAAAAATTGCGTGACGTAAAACTTGAACGCTCCCTTACTTATATTTAAATCCTAATGGGGAACAGTCCCAATTTATCATCTCTATATATATAGTGTATACTCTTTATAACGAATTTAGGAGAACGATCATTTTTTTTCGTTATAGAGAGCGAGGAGAAAAAAAAAACAAAATTAGCAAATTAATAGGTATACTATTCTAAACACATAATACACAACGCTTTTATTTTAAGATGGCCATCTTGACAGTTTCAAAGTTTGTTTACGACTGATAATACTCGATAGGTGACGGTGGTGCGTTTAGTTACTGAGAAATTTCCTACAGGCAATGTAATGTTAGAATAACAACGTTTCAATGCAATTAACAATAACAAAGGAAATTAAGATGATTATAAAAACAATTACACTTAAGTATGTTGTTGATGTCTAAATATGACAATATTTATTCGTTATAGAGAATAGCAGCCTGAAAAGGTGGCAGCTTGTAGTTTATTGTTTATTAGAATGCCAAATCATAAAATGAATGCTTCACGACTGATTTGAGAGCGACCGCCGATGCGAAAACCGCTGTGTGAGTTCGAAAAGTGAGTTACAGAATCGCAGGGCTGTTGCGTTATAAAGACTGAATAAATCTATGCGTTTTGTGTTAAGCCAAACAATTGTAACTATTTTTACGTGTAGAGAGGTTTTCGTTATAACGAATGACGTTATAAAGAATTTACACTGAATATAAAATTCTCCAATCACAATGTTCGTTCCCATACTCATCCGAAATGGCTCGACCGATTCTAATGAAATGTTTTATGCATATAAATTAAGTCTAAAAACTACTATCTATCTTTCAAACCCCTAAGTGATTAGGGGTGTCTACACCAACAAAAAAAATTTTTGGACCATTTTTTATTGTGGCATTAAATAATACATACAACCCTTAATTTCCACCCTCCACCCCTGTTTCATGTGCGAGGCGAGGTTTCCATTTGTATTATCCATCGCCGTGAATATTAAAAGTTGGGGCGAATTCTTACCATGTTTAGAGCTGGTCTCCATCTCCGTGAGTTCAGCGAGTACTGTGACGTACCACTCAAAGTCAACGACGTGCTGGTAGTTATTCTGCGCACAAATCTCGATCATGCGAGTCAACAGTTCGTCCCGGTACAATGTCCCTTCCGCACGTTCCATGTGGGCCATTAATTTCTTCACTATTTCCATTAGATTCTTCTTCGATACCTGAAAGGGGCGGAACCTTTTTAAATAATTTGTCAACATTTTTGAAGTGAAACTTCTTTAGAATCGTTGTGATTTCAAACCGGATGCAACGGAAAAAGCGACAGTAAAAAGAGACAGACACATAAATTAATAGGATTTGGCGTGGGAGAGAGTGAGATACTAGATAAGTTTATACAGTGTATAAACTTTAAATTAGTGTGTATTTGAACATTTTCTAAAATAAAAAAACAGATTTGATGAAAATTAAATAAGTAAGTCAAGTAAGTAGTTTAATTATAAAATTAGATTATTTATCAATTTTATTTACAAATCATTAGTTATAGAAACTTTTTGAAGTGAAAACTTCGTACTACACTTAATTAAAAGTTTATACACTGTATAATGCTTCCTATCTCATTTTCTCCCACGTTGGATCTTGTGAATTTATTTCAAACTTTTATTATTTTAGTTTTTACCAAATTAAAGATTGATATTAAAGTTATAAATAAAAATTTAACATTAAAATATATTTTTTTTTTAAGAAAAGATCCTACATTTAGATAGAGAAAAAGTCTAATTTACATATTTTAATTATAAAAACTTTGTTTTTGAAGGTTTCACTTCTACCACGTGTGAATTGGACACATGATTTTTTTAATCGCTATATAATATATACTAGCCGTTTCCCGCCCTCTATGCTGGGCGAATTAAAATGGGAAATAAATAAAATTTATGTTTCATTATTATTATTTTTTTCATATTTTTTATTTTTTAACTTCCCGCTAAGAAAATTGGAAATTTTCGAAAATCGAGTTATTAACAGATGTTGACGTTTAGAGGTTCTAGGAAGCCTCCCCGAATGTTTCCGCGGTGAAGTCCGTATGTATAAATTTTCATAGGAAAAATTTCGCATCAGGCAGTAGTTTCATTTCGATATTCTTGTAGATTCTTCTATGTAGTGCTAGCTAGTGCATTTTCTTTTTAACAAAATATTCCCATTTTGAAGTTATACTTCTTTAGGCGCGTTATGAAAAATTGATGAGAGTGAAATTTTACGATGCGCGCGCACCGTGACACAAAATTAACAGAATGAAGTTAGTTCTAGGTGGCATGAAAATCGATAATAACTATGTTCAAGTTGTATATTCTAGTATTTTTATATTTAGAACACGTGTTTCGTAACAGTACGATTAAACAGTGTGAATAAATAAATATTATTTTGGTGTTTTTATTAAATCAATTTCATATACGACGGTGATAGTATTTACTAATAATAATTTTATTGATTGATTTTAATATTTATCGTTAATCACTACTGCATTTTTGGTCTAAGATCCCGCTATACAACGACCTTCACCGAGATGCTTATTTAATGACACGTATTTTATATTTAATTTAATAGGTCAATAAATATAATCCATATGGGTTGTCTAGCAAATTTCAGTCCAGAGTATTAGTAGAGTAGTTTAATTAATAATTTAAAAAAAATATTTTTTCAAACATTTCACCGGTATGATTATTAGATAAATTCTATACCAATCGAAAGTATGAAGCCCATAGAATATGCAAACTTTATGCTGCCCATTCTTTTCCGGTCACAACTATCGGGTTGCCAGGTATCAACAGGTAAATCTGTACTAGCATTTTGCAACGGTCTGTTTATTGAATGAAATTTAAATGAAATTAAAGATTATTTTATTCTGAACACGGTGGTATAGGGTTGGCTGCGAAAAATCAGTCCAGAATTGCGGTTGTCGAATTTTCAAAAGTAAAATATTGCTCCGAGTGAATGTGTGCGACTGAGAGGTCCCAACCGACCATCCCATGCGATAGAAGAGGACACAGCATAGCAGCTGTTTAAAGTCCGCCCACTTAAATAAAGAGCGTGCGCATGCTATTTGGCCTTGGAAAAGAAAAGGATAGCGATGGACTCGTATATACTATGCATCATTTTGGAGTAGTTTATTATTTAAATAGAGAAATAGTTATTTAATTTTTTTTTAATCAATTAATTATTTATGTGTATATTTTTTATGTAACACTAAATATAAATATATACATCTTTAGTCAAAAAGAAGGTTATAGTGATTCATATATAATACTACCCTGATTAAAAATAGTGATTGAAAAAAATAAAAAAATTTACTACATGCAAAGTATAAATCTATAAATGTAAACAGAGATATTGAAATCAATTGAAACTATTGGAAAAAATTCAAAACCCATAAAAGTGAATTTTTTTTAATCAGGGTAATCTTGCAAATTTTATTTTTATTATAAGACCATATAAAAAAACAACAATTAAAGAATTACTTCTATTAATTGTAAAAAAAAATACATTTTTTTTTTATTATTCAGAATCCGAGTCATCGGACATAAAACTACGATCTTCAACGTCTGAATCTTCTTCGTCATCACTCTCTGTTTCACTTTTTTCGACAATGTCATCTATCTTTAAAGGTGTATGATCCCCAATGAATCCTACTGGTTTTAAATATTCGTAAAACGTACACTTGTGATTTTTTATCTGTATTTAAGCTTGGAATGATGATCTGTGCAAAACGCTAATCTGTGCACAGTGTTAAAACGTGTCTCATTTACATTTACTGTATATTCAGCACTAAAATTAAGAAATTCTTCGTTAAATTTTTTATTCAAAACGGTCACTTTTTGTAGCACGTGGTATGATAACCTACAAATTGAAGAGACGCACTGGGTAGCTCAACAAAATTGTATTTAAAGTATTTTTTTTACGAAAAGATAACTTTAATACACAGTTTTTAAAAGTTTCATCATTAAAATCAATTATTTCATCATCCGATCCACACAAAAAACACTTTTTTGCCATTTTTCCCAACAATAAATAGTAGCACGTTTTTTCAATTGTATTTATAGCGACACTCTACTCCAAAATGATGCATAGTATATACGAGTCTATCGCTATCCTTTTCTTTTCCAAGCCCAAGTAGCATGCGCACTCTCTTTCTTTAAGTGGGCGGACTTTAAACAGCTGCTATGCTGTGTCCTCTTCTATCGCATGGGATGGTCGGTTGGGACCTCTCAGTCGCACACATTCACTCGGAGCAATATTTTACTTTTGAAAATTCGACAACCGCAATTCTGGACTGATTTTTCGCAGCCAACCCTATACCACCGTGTTCAGAATAAAATAATCTTTAATTTCATTTAAATTTCATTCAATAAACATTGAATGAAATTTAAATGAACAATGCAAAATGCTAGTACAGATTTACCTGTTTATACCTGGCAACCCGATAGTTGTGACCGGAAAAGAATGGGCAGCATAAAGTTTGCATATTCTATGGGCTTCATACTTTCGATTGGTACAGAATTTATCTAATAATCATGCCGGTGAAATGTTTAAAAAAATATTTTTTTTAAATTATTAATTAAACATACTCTGGACTGAAATTTGCTAGACAACCCATATGGATTATATTTATTGACATATTAAATTAAATATAAAATACGTTTCATTAAATAAGCATCTCGGTGAAGGTCGTTGTATAGCGGGATCTAATACTATTTAGTTATTTTTTTCCATTCGCCAAAGAAGTATAACTTCTAACGCGTGTACATTAGTACACTCTTTTATTTTATTTTATTATAAAACAAGTGATCATGAAATGAATTCTTACCATTCCGTATAAAAGTCCCAAAGCCCTGAGTCTTATAGATTCGTCCTTATCATCAAGACAGGCCAATACTAGATCCTTGTGAGCGTGCACCGACTTCGGATGAGATTTCAATATTCGCGACATAGCCAACAGACCCAAATATTTCACTGAAAATATAATTTATTAATTAGAGTTGTTTGCATTATACTACACTAGCTGACTAATAATATGTTTAAACTGTTATTACATTAATACAACATTTTTGCAGATACAGAAATGTTTTATTGCTTGCCATTGCGAAAGAAAAATGGTAGTTTTACACATAAGGCCTCTTCTCTCTTGAGCCAATACTGCGATACTGCATTTTAATGCACTTTCTGATAAACATTTTTTGATGAGGTCTAAGCCTGGTTATGCATCTCCTCATTTACCTCAAGATCGGTATTTCTTGAACTGACACGAATTCGACGTAAAATGATGCGCAGTTTTGTCAACTGATGGCACCACATGCTGTTCGCATTCGTAAAATTAATTTACTTATTATGTTATTCGATAACTTATCCGATATATTAGTACTTATTCTGCTATTCGGAGCGGAGAAGAATCCATCAAAAAAGAGATAACTAACATCTGTCCAGCCGTTCTCGAGTTATAAGTGTTGTAACAAACACTACTTTCTTTTATATATATAGATAGAAGATGTACGTAAATATCAGGAAGTCCGATAGAATCAATAATAAAATCATAAGAAACCACACGAAGATTGAAGACGTCACAACGAGGATACGAAGATTGCAATGGAAATGGGCTGGTCACATAAGAGGTATAGAAAAGTGGAACAAAAAGATCGTTTCGTACCCAAGAAATAAGAAAAGAAAACGAGGTAGACAGTTTCGAAGGTGGGAAGACGAAATAAAATCCGTAACTGGGGAAATATGGACAAGGAAAGCTCAGAACAGAGCTTGGGCAAACAGATGGGTTGTCGGTGTCACCGACTCACTAGTGATAATAGTTTAAGTTTAAAATTATGTAAAATTTTCTATCTGAATAAAGGCTTTTATTATTATTATTAAATGTACCTACAGTGCTTACGTACGTACGTACATACTTTTCTTGGCGTCTGAAATTTGTAGTACCGTTTTTTAGGAATAATGTTTTATTAACCAACTAGCTAGTTAAATTATAAAGCAAAACAAAATCAAGAAATATTCATATATATAATATATGACGACTCATTGGTGTAGTGGTTAGTACCCCTGACTGCGAATCCATGGGTCCCGGGTTCGATCCCCGGCTGAGGCGAACATCGATGTGATGAGCATTTGGTGTTGTTCTTAGGTCTTGGGTGTTTAAATATGTATTTATATGTATATCTATCTATAATATGTATGTATATCCGTTGCCTAGTACCCATAACACAAGCTTCACCAGCTTAGCATGGGACTAGGTCAATTGGTGTGAATTGTCTTTAAAAAAAAAAAAATCTTTTTCGTTCTGTAAAAATAACGAATTATTATGCTTTGTTATAACCGTTTTTTTTTATTCCCAGTCAAAAAAAAAAGTCAAAATAATAAAATATGTTTTTGTATGACCGTTTTCTTTCTTTTCTGAGTCAAAATATCAAATTATTTTGCTATTGTATGCCAGTTTTTTCCTGCTTTCAGTCAAAATAAAAAAAAAATTGTTTTTATGACTTTTTTTTCCAGTAATTTTTTTTTTGTACTTACAATTCTGATCGCTATCTTCAATGAGTATTCTTAATTTCTGCACACACAGTTGAACTGATGCAGTATGTCCCGGCATTCCACTGCTGATGCTTATCAGCACTGCTATCACTGTGTTGATGCATTCGTACAATAACGACATTGCCGATGTACTAAAACATATTTAATTTATTATATACTAGCTGACCTGGCTAACTTCGTTCCGCCCTACAACCTTATAATATCGTTGTTACTTTAATTTAACTTATTTTAGGATTTCATTAATGTTAAGTATTACATTAATACAACTTTTAATACAAATACAGAAATGTTTTATTGCTTGCCATTGCGAAAGAAGAATGGCAGTTTTACACATTAGGCATCTTCTCTCTAGCGTCAATATGGCGATACTGCATGTTAAGCACTTTCTGATATCCAACATCTTTTGATCAGGATCAAAGCATGGTTATGCATCTCCTCATTCACCTCAAGATCGGAATTTCTTGAACTGACACGAATTCGACGTAAAATGATGCGTAGTTTTGTCAACAGATGGCACCATATGGTTTTTGCATTCGTAAAATTAATTTATTTATTTATTGTTATTCGATAACTTATCCGATATTTTATTGCTTATTCTGCTATTCGGGACGGAAACAAATCCAACAAATCAAAAACCATGGCAATCGGTCCAGCCGTTCTCGAGTTATAAGTGTTGTAACAAACACGACTTTCTTTTATATATATATAGATATAAAATTCTCGTGTCACAGTTTTCGTTGCCATACTCCTCCGAAACGGATTGACCGATTTTGATGAAATTTTTTGTGCTTATCCGGTATCTATGAGAATCGGCCAACATCTATTTTTGATCCCCCTCAATGTTAGGGGTAGTCCACCCCTAAATTTTATTTTTTATTTTTTAGACAAAATTTTTAATTTCTATTTTTTTATGATACAACATACAAAAATACATACAACCCCTAACTTTCACCCCTCTACGATCAACCCTTATTTTTTTATTATAAATGATATGGCAAAACGACGTTTGCCCGGTCAGCTAGTTATATATAATAATAATAGCGATTATATGATATATTGTACGAGTTATTTAAATTAAAACATGAGGCGTTACTTCATTTTTGTTCCGCGAAACACCGTATCGTCTCATCTCACGCAAACTTCAGACCGATTGTTTCCCTAGTCACTAGAGCGGGCGGAGAGAGACGCGCGGGTAAAATCAAGAATGTTGCTAGCTCTTAAACATTATTTTCTATAATAGTTAGTAGTAGCAAGCTGTAATGTTTTTCTAAATAAAATTATTAATTTCTTCTATGCTTAGCATTAACTTGACATCGTCCAGTTTCCAATATTACCCAACGAATAGTTTGATAATTGGAAAACCTATTTACATGCCCTTTTGTATGGCTGATTGTGCGGTTTTTTTATAATTAATCAATCTAAATGTACCACTTTACTGGCAAACAATTTATTTACGAAATTAGGACTAATATGCCCAGCACAAAAGCAAATTTAATTGATGACATTTGACAGGTGTCAGATTTAGCTTCATAGTAATCTGTGTAAAATTGTGAATAAAATTGGTAATCCTCTTAATTTAAAGAGTCTACTACCTGTCAAAACAGTAAACGGGGGCTAGAGACAGGCGGCACCCACTACATCTGGTATAGTTGGTCCAAGCGAACTAGTATGAAAATGGTCACGTGACTAAAGATAAGCTAATGTCTGTCCCATACAAATTCCTTTAGTGTTAGTGTGTTACGCCTGGCGAAAAGAGATTTTGTCTCAGGCCCCACACATTAAATTCTGAATATTTTAAAATTAATACATTAATAGAGCCTATACAGAAATAATAGTCGTGGTATTTGAGTAGGCTGCAGTGATATATTACCTCTTCGTGTTAACACATTCTAGTACGACATACATAATATAAAAAGTTTTTGTGCATTAATGAAATTACGACAAGAAATATATTTGCATAACTGCCATGTCAACTCTTTCCACGCAGACTCTACTATACATTTTACAGATAAAAACAAATCTAGTGTCAAATGTCATCTGTCATAATTCAATAAAGCGAAATAAATCCGATGTCCTAGCATATCACGGTTTTTATAAATAACTTTAACACCCGGTTATACGTTCCAGTCTTAATTTCTACGGGTCGTATTTGAATATAGAAACCGGGCTACAAATACATCAGCAGCAGCCTTCTGTGCAGACGCCGTGTTTGGGTCAAAAATATGAGTTTCCTCACGATGTTTTCCTTCACCGTACTATAGTCGTATTTTTAATTAGACGAAGTCAACTGACGTTTACGGTGTTGTCAGTTTTTAATGAAATAAAAATAGTGTTGTGACAAAGTAAAAACCCCTGAATTAATGATCGGTGATGGCACTAGTCGACGCGCCGCGCTTTGTAATAAGACGTCAAATACTGATTGTAGTTACATAGTACTAGTACCTTACTTATATCAGAGCACTTTTATACAATTTTGAAATAGAAATAATATTATTTTATTGATTGAAATGATTAACTATTCACACTCATTGTTCATTCATCTGATTGAACAAGAACTGAACGCATCACTATTACTTTAAATATAGCAACATTATTTTACAAAGTGACATTAGCTACTGTCAGTTGGCTTCGTCTAATTAAAAATACGACTATAGTGATAAATGCGCAGATAGTAATTTGTGCACATTGGTGCAGAGTCCAAACCGACTTAGGATATGAGACGCTAAAGCCGTATAAAAATAGCTATATATAATATATATATTATATATATTAGCATATAACAGTGATATCTATTGTGAGTGACATGTATTGCAATAATCTAGCTTGCCTCAAACATTTGAGTGATGTTTCGTGATAAGTGCAATTTTGCAAGTGAAATACCTTCAACAAATATCCACTGAAAAATCGATTAATAAGCATAACTTAAACTCCCTTACTTATAATCGCTTAACTTTAAACTACAACTAACCTAAACACTATACTAAAAGCTAAGAGGTCAGAGGTATACCCCACGAGTACTAAAGCCTTATTACTGAGGAGCTATTGAAGTAAGCTTGCATTTTGGAACGAAGTTCCTTATCGCGCGTTGTGAAAGGGGGCTAGACGGAATAAATTCTTACGAAAAGTTGTCACGACACTTTTTTGCTATTTGCTATTGTAATACACCGGTTCTCGTCCGATCACCGAAGTTAAGCAACGTCTGGCGAGGTCAGTACTTGGATGGGTGACCGCCTGAGAACACCTCCTCCTGTTTTTTTTTTTTCGTCGTAAGATTGGTGTCGAGAAAATCTATCATACTGTTATGATACCAATTAACATAAAAATGGAAAGGAATTTCGTTCCATTCGGGTGTCCCTTGACACCTCTAAAGTTTTTTGTATTACCACTATTGAAATATATATTATAAAATATTTTTTTATAAGTAAGAGAGAAAAGCGATAGAAGCTAATAGAAAAGCCACCTCTAAACTCCCTTCACCCCATAGAGACCAAAGTATCAAGGATCATCGTTATCGACTCACCTATGAATTAAATTAGTTAATGGTTCAATCAGTTTCTTGCCAAGTCGAGGCTCTAATGGGGTCAAGGCACCAAACTGTAACAAATACAATGTCACTAAGACTAGCTTATGAGAGAGCTCTATGAGTTTGTAGTCCTCTATCCTCTTTGGTTTCGGTGTTGCCAGCAAAAAAAATCACATGCCAATTGTGTTCCTTCCGGTTGACAGTGCTACAAGTTTGTTTTGGCACAGATTAAGAAAACATTTTGGGCTAAGGTTATTTTGTCTCTGCCAAAAGATCCTTGTACAACTGTTGTGTAATGAAAATGAGCTGAAAATAAGCTGCTCTGTGTGAATGCTAGCGTTAATTTGTACCTGCAAATAAGATCAATGAGGCTTTGTGTTATTTTTCTCCCGATATCAGGCTCATAATGTGTCATTAAACCAAACTGAAAAATTCGCAAGTTAATACTTACAATATTAGTTATGTTTAACATGTTTCTTCTCTAAAATATACTATATGAGAACATATGTGATTATTTTATCAATAATATAGTGTCTATAAGTTAATTTAATTTTAATTGAAATATTAATTAATCTTTACAAGTGACAGTTCTGTGTTGCTATAATAAACATGACTGAAACTAAAAAATAAAAATTACTTGTGTTGCATTGATATATAAAAAACCCAAGATGCACAATCAACGTCTAAAAAACGTCCTCAAAAAATGAGCGCAACATTCTAAATTGTGCACTCATTTCAAATAGTCTCGCGTCTTATACGTGGAGTCGATGTTATTTATTTGTGTTTTTTTTTATAAATAAATTTATGTACTTTTGAACTTTTTTGTGTGTAGTTTTTGACAAATATATTTACGCTATATAAAGTGTAGGTCAGGAGGTAGCCAATTTAACATTTTTTTTTTAATTTAAAGAAAATCTTTTTAACCGGATTAAAGTTATGTATTATTATAAATTTCCAACTATTTAACATCCAACACCTTTTGTCTTTAGTCACCGTGACCACGCACGCTGTAAAGCACCCGAAAAGTCGGATAAATTTGAAATTATGTTAAATAGTTGTAAATAAAAAAGTAATGTTCGACTCCACTCAATACCTTGTCCTACCGACCACGGTCGGTCGTAAAATTTTATTGCTTTAAGTACGTATACACTGCGTTGTAATAACAACTTTAAGCAATTCGCGTAAGGTTGATTTTGCAATAATATATGCTTGTAACATATACTGTTATAGACATACTGTTATAGAAAATGACAGAAATAGTGTTTCGGGACACTTTCGAGCGTTACTTTTATTCGAGACTGTGCATCTTGGGTTTTTTATATATCAATGTTGTGTTGCCATTATCAATATCACAATAATCTTTTACATCATATGTAAATATTATTAGTACTGTTGCTACAATAAACATACCAATTTGATAATCTTTATCAACATCCAATTATTAGTAGACGTTGTCATCAGTTTGAAGAACACCGGAGCTAAAGATAAATAATTTTTAGGATTCTTTCTTGCTAATTCACACACTACATTCACAGCTGCCGATTGTACACCTGTAATTAAATATTATTTATATATACCGACTGTAAGTGAAAACAATGCATTCTTTACTGTACTATTGCCTCATTGGTCTTGACTTAGGTTTAACGGTTGGAGAAGCAAATATAAAAATGCCATTGCATTTCTAAGAGAACACACAACCTTTCTTATATTTGGACAGTTATGAAATAAGATTGTTGTACACACTGGTGTACATATATCACATGCCAACGGCCAATATCAATAGAGATAAGCCGAAATAACTGAATAGGTCTCCATTATAATGTATGTAGATAAAAATTACGAATAATACATAGCCTCTGTTCATCTAAGCTCGCATTTTATACTAAAACTATATTTGCTTTGGGACTACTAAAGCTGGTCACCCATTCTTCACCATTAAAAAAACAGATAACTTCTACACAGCCTAATGCCATACCATATAAATCATAAACAAACTAAAGGGCAACGTGTAACAAAACACAAAAACTTCATTAAAATCAGTTGGTTATGTTCTATCTCTTGTATGTCCTGTTTGCAGACAAATATTTAGCACCATTAATTTTGCGAATAACCAATATTATTAGATCAATCATTGATATAGGTATGTTATCTAAAGCTGGCGGCTTCAACACATTTACACTTTGTGCTTGTGTAGTGTCTGTGAATAAGCGCGAGACGTGATGTCAAACTAAAATGTTGATCTTTACTGTACATGTTGATCTTTTTTTTAAACATTACCAGGGCAATCTCGTAAAATGGTGCACAATGTTTTTAATTATTTTAAGCATCTTAATAAAAACAGTTTAATGAAAAAATGTTTTATTTAATTTGACATCAGATGCGACTGGGGTTTCTAAGAGGAGTATTGAAAGAATAGTTAGTGCAGTCAAAGTGAAGTGTGTTGAGCTAGATGGAGCTTATGTCGAAAAATGAAAAATTATTTACACAAACTACTCTTTTACGTTCTTGGTCGGGCTTACAACTTTGGGTTCCACCATCGTATCACGTATGCACATGATATTTATATGTATTTGACACATTTTTATTTATTTACAACCCACCCAACCTTACTAAAACCAGAGTAGACTAAAATATATAGCTTGGCAAAAAAGTCATATTTTTAAACATACTGTATAGTGAAATTGCATTAGTGTGAGTACTGTGAACGTGCCAGCTTTCGATAACCGACCTATACAGCTACTTTATTAAGTCCCAAGGACTATAGGAGATTTATTTCCACATCATTATAATTTGACATTAAATAATAATAAAATAATTACTCTTTCCTATCGAACAACCTATTAATATTTAATAAAGTATTACCAGGATCGGGATCTTCTAATTTCTCCTTAAGTTTAGGGAATGCTGGCCTAAGTGCTTCTGGATACCTTAAAAATACCTTATACATCATCAACACTGCTTTCATTCTTAGGTAAGGCTTAGTTGAACTCATCTGTAAACAAATTTTATATGAATATATAATTTGACTATCTCATTGAAAAAATTATCATACACAACCAATCAAAGGTTAGTAACATGGTAATAAAATTAACGATATTAAAATAGTGATGAGAACTATTTTTGTGACCTGATTTACATAATTATATCACATTTAACAACAAAATAAAAGCTTTTAAACTAAGTGGTTGATATTAAAACCACAAAAAACTATAAAAATTAATTATAATAAAGATGATTACTCCAATAGTGTTGAGTGTATTAAAATATTATCTAAACTGTCGAAAGAACTTGATTCTTCAAATAAATATAATTACAGTCGACTCTCGATAATTTGAAACTCAAGGGACCAGAGATAAATTTCAAATTATCAAGAGTTCAAAATAACAAGTGTTTGAATAACCACGAGGGGGAAGGAAATAAGAATAAGATCAAAATTTGTTACTTATTATTTCTATATTCTTATTATGTATTAACAATTATTCACAAATTTTTATTTTGAAAAGAAGTCTGTATGTTTTTTTGAGTGAGTGACTCATTTATGTAAACAATTGACAAGTCTGTGCATGTATGTAAATAAACGACAGGTATGTGCATGATAAACGCTTCAAATTATAGAGAGTAGGGAAGACCGGATTTCAAATTATCGCATGTTGGCGAGCAAGATAATACTTTTTCAACTTCAAATTACCGAAGGGACCAATTATCATTGATTTTATTCAATTTATCGAGTATTTTTCAAGGGACCGGAAAAAATATTCAAATTATCGAGAGATTCAAATTAACGAGTGTCAAATTATCGAGAGTCGACTGTATATAAATTATATTTTTAAACAAAATTATCACATATAGGGCACTTATGCACACTATATTTCATATAGAGATATATTTTATGTTTAATCATGTTTTGTTATCTAATGCAATATGTTATTATTGTCGAGAATTGTATGAGAGCTTACCAGTGTCATGATGTCATTAGCTAAATCTCTGGCCAAGTCATGTGAAATAAAACAACTTAGCCCACTTAAAGCAAGTCCAGCTTCATATTGATTTTGAGCATTCAGATCTTTTCTTATCATATTAGTAGTTAACATAAGTAACTCGGAATCTGCATGGAATGATTGACTAGCAGCTAAATACCCAATCCTTTTGAATGTAAACTTATTCGAACTCATAACTTCTATAATATTAAAAATTGCCCAAGATATATCATATCCAAGCATTTGGAGCTGAAAGAAAACAAATTTATACAGTGAGATAAATTTAGAATAATTTTCATCTGTAACTGTTTTTGATTATGTTCAGTCATAATTAAATAAATATTTCTAATTAAGTTTTTATTTACTAATAAACACTTATAATACAGACAATTATTTTCAGAGAAGAGCAGAAAAGTCTTCAAATTTATTGTAAAACGTTTATACAATATATATAGGTACGTGCGCAATTTGTTTAAAACAAAATATTTACATTATACTTACATATGTTAGTTTCGCGACGGCATTCGCTTTCACTCCTATATTATCTTGTCGTAATTCCACCTTGATTTCTTCCATACATTGTGCTATATATTTTGCCTGAAAGCATTTTATGTTATGTATGGTATATGGCCAAATAAATAACAACTATAAAGATATACATTTTATATTGAGAAACAAGTCATTTACCTCATTATCTTTGTTATTTCGGATCCCACGCACTAAATCCGTGAGATTTTTATCAAACATCCTCTCAAAGTTACCTTTAACCTTTTTTAAAGCCATATTGTTTGTTTTTCTAAAATATTCATCACTTTTATATTAATAATTTAAGAAATTTAATAAAAACGATACCGAATTGAGAAAACGAATAAATCCGCTATCATGAATTTCTATTGTAAAATGTGTCAAAAAAGAATAAAATTGACAATTTAGTTGACATGCAATGTTGGCGTTTAGTATTGCTATTTTTCAAATTAGTGGTGCCAACCGTAGTCTGTATATTTTCAAAATCAATTAATGGCTCATGGTTATTTGCAAATTGCGAAATTTTGCAGACCTGCCTTTATCATAATTCTTATACATAAATATAGTTTCCTCTTCCTTTATAGTTGTGATTTATTATTAATATAAAAATAAGTCGGGTTTTCCTTCCTGACGCTATAACTCCAGAACGCACGAACCGATTTCGACGGTTTTGCATTCGTTGGAAAGGTCTCGGGCTCTGTGAGGTTTATAGCAAAGAAAATTCAGGAAAAATTTCAACAGAAAAGCGGGATCACCAAACGAAATGTTACATAAAACGAAGCCATCTGGTGGCGAAACGGAGTTCACCGAGTTTGCTAGTTATTTCATAAAAAAGAAACCGTGGTAAATTTTTAGCCTTTTACACTCGCGCAGGAAGAAGTTGTAGTTTTTTTTTATGGCAAGTGGAAACCATAAAATATAATTGTAAAATTTTAGTCCTAGTAACACAATTTGTTAAGCCAATAATAAAAAGAAAGGCGGGAAACGGGAATTAGCTTAATATTTTTACGTCTTGCTAATTGTTGGACTTGTTAAGTTAAAAGTATCGCTCTCAGTTAAAAAACTATTACTAGCTTAATTATGAGTTCCGTAACAAAGGAATGTAAAAATAAGTTCATACCAGACGATATTGAAGATTTCATAACGTTTGAGCCAAAACTATCGCCAAAATGTAAGAAGACTCTAAAGCGTCGTAAACTAGTTGATGAAATGGATCAAGACATTCGTGGAAAAGATGTTAACAATAAAAAAGGCAAAAAAAGTAATAGAATTACTAATGACTCCCAAATATGTAGCGAATATAAACAGAAGATATTGAATAATATGAACGAGCAGTTAAACTCCGGGTAATCCCTAGCTTACTTACTAATTGTTATTTTAACTTAATCTCAGTATAAGTTGTTTATCAGATACACTATGAATTTTTTATAATGCGTGGAAATATATTCCATAAAAATTTGTGTATTACCATATTATGCAAGTTTCATCTATCTTGTACTTTTTGGCGCGTTAACATTATCTTGATAATCCCTATATATTAAATAAATTAGTACATTATGATGTAAAGGTCTGTTATGTGTACGGTTTGTGAAGGTTATTAACATTATGTGATAATTTCGTTGTGTCTTCTGCTGTAAAAAACATCAGCATGTATAGGACCTATATAAGTGTTATTTTGCTGCATACATATTCTAAAGGTGTCTAAACTGCTTGTATAATGTATATTTATCTTCTGCCTGAACCGAATATGGTGATTTCATGCTTTTGTCAGATAAATCTACAGACGACCTTCTTCGATGATCTTCTTAGTTCCATACAGGATGGATAAAGTAGAAATATTTTGTTTGTCGTGATCGTCTACATATAGGAGTAACAGCAAGGGTATAATATATATGTAGAAGGCATCATTCGCAACATACCATTAAGTGTTGCTATTGTTATGGCAGCTTTTGTAATAACAGCTCGTAGTCGTCTTTAAAAAAATACATCATGGTATCAATTATATGGTCCTATGACGTATCGAGTTGTCATCCTCTTCTATCGGTTTTTATTTTAATAACTTTCAGAAATCAAATGAACGAGACTATGCAAAAGAAAGTTTCTGAATTCATAACAGATTTGGAGAGAGATTACTCTGTCTTAAAAAACAATGTGAAAGAGTTGGAAGAATTCACTACTGCCACTATGAATTGCCTGCATCAAACTACAACTGCGATTAAGCAAAAAATTGATATTTTAAAGGAAATGGAGCAGACTTATAAAAAACAGTAAGAAAACTGCTTAATATCTTTTGAAAACCTTTTTATAGTTCGATTAAGCGAAATTGGGTTTCGTTATCCGATGACGTCATTAATATTATTTATTATATAAGCTATAGTTAGCTAATTATTGAGAAATCGGTTCTGAATTCACAAGGGGTTAATACTGGACAATTATTTTTGTAGATGTAAAGCTACGGAGGAAAGACACCAATTAGAAATAAACCAATTAGAGGAAGATTTAAATAGAGAGGTGGAGAAAGTAAAAGAAAAATTGGCATCTGAAACTAAGAAGACTTATTTAGACATGTTTCAACGATCGTTTATTCAAGCTATGAAGAATAATAATTAGTTTTCTGTAATGCATTCAATTTGTTACTAATAAAAAACTTAATTTCTTCTTTAACAAAGAGATTGATTAATTGTTTTTTTTTTCGTTTTAATATTATATGCTTCCAACGCCGTCAATGTCAACACTCAATGTTAACAATTCTGTAGCGATTGTCGTTGACAGTTGACAAGCAATCATAATATCAACTAAAACTAATAACATTACTTATAAATTAAATTATTTATATAAATCTAAATTGAATATTATAAAACTATTATTAAGATTTAAGACTTCTACAACGGGAATCTGAGTATTTGTAATATATACAACGATAAATATTAAGGACATATCCAATTAAAATACGGATCTAGTAAGAAATCTTTTATATATAATAAATAAGGGCTTAGACTGATCGATTACATTGTAAACTTAGTAATTAACGCATTAATCAAGTGCATAGATTTAATATGATCATATTTTTGAGTGAACTACAAAAGGAACATCTCAGTTTGCTTCATAATCATTCTCCACAGGGTAAGTAGAATTTAAATTCTAATATTTTTGTTAATTAAATTTCAATGTAGTTATTATATGTTGTTGTCTATTATTGAATGTAAATACAATAGGGACAATATATTCTTGTTGACTATGGAGCGTATTCAATGATTTGTGTTGTATTATACAGATTAACCATACATCAATTTGAGTTGTCCGTAGTACAACTTCTAGATCAATACAATAAACATTATTAATTTTATATTTCAGTTCTAATTGATTTCTGCAAGTTAACAATTGATTATCTAAATAATGGAATTAATGAAAAGAAATACGCCTTGGCAGCAGGTGAGATAATTGTATTTTTATTTCAATGGTTTCTTAGGTATTTTTTAAATACTTTACTTTACTCTGATAGGTTTGATTAGCTATGATCCTGTAAGAAGTCTAGTGTTGTTGCTTGACAATAAAAAAATGAACAAAATGACAATAAAAATTCTTTGTAAAGGCTGATATATAATTCATTGAATGTAATCTTTAAATATATTTTTTTATAGTACAATATAAATTTGACATAACTTTATGGTGTATCTGTAAATCAATATATAATATGTATTTGTGTTACCTACCCACATTAAATGACATAAGTATAAGATTATCATAGATAAGGTTACTGGCATCTACTTAAAAATTATTAAATTATTGCATTACAGAGAAATTGGAGACATTGCCATCTGTTATTCAAAATTTGATTCAAGCCTTAGCTCACCTCATTTTAGAAGGTTGCAAACATAATGTAAGTATTTCTATGTACCTAAGCTGTTTAATAACATCATATGTTGATAAATTTGTCTAATTAATATCAAACTATAAGCCTTTTAAACAGTGGCACATTTATATATTTCAAGGCTGTTTTTGCCGCCTTGCCTCTACAATTGTTATGTCCTAGATTTTCATATGAGTCCTATGTTTTTTGAGCACAAAATTATACACAATCCATTCAGTTTGCAGTCTCCAGTTGTAGAATGACATGTATGGGTTGATAGGGGGAAAGAGGGAAACAGAAAACAGTTATTCAGTTCCCAAACTTGCCGCCCCAAAAATCTTCCAGCCTAATCAACCTGCTGGTAAATCTGCCACTGCTTTACTTATTTGCAATGTCATAATGACAAATCAATTGGACAGGACAAAAATATACAACAATTAATGTTTTTTTTTTTAATGGCTCTGGCACGATTTGTGCATTAGCCAGCGTCAAGTATAGGATTTTTTATAATTCGTGCTTGTCTTTTTAGAAATTCGACCGTGTCCTCCATGTACGGTTTAGGCACTCGCCCGGTACCGCACAACCCTCCCAAAGGCCGAGAACAAATTTAAATTAAATTAAAACTTGCCTTCGAACCGGGAATCAAACCCGGTACCCCTCACCTAGCTGCGGCTTGATGTTTATAAAACAGACAATATGTAATTTATAACTACTTAGTTTGTATACAACAAAACAAAACAATTAAGTGTAGGAGGGGTTGGACAAATAAAAATTCCTTAAAGACAAAATTTTCGTTTTACAGTTATCAGAGCAGAATTTTAAATCATCACTAGCTATCGCAGGATTTTCTGATGATCACCAACAAGTGTTGGTAAAATTCTATTCAAGAAAGAAAGGAGAGCTTTCCGCTGCATTAAATTTACTCCAACGGAAAGATCCTACATATCAGGACTTGGCTTGGAGATTTGAAGTGCAGGTAATGTTAAACAAATTCTTTACAAACACACATAGCGTGAACAAGTATCATAATATATCTTAAGAATATATTCAAATTCAAATTCAAAAATCATTTATTCACGTAGGTAACACAATGTACACTTGTGATTCGTCATTAAAGAAATAAATATTAATGCTTCTAATTTTACATTTACTGCCAGTTCTCTAATCAAGGGCGTAGAACGGAAGAGAAGAACTGGCAATAAACTCTCCGCCACTCTTTTTAATCGCCATGGTTTTTTTTTTTTTTTTTTTACACAACGTTTGTAAGGAGCTGCAACCATTACACCATGTTCCACATGACATTTTAAGTAATTAATAATAATAACATAAATAAAAACAAAGACTTGTCCCCTATCAGCAGGAGGCATGGTGAAATAGGAGCACGCACTTACATTCTCGTGGGAACAACACGCAAACACATAGTCGAAATAATTAACATCACCGCATACACGCATTCAAGTACGACCAGTCACCACAAGTAGCACCCGTTCACGAGTATGACGCATGGCCAGCCATCGGCCCCCTCGCCATATTTTAGGGAGAGAGACAACCCGACGCATGGACGCCGCCACAAGCAATGACATTTAAGCGAGCATGACGATCCTTGAAATGTGGACTTGGCTACATAAGAATAATATTTGGGTAAAACGTTACGATGCGGGGCGGGGATTGAATGACGCGTTTTTGTTAATATTATTTTAGAATTTCCGGATCCGACAATTAAAATTAAAATAGAAATGCATATTTCCCGTGTCATAAAAAAATAAAATTTCAAGTTTGACTATTCCTTTTTTTCAGATGGCATCAAAAAGTTGTCCAGAAATAATGAAACCCATGGTCACTATGGACTATGTTCTATCTGTACCGAAAAGTTACGACCATAGTATAGACAAACATACCCATAGAGAATCAGATGACATTTGTATAAGTTCTTCAGTAGAAGAAGCAAAGGCGGCTAGTCATTGTCAAAATGTAGTAAAACATGTTATAATGCAATGCGATCTACCAACTTTAGTACATTTAACCAATACATTGAATGAAGCTGCCAACGAATCGAAAAGTCAACATATACGGAAGATTCAAAGAGCATTGTAAATTAAAAAAAAAAAACAGCCATAGACGAAGTATCTTCTAGATCTGTGCCGCATGAGATTGATTGAAAATAATATTGAATTACATCGATGTTGTTTTATTAATTAGTTTTCAATGCTGTCAGAAAATAAATTAGAATATTTATATATATCATTGCGATAATAATTTATAACCCCTATACATATAAGTACCTAAAAATAATCTAAAACAATTAATTCGGCCTCAGTAACTGAAGTTAATCGGCAAAATATGCAAAACGAAAGACAAGATGTCATTATTTCGTTATGTACGTTTATATACTCGTATAGTGCTGTCTCTTTTATTATTTCAATCCAAAATTCATTAGTTTGTCGAGAACTTTAATGCCAGCCTTTATTATGTATGTCATTCCCAACCTATGTTTTGGTGTCAATAATTACTTTGACAGTCAGAAATGGATTGAAAAATCAATCTCTAGTAGTAAATAAAGGGTGCGTGTACTTATGTACGCGCGTAAGAAGTTATACTTCTTTGGCATTATTAAAAATAGTTTTTGATTGCATGCAAATAATTAATTACAATTAAATAATCAAAGACTGGAAAAGGAGTCTTTATAGTCAATAAAGTTCAGTTTACATTTGAAAAATTAAATAAATAAATATTTATTATTATTCTCTTACATTAAGTGTAACATAAATTCTATTATTATTCGAATGTTGTCCATCTTCCGTGGGCAACTTCATTCTGTTAATTTTGTGTCACGGTGCGCGCGCATCGTAAAATTTCACTCTCATCAATTTTTCATAACGCGCCTAAAGATGTATAACTTCAAAAATAAAGTAAAAAAAAGCCGTTAGACAGTAAATATATTCTAGATTACTGTCTATTAATTATAGTATTGTTAATTGTAAACGTATTGTTTTCTTTGTAAATTTTAGTATATTCTGTAGAATAAATTATTTGAAATATATCAATAATCAAGGAACGAAGGAGGAAGGTTTTTTTTGTGTTTAAAAACTCCTATGTATAGAAGATTACTTCGTGGCTCTGTTGACTTATGCTGTGTTAAAAATTAAAACAAGGAATCTACCATCTTCTGACCATCTTTGTAAAACCTGTGTCGGGTTAGATCAACAGTCGAAACTTTCTGGTCTTATTTTCGTAACTCGCCCACAAAACTACTTTACAATAATTTACCAAAAGAAAAGATCTTCCGACTAGAGTCTTTAAAAAGCGACTTGGTGTATTACTTTTGGAAAAAAATTACTATTCAATAAATGATTATTTGCGTGAGACACTGTAGTTGATATAAATTTAATAAAGTATGATATACGTACGATACAGATAATATAAGAATTGACCAAGTCATTTGACTATTAATAACGTAAAATTCCTTTATGGGGCGTTCCCACGGAGCGTTAATCACGACAGTCAACTACGCTAGTCAACTGTCGTTCGTGACACTCACGAAAGTGTGAATTGATGAAACGTTCACATGGTTGGGGGATTTCGTGCCATTCACGCTTCGTGTTTCGACTTAGTCATTATCGAAACATCGATATATAAATCTCTATCACGGTATTCCTCCAAACTTGGACCATATAACACCTTTTCCATAGAATATAACTCCAAAAAACGCGTAGTTTCACTGTCGTTAAACTTAATTCCACGTTGTTGTGACGACATCTTGGCTTCACGAACGGTATATCACGACTGAAAATCAAACACGTTTGATCTATCCACGCTTGAGTCGTGCGCCGTTCCTCACGTAAGCAAGTTTAACGCCTATGCGTTCACACAGAAGTGTATTTCACGAAAGCGTGGTTGACTGTCGTGATTAACGCTTCGTGGGAACGCCGCTTAAAAGACAAATTTGCGCGCCATTGTGTGTGGCAGAATATGCGAACTTACGATTGTACCACCTTACACTTTATAATTCTTGCAACAATTATTATTAAGTTTCACTGAAGAACGTCAGATACAGGATTTTCCGGGCATTGGAATCGTTAGGTCCCAACTTCGATTACCTGATATTGCAATGCAATATTTTATAGATTTTGTCATGTGTCATAGACCACTATAATACTCGAAACAGAACTAATCTAAGCGTACGACCAACCAGGCTCCAGAGGATAAACCACTGCGTATAATGAAATTTAATTTGTTTTAACAACAAACTCAATTTTTTAACAACAATCAATCGTGACTTGTATAATTCTTATGTTTCCTTTTACATCACTATTCGCTGTTCATGTATTTGTAAGATTAGCTTTTAAGTTTTTAGTTTGTTATTAATTTTTTTTGTATTACTTTAGATTAAGAATTCTGCACTTCTCGCACGCATGTTTCTTTTTTTTTAAAGTTTTTCTCTTAACTAGGGTTGCCTGGAAGAGATCGCTTATTAGCGATAAGGCCGCCCGTTGCATCCCTTATAATTTTTATGTATTGTGTTTCTTTCATTTGCAACGATGTGTAAATAAATAAATAAACTCCCAAGCGAAATTAGAGAATTATCATTGAATAAATTCAAAACTCTCGTTAAACATAAATTAATCAATTAAGCTTTTTATAAATTTGACGATTATTTAAATGATCCTGATCCTTGTGATTGATTTCCTCCAGTTCAAACAATTTGTATGACTCAAAACTTGTCGATTAAAAAGAGTGGTGGAGAGTTTCTTGACAATTCTTTTTGCGCGCTCGACGCCCTTGACTTGCGAACTGACATTGACTTAGTAAATGTAAATTTAGAATCAATTTAGCATCTTTTCTGTTGACGTTCATAAGTGTACTTCGTTACCTATATAAATAAGTTTATTTTGAGTTTCAGGACAGTAGTGAGCTCAGTAGTACGATGCGACCACATATCCAAAGAGAGAAAATTTAGGGAGTTAAATAAATATAGTTTAAAAAAACTATAAAACACGCTTTTAAAGCACATCAAACTAAAAAGTGAAAAATAATTCCTAATTTAGGTTGAAAATGGTAATGAACAAAAAATACTGGTATTATTGTGAAAAAGCGTGGGTTGCTCGATAGACGAAAAATATGAAATACAGGTGAAGCTAATATAAAGCGTGTAAAAAGCGTATCTCAAAGGTTATGCAACGCACTGGCTCACTGGTATGAAAATTGTGTGTAAATGTAATATAATTTTATAGTTTTAAGCCATTTGAAATATTACCGAAGTAGCCTAGTAAACGTGCGACTTTCATCGCAAGGGCGTAGGTTCTATCCTCGACTCCTACTGTTTACTTTCTATGTGATAAATGGTCGTGTGCAGTGCCGGATTAGCCACAAAGCAAGAGTAGCAAATGCCCTTAATCCGCGGGGCCCCGCGCTCCAACGCCTGTCTGACCGTAATAAAAAAAGCATTAATTTAGATAGCAACACCTGCATCAGCAATTTTATAAACTTGCAGTAGCGAACGTTCTTTTTCAATATTAAATGGTATTAAGCAACACGATGGGCCACTTTGTTCAATATAGAGCATGATTTTCTTAAAGAATTTGATATCGATAGTGTTATCTCTAAATTTGCCCATATTAAATCCAGAAAAGTTTATTTGAAACAGTTTTGTTTGTTTGAAGGGGCAATTAGAATCTTTTTTATATTATACTAGCTGACCTGGCTAACTTCGTTCCGCCCTACAACCTTATAATATCGTTGTTACTTTAATTTAACTTATTTTAGGATTTCATTAATGTTAAGTATTACATTAATACAACTCTTTTGCAAATACAGAAATGTTTTATTGCTTGCCATTGCGAAAGAAGAATGGCAGTTTTACACATTAGGCATCTTCTCTCTAGCGTCAATATGGCGATACTGCATGTTAAGCATTTTCTGATATCCTACATCTTTTGATCAGGATCAAAGCATGGTTATGCATCTCCTCATTCACCTCAAGATCGGAATTTCTTGAACTGACACGAATTCGACGTAAAATGATGCGTAGTTTTGTCAACAGATGGCACCATATGGTTTTTGCATTCGTAAAATTAATTAATTTATTTATTGTTATTCGATAACTTATCCGATATTTTATTGCTTATTCTGCTATTCGGGACGGAAACAAATCCAACAAATCAAAAACCATGGCAATCGGTCCAGCCGTTCTCGAGTTATAAGTGTTGTAACAAACACGACTTTCTTTTATATATATAGATTTGACGTTCAAAGGTGCCATTTTAGGTGGTCTGATTGAAATAAATGATTTGACTTTGACTTTTGCATAAAAGTCAACCTTGGTACGACAATATCAAGTTTCTGGGTCATCTAAAAGTGGGTTAGGTTTAAGTCGTCTAAGTCTCGGAAACCTAAAGTTTTTGATTTGTATAAATATGAACCAGAGTTAAAAATTTGTTTGCCAAAGAAACATCACTTCTGACATGTGTAATTTGTACACACGCACTTTTTTTTTAATTCTTAACTTACCTTCCCGCCAATAAAAGTCCGTAGGCGTCCTCAACATATCTCAACGGATCCAATAACAAAAAAACTTTAGAGGTGTCAACGGATGGAACGAAATTCCTTTCGATTAATTTATATGTTAATTGGTATCATAACAGTACGATAGATTTTCTCGACACCAATCTTACGTCGAAAAAAAAAAGCCAACATCACGAGGTGTTCTCAGGCGGTCACCCATCCAAGTACTGACCTCGCCCGACGTTGCTTAACTTCGGTGATCGGACGAGAACCGGTGTATTACAATAGCAAATAGCAAAAAAGTGTCGTGACAACTTTTCGTAAGAATTTTTTCCGTCTAGCCCCCTTTCACAACGCGCGATAAGGAAGTTCGTTCCAATAATGACAAAATACAAGCCATTTCGCGGTAAGGCAAATTCAAAGATTAGGGTAAAAAACCGCCTTCACCGAAGAAGTCCTTTACTTCGCACTTCGATCGTTCCAGTCTGCTTCTGTCTTTCCGGTGCTTGACTACCCTGCGGCGGCCCAAGCCGAGATCCAAGTGTAGCAGGAAGATGCGCCCAGGCGCTAGGCGCGGGAAAAGCCTATTACGCACGCCAATACAGCCCGAGCTAAGCTGCCAAGGCCCTTGAGGCCAACAACGAGATTCCATTGAAAAAATAGCCTTAACCTTCACACAAGTAATTCTTTAAAAATGGCCGTGGATTCTCCCTTTAAGTTGGAGAAAGACATCCTTCCACTAATTCAGTGTTTTCCAATGTGGGGCCCACGCCCCACAGGGGGGAAATTTGATTGTTAAGGGGACAATAGAAATCAGCTGGATATAACACAACGAGACTTGAGACTGAAGCTAACCTAAGCTAAGGTGGGAAACAAAAAAGTTTGCACTAAAAAACATTGGTTCGAATTGAAATAGAAAAAAAATTGGTTCAAATTCATTCAAATGTCGAAATGGTTCGTGTACCACAAGCAAGCAATTTAAAAAAAAAAAATTGTTTTTGGCACTATGTGCACAGAATATAAATAATAAAAACTTAAGATAGAACCGTATTCAAATGTAATAAAATAACGTAAATATTAAGAAGAGATTATATATAATCTTATATTTTATATCTTAGTTCCTACTCAGCATTAGTAAGGGGAGAACGGAACTAACATGAATAGTATGTGGCATTGTACAGCTTTATAACGGCTAGACAATCGATGAATTATATAAAAACAAGTCCACCAAGATAAAATCAAAAACTACTTTTTTTGCGGTTTTTACCGATATCTAGAATGATTCATATAATATAATAATTCAAGGTTGTCGGGTCGGTAGTATATCAATTACTTTAGCTTACCTTGCAATTTAAATTAAAAAATAACTTGGCATGTTTCTCATTCTACCTTGCATATTATTTGCCTATTTTGATTTATTTTTATAGCTCAAACTAAAAACTTGGGGATAGCAAATGGTGGCGGTGAGTTTCTTGTTATTTGCCCCTATTTACTCCGAACTATGTAGAAGGAAAAGTTAATTCGACCTATCTTTTTAAGTGAAGGTATTTTTTTTCATATTAGTAACCAAGTACACTTATTGGGGGCCTCATAGTCTAGCGGTGTTATTAAGTGGCAGCTAGGTGAGGGGTACCGAGTTCGATTCCCGGTTCGAGGGCAAGTTTTAAATTAATTTAAATTTGTCCTCGGCCTTTGGGAGGGTTGTTGCGGTACCGGGTGAGTGCCTAAACCGTACATGGAGGACACGGTCGAATTTCTAAAGACAATCACGAATTATAAAAAATCCTATACTTGACGCTGGCTAATTCACAAATCGTGCCAGAGCCATAAAAAAAATAAAAAAAATATGAATAGGTACGTCAATGACCTCTGTCAATTGTCACTTGAAAATTACGTTTCGCATAAATACAATTGAAAAACATTTTTAAAAGTTATTAATAGCTATGTCGTCACAATTTGCCGAACTCCTATTTACACTCGCATATTATTTAATAATTATTTTCTCATATTTTAATAAATAAAAAATAATGTGTTTACCAACCTTTTTTGTCCCACCATAGCGTTTTTGCTAAAGTTCTTACGTATGTACATACATAATATTTAATATTACACAATTTATTTATTTACATAAAAACTTAAAAGTTTAGGAAGAAATTATGTACTAGGAAATTATTAACGAAAGACAGTAAGTAAATAACAATAATAACAGTAATAATAAAAAACAAAACATAATGAAACTGCCCACAACCAATGCGACTTTGGGTCCTTCAAGGAAAGGACGTACCAATTCTTAAAAGCCTGCAACGCACTCGCGAGCCCTCCGGCATTAAGTGTCCAAATGAGCTTCCTGCTCGTATGCAAAAAAAAATTAAATTAAAATTCCAAATCATTTGAATAAATTTTCGAATAAGCCTGAAATAAGATTAGATATTGAAGCTCCCTTATCACAAATTAAACGGTTTAACCAAATGATCTCTCTATTTTTAACAAATTATAAACAGTTTTTAATAGATAGAATCTTTCGTAAAACACTGCAATAGAACTGAATTCATTGTTTATACTTAAATCTTTGTACTTTGGACGTGGGAGAGTTGACAATGGTGGAGTAATAACTGGTCATTACAAAAGTACCATGTACACGCTCGGGTATATCATATGTTTACTGAACGTGATTCAGCATAAACCGAGAGCAGTTTTTTAGTTTCAGATAGGAAATTACAGGATATACCGAAAAACAGTAGATTACTAATGTTTATTTATTTATTTAATTATAAGTAATCTTACAGCTAACATACATAATATTACAAAACAAACACTTAGACAGTACAGAAAGCCAAAACAGATTACATAGATAAACAATATTATATACGAAAAATAAAACAAATAATAGATAAAACTATATAAAGAAAACTGAAATTTAATATTTTAAACAACAAATAAAACTAAACATTTCGAATCACCTGAACAAAATTAGAGTCTTCCCGCCTCTTCAAATATTTTCTCACTTGTTCTTTGGTGAGGTGGAAAATATCAATATCCTCAAAATTAGTGTCATAGTTAGATAAAACCCGAAACACTGGCGAATTATGCAGGTATGTTGTAAAATTTATAAAAATTATATGGAGTTTGAATTTCACTTTTACGTTCTATGTTGTTTCACTTTTCCACACTATCCATACAGTACCAATCCAATACGATAGTGTTGAAATAAAAAAAAATGTTTTTATTCATTTAAATAAGTATTACAATGTGTTAGATTTGGGAACCCTTTATAGAAGGAAGTAAAGTTAGTCAGGATTTCCCAGCTCTTCCATAACAAAGTTAATATTTAAATCCTGAACAAATTTAATATAATTTTAAAGTTTTTTTTAAAATTACGATTTCGAAATTACTTATATGATTTGAATAAAGGCGTAAATTTAAATTTAATAATCCATGCCTAAATATCTTCTTGGGCGCAAAGTAAGAATTACGTATTGTAATTTAATCAGAAATCTGAATTCTATGATTTAGCAGTTTTTAAGAAAAAGGTACATTATTAATTTCAAAATAACTTCCGAATCGTAAATAAGGTCCACCAGTGTACAAGTATTATATGATCAGAAAAAGTATAATAACTAGACATTTAATGAATAAAAAAATAAAAACTTTAGAGGTGTCAAGGGACACCCGGATGGAACGAAATTCCTTTCGATTCATTTATACGTTAATTGGTATCATAACAGTATGATAGATTTTCTCGACACCAACCTTACGACGAAAAAAGAAGCCAACATCACGAGGTGTTCCCAGGCAGTCACCCATCCAAGTACTGACCTCGCCCGACGTTGCTTAACTTCGGTGATCGGACGAGAACCGGTGTAATACAATAGCAAATAGCAAAAAAGTGTCGTGACAACTTTTCGTAAGAATTTATTCCGTCTAGCCCCCTTTCACAACGCGCGATAATTTTTTTAATATTTATCGAAATCACTTCTCAACTTATCTATTTTTCTCATAAACCCTTGACAACCCATACAGGATATATTTATATTAGGCGTAAACACAATTCACATTTTCTGTATTACTTTTATGTGAAATTTATTACCATTGTCAACATTTAATTATATTGACACTGTTTTTTGTAGGTTAATGCAATACGCGACCTTAATTATATCCTTATCCGTATGCAATATGCATTCAATGTATTATATGTATATATAGTTCAGAAACTTGTGTCACACCAAAACCTCACGAGCGCGATCGCAGGTATAACGAGAGAGAGACGGACCGATCTCCCGTCTCATCTCGAGCGCTGCCAGTCATTCCGCGAATGTATGAAGAAAAATGTATATCATAGTCGAATAAGTAAACTTGTCATTTTACACCCGAAATTTATCATCAAAAGTGTGAATAAAACGATAGATGTAATTTAAAATTTGAAAAAATTGTTATCTTCATTAATTCCTTACTTCCCAAAAACTTATATCACCAATAAGACGTTATCACGTAAACATCTCGATCGTAAACCTACTTTACAAACAACCAATATTTTTTTTCCAGTAATAAATGGCAGTCTACTGAAATAACAGTAGATCGGGAAGCATGTAAAGATATCAAATACGAGCACTCGACTCGAGTGGCACGGGCGGGTTAACTCGGCAGTCGGCCACTACGTCCCTTGTTCGCTGCTCCTATGTAAAAACATCGATCGACACACGCGACGCGCGTTCAAAATCCCGTTTGTTAATATTTCCACTCACAATTCTATTTATAACTCACTGTGATACATTCGTTTTTAATACGGAGAAGATTCGTGTTGTGTTGTGTCCATTGTGATTCCTAGAAAGTTGCCATTTTGCATAATGTGGCGTCGAACCTAAATTAGGACTGGAAGACTATTTTGTGCCTTATTAGAAGTAAATTGTGAAAATGGATTCAAAAGTCGTGCTTAAGGAGAAAAATCCACATGATAAAGCGAATATTATTTCGAAGATATTTTTATGGTAAGCAATTTTAAAACATTTACGTTGTATTCATTATGAAGGTAGTGTATTAACATTTAAATAACAGAGCTAAAACGTCGCGAATATTGGATTCGCTTAAATAACTATTCATGTTGATAAGTTGACCAAACGGTTGTGAAGGTCAAATCAGAGACCGTTACCATATCATGGTGACACGGATTTTGAGACGGTATAACAGATAAATAAATTGATCGATACATTTACATGTGCATAATAATTCAAGAGATATTTGATCTAGTTCAAAAACAAAACGTATTCTTATAATTTAAATATGTTGTTTTTTCGAACGCGTCTGTGTGACAATAATTTATTTTTAGATTAGGTATAAAACATTTCGACGACATCTTTTTTAAATGGGTAAAAAGAAAGGTCACGTTTGCCGTATTGTAAAATGTCATGAACAAAGAGCGTTTATAAATAAAAAATTACTGAGAAAATTATTCACTTCCTAATTATAATGTACATATTTACAATTTTCTTAAAATTAATAATACAAAAAAATAGAAATTAATCAAAAGAAAATTAAAACAAATTGTGGCAGCATTTCCTCGCTGTATTGCGCTATTTACTCGTTGAGAAAAGCAACAGCTCTGGGGTCACCGGTACTATCTACCAGGCGTCAACTTAAATCTTTATTAGCGCCTGTGCACTGGGAACAAAATCGAAATTGGAGGAAAGACTTGAGCCGTTTATTATTTTCCGCCTGCTCTGCGGCCCAGCTTCTATGCTTGTAACAAATAATTATATTATAACCTACAAAAATTACAATACCATATCCCAATTGCTCTTTACTAGTTTGAAGCTTAGAGCCATGCTTCATAATAATAATCTAGTGAATATTACGCTATTATTAAGGACGCTAATTAATTAAATACTTTAAATTTTCCCTTTCGTTTAGTTGTTTAGTTTGTTAGGTTAGATCAGAGTTCCCCAAACTTTTTTGTGTCGTAGACCCCTTGCCATGTTTTTCCGTGTCGGGTAGACAAAATGTATTGCGACCATAAAGCGAATACCAACATCCTACAACTTACACAATTTTATAAACATACTAGCTGGCCTGGCGAACATCGTACCGCCTAACAGTCGATTCTTTATTTTTAAAAAATACTTATTCTGCTATTCGGGACACCGGTGTAGCTAGTAAGATAAAAAAAAGAAAGTTGATGATACAACTAATAAAATATCTCAAAAAATAAAAATTTACCTTCCCGGAACCCCTCCACTAACACTTGAACTTTATGATATGGTATTAAAGTTCAAATCGCCTTTAAATATAATTACGAATATTTTGTATGGGAATATAGAAAAGTGTTGGTTTTAGACTTTTTCACTCAATTTTTTTTAATTTTTCTCTCTGTAAGAACCATCCTCGTACTTCAAGGAATATTATAAAAAAAGAATCAGACAAATCGGTCAAGCCGTTTTCATGTTATGTCGTGACAACGGAAAACGGGTTTCATTTTTAAGATATAATATTTTTTTTACTTCATAGGTACTTTTATAAATAATGTATATGTTTTGATATTATAAGATAGTATCGATACCTCCTAAGTATACTGAGTCAACTGACATTTTAGTAATTTTACAGGAGAGCCATTTTAAGGCAAATTGTTTATATTTTAATGAAATCAAACTAATTCGGAATAAATTAAATGTTTTTTTAATAAAGATTGAAAGCTCTTTCTTTGGTATAACATGATTTTGCTGAATTTTGTTTATAAATGATATTTTATGTACATGACTCATTATACACGGGCGGGACTCAATAGTAAAATGGTTTAACTACCAGTTATATTCATGTACGTTGTACATGAAAATCCATGGCTTACTCGAGAATATTACGAAATATGATAATCATTTTATTAATATCATACTACTTTTGGTTATTTTCGATTTTTTTTGTCCCACTTAATAATAAAATGTTTAAATTACATCACTTGACTCATTATACTAGGAAAGTACTTACCTATGTTAGTAGTTAAAACCTCAACGTATACTGGACTAATATAAGTAATCGAGGCTTTTTAACTCATTTTAGGTATTTCGAATACCTCACGAAATTAATAAAGGTTAGGAAGAAGTAGTCTCATTAACAAAACAACACATTTAAAGAATCACGATGTATTTTTCGTTTATACTAAGTAGGACCCTTTTTTGTAGCATGTAGTATCATTAAAGTTTCTTGAAAAGTAACAAACATCAATAAAAATAATAGAAACTAAAAATAGTAACTTACGTTAAACAATATTAATAAAAATAATAGATATGAATAATATAAATATCTAAAAATCTAGGAAATTCTAACGCTCAAAAAATTGCTATAAGGTTAAACAAAATAAATAAAAATATTAAAGGTTGAACGAATCAAAAATCAGTCTGAATCACTATCTTCTGCTCCATTAGAGTTATTTAGATAGATAGATAGATCCATCATTAGTAGTTGTCCAGTTGTTTATAAGTTTTGACTTTGATTTGAAGTCCTTTATTAAATCTAAAAGCTGTATATCATTGATCAGGCATATAAAGCTTTTTATCTTTGTCTGTCTTTCAATTAAAGCGTGCATACTGTCGCCTTCACTTTGTGAATGACCCACTATTAGAAAGCGATGGCTAAATAGCTATACTACACTTTAAACTACCTAACATATACATTAAGAAATAAATCCTATTTCTATTTTGACCTTCACCACCCGTATCTTCTATAAACTTAAAATGATAGCTGGAAATTTCAATTGCACCTCTCTTTGCTGTCTGTTGATACCATCAAAAGCAATCACCTTGGCGAAATCCCAGAATTAATATCGTGAAATTATACAAATAATGTTTCCGTTTATAATAAAAAGTACTCACGCTTCCGTGAGGTACATACATTAAGACACTTTTGAAGATCAGATGCTGATGTAAGGATTTCATCATTTTGTAACGCTGATTTTTTATCTTTTGTTTTCATCTTTCTAGGTTTCTCTTTTTTTTTAAATGCTCTTCATGCTTTTCTTTATCTACCTGCAGAACTTGCTTGTTATTTTCATAAATGTGACATTGTTCACAAATATCTTTTTTGGGTTTATAAAACCTATATATAGATATTGTCTCACGGTAGTCCATAAACCATTCGATTCATGAACAGTTTTGGGAAGGATAAAAAGCCTTCCGGATAATGTTTACTTGATTTTTGGCGAGTGTAATGTGACTCTACAGGAGAAAATGCTTCATCGTGATCTATAACACTGTGAACGTTATCGGATGGATTATATGTTCATCCAAAGACCACGCTGATCTGATTTAATAAATCCATTACCTTTATCGGACTTTTCTAAATCTGTATAAGCAAAATCAAAACTAATAGAAAGGGTTCTCAAGAACATAGTTTTGCAAACCGATATTTTTGTGTTCTTAATAATATTATCTCCTTCACTGCTTTTTGTATCGACAATATTTTTTCTCTTTTTTTCCAGCTTTTACAACATATCTTGCCAAAAAACCCATTGTCTTCGGTGGTCCAATAATCCAAAACATTCTGTTAATTTCTCACTCCTTTTTTTTTCGACAAGTTGAGGGGCAAGAAGTTTTCATAATTCTCGTAGCATGTACTCTTCCGTTTCTACTGACATATTCCAATCCTCTATTAAGCTTATATTTCCTCTCCTTATCCTTAGATTTTTTATGAAAACTCTTAGCCTTTCTTTATCTTTTTTCGCAATGGAAATGCGCTTTTGGCGTTATTGGACGATGAGTATGGGATGTCATTAATGTCAGAAATGAACAAGAGATGAGTCAAAAGAATTATACGGCGATGGTACTGGAGTAATATCACAATAATTTTCTATAATGCTATTCTGGATGGGCGAATTACCTGGAGTGTTCTCTATGACTGATGGCGATCGATCTCCTTTTTGAGTTCAGTTATCAACATTCGATACCCAAGGCGAAGAGCAAAGAATATAATCTAGGTATAATATGTAAGCATTAGAAGGGATATTCTGCGATACTTCCTTGCTATCATTCTAATCAATATCATCAAGTATTGATAGCTCCTCTTCCATAAAATTTGCATCCGGTGGCAATGGAGACTCTAAAACAAACAACAACAATTCATATTTTTATATTTAACGTGCCAATATCAAGTTATAAAATTTATAACACATAAAAAAATATATTATACCACAATTAAAACAAATATATCAAAAATTGAATTAGTACATTATTATAGCCAGATAAATCAAGTGTCTTCTTTATAAAGTTTGTTCGTTGTAAACAGGTGTAAATATAGTTGTATCAGTATACGGCGTACTAAGCAACGTGTAACAATTATCAAACAAAAATGGCAAAATCACACTATATTATGTAACATAAATAAAGTATATCAATGTAACTTACCATATTCATCCCTGTTTTGGATTATATCACCGATTCCTGAGATATTGCTAATTGTATCATTAGTATTATTCACCTTATTATTGAGAAAATTAAAAAAATTTCGCGCCCTCGCCGTCATTTATCGTATACTGAGCCATAATACACTTGTATCAATGCGTCCCTCCTCACGCCCCGCGAATACTGATACAATGTTATTTGGATCAGTATACAATGTACGATTTTAACTGATGTTGAAATTGATTTAGTATTCGTGAAATTATCTCGGTAATTATAGGTCTTTTTTAAAAAAAAAATAACACTAACATTAAGATCATGGTTTATTATGTACTTTTGTATAAAAAAAACAAAATACCTAAATTTGTTAGATGACTCAGTATACTTAGGAGGTATCGGTATGATGTAAGTAAATAGGTACTATCAGTGTATGTGTTGAGATCCACTATCGTGGACCTTTTCATTTCATGGATCCCCAAATTTTTTTTCGCTGACGTAAACCCCTGGCAGGTTGTCATAGACCCCTAGGGGTCGATATAGACCACTTTGGGAATCACTGAGATACTAACTTTAATTATCTAATAAAAAGCGTCGGGGAAACTTAAATGTGACGCGGGGAGTGTGACATTTAGTTCGTGAGGTACCCACTATAACCTAATTACTATTCGGCAAGCGTTATTTCATTTATTAACATATTGGTGGTTATGCCATTAAATTGTAGCTTATGTGAAACGTTGGTAATTATTTTGATAAGGATGTATTTTTATAAAAAAAAAGGACGCTTATTGTGACGTAACTATAAAAGATAGAGACATGCTGTCGGGACAATTTTTATAGATAGTGATGAGTCCTAAAAAAATGTAATACATCATTTTGTTCTATCATTAATAGTTTTCGCAGCGCACACGATTGAAGGAAGTTTTTTGTTTATTTTTTACACCTCGGGTTAGATTATTCAAGTTTTAGTAAGCATCCCTAATTTTTTTTGAAAATAAGACATAGCCTATGTCACTCGGGAATAGTGTAGCTTGCCAACGGTGAAAGAATTTTTGAAATCGGTCCAGTAGTTTCGGAGCCTATTCATTTCAAACAAACAAAAAATCAAACCTTTCCTCTTTATAATATTAGTATAGATGTTTTTAATTATGAAATCGAATGTAGGACTATGACATAACTTTGTCATCAGAATGCAGATAGTATGCACTGACCTCAAATCTCACGGTTCTCTTTTGTTGGGCGAAATATTTTATTACGTTTAATTTTAACTAGTTAAGATAAAGTAGGTTAAGGAACGAAATTATCTTTAATCTGTTTTATCATATAAATAAATATATCTATATATGTATATTAATATAATGACAAACATAATATATCATGACGTTATATCGATATTTACCAGATATTTTCAATAAGTATAATATATAAAATTATTAAAAATGAATCCCTATTTCCCTTGGTTACGACATCACGCGTGAACGGCCGGACCGAATTCGCTAATTTTTTTTTTGTTAAGAAAAAACTAAGAAAACTGCGCGGAAAATAAGAAAATTTAAGAATATTTAACCATCATACAATTCAAACTTTTTTGATGTAACTTATGGCGTTTGACATAATATTGACAGAATGTGTGCTGCAAATATTGTCAAAGAGGATGTAAGAAAAATGAATATCGTTTAAAATAAATGCTTCGATCGGAGTTGTTATAGTGATAAAATACATTTAAAATAATATCCAATAAATTTATTTGAAAAAGGTAAAATATGTAATAGACTATACTTATAACTAGATCAGAACAACATCAAAAAGCTTTTAGAAAGGGAGACAAGAAGAAACTGTATGAGCTAATATGTAGGTATATAATATATAATTCTGCTGAACGTGTGTATGTCACTGAACTCCTCTTAAACGGGTGGACCGATTTGAATGTTTTTGGATGCGTTTGGCTGACGGTGGTTTAGATTCAAAAATCAGCCCAGCAGATGGCGCTGCACTCGATTCTTTCATACTTTGATTCATAAAATCCCAAAAAAAAATTCATACTTTGTTTAATATCCTAATCGCTTGAAATATCATGCAGGGCAACGTCTGACGGATCCGCTAGTATATTCATACAAATTAAAAAGGAGTGCTAATTCATATTTAAATTAGTCATTTTTTATGTATGTATATCCTTCACTTTCATCACTTTTATGTCAAAAGTATTTCCGAACCAATTCGAGTCTCAAGAAAAGAGCGTACCTATCCTTAAAAGGCCAGCAACGCACATGCGAGCCTTCTGGGAGGCGGTATCGCTTAACATCAGGTGAGCTTCCTGCACCTTTACCTTCATAAAGTAAATAGTTATATATTTTATTCCAATATATCAATATCAATAACATAACATGCTTTGATTGATATGCAAGGTAAACTTTATATGCACAAATATATTTCTCAACCCACTTATTAATATTATAGTATGTTATAGTAAATGAACTTTTAATAATCCTTATCTCAAAAAATAATGAACCGATTTTGATGAAACTTAGACTTCTCAAATCATCTCCATATGACCGTATTAACTGTCAAATATGTCAAAGTTTACAAGTCTATCTATACATACATATAGATCTTGATCTAATTATCGCTAAGGATGACATTCAGAGTCCAGAACCGTTGTCTGACGTACGTCAAAAACATATTCGTTTTGACATACGATAATTCGCGCCAAATCCTACGCCATGATTGTCTCTAGTTGTCTTTGTTCCTTAATTACATAAAAGTAGTTTAGCAACTGTCACATAATAGAGGGTATTAAAACATGAGCGTAGTTTTTTGATTTAACACGAGTGTATACAGGGTGGCCAAAAAGTCGTGGATCAAACGCAAATAGGGGATAGATGAGGTCATCAGCGGCAAAAAATTGTTCTACGGGAGGTCCCTAAGGTCAACCCCTGCAGAGTTATGATTTATTTTGGTTTTTATATGAAAATTGACTTTTTTTACTAATTCTTCTTAAAATTCGAAAATATCTACATCCTGTTTCTTTCTCATAATATTCACTAGATTGGTACTGATGAGTTCTTGCGTTAGACATACTATTTATAGTTGTTTATTGAGTGTATTCAAGATAATATTAAGTGATCCGATATAACATTTTTTCAAATCATAATTTTTTCTTTACTTTGGACCCCACTGTGAAAAAAAATTACTCTACCGAAAAGTGTCCCTGTACTACAAGTTTTGGCGCATTTAATAGGGATTCTGAAAAGGTATTACACGTGGCCATGAGTTGCTCTAATATCTTTCTAGGAAGAATTACAAACAACGATTGTGAAATAATAATTGTATTAAAACAATTATTTCTCAATGGTTGTTTGTAGGAAACAAATTATTTTACAATAAAATATGCTCAAAATTCCTGACTCTGACCATAATACTTAATCTGCACCGTCTAATCAAATTCCTACGTAACCCTCCAGCCATCTGTCCAATTTTTTGAATTTAGTCCGATTCACACAGTACTGGTCACAGGTAGGTAAATAATCTATCATAAGTCCGAATCGTTGTTGTTTTTTCGTCCCAGAAAGATTTTAGAGCAACTCATGGCCATGTGTAATACCTTTTCAGAATCCATATTAAATGCGCCAAAACTTGTGATACAGGGTCACTTTTCGGTAGAGTAATTTTTTTTCACAGTGGGGTCCGAAGTAAACAAAAAGTTTTGATTTGAAAAAAAAATTATATCGTATAACTTAATATTATCTTCAACACACTCAATAAACAACTATAAACAGTATGTGGTAAGCAAGAACTCATCAGTACCAATCTAGTGGATATTATGAAAAAGATACAGGATGTAGATTTTATCGAATTTTAATAAGAATTAGTAAAAAAAAGTCAATTTTCTTATGAAACGCAAAATAAATCATAACTCTGCAGGGGTTGACCTTAGAGACCTACCGTAGAACAATTTTTTGCCGCTGATGACCTCATCTATCCCCTATTTGCGTTTGATCCACGACTTTTTAGCCACCCTGTATATGCAGTTGCATACACTACTTTATTTAATCTCATGACTATAGGTAGCTTACCACAGATAATATGTACTTAAATTGGATTAAAACCTTCTTGGTCGGGACACATTGTACTTTAATAATTAAAAAATTGTTTTAAAGCATTGTTTTGTTAGGAGAATAATGCTTTAATTTAATTTTTTAATATTCTTAATAAAGTATGTAAATAAAATATGTCTATAAAAGTCTGTATTTAATTTCATAATTAGAATATAAGAATATGAATGAGATTATATAAATATAATTAACATAATAGTTATTTAAATATATTTTCATAAATATGTTGTGTAAACGTAATTATGTACTTTAAAATTACAGTAGGTAACTACTGGTATTATCAATGTTTTTATGCTATTGACAGAGTATTAACGTAATGAGTATAATAGATAAAAAAAATATTGTCTATACTATTATTGTCTATATATTAAAATCGTGTGTCTACTTTGATTTTTCTATGCAGTTAAATACTTGATCGAGAAACCACATTTACTAGAACTATGACACCCGTATCTTATCTATATTGTATTCATACATTCTATATTGTTTTATAATCATAACAATCAAATATACAATTTTCTTAATCTATATAGTAATAATAAAAAATAAAAATTAAAACAACATGCAGCATTTCCTCGCTGTATTGCGATACTTCTTCGTTGAGGAAAGCACCAGCTCTGGGGTCACCGGTAGTACCAGACGCCTAATCTTTAATTAAATTCTATAATTGTATTCAAATAAAGTCAAACTATACTGTGTGCGCTGTAGCATGGTGACAATTGCGTGTTGTTCCCACGAGAATGTAAGCGTGTGCTTCTATTTCACCATGCCTCCTGCTGATAGAGAACAAATCTTTGTTTTTAATTTATTTTACTATTAATAATTAACTATTAGTTACTCAAGATGTCATGTGGAACATGGTGTAATGGTTGCAGCTCCTTATAAAAATTGTGTAAAACAAAAAACTTGGCGATAAAAGGTGGCGGAGAGTTTATTGCCAATTCTTCTCTTCCGTTCTACGCCCTTGATTTGAGAACTGGCACTAAATGTAAAGCATTTCATATATACGTACCTTTGTTTTTTGGCGTTTATATGTATACATTCTGTTACCTATATGATTAAATGATTTTTTACTTTTATAAATAAATATTACCAACAACACAGGAATGTTCTAGAGTCGGCTATAAAATGCGTTAATCAGGTGTAATTAATGTAGTTATTATAATAATAAAAATAAATACTTTTTATACACGAGTAACTTATGGTTTAAGTTGGTTAGTTCGTGAATCATAGGCCGGGTGATTTGTACCAGTATGGCGGTTCTACAGGGAAAAAGTTAAGTTCTTTCTTCTGCAATGAAAAAAAGAAAAATGATGGTCAGAGCGCTGGTACCGGCAGCCTAATCGCCTTTTCTTGATCGGTCCAGCGAGTAGAGGATTGCCCTCGAGGTCTACTAGATACGCTAAGCTTTTCTAGACTTTCTGGATCTCTGTCTAAAAAGCTCAGGATGTGTGGGTAACAAAGTGTCGATTTTTTCTGTCTTAGTATACACACACATAGACACGTTTATTTGCTTAGTTTCCTCCTTCCTGTATACAATATATGTATTCAATTTATTCACCTAAAAAACTACATGATATAAAATCATAGGCGCCATTTTTTACGTAAGCGTAGGTCAAGGTTGAAAAACAGGAAAAATCGATATATTTCTTACTGATTGTGTTGTACGCGTCTATGGTTTGTCATTGTCTTCAATGCTATCTACTTCTATGTAAATTGTCAGAGCTGTGTTTTTTTTTTTATTGAACAGGAGGCAATTGGCCAGGATGGAAATATTTAAAAATAAATAAATCAGTAGCGCTACAACGTCTTTAGGTCTTGGCCTCAGATTTCTTAATCTGTTTCTTCATCATTTTTAAATCTAAACGCCGTCGACTTTTTGGGTCTAAGACATGTCGGTTTCCTCACGATGTTTTCCTTCACCGTTCGAGCAAATGTTAAATGTGCACATGGAAAGCAAATTCATTGGTGCACAGCCAGGGTTCGAACCTACGACCTCAGGTAAGAGAGTCGCACGCTGAAGCCACTAGGCCAACACTGCTCTAGATGATAACGTTTGGTTTTCCTATTTATTGATAATAAAAACTGGAAGTAACTGTACATTTAGAAGCAATAATTATTTTACTGACGTTCATAAGTGTACATCGTCACCTGATGTTAACTGATACCCCCGTGATACCGCGGTCAAGGACGTGACAAGGCCGAGTATTTTGGCTAAGATTCGTTAATGGATTTTTTTTTTTAATTTTTAAAGACAATTCACAGCAATTGACCTAGTCCCATGCTAAGCTGGTGAAGCTTGTGTTATGGATACTAGGCAACGGATATAAATACATATTATAGATAGATACATATATAAATACATATTTAAACATCCAAGACCTAAGCACAACACCAAATGCTTATCACATCGATGTTCGTCTCAGCCGGGGATCGAACCCGGGACCCATGGATTTGCAGTCAGGGGACTAACCACTAGACCAATGAATCGTCAAACTGTTTCCAGGGGAATCGATTAATGGATGGTTAAAATGTGGCGGATTGTGAGGTCCGGTATGGCTAAACAATATATTGAAACAGTAATTTAAGATAATAATTATTTATGATCAATACGTGGAGTACTAAACCGAATTTGAAGAAATTTTGACTGTTATGACACCGGGATATACTCGATATTAAGACTTAAAGCCCTATCCCAACACGAATTCCTGTGTTAGTGTCTCGGGGTGGACTGCGGGGCGCAGTGGAAAGCTGGAGCACTGAGGCGCGCCGGCCCGTAATGACAATTAGTTGTCTAAAACATTAAATGAAATTTTGTAAATTTCTTTTAACTGAAATGGTAGGGGAGCCCACGATGCTAAATGGGGATTTACTCGAGCGTCGTAGAGACCTATTGGGATGCAAAGCTTAGATAATAAGAAGAAAAAAATGTTATATGATATATACCTTTTCATCGGTGGGGGAAGCGGCTATAGATTGTTAAATATGTAAAAAAAAACTGTTGCATGGACATCCTCGAGCGCGTCAGATATTGATAGCATCAATGCCCTACGTATTTTTAATAATGTACGTATGTTAATCTGATCGTTTGCATGATGCGGGTGGTTGTATTTAAGGGTTGAAAATGAAAAAAAAAAAAAATATCGAGCGCGTCAGATTTTCTAAGGGAGTGTTAATCACTATGACGATGTATTCACTAATCTAACGATTTCGATGGGACGCTATCCCACGGCCATTTTCATAATTTGCAAAAAAAAAATCGCAATTTTGAAATACTCAAGCGCGTCAGATTAAGATATATGTGGTTCATCTTTATGTTCTAAACGTACTGTCTCATAATCTGACGATTATCTAGACTCTAGATTCTAGAGGGATTCGCCTGATCTGACAAATTTTTTTTAGAAAAACGGTTCACCTAAAGGGCCATCCCTGCAACTTCCCGCTAATTCCATTCGTGGGCGCTTAAAATTGATATTTTGAGCTCGCTGAGTTCAAAGAAATAACATTTCTATGCATTTGAGCTCTCCCAGCTCGAAAGTCTGATAGAAGTTTCATAGAACACTATTTTTGGAATTTTCAAACCGCAATAACTTTTGAATGGATCAAGCAATTTTTACGCGGTTGGTGGCATTCGACGCAGTTTTATCATCCTCTTAAGTAATTTTACAATTTTAATTTATCGAACCACAAATTTCGGAGTAATCCCGAAAAAACACTTTTTCGGGTTTCTTTCGTTCACGATATCTCTCGAACGAATCAACCGCTTTTGACCAGCTTGGTAACGATCGACGTGGTTTTTCAAGCTCAAAGGCGGATTAGTTTTTGAAGTTGATCGATAAAGAAACCACTTAAAAAAAAATATTTCTTATTTTTTTAAGATTTTTCAAAATTTCTCAAAATATATCGGTCCGAATCGGTTCAAATTCACAGGAAATGTAATTTTGAAGGAAATATTTAGAACGCCGTTTAGTAGATTCCGATCGGTTTAAGGAAATGTAGGCATCACGCAGCTGCACGCATTTAACTTTATCAACTAATTTTTGTTATTTCGGCTTGCGGAAATCGTCAGATTATATATTTTTCATTATTCTTGAATTATTTCCTTCAAAATAAAAAAAAATTAGCTACGCTCGAGAATGTCGAGATGACGTTTTTTTTTACAACTTTGTTGCCCTCCCCTTCGTCACTCTCAAATTGTCAGATTAGTGGAATATACACTTTTTAGGATGTAATTAACTCACCCTACCTTAATCTGACGCGCTCGGGAATTTCTGATGGTCAATTTTTTTTTACTAATCTGATCCTGTCTCCTTCACAGACGGCCTTATATATGGGCCTCATATTTTGTGGAGGTCTTAACCGGGTACAAGGTATCCCCCTATATCTTAATCTTAATCTGCCGCGCTTTAGTAAATCCCGAAATCCCCTCTTCGGCTCCCCTACCAAAATGAATTACTTGGCTTGCGATAAAATATATCGTGTATTTCAAAATCATGTTCAATATACACTTTCGTCATAAAATGAATTCAAAGTGTCAAAAATTGGCTTTTTTTATTTTATAGTAAGGGGCAAACGAGCTTGCGGAACGACCAAAAAGGGTACTTTTCACAGCCCATAGACACCCATTTTTAGTGGGTGCGTTGCCGGCCTTTGTTGCTGGCTATTGTTGGATTTTTTTTATCGAGCGAAGTTATTTAAATCGTGTACCGATGTTTCAAAATGGATACATAAACTACTCAACTTCCCCATTTCCCCAAAATGGAAAGAAACATTGTATTTTTTTGTTTGAGTTTGCCGATCATATCGGTCCTTAACGAAATTGGACAAACATACACTTATAATAATAAGCCTTTATTTATCCACATCTTATTTACAAAACTAAATGTATACAATTTTACTTTCCAACTTTAAGAAGAAGATTTCCAACTTTTTCCATCCTATTTCATTTCTTGCCGTCATCATCAAATACATACCAGTACCAATCTTGTCGGCCCATCACTCTTTTGGCCAGCCCTTGGGTTTCCTTTAAGAAAAACATACTTACCGAGACCTACATTAATCACACTACATCCAATCCACACATTACTTCATCCTCCTTTTGAAATCGGTTAAAAATTGTTGCGAGAATTCCAACGTTATCAACACAACGTATAATTGAAAACACGCTTCAATGTTTTTTTTAAATTGGCTTGTGTTTATGACAATTTCAAAAGTTGTTTTGTTGATAATTTAGTGATTATGATGCTTGTATGGACTTATTCCAGCTGTGGGGCTGTACATCCAAATAATCCAACGATTCCAAAGTGCACAGGAATATCCAATGCTCCCTGGTAATTTTGCAATAACGATCTCCATCGGGACCTTAATGTACAGGACTTCGCCACAATAGTCAAAAAGATTGCTGGGGCCCACGAACAAAGGCTCCATACATGAATGTATGTAATGTTATAACATTCCTTAATAAAAGGTCTACAAAAGTTTATTTTCATTAAGGGTCTGTTTCACAATGTATGGATAAAGTACCAAATAGCTATGCAACACATATTTATGTGTATATCAATATGTGTGTATAAATAATTTTATTTGGAAGATAAATTGTGCTATTTGACATTCATCGGACTCATAACTTATGATGGACTTTATGTGACGAAAAGCGCTATCTGAGATTCGTGAAACGCAACAATGATGTTTATCCTACCAATAAGTAATAAATAGCTAATTTGGAACTTATGTAGAACTTATCCGTACATTGTAAAACAGACCCTAAAGCAAGACATTACTTTTTAAATCCAAATGTTTAACAAGCAATGACAAATGATTTCGCGCCTTTTTACTGTTGCTTACATTTTTCTTTTTAATTTGGCGCGCGTTTAATTGACAGCCATGTTATACATTCGTGTACGACCTCTTTGGTAACGAAAACTATTTTACTATATCCATATTTTTATCTTTTAACTATTTATAGGAAACCTTTATTTAAGAATTAATTCTACTATCATAGTATGTGCGCAAATCACTTGCTTAGCTTTATCACGTTATCTGTTTATATTTGCACTACATATACATCTGTTATCTTTGGAATGGCCGCGTGCCAAATCAACACAGCATTGTTCTAAATAAAATAAAGCCACGAGGAACGTTCGAACCCCGTCTGTGCACGAACTTTCTATGTTTATTTATAAAACCTTTTTTCTAAACTTTGCGAGAAAACTTGCTTATGCCTTAGACCCAAACGGTCGACGGTGTCAGGCACAGGAGGCTAATCACATGCATTACTGTTCTTATCTCTTTGACGGCTCATTGGTCTAGTGGTCAGTACCCCTGACTGCGAATCCATGGGTCCCGGGTTCGATCCCCGTCTGAGACAAACATCGATGTGATGAGCATTTGGTGTTGTGCTTAGGTCTTGGGTGTTTAAATATATATTTATATGTCTATCTATCTATAATATGTATGTATATCCGTTGCCTAGTACCCATAACACAAGCTTCACCAGCTTAGCATGGGACTAGGTCAATTGGTGTGAATTGTCCAATAAAAAAAAATAAAAAAAAATATAAAATATAAATATATCTCTGGACGGGAGCTCCCCATTACCAGCACCTTCCACTTGACCGTATTCAACGAAGAGCGATTCGGATCGTCGACGACCAGTCACTTTCCAAGTAGCTTGATCCCTTGACGTTGCGTAGAGATGTGGAGTATCTCCTACCGCATTTAGCATGGAGAGCGTTCAGAGGAGTTGTTCGGATTAATACCTGCAGCTGACGCCCGTCCGTCGTTCCACAACTGAGCGTTTTTAAGGCAGTTTCTGCCCCGCATTACCACTTTTTAGAGCCAGCTACCCATTGAAGTATTTCCGAACCAATTCGACTTAGGATCCTTCAAGAAAAAAACGTACCAACTCTTAAACGGCAACGCACTGGCCCTCTGACATTGAGTGTGTCTATGGGCGGCTATATCACTCACGTCAGTTGAGCCCCCTAATTGCCCCAAGTGATATTTAAAAAAAACACATATTTGCCTGGTTAATTTGTTTTTTATGTGCATCATACTTGAACGGTACCTAAATCTACCTGGCTTCAAAAATATCACGCATCAATCCAAGCCCAATACTACACACACACACATATACTGTGTGGTCTTTGTTGCACACAGAGCGTGCAACAAAGATGTCGAGAGGGGTGAGCTTTAACCCGTTAGGGGCATATGCCCTCTTCGGGTGGTGTTTCCATGTTCGCCCTGCTAATAAAAGGCGGCACAGGGGCGGGCATTATAGCCCTTGGTGGGGCAAGAAGACGTGGGCTTAACTGGCTGCGCGATTTTAGAATCATGGGTTGTGAATCCAGGTGGTGAGGGGTAATCTCAACGTGGCCCTGGTGTGTAACCGAGAGAGACCCAGAAAGTGAACAGCGATCCCAATGGTCTAAGATCCCGATATACAACGACCTTCACCGAGATGCTTATTTAATGAAACGTATTTTATATTTAATTTAATATGTCAATAAATATAATCCATATGGGTTGCCTAGCAAATTTCAGTCCAGAGTATTTTAATTTAAAAAAAAAAATTTTTAAACATTTCACCGGTATGATTATTAGATAAATTCTATACCAATCGAAAGTATGAAGCCCATCATAGAATATGCAATCGTTAGGTTGTTTTTAATTAATTAATTATTTATGTGTATATTTTTTATGTGACACTGAAGTAGGTATATATGTCACCGTAAAATTGTAAAAACCGTTAGATTTTAATCTATCTCGCGAGATTGTAAACTGTCGAAAGATTGTGAACCTCAACGAACTGCTTACAAATTAACGTATTATTATTCGGTAGTTATATGAAATTGTTGGGAAGTAAAATTAATCTGTAATTGACCAAAGAAGTTTGAATGATAACTAAGTGTAGTACAATCTACCGAATAATAATACGTTAAATTGTAAGCAGTACGCTGAGGTGTTTGCAATTTTACGTTAACATATACACATCTTTAGTAAAAAAGAACGTTATAGTGATACATATATAATACTACCCTGATTAAATAAAAATATTGATTGAAAAAAATTTGGACTGAAACTTGCTAGGTAACCCATATGGATTATATTTATTGACATATTAAATTAAATATAAAATACGTTTCATTAAATAAGCATCTCGGTGAAGGTCGTTGTATATCGGGATCTCATACTACAAGACCGAGGGTGTAGCGCCACTGTTTTATTCTTTAATCAATTCGTTTGGCTATATGATTCAACAAATGTCGAGTTGATTATCATCAATTGAACAAATTGAGATCTATTTCACTACAATACAAATGCATGTCGCAATGTACTTGGCTTACGTCAGGAGTTTTAAATGATTTAAACAAACAAATCTCGTTTTCTCACGTTCGTTCTTTTAAATGAACCTGATGAATATAAAATAAATGTGTGCAATTCACACGTGGTAGAAGAAAAACCTTCAAATATTTTCAAGATAATGAGACGAATATAATTTTAATTTTTATAACAGGTAATTAGTTAGTGTGCCTTTTAAAATAAATTAAATTAGACGTTTTTCATTATCTAAATGTATTTATACTTTTCTTTAAATTAATTTTTTATTTTAAGTTTTAATAAGTACATTTTTTTTTTTCTCACAGTGGTTGCCTGGAAGAGATCGCTCGAAAGCGATAAGGCCGCCAGTTGCCCTCCTTTATATTTAAATATGTTAAATTTTTTATTGTAATGCTACGAAATGTAAAAAAATAAATCAATCAAATAAATAACGTTGGAAATTCGATGAAACGACAGTGAAAGAGACAGACACATAAATTCATAAGATTTAACGTGGGATTTCATGAGATAAGAAGCATTATACAGTGTATAAATTTAGTCGAAGTAAATAGTGTATATAAGGCTCAAAAGAAATGTATTAGAGCAATTTGTGGAGCAAACTGTCTTGATAGTTGTGTACCCTTATTTAAGAAGCTCAAAATTTTATCTCTTTCCCTTTATTTATATTTTAGAAATGTCCTTATTCGTGCATAGAAACATACATATTATTAAGTCGAATGTAGAAGTCGAAGTAAGAAGTATACATGGGGAGAAATTGGCTGTGCCAAAAATCACTCTGGAGCTGTTTCGGAAAAACACCTTTTGTATGGCAATTAAGGTTTACAATAATTTACCAAAAGAATTAAAAGATCTTCCGACCAGTCTTTAAAAAGCGACTTGGTGTATTACTTTTGGAAAAAATGCTACTATTTAATAAATGATTATTTGCGTGAGACACTGTAATTGATATAAATTTAATAAAGTATGATATTTACGATACAAATAATATAAGAACTGACCAATTCATATGACTAATAATGTAAAATTCCTTTAAAGACAAATTTGCGTGCCATTGTGTGTGGCAGAATATGCGAACTTACGATAGCACCTTACACACTTTTGTACCTATATACTTGCAATAAATAAATTATTGAAGTGAAACTTCTTTATCGGGGTTGAAAAAAAATTTAGTGTAACATATTTTCGTTACGCGTCAGCGTCACATTTTTCGGTTACGCACCATGTTGCTTTTTGAAGTCAAACTTCTTTATCGGCGTTGGAATGAAAGTTCTTTATCGACGTATGGGAGAAACCATGGGACGCCATCTTTTTCTTGTCCCTACCACGGTTGATCCGAAGAGATTCGAAGCCATTAATAACAAAAATATATAATAACGATAACAATGATAGTAATAATTCTATTACAATTAATGAAATTCTGTAATAATCTTAGTAGTAATTAGGTAAAATTAATTAATTGTATTTGTATTCATGTCTATGATAGATAATAAAAGCCTTTCGTTCAACTTTATTTAACCAATTTCGTTAAGTTGCATATAGTAGATCATTTTTCGAAAAATAAGGTCATAAAGAAGTTTCACTTACGTGTGTACACCTAGTACACGCACACATTTTTATTTAAATTATATGTGTGTATTTGATTATTTTCTGAATTAAACACATATCTTAGTGTTGTTCGGCATTTGAGTAAAGAAAAATTTCTTTTCAGTTGGAGCCTGCCATTATTTTACAAGGGCTACAAGCATGGTATCAACGTGGAGGACCTGTGGCAAGCGAGGGATATCGACCATTCAGGCAAACTTGGCGACCGTCTCGAGGAAGCCTGGAATACAGAACTGAAAAGATCACGCACTAATAACACAAAGCCATCCCTACAACGAGCTTTGGTTTCGTGCTTTTGGCTGGAGTATATGTTGATTGGTGTACTGGTCGGAATACTTTTTATTATACTATGGTAAGTTGGATCTGTAATTTGTTATCTGCGATATGCCAAATCTCTGACAGCTGTCATGTATTAGTATTTCGATGGAGCAGTGTGTGACTTAAACTGTCGTAGGTTCGAACTTGCACAAATGGATGTTATGAGCGTAAAAAGTCGACGGCGTGTGTCAGGCACAGGCTGATCAGCTATTTGCCTATTAGGAAACAATCAAAGAATACAGAAATCTAAGAACCAGACTTTAAAAGATTGTCACGGTTTATTTTTGACGTGACAACGTCTTATAATTCGATGGAGCCGGCTGCACGCACGAAAAAACATGACTCATGCGGCGTTACCTCGCTCTGAGGCGTTCCATTTAAAATTGACATAATTGTATTTATGCGTACAAATAAATGTAACTTGATTAATTCAATTGTGATTTCCATTTACCTCCTTCTCTATATCCATACATAATACCTATCAAACAAATATTTTTTTTTTTTTTTTTAATGCAACCATCTCATCAATATTTTTTATGATGTTGTCACGTTCAACTATCGTCAGTAAACCGACTTTACAGACAACCGATTTTTTTAGATAATTTGTAATGGCGGGTTAAGTCGCTATCAATTAGAATTTGGTACTTATCTATTAAGCTAAAACGGATTATATATTTAAACAATATACAGAAAGTATAAGTATGTATATGTTAACGTAAAATTGTAAATACCGTTAGATTGTAATCTATCTCGCGAGATTATAAACTGTCGAAAGATTGTGAATCACAGCGTACTGCTTACAATTTAACGCATTATTATTCGGTAGATTGTAATCTATCGAAGTGAAACCGTCAAATTGTGAAACGGATCGAACCTCGCGCGCTGATTGGTTGAACGGAATATGCCCCGCGCCATATTTGTTTGTTAATTCGTTTGTTGTCGAACGTAAATTGATTGTTTTGATAATTGTAAATTGATGCCGTGTTGAAAGTAACTCACAGCTTTAGAATTAGTTATATGAAATTATTGGAAAGTAAATTAAACTGTGGTTGACCAAAGAAGTTTGAATGATAACTAAGTTAGTGTTGAAAATGAAATAAAAGAAAATTTCATTAATTTTTCAATTTTAATTTGTGTGAAGAGAAAATATTGTTACGTTTCTGATTTTTTTATTTTGATATATTTTTTTATCATGTGATGTCAGATTTATTGATGTGCATTCATTTTATTAGACGGATACCCTTGTTTCATTCCTAACTCTATAGACATATAACGGTCTAATATAAAGCCGACCAATCAGGGACAACCTTCGGACAGTTGACAATTTTAGATTGTAATTTGACAAAAGAACAAAATCAAAGTTGAAGAAGAGTCCTATATTTGAGCTGTTTATTATTTTCAGAAATTAAAAAAAATCTGTGGCGCTAGGTCTAGGTCTTGGCCTCAAATTCTGAATCTGTTTCATGATCATTTTTAAATCTAATAGGCAAGTAGATGATCAGCCTCCAGTGCCTGACGCCGTCGACTTTTTGGGTCTAAGACATGTCGGTTACCTCACGATGTCCTTCACCGTTCGAGCCAATGTTAAATGCGCAAATAGAAAGAAAGTCCATTGTTGCCGGGGATCGAACCTACGACCTCAGGTATGAGAGTCGCACAAAACTTGCTGAGTTTCTTGCCCGTTCTTCTTAGAACAAGGCCTCCTGGTAGTTTTGCGAAGATGGCGTAGTCTTGCTCTTTTGTGAATTTTGTAAACGTTGTTGACATTCATAAGCATGCTCTAAGAAGCATCTAAATTGAATAAACGTATTTTGATTTGATTTGATTGATTTGATTTGCACGCTGAAGCCACTAGGCCAACACTGCTCAACTTTTCAGCAATTACATCTCTCTTTTGTTTCAGGCCCATGATTCCATTTACGCTAGCACTATTTATTGGATATTTCTCCGGGGAAAAAACACCGGAGTCGTACAGAGACGCTCATATCTACAATTTCCTTTTGAATTTCATAACAGTCAACACAGCGATATTTTTATGTCACTCACAATTGGGTCAAGGGTGCGTTGGCATGCGGGTGAGGATAGCGTGCTGCTCGCTGATATACAGAAAGGTATATATAATATATATCTTGATATATAAAAATTACGTGTCACGTTGTTTGTTCGCTATGGACTCCTAAACTACCGAACCGATATCAATCAAATTTGCACACCGTGTGTAGTTTGATCTAACTTAAAAGATAGGATAGCTTACATCTCAATTTATACCCGCAATATTATTTTATTGCAAATTATTTGTTTATTATTTGATACAATTCTAACAGATGGCGCTGTGTTGTAAGTACCAACGTTTCACATAAGCTACAATTTAATGGCATAACCACCAAAAAAGCATTGGTGGTCCCCATGACTGGTGTTCTCCTACCGTATCCCTTGAATAGTTTGCTACTATGTAATATAACAAAAACCTTGGCCACAGAAATGCTCCGAAACCGAATTTTCAAAATTCGTATAAATGTTCATGAAACAGATTCAGAAATCTGAGGCCAAGACCTAAAGTAGCGCCACTGATTAATTTTTTAGATATCCATTGTACATTATTTCCTGGAATGTACCAAACTTATAACTAGACACGTTTTATACACGATAAAACTAAAGTTATAATGTTTCGAAAGGTTCTAACAATGAGGTAAACTACCTGGCAACTATGCAATCTTTAGATGAGATTTGCATTATTATCAACTACCTTGGAATGGCATTCACTGTAAAAAACAAAAACAGAATTTATGCCTTGTTTACGCTATCGCGGAATTTTAAAAGCAGTATTAAGAATATCCATAGCGCTCAACTTGCATCATGAGCACATTACATACACAGCCACACTCACACCATCACACAACACACCCGAATTTAGGTATTACTGTTATTATATAGTTTATTAAAACATAACAATCAAATATATATATATATATATATATATATATTTATACAATTTTCTTAACCAACATAGTAATAATAAAAAGAAAATCAAAACAAATTTAAAAAGTTTGTTCCCTGTGGCAGTGTACCTTTAATGCAACATTTCCTCGCTGTATTGCGATACTAATTCCCTACAGCTCGGGATCACCGCTAGTATCTAGCAGGCATCAACTTAAGTCTTTAATTAGCCAAAAGTATTACTTAGTTAATAATTGATTTTTCCTGTCGTTAAGAACCTTTTCGTGTATAATTTATTTCATCTTTAGTATAATTGTTTTTCGTTATATATAATTGATGTTGTAGGAATAAGTCAAAAATCATTAATTCATATAGGTAACACAATGTACACTTATGAACGTTAAAAAGAAATTAAATGCTTCTAATTTTACATTTACTGCCAGTTCTCAAATCAAGGGCGTAGAACTCACCACTCTTTTTAATCGCCAAGGTTTTTGTTTTACACACGTAAGGAGCTGCAACCATTACACCATGTTCCACATGACATCTTAAGTAATAAATATAAAATAAATTAAAAACAAAGATTTGTCCTCTATCAGCAGTAGGCATGGTGAAATAGGAGCACACACTTACATTCTCGTAGGAACAACAAAATAAACAGTCGAAATGTATTAAGAAATATTTTTTTGACGTGATAACGTCTTTAAAATCGTTTTAGTCGGGTGACATGTTCAGAAACTTGTGTGACACCAACGAGCGCGATTGCAGGTATGACGAGAGAGAGACGGACCGATCTCCCGTCTCATCTCGAGCGCTGCCAGTCATTCCGTGAATGTATGAAGAAAAATGTATATCATAGTCGAATAAGTAAACTTGTCATTTTACACCCGAAATTTATCATCAAAAGTGTGAATAAAACGATAGATGTAATTTGAAAAAATTGTTATCTTCATTAATTCCTTACTTCCCAAAAACTTATATCACCAATAAGACGTTATCACGTAAACATCTCGATCGTAAACCTACTTTACAAACAACCAATATTTTTTTTTTTAATAAAAATTCTAAACATTCTTCTAGATCCTCAAACTAAACCGTGCTGGAATGAGTAATACAGAGCCTGGCCAAGTGATTAATTTAATGTCAAATGATGTCAATCGATTCGATTTGGTTGCCATGTTCCTGCATTATATATGGGTGATGCCTATCGTTGTCATAGTGGTGTCATATTTGGTCTGGCAACATATACAGTGGGCTATGTTCGCCGCGCTCGCTGTTATATTTCTTCAGACTGTTTTTATTCAAGGTAACACTAAGATTTTTAATACATTTATGTAATTATTAGGGGCCATCCATAAAGTACGTCACACGAATTTTAGGACTTTTGAACCCCTCCCCCCTCCCCACATTTTTATAACCCCCCCTCCTGATGTGACGTCACACATTTTTTTAAATTTATGTATGTTTTTAAAAATAATCGAGAGAACAGTTATTTTCATTTTTTACTTATTTTTATTAAATAATAATCTAATAAAATCAACATAAAGTCCAACATTTTATAAAACCGAAAAAACAAACGACAAGTTAGAAAATAATAAACGATTAATTATATTAATTAAAGATAAAAATATTTATATTTTTTATATATCAATGTAAATATAGATCAAGTTCGTAAATTTTTAATTCACATCCAAACTTTGCGTTTTAGTATTTTAAATTTTAACATGTGACGTCACAAAAGTATTGACCCCCCATGCCCCTTGTCACACGATGTCACACTTCGGTGAGACCCTCCCTCCCCATTAACGTGTGACGTACTTTATGGATGGCCCCTTATATGTAATATATTTTACATATGTTATTACTTTGCCTTTTTAGTAGCTACATACCAACAAATGGTATTATTATGCTAACCCATAGAGACTGTTTGCTTTTCCTGGTTTTCCTGGTTTTTCGTGAAATTTTTAAATTTGTCTTCATATAAAAAAAATATCTTAATTGATCTTCGAGTTTTGCGCTTAGATATTTGGCGATTTATATAGATTTTATTCTAGGTTAATAAAGCACGTTTATTTCCAATCTTACAAATATTAAATATATATACGTAGTTTAGGTTTGCTATATAATTTTTTTTCTTGGTATAAGAATATATAATAATAAAATAGAAATAATTAATTACAATTTTGATCAAACTTATATACTTGAGCACACCCCCCATATACCCCCTCGTGGTTATTAAACTTGGTAATTTGAAATTTATTCCTTGAGTTTCAAATTATCGAAAATCGATTGTATCTATTTGTAAAGAGCTTTTTTCAGTCTGTTTAAATCGCCATAATTTTTGAGTGGAGTCAATATGAATTTTATATTTCCAGCGTATTTGAGCAATAAGCAAGGAGTTCTTCGCGGGAAAATAGCGAAACGGACGGACGAGAGAGTGAAAGTGATGAGCGAACTTGTAAACGGTGTTCAAGTTATAAAAATGTACGCGTGGGAGAAGCCATTTGAGAAACTTGTTGCTACCCTCCGAAAGTAAGTATAGATACCGTCACACAAAATATGAAATAAATAATTCTTGACGTTATACTTCTTTTGGTGCGTTAAGGAAAAATTATAAGAGTACATTTTTACGATGCATGCGTCACAAAAAACCGACACCCGTTCACCGTCACAAAAAACCGACACCCTGAAGTTAATAAAGTCAACATTTTAAAATAAAAAATGACAATTCTTTCATATATGTAGAATTTTTGTGATATTTAAATAAACTTAATTTAACTAGATAATGCGTTATAATAAAACTTTCAATGTATTAAATATCTTTTTTCTATTGTGTCGTTTTTTCTACAAACGTAAAATACAATTTTTGCAAAGATTTTTATCTTGTAGAAGTCTGTCTCTAAAGAAGTATCACTTCTAACTCGTGTACATAAGTACACACACTTTTTTTTTTAACATCCGTATACTTCATTAATTCAAAGACCGCCGTTTAAAGCTTGGGGTGATCATTTCGTAAATGACATACATATGTCATGTTTCTGGCGCGGAATGCGACTGCTTAGCATATAAGGGTAAAAAACCTTAATCAAGGAAGGTGTGGATGATTACTTTGCTCACTCCAACGAGCTTCCGTCCTGCCTTTCAAGGGAATGACCACCCGGCGATAGCCCAAGCGGAGGTCCGAGTCACGCAGGAGACGCCCTTTCGTTATTTGCGGGAAAAAGCCTATTCCGGCCTAGCTACGCCAAAACAGCCGAGCGGGATGCTATTAAAAAAAAAATTTTTTTTATATATACATGTGTCTTTACTAAGACATCATGGCACATTACAATCTTGCCTAACTTAAAACTAGTAAGTAATTTAAGTCTAACCTAATTTACTAACAAGGATTTTTACATAAGAAAGTGTCCAATAACAGTTACAGTCTCTATTAAAGGGAAGACACTCTGTTCTTGTTCTATTTTTTTTTCTTTCACTCACTGTGTATTTAATACAGATGTGCACTAACACTAATTCACTAGTTCAAATGGTTTTGTCCTTTTAAGTCTTCGAGCCTATTGCGGCCAACAAGTTCAATATTTCATATTATTGTTATCAGTATATTTTAATATCACTCATATCAATTTAATCCTGACATTATCAAGAAATCGATTGGCGTTATTGTCTTCTAATCGAGATATAGCTTAAACTTAGATAGTTAGTACCGTGTTACTATTATTTTTTAAATTTTGACTTGTTTAAGTTATCGCGGAACTTGCACACACACGTACAAACCCTCGCATTCACACCAACACAGTACCGAATTATTACGTACTAGCTGGCCTGGCGAACATCGTACCGCCTAACAGTCGATTCTTTATTTTTTTAAATACTTATTCTGCTATTCGGGACACCGGTCTAGCAAGTAAGATAAAAAAAAAGAAAGTTAATAAGACAACAAATACATTATGTCAAAAAATAAAAATTTACTTTCCCGGAACCCCTCCACTAACATTTGAACTTTATGATATGGTATTAAAGTTCAAATTGACTTATAAGTATTATTACGAATATTTTGTATGGCAATATAGAAAAGTGTTGTTTTTAGACGTTTTCACTCAATTTTTTTTAATTTTTCTCTCCGTAAGAACCATCCTCGTACTTCAAGGAATATTATTTTTTAAAAATCAGACAAATCGGTCAAGCCGTTTTCATGTTATGTCGTGACAACGGAAAACGGGTTTCATTTTTATATATATAGATTTATTAATTTTCTAGATTTTTCCATTCGTAAATATTGGAACCTATTTGTAGTCGCCTGGTTTGAATTTTTGGACTATTTGGATCTTATTAGAATGTAATCTTACTCGAAGGCCAGAATTCGTTGAAGTCTTGAACGGTGGAGGCTCAAACAGGCAGCATGTGCTCTAATTGATCGTCGTGGATGCTCCGCGACCGCAGCGGAAATGCGGTCGATAGTTTCAATCGATCGCACAGGTCTATTTCAATTAATTGATTCAGTAAAAATCCTGTCGCTCTGAACTCTTCTACCTACGAGTTTATTAACTGAATGCTAGGGGCGTCATTTAAACGGCGGATTTCAAAACTTGCACTCAAGGTAAATGCTCAAAAGGCTCGTAGGAGACACATACTAACGGATCCGGATACAATCGCTTCAGCTAACTAAATAATAATAAAAATCGTAATCAGATTAGGGTAAAACCCGCCTTCACCGGAGCGAGGACCTTTACTGCGTACTTCGCTCACGCCAGTGAGCTTCCGTCCTCCCCTTCAGGCGATTGACAACCCCGCGATGGCCCAAGCCGAGGTTCGAGTGTCACAGGAGACGCTCTTGCGCTAGTCGCGGGAAAAAACGCCCATTCAGGCCGAGCTACGCTCGCCAAAACAGCCCGAGTTGAGGCCAAGGACTTAAGGCCAAGAGAGATTCCACGTCAAAAAAATTGCTTTTACGAAACGGTATTACGCCAAAAACACCCTTTGTCGCTACTCCTCTCTTCGATGACACTCTCTTAAAACCCACAGCTAGCATAGGACTACTAGGCGTTGACATATCGAATCACGTTCAGTTTCGCGTTATTTGGAAGGGAAATTAGCCTCTAAGAAGCTTGGTGTGAGATGGTACTTCACTTCGGGCCACCGGTTGCAACGAAGAGCGGTACGAATCGTCGACAACCACTATCCGAGCGGCTTGATCTTTCGGCGTTGCTTAGAGATGTGGGGTCTCTTCTACAGCATTTCCCATGCAGAGTGTTCAGAAGAGTTGTACGGATTAATAGCAGATGAGTTTCATCATTGGACATGCAGAATACGAAATTCCACCCGTAGTCTAGTCGACAAGTTGAAAATGGTATAAAATAGAGATACTGCTCTTAAAATTATGTGCGATAGCTCATTGGATCCGGAATGACGTCTAGAAAAATGTGCCAAAAGCGTGTATTAGCACATAAAAAATTGCAGAAGTTATAAACAATTAAAGATGGAAAAAAAAATGGCATTTCGTTTTTTGCCAATATTTAATAAACTATTAATATTTAAGAAATTTCAAGATTCTGAAAGAGGAGGAAATTTCGAATAAAAAACTCCTAACTCCCGGAACTCTATCTCCATTATTTATAATTTTAATTTAACGCTGAAAATAGGTCTGCGCGTGATATTTTTAGGATTCGCGCGTGGCGTCAATAGCGAGTACGGCTCATTAATTCATTTATTTAAGGTATTGAATATTTTTTTTTTAAATTTGAAAAAATTATGATGTGTTCTGAACACTATAATTAATTTATTCCCGTTGGAAATTTTACTTAAAGTTAATTTTTCAACAAGTTAAACAATTGTTAACTAACGAAATTTTCTCGAACTACCGTCTTAATTGTAAGTGAAAAAAAATGTTTAAATAATGGTCGTAAATATTTTTCGCTTCGTAGAGCCTTTCTTACATACATACTTAACTAGATCGTGCCATAAAAAATAAGAAAAATATTTATACTTTGTTTATAACAATTTTTTTACTTGAAATTGAAATTTCTTAAATATTAATAGTTTATTAAATATTGGCAAAAAACCAAATGCCATTTTTTTTTCATCTTTAATTGTTTATAACTTTTGCAATTTTTTATGTGCTAATACACGCTTTTGGCACATTTTTCTAGACGTCATTCCGGATCCAATGAGCTATCGCACATAATTTTAAGAGTAGTATCTCTATTTTGTACCATTTTTAACTTGTCGACTAGACTACCGTATCAGCTCGACGTCCGTCATTCCGCAACCACCACCGCTATTTGGAACTAACCCAATTCGATCATGTTCATGGGCGGTATCACATAACATCAAGTGTTCTCCTGCCTGTTTGCCCCGTAATATAAAAAAGAGAGACATTAAAATATGAAGTATTCCTAAATGATCTCTAAAACAGTTTTAAGGTTACGGGCCAATGTTCTCTTATCGGAATGACTATTAACTAATAACGGATTGTTAAGTCTCATTAACTAAAAATTCTCTATAATTAACAATTGTATTTGGAATTTATCAGTAAGTGTAAGTAAATGTTTTCTCTAGTTGGAGAAACTTACAGCAGAGGGCTATATCTAGCCCTTATCGGGAAGTTATGATTATAGAATTTTTATAAGAAAAACATTAATTTATTTGTTTGCACCGACCTATTATTCAACACAAAAAAACATGTGTGTGTACTTATGTACACGCGTAGAAGTTATACTTTGGCGTAACAAGATAAAAATCTTTTTAAAATTTTTATCTTTCGCCTCAAAAAATAGAACAAGTTATTTTATTCATTGAAACTACTGACAGAAAACTGTCTATGTGTATATAAAAACAAACAATTACACTAAAAGTAGCTAGCCATAGTAAATACATAGTATGAAATACATAGTATTTACAAAAAGGTTTCAACATTTATAAATGGGAAAAAGCAATAAAAAATATTCAATACATTTAACTAAGTAATACCATTCGGCTGTGTTGTGTGATGGTGTAAAAGTATGTGGGGTATGCTCATTATGCAGGTGATTTTGCGCTTTGGATATTCTTTATACTCCTTTTAAGTATATTCCGCGATAACTAAAACAAGTCAAGGCGTAAATATTGGTCGTTGTATGTCATGTAGGGCTGTGCGATACAAACTGGGTTTTTTGTATAGTTAGTGTTAATGTGAGGAACATGAAACAATAATGTCGAGAAGTTCAAACTCAAACTCAAAATATCTTTATTCATGTTGGTAAACAAGTACACTTATGAAAGAAGTTAAATTAATTGTAAATTTACATTTACTACCAGTTCGAAAGTCAAAGGGCGTAGAGCGGGTAAGAAGAACTGGCAAGAAAGTTGACAGACGATTAAATTTTATGTACTTTAGTGTTGCCAGTGTAAGCACATCGAATATAAATAAGATTAAACTTTGAGCACATTAGTGTTGCCAGTGTAAGCACATCGAATATAAATAAGATTAAACTTTGAGCACATTAGTGTTGCCAGTGTAAACACATCGAACATAAATAAGATTAAACTTTGAGCACATTAGTGTTGCCAGTGTAAACACATCGAACATAAATAAGATTAAACTTTGAGCACATTAGTGTTGCCAATGTAAGCACATCGAATATAAATAAGATTAAACTTTGAGCACATTAGTGTTGCCAGTGTAAGCACATCGAATATAAATAAGATTAAACTTTGAACACTGTAGTGTTGCCATGTCGCACTTTAATAAGCTTAAATTTTGTATTTGTTTCAGATACGAAGTCAAGTTTATCCTACACACATCCTTCATAAAGGGATTCTCCACAGCCCTCACTGTATTTACTGAGAGATTCATTTTGTTCTCAGCGGTTGTTGCCTTTGTCGTGATTGGAGGTGACATAAGATCAACAATAACATTCTCACTCGTACAGTATTATAACTTGCTGCAATTGGCATGTAATATATTCTTTCCTCTTGCTCTTGCTTGTCTCGCGGAAGCAAGGGTATCTGTTCGAAGATTGGAGGTGAGTAAACATTCATAGACAACATTTTAGTTTTTTCTATTATTAGTGTCGTACTATGGAAAAGATTTTTATCTTGTTACGCCAAAGAAGTATAACTTCTAACGCGTGTACATAAGTACACACACGTTTTTTTGAAGTGAAACTTCTTTATCGGGGTTGGATAAAAATTTAGTGTAACATTTTTTCGTTATGCGTCACATTTTTCGGTTACGCGCCATGTTGCTTTTTGAAGTCAAACTTCTTTATCGGCGTTGGAATGGAAGTTCTTTATCGACGTATGGGAGAAATTTTGTAGCAAATCGCCACGTTTTTCGGTTACGCGCCATGTTGCTTTTTGAAGTCAAACTTCTTTATCGGCGTTAGATGATCTTAGTAGTAATAAGGTAAAATGAAATAATTGTATTTGTATTCATGTCTATGATAATAAAAGCCTTTTGTTAAACTTTATCTAATTTAACTTTATTTAACCAATTTCTGTAAAGTTGCATATAGTAGATCATTTTTCAAAAATAAGGTCATAAAGAAGTTTCACTTCTAACGCATGTACATAAGTACACACACGTTTTTTTTTCCTTTAGATTTTTCTTTATTTTAGTTATAGTACATGTTTTTTGTGTTGTTTGTTAATTATTTATGCACTGGAGTTTCTTCTTTTATTGTTCCATATTAGGGTTGCCTGAAAGAAATCGCTTGTCAGCGATAAGGCCGCCCGTTGCCTAATAACTTATGTAACATGATTCGTATATGTATGTTTTTGTATAAGGTAACGAAGCGTAAATAAATAAAAAAAGGGTGCGTGTACATGTACGCGGGTGAGAAGTTATACTTCTTTGGCTTTCTTAATTTTTTTTTAAATATAATTAATTAATATTTAACGTAAACAATTTAATATTTAGCATATTATTCAATTATTAATTAGTATTAATAGCAATTATTATTATTATTTTATTATATTATTAATTCAATTTAATAACTTGGTATGTTTCATAACCTTTTAACTAAGTAACAATAGGTCTTTGTGAAAAAACATTGCTAAATTTCTTTGAAAAAATAATTAAAACTCCTTTATTTCTTTAAAAGGTAAATGTCATTGTCAGATGTCATGGTCATTCAAAATTCTTGGCATAGCTAACTTCACGCATATTCTATTTCTTTTTACTTGTAGATTGTCTTATTCCCATCTCGCTCGCGCACGCTATAATCACACTGACAACTTTGTGTCACAGTGCGCGCGCAATCGTAAAATTTCACTCTCATCAATTTTTCATAACGCGCCTAAAGAAGTATAACTTCAATAATGTTTGTTTCAGGAATTCCTTAGCTTAGAAGAACTAGATTCGCCGGAGAAAGTTAAAGGTGCGAAGTATATAAAGGAAAATGTTATTTTAAATGGTGGTGAAAAGGAAAATGGGTATAAGGACAAAAATCACAACACAGGACTGGTGCTATCCAACGTCACGGCCAGCTGGTTACCAAATCCAATCGTTCATACATTGAGAAACATAAATATAACAGCTGCACCTGGAGAGTTCATCGGTGTCGCTGGACTGGTGGGTGCTGGGAAGGTCAGTTTTTCCTATCTATACTAATATTATAAAGAGGAAAGATTTGATTTTTTGTTTGAAATGAATAGGCTCCGAAACTACTGCACCGATTTCAAAAATTCTTTCACCGTTGGCAAGCTACACTATTCCCAAGCGACATAAGCTATGTTTCATTTTCAAAAAAATTAGGGATGCTTACTAAAACTTGAATAATCTAACCCAAATAAACTAACTTCCTTCAATCGCGTGCGCTGCGAAAACTATTAATGATAGAACAAAATGATGTATTTCAATTTTTCAGGACACATCACAATCTATAAAAAATGTCGCGACAGCATGTCTCTATCTTTTATAGTTACGTCACAATAAGCGTCCTTTTATTAATTTTTTTTATTAAAATACCACCGCTAGAAAAGGCTATTTATTCGTACCTAGATCCTTATCAAAATAAATACCAACGTTTCACATAAGCTATAAGCTATATTTTTTTTAATATTACATATATATATATTTATATATATATGTAATATTAAAAAAAATCTTAGCCACAGCAACGCTTGGCCGAGTCTACTAGTCCCTGATAATGTACAAATCCGAATAGGAACAATCATGAAAAGAGTAGGTACCCAAATTTTGAGCTTTCTGGTGGTGTGATTGGCGGTTTTTTTTATAGAACAGGGGGCAAACGGGCAGAAGGCTCACCTAATGTTAAGTGATACCGCCGCCCATGGACACTCTCAATGCCAGAGGGCTCGCGAGTGCGTTGCCGGCCTTTTAAGAATTGGTACGCTCTTTTCTTGGAGGACCCTAAGTCTTCTTAAAAATCTCGGAAATACTTCAGTGGGCAGCTGGTTCCACAAAGTGGTGGTACGCGGCAAAAACTGCCTTGAAAAACGCATACGATTTAACATCAGATGAGCTGCCAGTTCTAGCATTTTTCTCCCACTTTGTTGTATAAAATGTGTATCATCATCATTTGTTTTTCTAATAGGTGATCATTGCCTTCTGTGTACACACGCCGTCGACTTTTGAATTGCGAATTTCCTTACGATAAAAATATCGTACGTGCGAATGTTAAATGCGCACACAACGATAACAGCTACACGCTAAAGTCTAGGCTAACTCTGGTCTTTATAATCATGCGAATATTTTAAAATCAAAAGTCATCAACCTAAGTCTATATAATAAATTTGTATAAACAATTATGAACATAAATGTCAAACAAATAATTTTCTAATAAATACCACAGCTAATAAACAAAAAAGTCCACATGAATGATAGACAATTCAATATACATCTTAGTACTGATAACGCAAACAAAACCCAATCCACCAACCATAGACAACAAATTATAGATTTAACTAGCTGACCGGCAAACATTTGTTTTGCCATGTATATTTTTTAGTTCAATAAAAATAACTATCTACAATCTATATCTATCTATCTCTCGATCTAGAGGGGTGAAAATAGCGGTTTAATGTATTTGTATGCTGTATCAAAAAAAAAAAAAAACTAAAAAATAGAGGGTGGGCACCCCTTATCACTTAGGGGTTTGAAAGATAGATAGTAGCCTAGTCTAGCCTAGCCTAGTAGATAAGAATCGGTCTAGCCGTTTCGGAGGAGTATGAGAACGAACATTGCGACACGAGAATTTTATATATTAGAAGATAATAATCGTTATAATTGCCCACAGTCATCATTGCTGCAAGTCATACTTGGCGAATTGAAGCCCTCACAAGGCACACTCTCCTTGGGCGGTGCTCGAGTCTCCTACGCAAGTCAGGAACCTTGGCTCTTTGTAGCTACTGTTCGACAGAACATCCTCTTCGGCCTGCCATATGATCGCCTGCGCTACAAAAAGGTATTTTGCTTATAGAACTATTGATTTACTTCTCCGTAGATCCGTCTCTTTTGTTCACAGCGTAATCACAATTTGTAAGAAAGAGACGAAACTTTAATGAAAACCGTCAGTTTATATTATCTCATTCGGTAATATTCTAATTATGAAATGAAATACAGACTTTTATTGGCATATTTTATTTACATACTTTTTTAAGAAAATTAAAAAATTAAATTAAAGCATTATTCTCCTAACAAATCAATTCTTTAAAATATTTTTTTAATTATTAAAGTACAATATGTCCCTACCAAGGAGGTTTCAATTCAATTTAAGATCACAGTATTTGTGGTGAGCGCGCGTAACGTGCTGGTTCCGAGCCGATAGACCAATAACAGACTTACAATAAATAAGTTTCTTTTATATTGCATTTTATTTAAGGCGAGTTTCAAAATAAGACTACACTCATGTTTTAATACCCTCTATTATATGACAGTTGCATAAACTACTATTTGTCAACAAGAAAGAAGACAGATAATGATTTGTACGCACGTATTTTCTTGATAACATAGTGTTTTTGCCTATAAATCAATGTACAGTGAAATTAGTCTCGAGAAATTTTTGCATATGTAGTGGTGTGTATATTACTCAGATCTTAGAGCGCGTTTCCACTATATCGTTCTGGCCTATACAAAAATGTTTCGATATCCTAACATTACTATTTAATATTATACTTATCCCTAGCAACACTCTGATTTTTGTTATCAATAAAAACAAGTTTTTATTTAAAAAAAAAGGTTTTGACTTTATAAAAAAAAGGTGTGTGCGCGATTCACACACGATAGAAGTGAAACTTCAAAGAGGAGAGACCGATATATATTTTTTTTTCCTTTCATCTAGGTTTTTAAAACTCCGGGGGGTCTACGGGGGGGTCAAAATTTATTTTTGGCCTAGGACGCACCGTTTCCGAGATATTTCAATCTAAAGCAAAAAATCGTCACTTGATAGTGGAAAGTGGAAACACGCACAAAACCAGAATAAACCAGTTTACGCTGTCCGCAGGTGCCACGTGCAGTCCGGCGTCAGTCGCTTGGTACTGTTAGAACATAAAGCACACATTTCATTCAAAAATTATAATTATTACGTTAATTGTTAAATTTTGTATTTGTTGATTGTTGTTATTGTTTGTTATTATTGTTATAATATTTGTTGAAGTGTTTAATTTGTGTGTAAGTGTTGCAACTTTATATTGTTAATTAAAAATGGCTCCAGTGTTAAAACATGGTCGAGGCAAGCCTTTGACTTCTCAAACTAAAGAAGTTTTGTACTGTTTGTACAAATATTTCGAAAATGAGTGTAATAACAACCCGAGCAGTATTATGACTCCCACTCAATTAGTTGCTAAATCAACGGGAATTTCAATAGCATCCGTCAGAAAGGTAGTATCAGAAAGCAAATGTCGACCTTCAGATCAGGAAGTAACATTTAAATCTCCTAAAAAGAAACCGAATCGTAAACCTACAATAGTAATCGATAACTTTGATCAGCAAGTTATCAGAAGAACAATTCATGACTTCCACATCACAAATAAAGAAATTCCCACTTTGAAAACTTTGCACGCAAAATTAAAAGAAGATATCGATTATAAAGGTTGTGTCAGCACGTTACGAAAACACGTCATGTCATTAGGTTTTAATTGGAAGCAAACAGAAGATAACCGGAAACTTCTTATGGAAAAACACGAAATTAGATACTTGCGAATTAATTATTTGATGAAAATTGCTGAATATCGTGAACAACGCCGACCAATTGTTTACACCGACGAAACATATATACATACATCACATACCCTCTCGAAATCTTGGTCAGATGGAAGCACTTCAGGTTTGAAGCAACATATATCGAAAGGCAACCGCTTAATCATTGTTCATGCCGGTGGTATGGATGGCTTTATACCAAATGCATTGCTTATGTTTAAAGCCAACCAAAAAAGTGGAGATTACCACGACAATATGAACTATGACAACTATTCAAGGTGGATTCAAACTCAATTAATACCCAACTTACAACCAAATAGTGTTGTTGTTGTTGACAACGCACCATATCATAACTCAATACAAAATCCTGCACCGAATAGTAATTCTAGAAAACAGCAAATGATTGACTGGCTGACATTGCGAAACATTGAGCATTCATCCACGTTGCTTAAGCCTCAATTATATGAACTGATTCTGCAAAACAAGGCGAGATTTGTAGAGTACAAGATAGACGAAATATTACGACAGCACGGTCATACTGTGCTGCGTTTACCACCATACCATCCGGAGTTTAATCCTATAGAAAATATATGGGGGATAGTGAAAACATATGTCGCAAAAAAGAATGTCGCAATGAATATGAAGGTTATAATGTCATTAGCTGAAGAAAAAATGAACGCCATAACTGTAGAGGAATGGAGAAAAGTTTGTCTGCATGCTATTGAGGAGGAAAACAAATATCAGGGTAGAGACGCAGCTTTAGACACAATATCAGAACGAATCATAATTAATTTAAATAATTCATCTGATGAAAGCGAGGATGGGGATGATTGTGATATGCCTGGGGTTGATGAATTATTAGAATAAAACATTTATGGCCGGAGAACACCTAATTCATACACGTCTTCACTGAAGTGAAAACCGGCATTCACTGCTTGTAATATTTGGAACTGGCTTATCTGCCTCATACAGTTCCATAGATTACAATGCAGTGGATACACATTTTCACGTCCGTATTAGTACGTAGTGCGTATGCGTAGACGTGTACGCATTTGGTGTGCTCCAGCCACAAACGTATATTACCTTTAAAAAAATAAAAACTAAAAATAAAATGTTGTTTTTTTTTTATTTGCTGACCATACACTACTACAAACGCAAAAATTTCTCCAAGCTAATTTACCTGTATTGTGGGACTGCAGTACTTGATAAGTACGTAGATTGATACGAAATCAAATTTTGTATCGTTGTCATCAATATAGCAAGTAAGCATGATATGGCGATTTCCTATGTAAAAAACAACTGTTGAACTTTATGTAATACTTTCATACTTAGTTAAACAGCAATGGTAAAAATAAATTTGGAAAATATATATAATTGCTAAGCGTAAAACTTGATAACGGCTGGACAAATTCGAATGTTTTTATTCCTTGAACTCTGAGGAATTATAGGTGGTCGAAAAAGAAAAGTAATAATATTGTAATAGTGCCGCTTTTTTTCTGTACTGGCGGACCGCACTGCCGTACCCCTTTAAAGGCCGATTTACATTATCTTAGTGTTTAGGAGAGTGCTTTAGGATAGTACTTTAGTTGAAACATGTAAACGCTACTTGCTTTAGTAAACGCTACGCTAAAGAACTTGCCTTTCAAGTTGTACTAAAGCACTCTCCTAAACACTAAGATAATGTAAATCGGCCCTAAGGCGAAACGAAGTTCGCGGGGCCAGTAATAAAAATATCATATCACATATAGTTCCAGCTTTAGGGATGAAATTGAATCGAAACTAGCATGGCATTTTCTTGGATCGTCGTGATCTTCCCTGAGAGATACGAGCTCCAACTATTCAAAATTCGAGTGTGTTCCTCCCTCAAAAGCCGGCAACGCACCCACTAAAAATGGGTGTCTATGGGCTGCGATAACTGCCTTTTTTAGGCGTCTCGAAGGCTCGTTTGCACCCCTATTATATAAAAGTAAAAACTTAATTTTTATAAGTTATACTTTGGCGCGTTAGGGAAAAATGTTGAGATTAAATTTGTACGATGCGCGTGTCACAAAAAACCGACACCCTGAAGTTAGCTATAGTCAAATTTTTTTTTTTTTAATTTTTTACAATAATTGCTGCTGTATTTGTACGATATTTAGACGATGTTTCTACAAGAATATTTGTATCATACTTTAGCTATCATAAGCCTCTTGTAAGTTGTACCTCACATGTCTACTGAACTCCAACCAATGGGCGTGAATTAAATAGTAAATATCAATATGTATAAGTAAAAACTAAAATAAAATATGTCCATTTATTTAATTATGTAGAAATATTTTTTGTGATATTTAAAGAAACTTTATTTAACTAGATAATGCGTTATAATAAAACTTTCAATGTATTAAATATCTTTTTTCTATTGTTAGTGTCGTTTTAAGTACGTAGAATAGAATTTTTGAAAAGATTTTTATCTTATTACGCCAAAGAAGTATAACTTCTAACGCGTGTACGTACACACATGTTTCTTTATCATTCTCGTTGTATTCCCAGGTGGTGACCGCCTGCGCACTTGTGCGTGATTTTGAGCAACTACCTCAAGGAGATTCTACGTTAGTAGGAGAGCGAGGTATCAGCCTGAGTGGTGGGCAGCGCGCGCGCATCGGACTGGCTCGGGCTTGTTATAGAGAGGTATGTGGTCATTTTGATTTCGTGTAGTCTGCTACTATAATCGTTAATTAATATACGTAATGAATTACATACTTAGGGTCTGTTTCACAATGTACGCATAAGTTCTACATAAGTTCCAAATTAGCTATTTATTACTTATTGGAAGGATAAACACTATTGTTGCGTTTCACGACTGTCAGATAGCGCTATTCGTCACATAAAGTCCATCATAAGCTATGAGTCCGATGAATGTCAAATAGTACAATTTATCTTCCAAATAATTTATGTGTTGCATAGCTATTTGGTACTTTATCCATACATTGTGAAACAGACCCTAAGTGAAGTCCGGCGGCGTTTTTGGCCTTAAGGGCCTTAAGGCCCTATCCCAGCACGAATTGCTGTGTCAGTGTCTCGGGGTGGACTGCGGTGCGCAGTGGAGAGGCGCGTCGCGTCGGCCCGTAATAGCAATTAGTTATGTAAAACATTAAATTAATGTAATTTTATCATTTTTTTTTCTGAAATGGATTACTTGGCTTGCGATTAAATATATCGTGTATAAAATTATGTTCTATATACATTTTCGTCATAAAATGAATTCAAAGTGTTAAAAATTGGCTATGTTTGGATTTTTTTTCTATCGAGCGAAGTTATTTAAATCGTGTATCGATCTTTCAAAACGGATACATAAACTACTCAACTCCACCATATATTTTTTCTATTCGCCCTTCTTCAAGAAACGACGACGAAAAATGGGAAGAAACAATGTACTTTTTTGGAGTTTGGCGATAGGATAGGCCCTTAAAGGATTCGCCAAGAAAGGAAGATTTGTGATATGGGATTTCGAGGATGTTTTCGGAAGAGGGCATCCAAAAATTTGAAAAAGGTTTTGAGAAACTAACGACCTACAGTGCCACATACATTTCATGCCCGGTAAGAGCGTCGCTGTCATGGATAGTTGCCAGTAAATAAAAATTAACCATTATAAGGGGAATAATTTGAAGTAATGCTAACTTAATAATGTATTGAAATGTCTTAATAAAGCAATGTATCTAGAAAAAACAGTTCTAGGTTTAAATAAATGTGACACAACCGTAGGAACATGAACTGATATGGGGTTTGTTACCTGTACTATTAAAATAATTACTTGTAATTAATAATTAAAAAATTAAAAAAATGCAAGGAATAAATATAAATACGTTTTAGTTGGATTTTTATTAGATGTTGGTAGATAGTAAAATTAATTATTGTACGCACCAAAATGGCGGTGGTAGTACCAATTTCAGCCGCCGACCTTTTAGGTTTTTATCTCGATTAAAATTTTATTTTATATACAAATTAAAAAAATATTTTATAAAATTTGCTATACTGCATTTTTAGTGTTAAATTGCGTAACTGAAAGATTATAATTCCAAAGGTCACAGATAAGGTCACAAACCGGTTGAATTTTCTCAGAAACTTACAATAGACAATAGAATTGTTTGATTAACCCAGCGTTATATCCAATCCAACGGGTTTAAACCGATTTGATTCGTAATCTAGTGCAGATCTATAAAATAAAAATCAATCTAATAGGCAAGTACTTTTGCCAGCCAGCCAGCCAGGGACCGTACATTTTGGTCCTTCGAGCCGGATGTACGAGCCAAGGCTGTACATAGCAATTAACACTTACTTCGCGACTGGCTAATATAGAGCAAAAAAAACCCTCTATTATTTAAAGCACCCCCATGACCCAGTTTATATAACAGGAAATAAAGATGAATTTGATAATTACATGTTAAGTGCATTGTAATTAATGTTTTGTTATCTTGATGTCAATAACCTTTGTATGTTAAAACACAATTTCGAAATAATATTGATTAGATTATTTTATAAGTGACAATCAGCAACGTGACTATAAAATAAAATAATGAAACCCAAAACGAAGATATTATTTGAATACTATCTTAAATGTAAGATTTATAAAATATTCAGTTAGAATTTTGAATTTCAATTTTTTTTTGGCGCCAATATTTTTTCGTATCGGTCAAATATCAAAGAGCAGGAATAAGACTCTCATCCTTGAGGTCGTAGTTTCGATCCCCAGTTGTGTACTTTCTTTCTATGTGCGCATTTAACAAACGCTCGAAAAGTGAATGAAAACATCGCGAGTAAACCTACTTTAGACACAAAAAGTCGACGGTGTCAGGTACAGGAGGCTGAGCACCATCCATATTAAATTGATCATGCAACAGATTCAGAAATCTGAGGCCCAGACCTAAAGAGGTTGTAGCGCCACTTATTTATTTTAAGAAGGTCATAAGCAGATAAAAAGAAACTTACCAGACCAGTTATACAAACCAGAAATAATGCATGGCCTCGATAATATGTATACGGTATGCACAAACATAATGCTGATAATATATTATGTAAATTATATTTACATATACAAAAAAATACTAAAAATTTACATTATAGCAAAGGAACCTATGGAAGTGATAATGAGAAAGGATTCCCTGTGTGGGCTAGTATCTTCCATTTTACATATTAATATGAGTACCTACTTATTTATTTATTTACAACTTCAACGCTCGGCACACTGATACACACACACACACACACAATAAAATACAATTTTTAATGGGCAAACATAACACACAAAGAGATAAAACGAATTAAACAAAATAATTAAATGATAAAACCTAAACGAGAATCGATTTCAAAGTGCTATGGATATCCAGACCTAGCTCGATATTAGTTTTTCGAATACTGAAAAACATTTTTTTAAATACATTATATACTTAAGAAATTCTTAAAATCCTGACCATAGCAAAACTTGTACAAATTATGACAAAACTCCATTAAAATTGGCCATTACGGTTAAGAACTAATAAAAGGATGCACTCGCGAGCCTCTGGCAATTATCTATTTATTTCTTATAAATAATATATAACAAAAAACAATTATACTAAATATACAAATATGGTATACATTATATACAAAAAGGTTCAAACATTTATAAAAGGACAGAAACATTAAAAAATATTAAATACAATTACCTAAGTAATACCTAATTCGGGTGTGTTGTTTGATGGTGTGTAAGTTAGGGTGTGTAATGTGTATGTGGGGTTTGCTCATGCACGCCACTGGCGGCGGTATCACTTAAGGATCAATCCGGTCGCCAAACTCCAAAAAAGTTCATTGTTTCTTCCCATTTTTCGTCGTCGTTTCTTGAAGTAGGGCGAATAGAAATAATATATGGTGGAGTTGAGTAGTTTATGTATCCATTTTGAAAGATCGATACACGATTTAAATAACTTCGCTCGATAGAAAAAAAATCCAAACATAGCCAATTTTTGTTGTTGAGTTCATTTTATGACGAAAATGTATATACACGATTTTGAAATTTACACGATATATTTTATCGCAAGCCAAGTATTACATTTAAAAAAAAATGATAAAATTACATTAATTTAATGTTTTACATAACTAATTGTTATTACGGGCCGGCGCGCCTCAGTGCTCCAGCTCTCCACTGCGCCCTGCAGTCCACACCGAGACACTGACACAGCAATTCGTGCTGGGATAGGGCCTTAAGCATATTCCGCGATAGCTTGAACATCCACGGGCGGCACCATCACATACCATCGAGTTAGCCTCTAATTTTATCAGAGTCAAATGCCAAGATAGAACCCTAATCAATCAATTTTAACAGTTTTTGCTAATATTATCTTTTATAACATGTTTCCTATACTGATAAGCGTTCTCTGAAAATATCAAAGCTGCTTTATCATCGATTCCTTAAGTACTTATTACTGACTGATTTTTGTAGATAGTTCACTTGCGTCATTTGCCAAATAATTTTAAAGACAAAATATGTAGAAAGCTGGAAAAATATTAGTGTGAAATGTAAGGAGAATTTCTCGGTTCAAAACATTGAATACAGCGTTAGACGTAGTTGATATAAATTTAATTACGTATGATATGTAAAATTCGTTTAAAGACAAATTTGCGCGCCATTGTGTCTGACAGAATACGCGAACTGACGATTGTACCACCTCACACATTTTTGTACCATATTCTTGCAATAAATTATTATTATTAATAAAAATATGTTTATTCATTATAACAATGCATGTGTAAGATTTGGGAATTTGTTTTTTATTGAGGTTTTCCAGCTCAATAACAAACGGAATATTTTTTTTAAACGTTTCCTTTTTTTAACAAAAACATTACGCTAGAGAATGTGGATTTCCATGTATTCATCTCTTCAGTCCATCGAGCTGGTAATGGAGTTGTCTACTGGTCTGCGCACACACTTCTTGTGTCTCCCACTTGTATATCCCACCATCACCACAATACACCTGTCTCAATACTTATTTTTTTGCTATGATTATTCTTCATAGGCTTAAATTTTAAATTTTCGTAACAATTTATTTAAAAATATTATCACACTCTCAAATACGCACATACATACATACTCATACATTCACGAGGCAAGGCCCATTTAGATGGAGAGAGAGAAAGAATAAATTCAAGCAATAACTAAATTCTCACCTACTATTACATCATACGAGATTCGCCAGTGATCTATCGCTAGGCGATAATTTCCTGCGTATGTTTACACATTACACATTTCAGTAAGAAGATTTTTACTTTATACTACGATATTACACCCATAAACATGTACCACGGAATAATTATAATCTAGTTACCCACAACACTGGGATGTGGGGACTACATTAGATTAATTTGTCACAACCATATTTCTATCTAACCATATTCTATCTAGATGATGTTAGTTATTTCGACTATGTATTTGCGTGGTCTTCCCATGAGAATGTAAGTACGTGCTTCTATTTCACCATGCCTCCTGCTGATAGAGGACAAATCTTTGTTTTTAATTTATTTTATTATTATTTATTACTTAAGATGTCGTGTGGAACATGGTGTACTGGTTGCAGCTCCTTACAAACGTTGTGTAAAACTTGGCGATTAAAAAGAGTGGCGGAGAGTTTATTGCCGGTTCTTCTCTTCCATTTTACGCCCTTGATTTGAGAACTGGCAGTAAATGTCAAATTTGAAGCATTTAATGTATATTTCTTTTTTGACGTTCATAAGTGTACATTGTGTGAACCTATATGAATAAAAGATTTCTACTATATATACAGGCTAAGTGATCAACCCATGCTTATCAAAAGATTTCCGCCAGATAATTCTATAAAAGATATGCTATCTGTATTAAAGTAGATTAAACTTGACAGACAACAGTTGAACATTGACAGTTGACATTTTATATCGATTACGTTATCGTAATTACATAATATATTTCCTGATTTATTATGATAAGAATATTTTATCTTTTCTTACGAATGTAAATTTTAGGATAATATGTGCTACACAAAAAGTGAGAAATACTAGCACTGAGAAAATTGCGCCAATCTATTAATTTTATTTATTTATTACAGAACTATATACAATATAGAAATAAAAATAATCTTCTAATATATATATAAAATTCTCGTGTCACAATGTTCGTTCCCATACTCTTCCGAAACAGCTCGACCGATTCTTATGAAATTTATTTTGCATATTCAGTAAGTCTGACAATCGGACAACATCTACTTTTCATCCCCCTAAATGTTAAGGGATGGGAAATAAATTATTTAAAACAAAAAGTTGTCTACAAAATAAAAATATAGGGGCTTAAATAAATTAATGATTAATTATTATTTCAAATAATAATTAATCATTAATTTATTTAAGCCCCTATATTTTTATTTTGTAGACAACTTTTTGTTTTTTTTTTTTATGATACAGCATACAATAATACATACACTAAAACAATATTAGATAGTTATTCTTATTGAACTCCTAGAAATAATATACATGGCAAAACGTTTGCCGGGTCAGCTAGTAAAGTATATAATATTAAACACATAATATAAACAATATCGCTACTATGAATTCATTCTGCGAACATATAAATATGTCGATAGTGTCGGAGACAGCATTCAGTTTCAACGTCTTTGATAACGAGGATCTGTGCAACAGACTGGTTCTAGCCCTCACACTAATAAAACATCCCCTGACATGTCGATGACAGATCAGAACAGTCAGAAGGCTGATAATGCTATCTGAGGCTAAGATCCATAGGGTTGTTGCGGTTTCCTCACGATGTTTTTTCTTCAAAGTAGGAACGAGTGCAAATTACGCATATAAACTAAAAAAAACTATTCATAGGTAACCAAATACACTTATGAACGTCAACAGAAAAGATGTTAAATTGATTCTAAATTTACATTTACTACCAGTTCGCAAGTCAGGGGTGTAGAGCGGGTAAGGGAACGTTCAAGTATTACGTAACGAATTTTGGGGGGGGGGGGGGCCTTTTGTAAAACGATGCGGGGCAGGAATTGTATTACGCGTTATTGTTAATATAATTTTCTAATTACACCACATAATAGTAACTAAAGAGTCACTAGGTGGTCACGAAACGTTTTACTAGACTTGGGTACAGTACTGTACTTGGGTACTGAAAAACGTTACGGCGAGTTCATAGGGGGGTGGGGGGGGGGGGGGGGGGGGGATCAATAATCTCCAAATTGCTTTACGTAATACTTGAACGCTCCCTAAGAAGAACTGGCAAGAAACTTTCTGCTACTCTTTTTAATCGCCAAGTTTTGTGTCATACAAATTGTTTGAACTGGAGCAACTCGATCATTTAAATAATGGTCATTTTTTTATGATTTAAATTTATTCAGTGATAATTCTCTAATTTCGGTAGTCCATGGTATCTTTCTACAAATGGCGTGTAATTTAATAAAATAAAATATGTTTACAGGCTGATATCTACCTCTTAGACGACCCACTATCAGCCGTCGACACACATGTGGGGAAACACCTTGTCGCCGAATGTGTCAACGGCCTATTGCGTCACGCCACTCGGATCCTCGTGACCCATCAGCTCCATCACCTGAAGACCGCTGATAAAATTGTTATACTTCATAATGTAAGTAATACCAAGCAATTTTAACAAATACTTGGTAATATACTTTGCGTGTTGTTTTGTCGATGTATGCGCCTGCGCCTATTTACAAAATGCCTATTGCTGATAGAGAATTCCACCGTCGGACGTCGAAGTAGACGCAATATTGCTAGTGTTCCAGAACATAGCGCTTTTTGGCCATCTTTTTTTTATTGAAGTTATAACTTCTTTAGGCGCGTTATGAAAAATTGATGAGAGTGAAATTTTACAATGCGCGTGACACAAAATTAATAGAATGAAGTTGCCCACGGAAGATGCTACGGCATTGGACATAATTTAAAAACAACATTCGAATAATAATAGAATTTACACTTAATGTAAGAGAATAATAATTAATATTTATTTGTTTAATTTTTCAAATGTAAACTGAATTGACTATAATGACTCCTTTTCCAGTCTTTGATTATTTAATTAATGTAAATGTAATTAATTATTTGCATGCAATCAAAAACTATTTTTAATAATGCCAAACAAGTATAACTTCTTACGCGCTTACATAAGTACACGCAACATTTTTGCTTTAAGATGTGATGTGATAAAAATATTTTGTTAAGTAAATCTCATAAAGTTACGTGAAAATCATAAAAGTGCCATAAAAGTCTCGATTCTTGTCGGCCGAGAGAAAAAGCCAGCGTAACGTGTTTCTGTACCCAAGTATAACCCAACGTTTCGTGACCACCTAGTGACTCTTTATACCTAAAAGTTACCATTTTGTGGTATAAAGTACTGGAAAGTCGAAAATAATATTAACAATAACGCGTAATTCAATCCCCGCCCCGCATCGTAATGTTTTACAAAAGAACCCCCCCCCCCCCACAACATTTGTTACGTAATACTTGAACGCTTCCTATGGAATACCATAGATGGCAGAAACAGAAGGAGGGAAATCCATCCGCTCTTTATTTGTATTAAAACAAAACTGAACGGAAACCTCAACGTCCATGGCTGGCTCTTACGTCATGCTAGAACCCCCCCCCCCACAAAATTTGTTACATAATACTTGAACGGTTCCTATGGCAACCATAGATGGAAGGATGGAGATACGGTGCGCTCTTTATTTGTATTAAAACAAAACTGAACCACAACGTCCATGGTTGGCTCTTACGTCACCTGTTTACCAGCATGACGTACGCCAGCCATCGTTTCACACATATTTGAGGAAATTAAACGACCAGTCATACAACAACACATTGAAAGAGATGACGCTAAAGATGCCAGTCAGAATGACGAGTCGAATAGTACGATTTGACCCGCACAGGTTATCAGAACTCAACAACAGTCAACGTAGAAATCGTATAGCGGTACTGATAACATATTTATTCTTTACTAGCTGGCCTGGCGAACATCGTACCGCCTAACAGTCGATTCTTTATTTTTTTTTAATACTTATTCTGCTATTCGGGACACCGGTCTAGCTAGTAAGATAAAAAAAGAAAGTTGATAAGACAACAAATACATTATGTCAAAAAATAAAAATTTACCTTCCCGGAAGTGGAGTTAGTGGAGGGGGCACTAACACTTGAACTTTATGGTATGGTATTAAAGTTCAAATTGCCTTTAAATATTATTACGAATATTTTGTATGGGGATATAGAAAAGTGTTGTTTTTAGACTTTTTTACTCATTTTTTTAAATTTTTCTCTCCGTAAGAACCATCCTCATACTTCAAGGAATATTATAAAAAATGAATCAGACAAATCGGTCAAGCCGTTTTCATGTTATGTCGTGACAACGGAAAACGGGTTTCGTTTTTATATATAAAGACTAGTGGACCCGACCGACGTTGTCCTGCATGATATTTCAAGCGATTAGTAAAGCAAAGTATGAAAGAACCGACTGCAGCGCCATCTGGCGGGCTGATTTGTGAATCTACACCATTCCCAGATCCCCATGAACACACACAACAAATTTCATCAAAATCGGTCCAGTCAGTGAAGTTCAGTGACATACACACTCACAGAAGAATTATATATATTAATATTTTATTATTCATTGTTCTTAATGAGTAAGCAGTGTTGGCAGTGGCTTAAGCGTGCGACTCTCATCCCTGAGGTCGTAGGTTCGATCTGTGCACCAATGGACTTTCTTTCTATGTGCATTTAACATTCGCTCGAACGGTGAAGGAAAACATCGTGAGGAAACCGGCTTGCCTTCGACCCAAAAAGTCAACGGCGTGCGTCAGGCACAGAAGGCTGATTTTTTAAGTCTGGGCCTCAGATTTCTGTATCTGTTTCATGATCATTTTTAAATCTAATAGGCAAGTAGGTGATCAGCCTCCAGTGTCCTCCGCCGTCGACTTTTTGTGTCTAAGACATGTCGGTTTCCTTACGATGTATACCTTCACCGTTCGAGCGGTTAAATGCGCACATAATCCATTGGTGCACACCAGGGAATCGAACACTAGGCCAACACTGCTCATCTTAATATATATATTTCTTGTGTGCGTGTGTATGTGACTGAACTCCTCCTAAACGACTGGACCGATTTTGATGAAATTTTTTGTGTGTGTTCAAGGGGATCTGGGAATGGTTTAGATTCACAAATCAGCCCGCCAGATGGCGCTGCAGTCGGGACTTTCATACTTTGCTTTACTAATTGCTTGAAATATCATGCAGGACAACGTCTGTCGGGTCCACTAGTATATATGTATAACTTTATTTTATATAAACATAAAAACAGATATATGAGATTAGCTTTGCGTTTACTAAAGCTTTATCTTATTAACTGAAATTCTGAATATCGTTGAATAAACACAGATTTCATGTTATCATTAACAATTCCTTGTTTGAACATCTTTTGATAAGAGCACGGATAAAGGTCACTTAGATAAGCTGTCTTTATCAAGCGTTATACGAATTAAATACTCAACAGATTTGAAAGATATACATTATACGTAGATATAACATTTATTACTAATAAAAGTTATGTGTATATTAGGAAATGATATTTTTTGCTGGAAAACCTTAGAACGAATAATCACAAAGGGTAATGAATCCCTCCCGGAATCTATTGTCAAAAAGCAGTAATACTAATATTTTATTATTATAAGTTATAATCTTAATATATATAAATCTCGTGTCACAATGTTTGTCCTCAATGGACTCCTAAACTACCGAACCGATATCAATCAAATTTGCACACCGTGTGTAGTTTGATCCAACTTAAAAGATAGGGTAGCTTACATCTCAATTTATACCCGCCATATTATTTTACTGCAAATATTTGTTTATTTTTTGATACAATTCTAACAGATGGCGCTGTGTTAAAAGTACCAACGTTTCACATAAGCTATCTACCTTTCACATAAGTTCTACCGTTTCCCTTGAATAGTTTACTACTATGTAATATAACAAAAACCTTAGCCACAGCAACGCTTGGCCGAGTCTGCTAGTTATAATAAAAATAATATTGCAAGCGACAAATAACTCACATAAATCTTTATTGAATTCTATTTTATTTGAAGTATCCGAATTAGAAGTTGAGATATGGGGCAGTAGTTGTTGTCGACTTCTTGTAGGTTTCTGTCTTGCAGCTAAATGGGAAGTAGCATGCCAAACACGTATATACCTAACTATTGAAATAAGCACTATCAATGAAAAAGTACCAAAATATGCAATAATGCTGTAAAAATAGAATTATATGCATTTGCATATGCAAACATGCAAATGCATATAATCCGATGTCTAATTATAACCCATAAACAAAACTGTGCTTAGGTGCTAACTAGGCTTAGGTGTGCAACAGTGTACCAGGATCATAAATCGATACTGAGATAAAGTAAACAGTTACTAAACATAATAAGAATAAATCGTTTATCTGCAATGGAGCAGTGTAGGCGTAGTGGCTTCAGCAATGCGACTCTCATCCCTGAGGTCGTAGGTTCGATCCCCGGCTGTGCACCAATGGACTTTCCTTTATGTGCGCATTTAACATTCGCTCGAACGGTGAAGGAAAACATCGTAAGGAAACCGACATGTCTTAGACAAAAAGTCGACGGCGGAGGACACTGGAGGCTGATCACCTTGCCTATTAAATTTAAAAATGATCATGAAACAGAATCAGAAATCTAAGGCCCAGACCTAACGAGGTTGAAGAGAAAGTGGTACATTCAACCAGCCAAATAGGCATGCAAATATCATATTAATAATGTCATTAATAATAAGAACAGTTATTTATAATTGTTGCCAAAACTTTGGTCAAAAACTCTCCCATTAAAGGCACCATGCCATGCCAAGCATCAGTTATCTATAACTTCTGGTAATGGAAATATATGAAAATTGTTTTTTTTTTTTTAAATACAGCTGTGCTGTGTTATTAGGAGGGTATTAAATTAGTTCTTGCAAAATAAAAAAAAACGCTGTATTCAGAGTTAATTATCTTTAGGCTTAGATATATATTAAGTTATATATATATACATACTATATAAACTCAAACTTAAACTTAAAATATCTTTATTCAAGTGGGTAACCAAGTACACTTTTGAATCGTCAAGTTAAATTAATCGTAAATTTACATTTACTACCAGTTCGCAAGTCAAGGGCGTAGAGCGGGTAAGAAGAACTGGCAAGAAACTTTCCGCCACTCTTTTTAATCGCTTAAGTTATAAAAATTAAGTGAAAATCTCTTTCAGGGGGAGATCGAGACTCTTGGTTCATTTGAAGTTGTGTCTAAGAGTCCGCTATTTGAAGAGTTATTGGAGGAAGAGGAGCCGGCTCAAGATGAGATGAAGAAGACAGGGCTACAAAGACAACGGACAATGTCTATTCAGGTATTATTGTAGAAAGCTTTAATTTAAAAAAATATTTTATAGATGACGTCAGATAATCAATAAAATTAAATATAGTTACCATTTTTCGTTTTCTACATATGTTTTACGTCTGAAGTACCTTATTTATTTCCTATTATTACAGTAACTTAATACTAATACAATAGAAAACTTATTAATATAAAAATGAAAAAAATATAATACAGTGGAATCTCAATAACTCGAATGTCAAGGGAAATGCAAATCGAGTTTTCGACTTAAAAACTTCGATATATGATTTGTTGAAAATTGGCAATATTTTCAATAAAATTGGTAGATTTCTTATTAAACCAATGTTTAATCACTATTACAATTTGCATTACACTGTTACATATTTTTAATGTAAAGAAAAAAAAAAAATTATATTTATTCAATATGATTTAAGTACTGAAATTTTGACAAAAAAATCTACCATCTGCGTGCGCTGCCAAAACCGCTAGAGTTACACATATATAATGTGTGATGGAAATGTTTATATTAAATAGTAAATATCTTAAGTAGCTAATATAAGCTACTCGAAATACTAATCCAGCGCAGACGAAGTCGCAGGCACCAGCTAGTAAATTATTAATATTAAACATAAAAGCTCTTCTAGTTGTGTGTTAAGGTATTAAGGTTTGCATTGCAATACAATAAAAGCTTTTGGTGTTTGCCCATGAGCGGCGGTAACTCGCTTGTCCCATAATGTAACTAACTAAGCCTTTAAGAGCCAAAAACATCTTTGTACTACGAAATCTAATTGTTGGAAACCATCTTTTTCAGTCTCACACCAGTGTCAGTACAGTAGTCGAAGGAGCTCAGGAAAACGATGAACCAGAAGAGACTGCTGAACTAATGGAGAAAGGTATTATTTCTTATTATTTTTACCAAAAGAGGTGAGGAATGTAAAGCAAAATGAAAATGACGTTTAAGATCAAGAGCCCAGGACTGCCAGACCAAAATCAAAATCCAAAATCTACCTGTTATCTACCAAAGTAACCACTATCCAAACTCTATAGTCTCTGGTCGTTCTTACCTGTATAGGGGACACGCACAGAAGAACTTTCAGCTTTTATAAAATGACGAAGGTCTGGCCTAAGCAAAGAGCCCTGGGCTCTTAGGATATTTCGTTTATTATCACAATCGGCTTTCAAATAGCCCATAAGCGATTATCGAAGCTATACAAATGTTGAATTATGATGATGGCTTTATTACCAGTTCTTCTCTTCCGTTCTACGCCCTTGATTTGAGAACTGGCAGTAAATGTTCAATTAGAAGCATTTAATGTATATTTCTTTTTTGACGTTCATAAGTATAGGTACATTGTGTTATGACATGAATAAATGCTTTTTGACTTTTGACTTTTTAAAAATTCAAATGAAACATTCATAATTTCAAAAACCCGCCAAATCGCTTCTCTAGAAATGGCGTCGCCCAAGTCCCGTTGTCAATGTCTCTCTCAGTACGTAAATAAATAATTGCTTTTGACGTGAATTAAGTTCAGTCACGGTTGTTGTATGGAGATACTAAAACACTTTGAAGCTAGGTAACTACTGACTTTATTACGTGTTAATTATCAATCTAAAATTACAAAAATAATATTACGTCATCGTCGATTCGACTAACATGTGACCGGTTTGAGTCACGTGACTCATATACGACGAAAATCGACAGTTTTAACTATGGAGTTAGTGTATAAATGAGTCTTTTGTAAGTATTCAATTTACAATTTGACAGTAGTTAAATGTCGGGTTTTGTATACCATTCGTCTTTTGTTTCTTAATTCCGTTTTTAAAAAAGGAAATGTTCGCGTCGTGTTGTGATTGGTCAGTCTCTAGACCAATCATAATCAAGCTACATATTCTATAGTTTTAAATGGTTTTGTTTCGCTTGACCTGTATGGGTCAAATCTCGTAATTGAAATTGTAAAGCCATGTTAGATATACAACGATATCGAATATAATATTGTCATCAGATCAAAAGGTGCAAGACAAAAATTCACATAATTCCTATTCGACGAAATTATAAGCCAGCTTATTTTATTTATATTTAATTATTTTTCTCCAGGTCGTGTCCCGCCATCCGTATACAGAAAATACTTCCATGCCGGGGGTAGTTGGGGGCTGTTAATCTTCACTGTGATATTCATACTCATAACACAAGTCGTCACCTCAGCTGGTGATCTCTGGCTGACACACTGGTAATATTTAATATTACAGCCTTTCACGAGCTTATCCAATGAATAGCCTTAATACCAGCCCTGCTATTCTGTAACTCACTTTTCGAACTCACACAGCGGTTTTCGCATCGGCGGTCGCTCTCAAATCAGTCGTGAAGCAGTCATTTTATGATTTGGCATTCTGAAAAGGTGGGAGCTTGTAGTTTATTGTTTATCAGAATGCCAAATCATAGAGCGACCGCCGATGCGAAAACCGCTGTGTGAGTTCGAAAAGTGAGTTACAGAATCGCAGGGCTGCAGCTGAGCATCAACGGACGTCGAGGCAGAATTTTCAATGCCATCCGTATCACCTCGACGTCCTCCGTTCCACAACTGAGCGTTTCTTAAGGCAATACTAAACTACTATTGAACCAATTCGACTTTTGGTCCTTCGAGAAAAGAGCGTACCAATTTTTTAAAGGCCGGCAACACACTCGCGAGCCCCAGAGGGAGAGTATCAGTTAACATCAGATGAGCCTCCTGCCCGTTTGCCCCCTGTTGTATAAATAAAAGCTTTCTAACAGTCAAAGTAATCTAGCTGATTTACTAGTAATAATAGATAAATAGTTTTCAGCAGCATTTCCTCGCTGTATTGCGATACTTATTCGTTGAGGAAAGAACCAGCACTGTGGTCATCGATACACCGGGGTTTAAGTGGACAGGCGCTAATAAATAGATAGAAGAATAATTAAATAGATTTAAGTTGGCGCCTGGTACTACCGGTGACCCCAGAGCTGGTGCTTTCCTCAACGAATGAGTATCGCAATACAGCGAGGAAGTGCTGCCAGCGTTAAAGGTACATTGCCACTTTTATTACGCTTTATATTAGCTTCACCTGTATGTATGTAACCGACTCCTTCGGACTCGATTTTGACCCACTTTAAACGGACAGATTTTATTCAAATTTTGCGCACCTGTCAAAGATCGATGACGATGCAATAATCCGAAAATTTAACTAAAAAATCAAAAATAAATAATAGTTTAAAAAAACTAAAAAAAACACGCTTTTAAAGCACATCAAACTAAAAAGCGTGGGGCGCTCTGTGCCATATTTTTCGTCTATCGAGCAACCCACGCTTTTTCACAATAATACCAGTATTTTTTGTTCATTACCATTTTCAGCCTAAATCAGGAATTATTTTTCACTTTTTAGTTTGATGTGCTTTAAAAGCGTGTTTTTTAGTTTTTTTTAAATATTTTTTTTTTATTACTATGGAGATAAAGAAAATTGTAAAAACTGTATGTTTTTAGGATGAATCAAGTGGAAGCCAACCACGCAAAAGACACACTAAGAACCCACTCGAATACCACAAATGCGACTGACATATTGCCGGAAGGAAACCATACAATTATAGGCACTATATTAAAAACTGGTGTCGTCATGCAGGAGATAGCACAAGAGGAACCTTTTGACCATAGTTTTTATATTTATTTGTGGGCAACCGCTATTCTTGGATGCATACTATTCACTACTGGCCGGTAAGCTTTTAAACTTTGGTAATTTTAATCTACTGCATAATCTTAATATATAAAATTCTCGTGTCGCGGTGTTTGTAGTTAAACTCCTCCGACACGGCTTGACCGATTCTTATGAAATTTTGTGTGCATATTGCGTATGTCGGAATCGGACATCTATTTTTCATCCCCCAAAATGTTAAGGGTAGGCCAGGCCACCCCTAATTTTTTTTTTATTTTTAGATTTTTTTTCAGTTTTTATTTTTTTATGATACAGCATTAAAAAATACATACAACCCCTAATATTCACCCCTTCACGATCAACCCCTATTGTTTATTATAAATAATATACATGGCAAAACGACGTTTGCCGGATCAGCTAGTAATTATTATAATTATCGATCCAACGATGCTGTATGAGTTACTGATTGGAAAGTATTTTTTTTTAAATATATTTTTGACATTTATCTTTTTTATATTATAACTATTAATTAAAACTGTGTCTATGTCTCATATGAGAAAATAAAATCGATTCATTCATTCATTATTTAGAGGAAGACAAAATCTAGAAAATTTGCTAGCTATAATAATATTAAATTATTACAAAAACATCGTTTGAAAAGCAATTAATTATAAATTATTAACCACAGACCATCCTCCATAGACTACAACTTGATTACACGCAATAAACAATTCCTCACAGACTACTAAAAAAAATTAAAAGTAAAACAAATGTCTCGCCTTGTTTCGAAGCATTATTTTTTAATGGCATTTAAATATTATCTACATTTAAATGCAAATCAATTGACACTAATTATTTTTTATATAGTCTGTTGTTAACTTGTTATTTTTTATTTGTTTTGCTATATTTTTATTTTGTGTATTGTTAACTGTTTGTGTTGGTCTATTAAATAAAAATAATCTGTGGTTGGCGTTTAATGTAGATAATATATCATTGTGTTATATATTATCTGTGATGGCCTCTAGCTATATAAATAAAATAGTAAACCATTGTTATAGATCTCTGGTATTCCTGTTCGTGTGCATGCGCAGTTCAATCAACTTGCACAATAAGATGTTTAGCAATATTTTGTCTGCTACAATGAGATTTTTTGACACAAATCCTTCTGGTCGCATCCTCAATCGATTCTCTAAAGATATGGGTGTGGTCGACGAAGTTATGCCTAGAATGTTCTTGGACAGTATCCAAGTAAGTACTCTACAATCTAAGACATACTGTTGTTTATAATCTGTATAAATTGTAACATAGCGAGAAAATGTTGCCAGCACTAACGGTGCCACAGACCAAACTTTTTAACTGTAGAGTCTGCGCGGAAATAAATGTTTGGCATACGATATAAGCGAATTAATATACTACTTTTTTATGATGCCAACTTTCAAACGGTAATTTGGCCCAGCAGCGACCTTTTGTCGTTGAGTCATAGTTCACATAATCTATATAATTATACTACTTGTCATAATTCATCTTATAATTTATTTATTCAATAACAGATGGCGTTGTGCATGTGTTAAACGCGATAACAAAATGACGTCCTAGATATATTAGTATTTTAAGATTTCATATTCATATCTATGTTGATCCCATTCCGGACGAGCTACGCTCGCCAACACAGCCCGAGCTGAGCTGTAAAGGCCCTTAAGGCCAACAGTGAGATTCCATTAAAACAATTTAAAAAAAAAGGCCCGCGACCCATCTTAACTGATACGAATGATCCAATCACCGTCTCAAACAGCAAAGACATATCAGACTAAAAAACTGTCTTTTCCGGGGAAGGTACGATCCCGTCTTGAGGTGTGTCGTACTAGGTAAAGGACAGCCCTAGGTCTTAGGAGTACAAGTACTGAAAAAAAACTAGATAGAGAGTTTGCGCTAGATGCGGGAAAAAGCCCATTTCCGGCCCGAGCTGAAACTCGGCCAACAGCGAGGTTCTTTCAGAAAAAAAATGTGTGCGTGTACTAGGTGTACACACGTAAGAAGTGAAACTTCTTTAGGACTTTATTTTTCGAAAAATGATCTACTATATGCAACTTTACAGAAATTGGATTAATAAAGTTAAATTAGATAAAGTTTAACAAAAGGCTTTTATTATCATAGACATGAATACAAATACGATTATTTCATTTTAACTTATTACTGTACTACTATGTAGTACTAAGATTATTACAGAATTTCATTAATTGTAATATAATTATTAGTATTACTATCATTGTTATCGTTATTATATATTGTTGTTACTAATGGCTTCGAATCTCTTCGGATCAACCGTGGTAGGGACAAGAAAAAGATGGCACGTAACCGAAAAATGTGACAAATGTGTGTAAATTTTTTTCCAACGCCGATAAAGAAGTTGGACTTCAAAAAGCAACATGGCGCGTAACCTGCTTCAAAATTTCTCCCATACGTCGATAAAGAAGTTTCACTTCAAAAGTTGGCGCGTAACGGAAAAATGTGACGCGTAACGAAAAAATGTTACACTACATTTTATTTCCAACCCCGATAAAGATGTTTCACTTCAAAAATTAAGTTGAAGTTTTCACTATTGTTCAATGTATGTGTCCCTCTCTTTGATTAATAATAAAGGATAGTGTGTGGTGTGTCATTCCGTATGTTATACTCTGCTTTCAAATTCCGTAGAATTCTGACATTTCATAAATGTTTCTACTAAAAAATTCTCCACTGAAAAAGGGACAAATTTGACCCATTTTAAGGCAATAAAATAAAATGCTACGTATTTTATGTTTTACCTACAAAAAGGTAAATCTAAATATTTACACACTCAAGTAACCTAATACAAAAATAACAAATATTTCAATATCACGAACAATATATCGAATTAACTTTAATTACTTCTTTTATTGTTTAGCTGGCATCACTGCCTAGTAATTCCAGGTTTAGTAAACCTTTAAAAAAAAAATGTTATCTTTACTTGTGCGTTTTTTACTGTTTGTGATGAAAAGAGACGTAATTATGAACCGTCGTAAACCTAGCCGTCGTTGATATTTTGAGTTTGAGTTTGAATAAATAATTCTTCCGTCTAGAGTCTAGACCAGAGTTCCCCAAACTTTTTTGTGTCGTAGACCCCTTGCCATGTTTTTCCGTGTTGGGTAGACCCCCTACTTACCTGATATTGATTTCCTGTAAATTTCTAACTGTAGTGAAGTTTAGTGTTAAAAACTTAAAGTAAAAAGACATGTTAATCCATACATTTATTAATTGAATTTAAATTAAAACTACTCAAAATATATTTTTTTATCTGATATGTAGGTACTTTTATAAATAATGTATATGTTTTGATATTATAATATATGTAGTATGATGTAAGTAAATAGGTACAATCAGTGTACGTGTTAAGATCCACTACATTTTCATTTCATGGACCCCCAAATTTTTTTTCGCTGGCGTTGACCCCTTGCAGGTTGTCATAGACCCCTAGGGGTCGATATAGACCACTTTGGGAATCACTGGTCTAGACTAACATTTAGTCTTTGACGTGACGCGTACCGCTTTAACCGAACCGAAAATTAAATGCATAATTTTCAGGTGTTCATGGTGATGGGTGGTATTATTGTGATGGTGGCGATTGTAAGCCCATACATGCTGTTGACAACTGTCGCCTGCGGCATACTGATGTACCTATGGACTTTGGTTTATCTAGCAACAGCACAGGCTATTAAACGGTAAGAAATTTAGACAGCGCGGTTAAAATATTGCTCGCATTATAATTCTAGTAGCTTCGATCCCCGGCCGTGCACCAATGGACTTTCTTTCTATGTGTGCATTTAACATTCGCTCGAACGGTGAAGGAAAACATCGTGAGGAAACCGACATTAGACTCAAAAAGTCGACATGTGTCAGGCACTGGAGGCTGATCACCTGCTTGCTTATTAGATTTAAAAATGATCATGAAACATATTCAGAAATCTGAGGCCTAAAGAGGTTGTAGCGCCACTGATTTATTTTCATTTATTTATATACTAGCCGTTTCGCGCCCGCTTTGCTGGACGAATTAAAATAAATTTTATGTTTCATTATTTTATTTTTTTTCATATTTTTATTATTCTTCTTTTTAACTTCCCGCTAAGAAAATTGAAATATTTCGAAAATCGAGTTTTTAACAGATGTTGACGTTTTGCGGTTCTAGGAAGCCTCTTTTGTTTTTATTAGCGGGAAAAATTTTCATAAAAGTAAAACAGCAATAAAAAAATGAAGGAACGTTGGAATTAAATAAATAGCCATAAACCATCTAGGATCGAATGGTGGTAGTTTCATGTCGATACGATCAGTGGTTTAGGCGTGATTGAGCCTCAAACGAAGACCATTTTCATTATATATATATTTATTTATTTATATATAACATTAATATATTTAATTTATAGAGTTGAAGGAGTGACCCGCAGTCCAGTTTTCTCTCATGTATCGGCAAGTATGGCTGGTCTTAGCACAGTGAGAGCATGTGAAGCCCAAGATATGCTTCGGATCCAGTTTGACAAGAAACAGGACGTGCATACTGCTTCATGGTAAGATTTTAAAACCTTTGGCTTTTTAGATAATTTTGAATTTGGAACAAAAATTTGAGAAATAGTAGACGCAATTACAGATTTCAAATTTAGAACATTAATTTGAGAAATTTTAAATTTAGAACACTAATTTCTATTTTTTGAGAAAAAGAAGACGTAATTACAGATTTTAAATTTAGAACACTAATTTGAGAAATAGTAGACGTGATTACACATTTCAAATTTAGAACACTACTGTCAGAAATATTAGACGTGAAGAATTTAAATTTAGAACACTAATTTGAGAAATAATTTCAAATTTATATCTCTTAAAGTTTTGCTTTAGTTCGACAAGACTAAGTTTATATAAATAAAGTTCAAGTTCCTAAGTTATTATTATAGCCTAATATGTCAATTTGTATATATTTTGTAGATCTAGTTGTCATATCGTAAAAAAAACAGTTGAGATTCTATACCCCTAATCTAGTTTTAATTTCCATACATTTTCAGGTACTTAACCCTCGTAACCAATACAACGTTCTCAATTTATCTGAGTTTGATATCTGCCCTCTACGTTATCGTCGTTGCATATACATTCCTCTTACTAGACGATGGTAAGTGTTTATTCATAAATTTTGCTTAAGAATAATACCGTCAAAAAAGACCGGCAACGCACTCGCGAGCCCTTTGGCATTGAGAATGTCTATGAGCGACGGCAACATCATATGACCCTCCTGCCCGATTCATCCTGTTCTAAAAAAGGGGTTCTTACACATTGGTATTATATTGATAAGGAATATTTTTCCGAATAAATTGTCAATGACTTCATTAAAAGATATTCAAACATTTAATCATATTAATGATCTAAGCTACCTCATGTCTTTTGTGACTGAAACATGTCAGGAATTAGATCGTGGGCGCCAGATTGATGCTATATATACTGACTTTAGCAATGCCTTTGACAAAGTCAGTCACGCGTTACTGATTCAGAAGCTTCGTGGTTATGGCATGGGAGAGAATTTGCTGAACTGGTTTAAGTCCTATCTTCGTAACAGGCCTCAGTCAGTAGTTGTTGGAGGCGCTGAGTCTACTCCCTATATTGCGCGATCTGGTGTTCCGCAAGGTTCCCATTTGGGACCGTTGCTATTCTTACTATTTGTAAACGACGTTAGGAATCATATAAAGCACTGTAAAGCGTCTCTCTTCGCTGATGATTTAAAAATTTATAAAGTTATTAACACTGTCTGTGATGCTGCTCTAGTTCAAAGTGATCTTAATGGTATACAACATTGGTGCTTTTTAAATGGTATGATCCTCAATATAAATAAGTGCTTTCATATTAAATACACAAGAAAAAAAAAACCACTTGTTACTGTGTATAAGCTTGACAGCGCGCCATTGCAGGAGGTTCAGGAGATTCGTGACTTGGGTGTTATTATTGACAAAAAATTAACGTTTACATCACAAGTCAATAAAGTAGTCACCACATCCACACGAATGCTTGGATTTCTTAAACGGAATGCGGATTGTTTTGGTTGTACGACTAAAACAATTTTGTACAACGCTCTGGTGCGCAGTCATGTAGAATTTGGCAGTATTATATGGAATCCACCATATGCGATCCATTCGCAACGCGTGGAAAGCATCCAAAGATCTTTTACGCGGCACCTAGCTTTCATAAGCAGAGGATTTTCACATAGGCACCCGTACCATCAGCGACTCAAAAAATTTAATATGATATCTCTGTACAATCGAAGAACTTTAGCCGGTGTTACCTTCTTGCATAAATTACTCAATAACTATATACAGAGCAGTGACCTCTTACAGGAAATCAAATTTGTCGTCCCTCACTCATTCCCTAGGTTTAAAATCAATAATATCTTTCAAATTCCTTTTGCCAAAACCAACCTAGGAGTTCAGGCACCTCTCGTTCGAATTCTTCGCGATTTCAACAAATTGAACACAGCGTATCCAGAGCTGGATATATTCGGTAGTGGGCTGATCGGTTTTAGAGAAAGCATTTGCAAGTGCCTTTCTCAAACCTAATTTCGCTGTTTTGATGATGATTTTTCTTTTTTTTCTGCTCTAAGTGCCAACAAATTTCTGTAATTTTTATTTTATTTTATTGTGTGCTTTTACTATCGTATATGTTTTAATTGTAATTTTTATTTCTATTTAATTTTTTTTGTGTGAAACTTATGCTTACATTAATTGTCACACATTTTAGATGCGAGATTTTTTGTAAAATAATTAGTAATTTTAGTACTGTGTGTGATGTTATAAGCTTAAACTAAATAAATAAAAAATAAATAAATAAGCTACCAGACCCCAAATCAAGGTCCGTAAAGAGGGCTCAAAAATTGTGGAAAAAAAGTGTTTTAAGTTTAATATGGCAGATCTGGGAAACACATATGTTTTACTTAAAATGGTTTCCAAAACGCACAATTGTAATAGATAAACAAATTTTTACGATAGATTATATAGACTCACAGATAACGTTTGACAGTTGACAGCACATTTTATATTTATGTTTTATTTAACGTGACGTAATGTCTAAGAAAAGAAATCAATTGTCATCGTGACGTAAGATTATATAGACTCGCAGATAACGTTTGACAGATGACAGCACATTTTATGTTTATGTTTTATTTAACGTGACGTAATGTCTAAGAAAAGAAATCAATTGTCATCGTGACGTATATTTTGCTAATCACGATGGCTTTGATGTCTCGCAGATAACATGTGACAGATGACAGATCTAAAATTAGATGCAAAATTTATCTGCTTGTCACGAATAAACACATTCTTTATTTATGTTTATCTTACGTGACGTAAAGTGATCAATTGTCATCGTGACGGATATTTTACTAATCATCATGGCTTTGATGACTCGCAGATAACATTTGACAGATGACAGTTTTAAAATGAGTCAAAATTTATCTGCTTGTCATGAATAAACACATTCTTTATGTTTATCTAACGTGACGTAATATGTAATAAAACACATCAATTGACATCGTGACGGATGTTTAACTATTCTCTGATTTTTAATTCCGTAGAATTCTGACAGCTATCATGTGACACTGTTCAAACATTTTTTAGTTCAATAAAAATAACTATCTACTATAATAAAAAATAGGGGTTCGTAGTAGAGGGGTGAAAATTAAGGGTTGTATGTATTTTTTTATGGTATTTGAAGGTATATTTTAATTTGAACATTAAACTCTCAAACTCAAACTCAAAATATCTTTATTCAAGTGGGTAACCAAGTACACTTTTGAATCGTCAAGTTAAATTAATCGTAAATTTACATTTACTACCAGTTCGCAAGTCAAGGGCGTAGAGCGGGTAAGAACTGGCAAGAAACTTTTCGCCACTCTTTTTAATCGCCAAGTATTGTCATACAAATTGTTTGAACTGGAGCAATTCAATCCCAAGGATTAGGATCATTTAAGTAGTCCTCAAATTTATAAAAAGCTTTGTTGATTAATTTTCGTTTAACGAGGGCTTTGAATTTATTTAGTGATAATTCTCTAATTTCGCTTGGGAGTTGTTGTAAAAACGAATACAATTTCCATATAAGGAGTGGTTTATCTTTTGGAGCCTGGTTGGTCGTACACTCAAATTAGTTCTATTTCGCGTATTATACTGGTGAAAGTCACCATTTGTTTTAAAATCGTTTATATTTTTTTGGACATACAACAAGGCTTCAAGAATATATTGACCAGATAGTGTCATAATATTTAATTCCTTAAACTTATTCCGTACCGACTCCCTCGGAGAAACACAACATTATTTTACCAATAGAAAGCCACATTATTTGTTTGTGTCATAGACTATATCCGAAGAATAAAATTACTTTTTCGTGGTAGTCCTTTTTTTCTAAACAGGAGTGAAAGCCTTCTCCAAAATCTTCCATCAGTCTCTCATCTTCGCTATTTCCAATCTTCCGCTATCTCGTTTATTTCATCTTCCCAGGTTTCTGGTTCCATTTTCTTTCCACTGAGCCATTTCGGGATGTTTTTGACGCATCTGTCATAGCGAACGCGGGCAATGTGATTTTATTATATTACATACTAGCAGACCGGCCAAGCGTTGCTGTGGCTAAGGTTATTGTTATATCTTCTATCTATCTTCTATATATATATAATGAAAATGGTCTTCGTTTGAGGCTCAATCACGCCTAAACCACTGATCGTATCGACATGAAACTACCATTAACATTCGATGCGAAATTTTTCCTAGATGGTTTATGGCTATTTATTAATTCCAACGTTCCTTCATTTTTTTATTTCTGTTTTACTTTTATGAAAATTTTTCCCGCTAATAAAAACAAAAGAGGCTTCCTAGAACCGCAAAACGTCAACATCTGTTAAAAACTCGATTTTCGAAATATTTCAATTTTCTTAGCGGGAAGTTAAAAAGAAGAATAATAAAAGTATGAAAAAAAATTAAATAATGAAACATAAAATTTATTTTAATTCGTCCAGCAAAGCGGGCGCGAAACGGCTAGTTTATATATATTAAGATTTATATAATGGCTCATTTCCAATATAACTTTATTAGTGTCCTAATTTTCACCCTCTTACAGGTAATACACAGTCAGGAAACGTTGGCTTAGCCCTCAGCCAAGGTTTGATATTGGTCAGCATGATGCAACACGGTATAAAGCAAACCACCGAGGCAATATCGCAAATGATAAGTGTGGAACGTGTCATACAATATACGAAGTTGCCACAAGAGAAATTGGAGGGAAAGACTCCTCCAAGCAACTGGCCTCAAAGAGCCAAGGTTGTGTTTAAGGATCTCTATCTGAGATATGATTCGGAAGCTGAGCCAGTTTTGAAGAATTTGAATATTGTTATCGAAAGTGGATGGAAGGTATGGATCTATATGTTAACGTAAAATTGTAAAAACCGTTAGATTGTAATCTATCTCGCGAGATTATAAACTGTCGAAAGATTGTCAACTCAACATACTGCTTACAATTTAACGTATTATTATTCGGTAGATTGTAATCTATCGAAGTGAAACCGTCAAATTGTGAAACGGCCATTTTCTACTTTTCTATTGGTTATAAGAGATGTGACATTCTCGTTTTCTATTGGTTATAAGTGATGTGACATTCTCGGTAAATTAATCGAATCTATTATTTCCTCATTTGTTAATTTTAAAGTTAAACCTAATTTAACCATTACTTGTCAAATGTACATACATTACATTAACTTCATGTTTCAATTAGTGTAGGGTTCCGAAAATTTTGAAATTGTTCAAAAATAATCTAGGTATTTTTTAAAAGTGAAAATCGATTTTTGTATTCGATTACAATTTTACGTTAACATATATAACAAATTAATCATTTCTATTTTTAAGTATATATTTTGTTAAAATTTTTAAAATTCTCAATTTTGAATCTGTTACGACGTCAATATTTAGGTGGTGTATGTAGTCTGTGTACTGAGAGTCGGTACTGTCACTGATTGGCCTAAAGGTCTAGATACCAGGCCAAAAACTCAAAAAAAAAAAAAAATACTGTCACTGATGTTAGTTACAGAGGCGGGAAATATAAATTAGTCTTTTGAAATAATCCAACTATAATTAGGATTATATAAAATAGCCATGCCAAGTTACTTTTATGTATTCTAAAAGCTACAATGTACAAAATGCACGTAGGTCGGTTTCGGTTTAGATAATATTTATCAGGTATTTGAGTTAAATAGATCTTTTATAGAAGAATGCTAATTTGTATGACGTGACTATGATTTCATACAATTTTGGCGTTAATGAGTCGAAAAGTGATTTTGTCTCAAGCCCCATATTGCGCGAAGCAGACTAGTTGTACACTGTTGAATTTTATTAATATAAACTAAATTTGTAACACAATGTACATTCAATGCTTCTAATTTACATTTACTGCCAGTTCTCAAATCAAGGGCGTAGAACGGAAGAGAAGAACTGGCAATAAACTCTCCGCCACTCTTTTTAATCGCAAAGTTTTTGTTTTACACAATGTTTGTAAGGAGCTGCAACCATTACACCATGTTCCACATGACATCTTAAGTAATCACGTTTGTTTAGGTGTGTTTACGCTATGAAAAGAGATTCATTTTAAATGAGGTTCTTATTAAACAAAGTTATCTAATATATACCTAAAATTCTTGTGTCGCGGTGTTTGTGGTTAAACTCCTTCGAAACGGCTTGACCGATTCTCATGAAATTTTGTGTGCATATTGGGTATGTCTGATAATCGGACATTTTTTTTTATCCCCCTAAATGTTAGGGGTAGTCCACCCCTAAATTATTTTTTTTTTTTATTTTTAGATACATTTTTATTTTTTTATGATACAGCATTAAAAAATACATACAACCCCTAATTTTTTTTTTAATTTTTTGATAAATTTTTGTCGTTTTATTTTCTTATGATACAGCAATAAAAAATACATACAACCCCTAATTTTCATCCCTCTATGATCAACCCCTATTTTTATTATAAATGATATGTACATGGCAAAACGACGTTTGCCGGATCAGCTAGTTTATTTATAAAAATATTCACAGGTTGGAGTAGTAGGTCGCACAGGCGCTGGAAAATCGTCTTTAATCGCTGCCTTGTTCAGATTGGCTCCAATAGATGGACACATCCTTATTGACGATCTGGACACAGGTGACGTGGCTTTGAAGGTAACTTCTTTTTATAGTTTCATCTCCTTTCGAAGGTTGGCGATCTTTAATTTTGGACCGCGCTTCTAAACAATGACTTGACGCTTTGTCTATGGATTTTCAACCAAGACTTGCGTCTGCGGCCACTTTCCCTTTCCTTACCCTACGTTACGTTAGGGTTCGTTACCCTACGTAACATCTTATATCTAATATATAAAATTCTCGTGTCGCGGTGTTTGTGGTTAAACTCATCCGAAACGGCTTGACCGATTCTCATGAAATTTTGTGTGCATATTGGGTATGTCTGAGAATCGGACAACATCTATTTTTCATCCCCCTAAATGTTAAGGGTAGTTCACCTCTAATTTTTTTTTTTAATTTTTTTATGATACAGCATTAAAAAATACATACAACCCCTAACGATCCCCCCTTTACGATCAACCCCTATTTTTTAATATAAATGATATACATGGCAAAACGACGTTTGCCGGATCAGCTTGTAAGCTATATAATTTTTGAAGTGAAACTTCTTTAGGCGCAATAGCGTAAATTTTTTACGGATGAAACGCAATAATAATATTAGCGTCACGAAGATGTGCAGCGTTTTTGTCGAAGAAAAGGGAGAGAGCGATTGAGAGTGAGAAGGGCGAATTACCTTATAGAATTATATTTTTATTAAAAGTTATGCAATATTCAATAAATATAATTTATTGAAATCTCAAATGACGAATTGTAGATTAAAATGCAACGTGTTTTATTATCGAAGAAATAAATTTAATAAATAATTGATAATGAAAATTAAATTCCTAACATATCTTCTTTTTTGCCTCCCTCAAAATCTCTCTTGATATATAATATATTACGATAGTGCAATTCAAGTAAAAACTAATGGAAATTCTTAAATCTCGTGCACTGCTGGAACTATTGACAATAGAGCAAAGTGATGTAGGGTCGGTTGTTGAACAGTGAACCAACCAGGAACATTGAACCACCACCATGTTGAAAAAACTGCGAGGTTGTCAATTCGACCGATCATGTTAAAACTTCTCTCGTAGGCACCCTTCCCCTCTCCCGTAGCTAGCCGGTGGCCGCGGCTTAAGTGTGACGTGTGACAGCGGTTTGTTTGTTTCTCGCCAAAAAAACATAGATTTCTCACGTAAGTATCTCGATTTTTATATATTTTGTTATTAATTCCAGCACCAAAAGCATTATGGTGTCGATATTGTTGTAGTTTTAGACGTTTTATGAGCATATTGCTTTGTGACAATTTAGCCTACAACCCTTTTTTTTTAAATATTATATGTTGAATAGTGTGTGTATTGAACAGTGAACCAGGTTCGCATAGTACACAGTGAACCGGTTCACTGTGTACCTTACGATCCTGGTTCACTGTTCAATGATAGTGTTATGCTGAAAATCAATAATATTTTTGATTGTTTTAGGATGCCAAGGCCAAGAAATAAGGAAAGAAAAATTGGAAAACACAATAAAGAGGATATGATGTCAGCATTACTAATGATAGAAAATGGTAGCTCCATTAGGACGGCGGCAAAATCCAGTAAAATTCCCTACCCTACATTGCGCCGTTACGTTAAAAAAAACGTCAACATGGTGATAATATATCACTTGAACCGAGGTATGATATTAATAAAGTGTTTACTGAAGAACACGAACAAATATTATTAAAATACTACAAAGACTGTGCACTAATATTCTACGCTTTGACCATCAAAGAATGTAGGAAGGTGGCTTACGAAATGGCAAAGGTTAATGGCATTGAAGTACCCAGCTCATGGGAAAGGGATAAAATGTCAGGTTTGGGATGGTTTCGCTTATTTAAAAAAAGACATCCTGATATTTCAGTAAAGAAACCAGAAGCTGTAAGTCTCGCACGAGCTACCTCATTCAATCGGGAAGCTGTGGCAATATTTTTTACTAATTTGGAGGAATTGCTAAAACGGGAGCCTAGATTCGTGGATGGAACTCGAATATTTCTTCTCGAATCTTGACGAAACCGGCACAACAACCGTCCAGAAACCACAGAGAGTTGTGGCTCCAACAGGAGCTAAAGTGACAAGTGGAGAAAAAGGCACTCTTGTCATTTTAAATATTCCTTCAATGTAAACTTATCTTTACTAAGTATGGTGTAAATATTTACCTACTTTGACGCATTTTGATGTGATTAAGAAGTTAACTGCTGTGAAGACTATACGAAACCTTTATAATTTGAAACTTTAATTATTGATATGTTATGTTTATTTTTTGCTGAATTTATTATTATTATTACCATAGAAAACCATTTTTTTTTGTTATTAGAATTAATATTTTTTTATTGGATTTTGTACAACAAAAATAAAAGACGATTATCAAAAATTGTATGGTGTCTTTTCACAAATAAGGATTTTTACTGGTAACGACATTGTGGTTCACTGTTGAAATACAGGTGGTTCAGTGTATACTCCCTATAGTACACAGTGAGCCAATTTTTGTTTTTTTTTAAACTTAATTTACGGTCTTAATTTTTTTCTCTGGCTTTCTGTAACCTGAATATGAGATACTGTATAAAATTGCCTAAACCATGAGACCAAAACGAAATTCTTAACTTTAATTTCTTACAAGTTATATGACTTAGAAAAAAGGTTTTATAGAAGACATCAATATCTACTGAAACAATACCACTTTTGATAAAAATAATATTTTTGAAGTTATACTTCTTAAGGCGCGTTATGAAAAATTGATGAGAGAGAAATTTTACGATGCGCGCGCACCGTTACACAAAATTAACAGAATGAAGTTAGTTCTAGGTGGCATAAAAATCGATAATAACTATGTTCAAGTTGTATATTCTAGTATTTTTATATTTAGAACACGTGTTTCGTAACAGTACAATTAAACAGTGTGAATAAATAAATATTATTTTGGTTATTTTATTAAATCAATTTCATATACGACGGTGATAGTATTTACTAATAATAATTTTATTGATTAATTTTAATAGGTATTTATCGTTAATCACTACTGCATTTTAGTTATTTTTTTCCATACGCATCGAAGTATAACATCTAACGCGTGTACATAAGTACACATACTCTTTTTTTCATTTAAAAGTCTCTTAACCAAAAAAAATGGTTTTTTTTTTCTAATTTTTTTTTTTAAACATTGTAGGAACTGCGATCTAAGATTTCAATCATCCCGCAAGAGCCCGTGTTGTTCTCGGCGAGCTTGCGATACAACTTGGATCCCTTTGATAAATATTCAGACGCTGATATATGGAAAGCTTTGGAACAGGTAAGCCCAAAATGGAACTCGTTTTTCTGCTTTTATTGGAACGAAGTTCCTTATCGCGCGTTGTGAAAGGGGGCTAGACGGAAAAAAATCTTACGAAAAGTTGTCACGACACTTTTTTGCTATTTGCTATTGTAATACACCGGTTCTCGTCCGATCACCGAAGTTAAGCAACGTCGGGCGAGGTCAGTACTTGGATGGGTGACCGCCTGGGAACACCTCGTGATGTTGGCTTTTTTTTTTCGTCGTAAGATTGGTGTCGAGATAATCTATTATACTGTTATGATACCAATTAACATATAAATTAATCGAAAGGAATTTCGTTCCATCCGGGTGTCCCTTGACACGTCTAAAGTTTTTTTTTTTTTTTAATGGCTCTGGCACGGCATTACCCATCGTCAAGTATAAGATTTTTGAAAAATTGATGAAAGTGAAATTTTACGATGCGCTCGCACCTGAGACACAAAGTTGTCAGTGTGATCATAGCGTGCGCGAGCGAGATGGGAATAAGACCTTTTTTTATAATTCGTGCTTGTCTTTAGAAATTCGACCGTGTCCTCCATGTACGGTTTAAGCACTCGCCCGGTACCGCACAACCCTCCCAAAGGCCGAGAACAAATTTAAATTAAATTAAAACTTGCCCTCGAACCGGGATTCGAACCCGGTACCCCTCACCTAGCTGCCACTTAATAAGACCGCTAGTTCTGCTTTTATTGTGATCCGGGAAAAAAGGTCAGGGCCTCAGATTTCTGTATCTGTTTCATGATCATTTGTCAATCTAATAGGCAAGTTTGTGATCAGCCTTCTGTGCCTGACACACGCCGTCGACCATTTGTGTCTAAAGCCGGTTTCCTCACGATGTTTTCCTTCACCGTTCGAGCGAATGTTAACTGCGCATAGACAGAAAGTCCATTGATGCACAGTACACAGTACACACTTGCCTATATTAGAAATTAATTTTATATTTATGAGTAATAATCTAATATATAAAATTCTCGTGACACCATGTTCGTTCCCATACACCTCCGAAACGGCTCGACCGATTCTTATGAAATTTTTATGCATATTCAGTAAGTCTGAGAATCGGTTAGTAGGTATCTATCTTTCAAACACCTAAGTGATAAAGGGGTGTCCACCGCAAAAAAATATTTTTTTATCTTTAAGAAAAAAAAAATGTTTTTATCTTTTTATTATACAGCATAAAAAATACATATAACCCTTAATTTTCATCTACTATTTTTTATTTGTTAAATAAGAACTTGAGAACTCCTAAGGTTTATATAGAGAAAAATCACAGAAACACAGTTTTCATTCCGGAAAACCCTCTGTTTTGAAACATTCTGGAAGTCTCTGGGATAGCATAGCAAAATGTCCCATGTTGGTATGTACTAAAAAGATAGGCTAAGTAAAATCAAGGAGAAACGAAGTTCGCGAGGCAGCTAGTTAAATATTTCTTAACACGTACGACAGGTGGAGTTAAAGCACAGCGTGACATCTCTGTCTAGCGCAGTAGAGGCGGGCGGAACAAACTTCAGCGCGGGACAGAGACAGTTATTGTGTCTCGCTCGCGCCGCTCTCGCTAACAACAAACTTATGGTGCTGGATGAGGCAACAGCTAATGTAGATCCTAAGTAAGTATGGTCGTGGCATAAATAAAAATAAGGTGAAAAAAATTATGTTCTGTAGTTTTTTAATATGTCCATTTAAAGCACGATTCTTTTAATAAAGTTGTATATCACCCTAATGGTGCATTACAATATTGTAAAAAAATCGACCGTAGACACGATAATTTGAATAAAAATAAATAAATCGTAAAAAAATAAATAAATAGTTCTGGGCCTCAGATTTCTGTATCTGTTTCATGATCAGTCTCACAAGTAGGCAGGTAGGTGATCATCCTGCGCTCGACACACGCCGTCGACTTTTTGGGTCCATTGGTGCACAGCCGGGGATCGAACCTACGACCTCTGGTATGAGAGTCGCATGCTGGCCACAGGCCACTAGGCCAACACTGCTACTACTAAAATTTAAGCCCACCTAAATACAGACATTTTATATAATATATAGATTATATAAAAAGTATTTATTAATTACGCTCAGGTGTCAGGCTAAGCCCTTTGGGCAGTTACGTTAACTAAGTATTATCTATATTTTTGGGTAATTTATTAATAGACATTTAAGTCAAATTTTCTACGTAAGTTTTCAAATTCTCATTCCCTTTTAACAGAATTTCACCGTTCAATACATTTTATTTATTTTAAGTTGTGTATATGTAACGGGTCAAACCAAATGATAAGTGCCCATAGACACATTGCCAGAGTGCTCGCACTTGCCGGCCTTTTAAGAATTCCTACGGTCTTTTCTTGAAGGACTTTAAGTATTTAAGCAAAGCAAATGTCGTCCTAAATGTTTATTCCTTAATCTTTTACAGCACTGACGCGTTGATCCAAAAATCCATACGAAGGCACTTCACGAACTGCACTGTGATTACAGTCGCGCATCGTCTTCATACTGTGGCCGATTCAGATCGTGTCGTTGTAAGTATATATCAATTATTTACAGAAAACTTAATAATTAATATTTGGCACGGTTTTGGCAAAGCTTCATATGGCAAACTTTGGTTGTCGGTAATGTGATTCCTCGTGTCTATGGTTAAAAATTCGACTTTAATTGAACTTTTGGAACGTATTAAAATCTTTTTTTTTAATTCTTAAACCATCTGCAATCAGCCTCTTGGCTTTTATCAGATTTTATGGGAAATGATGGCAATTAGGGAACGCAAATCCAACAATTTTTATTCCCTCCGTAATTTGTAAACTGTTAGACTGCGGCAAGTTTCGCCCTTTTTAGCCGATACACAAAGTCCGTCGTTTCCAAGAGGCCCGAAGTTAGGGGGTTGACGTGTTGCTGAAGTCTCATTTTGTATCGCACGGTTGATCTTTTAATGTCTTCCTCGACAGTGGCTCCCAAATATTTATGGACTTCAGAATTTCGTGTTAACCACAGCGCACCGCTCATAGTATTAAAATCTGCATGATATTTTAAAATGGTGATATTAATTTCTCAGATCTATTCTACTAAATTTGACTCCAAATTTTACGTTTGTCTGTAATTTTTGACTGTAAATGCAAAACTGTTTTTGTTTCTGGTCAACATAGGTTTTATTAAGTGGGCAGTAAAGCTAGGGATTCTGTGTCATTGTGAAGTAACATTAATTATGATCACTCTTACTAAATTTAAGTACACAAATAAAACGTTTCATTAATCTTACAGGTAATGGAAGCTGGTCAAATTGTTGAATGTGGTCACCCACACGAGTTGCTGCAAAAAGATGGTCACTTTACAAAAATGGTCCAACAACTCGGTCCCGCTTCGGAACAAAGTTTGCGTGATCTTGCACACACCGCCTATTTGCAACACATTAAATATGTAGATGAACAGTAGATATACTTTCTTAAGAATGCCCTGACAAGAAAATAGTTATATAAATATAATTTTTTGGGTCAATGGTTAATGATTCATAATCAACCATCTTTAAGAACTAAATGTAAGACGACTTGGCGGGAAAATGGCTGTCAATGTCAAAATCTACGTTATAACGGGAGTTATATTCATGGCTAATCGCGACTGTGTTACTTGACTAATTTTTTATTGTCCTTAACAATGGTTGTATGTAGATTTTTATTTTCGTTTATATTATAAAAAGCCCAATTTCAAAAATTCTATTAGAACCATAGCATAGACAAAATACTAGTAACTTTTGTTTTTAAAAATTCCTTTTTTTATGGGCATTAATAAGTTAACAAAATCGAATATTAAAAGTTCCTTCTAAATATGATTAATTTGTATGCAAAGTACTTACTGCATTCTCAATTTCGAGAGTACCTGATTTTGACATTTACCTAATTAGTGACATTTGTCTCAATCTTTAATTTATGAACAGACCATTGATAAAAGACTTAGACTAAGGCCATTTAATATTTGTTCTTCGAACCATATAAAACAATATTTTTATTACTCAAATATTAATTATAATAATATACTCAAAATTGATTACATATACATACTATTACATGTACTTTAAGCTTGTCCAAGATTTACAATAATGTGACTTAATTAATGAATATTTTTATAAAACTTTTGCTATTCTGAGATTATTAAGCATAGAATTATTTTGCCTGGCGTGTAAAAAAATCCAGTGAAACAAATCTTACTTTCTCACAACCTAAATCTTGATTATCAAATAATGGAAATGTTATATAGATACATATTTTTCGACATTTTTAAAAGTTACTTGAGATTTTAATTGCATTTGTACTTAGATCAGACTGCCAATGTTAGTAATTTGAATGTATGTACTTATGTCAAAGATGCAACTTGACTATTTTCTGTGCTAGAAAATGTTACTTAATTGTAAGAAATGTGATAAATAAAATATTCAATTCTTTAACTTTGCTTTATTCATTTATTTTTGACTTCCTTTCACTACTATTATTTTTATTTAACATGGTTCAAAGTTAAATAATTAAAAATTTCTTCACAGGAAATGTAACACCTACTTGAGAAATACACAATTGTAGGATTCTACTGTGATTTAGTTTTTATGAATAAGGAGTAGTCTATTTTTTTTAAATATAATGAATTTTTTGGTGTATTAATTTACTTATTCAAAATGGTATTAAGTTCTTTATAGAAGTGTCATATATCATCATTTCAAACTACATTGTATCTTCATACTAATGTTAATACAATGAAAAATACTTGAGTTTAAAAAATATTTAATTCTTATAATAAAACAGTTACAAAAATAGTTCATTTGATTTCCAAGCTTAACCACCAATGGATTAAACTAACTGAACTTTTCCATTTTTGACCAAGTCTGCTATGAATTTGTACTGCAAAATATGTTGTGATCCCTCTGAAACAAATCATTTGCATTTAATTAGTTCAGAGAAATATCTACAAGCTAAGAATTATTTTTAGTCATGTTTGTAAAAACCTGTATTATGGGGTTAAAGTTTATATTTCCATTTAAACATTTATGATTAACATTTTTGTTGGCAAACAGGAGCCTTGAGTATTTAGCTTAGCCATCTATTTATTACCTAGCTTTAGCTAGATTCAGTTTTGGAATTTATAAGATTATGAATGTCAAATTTACTCAATATATCTACACTGACTTGAATAATGTTTGTACAGGTTTAAGAATAGTAGTAGATAATAAAATTACCTTCTAAATCAATCTCTTCATCTTGATCACCAAAATGGTCCTCTAAAACAATACCATTTACTGTTTCGTTTGCTTTTAAGAACACATGAGATTGCAGAGCAGGTACTATTGCCATTTTATTAATTTCAAAAGCTTGCATATTCCCAGGGACACGATTAAGTATAGTCTCTTTTAAATGATGCTCTATGCTGAGGAGATATTCTTGTGCATATCTGAACTCAGAGGGTGTTAAATAATTTGTCCCCGATTCTGTTCTTTGCTTTTCATCATTGACTATTGTTATACAGTACTTTTCTATCTTATCAAGTCTAGTCTTGAGATAGTTGCAAATTATGTATTTTATTCTGTTTAATTCCATTTTATGTATTGAAGCCCGAAGATCAGTTTTAGGTAGTTTGTTTATATTACGCTCCATGTGTTGAATCTGACCTAACATACATTCTATCATGTCATTTCGGTGCGGTAATATTTCAGGTGATAACCGTTCGTTTTGCCATAAATTTTGTATTGTTTTTAGAACAACATCGGCTGTTATTTCTTCCTCTTCGTCGCTTAGTTCCAAATCTTCGGTATCCATTTAAAAGATGAATTAGACTTAACTTAGTAAATGATATCAAAAATTAGAATATTGGAATTATTTTTTGTAGAACTTAACAAATCTTTATTTTTCTTATGTGTGTCACTACAGGACAGGTTGTTTACACTTTCTGTTCTAAAAAATATATATTATAACTTGAAGAGTTATATTACAATTTTGCTGAAAGTTGAGTATGTTAGTTTACTATTTATTAATTTTTAGCTTTTGCAATTTCCAGTTGGATGGATTGTTGTGAAGTCTTGATTACCGTTAATCTTAATCGTTATCGTATGGCATTGACAAAGGGCCATGTGATAAACTGTTTGTCACAAACAGCCACCTATTGGCAATTGACATTTGACACACGGAATGAAACGAAGTTTCGAATCCAAATTATTGTCTATGCTGTGATTTTTCACAATTTAAAAAATAATTACCTAAAACCTAAATTACAATAGAATGCAAGTTTAATTTAATTGTAGTAATCGCTTCTAGACCAGGGGGTCTAGCCAAGATAGCTTAACAGTAGTGTATGTAGAAAGTCGAAAACTAAATTTGTATGAAAATGACAGCTCGTGTCGACAGTCGGTAGCCTAGGCCCTAAAGGCGTGAGTCGGGATACAATAAGCGACGCCATGACAGTGCTACGAAAAGACACACATTAACGCTTACGCTATTCGGTAGCCAACGGCCAATTAATGTTTCGGCAGTGTAGAAAAAACGGCGTTTCTCCGCCATGTTTTAGCGTGATCTCAAAAGCTGCTGTTTGCAATAATTCAGTACAACTATTGCCATCTTTAATGACTACCGTTTTAAAAACATCTCATATTTTGGACGTTTTAACGAAATGGTTTTAATTTGTTATCTGTCGTTTTTTAACGTTCTCGTGTAATTATAATAATTTAAACTAGAGTTAATATTTTTAAGTTAAGAGTTTTAGTTTTTCTATGAATCAATGCGAGGATAACATAATAGACACGGATAAATATGAAAATATCAAGAAAATCAGCAAATTAGTAGAGGTAAATCCTGTTTATATTGGATATCTTTTATTGATATTTATATTGCATGTAAGTTCATGAAATTGTTCTTTAATTTGAAAAATACATAAACCATTTAATATTGCTTATATTATGTAATCACAAAGTAAAATGATTATACGTTTTATTTGTATATTTCAGATGAGAAAGCAGTCACTAATGAACATAATTAGAAGTTCTAAATATATTTTATTGTAATTATAATAGAAGCCAATGATATAATATTGATTTAAATTAATCAAATAAAGTGGATTTATACTTCATGAACTTTGGAAATATAAAATCTAGTGAGCAATACTAAGTAATGGTAAGCAGATATTTTCTTTAATTATTTACTAAGTTAATATACTAGAGAAGTTATTATAATATTGTTAATGAATGAGAAGTATGAATTCAAGTCCCTTGGGAGTTACTGACATTGTTTGGTTATTAAAAACTTTAATTGACAATAAGCAGCAAAGTGACAAATTAAGTATATTTTTAAGTTTAGAATTAAGTAAAGAGTTTTAATATTAAAGTTACCTATTGAACAAACCTTGGACCGATCTTACAGTTTAATTTGTCAGTTTTCTATTTGATCAAAGTACTAACTAAAATATTTTATTTTCAGAAAAAGAGAAGCTAATAAGACAACTAAAAATATATTAAAAAACCACAAATGGACAAGTTTTATTAAAATCTTACCTTTTAATTAATTTAAGTGTTATATTATGTACCTGAAAATTAATTTGATAATGGGGAATGAAGCATTTTATGAATAATGTAAAAAATAAGACAAGTATGAAATAATGGTTGGTTAAGTAACATTACCTCAAGAACAGGAAACAGTAACTGAAACTATGTTCGTCCACATTTAATCTTAATAAGTTCAGCAGTTTGAATGTTAATGAGATATTATTATAAACAAACTGCATTTGTAGATTTTGGGAAGAATTATATCTTTACAATAACTATTATTATTTATAATTGTTGTGTTACGGAAACAATCACTATTTTTAGTTTTTTATTAGTTAATTATCTACATATATAAATATGAATACATCTACATTAGGTAGTAATGCATTTAATTTGGTGCACCTGTGTGTGTTCAGTAGTAATGTCTGTATTGTTTAATAAGTTGTTACATATGCTTATTTTTCTATGTAGACTGCATTATGTTAAGGAAGATATTTGGTGCCTTATTTTAATAAAAAATAACCATAACTGACACATTTTTATTTTGCTACCTGTTTGTGTAATATTCCTAACTATTAGTAGGTATGGGTCATTCATACAATGTTTATTCATTTCTTACTTAAAAAGAATTATATAAAAATTTTGCATTTACATATTAACTAGTAGGAAATCACTGATATTACCAAAAGTTAATTGACAAAAATTGAACTTAAAATCAGCATCAAACTTTAATTTATATCAAAGATGTTGGAGCATGCTTTCAAATTGACATTAAAAATGTTCAAGCACAAACACCAAACCTAATTAAAGCTTAAATCAAACTCTAATTTCAGTGTTCACACTAGTCTACGTTTTTTTTCTATCGTTTTTTAATTCCTTGGACTTTATCAACTTCTAGTCAACCTTATTTTCAATCTTTATTCATCAATCCACAGTACTATTTCTATTGTTTCTTCTAACCGGTAACAAAATATGTTGCTTCTTCATTTTGCAGATTAGTTGTGAGGTCAAATCCTAAAAATATCAAAGTATGAGTACTACTAATTATTACATATCGCGATTATGCAATTTCAAAATATTGTATTTATTTGTAGCCTTAAATTTCTGACAAAACATGAAACGAACCATAATTAATTTAAACATGCAATCAAATTTATATATTCACTTTGCACCTTCCGTAAATTCCACTTAAATCGAAAATTGTTCCGACCTTGCTGACATTCTAATGTCCTTTTTGCAGCTTCCAATTGCAAATTTACAATAATATTGTAAAGTTTTAACTTTTATTTGTTTATAAAAGTGACATTAGGAATACATTTAATCCAGAGACAATATGACGGAATAAGGTGCTACGAACAGCAGCTCGCATCTACGCTGTCGACTTTGCGGTAATGTATCGACATGCCTCTTGGCTACGAACGAAGCGTTTTCGACAGTACAATTACGCAAAAGCGGTAGTGTATGTAGAATACTTTTCGACACCAATATGGCTAGACCCCCAGTGCCGATAATTTTTGAAACCTAAAAAAATAATAGTAGGATGAAACCTATTGGAAAAGAAGGAGAATATTATAAAAATTAAAGGAAAAATAATTTACGGGCGCTCTGAGGTCGGGAAGGGGTAGGGGGGGGAGTTTTAAGGGGAAAAAACGGTTTATCTCGATTTCCGGCAAAACTAAAAGTCCTATCGAAGAAAGTTAAATGGCAAAGTTGTAGGTAATGAAAAGATCTAAAACTTTTGTATTCACACATTTTTCACATAACCTCAAAATTTATGTGAAAAATTCAAAAAACCAAGTTTTTGGTTTTTAATTTTTATCTTTTACAAATTTCTTTTTTTTTTTAACGAAATTTGGTGAAAACTTACCTTTCTATATACCAAATACGCTGTAATTTATTTGATAAAAAATATTTATTTTTTCACCTTATTTTGAATGAATATCGAAAAAACACCCTAATTTTCAATCGAAAATTCACCCGTCAAAATATCAGCTTTTTACAAAAAGTTGGTGTGCTTTCAGTTCGATGAAATCTCTACTTTCCTATGGTAAAAAAATATATATACATTACCATAGTAAATCTTCTCAGAAAATGCAAAACATCGTATGCAGTAACGCCCAGACCCGTCATACCTAATTATTTTTCCTTTAATTTTTATAATATTCTCCTCCTTTTCCAATAGGTTTCATCCTACTATTATTTTTTTCACTTTTTATTTATTTTGAAGGCTATCTGCACTGGTCTATTCGGCAGTACATATACTACTAAATTTAATTGTAGTATGTAAATTGTAATGCCATCGAAAATTATTGTATGTTGTATTTCCTGTATGCTTCGCCCTTCTGTACTGCTTTTCCAATGGGCATAGTGCATTTTGACTTCTATTTCATTAATAATTTTATAAAGATTTACGAAATGTAAATAAGATCCCATATAAAAATATAAATTCTTCAGTGTGAAGGTGTATGGTCTACTTTCGAATGCCTAAGAATTTATTTAGACGAGTATGAATGAATGCAATATGCATGCAATACTATCAAAGTAGATAAAGCAAGAGTGTTACGTCACCCACGTAGAGGTCCCTTGTCTCTGCCTTCCCCTTCCGAAAATCGTGCTTATATAAATATTTTGGAAATAATTACCATCTATACCTAGAAAAAAATGCAATATTCTATTAAAATTTATTGTCACTTTTATCGTCACCCAACAATTCGGATAAATCAATTTCACTATCATCCTTCTTTATTTTATTCGTCGTATTTTTATTCGTAATTGATAAATTGTCACTCTCATCTAATATGGAGCTCCCTAGGCTTGTGTTGCTGCCTCCTAAACTTGTTCTTGCCATTGGGACAGGCGTCGGTAAAATGTTAACACTCCCCGCCAAAACTGTGCTCGGTGTTTGAACTCTGCGCGCCATTTGGGACTCTATGGCCTGTTTTAATTCCGCTATGCGTGGAGTTGTCCGAGTTGATACTTGGATAGTCGGATTAATTTGATTCTCATTTTCATTGCTGAAAGAAACAATATGTTCTTAAATACTTATAATCTTATTAATAAACCCTACTTTATTACGCATTTCGCATAATTACTATATTAAAGTGATCACGGACCAAACTAGCGTCAGTCGAGTCTTTTTGGCATCATCCCATTTGGATGCATTACTAAACACTGTTTTTTTTTTATTGGACAATTCACACCAATTGACCTAGTCCCATGCTAAACTGGTGAAGCTTGTGTTATGGGTACTAGGCAACGGATATGCATACATATTATAGATAGATAGACATATAAAAAATACATATTTAAACACCCAAGACCTGAGCACAACACCAAATGCTCATCACATCGATGTTTGTCTCAGCCGGGGATCGAACCCATGGATTCGCAGTCAGGGATACTAACCACTAGACCAATGGGCCGTCAATTGATATATTATTATGGTTTTTATTCTCAATATACGTGATGAAGAGTACCAATAACTGAAGAATTTAACTTATACTACGAACTAATAGAAGATATCTGTCTTCATTTACCTTGATGGATCCCATTCATCTGCATCTAAATTAATAATTCCCAACGTATAATTTTCATTATCGCTGTTTTCAGCTAAACTTTGAGATGGAGACGCGCTTATAGACTTCATTTGTATTGCGTCCATATCAAACAACACTTTCTTCTTATTTAAGGACGAGGTTGATGATGCATTTCTTAAAACGCCTTTTGTTTGTTTAATTAAATTTTCTTCAGAAAACGCCTTTCGCGGCGAGACAATATCCTCTATTGATTCTATATCATCACTTGTAAGATCATTATTAATATATTTACTTTGATTTGGCTCAGGTTTTTTAGGGGAAATAATTTCTGAGATTTTATCTGCTTTTTTTGGAGTAAATTGTGGTGTTTGATGGATTATTCTTTCATCTGTTATTTTTTTACAATACTTTCTTGGGCTATTGTCTGTTTCCGAATCGTCACTAGACTCCGATTCACTATCTTCTTCAACATGTTTTGATATTTTATTTTCCTTCTTATTTATTTTACAACGAATCGGTGATTTTATTTCTTGAATATTTCTAGGACTAGATTGCATTGAACTGGGAGATTTAAGTAGAGCCATTGCTCTATCAGTGACTGGATTATTTTTCTTTTTGTTTTCAGCATCGTTGGGTTTTACTAGAGATAATGCTTTTGTTTTGACATTCGATATTACAGAGGCAAGACTGAAGGTTTTAGTTTTACTAGGCGATGTTTTTTCTAGATCCTCTTGTTGGTTTAGACCTTCTGGAGACGTATTAGTGTCTAAGTGCGTCAGAATAGAATGGTAAATCTTCTCTCTTGAAGGAAATTTCTAAAAATGGGCAATAAATTAAAAAACGGTGGTACAACCTTTAAGGTCTGGGCCTCAGATTTCTGAACTAATACAGAAAAAACAATTAAGTGTTTTTTGAAGTGAAACTTCTTTAGAATCGTTGTGATTTCAAACCGGATGCAACGGAAAAAGCGACAGTAAAAAGAGACAGACACATAAATTAATAGGATTTGGCGTGGGAGAGAGTGAGATAGGAGGCATTATACAGTGTATAAACTTTAAATTAGTGTGTATTTGATCATTTTCTGAATTAAAAAATCAAGTAAGTAGTTTAATTATAAAATTAGAATATTTATCAATTTTATTTACATATCATTAGTTATAGAAACTTTTTGAAGTGAAAACTTCTTACTACACTTAATTAAAAGTTTGCTTTAAAGTTTATACACTGTATAATGCTTCCTATCTCATTTTCTCCCACGTTATTATTTTAGTTTTTACCAAATAAACATTGATATTAACGTTATAAATTGAAATTTAACATTAAAATATATTTTTTTAAAGAAAAGATCCTACATTTAGATAGAGAAAAAGTCTAATTTACATATTTTAATTATAAAACTTTGTTTTTGAAGGTTTCACTTCTACCACGTGTGAATTGGACACATGATTTTTTTTTAAATAGGGAAGTAAGTGATCAGCCTTCTGTTTCTGACACACCGTTGGTCTATGGTGCCGGTTTCCTCGCGATGCTTTCCTTCAACAAAAATTTAACAAGACAAAGTTCATTGACACAGCCGGATTTTGAACCTACGACCTCAGTCCTCGCACGTTGAAGCTACTAGGCCAACACTCGTCTTACAATAACCATAACAGATAATATATGGCAACACAATACCGAAACCATTACAAGGACGTTAATACAAATAAATAGTAGTAATAATGGATTCCTAAAGATATAGAAAAAAGATATTTTACCTGAAAGGCGACTTTGTCGAAAAGTAAAATAACATTTAATAAAAACTATTTAAGTCATACTCATTATAACTTTTAATTAATCGGTTTATCACCCTAGTATAGGTCGGTTATCGAAAGCTGGCGCGTTCACATTACTCACACTAATGCAATTTCACTATACAGTATGTTTAAAAATATGACTTTTTTGCCAAGCTATATATTTTAGTCTACTCTGGTTTTAGTAAGGTTGGGTGGGTTGTAAATAAATAAAAATGTGTCAAATACATATAAATATTATGTGCGTACGTGATACGATGGTGGATCCCAAAGTTGTAAGCCCAACCAAGAACGTAAAAGAGTAGTTTGTGTAAATAATTTTACATTTTTCGACATAAGCTCCATCTAGCTCAACACACTTCACTTTTACTTCACTAACTATTCTTTCAATACTCCTCTTAGAAACCCCAGTCGCATCTGATGTCAAATTAAATATAACATTTTTTCATTAAACTGTTTTTATGAAGTTGCTTAAAATAGTTAAAAACATTGTGCACCATTTTACGAGATTGCCCTGGTAATGTTTAATGTGTTGAAGCCGCCAGCTTTAGATAACATACCTATACTACTAGTGAGTACTTTTTGAAATCTTTTAAAAATTATGTTATTAATTACATATACTAATATACGGTATTGTAAATGTATTTAGTTCAGGAACATGGCTGTAAAATCTTAAGGGCACATGCATACGTGACGGTTTTTCGCCGGGCTTAGCTCCGGCTGGTCTAGGTCCGGTCGTCAGTCTTGTTTGGGACACAATGACGCCAAACACGACGCCGGCCCTAGTGGCCCTAGTAGGGGTTTCTCATTAAATCGAGGGACGTTACATGGAGATTACACTATATAAAGATAATACACTGTAAACTCCTGTTCCATAAAGCCACTAATTATCAAATTTTATCTTACCTTAGTTTTTATTTCTTGTTGCTCTTGCAACATTGTCCTTTGTTTTTGAAATGCGTTTCTAGGAAGTCTGTTTTTAAGTGGATCGACACCTAGTTGTACCAATCGTTGATTCACTTCTTCTGTTATTTTTGCTCGTACAACTTTTACTGGACTAAAATAAAAAAGGGTACTTAAATTCAATTCAATTATTAATTAATATTAATAACAATTATTATTATTATTTTATTATATTATTAATTCAATTTAATAATTTGGTATGTTTCATAACCTTTTAACTAAGTAACAATAGGTCTTTGTGAAAAAACATTGCTAAATTTCTTTGAAAAAATAATTAAAACTCCTTTATTTGTTTAAAAGATAAATGTCATTATGGTCATTCAAAATTCTGCTAACTTCACGCATATTCTATTTCTTTTTACTTGTAGATTGTCTTATTCCCATCTCGCTCGCGCACGCTATAATCACACTGATTACTTTGTGTCACGGTGCCCGCACAATCGTAAAATTTCACTCTCATCAATTTTTCATAACGCGCCTAAAGAAGTATAACTTAAAAAAAATATTTATATTTATAAGCTATATCAATATGTATTCGTTTATTTTAACTTTTATTATATAAATGTTGGCCTTAGCTTCATCGTGCGGCTCTCATCCCTGATATCGTAGGTTCGATCCCCGGCTGTGCGTCAATGGACTATCTTTCTATGTGCGCATTTATGATTCGCTCGAACAGTGAAGGAAAACATCGTGAGGAAGCCGGCTTGCCTTAGACCCAAAAAGTCAACAGCGAGTGTAGCACAAGAGACTGATCACCTACTTGCCTATTAGATTGACAAATAATCATGAAACAGATACAGAAATCTGAGGCCCAGACCTAAAAAGATTGTAGCGCCACTGATTTATTTATTATGTATAAATTTCCCTTTGTTTAATATCAGACAATGATAAGTACAGTTTAAAAAATATTACTAAATATTACTTTAGTGCCTTCAAGATTTCTTAATAATTTATTTGAAAAAAATACTATTCATTATAAAATAAATACTATTCATTATAAAATAAAAACTATTAATTATAAAATAAATTAAATACCTAACAGGAAGTGTAACCACTCCATTTTCCTTTCCCATTTTTGGTTTTTTACTTTTTCCATTTAAAATTTTACTACGCATTTTGCTCGCTCCTTTTTTATCTGCTGACTTCTTTTGGTAATGAATATTAGGACTGTCATTTGGTTTGTCTTTTAGATCTTTAACTTTGCTATTAACTTTTGTTTTGGGTAAACTATCGTTTGCATCACTTGAATCTGTACTGCTCTGTACTATGTTAAGTAGATCCTGTGCTTGCTTCTGCAATTTCTCAAGCATCAGTCGATCAGGTGTTGGCTTGCTTTTTTTTGACTTCACTTTCTCTTTTTCATTGTTATTCTGTTTAACCTAAAAAGTAGAAGGTATTCATGATGTTTACCGAGTTGTCTTTACTTTTCTAAGACCCTTGGATAAAACAATATCACATATTGATTGCTATTATTCAAAGGATCGCTGACAATTGACTAATGACAATTAAAATATGCGCGCCACAATTTTTGAACACTCCTATGCATGTGAGAGGTAGAGACTTAGAGTAAGACAGATTTAGAGTCAGGCAAAATGCTTGTAACAATACAGCGGAAGAGACGCTATTACATGTCCTTATTATATGGCTACCACAGGTACAACACTGAACAAATTATGGGAATGAACATAACACAGACAAACTTAAAAAAAAATAATATTAAACAAGCTTAAGACTTACTTAATCATACTAGTTGCAAATTATATTTTGCTAATGATAATATTTACACGCACTATAGTCGAGGAATTTACTAAAGAAAATATATAAAAGCTATTCAAAAAATTGTGTAATAATACCTATGTGACGTTATGTTTCAAATCTCGTATCTTAGTATATATTCTGACAATAAATTAAATTATAATCAAAAACTATCAAGGAATTTATCTATATAAATAAAAATTAATCGCTTTTTATTCCTTGAGTTCTGCGAAAGGTTTTTATGGAAACAAATTGGAAAATTGCACAGAAAGTCTCAATAGGGTAGCTGCTAAAGGTAGGCTACGTAAAAAAAATCATATTATCATCTATTCAATATATACTGTTCCAAATTCCAAAGCAATCATTTTCGTAAATTTTAAAAAATTGATGTTTCCACTTAAAACTAAGATAGACAAAAGTCTAAGTTTTTTGTTCTGCTATTTTATAGACTCAACGAGCTTAACTGATGGACGCCCAAGGGTCACACACACCATCACCTGTCCTGCCGACATTTTTTTAGAATAACGGTACGCTCTTTTCGTGAAGAACTCTTCGAATAAGTTTGGAAACAATTCAATGTGCAGCTGGCCCCACATAGTGGTAGCGAAAAGTGTACTAAAAATTATAGAATTATGAACGTCAAGGTACGATATGCAGTAAAGAATATCGTAGACCGAGGCGAATCGGATCAAAATAAGAAATCTGTTGATAATTTAAATATCACATTCACATAGAACACGCTCAACCGGCGTTTTGTGTCTCTCCATTTACTGAGTTTCTCCCGACATAAACAGTATTTCGATCGCGCTTGTGGATCAGTGGCAATGCCGCTCGTCAGCCACTCGGTTTTGACGTGATAACGTCTTTAAAATCGTTTTAGTTTAGACATGTTCAGAAACTTGTGTCACACCAAAACCTCACGAGCGCGATCGCAGGTATAACGAGAGAGAGAGACGGACCGATCTCCCGTCTCATCTCGAGCGCTGCCAGTCATTCCGTGAATGTATGAAGAAAAATGTATATCATAGTCGAATAAGTAAACTTATCATTTTACACCCGAAATTTATCATCAAAAGTGTGAATAAAACGATAGATGTAATTTAAAATTTGAAAAAATTGTTATCTTCATTAATTCCTTACTTCCCAAAAACTTATATCACCAATAAGACGTTATCACGTAAACATCTCGATCGTAAACCTACTTTACAAACAACCAATATTTTTTTGTGTGTGTCGCAATTTGGCGCTCATCTAAGATACGTACTTAAGATTTCTTTGTGTCGTATCACGGATTTGTCTTAAAATTCAACTACATTGGTTTATATTTTATTATTTATAATTAGTTATAAAATTGTTTAGGTTTTTAAGTTTTTACTTGTTATGGTTATATTATGTTTTACGTTAGTTTTCTATTGTATTAGTATTAAGTTACTGTAAAAATAGGAAATAAGGAATAAATAAATAAATATTGTTAAGCAAGGTGTTTATATTAAAGAACCAATTACTTACAGGGCTTTCCTCCATTAAATTGTTGGTTTTAATAAGTTGCTGTTTATTTAATAATTCCTCTAGTTGTGCAGCCCTCTCTCTTTCTGCTTTAGCAAGAACTTTGTATTCGTGTACTTCTTTGGCCGTTTCATTTAATTTTTGTACTAACGTTTGGCATTCACTCGATTGGACTTCTAGTTTTTTAGCCCAATTGGCCATTTTCAATTCTATTTCCTTCTTTCTTTCATTTTCCATGTAATCTTTTGTCTGTTTCTGTAATAGGAGTAGGTGTTTTATTGATAGCACTAATGGAAATTACTTCTTTTTTATATAGTAAATATTATAAAGAGGAAAGATTTGATTTTTTGCTTGTTTGAAATGAATAGGCTCCTTAACTACTGGACCGATTTCAAAAATTCTTTCACCGTTGGCAAGCTACACTATTCCCGAGTGACATAGGCTATATATATTTCATTTTCAAAAAAACTAGGGATGCTTACTAAAACTTGAATAATCTAACCCAAGGTGTAAAAAAATAAACAAAAAACTTCCTTCAATCGCGTGCGCTGCGAAAACTATTAATGATAGAACAAAATTATGTATTAAATTTTTTCAGGACACATCACTATCTATAAAAATGTCGCCATAGCATGTCTTTATCTTTTATAGTTACGTCACAATAAGCGTCCTTTTATTAATTTTTTTTTATTAAAATACCACCGCTAGAAAAGGCTCTTTATTCGTACCTAGGTATTGATCCTTATCAAAATAAATACCAACGTTTCGCATAAGCTACAATTTAATGGCATAAACACCAAAAAAGCATGGTGGATTGGTGTTCTCCTGCCGTTTCTCGTGAATAGTTTACTACTATGTAATATAACATAAACCTTAGCCACAGCAACGCTTGGCCGAGTTTGCTAGTTGTTTTATATTATATTCAGCCATATATGTATAAGACTAGTCAAAATCAATTATTCATTTAGGTAACACAATGTACACTTATGAACGTCAATCAATAAATATAAAATGCTTCTAATTTTGCATTTACTGCCAGTTTTCAAGGGCGTAGAATGGAAGAGAAGAACTGGCAATAAACTCTCCGCCAGTCTCTTTAATCGAATCATTACATACTATAGTTGATATAAAAATAATTACAGAATTTATCAGCTCTTGTCTAAGCGCCACCAGCTCTTCGCCTTGCTGTTTGATTGTCAAATGCAGTTTTTCAATAAGCTTATTATCATTATCAACTTTTATATTTTCATTTCTTTTCTCTGCATCCATTAATTGTGATATTTGCGTTCTTAACAAACTTAATTCTTTGTCATATTTATCAAATTCCTGCTTTCTATAATCTTCTATTTTATTTTCAACAACAATATTCGTTAGAACTTCAGCGTCTTTCATTTGTTTCTCTTCCTTTTTCGTTTCATTTGATTTTTGCTCGGATTCTGGCACTTTTTGTAGTAACATAGTTTCCATTTCCTGTAATTTACTTTTTAAATTGTCTATTTCCGACTGAAGTTTACTTTCGTCTGGTATTTGTGGGGTATCTGTATCTCTCTGTGGTATCTCCGTTACATTCGGATGACGTCTTGATAAATGGCTTTTCAGGTAAAGTTGATTTAAAAACACTTTATCGCAGTACACACACTTGTGGTGAACATCTGTGTGAGTAGAAAATATATTCGATTGATTCTTCAGACTGTTAAGAATCATTGTAGCTATATTTTCGTTGTTAACTGGTAAAGGAGTTCGTACAAAATGACGTTTTCGAAGGCGTCGCATATCATCTTCTTTATCTCTTAAATTTCGTTTATAGTTGTCTAATTCCTGCAATGAAAATACATTTAATACTAACGATATTAAAATAGAAGTAGATTCCAAACGAAACATTACTATTTCAATAATATTATCAATAATATTAGTAACATTAGTTCAAGAAAAAACTTTTTAACCGGATTAAAGTTATGTAGTATTATAAATTTACAACTATTTAACATAATTTAAAAATGGCTCACGGTGTCCTCTAGAGCCATTTTTGCCAAAACCCTCCATCTTTTAGTCGATACCAACTCCGGGGAAATAAATACAGATAATGCAACTTTCTCTACAGCTGTTATACTTTTTGAAATCCAACACCTTTTGTCTTCAGTCACGTGGTCACACGCTGTAAAGCACGCGAAACGTCGGATAAATTTAAAATTATGTTAAATATAGTAGGTAGTTGTAAATTTATAATAATACATAACTTTAATCCGGTTAAAAAGTTTTTTCTTTAAATGTGTAAAGGTTGTCAATCAAAGACAATAGAACATTAGTTCAAGCTTAATAACGTTACTGACTCAAGCAATTTTAGTTTTATAGAAATATTTTTTTTGTCAGATTTTTATCTCTTTTATTTTTGCCATATGGTCACTCTATCGTAGGAAAGCATTAGCCAGCCAGTGTTACAAACGCTACGGCTGAATATCTTTCAGGCCGCTAATTAAACGGCGCTGCTTAGTTAAATGGCTAGGCTGTTGATTGAACGGCTTATTTAGGTAGTTGGCTGCATTAAAACATTACCTCTATCATCAATCTGTTACTCAGTTATTTTAATACATTTTTTTAAGGCATGAAATCAATAATTATCTTTAATTTCAATTCACACTGTCGTCTAACTTTAGAGGGTGATTTCTAAAGTTCTTTTTAACGTTATATCTAATATATAAAATTCTCGTGTCGCGATGTTTGTAGTTAAACTCCTCCGAAACGGCTTGACCGATTCTCATGAAATTTTGTGTGTGTATTGGGTATGTCTGAGAATCGGACAACATCTATTGATCCCCCTAAATGTTAAGGGTAGTCCACCCCTAATTTTTTTTTTTAATTTTTAGATAAATTTTTATTTTTATGATACAGCATTAAAAAATACATACAACCCCTAATTTTCACCCCTCTACGATTAACCCCAATTTTTTATTATAAATGATATACATGGCAAAACGACATTTGCCAGGTCAGCTAGTATGTTTATAATAATTTAAAGTCTAGGTTCCTGTGTCTTTAAAAATACTGTTTTATACAAAAAAAAACCTTCTTTTAACAATGTTCGCTAATAGGGCTTGTCATAACGCTGTTGATAACTTTTTTGTTGTTGATTATTGTTGATGAAGTTTTTATTTGGATAGGAATAATGTCATTTTTGAAAACACATTCGCATGCCTGCCCTGCGATTCTGTAACTCACTTTTCGAACTCACACAGCGGTTTTCGCATTGGCGGTCGCGCATAAACAATAAACTACAAGCTCCCTCCTTTTCAGAATGCCAAATCATAAAATGACTGCTTCACGACTGATTTGAGAGCGACCGCCGATGCGAAAACCTCTGTGTGAGTTCGAAAAGTGAGTTACAGAATCCCAGGGCTGAGCTCCTATTCAGTAGCATCTAGAGCTTTCTAAAAAATGTATAAACATACCTTGGCGAGTGCCGTAATTTCTTCACGCAACACATACACACTTCTATCGAGGTAATGACGGCAGAACTGCTGATACTCCACGGCCAGTTGTGCCAGACGAAATATCTTGACAACGCCATCATCCAGGATCCTAACATCGAATTCGGATTCCAGAACACAATCTAATATCTGAAAGAACCTTCTTTTTATCATGCGCAGTTGAGCACTAACTAATTGAGTATACTCAAAATACGATTTTCCAAATACTTTTTATGAAAAAAAATACACAATGAAACTGTAATTAAATAAATCAGTGGCGCTACAATTTTTTAGGTCTGGGCCTCAGATTACTGTATCTGTTTCCTGATCATTTGTCAATCTAATAGGCAAGTAGGTCATCCTCCTTTGCCTGACACACGCCGTCGACTGTTTGAGTCTAAGGTCAGTCTTACCAGTGGCGTAACAATAGGGTGGCAGGGCTGGCAAAATGCCACGGGCCCCCGACCCAAGAGGGCCCCTGCCCAAGAGATGTTATGTTCTATGGATGAATGTGAAGTCTCCAATACGCATTGGCTCGCTAGCGTGGGGACTAAAGACCATTCCCTCTCGCCTAAGAGAGGAGGCCCATTAGTGGGACATATATAACGTGTAATTGAGTACGCTGAAAATCTCGAAGTTTATTAAAATGAAACTGAGTACAACGTGACGATTTTTACTGATAGGGCCCTATCAAAAGAATTTGCCACGGGCCTCAGATGGTATAGTTACGCCACTGAGTTTTACGATGCTTTCCTTCACCGTTCGAGCAAATGTTAAATGCGCCCATTGACAGAACGTCCATTGGTGCATAGCCAAGGATCAGAGCCGTCGCACTGAAGCCACTAGGCCAACACTGCTTACGAACAAGCTAATACAATATATTAAAAATAAATAATAAAAAATCATGTGTAATTGTGCAGCGCCGGAACATTTGGAATTTAAACGTACGTAAAACTATAGATACGCGTGAGACTTGAAATCTAACCCAGATAGTTCCAAGGGATTTAAGGGTTTAAACATACAATATACTTACATCATTGATATGTTGCTCAATTAATATAAACTTTTTCTCTCGTATCAGACTATCTACATCCAGAAGACCTAAAAACAAAACATGGGTCATAAAACTACTTCTTTAAACCAAAGCATTTATGAAACAAACGGCTAGGAGTGTCACCCGTACTCTAAATCAAATCATATCAAAATCATTTATTCATTTAGGTAATACAATGTACACTTATGAACGTCAATAAAGAAATACATATTAAAAGCTTCTAATTTTACAATTACTGCCAGGTCCCAAATCACGACGTAGTCTGTATATAATATAATCTTGTAAATTAATAAGCGTGAACACTCTGGATATAGGGGAGGGCAATAGAGACTTCGGAAAACATGTTATATATATATCTTAATATATATAAATTACGTGTCACGTTGTTTGTCCGCTATGGACTCCTAAACTACCGAACCGATTTAAATCAAATTTGCACACCGAGTGTAGCTTGATGCAACTTAAAAGATAGGATAGCTTACATCTCAATTTATACCCGCAATATTATTTTATTGCAAAATATTTGTTTATTATTTGATAGTCACAATTCTAACAGATGGCGCTGAGTTGAAAGTACCAACGTTTCACATAAGCTACAATTTAATGGCATTACCACCAAAAAAGCGTGGTGGTCCCTATGACTGGTGTTCTCCTACCGTTTCCCTTGAATAGTTTACTACTATGTCATATAACAAAAACCTTAGCCACAGCAACGCTTGGCCGGTCTGCTAGTATATCTATATATATAAAGATACGTATATGTATTTATATGCTTGTTAAATATTACAAGAATTAACTTGGATTCACAGTAAATTATTGATTAAATGACTCGGCTGAAAAAAATATTAATTTATTTGGAAAATAATTTGGGGCCTGGGGGCCTCCACTCCTTTGTTGCCCCGAGAGTCCAGACCTCTGCGCGTCAATTGAATAGTGACATTATTTTTATTAATTTTTGATGAATTCTTTTTACTTTTTTTAATTACATATAATGCCCGGTGTTTTTGCAAAAGTGTTTATTAAGTACATAATAAATTGGTAATTTAGACTTCTGCAGAAATAATTTATTCTATCGATTCTGTTTTTTATGTTAACTCCTTGAAGACACGTATTACACATTTTTCCTCTTTATAATCAATATTAAGAAAGTTGTTTTAAACAGGCACGATGTACCACGGAATAATAATTATTGTAATATATGGATAAACGTTAAATCAATTTTGTCACACACATATTATTTCAGTAATTAATAAAGTTTTTAATTATATGTATAAAATCTAAAACTTACGTATTTTATTCCATTCGATATGCACTCGTGGCCGATGTGTGTTGAATGCAAAACCAGCTTCTTCAGCGAGTTTGGGAAAGTTATGGTGCAAAGCAAAAGAGGCTTTGCAGGCCATTATTATTCGTAAAATCTATTTACGCTTATAATATATCATTACTTCTTAAATATTACATTTTCGCTTTAATAATTCCGTAGATCAGGAATTGTTTGTTTATTAGATCGGTTGCCAGGCAACGCTTATCACATGGCGACATTTGATTTCATTGACGGTTGCAAAACAATGTTTTGTCCTTATTACTCTTGTACTATAAACAAAAGACAAAACATAACTTGAATTTTAAGGGCGAAACTAATACAAAGTTTTGTATTACGTATTTATAAATATTTGCCAACGCTCCGCATACTGATACATGGGTACTTACAAGAAAAATAAAATACAAGATTTAATGTGACAAAACAATGAAAATATAGAAACTAAACGAAAATCGATTTCAAAGTGTGAAGAAACTATGGATATAGAAGATACTAGCATGGTTGGCCGAATGCTATAAACATCGGTTTTGGTCAAAATGAATTCTTCTAAAATAAGGGAAAATTACCTTCAACTTCTTTCGTCTATATCTATAACATGGCCTTAGTGCGAAAACTTTTGTAGAAATCTTAAGTAGGTACGAAATAGAGTTTACGTTGTTATAATAATTAATTTTATTTTCCTCCTGAATTCCTCCAATCGGCAACTCTCCTACTGCACAGTATAAACATCCCACTTCACGTTTATCACCATTCTGTGTTTGGCATATTCCGACGTTCTTTTGGTCTTATAAGTCGTAAATACAGCCTTGCGATTCTGTAACTCACTTTTCGAACTCACACCATTGATATACAAAAAACCCAAGATGCACAATCAACGTCTAAAAAACGTCCTCAAAAAATGAGCGCAACATTCTAAATTGTGCGCTCATTTCAAATAGTCTCGCGTCTAATAAGTGGAGTCGATGTTATTTATTTGTGTTTTTTTTTATAAATAAATTTATGAACTTTTGAACTTTTTTGTGTGTAGTTTTTGACAAATATATTTACGCTATATAAAGTGTAGGTCAGGAGGTAGCCAATTTAACATTTTTTTTTAATTTAAGAAAAAAACTTTTTAACCGGATTAAAGTTATGTATTATTATAAATTTACAACTATTTAACATCCAACACCTTTTGTCTTCAGTCACCGTGACCACGCACGCTGTAAAGCACCCGAAAAGTCGGATAAATTTAAAATTATGTTAAATAGTTGTAAATAAAAAAGTCATGTTCGACTCCACTCAATACCTTGTCCTACCGACCACGGTCGGTCGTAAAATTTTATTGCTTTAAGTACGTATACACTGCGTTGTAATAACAACTTTAAGCAATTCGCGTAAGGTTGATTTTGCAATAATATATGCTTGTAACATATACTGTTATAGACATACTGTTATAGAAAGGGACAGAAATAGTGTTTCGGGACACTTTCGAGCGTTACTTTTATTCGAGACTGTGCATCTTGGGTTTTTTGTATATAAATGACTCACACAGCGGTTTTCGCATCGGCGGTCGCTCTCAAATCAGTCGTGAAGCAGTCATTTTATGATTTGGCATTCTTAAAGGTGGAAGCTTGTAGTTTATTGTTTATCAGAATGCGATGTCGATGCGAAAACCGCTGTGTGAGTTCGAAAAGTGAGTTACAGAATCGCAAGGCAGCCGTAGGAGTACTCTATCGCCGCTCTCTTTTACACTACTTTTGAATCAACAATGACATCGTTGCATGTTATGTATTGTTAAAAGATTGAAGACACTATTTGTAATAGTCAACTGTCTATTATTTTTCAATCTATCTATATAAATCTATCGCATTATATGTTGCGCAAAGCTTGAAAACGGCTGGACCATTCGACTATTATTATTGATATTCCTAGAACTCAGAAAAAAATAAAATTACAATTTTGAAAAATTATTAGTGAATTATTTTATTACTTGGGTTTTTATTCCGGAAAATTGGTAAGTACCTAGCTACTCGAAAGATAGTCTAAATAAAAAAAAGCTAGTAACTAATAAATATTGCATTTGAATACGTTTGGTCGCTAGTAAGATTTGTTTACATTATTAATAATTTTTGTACATGTGTTTGAGTCTAGCCATTTTGTAGATTATGTGATTGTTTTGTATAAATATTTAGAAATAGATATTATCATATATGTCACCAATATGTAGTGTTATATTTTTTTAAACATATTTTTTTCAATTGTTATAATTAATATATCATTTTTCGTTTAATAAATTTGTTTTTTAATTCTAGTCTGTTAAAGTTAGCTCTTGTTGTTCTGTTCTTTGTTTATATATTTTTAATATTGGTGTGTAATTCTAATTATAAATAGGGTAAGTAAAACAACTGAATAATGTGGTCATGAACCACGTTGCATGTAAATAATTTATTAGTCCAAGTTACAAAGCGTTTTTCATCGATAGTTCGTCACATTTTAGATTCTAATAGGAGCAGTCTCGCGGTAAGGGGCGGCCTGGCGACACTTTTTAAGTCGTATCACTTTTTTTTGTAATTTTCCAAATGTCGCCGACCAATTAAAGCGAGGGAAACAAAAGTGTGCAACGTTTCACTTAAAACACAAAACGCGGTCCCAAAATATGCAAGTTAGGAGGAGAAACAAAAAACACTACTTGAGGCAAATGAAATGATGTCCTGAATATTTTGTCCAGTCCGCGTTCTGTGTTCAAGTCGAGAACTTTGTACAGCCGTATAAAAATAAAATCGTGTTGGCAAAGTCGTGTCGGTAGAGTCGTGTCCGAGCCGTGGTCGTGCTGGGTCCGTAGATTTAAGCAGATGGTTTCTCCTCGGTGCAAGCGGTTGCGGCGGAGGCCACTGAGCCGGTCTCCTCAGCTGGTGATGGCTGGCAGGCCAGGGCTGGGAACCTCTGATATAGAGCAGCGCGGTATTTCGGGTGGCTGAGAAGAGTTTATATAAGTCAATTATACAAATAAATAAATCAATGGCGCTTCAACCTTTTTAGGTCTATGCCTCAGCTTTCTGTATCTGTTTTATGATCATTTGTTATTCTAATAGGCAAGTAGGTGATCAGCCTCAGATTCTGGGCGTAGACTGTTTGGGTTTCCTTACGATATTTTCCTTCACCGTTCGAACGAATGTTAAATGCGCACATAGAAAGAAAGTGCATTGGTGCACAGCCGGGGATCGAATTTACGACCTCTGGGATGAGATTTGCATGCTGAAGCCACTAGGTTACCAATGCTCAGCTCCAAATACAAATAGTGCCGCGATATTTTTCTGATTAATGATGAATTAAGAAATCATAAATCATAGTTTATTTCAATGTGACCAGAAAAGTTGTGGCTTTACTATCTTTATCTATGGTTTTTTTTTATTTTTTTATTATGTCATACCTGATGCCATATACAATTGGATTGTACACGGCATTAGCTTTAGCAAAGACGGATCCCCAGATGGTTGATAGTGGGCTGATTGGTGAGGTCTCGAAAATTCCCGCGAAGTTGATTACCAGGTAAGGGGTCCATGCCATGAACCAAAGAGAGATTGTCATCAGTGCAACCTGTGATAAAGATGGTTTACATTACCAAATTGTCTCATGTTTTAAATTCTACGAGGAAACGACAGTGTGTATCGGCTGAAAAGGACGAAACTTGCCGCAGTCTGACAGTTCACGAATTACGGAGGGAATAATCTCATAAAATCTGATAACAGCCAAGAGGCTGATTGCAGATGGATTAAAAAAAATTAAACGCTCACGTTTTTTATATGCCGGCAACGCACTTGCGAGCAATGTGAATGTCCATGGGCGGCTGTATCACTTAACATCAGGTGAGCCTCCTGTCCGTTTGCCTCCTATTACATAAAAAAGGTGAGATGTATGGAGTAATGTGTATTACCTTAGCCAATTTGCACTCAGCGCTCGTGTTAGCCTGTTCCGAAGATCTAAGAGAAGCAACGTTCATTTTCTTAGCCTGTTCCCTCATGGCCCTCTCGTGGGCTGCGACAGCCTGGAGTGCAAAACATCGTTGTAAATTCCAATCAAGATTTCATAACTGCCCTGCGATTCTGTAACTCACTTTTCGAATTCACACAGCGCTTTTCGCATCGGCGGTCGCTCTCAAATCAGTCGTGAAGCAGTCATTTTATGATTTGGCATTCTAATAAACAATAAACTACAAGCTCCCACCTTTTCAGAATGCCAAATCATAAAATGACTGCTTCACAACTGATTTGAGAGCGACCACCGATGCGAAAATGCTGTGTGAGTTCGAAAAGTGAGTTACAGAATCGCAGGGCTGTCGCAGTTATGGTAACAAATATTACCTGTACAATAAACCAGTATGAGTAGACGATGAGGAAAAGAGGCAGGAAGTAGCAGGCGATCGCATAAAGAATGATGTAGCTTCGGCTGAACCAATCCTTGCTAAGGTAGTCGGTTCCACAAGCGGTCATGTTGCCCTCAGGAACGTATCTATATACGATATAGGAAATACATTTCAAGTATTTTTTTTACAGTGTAACCTCTTTATAACGTCAAGGTACCGAGTGTTTTTTTTCGTTATAGAGAGTTAAAATTTATTACCATCAATAGGTAAGTTATTCTAGACACATATATTCTGTTATCTTTGCCTGACGTGTTTTGCTATGACAGGCAATGTAATCTAAGAATAATGGCACACGTGTTAATGCAGTTAACAATAACAAAGGCGAGACGGCTGTCAACTCAAAAGGTTAGTTTTGTAAGCTGATTATAAAAACAATTGCACTTAAGTATGTTGTTGTCTAAATATGAAAATATTTCTTCGTAATATAGAATGGCTGTGGCGTTATAAAGAGAGAAGTAACGTATGTGTTTTGTGTTAAAAACCAAACAAATTTATCTCATTTTTACGTTATAAAGAGTTGAATCGAAAATAAAACTCACCGGCTCCAGCCAAAGATGGGCGCAAGAGTCCATGCAAGAGAGAATAGCCATACACCAAGGATCCTCAGTAAAGCGCTGTTAATGGTCATCGGTTTTGCAGCAATACCCTTGACGATCACGTTGTAACGGTCGAAGGCAATAGCTGTCATAGTCCAGATTGAGACGCATCCAAATAGTGACCCGAAGCAGGCATAGAATTGGCATGCAGTCGGACCTAGATGAAAATGTTGGTCGAATAAACGTTACTAATAGACAATTTAGACGGACAATAGAGAACTGTCTTACCAAATACCCATGTTTCATTGTAACTGTTGACCACCAGAGGTGGAGCCATCATTGCCATCATCAAGAAGTCGGAGAAAGCCAAATTAACAACTAGCAGGTTTGATGGCGTCTTGAGTGACTGGAAACCAAAATCAATCGTCAAAATTTAAGGACAAAGATAAAAAAAAAAGATTTTGTGATATTTGTCTTACCTTTGTCGTCGAGAAAATGTATACCACCATACCATTGCCAGTTATGGAGATGAAAGCCAAGACACTAATGGTGAATCCGAGAAGAGCGTGCCATAGTGGGTTCAATGGTGGAAACTGGTACCTGAAGGATAAAGATTTTGAGAGGAAATTCATAGAAGAATCAATTTCAATTGAAGTACAATTACCAGTGTGGGTCAATCAGGTGCATCATTTCAGGCAGAACCTTGTCGATGACGGTCTGGTTGGACCCGAAGGCTTCGGCGTGGATACCGAAGGACTGCATGGCTGCTACGCCCGGTGCTGGGTCCAGGTTGGTGATTGCCATTTTTACGATCTAAATTTCCTAAGCTAAAAACTGGAAAAAAAAATATCTCTTAGTATGAGGTCCAGCAAGATTTACTGAGGGTTGAGAAAGCAATTTTCTGGAGGAACAATGAATGCTACCAATTTGACTCACTAAATGGAGTTTCACCCCGAGTTGGTATTACCAAAAATACTGAAGAAAATCGCTGCACGAACTACTCCAGTCTTTAGTTTAACCAATCTCCGGCGGGTGCTCAGGTTGTGTTGCGGAGACTACTCGATGTTTGCAAGACCGTCCTCAGCTTTTATAAGAAAACAAAGAGGATTAACCACGGTGTCACGAGGAAAATCAATATTCATAATTAGATATAAGTTAAGTCCAAGACGTTGAATACATTATCTACTTATTCTTGATACAGGACCGAACTTTCTTCCTTGCATATTTTAAATATTATGAACCAGTACAGTAATAATAACAAAAAATGGTTAAATAAAAATTTCAAAACAGAGTAAATTTTTTGTCCCTGCAGTGTACCTTTAATACCGCTGTATTGCGATACTTGTTGAGCGAGGAAAGCACCAGCTCTGGAGTCACAGGTACTATCTGCCAGGCGCCAACGTAAATCTTTAATTAGCGCCAGGGAACCAAATCGAAGTTGGAGTAAAGACACTAATATTAATTCCTCCAAAATAAATTATCCAAGTTTCTTCTTAATATATTCGTATGTATAAAAAACACGCACAATTTTTCCAAGAGGCAAAATCTCCTTTAGGTACGGATAAGGTGGGAGCTTGTAGTTTATTGTTTATCAGAAAGCCAAATCATAAAATGACTGCTTCACGACTGATTTGAAAGCGACCGCCGATGCGAAAACCGCTGTGTGAGTTCGAAAAGTGAGTTACAGAATCGCAAGGCTGGTGCTTTCCTCGCTCAATGAATAAGTATCGTAATACAGCGCGGAAATGCTGCCAGCGTTAAAAGTACACTGCCACAGGGACCAAACTTTTACTTATTTAAATTTTCATTTTATTATTTTTTAATTAATTTTATTATTGCCATGTAGGTTAGGAAAATTGTAAATACTGTTATGTTTAGGTTTTAATAAACTATAGAATTATTATTATATAGGTACCAGTCTTTTTACCTTACCAGTATTAAATATACATAATTGATAACGCGAGACCCTGTTCATGATCCGTCCTTGAAACCGCCCATGGGTAAAAATACCTAAGTTAAACGCATTGCGTCCAAAAAAAGCGTGTCCAAAAATTTAATTATATAATAATAATAAGTTAATTTAAATTTCGCAATTCATGAATCCGTAAGATTAGCTTTTTAGTTTATTTTATTATTATTTCAGATTAAGTCGATGGTCAACGGTTAGCGATAAGGCCGGCCGTTGTTTCCCCCTCTAATTTTTATGTATGATGTCTTTTGTTTTTCTGTAACTGTAACGTAGTGTAAACAAATAATTAATAAAATAAATACTTAGGTATAGACAAAGAAATGTATTGTTCGCATTGAGAATCAGTATATTAATACGGCCCTGTATTTCTTGAAGCACCCTTGTATAAACACTTATAAGTTATGTAGGTAAAGAAAAATATTCCTGTTAACTGGATTACTGTAACCAGAGAATTTCAGTATGTAACACTAGCTCGCATCTTTCATGGGCATTCGTCATACAAAGCAGGCGTAAGTTATATGTTTTTAATTAAGATCTTGGAAATACACAACGCAGCGAAAATGTTGCCAGCATTAAGTCAGTTGCCACAGGGACCAAACTTTTTATTGTTTTTTGAAGTTATACTTCTTTAGGCGCGTTATGATAAATTGATGAGAGTGAAATTTTACGATGCGCGCCACCGTGACACAAAATTAACAGAAAGAAGTTGCCCACGGAAGAGGCTACGGCATTGGACATAATTTAAAAACATCATTCGAATAATAAAAAAAAACTTTAGAGGTGTCAAGGGACACCCGGATGGAACAAAATTCCTTTCGATTAATTTATATGTTAATTGGTATCATAACAGTATGATAGATTTTCTCGACACCAATCTTACGACGAAAAAAAAAGCCAACATCACGAGGTGTTCCCAGGCGGTCACCCATCCAAGTACTGACCTCGCCCGACGTTGCTTAACTTCGGTGATCGGACGAGAACCGGTGTATAATGTATTACAATAGCAAATAGCAAAAAAGTGTCGTGACAACTTTTCGTAAGAATTTTTTCCGTCTAGCCCCCTTTCACAACTAATTAAACGCGCGATAAGGAACTTCGTTCCAATAGAATTTATGTTACACTTAATGTAACAGAATAATAATAAAAAATAAAAATAAAATAAAAATAAATAAAAATAAAAAAGCCTATTTATTTCTTGCAAAATAACAGAGTTAATTTAATACTATTTTTACAAATATATTTTAAGAAAGTAAATTAGACAATTATTATTATTATTATTTTTTCCTAATATTTGTATATATTTCTCAATTATCACTTTGCAAGAACCCTTCCACAGGTGTAGGCCTCCTCCAGGGATCTCCATGTTTCTCGATTTTGGGTGAGCTGCATCCAGCTCGGGCCAGCCGTTTGAGCAATGTCGTCCGCCCATCTCGTGAGCGGTCTTCCTCTGTTTCGTTTCCCAATAGGGCCACCCCACCTGGTCACCCTTATGGTCCATCGATCGTCAGAGAGTCTTGCTACATGACCTGCCCATCTCCATTTAAGCTTTAGAGCATAGTTTAGGGCATCAGTAGCTTTAGTAACGCTTCTTATTTTTGAGTGTCTTATTTTATTAATTTTTCTAATGTTAAGCATGCTCCGTTCTAGGCCCCTTTGACAAGTTCTGATTTTTCTTTTTATCTTCTCTGTATATTTCCAAGTCTGGCAAGCATATGTTAGACATGGCAAGAGACAGCTCGACATGGCTTTGGTTTTAAGTGATACTGGCATATTGCTTTTAAAAATTTCCTTTAGACTCCAGAACTTGTTCCAAGTGTGTTGAATTCGCCTTTCAATTTCTAAATAGTTGTTGTCCTTTTCAAAGCTGATTTGTTTTCCTAGGTAAACATAATTGTTTGTATATTTCAGAATTTCTCTATCGACCGATACTGTCATTTCTAAACTGTTTGTCATTAACATTGTCTTTGTGAGGTTCATCTCTAGACCTACCTTCTTGCTAGCCGCATTTAATGATTGAATCATGACTTGTAATTGTGAGCTTGATTCGGATACAAGCACTAAGTCATCAGCAAAGCGCAGGTGACTCAGGTATTTTCCGTTAATATTTAGGCCGCTTGTGCCCCAGTCTAGATTTCTTATTATCGACTCGAGGATGGCAATAAACAGCATAGGTGATATCGGGTCGCCTTGTCTCACACCTCTTTTTATGGGAAAGCTTGGGCCGACTTTCTCTAGTTTGACTCTGCCCGTGTTGTTACTATATATACTCTTTAATATTTGTATATACTCCGTCGCTACCCCTTGCTCCGTTAGTGCTTTCCAGATGCTTGCATGTGAGACGGTGTCGAATGCTTTTTTTGTAGTCAATGTAAGCGATATAAAGTGCTCGGTGTCTCTCTTGGTATTTTTCAATGAGAAGTTCCAGAGTGTGGATGTGGTCCACAGTTGAGAAACTCTTTCTGAATCCCGCTTGCTCCATTGGTTGTTCTGCATCTAGTATGATACTTATTCTTCGGTTTATAAGAGATGAGAATAGTTTGTATAAGCACGGTAGTAAGCTTATTGGTCTATAATTAGCAACATCACATGGGTCGCCCTTTTTATAAATCAGTATTATATCTGACTCTGACCATTGTGTCGGTGTTTTAGCATTTTCCAAAATACGGTTGAACAATTGAGTTAGCGGTACTGCCAGTAATGACTGCACTGATTTTATAGACTCGTTTGTGATGCGGTCTGAGCCAGGACTTTTGTTTGTTTTTAGTCTATTAATTGCTTGCATAACTTCTGGTACGGTGAATTCTATACATCGAGTTGAGATTAGGTCGGACTGTAGTATATTATGGTCAGTGGCATTTTCGCACAAATCTACGCTGTAGAGTGTTTTATAGAAGTTAGTTGCTATTCCTATGATATCGTTGCGATTGCTTAGGATTGTTCCTTTACTTTTTAAACCGTCTATCCATGTTTTGTTTGTCCTCAACTGTTTGTATGCTTTTTTTGAGCTTCCTGATCGCATTAGATGTTTTTCCAGCGCTTCCGATCTATACTTTGTATAGTCGCTTTTTATACGCCTGCTTACTAGCTTGTATAACGCTGAAAGTTCGTTTTTCATAGACCTAGACTTATTCTTTGGTATTTTGCAGAAGCTTTCTTCTCTTCAAAAGTGCTAAAGTACGCTGTGATAAAATCGTATGTCTTGTGTCTTTATTACTTATTCTAGCTTCTTGGAGGCTGTGTGTGATTGCTCTTAGTATGTTGTCGTGTAAATTTTGTACCGATAAACTATTTTCTTCTAGTATGTTTGGTAGATGGGCTGTGATGCATTCCTTATATTTGTTTATTTCTTCTTCGCTTTGTAGGGTGGCATTAGGAGTGCTATTAAATCTAGTCCGGTTCTTTTTTATTTTTGACAATGTTATTGTTGCTCTTACTGGTCTATGGTCCGACGAAAAATTGAGATTCAAAACATCCATGTTGTGTACAATGCTAGGTCTGTTTGATAGAATATAATCTATTTCGTTTTTGTACTCTCCGTTAGGTGAGCGCCATGTCCATCTACGTTCCGGTTTTTTCTTGAAGAACGTATTTAGGATCGCAAGTTTATTTTCGACGGCGAAGTCAATGAGTCTTTGTCCTCTTAAGTTCCTTTTGCCATAACCATGTGATTTCATTATCATATACTCGTCTGCCCTAGGTTGGCCTATTTTTGCATTTAGGTCCAGACAGACAACAGAATAATAATAAATATTTATTTATTTAATTTTACACATGTAAACTGAACTTTATTGACTATAATGACTCCTTTTCCATTCTTTGATTATTTAATTGTAATTAATTATTTGCATGAAATCAAAAACTATTTTTAATAATGCCAAAGAAATATAACTTCTTCCGCGCGTACATAAGTTCACGCACCCTTTTTTTTATTGTACAATTCACACCAATTGACCTAGTCCCATGCTAAGCTGGTGAAGCTTGTGTTGTGGGTACTAGGCAACGGATATACATACATATTATAGCTAGATAGACATATAAATACATATTTAAACACCCAAGACCTGAGCACAACTCCAAATGCTCATCACATCTTTGTCACAGCCGGGGATCGAACCCGGGACCCATGGATTCGCAGTCAGGGGTACTAACCACTAGATCAATGAGCCGTCAAATTGTAGTTTTTTTATTCACTTATGTTAACTGTTAAGTCACTCTTGTTAATATTGCTATAAATATTTTATTTACACATTATACGGTAAATAATTTTATTATGAATTTACGATTTTAATGTAATATTAAATTTTACATATAAATTACAGAGATTATCTTTTAATAAATCTATGCAAGTTTCAGGGTTCAAGTGCACAGGCGCTAATTAAAAATTTAAGTTGGCGCCTGGTAGATAGTAGTAGAGACCCCAGAGCTGGTCGTTGGCTCCAGAGCTGATGCTTTTCTCAACGAATAAGTATCGGAATACAGCGAGGAAATGCTTCTATTAAAATAACATTGAGACAGGAACCAAACTTAAAATTTACTTTAGTTTTGTCTCCATCAATTTTTAATTATAATATATATAGGTTAAAATAATTTTTAAATACTGTATATTTGTATGTTGAGCAGTGTTGACCTAGTGGCTTCAGCGTGCGACTCTCATCCCTGCCCTGCGATTCTGTAACTCACTTTTTGAACTCACACAGCGGTTTTCGCTTTGGCGGTCGCTCTCAAATCAGTCGTGAAGCAGTCATTTTATGATTTGGCATTCTGATAAACAATAAACTACAAGCTCCCACCTTTTCGTGGGTGTGTTTCGTGGGAAAAGTGAGTTACAGAATCGCAAGGCTGAGGTCGTAGTTTCGATCCCCGGCTGTGCACCAATGGACTTTCTTCCTTAGTGCGCATTTAACATTCGCTGCGTGCATGTCAGGCACAGGAGGCTGATCACCTACTTGCCTATTAGATTTAAAAATGATTATGAAACAGATTCAGAAATCTGAGGCCCAGACCTTGTAGCGCCATTTTTTTTTTTAAATTTGTGTGTTGGAAATAAATCGAGTAACAGAACTGCAAGTCCTAAACTATTTTAAATTTTTTCTCTATTACTATTTATTAACCACTGACGTGTAGCGAAATAATAATGCTTATTAATTAAATGTTATGAAATGAATATCTAACATTAATGCCGGCCATACACACTACGGTCTACCGGAGAGGTCTTAAATTTTGAAGAAAAATGATATGAAAAACAAGCGAAGAAAGTGGTGTAAGCATTGGTTATTGAAGAGAAAAACATATAGTCATGAATATTAAATGAATTGAAATTTGAACTATTATTATTACTATTAAACCGATTACTATCTTAACAACCTGCGCAGACGACCGGAGTACACGCACACATGCACAGGCACACCGAAAGAATCGATTATCGATCTTGCGCCAGTCGCCTGCGCAGGTTCAAATACCTGCACAGGTCTATTCCCACACACATTCCGGTCTACCTGCGCAGGCATACCTGCACTGGGTGCCTGGGTCTGGCTACTCTGGGGCGTAATAACGACGATTTAGGTAATTGCTGCGCTTAAAAAACTAAGAAAGCTTCAGTGAGCAAAATGTAGACATGCCATGTATGGTCGACGAGAATAGTGGTAGGGCTAATGGCTTAGATGCGACAGCGACTATTTCATATCTGAGGTCTTATTATCGAACTCTTGCTGTACGCCAATAGACTATATGCGTCGAACATCAGCTCAGTGAAGGAAATATCGTGAGAAAATTAATGCTTTAGAGCCAAAAATGTCGTGACCGTCAGGTTGGCTGACCAAATTTGATATCGCAATCAAACTATGCGCCATATTTCTCTACCTATTTCATACTATTTGCTACCTTTAAAGACGCATTTGCTACCTCTGCATTAAAGAACATAATAAAGAAATAAAGTGGTCGGCCATTCTTACGTCAGGTTGACCACTATCATTTAATTGAAGATTCTAAGAATCTTTAAGTGATAGCGTTTTTTACATATTTACTACCTATTTTCTACCTGAGCAAACAAACTTTAAAAGAAGTCTCAGAAGCCTATAATTTTTTAAATCATTAATAAAGCCATAAGGGGTCCAAAAACGCCTACGAAAAAGGTTAGGCAACAGTTCGGCACGTATAACTTATCACAACATTGCAGGCGCTTAGTGTTTTTCCAAAGAAGATGCTATACTTAGAGGGTATTTTTTCACAACTGTTATTAAGTGTGCTTAAACAATATATATTATTTACTTATTGCTATAGAGTTTAAACGATTCATTTCAGTTAACGAGTTTTAGCAGAAAGAGGTCTTGGGTTTTGAGGTAATGACGAAATCGTTGGTTCACCTCACAATGGAAATTATTTACCTCACTGGATATTATTTAGGCTTGTTAGAATTAATAGCCCATAGCTGAACATATCAACATATATTTCCTTTATTAACAATCATGCAAATTAAGGCTTTTACCTATCGATGGGGTGTTCTTAGACACGAGATGGTCAGCCCGAGTCGATGCTACGAAGGCACTTTTATGCGGTTTTATCAATATTAAACAAGTTATAGAAGATTTTCAATAAAGTTGATCAAATAGCGGAGTGCCGTAATAAAGCTTACGGACTAGTTTCAATGACAAACGGGAATAATGATAATTATGTGGAACGGAATCCTAGAACGCTTGTAGGTAAGCGGCTAATGCATCGCTGCAGTCGTATGATCAAAACCTTAATACAGGATATTCCCTTTATGAATCATTAAATGGCTACGTCCAAGCAATGTGATCCACATTTTCAGATATTGAAGCAAGAGCAAAGGATCCGACCAACTGTGAAGATTACCAGCAACATACATCAAGATGGATCAAGCGAAATACAAAGTACGACCATTTTAGCGGCTCTACTACACTAGACCACTTTGTTTAAAATAGAAACCTGGACAACGTTTCGAAGTTTAGATTTTTAATGTTATTATTCATATAGCCCTGTCTTCTTTAACTAAACGTATGAAAGTATATCATAAGATTTTGTTTTTGAAGTATTTCGATAGCTAAAATCTTAACACAGAGAGAACTCTTATAAACTGTCATTAAATGATTCCTTAGAATCGTGTTTCCCAAACTTAGATATTGTTTACCTCTCTCGTGATCACTTATTGCAGTGGCGAACGTTTTTTTTTTCAATATTAAATGGTATTAAACATGAATTAAGGAACATAATGTCTTAATTATCTCGCATGATTAGCTGAAAGAAGCCGATATGGATAGTGTTATCTCTAAATTGCCCATATTAAACCCAGAAAAGTTTATTTGAAACTGTTTTTTTATTTAATACCCTTAACTTGAAAACCTAAAGCAAACCAAGGCAGGTTTGCTTTAGGTTTTCAGGTAGGCAGAATTTTCTACAGGGCCCGCGCTGGCTTAATCCGGCACTGACCATGTAGTGCCTTAAATGAGCATCAATTACAATAAACTTTGCTAAGTTACATTTTTGATTTAATATTATAGGAGACTTCATATGGTGGTATTTGAGCATTTACAAGTCCACCGACTCAAATAATTTTGTCATTGTCTAGGATCGGATTCAAAGGTAAGTTTACTATTTTTTTTATAGGCTTCCGACTTCTTTTAAGGTTTGTTTGCTTAGGCCTTAGGTAGAAAAAAGGTAGTAAATATGTATAAAAACTCACTCAAAGATTCTTAGAATCTTCAATTAAATGATAGTGGTCAGCCAACCTGACGTCGGAATGGCCGGCCACTTTATTTCTTTATTATGTTCTTTAATGCAGAGGTAGCAAACAGTATCAAATAGGTAGAGAAATATGGCGTATAGTTTGATTGCGATATCAAATTTGGTCAGCCAACCTGACGGTCACAAAATGTCGACAGGGTCGGCGACAGGCCCAAAAAGCTGATCATTGTCTATCAGAGAAAACAAATGATCACAAAAATATGAGTAGACCTAAAAGTTTGTAGGGCCACTTATTTTTTTTAAATAGAACTACTTGATTCAGACCATTAACATGTAATAAATTATCTCTCGAACACTTGGTTCCTATTCATTGCAATTCTTGCACTTAAAAAGACTAATGACGATGTGTGGGTAATTTTTGAACCAATTTGGGATTTAGAAATCAAAAAATTATTCTTGCGCTGTCTGTTATGCTACTCTTTACTCAAATAACATCATTCCATAGACTAAAAATAAAATGAGCATTGTTGTAAAACTCTTTATTATATATACGCCTACGCCTCCTTCTTGGTTTCTGTCTTGCCTCCACGAATTCTTCCGGTTCTGCGGGCAGCGATGAGACCGACCTTGCGACCGGCTGATGTTCCTCTCTTGACCGTAGAAGCCTTACCTGAAATTTTTCAATGGATATTTATAAAATAAATCAAAAACATTTTATTTCTTTACAAATAACATAGAAATTCGACAATAGTCAACAAATTTATATGTAATAATAAAATGTCATTTCCATAGACAACACTATAACATACCATAGGACAAAATATATATTTGTAATAGTTAAATAAAAGCAATTTACTTTGGAATAATATCTTTGCTTGGATAAAAACCTATTTCTACCAATCTTTACACTAAAGCAAACTAAATAAAAAATTTTGGTAAAAACTTAGAATATTTGTAGTCTTACATTTGTTTATGGATTAACTGAACTGAGCTAAGGTAGCATTTATGTTGGTATAGTAAATATATACTAGTTTAAGTTACATTAGACTTAAGTTAATCCATTGTTTAAAATTGTATAATCCATTGAGTAATCTGTGCAAAACAGTAATCTAGAGTGAACCATTCTAAAAACAAAGGCTTGGACACATTTGTAAGCATATTATTTTTTAACAAAATACTTCTTGGCATGGAAATTCATTAATTTTTTTTTTATTTTTATACAATTTAAAAAGTGGGTCAAAGGTCAAATATGTACTTGTACATGAATAAAAACTTTCCAATTAAAAAGGACTACATAAACATAAATAATTTTGTTGCTTTATGTATCTACAACAGATTTATAATTAATAATTTTGAGTCTCTTGTTGTATAATTAGCACAATTTCTTGATGGGCAATCTTAAAAAATAACATACTTTTAAATTGTCCTTAACTTTGATAAATAAACTGTACTCACCAATATGTTGATGGTTACCACCTCCGTGAGGATGCTCGACGGGGTTCATGGACACACCTCGTACATATGGCCAGCAGTTACGCTTAACCTTGTACTTGTGGTAGGCACGTCCAGCCTTCAATATGGGCTTGTCAATACGACCACCGCCAGCAACAATACCTAAAAATTGTTTTATTATTAATATCTAAATTCAATTGAAATATAATAATTATTAAATAATTTAGCTTCAGAAAGAGCCTCTGTGTAATCATTCACACCCAGTGCGTTCAGGGTAGGTAAGGTAGTCATCATGTTTTAAGGCGTGTTAATTATTCCATAACTTCATAAATAGGTTGCAGTATTTAAAAATAATATTGAACTTGTATTTCTAGAGTTACATTACTCACAAATTTGTTGATTGGTACTAATTGATATGCTTTTTAAAATTTGATATAAACCAATCGCAAAATTTATCACATTTTAACTATTTTACTACTTATGTCTTCAACATATTACAAGTAAAATACAATGTAATAGTGGTGTACAATTTTTTTTTACATATTATAGATAGAACTACTAACAGCTATGAGAGATGATGTTAAAACATCTTCACTTACCAACCATTCCTCTGTTGCTAGATGGTAGAACTTTCTTAGCTCCTGATGGCAGCTTTACCCTGGTACGCTTAGCATCAGGATTGTGTCCAATTACTGTGGCAAAGTTACCAGAGGCACGGGCAAGCCGACCCCTGTCACCCATCTTCTCTTCAAGGTTACATACAATGGTACCTTCAGGCATGGCGCCAACTGGCATGACATTTCCTAGAATAAAAAATTTAACTTAGAAACTTGTTGAGTAAATATACATATACAAAACTTATTTAGTATCATCAGAAAGAGCCTCTGTGTAATCATTGAATTCAGAGTAGGTAAGTAAAAACATCATATTAGGTATTATTTGTGTATGGCAGGAACAATAATTTTTAAACTAAACAGTATTTTTAATATTTGTAGGTTATGTTTAGGTAACATATTACATTTTCATACTACAGTAATAAATAAAATAATCATTTAGACATACCGACTTCAAGTGTAGCCTTCTTTCCACAGTAAACAAACTGTCCAGTGTAAAGACCTTCTGGGGCGATGAAGAGCTCCTTACGTGTCTTAAACTTGTAAGGGTCACGGAAATGAACAACTGCTAAAGGTGCACCACGACCAGGATCGTGGATAATATCCTGAAATAATAGATAATAAGTTACTCACGTGGTACTGATAGCATAAACAGAGTATTGCAATTATCAATTAATTACCTTTACAACACCCTTGATATAACCATGACGTTCAGCATAGTCTAAGGATCTGAGTTTGGGAGCTCCTTTCCTTTTCTTGGTGTGCGATACGAAAACTGAACCGGCACCTTTACGTTGAGCACGAATCACACGACCCATTGTTACGGTTTGTCGCCCTCACTGAAAAAAATACACTGCTTAGAAACTACACTTTTCATCAAGTGGCGCGCCAAAAACTGCGCGTATTTGTCTAAAATAATAACAAAATTTATTCTATTTCATAGAGATTTATATGGATTATTGAATTTATAGAAATTTACGTACACTCTTCGTGAGGGAAACTTTTGAAAGAATCACTATGACAAATGTCAAACGTCAAATGTTTATTAGATGACATTTATTGACAATATTTCTTTTGAGACCTATGGTACACTCAACAGACTATTGCATTTAAAACAATTAGGACACTTCACATCAACCAAGCAAGTGCTGTCGACTGGTAATCATTGGATCAAATAGCAATAATTATAACATTGTAATCCTGTTTGGTATCTAAAAATATTTTGTTTTTTTTTCCGAAACATAGTATGATTGAATAAAAACAAATACTAAGTACATATATAATATAGCACAGTAGATTGTGATAGACACATGAAAGAATTAAAGCTACCCATATTTCATTGTCAATAAATAAATAAATACTAGTAAATAAATAAATAATAATAGTACAATCACTAAAACTGGCCCATAACCTTGGCCTTTACTAATAAAGAAATAAGTTACATTAAACTCACTTTTTATCCCATCATTTTTTTATATTAACTTATAGCAACGGCTACACTACACAGTTGTCCATTAAATTAAAAAATGGCATGAGTAATATTAATAAACATTTGAAATCTGATTATAGCGACTTGTTACTTACTAAAAACTATTGGTACTATAATAATGTGACTCAAATCGTACTCGTTTGGGGGTGGATTACCACACGGCTACAGTGTGAGGCTCGTCTGTTGGCACCTTTATATACCTATTTTTTAATTATCGGGTCACGTTGCAAGCGGCGTGGAGTGTGGACTCACCGATTAGTTATGACAGTTTTCTGAATGATATTGCTTGCAGTTTGAATTTCTTAATAACACTAAATAAATCCTTAATTTGCGTTTATTTAACAATTTCACGTTTAACAGTCAAAGTCTAAGATTGAAATTATGTAAAGCTATAATAAAATAGCATATTTAATAATCTTAACATACTTATTAGTGGTAAAACGTAGTGTTCATAAGTTATAACGTCCCTGGATTTAGATGTTTTATAAATATTGTGATTGAGGTCTTAATATAGCGAGTGAATATTAAAGTTTGTGTCACAGTTACAATAAACTACAGTCGGACGAAATCTAATCTAAAAATGAATTTTCTTTTTCCTGAGGGTGTTTGTTTACGTTCAGTTTAACTGCTACCCAGTGCCAATAAAACATTTATAAATAAAGGTAAGTTATTGTATATACTAAACAACTACTCTATTTTAATTTGTATTATTCGGTCTATTTATACAAACAATAACAATGCATTTTCCTATATTGTTGACAATTGAAAATATATTTTATTACAATGTATTAGGTATTAGATTCAAGTAGTGGCATTGAACATTCTAGAATAAATAGAATGACACATGAAGGTAAAAAATCTTCATATGGTTTGGGTAAATATAAGCATAAAAAATTTATGATTATTTATCTTTTCCTATTTTTAACAAATTTTAGTATGACAAATAACTTATTGAATTTAAAGGCATACTTTAGAAACAGACACTAAAAAGTATTAAAGAGTATATTTAATATTTGTGTCTAAGCTACACCTTAATATACACCATTACCATACAAAAACAAAATCATAAATTAAACAGAGAAAGTGTATGTTGTTGTAACAAAACCTTTGTTGCATGTATAAATGTATAGAAAATTGCATATTATGTGGTTATCTATACTTAATTTTAATAGCATTCTGTTGTGTTATTAATGTAGGTAATTTTTTTAATGATAATAGAAAATACCTAACATGTTTTATTAGTGTTTGATTCTCTTACGTGCTTATTATGTTGTAGTAGCCATAAAATTAAGGTGTTTTAACAATGTACAAAAGTATGGCTCAATTGCAAGCAACTGGTCTTGGCATAGATTATTAGTTTTTATTTTTATATTGTAAAGGAAAGATTTGTAATACTTAATGATTGTTTGCAAAAAATAATCTTACTATTTTAAAAATTCTCTCACCATTTAAATGCTACAGTATCAATAAGCAAAAAAATAGTGATAGTGCCAATGTGTTGCCAGGACCGTCTGATTTTATATACTAGTTTTATTTTATTTTGAAAGGCTGGCAAGACTAATGGCATACACAGAGACAGATTAATATTACATTAATTTAATGAAGAGATAGACTTTACACCTAAAAATCTGTGACGAACCAGCACAGAAGGTGGTTGGTAATTTTGTGTCTAAAAAAATTATCAATGTAAAAGATCAAATTGACAACCAAAACCCATAAAGGTACCTCCAACATTTGGAGAGACTTCTTTGCAATCATTTGAGAGCTGGTAGTTAATGTCAATTAAGAAATTTTTTTATTTACATTCATAAGTGTTATTTTAAAAGTTATTATTTTGAGGTGTGATTTTAAAAATTCAGAATCGGCACTAAGAGCTAAATGGCATTTTTGTATGTATATCAAAAACGTATAGGATTACAGCATACCATCGACATGAGAGTAAGAAAAAAATCTGTATCTGTGATCATTTGTTTTTTCTAATAGGCAAGTTGATGATTAGCATTCTGTGCCGGATATACGCTGTCGGATCCAACCTACGACCTCAGACAATAGAACCTTGCAGAATTTATTACTAGGATTTGTTGTGGCAGTTAATACAAATCTATCCTGTGTACGCATGCGCTGAACAACGCACGTGGATATAAAAAAAACAACCAACGTTTGGTTAACGTGACTCACCCTCGATGTTTTACACTTGGGAAGTTTACAAGGAACACGAAATGGTTTCTTTTTCGTGCTTTTTTATTTTTTATCGTAATTGATCAAATCAAAATCATTTATTTATATAGGTGTACACTAAACGTCAAAAAAGAAATACATATTAAATGCTTCTAAAACTAAAGAATGTTTCCTAGAAATAATATACATGGCAAAACGACCCCCCTTCCAAAAGGTCCTGAGGAGACAATCCACATCGCAGTCCACGCGAAAGGACTCTTAAATCGCACTCGTCCACGTGACCAGTAAGGAAAGCCGGGCTATATATAGCCCGGCCTTCGTACGAACAATCGTGACCCGTGAACCATGAAAAATATAGCGACCCTCCCTCATGAATTATTCTAGGTATTGGGGAAGGCGTAATAAATTCAAAACTCTCGTTAAACGTAAATTAGTTAATAAAGCTTTTTATAAATTTGACAATTATTTAAATGATCCTAATAGACAATAATAACATGTATTACTAACGAAACACACGTACAGAAACACACAAAATAATAAAAAAGAATGAAAATTAACATTTTTTTCTTTTAATGAACAAGGTACGTTTTAAGTATGTAATGCGTGTGTGTTGTGGTTGTAACTGGCCCTGGCTCAGCATTATGCTGAGGAGCAGAGTGTTCCACAGGCCACAGCGCTGGTCATTCTGCTAGAGCACAGCAGCTAGTTGTGTAATAAATACTTATTAGAAAAGAAAAAATAATAATATCAGAAAAAGTTAGCAGTGTAAGTAATGAAGTTTTGTGTAAAGGTGTGTAGTAAATAAAATATAAATAAAAGTTAAAAATAAGAATAATTGTTAAGAAGTAGATACATATTTTTTTCTATTATTAGTATTGTTATTAAATATCTTAAATGTAAACGATATGAATTAATTTTCAACGATTTTTATATTAAACTAAAACTTCCTTAAGAGCGGCCAACCCGTCTATCTTTTCATACAAACGCTTGTACGTGATTATGGCGTTATAACAGATATATCTTTCAAACTTTTGAACTAATAGGCACCTTGTGCACTATATCTAGGTTTCTATTAATCAAAATTTTAAGAAACAAATTCAGTACAAACCTCCAAAAATCAGCCTTTTTACACAAATTTTTATATGAAGTTTGGGCGTTTATAATGTACTCTTTAATTGTAACCGTAAAGAAATATGCATAGAAACCTTGCAAATGTACTGAAGTTTCTAAATGTAAAACTTTTTTTTCATAATCTTGTAAGGCTTACGAAAAAACAGGTATTTCTTGGAACAAGTTGTATGAAATTTCCGCACACTATTTTCACTATGCTCGCGTTGACGTTCGTCGGACGGGGAAGAGAGAGAGTTACAGAATCGCAAGGCTGATACTAAATTCAAAGTGCTATAGGGAGAACCGCGGCCTCCGACGCGATATGTATAGGCACGCTCCTGCCCTGGCCGGCCGGTACGCAATTTTTAAATCTGTAATATCTTCGAAAATATTCATATAAAATTTAAATCATATGCTGTAAAGGGCCATATTGATCTACATTAAATCAAGAATGTATTTAAGGTATTTAATTGGATAAGGATTAATGCTGTATTGGTTAAAATCGCTTCGAAAATTAGCCATTATTTGCCGTAAAAAGTAAATGACAAAAAATGTTATTGTTTGATATCCATGAGAGATAGACATATAGAGTTTTCTGTAGAGCTTTTTAATGTGTACAATACTTAGTACATTATTTTGATAAACCTCGTAGGGTTCAGCCTGCGTTAGCAATGTAAGCGAAAACATGTAATTATTTACGACATCGCATTAGAAACCACAAAAATAACAGTATTTCCCTTCTATTTATTGGATGTTATTATACATATAAACCTTCTTCAATCACTCTATCTATTTAAAAAAACCGCATCAAAATCCGTTGCGTAGTTTTAAAGATTTAAGCATGCATAGGGACAGAGAAAGCGACTTTGTTTTATACTATGTAGTGATAACCTGTATATTGTGTATAATAAAGTTTTTTCTCTTTTTCTTTATATTTCTGAACAAATAATATGACGTATTATGTGTTCATAGGAATGTCGGTAACGTAGTGATGTCAACCGCTGCAGAGGCGCGGTCAGCGTCGCAAGATGCTTCATTATCGAATCCAACAAAGAAAGACAAACACACAGTACATTGGTTCAGGAAGGGTCTCCGACTTCACGACAACCCGGCGTTGAGGGAAGGTCTGATCGATGCGTCGACCTTTCGTTGTGTCTTCATCATTGATCCTTGGTTTGCAAGTTCGTCAAATGTCGGGATTAATAAATGGAGGTAAGTTTTTTTACGTATTCATTGATACTCACTAACATACACCCACACACTCTCATGCCCTCAGGCGTGTTGAAAACAGTTTAAAAAACAAAAATAAATGAAATGAAAGATGTAATTACTAATTATATCTTAATATATATAAATTACGTGTCACGTTTTTTGTCCGCTATGGACTCCCATACTACCGAATCGATTTCAATCAAATTTGCACACCGTGTGCGGTTTGATCTAACTTAAAAGATAGGATAGCTTACATCTCAATTTATACCCGCAATATTATTTAATTGCAAATTATTTGTTTATTATTTGATAGTCACACTTCTAACAGATGGCGCTGTGTTGAAAGTACCAACGTTTCACATAAGCTACAATTTAATGGCATAACCATCAAAAAAGCATGGTGGTCCCTATGACTGGTGTTCTCCTGCCGTTTCCCTTGAATAGTTTACTACTATGTTATATAACAAAAACCTTAGCCACAGCAACGCTTGGCCGGTCTGCTAGTATATATTATATTTACATATATATAAACTAGCTGACCCGGCAAATGCTTGTTTTGCCAAGTATATTATTTCTAAGAAACATTGTTAAGTTCTATTGAACTATCTACTGTAATAAAAAATAGGGGTTGATCGTAGAGGGGTGAAAATTAAGGGTTGTATGTGTTGGGTTATAAGTGTGCAGCGGTAGTCGCGTGCAGCAGTCCAGTTTATTAATAATTGACAATATAAAAACATAACAAGACCATAGCAACGCCAACTTTAAATAACGAACTATGACGATATAATATGTATGCAAATTACCAAAGAGTTTCCTCTAATACACCCCCTTGATTTGCATACACATTTAACAACAAATATGTACTAAATAGTCATTACAAAAATATACAGACATGCAATCTTAATCTACACCTAACATTGAGATGCAGCGGTAATGTTTCTGTCTTTGTAAAGCTTTTGTTAGCACATCCGCCGCCATCTCCTCGGTAGACACATACGATAATTGTATGTCAGTATTCTCCCTTAAAACACTTCTTATAAAATAATATTGAATATCGAAATGTTTAGTTCGGGCGTGGAAGACTGGATCCTCCGATAGAAATAAGGCACCTTGATTATCGCAGTACAACACTATGTTCCCGAAATCGCGCAACCCTATCTCTTTCATAAGACTATTCAGGTAAACTGCCTCTTTTATCGCCAAATTTAAACTAATATATTCGGCTTCGCACGTTGAAGTTGCTACGCATTTCTGTTTCTGGGATTTCCATGAAATCGCAGCCCCTCCTAACAAAAAAGCATACCCGGAGTATGACTTCCTATCTATAGGACAATTTGCCCAGTCAGCATCCGAATAACCAATTAAGCTCTTACCTGTTTTTCGATAAATCAGTCCATAATCGGCTGTCCTCTTAAGATAACGAAGTAATCTTTTCACCGCATTCCACTGTATCTGTCCAGGATTATCACAAAACGCTGCTAATCTTGTCACGGCGTGTGTGATATCCGGACGAGTTCCTGCTGAAAGATAAATCAAGCTTCCGATTAATTCTCTATATGGACATTCCTTCTCCAGCGGAATTTGTGAACCATCGGGTCTAAAATTCACCTCCATCGGCGTGGTCACTGTTTCTTTACAATTCTCCATGCCGAATTTTATCATCAAATCATTAATATATTTTTGTTGTGACAGTTTCGTGGCATACTCATTTTTGACAATGTCAATGCCTAAAATATATTTCGCCAGTCCATAGTCTTTTAAATAAAACTCTTTGGAAAGTTCATCTTTGAAAGATTGTATGAGACCTTTATTGCGTGAAACTATCAGTAAATCATCAACATAAACCGCTAAGTATATAGACGTATCAATGGAGTTACCGTCCAAATAGTAGAGACACGGTTCCTTCAAAGACTGTTTAAAATGCATTGACTTCAATTTATTGTCAAGTCTTTTGTTCCATTGACGTCCAGCTTGTTTCAAGCCATACAGTGATTTCTTCAATCGACATACATCTCCACCTGTCTTCAGATCATTTAACATCTTACGAGCCTGCTCTTTTAAGCTTTCGTCTCTTTCTTCTTTAATAATTCTACCTAAGCACTCTGTCAACAATTCTGGAACCTCCATATAAATTTCCTCGTCAAGATATCCATTCAGATATGCAGTATTGATATCCAACTGGTGTATCTCCATGTCTAATTCAACCGCGAGCGCTGTAAGCAGTCTTACCGTGTCTAGTCGGACGACAGGTGAAAAAGTGTTTCGGTAATCGATGCCATATCGTTGACTGTAGCCCTTGGCTACCAACCGTGCTTTCTTCTTCTCGGTTTTGTCAACGTTAAGCTTCGTTGTCAATACATATCGGCATCCTACCGCTTTTCGATTTCTCGGCTTTTGAACAATTTCCCATGTTTCATTTTTTACAAGACTTTTGACCTCAGACAATATTGCTTCCTCCCATAGAGCACGTTCAGCGCTACTTAGGGCATCCCTTAAGGAAGTTTCCACAGTCAACGCAACATCCTCAGGTAAAGTTTCTTCTGCACGGCCATTATTATCATTGGGTATCATTTTATAGACCTTCTTAGGTCGGCCAACTTGGCCTTTCTGAAGTTTTGGTCTTCCGGGACCTCTCTTATACGTTACCTCTGTATCAGCTTGCGCTATTTCACTATCTTCCTCATGACATAGAGAAGGTGAACCAAGGGGTGAATCAGTCGTCTCCACGATCATTTCTCGAGTTCCTGAATAAGATGTACTTGGTATTACGTCCACCTCTACATATTTCGGCTTCGGTGTATCAACATCAGCAGAAAATTGATCTAGCTGAAAAGGATCATGAGTAATTGCCGATTTCCTGTCATCATTAGTATCGAGCCTCGTCTTGCAGAATTTCACATCCCTAGCTATAATGGTTTTATGGTCTACTGGTATCCATACCTTATATCCCTTTTGGTTCATTGGATATCCAATAAATATTCCATTGACACTTCTGGCAGCAAATTTGTCCTTGGTTGGACTCTTGTCTAGAACATAAACTTCAGCTCCAAACTTCTGAAGATACTCAATCTTCACTGGAGAGCCAAACCACTTCTCGTACGGAATTGTACCACCCAAACTACTCGTGGGACAACGATTCCTAATATGACATGCCACCAATACAGCATCTCCCCAAAAACCTGCTGAGAGATTAGATGAAAGTAACATACACCTAGCCATTTCAACTAATGTCCTGTTCATTCGTTCTGCTACGCCATTCTGCTGTGGGGTTTGAGGTATAGTCAGTCTTCTTATTATCCCCTCTTGTTTCAGGAATTGATCAAACTTATTATTACAGTATTCTCCACCGTTATCAGTTTGTAAATACTTTATTCTCTTAGCGGTAAGGTTCTCAACATAGCTCTTGTATTCTTTGAAACATTCCAGAACACCACTCTTACTCTTCAGTAAGTAAACTTCGCACCATCTAGTACAATCGTCAATAAACGTGACAAAATATTTTGCACCACCGACAGTTTCATTTCGAATTGGCCCAACTACATCGGAATGGATGATGGACAGTTTTTCGTCACATGGTCCACTCGACTTGGAAAATGGAAAAGAAGTCATCTTACCCTGCACACAATACTTACAGTCGTATAAAATATTTATATTTGACATATCAACTTTAATGCCCACATGACCTAATACTTTTATTAAATCCTTCGCATTTAAGTGACCTAAACGTTCGTGCCAGGATAGTAAATCGTTCTTAGTTTCGGAAATCGCAGAAACAGAAGCATGGCCCTCCCGCATATAATAAAGGTTGTTTTTTCGATCTGCTATGAACTTAATATTTCCTTCAGAATCGGTTACATAAGCTGAATCTTTCTTAAAAGTTACAGTAAAACCTTTGCTTGTAATTTTAGAAACGGAAATTAAGTTACATCGCAAATCGGGAACATATAAAGTGTCTGATAGTTTTATCGGAACCTCCCCATTCAAACTCACATTTCCTTTACCTTTTGCAAATGTACTCACATTAGTGGCCAAACTTAACTTACTACTGCAATTTGTCAAGGTGTCAAATTTTCCTTTCGATCTACAAAGGTGCGATGTACACCCACTATCTATGAGCCAGTTTCCTCCACATCCCGAACCAATCACTCCGTTACACTCTGAAACAGATAGAACACATGAGTTAAAATTCTCACTAGCACCTAACTCACTAACACATTTTGAGTCCTGCCTTGTTCCTTTACACGGGCATTCCGAAGCTTTATGCCCAAATTTATGACATCTGTAACATTTAAATTTAAACGCTTGATCCGGTTTATAATTCTGCGGATTTTTAGATGTAGAACTCTTCGTGGTTTTTCTCCTAGCGAACATTGCTGACGACCCCCTCTCTGTCTCCTTCCTTTGCTGTCGCCTAGAGGCATCTTCTTCAAGAATTTTAACTTTCAAAGAATTCGGGTCTGGCAATGAATCTCTAGTCTCCATCGCACATCTAAAGTTCTCATAACTTGGGGGCAGACTATAGAGTAAAATAATAGATGCAAGATCATTATTTATATTTATGTCCATGTCTAGTAACTTTTCTTTGGCTTCAAAGAAGCTTAACAGATATTCACGCATGTCGTCCTCCTCACACATCTTGTGTAATATGAGCTGCTTTAACAGTGTCGCTTTCTTAGCGGGACCCGAAGACGCGAAGATGCTTTCTAATTTTAACCAGCATTCTCGCGACGTGCTCGTCCCCTTAATGTGTCGTAGCTCACCTGGACTTATTGAGAGAATAATCTCCGCTCTCGCCTTTGCATCCGCCGCTTCCCAAAGCAACGCCTCTGCTGGCTCAGCTGGCTTCTTAATGCTACCATCCACATAGCCCCACACATCGCTCTTAATCAATAGAGCATGGGCCTGGATTCGCCATGAGTCGTAATTATCACGGCTTAATAATTCTATCCGCACACTCGCCATCGTTACTAGGTTAAGCACTCTAGTTCCCCCTTTTTTTTTTATTAATTTACTAGACTATGACTGGGCCCATAACCTTTGTTGGGTTATAAGTGTGCAGCGGTAGTCGCGTGCAGCAGTCCAGTTTATTAATAATTGACAATATAAAAACATAACAAGACCATAGCAACGCCAACTTTAAATAACGAACTATGACGATATAATATGTATGCAAATTACCAAAGAGTTTCCTCTAATAGTATGTATTTCACAACAACAACTGTATGTTGTACCATAAAATATTTAAAAAAAATTGTTTAGGGTGGACAATTAAGGGGTAGAAAGATAGTAGCCGATTCTCAGACTTACTGAATATACGTAAAAAAATTTATAAGTATCGGTCGAGCCGTTTCGGAGGAGTATGGGAACGAACATTGTGACACGAGAACTTTATATATTAGATATTTTAAGGAATTTATGATTAAGTTTTTTATGGAAGAGCTGGGAACTCTGACACAGGTATTTTTTTATTGGAACGAAGTTCCTTATCGCGCGTTGTGAAAGGGGGCTAGACGGAAAAAATTCTTACGAAAAGTTGTCACGACACTTTTTTTGTCTATTGTAATACACCGGTTCTCGTCCGATCACCGAAGTTAAGCAACGTCGGGCGAGGTCAGTACTTGGATGGGTGACCGCCTGAGAACACCTCGTGATGTTGGCTTTTTTTTTTTTTTTCGTCGTAAGATTGGTGTCTTGAGAAAATCTATCATACTGTTATGATACCAATTAACATATAAATTAATCGAAAGGAATTTCGTTCCATCCGGGTGTCCCTTGACACCTCTAAAGTTTTTTATATTTGTGCACAGACTAACAATACTCTGGCATATAAAGAGCATTGTTGCCCACGATAATTGTTGAGTCACGTGGCCAATGAAACGTTTCAATGAGGGCGTGTTTCAAGGAAAACATTGTGAGGAAATTCATGCCTTAAAAACGTGCGTTTAGAAGCAGAAATTACATTAAGATAAAAAAAAAATTAGTGGCGCTACAACCCTTTTTAGGTCTGGGCCTCAGATGTCTGTGATACATGGTCATAGTCCAATCTAATAGACAGATGTGCCTGACACACGCCGTTGACTTTTTGGGTCTAAGGCAAGCTGGTTTCCTCTGTTGTTAAATGCGCACATAGAAAGTCAATTGGTGCACAGTCAGAGATCGAACCTACGACCTCAGGGATGAGAGTCGCACGCTAAAGCCACTAGGCCAACTCTGCTCTGAGCAGTAATAATTTTAAATCATTACAAATATAATTGGTGTACATACATTTTCTTTTCTTGTTAATCTAATTTTCTTTAGTACCATTGATCGGAACCCCACTGCTAAAGCTTTTCCAGCTTTTTCCAAATAAATCCATGGCTTTCTTTCTCCATTCGCTTCCTGGTACTCTTTTCCTTCTTCTCTTTCCATGTACATAGTTGTCATAAAGTCCACATTTAAGTATGGTGTACCTTGAGACAAGAAACGAACTGGAAATTAAACATTTGAAACACATTCTCTAAAAATCGGATATATTACAAGTATGGAGTTTCTTGCCCATTCTTCTCCATATGAAACTCCCTTTTGGAAGTCAATTTTTTTAATATTTTCAACTTTCAAAAGTGCCTTTATAATCTTAATATATATAAATTGCGTGTCACGTTGTTTGTCCGCTATAGACTCCTAAACTACCGAACCGATATCAATCAAATTTGCACACCGTGTGCAGTTTGATCTAACTTAAAAGATAGGATAGCTTACATCTCAATTTATACCCACAATATTATTTTATTGCAAAATATTCGTTTATTATTTGATACAATTCTAACAGATGGCGCTGTGTTAAAAGTACCAACGTTTCACATAAGTTCTCCTACCGTTTTCCTTGAATAGTTTACTACTATGTAATATAACAAAAACCTTAGCCACAGCGACGCTTGGCCGGTCAGCTAGTTGAAATATATGAGTTGACTTTGTCAATTGCAGATTTCTCTTACAATGCCTGGGAGATTTGGACAATAGTTTGAGGAAATTGAATTCACGATTGTTCGTGGTACGCGGTCAACCGGCGGATGCGTTGCCGAAATTATTTCAAGAATGGGGCACCACCGCATTGTCGTTCGAGGAGGACCCGGAGCCCTACGGTCGGGTCAGGGATCATAATATAACGACGAAATGCCGCGAAGTTGGGATAAATGTGTTGTCGCGGGCGTCTCACACCCTGTATAAACTTGACAAGTAAGTTTGGTTAAAGTTGTTACGAAAAATTTACGCTTGGCAAATGTTTTGTGATTTTTTTTTATTGAGAAAGATTTACAGCTTATTACTAACTTACTACAATATTCTTTTATGCCATTAAATAAATCTTTACAAATAGTTAGGTACTAATAATATTAACTGTAATCCTCTTCTTTCTTCTACGCGTTGCATATTAGTAATACAATGGGGTAATTAATAAAATACTATTAATTTAGGGGCGTGTAAATGATTTATGACTATTATCAGAATTCACAAAAGCATTTGGAGGTGTTTTACAAAGACTTTTAATAATAAAGCACAGGTTTAAAGACTTTATTTCTCAAAAAGAGAAAAAATGCCACATGAGATAATACTTTAACATAACATTGTAGTCGTTCTTAAAATAATCACAATAAAAGATAGCCGTACATGCAATAAACTTAAAAGTAACTAAAGAAATATGAATTAAAAGTAATTATAAAAAATGAATTTAAAAGTAATTTTGTCTAACTCACCTTCGATTTGAATGAATTGATAGAAGTAATATTTTTTATATTTGTGGGTAGTTTATTATTGTGCGCTTTCGTAGGTTAACACTTTTTTGCCGTAGTTCGCCACTTTAATTACATTCTGTTAAAAATTGCATATCAAATGTGTGTTAGTCATTGTTATTTCCGTTTATTTACTGCAGTATGAACCCCGTTTGGTTAAATGCCTCCTCCTGAACTCTCCATTTGGATCTGTTCTTAGCTTCCTCCATCTATTTCTCTCCAGAAACCATAACTGTGTTTTTAGCCGATCGCTTTTGTGGTCTTCCCAAGTTTCTTTTTCCTGGAGATTTTCCAGCTTTGGGAGTCCATCTTTTATCTGTACACCATGCAATATGGCCTGCCCATTGCCCAGCTGTAAGGCGTGGGTAAGCGCTTCGGTGATCATAGTTTTCGCCCTGGTCACTTCGTATTTTGTGTATCTTTTTTTTTCTATTTTGAGGATGCTACTTCGACCTCGCTCTTTCCATAAACGTCATAGTTTGGCTTTTTTATGTAATAGGAGGCAAACGGGCAGGACGCTCACCTGATGTTAAGTAATACCACCGCCCATGGACACTCACACGGCCAGAAGGCTCGCAAGTGCGTTGCCGGCCTTTCAAGAATTGGTACGCTCTTTTCTTGAAGGACCCTAAGTCGAATTGGTTCGGAAATACTTCAGTGGGCAGCTGGTTCCACATAGTGGTGGTGCGCGGCAAAAACTGCCTTAAACTCAGCTCCCTTCGACCGGGCATGGGGAAATGCTAGTTTCTATAACAGTATTTTTTAATCTTGGCTGTAGTTTTTTTTAACTTTTATACGAGCTATAGATTTCCTTTGGCTATATCAGATTTTGCCCATTGTATACTAGTATCTATTAAATAGGCGACTTCAAAATGACAGTTTCGATTTTGCAGCATCATTGAAAGGAATGGTGGCAAAGCTCCACTAACATACCACCAATTTCAAGCGCTAATAGCAAGTATGCCCGCCCCGCCGCTTTCAGAGGCGGCCATAACGCTGGAATCTTTAAATGGCGCTACAACACCGCTATCCGCAGACCATGATGATCGTTTTGGAGTTCCAACGCTGGAGGAGCTTGGTACGTTTTTATTACTAAATTTTACCAAATTCAGCTCTCGTAGTATCGTCACGAAGTCAATGAATTTTTACACGCTTTTTATTAGCTTCACCTGTATGTATGTATGTATGTATGTAACCGACTCCTTCGGATTCGATTTTGACCCACTTTTAACGGACAGATTTAATTCAAACTTTGCGCACCTGTCAAAGATCGATGACAATGCAATAATCCGAAAAAAAATGAACTAAAAAATAAATAATAGTTTAAAACGTGCCATATTTTTCGTCTATCGAGCAACCCACGCTTTTTCACAATAATACCAGTATTTTTTGTTCATTACCATTTTCAGCCTAAATTAGGAATTATTTTTCACTTTTTAGTTTGATGTGCTTTAAAAGCGTGTTTTTTAGTTTTTTTAACTATTATTTATTAGTTTTAAAATGTTTTTTTTATCGCTCACCTGTTATTACACGCTACAACCAGTGAAGGAAAACATCGTGAGGAAACCGGCTTGCCTTAGATAAAAAAAGTTGAGGCATAGTCAGGGATAGGAAGCTGATATTTGTCTACACAGGGCACTTAAATCTAGACGCAATATCAGGGAAATGGTGGAGGGCACCCAAAAATAAATCATGAAACAGAAATCTTGAAACTGGATAAAGAAAAGTGCGTGCGAACAAAGTACACAATATGTCAGAAGTGAAACTTCTTTGGCAAACAATTTTTTAAGTCTTGTTCATATTTATACAAATCTAAAACTTTAGATTTCCGAGACTTAGAGGGAGGGAAAAGGAAAGATATGTTAGGAATTTAATAGTCATTTAAATCTAATATATAAAATTCTCGTGTCACAGTTTTCGTTGCCATACTCCTCCGAAACGGCTTGACCGATTTTGATGAATTTTTTTGTGCTTATCCGGTATCTATGAGAATCGGCCAACATCTATTTTTCATCCCCCTAAATGTTCGGGGTAGTCCACCCCTAAAATTGTTATTTTATTTTTTAGACAAAATTTTTAATTTCAATTTTTTTATGATACAACATACAAAAATACATACAATCCTCAATTTTCACCCTTCTACAATCAACCCCTATTTTTTATGATAAATGATATACATGGCAAAACGACGTTTGCCCGGTCAGCTAGTATTATTAAAAATTTAATTTATTTCTTCGATAACAAAAATGCGTGGCATTTTAATTTACAATTCGTCATTTGAGATTTCAATAAATTATTTTGCATAAAATCTAAAATACTAATATTTCATAAATTCTCTTTACGAAATTTTAATTTTAAAAATAGAATTTCTATAAGGTAATTCGCCTTTCTCACTCTCTTAATCGGTCTCAATCGCTCTCTTACTTTTCTTCGACAATAACGCTGCACATTTTCGTGACGCTAATATTATTGAAGTGAAACTTCTTTAGAATCGTTGTGATTTCAAACCGGATGCAACGGAAAAAGCGACAGTAAAAAGAGACAGACACATAAATTAATAGGATTTGGCGTGAGAGAGAGTGAGATAGGAGGCATTATACAGTGTATAAACTTTAAATTAGTGTGTATTTGAACATTTTCTGAAATAAAAAAACAGATTTGATGAAAATTCAATAAGTAAGTCAAGTAAGTAGTTTAATTATAAAATTAGATTATTTATCAATTTTATTTACAAACCATTAGTTATAGAAACTTTTTGAAGTGAAAACTTCGTACTACACTTAATTAAAAGTTTATACACTGTATAATGCTTCCTATCTCATTTTCTCCCACATTGGTTCTTGTGAATTTATTTCAAACTTTTATTATTTTAGTTTTTACCAAATTAAAGATTGATATTAAACTTATAAATAAAAACTTAACATTAAAATATATTTTTTTAAAGAAAAGATCCTACATTTAAATAGAGAAAAAGTCTAATTTACATATTTTAATTATAAAAACTTTGTTTTTCAAGGTTCTACCACGTGTGAATTGGACACATGATTTTTTTATTTTTCCGTTTCATCCGTAAAAAATATTCAATTAAAAAAAATCTTTTTCAGGTTTTGAAACTGATGGTCTAAAAGCGCCAGTCTGGATTGGAGGTGAGACCGAAGCTTTGGCGCGTTTAGAGAGACATTTGGAGAGGAAAGCGTGGGTCGCCTCATTTGGGAGACCCAAAATGACACCACAATCTTTGTTGGCGAGTCAGACTGGTCTATCACCGTATTTAAGGTATTTCACTTGAGGTTTATTTTTTTATAGGGTTTTATTTCGTGGAATTAAAAGGAATCTAGTAATTTAAGATATATTTAAATTCGTAATAAAATACATTTGGAATGCATTTTTTAATTTGAAATATTATTATTTATGTTCATGAGAAAATTGTAGATAATTTATGAAAGCAAAAGAACAGGTTAAATATTAAAATCTTAACCCAATAAAGACGCCATTACATTTCATTGTTAAGGATTTTGGATTTTGTCATAATTTGACTGTATAATGTAATTTGTTATTATCAGAAAGATTACATAGATGCACAGAGAACTCAGATATTCCACTTATTTTCATTTTTAATTCTGTTATTGGCTTAATTTTAATAATTTTAACCCGCCAAAACGTTTGCTAAGATGGCGTCGCATGTGTCGCTATGACATACCATGTCTGGAAACAGATGTTAAGTTTTTTTTATTAATGTCCTAGACAGGCGATTTATTTTTAATCTGTGACGGTTTTGTGTCACGTGACTGATGTATAAAAATTTATATTTCTAATTATATATTATTTATACTCAACGCTTTTGAAAACCATATTTTATACAGATTACGCTCAATTACACTTTATTTTTCATACTGTCAAATAGCCAATAGTTGTAATTATTTTATCTTTTGTCTCTTTCTAACGTATTGTTGACGCTATGGTGAAAAGAAATGGTACTTAGTACGATTAGACAGATTTTTATTCTTTATCACAGATTATTAAACATAGAGATATGAACCCAAATATTTTCATAACACAGAATTATAATTGTTGGGCCAATATAGTACAAAAAATATATTATATACAATATATTAATTCGATTGAATCAATAATAATTAATTGTAGGGCGTGAAGTTTTTGTTAATATAGGTATCTATTACATATATTAACAACATTTTATATAATGTATCGAATCGAATACGAATTGTTTGCTAAAATTCTTTACCACAGATTATTATATTATTTCGACCAAAATATTTTATACCACAGATCTATAATTTTAAACATAGATAATATATTTTTTATCGATAAAACGACACTAAATGTAATATTTATTTTAGATTCGGTTGTCTATCGACGCGTTTGTTTTACTACCAACTAACCGATTTGTATGAGAGGATTAAAAGGGTTCGACCTCCGCTATCTTTGCATGGACAGATACTGTGGAGGGAGTTTTTCTATTGTGCCGCAACTCGCAACCCAAATTTTGATAGAATGGTTGGAAATCCAATTTGCGTACAGATACCGTGGGAAAAAAACCAGGAAGCACTGGTTAAATGGGCCAATGTAAGAATTTTATTTCTATATTTTCTGTTCTTTATTTATAAATAATATAATTTAAATACAGTGGTAACTCGATATAAGCAGCAGTGTTGCTTTAGCGTCTGACTCTCATCCCTGATGTCGTAGGTTCGATCCCCGGCTGTGCACAAATCGACTTTCTTTGTGCGCATTTAATACTCGTACGAAGGAAAACATCGTGAGGAAACCGGCTTGCCTTAGACCCAAAAAGTCGACATGAGTCAGGCACAGGGGGCTGACACTTGCCTATGTGGACGGCGTGTGTCAGGTTTAGGAGGCTGATCACCTACTTGCCTATTAGATAGACAAATGATCATGAATTATACAGAAATCTGAGGGCCTGACTTAAAAAGGTTGTAGCGCCACTGATTTTTTTTTGTACCTCGATGAACGAGTGTCTAGAGAGTATTTTGCTTTGTAATGAGAGCAAGATTTGTGGTACGAGGAATCGCACACTACACTAACATACTCTACAACACACTAACATACAACTCCCATCTCGGCCTTAGACCTCTTTTTGCTTGTTTTCCTCGTTTTCGAGGCATTTTTGACAAGTAGGATTTTCGGTTTTGCTTTTTGTACATTTAGACATAGTATAGACATAACATTTATTACTCACGAAACACATAATAATGATTAAAAAAAAAATTTAAAGAACAAAGTACGTTAGTGTGTAATGTGTGTGTACTGTGGTTGTAATTGGCCCTGGCTCAGCATTATGCTGAGGAGCAAAAAGTTCCACAGCGCTGGTCATTCTGCCAGATACCACAACAGCTAGATACAAAACATTATCACATTTATTTTTATAACTATGGGTCCGAAGATGTCTATTGAATTAAAGCGTGAAATCATTTTCTTTTTTAAAACACTTAACAAAAATGGTGTTTTTGGTGCTCAAACTCAAACTCAAAATATCTTTATTCAAGTGGGTAACCAAGTACACTTTTGAATCGTCAAAATCTGGATTGCTGATGCACATAAATTGCATTGAGATGCGAATAAGGTTACGGAACGAATTAAACTTTGTCGAGGTACCACTGTAGTATAAATTTTTACAATATTCGAATAAGACAGTTAGATTAATTTATTCTTAGGACTTTTGGTTAGTGTAAGCTATGGACTTTTAGCTCAATTTATGATTTGTACTTTTAACTAAATTTATGATGTGGCCTTTTTGCTTAATTTATGCTTTGTACTTTTAACTAAATTTATGATATGGACTTTTCGCTCAATTTATGATTTGTACTTTTAACTAAATTTATGATATGGCCTTTTCGTTCAATTTACGCTTTGTACTTTTCGCTCAATTTATGATATGGCCTTTTCGCTCAATTTATGATTTGTACTTTTAACTAAATTTATGATATGGACTTTTCGTTTAATTTATGATTTGTACTTTTGGCTAAATTTATGCTTTGGACTTTTCGTCACATGTTATTGAAATGTTTATTTGTAGGGTCAGACAGGGTTTCCGTGGATTGATGCGATAATGACGCAGTTGAGGGAGGAAGGCTGGATCCATCATTTGGCACGACATGCCGTGGCGTGTTTTCTCACTCGTGGTGATCTTTGGATTTCATGGGAGGAAGGAATGAAGGCAAGTTTAAATTGTTTAGAATTATCACCGAAGAGTGTTTAATGGTTTACAATTGTCACGGTAGGGTAGGTTTGTTTTTTGTCAAGAGATGGCGCTGCTGGCCCAATAACACGCTATATCAATGCTCTTTTATAGTAGTGAAGGTAACGAAGGGCAATCTAATTTTATCTCTTTCACACATCGTCATGATCATAAAATGTCGGATTTGAAAAAAAAACAAAATAGGTACACTTTTTTATCATATTTGGATACTACATTGACTAAATATTATGGCTACATAAAAAAAAAACCATGTGTTTTAAATTTCAAATTAATCAGTCGGTAAAGTGACGAATTTGATAGAAACGTGATGTTTCTAGAAAACTGTGTAATTTAATGTTTTAATTTTTTTTTTTTCAACCCTTTTTGTTTGCTTGTATGGCAATTTTCATAATAACAGAATATGAATTAAAATAGTTACGACTAAAACTAACATGATTATATTATTTTAAAATGGCTGCCCTGTAAATTTTACTATTTGTCAGATCCGTCACTATTCTACGACTATGACATATCGTAACCGATAGAGTAGATATACATAGTTGAATTCGACTATTCTTTCTCTTTTACACATACTGTAGCCGACAGAGTAAGATGGTATTGAATTCCACAAGGTTTTCTCTTTTACACATATGGTAGCCGATAGAGTAAGATAAAGTTGAATGCGACTAGTCTTTCTCTTTCACACATATTGTCGCCGACAGAGTAAGATAAAGTTGAATGCGACTAGTCTTTCTCTTTCACACATATGGTAGCCGACAGAGTAAGATAAAGTTGAATGCGACTAGTCTTTCTCTTTCACACATATCGTAGCCGATAGAGTAAGGTATATTTGTTGACAGTTCACGCAACGACGTTTCGAGAACAATGCAATGCGTGTCGTTTAATAATAACTACGTCACAAAAAGATTTTAGACAATTTAATAAATTTGTTATACATAGGTTTTTGACGAATTACTTTTGGATGCCGACTGGTCAGTGAACGCTGGTATGTGGATGTGGTTGTCCTGTTCATCGTTCTTCCAACAATTCTTCCACTGCTATTGTCCGGTTCGATTCGGACGAAAAACTGATCCAAACGGAGATTTTATAAGGTACTTACAGACCCAACAAACTTTCTGTACACGTCTTAAATACAAAAATCATATTGTAAACCATTTTAATTACACTTGAACTCATAAAATTTCATCAAATTCAGTCCAGTTAGAAGCGTTCAAGTATTACGTAACAAATTTAGGGGGGGGGGGGTTCCTTTTGTAAAACGTTACGATGCGGGGCGGGGATTGAATTACGCGTTATTGTTAATATTATTTTCGACTTTTCAGTACTTTACACCACATAATGATAACTGTTAGGTATAAAGAGTCACTGTGTGATCACGAAACGTTTACTATTGGGTACAGAAAAACGTTACCGCGCGTTACATGGGGGGGGGGGGGTGTCAATCATCTCCAAAAACGTGACGTAATACTTGAACGCTTCATTAGAAGTTTATTCATGCACAGAAAATTTACTTATATAATATTATTGGTATACGCACAACGGACCTATTGAGAGTCTAAGTGCGTCCACAAACCAACATTATTGGTAGTCTGTTTTGACTGTTATTAATAAACGTATACTCTGATTTTTAATTCCGTAGAATTCTGACATTTCATAAGTGTTGCTACTTTTTTTTTATTTTATTTTTTTTATTCTTTTTTTTATTGGACAATTCACACCAATTGACCTAGTCCCATGGTAAGCTGGTGAAGCTTGTGTTATGGGTACTAGGCAACAAATATACATACACATATAAATACATATTTAAACACCCAAGACCTAAGCACAACACCAAATGCTCATCACATCGATGTTTGTCTCAGCCGGGGATCGAACCCGGGACCCATGGATCCGCAGTGAGGGGTACTAACCACTAGACCAATGAGCCGTCAAAAGTAACTTAAAAAGTTCTCCACCGAAAAGCGACAAATATGACCCATTTGAGGACAATAAAAAAAATGCTACGTATTTTACCTTACTCAAGTGACTTAATCCAAAAATAACAAATATTTTAATATCACGAACAATATATCGAATTAAGTTTAATTACTTTATTTTATTCTTTAGCTGGTATCACTACCTACTAATTCCAGGTTTAGACAACCTTTAACAATTTTTTTATCATAACTTGTGTGTTTATTACTGTTTGTGATGAAAAGGGACGTAATTATCACTCGCCGTAAAACCACTTTTAATGTGAGCCCCGCACTTAATTAAATGGATACATTCACTAACAAATAAAATGTATGTATAGACTCGTATTTGTAATCTCTGACATGTCAAAAAATGATAGCTGTCAGAATTCTACGGAATTAAAAATCGGATAGTACATAGTTTTTGTCTAGGTATGACCTCCAGTAACAATCGTTTATTAAAACGTTATTACAGGAAATATATTCCCGCGTTAAAAAATATGCCGACACGATATATACACGAGCCGTGGATGGCGCCATCTAGCGTCCAACAGGCGGCGAGATGCGTTGTAGGGAGGGACTACCCCATGCCCATAGTTGACCATGCCAAGACTTCGCTGGTCAATATTGAGAGGATCAAACAGGTGTACGCACAGCTGGCGAAGTTTAGACCTCAAGGTGAGGTCACTTTTGTTATAATTGGTTTTACCAGAGGTTTAAGTATTACGTGAGAATAAAGTTCATGGTAATTCCAAGATGGCCGCTAGCTTCGAATTTTTATCTGTTAGGCTAAATGACAAAAACGTATTTGATTTAGCATCTTAACCTACGATATCTTATGATCTTTAATTTTACTAAAACCGTGAAACTTTTACCGATTTTGTGAATCTTAAATTCTGTTTATCTTGAAATGGCTAAATTAGTTTTTAGAATTGTCAAAGTATTTTTGACGTTAGACATATTTGACAATGACGGGCCTAAGAATAGAAAAGAGCGTTCCAATTCTTCAAAGACCTGTATCTCCTAACATCAGATGATCCGTAATATATAAAAAATTAAATGAAATAAAAAACGTATATATTATTCAAATGTTTTTTTTTTCTTCAGGGGTTCTGAATCCTCAAATCGTACAACGTCCGAATGTGATGCAGTCATCTCCGAGTCCCACATCAATAATCACCAGTATCAATCAGTCAAATTTCCTGTGCAATACCACCCCTGAAGGACAGAGTTCGAGTCCTCCAGACACACAGCGGAAGGAAGATGACATTTTTATTCGTCCAGCTAGTTACATTCGCCCCATATTGGATAATTCAAAATCTCTATTCAAGCAAGTTGTGTTAGTGCAACAACAGAAGACAACGAAAATATACCAACAGCCCCTATGCCCACCTAAGGAACACTATGTTATGAACGGTGAACTGAATATAGCTTACAAAGATAAAACAGAAGATGACTTCAAAGAAGAAAAGGAGACGTTCACATATGATTCTTCGGATACAGAGAAAAAGTACAATGATATGAACAATATTGAAGGGAATTATATGGACACACCCCTAAATGAGTATGATTTAAAGCAAGGAGAGGATGAAAATGGAAAGATAGAGCAAATGGTTATCAATAGTGATCGACAGGTTCTTGGTTTACCCGAACATAGTCCTGAGTCACACAAAAATTGAGAGCCGTTAAATCTGAGCGGGAACTGTCAAATGTCAGTTGACAGTTGGAGTTTATTAAACTGTCATGTTTATTGACAAGTGACGGTTTTGAAACTGGAGTTATGAGAACTGTCAAATGTCAGAGATTTAGCAGTTTTGAAACTATAATTAAACATTGTAATATATTTCGAAAAGATCTTAGTGCAATTTATTATGTAAAACTTGAATAGAAAAGTATAATTTTTGAATGTCTTTAATTAATAGTTTTACAGATTTTTTTTAAATTATAAAGGCAAATTTATTTCTAAATTTAGAATGGCCTACAATAAAGAAAATGGTTTTATATAAATACATAATTATTTCTAATAAGGCTTTCTTAATTTTCTATAATACTGGTAATTACATAATTCATAATATTTAAGGCTTTACAGCAATTAGGAGGGAAACCCTCTAAAATTGTTTGGTGACACCACAACTCTTGACTCATGAAACTCTTAACCACAGATTTAATAGAGGTAAACCAAAATTTTACCGCCAAAAACATCGTGTCAACTGTCAATGACGTAATTATAGGCATAATCCAAGTTTGTGTTATTCGCTGTGATGCCAAATCCATCATAGTTCAGCATAATATTGGGAAAGCTTGAATAGAACATTAGATTTTATACAAGGAGAATGACAAGGCAAAAGATAGGTAATTGAAATTTTATTGTCGAGTTACACACAAGATTCACATTAAATAGGTTTTAAGGTATTTTTATAAACGCCATAGTTTACGTATATTCTATGAAGATAAAAGAGGCAAATAGGCTGAGCTGCTTGTTTATTAAATAAGCCTTGCAATGTTTTTGACCTGTCTACGTAAATACAATATACGTAAGATAAGGCGTCTACAGACTGCTGGCAAAAAAACATACATCTATATAATCTGTGTTAAAGTTATTTTGGCGGCAATGCTGGATCTACATATAAAGATTTCACCGTTTCTAAATGTTGCCTCATAGCCTTTTGTACTTTTCTGGATTTGGCTGTCGGTCTTTCTCTTGGCTCCCTTTTATTGCAGCGTAGCTCTTGTTTTATAGCTGTTATAATATTAATCTACAAAAGACAATACATTTCTTTAACTATACAAAAATCTTCAAATATGGCAGAACTATTTTTTGATGCTATTTATAAGTAAGCCGTGTTGATACCATGCCAACACAAGCAATATTGAATTTCTAACTGAATTAAAAAAAATATGGAGTAGGAGGTTCTTAATTTGATGTGTACTTTTTTTTATTTTTAAATCTTAATGTTTTCGTTTATGGTGAATTTTACATTGCAACTAGATAATTCTGTTTTATTGGCCTAGCTTTAATTATTATAAAAAATCACTGAATAATAATAAAACATGTTCCTAATAGTGAAATAGGCAGAGTCTGTAGTATTTATTAAGAGGATATTACCATCCAACCCGTAATTTAGTCTTCATAGGTAAGTAACCACTGTAATTGTTTATTTGTAAGTAAATGAAGATTAATTAGATTTCATTGTTGAACTGAAGTTATTAACTGGATTTAAAAAAAATACTTACTGACTGGGGAATGTGAACATATCTTACATTTCTTGCATGAATAAAAATATTTTCAAATAAGTATTCATGGCCTTGGGGATCACAAAACACAGCATTAGATAAAGATAAGTTCATATATCTGTAAAAATAAATATAGATTATATTTACCCATGTTGTAAAAAAAAAAACAATTATTAGGGAATACAGTATGTTGTTTAAATTAGTTATTAATTCTGAAAATATATAGATATTGGCAAAAACTTTTAAATACTAACCCATCTACCAATGTTAGTTGTCCACACACACATGAATCATTCCGAAGATCAACAGTTATGCTTTTATTTTCTAATGACTTGACTAAACATAGCAATGTGTTGTGATAGGAGAATTTCTCTTTAGATTTACCAATAAACATTTTAAATACTGTTAATAGGCTGAAACCAACATAATAGGGTGTTAATCAAAATACTATAAATATTTAACCATTTATTTCACTAATTGCTACATTATATACAATTTTTGACTGAATCTATTATTTTATAATAACTAATCTTTCATCTGGTTTTGATTTTAATTCCAATTCTGCTTTTGTTAGTGACCAACTGTCACCCTCATTTATAGCCCAGAAAAAATAACTTCCTCGATCTTTTGTCCCACTTACTGGCACTTTAAATCTAGCTAGTTTTTGGTCACAATAATTATTTTCGTTATCTGTAATTTTAAAGCGCTTATCTTTTATTGGTTCCCCTAAGTGGTAAACGGCACCTGGGTGAGATCTTAGTTTTTTCATTGCGACCTTATAATAGTCCATTTCCCGCACTTTTTCTATGAGTTTATTCTGTAGATAAAAGCCAGTACTTACAACGATAAACCCGCCAATAGCGGCAATTTGCATGAGTTTTGAATTAGACACGTTAATCATGACTATTCATGAATATTTACTTACAACCACGGTTAAATCGCTTGCAAATCGGTATAGCAAGAGTACTGTGTAGTCACTAGTCACGTAGCTAAACAGTAAACTTATGGTTTTGGTTGTAGTTTTAGGTATACGGTATACCTATAGTCGAATTTTTAATTAGACGATATCAACTGACGTTTACGGTGTTGTCAGTTTTTAATGAAATAAAAATAGTGTTGTGACAAAGTAAAAACCCCTGAATTAATGATCGGTGATGGCACTAGTCGCCGCGCCGCGCTTTGCAATAAGACGTCAAAAAACTGATTGTAGTTACATAGTACTAGTACCTAACTTATATCAGAGCACTTTTATACAATTTTGAAATAGAAATAATATTATTTTATTGTTTGAAATGATTGACTATTCACACTCATTGTTCATTCATCTGATTGAACAAGAACTGAATGCATCACTATTACTTTAAATGTGGCAACATTATTTTACAAAGTGACATTAGCTACTGTCAGTTGGCTTCGTCTAATTAAAAATACGACTATAGTGACTCGTGGTTGATTAGAAGAACACATCTAAAGAAGGTAAATTAGAAGAAAAGTAGGTCTTATCAAATGATCAAAATTCTATATTTGTTAATTGCATAAACTTGAGACTTCAAACTATGTCAATTGTCATTCGGTTTTAGTACTGTCAATATCACATATATTTTAGTAGAGGTAAAATCAACATAATTTAGCGTAGATAGAGTAGAACTAGATGAGCTTCTAAAATAACGATAATAACTAAAGAGAGAAGGCATTAACGTGAAATACTTAAGTGCGAGCGAAACAGAGTATCAGTTTTTCTGTGTCTATTTGCGTAAGGGTTTTATTTGTTTACCACCGAGCAACATTGATAAATACAATGTCATTTGTACATTGTATTAATGTACAAATGACATTGTTTTTTTATTTTCATTCGAAAAAGAAAAGTTGTCAAAGTGACAACATGAAAAAAATATTTATGAGAATTTAGAAATAAAAATTGATTAAATTAAATGGAATATGTTGCAAAATGATGATATTGAATGCGTAAAAAATGGAAATAAACAAAAACAAAATAAAATAAAATTACGTAAAGTCTAAGAAACGGACAATTTAATAAATAGTGGTCAGACAAAATTTGCTTATGCCTAAACCTGAACCTTTTTTCTCAGTGCTCTTGCTTGTGCTCTTTATGCTTTTGCTTGTGCTCCTGCTTCTTCTTGTGTTGTCCTCCTGCTTTTGCTTGTGTTGTGTTCCTGCTGATGCCTGTGCGTTTATTTTATTTTTATCCCGTGACGAAACGACGAGTTACCAAAACCAGCAGCCTTCATTTTTATTTTTGATCTTGTCCTATTTTTTGTTATGTGTCCTTTTTAAGTTACTTTTTTGTGTTTTTAAATTTGTTTTAAGTTAATGTTTTTTTTATGTTAGTTTATTAACTGTTGTGAATGCAGGCCGTGACCCTATCTTGTGATGGCACGTCAATCGCGTCCCATACATGTACATTTTGCAACAAGTCTTTCAAATCTTTGAAAGGCCTCAAAATACACATTTCTAAAACACACAGGAACTGTATAAGCCAACCCAGTTCACTTTTAGACATCCATCCCATTATTCCGAGTGCGCCTACTTTTGTAGCCAACACTACAACTCCTTTCCATACATTACTTAGCCATTTGAAAAATAGTATACCAATTGTTAAAAGAATCCCTCGAGGAGCTCGATTAACTGTTGCTACACATTTGTCAAAATTAATCCAGAAATGTTATGTAAGCAATTGTACTCAAGACTGGCAGAACTTATTTTTATTTTCATACAGTACTCTACACATAATAAAAACTGATGAACCGAATTTATCCCTGACACAAAAGATAAAAAATAACTGTGCTGTAAGTTCCTCACTTTCACCCGCACCTCTAATTAAACATGATGCCCCTTTTAATCGCAAAAAACTCATCGAGAACAAAATTTGTGACGGAGATCTTAAAGGTGCCGCTCGCCTTTTGTTCTCCAATGACGTGCTATCCCCAGATACCCCTGACACCCTTGAGGCATTACGGACAAAACATCCCCCAGCTCCAGTAAACCCATATTTTCTCGACCCACCAACAGCAGGGCAAGCATGCCTTAAAATTCGAAACAAAGATGTAACTGATGCAATTTTATCTTTTAAACCAGGTTCGGCTGCAGGATTGGATGGAATCTCACCCCAACATTTGAAAGATTTAACATCGCATTCTGTGGGTGATGCAGGCGAGCAACTTATTAACTCGATCACAAAATTAATAAATTTTATGTATTCCGGGGATGTCAATACAGAAATTGTTCCCATTCTTTTCGGCGCGAACCTCATTGCCCTCACTAAAAAGGACGGAGGGGTGCAAACACTAAGACGTCTGGCTTCCAAAATTGCTGTTCGACATATTTTACCAAAATTAAATTCAGAATTTGAACCTGTACAGTTAGGCTTCGGTGTGAAAGGAGGGTGTGAGGCAGCCGTCCATGCCCTACGCTCTTTCCTAAGTCACGGAAAGCCAGACGTGTTGCTCAAAATTGATGTGAAAAATGCATTTAATTCGGTAAATAGGGATACCCTGCTGACTGAAATAAAACAACATATACCGGAAATATACAATTATCTTCTTCTCAGTTACGCTGATCCAACTAAATTGTTATATCGTTCTAATGAACTTTCCTCGGAAGTAGGTTGTCAACAGGGTGATCCCCTTGGGCCTGCAATTTTTAGTTTGGCTATAAATCCGATAATCAAAAATTTAAATTCTAATTTCAATGTTTGGTATTTGGACGACGGAACCCTAGGAGGTGATGTGGATACTGTGTTTTCGGACCTTCTTTTAATCAAAAATAAATTTGAAGCCATTGGTTTGGAGCTTAATTTTAACAAATGCGAACTTTTCATAAATAACTGCGACTTAAATTTAAATGATGTAAAAAAAAAATTTCAAATTTTGGCTCCAAATATTAAAATAGTTAACAGGAATTCCCTTTACCTTTTAGGTTCTCCAATTTTTAATGAATCTATTTCTGATTATATTCATTCTTCAATTACTAAATTTCAAAATTCTGCTGACCGTCTCCTTGAAATTAGTCCACATTATGCACTTTGCATCTTAAAATTCTGTCTTTTCCTCCCAAAATTTACATATGTGCTCCGTTGCTGCTCCTTTTGGAATCACCCAGATCTTTTAACACCATTAGACGACTTAATCAAAATTAGCTTAGAATCACTTCTTAATATGCAGCTGAACGAGCAATCTTGGACCCAAGCTTCCCTACCCATCCGTTATGGTGGTTTAGGGATTCGCAAAATTTCCAGTGTCGCTTTGCCAGCTTTTCTATCTTCTGTCCATAGTTCAGCAAATCTCATAAGTAAAATTTTAAGGGCTTCCCCTTCAAACTTTGAGATTGCTGGCTTGGAAGAAGCTAGAAACGATTTCTTGATTGCATGCCCAGGTCAAAATTTTCCATTATCTCAAAATTCACAGAGGAGCTGGGATGACATACACTGCAAACTGACTTTTGACGATCTTTTGAGTTGTAGTACAGGTTCGGCGCGTGCTAGGCTTTTGGCCGTGGGTACGCATGAGGCCGGCTACTGGCTTCACGCTTACCCATCGTCAAATACAGGAACTTTTCTTGAGCCTGACACGCTTCGAATCGCAACCTGTCTACGGCTTGGGGTTCCGGTCTGCGCTCCTCATATATGTCCCTGTGGCAGTGATGTCGACAAGTTAGGACATCACGGCCTGTCATGCCAAAAAAGTGCAGGCCGCTTCTCGAGACATGCCGCACTTAACGATATCATACGCCGTTCCCTTGCCACCGTCAACGTGCCAAGTCTACTTGAGCCGAGTGGTATTGCAAGAGACGATGGCAAGAGACCAGACGGTATGAGTTTGGTTCCATGGAAGATGGGTCGGGTACTGGTATGGGATGCAACCTGTTCAGACACGCTGGCCCCTTCCCATCTACATGGAACCAACTACAGAGCTGGTGCGGCTTGTGAAGCGGCTGAAAAAAATAAAGCATGCAAATACAGGGGTCTGGGCTCAGAATATGATTTTGTCCCATTCGGTGTCGAGACCCTTGGTCCGTGGGGTCCTAGCGCTTTAAGGCTTTTTAAAGAAATTTCAAAAAGGTTAGTCGACATCACAGGAGACCGAAGATCTGGCAGCTACCTCGGACAAAGAATTAGTCTAGCAATTCAAAGGGGGAACGCTGCCAGTATCTTCGGAACCTTGCCTAAAGGGACTCCTTTTAATGATATATTTTAGTTTATGTTAAGTTTAGTTATTTATTTCAATGTATATTATTTTATTATTAGTTTTATGTATAATTATTTCCTATATTTCACATTAAATTTTGTACATTCTGTCAAGTTTGACATCGAATGTTTATTGTTTTGTACGAAAGGATAATTTTAAAAAGTGTTTAATTTTAATATAAATAATGGAAACCTTTTCGCCCAAGTAAGTATAAAGCTATTATTATATTGCATGAATTGTATATGCGCAAAGTATATATACGTATATTATATTGAGAGATGTAGTTAGAAGTGTTTTTATTACCTGACTCATTGACTTTCAGAGAACGTTCGGTAAATATTGGAAAACATAAACACATATTATTTAATAAAAAGACAGTACTAACAATTTGCAAAAAAAGAGGACATGGAGTGCGATTCATGCAGAATTTAATGCCCTTTCAGAACCCTCGAACTATTAAACAGTTGTTAGCCAAATTTGACAACATGAAGCGGTATGCTCGTAAAGTATGTTCCTACATTTTTCCAGAACAAGTTATTAATAAGACAGATATTTTATAGCATACGTAATGAATAAGTTTTTACTATGTAGTACCTATTGATTTTAAGGATGCAAGCAAACAAAGGCAAGAGCGTTTTAAAACAGGGGGTGGTCCACCTCCACCTCTAAAATGCATGAAAAGTGGTATTTACCTTTACAATAAAAAATAAACTTACTATAACTTGTTTATGATCAGAATTACTTGAAAAAATTGTATAAATGCTCTTCAAAATAATTAAACAGTTGTGTGTATCAATGTAATAAAATTAGTGTAAAAAATAATAAAAACTGTAAAAAAATAGATTTTTAAGATGAATTAATTCTTATGTGCATAGGCAGGCATAACTGTGTAATGTTGTATGTAATTCGGTAATAAAAAGGCATATTATTTTTGTCAAACATTTTATTTTTCTACCTAAAGCATGCAATAGCAATATACTATACAGTATATAATATGTTAATCCTTCACCATATTTCTCACACTTATGCCATAAAAAAGCAATTTTTTTTTGAAGTCAAAAATAATCGTAATATTAACATACCTTGCAAAATAATTATTAATCAAACCATCTCTAATATTAAATTCAGAGGAAACAGAGTTTAGGAAGTACGAACTACGAAGTTACAAACCAAAATTTGACAATTACCAATGGTTGAAGCACTGGTTAACGTAATGGTGGCCATTCACGGGCCGCCATAAGCGTTCTTGCTCATGGTAGGGGAGCCCACGATGCTAAATGGGGATTTACTCGAGCGTCGTAGAGACCTATTGGGATGCAAAGCTTAGATAAAAAGAAGAAAAAAATGTTATATGATAAATTCCTTTTCATCGGTCCCCACCGAAGCGGCTATAGATTGTTAAATATGTAAAAAAAAACTGTTGCATGGACTGTTGCGCTCGAGGAGAGCGCGTCAGATATTGATAGCATCTATGCCCTACGTATTTTTAATAATGTACGTATGTTAATCTGATCGTTTGCATGATGCGGGTGGTTGTATTTAAGGGTTGAAAATTAAAAAAAAAAAAAATATCGAGCGCGTCAGATTTTCTAAGGGAGTGTTAAGTGCACCAAAAAAAAGCTCTCATTCACTAATCTGACGATTTCGATGGGACGCAAACCCACAGCCATTTTCTTAATTTGCAAAAAAAAATCGCAATTTTGAAATACTCAAGCGCGTCAGATTAAGATATATGTGGTTCATCTTTATGTTCTAAACGTACTGTCTCATAATCTGACGATTATCTAGAGGGATTCGCCTGATCTGACAAAAAAAAAATAGAAAAACGGTTCACCTAAAGGGCCATCCCTGCAACTTCCCGCTAATTCCATTCCTGGGCGCTTAAAATTGATATTTTGAGCTCGCTGAGTTCAAAGAAATATTTTTAATAATTTCTATGCATTTGAGCTCTCCCAGCTCGAAAGTCTGATAAAAGTTTCATAGAACACTATTTTTGGAATTTTCAAACCGCAATTTTAATTGATCGAACCACAAATTTCGGAGTAATCCCGAAAAAACACTTTTTCGGGTTCCTTTCGTGTACGATATCTCTCGAACGAATCAACCGCTTTTAACCAGCTTGGCGATTGGCGATCGACGTGGTTTTTCAAGCTCAAAGGCGGATTAGTTTTTGAAGTTGATCGATAATGAAACCACTTTAAAAAAAAATATTTCTAATTTTTTTAAGATTTTTCAAAATTTCTCAAAATCTATCGGTCCGAATCGGTTCAAATTCACAGGAAATGTAATTTTGAGGGAAATATTTAGAACGCCGTTTAGTAGATTCCGATCGGTTTAAGGAAATGTAGGCATCACGCAGCTGCACGCATTTAACTTTATCGACGAATTTTTGTTATTTCGGCTTGCGGAAATCGTCAGATTATATATTTTTCATTATTCTTGAATTATTTCCTTCAAAATAAAAAAAAAATTAGCTACGCTCGAGAATGTCGGAAGACGTTTTTTTTACAACTTTGTTGCCCTCCCCTATTTTTCCGTCACTCTCAAATTGTCAGATTAGTGGAATATACACTTTTTAGGATGTAATTAACTCACCCTACCTTAATCTGACGCGCTCGGGAATTTCTGATGGTCAATTTTTTTTTACTAAACTGATCCTGTCTCCTTCACGTGCGGCTTTATATATGGGCCTCATATTTTGTGGAGGTACTTAACCGGGTACAAGGTATCCCCCTATATATTAATCTGCCGCGCTTGAGTAAATCCCGAAATCCCCTCTTGGGCTCCCCTACCATCATAAGCTGAGCGCTTCCGAGCGTTCTGAAAACACAATATATGTTCTATGAATGATTGGTAGATATGGGGAAAATGTTGGGCCTAGTGGCTTTAACGTGCGATCCTTATCCCTGAGATTCTGCGTTCAAATCACGGCTGTGCACTAATTAAAATTTTCTTTTATGTGCGCAATCAACACTTGAATCTACAAGGCAAACATCGTGAGGAAACCGGCATGTCTCAAATCCAAATATCGATGACATGTGTCAGACACAGATCACGCTTGTGGCACTACAACCTTTTTAGGTCTAGGCCTCAGGTTTCTGTATGTGTTTTATGATTGTCAATCTTATTGGTAAGTAAGTGATCAGCCTCCTGTGATACACACAATTTAATAGAAAAATACGTATCTTTAATGATTCCTTACAAACCACTAAGCAATTAAGCCGACCCAATAATTGTATACGCTCTGTTCATAGGAATTCAACTTGCTCATACAATACACCCCGGTATAACGGCATAATATGTGCCAATTAGGAATTCATAGATGGTGAATCAACACTTTTTTTGTCTTACGTTCGTTAGCGCTATATTTAAAGGTTACGTGTCCGTCAAAATTTGTTGATGCAACCCACCCTTAGTATTAAGTAATATTATGTCTAGTATTAATGTATCAGCCCCCTCCGACTCGTTATGTAAAATATACGCGAATCATCCTAGTTTATTGTTAAGTAATGAATATTCTAAAATATATTTTTTGCGAACGAGAGGTAACACTAAACAAAATTTTTATAAAGCTGACTATGTGTCTATAATAGGGGATCTGAAAACCATTGATTGGAATGATAGCCTACGCGCTCATGATGATGTTAATGATATGGTATCTGAGTTCTACAAAATTCTCATCACCACTATAAGCAAATTTGTTCCTAAAACGACCATCACGAAATCTAAGTATCCGGTGTGGTTCAGTTCTTCCTTAATAAAATTACTTGCTGAAAAAGAAAAAACACGGAAGAGGTATCGAATATACAAGAATCCTCGAGACGAAATAGAGTATCACATTATTAGAAAACGTTGTCACAAACTTTATGATGATTGCTACACCAAATATAAGCGAAATATTGAGGCAAGTATTCCTAATAACGTAATCCTAAATGTTTTTGGAGTTTTATTAAAAATAGGAAAGGTGGTCACTCATCGCTTCCCTCTTGCATGAAAATGGACAATGTTACAGCCCAGTCATCACCTGATATTGCTTATCTTTTTGCATATCAATTTTCATCTGTATATACTTGTGATGATATACTTGTTGGCAGTTCCACTCCAGACGAAATTGGCAATGTTGACGCCTAATGTCTCTTAGCTTTAGAGAAGATGAAATATCTAAGAAAATAAAAGGTCTTGATACTAACAAAGGAGCTGGGCCAGACTCGATTCCTCCTATCTTTGTAAAACGATGCAGATTTGTGTTATCTTTGCCCCTAACTATTATTTATAATAGATCTCTTAAAGATGGTGTTTTTCCTGAAGTATGCCAGTGGCGGTGTTTTGTGGTTGTGGCCGGTGGCCCATGTGCGGTGACCCTACATTATTTTTATTGTATTTTTTTATGTAATTGTAGATGTGCTTATAAGTAAGTTCGTCTTGTTTTTTTTTATTTTTTTGTTGTTGTATCTGCTTCATGGCAATCTGCTATCCAGCAATAAGCCACTTGTTTGTTTGATTTTACTCAGTTCATGTTATCCTCAAGAGCCATACTTGTGTGAAACCTCTCACACGACTCTCTTGATGTCAAGAGGGTCTTTTCAACATCACTAAGTTCACTGGCCAACACCAGTCTGTCGATCAAAATTTTTTGACAATCAAAGATAATGTGCTCCACAGTTCCATCACTTGAATAAGATTGGCCTAAAGGTCTAGAACCAGGCCATAAAATCCAAAAAAAAAAATCATATGTAAATTGTCATATTTTGCCATATTCTATAAAGTATACTTCTATAGTTAATAGTTATATTGTAATAAGTGATTTGTAGATATTATATTTTTTATTGGTTCATTTGTAATTATTTAAAGGAAATATCAAAAATTTAGATTTTTACAGGGATCTGCCTCAATTAACATTCTGAAATGTGACAAGTAAATTTTTAAATTAAGAAAATATTAAAGACGTGGAAGCAAAATTTTGTTACGGACTTCGATTAGGTTTGTGAAGGGTATATGATATCAAAATGTTCAAAAAATTTAAAGATAAGCTAGCAGAAGAAGTGAAGTCTTCGCCACAACGAATACAACAGTTTGCACAAGCTGCTCAGGTCAGTTAAGACACTTTAAAAACACTACATTCTACTAACTTATTGTAAAAGCAAATTACTTTCTTACAGGCTGCTGTGACATCAGCATCAAGTAGTATATCTGATATCACAAACAATGACCTATTTTCAATAGAAGATAGTGGTGAGTAGCATTAACTTTATGTTTTTCCTTTTCATTAATGAACAAGATCTGAAATATATGAAAGAATTAGTTATTTATTAACAGATAACATTTTAAAATGTTCATATTTCTTCATAAGCAATAATATTCTTTTTATTGAAGCCTAAACATATTTATAGATTGATTTTTTTCAACTTTAAAGCATAACTGGAGTCTAACACTATTATTTAAAATTTCAGATAATTCAACTAAAACTCAATTATCTAACAGTCAGCCTAATGCAAGTCAGAACTTAAATCAATCTACGCTGAGTTCTGCAGATTTTGCAGATTTTTCAATGGGTTTTGAGGTAATTCTTGCAATCTTATATCAATAGAGTTTGTGGCTTTAGTAAAGCTCTTTGTTTATTCAAAGTGTTGCAAAGAAATGATTTGAGGGAGTTTGCCATCAAATCCAGTGACATAGAGTTTCAAATGTATTATATTGTTAAGTTAATTTTATAATACAGTAGAACCTCGTTAAGTCGAACCTCGATAAGTCAAAAACCTCCAAATCTCGAAAAAATGTTTTGTTCCCTTCCCTTAAAACACCAAAACCTCCATTACTTGAAATCTTGACCCTCTGTTAATCGAAATAATCACCGAGTCCCTCCAAGCCATTTTGGTACATATTATCACTCTATAACTTGAAAAATTAAATTTGACCTCTGTATCTCGAACATAGGAACGTTTTATTTTACAACCTTTACAACTTGATCATTTGGAATTTATTATCTCTATTGTTTGAACAAAAATAAGTTACCGACTTTAAGAACTTGCCGACAATGTGAGTACACTATTGTTTCTTAGAAAACATTTTAGGAGTATACAATAATAAATTTATGACTCATGGAAACACGTGTTTGCTCAAACTCTTTATGTCGAATCAAAATACGCCTAAGTCGAAATCCTCCATAAGTTGAAAACTCTATAACTCAAATTTTTTGGCGTCTCCCTTGATGTTCGACTTATAGAGGTTCTACTGTATAATTGTTTGACCCCATATTTTTAAAATTAATATAAATAATAATATAATAATAATAATAAAGCATATTTATTCAAGACTTACAATTTGTTTTGTTTACAACCTATTTTGAGTTAGTATATTTCTTAAACTATGTTAGTATAATTTATTGAAGCCTTGACCCCATCCGGGTATATGCCTCCTCCATCCCATTCCAAACCTGTCTATCCCTTGCTTTCTCTAGCCAGTTTGTGCCTGCCACTTTGGCAATGTCGTCCATCCACCTCATTTTTGGTCTGCCCCGATGTCTGTTCCCTGGGGGGCCTCTCCATTTTGTAATTTTGAGACTCCATCTTTGGTCTGAGACCCTGGCTACATGTCCTGCCCAGCGCCATTTCATTTTTAGAGCATGTTTGAGAACATCTGTAACATTCGTCCTTTCTCTAATGGTTTTGTTACTAACTTTATGTAACCTCCTTAGCCGTAGCATACTCCTTTCCATGGCGTGTTGTGTAGAGAGCAATCTGTTTCTGGCCTTATTAGTGTACACCCATGTTTGGCTACCATAGGTGAGGCAAGGCAAAATGCAGACATCCATTACCGTCTTTTTTAGCTCTAAATTATAAGATCCTTTTAAAATTTCTTTGTGTGACCAAAACTTGTTCCATGAGCTTCTAATTCTTCTTTCAATTTCTTGTTCATTGCTGTTGCTGTTGAAGGAAATTTGTTTCCCTAGATAGACATATTCCTTTACATATTGGATCTGGTGCCCATCTATTTGTATAGGTCTCTGCAGACTGTTTGTTAGAGCCTTAGTTTTACTGGCGTTCATGTGTAAGCCAACCTTTTTGCTTTCGTTGTTCAAAGATTGCATCATTTGCTGAAGTTCTGAAGCAGAGTTGGCGAAAAGTGCAATATCGTCTGCAAATCTTATGTGGCTTAGTTGTCTATTGCCAATCCATATACCATTCGATTTCCAGTCCAATTTTTGAAATATCATTTCCAGAACTGCTATAAAAAGTTTAGGAGAGAGTGGATCCCCTTGCCTCACACCTCTTTCAATATTAATTTCTTCCCCTTTGTTTTCCAATCGTATTGAACTTGTACTGTTTGAGTAGATATTTTGTATCACTTTTGTATAGCAGTAGTTTATATTGCAAGATGTTAATGCTTCCCAAATGGAGCAGTGAGTGATGCTATCAAATGCCTTAAGATAGTCCACAAACCCTATATATAGAGGATAATTAAATTCTTTACATTTTTCTAAAAGTTGTTCGATTGTATGGATGTGGTCTATTGTTGAAAACTTGGAGCGAAAGCCGGCTTGTTCTACTGGCTGCATGAGGTCAATTTTGTCTGCTATTCTGCTTAACAAAAGTGATGAGAAAAGTTTGTAGATGCTGGATAACAAACTGATCGGCCTATAGTTACTGATATCTCTTGGATCTCCTTTTTTATACAGCAGGACAATTTCAGACTTGCACCATTGATACGGGACAGTTCCAGAAATAAATACCATATTAAACAGTCTAGTCAAGAATGTGAAAAGCAGTGGAGCTCCCACATTTAAGGCTTCGTTACTGATATTGTCTGGGCCAGGACTTTTTTCTGATTTTAATGTTATGATGTGCTTTAATACTTCTTTTTCTGAGATTTCGTCAATTTTAGATTCCTTCTCAAGCTCATTATTCATAGTCTCTGTTAAGTTGTTACTGTCCGGCATGTTTTTGTAAAGCTCTCTATAGTAGGCTGTTGCGCATTTAATTATTTCTTGTCGTGATTTGGTTTCTTTTTGTTTTTGGCTGAGGTTTTGAATCCAGCTTTTATGTGTGCTCAGTTCTTTGTAGGCCCGTTTAGCACTTCTAAATTTTGTCAAGTTTTTCTCTATAATTGTCTTTCTGTAATTCTGATAGTCTTCTCTAATCGCCTTGTTAGTTTTCTTATAAAGAGATTTTAGTTCTTCTTTTAATTCTTTAGTTTTATTTTTAGTAGACTTTAATTCCGTTCGTTGGGATATCAAATCTAGTGTTTTTTTCTAAATACAAAAAAATGGAAAACAGCAAAAGAGAACATAAAAAAAATACTTTTTATTTTTAAAATTATATCAGTCTAATTACATGATTTTATCTAAAGTCCACTTTTATCCCTTTTAGTCAAAAAAATAAACTCTTAATTTTTAAATTGTTCCAGAATCGACAACGACAAAGAAGATTATCTAATAGTTCATTGGCTAGTGACATATCATTTCAACTACCAAATTATGAGAGCCCATCTATGTACCATTTACAGGTATGTGATATACAGAAATATATTTCATAGGATACTCACATGTCTTAAGAAAAAGCTTACAAGATATCCTTGTGTGCAGGAATTATCATATTTTTTTCAGGTACAGTCGACTCTCCATAATTTGACACTCGTTAATTTGAATCTCTCGATTATTTGAAAAAAAATCCGGTCCCTTGAAAAATACTCGATAAATTGAATAAAATCAATGATAATTGGTCCCTTCGGTAATTTGAAGTTGAAAAAGTATTATCTTGCTCGCCAACATGCGATAATTAAATTTGAAATCCGGTCTTCCCTACTCTCTATAATTTGAAGCGTTTATCACGCACATACCTGTCGTTTGTTTACATACATGCACAAACTTGTCAATTGTTTACATAAATGACAAGACTCACTCAAAAAAAGATAACAGACTTCTTTTCGAAATAAAAATTTGTGAATAATTGTTATAATAATTGTTAATACATAATAAGAATATAGAAATAATAAGTAACAAATTTTCATCAAATTCTTATTTCCTTCAGTCGCCCCTCCCTCTCGTGGTTATTCAAACACTTGTTATTTTGAACTCTTGATAATTTGAAATTTATCTCTAGTCCCTTGAGTTTCAAATTATCGAGAGTCGACTGTATTGGTACAATAGACCATTACAATGATGCTACTACCGTACATTTGTCCCTGATTGCATCCATTTATTTGATCAATTGAATTTTAAAAGATACAAGCAGGTGATCACCCATGTGCTGTATGCATTTTGTTGATTTTTTGCACATATTTCCATCCATCGTAGGAGCAAGTGTTAATACACACATAAAAATAAAAATTCATTGGTGGTGGTGATTTGAATGACAACCTTGGTGGTAAAAAAATAAGCCAAAACAGATGTCTGTCGAGCCTTCTTAGCTTACTATTCTGGTTTACATTCCTAGGAAAATGTTTTGAAACAGAAGGCTAATTAAGTTTTCATTCATCAATTCAGTCACAAATGGGTCCAACCCCATGTTACATAAGGTTATCTATTTAATAACCAACCTCTGAGAAGCTTTTACGTTTAATAATTATTTTTGTTTCTCTAGTCTGATATGGATGTGTCGGCCAGTGAAGCGGAAGAAGTTAATATTGGAAATGTGAACCTCAACCGTGTAACAAAAGAACAGTTGTATGCGGCTTACAGAAGGACACAGGAACGATGCAAAAAGTATAAAACACAATATTCTGATTTAGCGAGGCATTATAAACTTTTGGAAAGAGAAAATGCTAAAGCAAGGGTGTGTATTATTCATTGAATATTATATTAAATAAAATAAATGTTTATTAATAAGTAGTGGCCTGTCCCGAGTTGCCACTTCTATATTTTGGTCATAAATTCTTTGTTACCAGTGATAGCATACTTAGCGTATACCTTGATTTAAATATACCAACTGTCAAACAGGAGATAGAAAGATATAGCATCAATTACCAAAAAAGAGTCTCAAACCACAAAAACGGAAAAAGTAGTGGCTTATTGTTGAGTTCAACAGATTGCCGCGGAGCAGAAAGAAAGAAAAAAAATTGTGTGTGTACAAAGTACACATGTCAGAAGTGAAACTTCAGTGGCAAACTAATCTTGAAGTGTTGTTCATATTTATACAAATCTAAAAGTTTAGATTTCCGATATTTAGAGGGACGGAAAAAGGAAGATATGTTAGGAATTTAATTGTCATTAAAATATTTAAGTGTCGAATAATAAATAATGTGACGGTAAATTTTTTTCCAACGCCAATAAAGAAGTTTCACTTCAAAAAAAAAAAGTGATAGCGTACTGTCTAATAATTGTGAAAGAATTTTTGGTAGGAAAACTAATTTAAAAAATATTAATTTCTATTGCACTGTCACCTTATGTTAATGTGATCAGACTACTGGTTACATATGTTTATGTTTTTTTAAATAATTGAAGCATAGCTCAACTTATTGAGTGAATAAATAGAATACAAGAACAGAGTGTCTTCCCTTTAGAAGACTGTAAGTAGTGTTTGAGCGCGGCGACCGAATCGAGAAATTCCGTAACGAAAATAAAAACCTAACACACGATGACGTAATATTGGTGCGGCCAATACGTGTTAGAGCGGGACAGAACGCATACTGCGTCTCACATCGGTCGGTCACTTTATGTTAAAATCCTTATACTAATAAGTAGTTAGTAGTTAGTAGAGCAATAAGTAATTAGGTTTAATTACTTATTGGTCTTAAGTTAGGCAAGATTGTAATGTTTCATGATGTCTTAGCAAAGATACATGTTTAAAAATATATAAAAAAACAGCGCTACTTATACATTGACATACTTAATCTTAATATATATAAATTACATGTCACGTTTGTTATTTTACTGATTAATTTAAAATAAACAATATTTTATTTGTAGAATGTTCTCGTTGAGACACAAGATAAAGCTTTGAGAAGAATATCAGAACTAAAAGAACAATGTTTGTTGGAAAATAGTGCAAAAGTAAGTTAACCAATTTTTTTTTTTATTTGTTCAAATTCAAATTCAAAAATCATTTATTCACGTAGGTAACACAATGTACACTTGTGATGCGTCATTAAAGAAATACATATTAATGCTTCTAATTTTACATTTACTGCCAGTTCTCAAATCAAGGGCGTAGAACGGAAGAGAAGAACTGGCAATAAACTCTCCGCCACTCTTTTTAATCGCCATGTTTTTTTTTTACACAACGTTAGTAAGGAGCTGCAACCATTACACCATGTTCCAGATGACATCTTAAGTAATTAATAATAATAACATAAATGAAAAACAAAGACTTGTCCCCTTTGAAAACAATTTCAATGTAGGATTTAGGCCTAGGATGTATATGTTTCGTGATTATTTGTTATTTTTCTAAAAAGAAATTAAATGATCAACCTCCTATGACACACGCTGTCAAATGGGTCTAAGTTGTTCCGGTTTCCTCGCGATGTAACCCTTCACCGTGCGATCAAATGGGGCACATAGAAGTAAAGTCCATTGGTGCTGGGGATCAAACCTACGACCTCAGGGATGAAAGATGCTCAATGCTTTTACATGAGTGTTACCTCTTTTGTGTTATGCACTATTCTATCAGAATCGGAATGCGCGATGCTTTTCTTTGTTACGTTAATTGATAATTCGAAAGTTTACGCAATAAAACAAATCTATTGGTCCAAAAACTATAAATGTACTCATAAATATTTAGTTAATTTATCTATGGTTATAACTCTATGGTAGAAATTTGTGTCAATAACAACGTCTTGACGTTGAAAGTATGTAGTCAAAACTCAAACTCAAAATAAGTTTATTCATATAGATAACCAAGTACACTTATGAACGTCAACAGAAAAGTTGTTAAATTGAATCTTAATTTACATTTTGTACCAATTGGCAAGGGCGTATAGCGGGCTAGAAGAACTGGCAAGATGCTCTCCGCCACTCTTTTTAATCGCCACGTTTTGAGTCATACAAATTGTTTGAACTGGAGAAAATCAATCCCAAGGATTAGGATCATTTCAATAATCGTCAAACTTATAAAAAGCTTTATTCATTAACGAGAGTTTTAAAGTGCATTCATATCTTGTGAACTTGAGTATTATTGTATCTATTTAATCAACATTTCGATCTCAGTTGAGGCTAACACTCTGTACTAGATAAGCTTATTACTAATATTAAAAGTAGTTTTGATTTTACAGGCCCATCTGGAACAAGTATTGCGTGTTGAGTTGGATGAAAAAAATATGAAGATTGAGTCCCTGAGTACCCAACTTAGTGTTTTGCAAAATGATAATTTAGTGAATAAGAATGATGCTTATGACAATGCACAAATGCAATTAATAAGTTTAAGTGATGACAACGAAAAGGATGCGACCCAATCGGCAGAAGTTATTAATAATAAGATTGAAAAATTAGAACAATTACTAAACAAATATAAGGAATCACTTAAAGTGACTAAGGAAAAGAATTCCAACTTAACCACTGAAATACAAAAGCTTAACATACAATTGGACACTAAAACAAAAGAAAACGATCAATTGCAGCAAAATATTGAGAAAATGAAAGAAAGCACACAAAACATTCAAGAATTATTAAACAAAATAGAAACTTTAGAAAATTTAAATAGTTCTCTAGAATTTTCTAAAAATAAAGATGTCTCGATTTTAGAATCCAACTTGAAAAATTCCCAAGAAGAAATTGCCGAATTACAAAATAAGATAAAAATATTGAGTAAGAGAGAAGAAGAATATGCTATTTCATTAGCAGAGAACAAATTGAGAATTCATAAAGAACTAGAAAGTAAAGAAACCGAAATAAAAGCGCTTAAGGGTGGTTTAGAAAATGGCTGCCAGGAAATCGAAACTTTGGAAAAAACTGTTAAAGATCAGAAAAATAAAATTCTTCAATTAGAAAGTGATATTCTTAAATTAAATAATGACCTTCATGATTTATCCGCTATTAAAACGAAACTGGATAATCTTAATAAAGAATATGATAATCTTAAAGAAAAGAACAAGGTATTAGAAAATGCCAAAGCAAAATATGAAGAAAATATTAATTGTCTCCATTTACAGCTTAAACAAGAAACAGCTGAAAAGCTATCGGTCATTGATCGTAATGTTTACTTAGAAAGTCGTAACTCACAATTGACAGATGAAAATACAAAGAAACGTTCTCAAATTAATAAACTCGAAGAGGAAGTGGCGTTAATGAAAAGTAATTTAAATGATTTAAAAACAACTTTAGCTCAACAGGAACAAAGCGACACAGAATCCAGTGTTCTAAGACTAACCGAAGAAGCTTCGGCATGGAAGTTGAAATGTAGTAGTTTGGAATCGGAAATACAAGATGAAAGAGTTGAACTAGGAAAATTGCAGTCGGAAATCGAGAAACTTCTGCAGAATCATGAAGCCTTACAAAACCAAAATATGGAACTTAGTGCAACTTTTGAAAGGCTACAATCTGAAAATATGAAACTCTACAACGAAATCGATAAATATAAAGCAATAAAAATTCAACTAACCGAATTTAAAAAATGTGCAACAGATATACGTGGAGTAATGGGAGTGATATCCAACGAATCAAGATCTTTAAACAACGAAGTAATGAACTGGCTACCTCAACTTAAAGACGGTATTGTTAAGCAGCAGAATCTAGCTTACACACAAATAAAGGAATTAGAACACACCCAAACCTGCTTAAAGGAACAAAATTCGAAAATAACGACGGAGTACGAAATCCTCACTAAAAGTGCTGATTTAATGAGAGTCGAAAATGAGAAATTGAGGTTATCATTGCAAGACAGTGAATCTAAATGTGAAAGTATTTTGGATCAGCTAAATACTCTTACTAAAGATAATGATGAAATAAAATCAAATTTACAGCGATATAATTCTTTAGATAATGAAAATAAAGAACTGCACAATAAGATTAAAACCTTAGAAGAACAAATCAATAAACTTAGCAAAGAGTTGAATGAAAGCAATGAACTACATAAGTCTAGTTTGTCACAAATTGAGACTTTAACTAAAGAGAAGTGTAACGCGTCTGAAACTAAACAAGAATACGAAGAAAACCTAAAACGTATTAACGAATTAGAAAATAATTTGGAAATCATGCAACAGGAAAATGCTAAATTGATTGTATCTAAAACAGAAATAGAGAATTCATATAAAACTTTAGAAATTGAAATAAAGGAACTACGAGATAATTTTTTAAAGAAGGAAAGTGATTACGAAGCTTTGAGAAATGAAAGCGACAGTGAAAAATCAAAACAACATGAGATGCAACAGAAATATGAAAAGATACAATCAGAACTCTTAGATATGAAAGATACATTAATATCGTTAAAAGATGATAAAGAAAATAAAGAAAAACAAATTGAAGAAACGGAAGATAAATTAAATCATGTACGGGACCATTATGAATCTAAGTTAAAGGAATTGAATGAAGAGAAAAATTCTCTTAAATCAACACAGACTGAAATTGATAAAAAGTTATTGGACTACGAAAAACAAATTAAAGATGTCAATGCCGAATTGAATCAAGTACGCGAGAGTTATGAGAATAAACTTAAAGAGTTAAATACTGAAAATGATTCACTAAAATCTTCCCAAGTTGAAACTAATAGAAGCTTAAAGGAGGAAAATGATAGACAAATTAAGGAAATTGAAGCGAAATTAAATCAATTACGCGAGAGTTATGAACATAAGTTAAAAAAATTAAATAATGAATATGAATTATTTAAATCGTCACAAGATGAAATTCATAAAAAGTTTAGAGAAGACAATGAAAAACAAATGAAAAGCGAATTAAGTCAAGTACGCGAGAGTTATGAAAGTAAATTAAAGAAGTTAAATAATGAAAATGATTTACTTAAATCTTCCCAAGTTGAAATTAATAAAACCTTAACAATTCATGCACATGAAAAACAATTGAAAGATATCGAGGCAGATTCAAATTCAGCACAAGAGAGTTATGATAGTAAATTAAAGGAGTTAAATAATGAAAATGAATTACTAAAACGATCACAAGCTGAAATTTATGAAAAGTTCAAGAATGCAGAATCAGAATTGACACAACTTATTTCCAAATATGACGAATTGGACCAAAAAACAGTTGAGTTGAATAATGTAATCAAAGATTTGGAAACAAAAAGTATATCACAAAATAACATTATTGAAGAACAACAGAAAGCAATATCTTTGCACAAAGTCTGCGAATGCGACAGTCTCAGAGAAGATAACAGAAGACTATGTTCCGACATCGAAGGACTACAAACTTATTTAACGAAAATTTCTAAAGAAAATAGCGAATTGAATGATAAACTACGTGAAGTGTTGGCAAGTGAAAATTCAAGCGACAGTGAACTACAAACAGAAATACAATCTGGTAAAGATAAAATCGACGAACTTTTAAGAGAAAATTCGCTGTTAATTGAAGAAAATTTAGAATTAAAAGATCAAATACAAAACAGTACACAGACGCGCGCGCCGAGTAGTGAAGAGAAAAACCTAAACGATAAATACAAACTATTACAAGAAGCGAAAAGCAGTTTGGAAATCAAAGTTAATGAATTGGAAGAAATCAATGATTCGTTAAATAGATCTATGGATCAAAATCAAAATAATTATGAAAGACTGAAGTTGTCTAATGAGAAGTTGCAAAGGAAACTGGATGAAGCTCTCGTCAGTCTAAGACATCTGCATGCCCTCGAAGAGAATACGGAGTTGGAATACCTTCGAAACATCTTGTATGAATATTTAACTGGGCCGGGGTCACATTCGCTGACATTAGCCAAGGTGCTGGCGGCTGTTGTCAAATTTGATGATAGACAAACTGAACAAGTGCTGGTAAAGGAAAGGGAGCGGCAAGGTTTTGTGAGTATCTATGTCTAAGTATGTTCTGTGGGTTGTCTTTGATTGGGATTTTTGAAGTGAAACTTCTTTATCGGGGTTGGAAAAAAATTTAGTGTAACATTTTTTCGTTTCGCGTCACGTTTTCCGGTTACGCGCCATGTTCCTTTTTGAAGTCAAACTTCTTTATCGGCGTTGGAAAAGAAATTACCGTCACATTATGTATTATTCGACACTTAATATTTTAATGACAATTAAATTCATTAAATTCCTAACATATCTTCCTTTTTCCGTCCCTCTAAGTATCGGAAATCTAAACTTTTAGATTTGTATAAATATGAACAACACTTCAAGATTAGTTTGCCACTGAAGTTTCACTTCTGACATGTGTACTTTGTACACACACACTTTTTTTTTATACTAGCCAGGCAATTATATCCACACCTTCCTGATGGATCAATCTAGATATTCGTGGCGACGCCAGCTTCGATAGGTCTGTGCGCATTTATAGCTGGTACGGTGAAGGAAAACATTGTGAGGAAATTCATGCCTTAGACCGTGGCGTGTGTCAGGCGCAGTAGGCTGATCACCTACTTGCCTGTGACCACGAAATAGATACAGAAATCGGAGGCCCTTCATCCTTCCATCTTCAGCGAAGCGCGTAGCCATCCAAATGGGGCAGACACATCTAATATTTAAAATTCTCATGTCACAATGTTTGTACCCATACTTCTCCGAAACGGCTCGACCGATTCTTATGAATTTTTTATGCATATTCAGTAAGTCTACTATACTTCAGTAGTACTATCTATATTTCAAACCCCTAAGTGATAAGGGGCGTCCACCCCAAATTTATGATACAACAAAAAACCTCTCTCCCTCTACGATCAACCCCTATTTTTTATTATTGTAGATATGTAGTTATTTTTATTTAACTAAAAAAAATTTTCTTAGAATTAATATACATGGCAAAACAAACGTTTGCTGGGTCAGCTAGTTTTTTTATAAATTGTTGTCCAGCAATGTTTCTATGCCCACACGATATATGGAAATCGAACCCAGGGACGAATATGTACACCACGGAGTAATAATGTATTATTATTTTATAATTAATGATTTTAATATATTCCAGCTTCACCAACTAGGAATCATTTGATATGAAGATAACGGATATAAAACTAAATAAATTAATTTGCCGAATTGTGTCTATGGTAATAAAATGACAATTGGTGGCTTGTAGTTTTTTAAAATATTGTGTGAAACATTTTCTTATGTAAATAAACGAGCAATATACGGTCTCTAAGGAATAAAAGCTATTTCATACCGATTAATCAAAATTAAATTCTCTTGTGTTATTATTATAGTTTGATAGTAATCTTTTATACTTAATGTGAAAAAAGAAATATTTAATTTTTGTAAATAAGAATTATATTTATCCACATAACAGCGCTTATAATTGTCTGTCTCTTTTCATCCCACTGTAAACACAATTTATCGGAAAGAGATAATAGTACTTTAGTTAGAACTGCAATATGTAGAGTTTTATAACGACCTTGAACTCATATATCAAGGTCAAGGACACGTGCTATAGTTTGTCGATTTTGTTCTTAGCTTGTTTCGTCGATGTCGATTTTATTCGTATTAAAAAAACTTTGTAATATATATTTGTATTAAACTTTCAGCTTTTTATACATTTTCAGATTCCTAATATTAAAACGGTTTTATACAGTTGTGAATTGTAAGCTAAATAGTTTTGGGCACAGTAAAATAATAAAATCAAAAATATAGATACGTAGACGGCTTTTTAAAACCTAGGTCCTTGACTAAAAAGTCTAGTTATGATAGTCACGATTTATTACAAGAAAACTTTTTAAGTCCACTAGTATGTCATAAGAACATAATATATAAGAATTAAGACGTAATGGGTAACGCCGAGACTTAGCGCTATTTTTGACGAGTATCAAAAACATTGGATTAGACGTATTAGAGTAAGATCCCAGAGCGATAAGACACAACTTATTTTCTAAAGCATAGAACCTTCGGTTCTAAGTAGTCTCTCGTGTGCTTTTTAATACTTACCTGTACGCTTGTAGAGTTGGCTCGGTGACATCTGCGCATGTACCAGGTGAGAAAGGTAACTAAAAATCAGAGTTACTTAAGTTAAATTTTAATGACTGATTTTTATATATATTTTGTAGAATATTACTAATATATAATTGTAATGATCAGAGAGATGCTCTCGCGCTCATACTCATAGTTGAGTAATTTTTGTGTTTAGGGGATGTTTGATCATTACAATTTGTCTGACTGATTAAATATAACTTTGTAATATTTATTTGAATAATTAAGTTCATTTATTTTTTGTAGAGCTTTAAAGCGTCTGACAAAAGTTCTGGCCCATGGAAAGCGTCTGACTTTTTTGATATTACTTCAGAGTAATATTCTACAAAATATATATAAAAATCAGTCATTAAAATTTAACTTAAGTAACTCTGATTTTTAGTTACCTTTCTCACCTGGTACCTGCGCAGGTGTCACCGAGCCAACTCCACAAGCGTACAGGTATTAAAAAGTACACGAGAAACTACTTAGAACCGGAGGTTCTATGCTTTAGAAAATAAGTTGTGTCTTATCGCTCTGGGATCTTGGACTATATGAGACTCGTACGCGCAAGTCTTCCTTATACCTATGCAATGCAATGAGACCGTAATTCAATGCCATATAAGCTTTCATATTTATTAATTTTATATAAAAAAATAACTGTTTATAGTGTACTTAAGGGATACATAATTAAATTACAAAATGTTATGATATAGTGTGTCGTATGTCATATTGACATAAGCTTGATCAAAGAGAAGAAAGTATAAAGAAGAAATAACTTTACCGCGTATTACGTATCTATAAACAAATAGAGTATAAATCTGGCTGGAAAATAAAGCGTTTTTCGTGCAAACATTACTATTTAAAACAATAATGGCGGGTGAAAAGTCAATTTGTTAACTAAAAAAAGTTTATTAGAGTATTCGATATTGAAAATATTTAGTTCACGATCCTACTGGCGATAGGAATGCTTTCGGGTGAGAATATAAATTATAGAAGAGTTCAAATGATGGATTGTCTCTTGATTCTATCACAGGCACGCGACAGTTTCTACCAATCACAATTGAACGCAACGTTTTTTGATAATTTGATGTAATTATGAAAATGTTTTAAAAATAAAAAAAGGCCTTGGCTCATACGTTGTGACCGCTGAGTAAAGTAAGGAAGAACACAACTTCCTCCGTTCACATGTTTAACATTTATTTTATTTCTTAGATGTTACTAACAATTGTTCAGTGTATTAGGCTATATAAATCGATTAACATTCCAATTAATGAGTGGATTCATGTTATTTAAATATTTAATAAGATTTTTTAAAATAATTTATTAAAACTAAAATTATGTTAATATGTATACAACCTAATTTATAATAAATATAACAGTTACATAAATGATTTTTATTTAAATTCTATAAATTAGGTACCCTTTATAAAATATAAACTTTAAGGGTAACTCATTCCCACGGCCACCACACCGAGTGTCTTTTATTACTATTGTCAAAGTCTGTAAGGGAGCGTTCAAGTATTACGTCACGCAAATTTTTGGAGATATTAACCCCCCCCCCCATGTAGCGCGCCGTAACATTTTTCATTACCCAATGAAAAACGTTTCGTGTCCACCTAGTAATTCTTTATACCTAAAAGTTCCCATTATGTGGTGTAAACTAATGGAAAGTCGAAAATAATATTAACAAAAGGCGTAATTCAATCCCCGCCCCGCATCGTAACGTTTTACAAAAAGACCTCACGCCCAAAATTCGTTACGTAATACTTGAACGCTCCCTTAGGAAGTAGTCGAACTACAATAATAAAAAAGTTATTAACATTTAAGATATTTATTTTTATTGAAATAAGTTATAGAAATATTGTCAATCTTCATTGTCAGAATCAGAATGATCCTCTTCACTTGTAAAACCTTCAAATGAGTCATCATCTAATGTTGCCATTTCAGACATTAATTTTTCAATTTGCTCTGGTGTACTTCCTCCTTCTTGCTTTTTTAGATGTCTAGAAAAGTATTAAAATAAAATGAATAAGTAATTTAACAACTCATTGTTAAATAACTATAAACATGGATACTTTTTTATTTTATTATATAATAAGAAACTGAATTTCTACATTTCTTAATTTTTAATAATATTCTAAGAATCAAAATATAATATAAAAAATATACATATTTTTTTAAGGGTAGGAAGTTATATAACTAATTCATGCTTCATAGTTTAATGGAGTCACAGTTCTTTTTTATATTTAAAATATTATAACGTTAGCCATAGTTCAATGATTGAAATGTGCAACAATTATTTTTAATGGGTAAGCAAAGAATGCTGCTTATTTAAAACTATAAACATAATCTTTAAAAGATATCTCTATGGGTAACTCAGTGCCATGACAGAATGAACACTATGACTTCTGTATATTTAATATCTAATGTTTTAATAAACATGAGTAATACTAATATTAACTGCTAAATCTTGGTATATCTATGTATTTGTATTGGCTTAGATGTTAGTTAGTGTGTCATTATGTGCCAATACAACACAAATATAAATATTCAGCAGTATACACAAGTACTACATGTTATAGTAAATTTTGATGTAATACATACCGAAGCAATGTTCGTTTTTTTCTTTCAGGAAGATTTTTTATCATAGCTTGCATTTCGTTTTCACTCATTTCATGGCTTATTTGTTCTGTTGCTATGTTCTAAAATCAGAAGTTCAAAAGTGTAACCTAGTATTAAAAAAGTGACAAAACATCAAACGAACGATTCATATCAACACTTATACTTAGTAATTCAAAACAGCAAGGAAAGGCAAACTATAAACTGAAGAACTTACTTCTATTGGTTTACAACATTTAGCACACACATTTTTTTCAGCAGCACATTTTTTACAAAATATATGGTATGCTTGTTTGACATTTTTTTGATCACAGCCAACACATTTTCTCGGCGTAGCAAGTGGTTTATATTTTTTGTACTTTATTTTCCATTCAATTATTTCTTTGCAACGTGGGCAGACTCCCGAAATCTGCAAAGCGTTGAGGTTTTTTGTTTTTTTGCTAGTATCATGTAAATCATTTTTGAAAGTTGTCCGGTTTTGATGTTTCTGAGGTCTGTTTCTTTGAAGATTTCCTTTTGATAAACTCATTTTTAGTTATGTTATACAGTAAACAAATATTTAAATGAAAAGTTAACTTGACTTATTTTACACATGCTTTTGAGTTATGAGTTATGACTTAGGAGTTAGGACCTTCTTGTCAGTGTGACCAGATTTTAATTGACGAATCTACTGCTTGTGGAGGTTAAAAACTACTGAATTCTACCGAAAGGAACGAGAAAATCTATTATATTTTTTTGCTGTTGTGTTACATCGTAAAACATGAATGTTTTCTTGATGAAACGATAGAATAATAAAAATAAGAATTTAATTTAAAAGAAACCAAGTTTTTTTTTTAAATTAAATTCTAAAAAATTTATAAAATGATACTTAAAGTAAAGATTTTTCGTCTTTATGTTGGGTAACATTATCATAAAGCAATTTTCAGTCCATTAACTTTAACATACTTCTGTCAGATCTATTGACTGAAGCGGAGTAGTTTTTATAAAATTTATCTTCATAAAGCAACTCAAAATGGAACTCATTATGTTTTGTATGTCTTTTTCAATTTTATGAATAAGGGTCTGATCACTTTGAAAAATAACGTAAAATTTTGTAGATTTACATAACCAACTTTAAATAAAGGATTTTGCTCCTATTCATTGCGATATCCTTGTGTATATTTATGTTTCATTTAAAACTCGATCATATAAATTCTCAATAAAGGAATTCCCACATCACATTCTATGCTCACGGCACGAATGGTAACGAAAAGAATGAACATTAAATAGTTATAATCCAATCGATGAAAGAGGAATACCTCGCTTTTATTCGATATGCCAAAAAAAGTACAAGAATAACTGAAAAGCGTGAATTCTACTAAAATATACCAAATAATTTTTACATACTAAATTCTGTTGACAGTACCTCAAAATCTACCAAAAAAGTAGAAATCTACTAAATCTGGTCACACTGCTTCTTGTTTTCAATCACAGATTACTTATATCAGAGTTTTCGACTAGAGTATACTGTTTTCAAAGACTATACTCGAAATAAGAATGTAATATATACCTTGACAGACTATGAAGACTATTCGCAATGAGCACGAGTCATTGAATATTACATATAAACAATTCTGTAACAAACAAAATTTTTTTTGGTAAAATATATAAGCTCATATACAATTTAATATTGCAATGTGTTGTTGGCTTAAAATCCAGAATCAGATCATAATTCTGGTTACGAACCTCGTAAAACTAAATTTTATCAGCGCAAAAAATCTTTAATGATATACACCTAGTTTTCTAAAATCATAAAATTAGCCAGTCCATTTAAAGATTAGAAAAAAATGAGACGTTACAACGTTGGGTGAACAATAATAAGCTGCAAACGTATATGTTATTGTTTGAAACTAAAAAATACTTATTAAAAAGTTAACCATAATTAGGTATGTGTAGTGTATTGACTAAATAAAGTGTTGCTTGGTTGTCTCATGCGCCTACGTCACTTGTCAGACTGTCAGTCGTAATCCGACACCCGAACGGAGCGGTTGTGTGTAGGACGTTTGTACAAGTGTTGTGGTGTTGGTGAGCCGTAAAACACTCCAAGAAGCAGGACATTACATGTGGCGACGAGGAAAAAAGTGAGTACACATAAGTAAAAAAAAAAAAAAGGGAAAGATACGGTGCACTAAACAAGTGGCGTCATTCCCAGAGTACTTTGCCTGTAATTTACTATGACCCGGTTGTTTTAATCATTAGCTATTGATAGCAGAAACAGTTGCATCTTGACTTCCGAACGAATGTAGGTAATTTTATTGTTGACGGGAAATATGAACAGCACTTAGGTACTTATTGTTTTCATATTTCATAATGTTTTGCTTGTATTACAATATTTAATATTGTCGTACCTACATTTAAACAGTAAGCAACAAACCTCTGCAATTACTGAGCTAAGGATATAAACAAATAATTACCTATAGGTTCAGCTAAGCTAAACTACGGGTACATAGTGATAGAAATATATTGTACTAGTAGACCGGCCAAGCGTTGCTGTGGCTAAGGTTTTTGTTGTGTTACAAAGTGGTAAACTATTCAAGGGAAACGGTAGGAGAACATCAGTCATGGGGACCACCATGCTTTATGGTGGTTATGCCATTAAATTGTAGAAACGTTGAAAGAATTATATGAAACGTTGGTACTTTTAACACAGCGCCATCTGTTAGAATGGTGACTATTAAATAAGAAACAAATATTTTGCAATAAAATAATATTGCGGGTATAAATTGAGATGTATCCTATCTTTTAAGTTAGATCAAACTGCACACGGTGTGCAAATTTGATTGATATCGGTGAGTCCATAGCGGACAAACAATGTGACCAGTAATTTATATATACTAAGATCATGCTTGTGTTTAGTGATGTTTCTATTTGTCTAAAAATAATAATTATAATAAAAATAATAGCAAGGTTTATTTATAACCGTTGACCGTTAAATCGGTAGGTACCTGTCTACCTAACTAACGCAGATTTAACAAAGACCCTAAATTGGATCTGGTTCACTAAATTAATTAAAACTATGTGGTTGTGATTAATACTGTAAAACAAAAGGGAGTATCTACTCAAAGCAGTTGGAACCCAACTGATCATTAAATTGATACCTGTAAATAAAAATAAAAGCAGACTAAAAGTCTGATCATTAAATTGATATCTGTAAATAAAAATAAAAGCAGACTAAAAGTCTGATCATTAAATTGATGCCAGTAAACAAAAATAAAAGCAGACTAAAAGTCTGATCATTAAATTGATATCTGTAAATAAAAATAAAAGCAGACTAAAAGTCTGATCATTAAATTGATGCCAGTAAACAAAAATAAAAGCAGACTAAAAGTCTGATCATTAAATTGATATCTGTAAATAAAAATAAAAGCAGACTAAAAGTCTGATCATTAAATTGATGCCAGTAAACAAAAATAAAAGCAGACTAAAAGTCTGATCATTAAATTGATATCTGTAAATAAAAATAAAAGCAGACTAAAAGTCTGATCATTAAATTGATGCCAGTAAACAAAAATAAAAGCAGACTAAAAGTCTGATCATTAAATTGATATCTGTAAATAAAAATAAAAGCAGACTAAAAGTCTGATCATTAAATTGATGCCAGTAAACAAAAATAAAAGCAGACTAAAAGTCTGATCATTAAATTGATATCTGTAAATAAAAATAAAAGAAGACTAAAAGTCTGATCATTAAATTGATGCCAGTAAACAAAAAATAAAAGCAGACTAAAAGTCTGATCATTAAATTGATATCTGTAAATAAAAACAAAAGCAGACTAAAAGTCTGATCATTAAATTGGTACCTGTAAATAAAAATAAAAGCAGACTAATAGTCTGATCATTAAATTGATGCCAGTAAACAAAAATAAAAGCAGACTAAAAGTCTGATCATTAAATTGATATCTGTAAATAAAAATAAAAGCAGACTAAAAGTCTGATCATTAAATTGATACCTGTAAATAAAATTAAAGCAGACTAAAAGTCTGATCATTAAATTGATACCTGTAAATAAAAATAAAAGCAGACTAAAAGTCTGATCATTAAATTGATGCCAGTAAATAAAAATAAAAGCAGACTAAAAGTCTGATCATTAAATTGATATCTGTAATAAAAATAAAAGCAGACTAAAAGTCTGATTATTAAATTGATACCTGTGAATAAAAATAAAAGCAGACCAAAAGTCTGATCATTAAATTGATACCAGTAAATAAAAATAAAAGCAGATTAAAAGTCTGATAATTAAATTGATACCAGTAAATAAAAATAAAAGCAGATTAAAAGTCTGATCATTAAATTGATACCAGTAAATAAAAATAAAAGCAGATTAAAAGTCTGATAATTAAATTGATACCAGTAAATAAAAATAAAAGCAGATTAAAAGTCTGATAATTAAATTGATACCAGTAAATAAAAATAAAAGCAGACTAAAAGTCTGATCATTAAATTGATGCCAGTAAATAAAAATAAAAGCAGACTAAAAGTCTGATCATTAAATTGATATCTGTAATAAAAATAAAAGCAGACTAAAAGTCTGATTATTAAATTGATACCTGTGAATAAAAATAAAAGCAGACCAAAAGTCTGATCATTAAATTGATACCAGTAAATAAAAATAAAAGCAGATTAAAAGTCTGATAATTAAATTGATACCAGTAAATAAAAATAAAAGCAGATTAAAAGTCTGATCATTAAATTGATATCAGTAAATAAAAATAAAAGCAGATTAAAATTCTGATCATTAAATTGATACCAATAAATAAAATAAAAGCTTTACAATAAAATTATTATTGTACGTTAGTGGGTACTAACTTAGCAGATTAAAAATCTGATAATTCAATTTATACGTTTGTTGGTATGAACAGCTTAAGTAGATTTATGCGGATAAAAATATAATCCGATCATTAAATTCATACAAGATCATCTAAGATAAAATCTACAAACTTAGCAGATTCAAAATCTGATAATTAAATTTATACGTTTGTTGGTATGGACGGCTTAAGTAGCTTTATGCGGATAAAAATATAATCCGATCATTAAATTGATACGAGATGGAAGCATCTGAGATCAAATCTAACTGCAGATACATAGATATCTGAATCATTAAATTGATAATTCCTGGTCGCCCCAAAGATGTCACTCCTTTCACTGGAAAAGTTCGACTGTAACGGTAAATCTACCTCAATGGGTGCACGATGGGAGCGATGGAAACGAGCACTATTCATTTACCTCGAAGCGTCTAACATTTACGAATACGTAAAGAAAAGGGCCTCTCTTCTACATTTCGGCGGGTTAGACTTACAGGAAGTGTTTTACAACATTCCTGGAGCTGATGTCGAACCAACTGAAGGCAAAGACGTGTTTGAAGTAGCAATATCTAAACTTGATGCCTACTTTGCACCAAAACAGAACAAAGTATACGAGAGACATATATTCAGGCTCCGTAAACAAGAACCTGACGAAAAATTGAAATTTGTGGTGAGACTGGGAAAACAAGCTGATAAATGTCAGTTTGCCGACAGAGATGAAAACATTATCGACCAAATAATGAAAAAATGTTTTCTACCCGAACTGAGAAAAACGATAACAGATTGGGGATGAAATTACATTAGAGCCAGTAATCACCGAAGCAAATACTCTTGAAGTTGTTAATAAACAATTAGACGAGTTTAAAAAATCACTGAAATCAAATGAGAATCAAGAAGTAAACAGGATGGATAGTAAATTTAAAAGGAACTTTGATAAATTAAAGAACATGGATTCGGTAGATGTGGTAAACCAAGACATGCTGGAAATGATACAAAATGCCCAGCAACGAATAAAGAATGCCTAAAGTGTGGTCTTATGGGGCATTTCAGACAATACTGCCGAACGAAACAGACGTTGAAGCGGAAAGTGGAAATATTATAATAATATAGACATGAACAAAAGAAAGGTCGTTTCGATAGGAAGAAGAACTTAAACATAGGGATATTATAGAGCCGATAGTGGGTTCTTCTAAATGGGTGTCCCCTGTAGTGCCGGTGCTGAAAGGAAATGGAGCCATTGTACGAGAAAATTACCCATTGCCGACGATGGACAAGTTGCTACCTAAAACGAAAAATGCAAAAGTATTTACAAGATTGGATATTAAAAACGCATTTCACCAACTTGAAATAGATCCTGCTTCAAGAAACAACCACCTTTATAACCAGTAAAGGCTTATTCAGATACAAGAGACTCATGTTTGGCATATCATGTAACCGAAAACTGGGGACCAGAACAAAAGGGGTATTTTAAGTCGTTGAAGGAAATCATGACAAATATTCCTAGCTTAGGGTATTATAATGTTAGCGATCGTACGATTGTCATAGCAGATGCTAGTCCTGTGGATTTAGGTGGAGTTTTAGTTCAAACTAATTCCAAAGGTGAGCCCAGGATTATTGCATATGGCCACAAAAATCTGACTGACTGTGAACGCCGCTATTGCCAGACAGAAAAAGAAGCGTTAATTCTCGTGTGGGCGGTGGAACATTTCCACATATTCCTTTATTGTAAAAGATTTGAACTTATAAGAGATCACAAGCCGTTGGAGGTAATATTTGGTTCTAAATCTAAACCATGTGCAGGGATAGAGAGATGGGTTATGCGCTTACAATCTTACGACTATAAAATAGTTTACCAACCAGGGAAAACCAATATCGCCGACTCATTGTCGAGACAACAAATAAGCAAAAATGCGGAGAAATCCCTGATAAAATTGGACAAACAAGACAATCACATTTGTCATATTGTAGAGTTTTCCCGACCTCGTGCTGTTTATATTAAAGAAATAATAGATAATGGACAATAGGGAAATACTAAACGTGAAAGAGGGTTTATATGGAACGACGACGTGAAGTTGTATAAAATCTTACAAAATGAACTTTGTTTTCATGAGGGTATATTATTGAGAAGAATGAGAATTGTGGTTCCCTTGGCACTCCGTAAAAGAGTTTTGGATGCAGCTCACGAGGGACATCCCGGTATCGTGTCAATGAAGGCGAGACTGCGTACGAAAGTCTGGTGGTCTAGATGCGACAGAGGCTGATAAAATTGTTAAAGCCTGTAAAGGATGTACTCATGTATCTGCACCATGTCCCATACCCTATAAAACGGCGTGAGTTTCCAGAAGTGCTTTGGATTGATATCGCAATTCATTACCAGTGGTGACCACATATTATAAAGAAGTGAAGATTTGTCGCAAAACTACCTCTACTGAAATTGTAGCCAAACTTAAAGGAATATTCAGTCGATTAGGAAATCAATAACTGCAGATAATAGAAGGCAGTTACTCAGCGAAGACTTTAAATCATTTCTAACAGAAATAAACATTATTCTTTTCAATACAGTACCATATTTGCTGCGACAAAGCGGAGAGGTCGAAAGACAAAACTGTGTCATACTTAAACGCCTTAAAATAAGTAGGTATAGCTGAAAATAAAGACTGGAAGGAAAGTTTACTAGAATATTTAACCATGTACAACACATTCTGTTACTGGAAGAACGTCATCAGAACTTTTTTTTCAAAAGGAAGTTTAGAGATACAATAGAGAGGACAGCACAAGACACTGAGGTTAAGGATAGAGAAAAAAAAAAGAAAACAAATGGGAAAAGAAATCGGATACGATAAACGGAAGGCTGGATAGTGTAATTTAATACCAGGAGACATAGTGTATATAAAAATATGAATAAAGGAAATAAATAAAAATAAAATAAATAAATCCAGAAACACACACGGTGGAAATCACGAAAGGAGGAGATAACGGTAAGAAACGATGAAACCGGTCAAACTCGAAGAAGGGACATTGTACATTTAAAAAGAGTTCAAGGGGAATGGAATGTCTGAAAAGAAATGAAGTTAACGACGAGGAAATCAATGTCGGAACTCAACCCTAGTGTAGCTGCATAAAACTTTAATTTCATTAATTATGTTTGATTCATGTAAAATCCATCACATTACATCCAAGTTACATTAATGAGTAATCAGAGAGATATAATCAATAAAAACAAATAAAACAAAAAAGGGATGTAGTGTATTGACTAAATAAAGTGTTGCTTGGTTGTCTCATGCGCCTACGTCACTTGTCAGACTGTCAGTCGTAATCCGACACCCGAACGGAGCGGTTGTGTGTAGGACGTTTGTACAAGTGTTGTGGTGTTGGTGAGCCGTAAAACACTCCAAGAAGCAGGACATTACAGTATGTATAATGTATATGTATTTTCAAAACAATTCGGAAAATTGAATGTTTAAAAATTTATTTTAAACATTAATTGTAGTCTGGTAAAACATAACGTGTAGGAAATTTTTGAAGTGAAACTTCTTTATCGGCGTTGGAAAAAAAATTCGTCACGTGACGTCGTCACATTTGTCCGTTACGCGCCATCTTTTTCTTGTACTGCGATTTTGGATCCAGTTTATTGATTAGTTTCAAGATTTGCAGTTTGTGGAGTTTGCCTACCTCTGAAAACTAACTTCAGTCTTACTGCAACGTACTGTTATTTATATTGGATAATTATTTTCTCGTTATATATAATTAATATTGCAGTATTATGTTTAGTTTAATGAATCTAATATATAAATAAAGGAAAAATTCTACGGAAGACTAGGCGGTATGGTCGAAACACTATAGCCTGCGCCATGCGAGAAGAAAAAAATAGTTGCCTTTTGCTGTGTTTGCCTGTCAAGCTTTCAATCTTTTATTTCATTCATGATTCAACTGTTAAGTGAAAATACGGCATCAAAATATAATCCCAAATAGGTATTTCTTTTGCTAAATTTTCTTTGTAACTGTAATATTATAAAGTTGAAGAGTCTTCAATGGTCGACACATTGGTTTGAATAAATAATGTCCATGAACAATAATTGTATTGTACCTATGTGAACCGCGGTATCTATGTTCTTGTCCATTTGTTTTTCCTAGTTGTAGTTGTAGGCTAGGTTCGATAACGATCAAACATTAACGTATACAAAGTACAAACACAATTTTAAAACAGAAATATTGATCTAAACGTTATCTTATACGGTACTTGCCCCGGCTTAACTATTCTTTTGGGTTGGCAGACCTAAACACAACAAAATACGCAGAAATGGTTCTAACCCGTTGAGTTATTAAAGGACGACAAGAATCTTATAAACAAACAATTTTGAAACATTTAATTTATGTAAAGATATGTGTAATAAGACAAAGTTTTGTTTATATATTAATATTAAACACTTTACTTATATTTTAAGTACCTTATGTACTATCTATATTGGTATATTATTTTATCATCTTGTTAAGTTTTATTTATAAATTGAAGAAGAAAGTCCAAGTAAGAATCTGCATTGCAGCTCTTACAATATACATATCATCATTACTGTTGAAATATATAAATTACAGTAATTAAGTTGCCTTTGGGATTGACTCGAGGATTTTTAGCTGGACTTTATTGGACTATTGGACCGAGTTTAGATTCTCATGAGACTTTTAATTATTTCAATTTGAAAGGCACAGATACATATCATTATTTTAATAACAGATTTTATTATACAATTCTAGGTTTACAAAACAAGAATTTTAAACAAACATGGATGACTATGATACAGAGGAATTTTATGAATATCCACAAGAGATGGGAAGAAATCACCCTGAATTTCAAATGCCCCCTATGAATGATAATTTTAATAGGTAAGCAATGATCAAGCCAACAAATAGTATCAGGACTTATGTAGCAACAAGTTATAAATGTTAATTAAAATTGGGTTTCAATAACATATTAAATGTTTTAATCTGTGCTGTTTAATACTAGTAATGAAAAGATAACCTTGTATCACATAAACAAAAATTATTCACATTCTTCATAATAAAATTATTATAATGACATCTCGGTATCATGTAAGTACATGTTAATATAATATGATGATTTTGAATATTATAAATATATTGGTTTTGTCTGTTTCACTGCGATGCCATTGATAAAGCAGTCTTTAGTATCAAGAATTTTGAGTCTCAGAGATAATTTTTAAGTATTAAGAGTCTGATGAAGTTTTAAAAATATCTTTGAAGTTTGTGATTTCTTGGGTTATTTTTAAGGTGGTCCCGGGCCCCTTTTTTAGGTCCAATTTTGGAATAGATAATTAACATTGTAAGACTAGACCCACCGGAGCCCCCTCTACATAGAGTGTGTGGGAGCGTTCAAGTATTACGTCACGCAATTTTTGGAGATTATTTGACCCCCCCCCCCCATGTAACGCGCCGTAACGTTTTTCTGTACCCAAGTATAGTAAAACGTTTCGTGACCACCTATTGACTCTTTTTATCTAAAAGCTACCATTATGTGGTGTAAAGTACTGGAAAGTCGAAAATAATATTACCAATAACGCGTATTTCAAACCTCGCCCCGCATCGTAACGTTTTACAACAGGACCCCCCCCACCCCCAAAACTAGTTACGAAATACTTGTACGCACCCTATGTGGTGAGGTGGCTAAAGATGAATAATTATTGATTAATAAAATTATTAAGACTTTAATGAAAAACATTTTTTCAGAAATCGTTACAAAAGCGCATACGGCCCATATTGCGGGGGATACGGGCCAATGGGGGGCGGGAGGGGCGGATTTGGGCCGAACGATAACTTTGGCCCTCCGCTTGGCTTCGGCCCTCTTCCACCTCCTGGCCCTCCTCCACCTTCTGGCCCTCCTCCACCTTCTGGCCCTTGGCCTGGTGGGCCTGCAATGTGGACTAGAGGACCTCCGTATCCATCTAGGTCACAAAAGAATGACGCTGTCAAATATTTAATTAGTGAGTAGAAAGTACTTACTAATTAAATGATGGTATAACATATACTTTCAATATTACTAGATCAATAGTGTAGAATTTTTTAATCTGGTCACACTACAATGAAGTCGCTTTCTATTAGTTTTGATTGTATTAATTTGTTTACAGCAAATTAATCCAGGAAATTTTGTTTATTTTTATTCTTGAATCAAAACCTTTTATAAGAATATGTTATAGGGTTTAGGCATTAGGTTCCAATATGAAAACATTTCTTCGTAATAGACAATGGCTGTTGCGTTATAAAGAGTGAATTAATGTATGGGTTTTGTGTTGTAAATCAAACAAATTTTTACGTTATAGAGAATTTTCGTTATATCAAATGAGGTTATAAAGAGATTACACTGTATATATATATATATATATAATATAAGAGAAATATCGTCAGTCCATTGATATTGACATCGTCACTAGCTGGTTAAGTGGGCGTCGTGTGCGTAAAGTGCGAGCACAATAGACACGAACAATTAACGTTCAGTATTTAATTTAGATTTCCTTTTAACACTACAAATGACACATAAATTATAAGGAGATTTTAAGACACCGTTCTCAATTTTAATCACAATCTATTAGACCCAATATATACACCACAATACTCCACTGAATTCTCTATCAGAACTCTGGCGTTCCCTATACGCACTGTCCAAAGTCAAGATGGCGCCACGTCCCTACTCAAGGCATTTGCTCTGCTCTGTTAAGTAATGATTCCAAACTGTGAAATTAAATAATAACAAACAAAATCAATTATGATTCTTAAAAGAGAAGAAATCTCAATTAAACCAAAGCAACAATAAAAATCAACCGATAATTCACTCGATCGTAAGATATCCTGATAACCCTAGTATTCCCAGATATATACTAGATGGTCTAGACTAGAATTATCATTCCACTGAATACTCTATCAGAACTATCTGGCTTTCCCTATACGCACTGTCCAAAATCAAGATGGCGCCACGTCCCTACTCAAGGCATTTGCTTTGCCCTGTTTTATAATGATTCCAAACTGTGAAATTAAATATTAACAAACAAAATCAAATTAAATTATGATTCTTAAAAGAGAGGACATCTCAATTAAACCAAAGCAACAATAAAAATCAACGGATAATTCACTCCATCATAAGATATCCTGATAAACCTAGTATTCCCAGATATATACTAGTAGACTAGAATTATCATTTATTAATTTATTGAAAGGCCGGCAACGCACTCGCGAGCCCTCTGGCATTGAGAGTGTCTATGGGCGGCGGTATCACTTAATATCAGGTGAGCCTCCTGCCCGTTTGCCCCCTGTTCTATAAAAAAAAAAAATATTGTGCATATGAAATCCTTTATACGTTTAAATTTTGTTAGCGAAAACAAAAGACTGCTGATATCTCTAATCTCTATCTCTAATCCCTAACGTTATGAAGCCATTTTTTTTTTCTTCTGACACGCTGTTCTCGATTTAAAATTTATATAAAGGAAACTTCAATCGAAACTAAGTAATCGCCTATGTATCAAAAAGCTGTTCTTTTATCTGAAATCGTTTAAACTGGCGTTAATACTTTTTATCATATATGTTTTGAATGTATTCCAGAATGTGGAGTCCCTCGTGAGCATTTGAAAAACTTACCCAGGGATCTCCTAGAACTGATTACAACGGACTATTGTGGCCTGTGTGCTGTGGCGTGTGATTCATTTTCTTTGGGTAAGTTCATTTACTACTTAGGGGCCATCCATAAAGTACGTCACACGAATTTTAGGACTTTTGAACCCCTCCCCCCGTCCTGATGTGACGTCACACATTTTTTAAATTTATGTATGTATTTAAAAATAATCGTTGTAATAACAACTTTAAACAATTCACGTAAGGTTGATTTTGCAATAATATATGCATGTAACTTATAGAAAGAGATAGAAATAGTGTTTCGGGACACTTTCGAGCGTTACTTTTATTCGAGACTGTGCATCTTGGATTTTTTGTATATCAATGGTTTTAGTATTTAAAATTTTAACATGTGACGTGACAATAGTATTGACCCCCCCACGCCTCTTGTCACACGATGTCACACTTCGGTGATACCCTCCCTCCACATTAACGTGTGACGTACTTTATGGATGGCACCTTAGGGGCCTTAAGCAGGGGCCTTAGTCAAGATGCCTTAAGGGGGCGTCCACAAATTACGTGTGTTGTTTAAGGCGGGGAGGGGGTCGAGTCAAATCTCATATAATCTTACGTTGGAGAGAGGGGGGTCTCGGCAAATATCACGCAATTTTTTTTCTGATTGAAAAAAAAAATGAGGAAAACGGTCGACTCTAAAGGCCATCTCTGCAACTTCCCGCTAACTCCATACCTAAACGCTCAACATTTCACTTATTTTGTTTTAGTCGTAAATAAAAGCACGAAGCAATTTTTTTTCTTTTTACAACAACAATCCAACGCGTAGACGACGAATTACGTAAGAAACCCACATTTTGAAAAATCTCACGTGAGATTGGGGGTTGAATAAAATCTCACGACATCTCACCAGGGGGGGAGGGAGTCACAGAAAATTAAAAAAAACACACAGTTTTCATACAAATATAGATTTTGACTTTCTAAGACACTACTGTTAAGGCATCTTGACTAAGGCCCATTATCTATAGGTCGGTTATCGAAAGCGCATTCACAGTACTCACACTAATGCAATTTCACTATACAGTATGTTTAAAAATATTACTTTTTTGCCAAGCTATATTTAATCTACTCTGGTTTTAGTAAGGTTGGGTAGGTTGTAAATAAATAAAAATGTGTTAAATACATATAAATATTATGTGGATACGAGAGTGGATCCAAAAGTTTTAAGCCCGACCAAGAACGTGAAAGAGTAGTTCAGTAGCAGTGGGGTCCGAAGTAAACAAAAAGTTTTGATTTGAAAAAAAATTATATCGTATAACTTAATATTATCTTCAATACACTCAATAAACAACTATAAATAGTATGTCTAACACAAGAACTCATCAGTACCAATCTAGTGGATATTATGAAAAAGATACGGATGTATATTTTTTTTGAATTTTAATAAGAATTATGTAGTAATAAAATGTCAATTTTATTATAAAACACAAAATAAATTATAACTGCAGAGGTTGAGCTTAGAGACCTCCCGTAGAACAATTTTTTGCAGCTGATGACCTCATCTATCCCCTATTTGCGTTTGATCCACGACTTTTTGGCCATCCTGTATATAGGAGAGACTGACTGACTAGGTCTCCTCGCGAACGATTTAAATTGGATTGTTCTGGTTTTTCTGTCTCTTTAATCGGCTACTCATGTCTGACCGTCGTGAGCGTTGCTTCATAAAAAAATTCTCAAAGTTCAAGGAATAAAAATAACTGGACCGCCGTCTTCGAGTTTTGAGCTTTAAAATATTCTGCGATTATTTATTTATGATAAAAAAATCTTGTATTATGATTTAATTTTCAGCTCGTGTGCACTACAACTCTAAAAACCATCTGAGAAATCAAAAGAAATGGCAGTTGAAACGTGGCCATGGAGGTCAGGGAATGGTAAGTTTCTATTCGAGTCCAAAAAATTGTCTCCGGACTAATTTAACCTCAAAATAACTCGCCAAAATATATTTACCAGCTTTGACTATAGTTTCCAAAATAAACGTGTCAAAGAAGACGCTTAAAGTAGGATTCTTCAAGAAAACAGCGTACCAATTCTCTCGCGAGCACTCTGGCAATGTGAATCTCTGTCCATGGGCGGCGGTATCCCTTAAGGGAGCGTCACGCAATTTCTGGAGATTATTGAAACCCCCCCACGTAACGCGCCGTAACGTCTTTCTGTACCCAAGTATAGTAAAACGTTTCGTGATCACCCAGTGACTCTTCATACCTAACAGTTACCATTATGTGGTGTAAAGTACTGGAAAGTCGATAATAATATTAACAATAACGCGTTATTCAATCCCCGCCCCGCATCGTAACGTTTTACAAAAGGACCCCCCCCAAATTCGTTACGTACTTGAACGCTCCCTCGGGTAGACCGCCCGTTTGCCCTGTTATTTAAAAAAAAAGTTAAAACCTGTTAATGTAGCGCCTTGTAGCACCCTCAGCTAAGGTCTTAAATATATTACGTTCCTAATTATGAACAATTAACAAATAATGGATCATTACTCATGTTGACATGGTCGCGGTTGACATCTTGGTCTTGATTCCCTTGAGAAATATGCGCCAGTCATTACAGCTGCCTTGTGCTCACCACAAGCTCTTGTAAAGTAAAAAATCATTTAATCATAAAATATTTAAAGAACTTTATTTCTCATTACAAAATTTATTTTTTATTTACATGAGAAATTTAATATTATATACGAACGAGATACACGTCGCCATCAGCTAGCCCAATTTTAGTCTAATGGGCTCATTCTGATGTATATCTTTAATGCCCTTTTGAACTGATTAATCACGCTAATGTTACGAACCTTAGACGGCAACCGATTGAACAATTGCACACCCTCATACCTAATAGATCTCTTTAAATAATTTGTGCGCGGCTTTGGCAAGATAAGCAAACTCGCTCGACGAGTATTGCGTGTAGTGGTGTATTTGATTTTATTAAATGATAAGTTACTATGTAGAGAGTTATTTAACAATTTTTTAATAAGGATACAGGTGCTATAAACATATAGTTGTTTAATCGTCATATAGGCATTGATCGAAATTGTGTTAATATATTATCGTTAGTAATATTTATTGTTGAAAAATTTGTAAGGCTTTCGTTTCGTCGTAGATTTTGGAAATAATCAAAGTTATTTCGAACTGGTAAAAAAATAAATATAAGTATGGATGAAGGTATAAATAATTACTTTTTTACACGCTTTATATTAGCTTCACCTGTATGTATGTAACCGACTCCTTCGGACTCGATTTTGATCCACTTTAAACGGACAGATTTTATTCAAATTTTGCGCACCTGTCAAAGATCGATGACAATGCAATAATCCGAAAATAAAATAAAAAAATTTAACTAAAAAATAAATAATAGTTTAAAAAAACTAAAAAGTGAAAAATAATTCCTAATTTAGGCTGAAAATGGTAATGAACAAAAAATACTGGTATTATTGTGAAAAAGCGTGGGGCGCTCTGTGCCCTATCGAGCAACCCACGCTTTTTCACAATGTTTTTCACAAGTTTGATGTGCTTTAAAAGCGTGTTTCATAGTTTTTTTAAACTATTATTTTTTATATTCCACAAATAAAATATGAATACAATTTCATTTTAAAATTCGGATCTGTAAACAAATTTATTTTACAGGATTATATTTTTAAACATTTCAATGGTTTCATTGAATCTTTCAATGCAGGCACTTTCGACATAGCGCACTCTGCTGATGCATTTGAAAACTAATTCACGTTCCAATTAAGCTTTTTTTTTTATGGCTCTGGCACGGTTTGTGCATTAGCCAGCGTCAAGTATGAGATTTTTATCATTCGTGCTTTTTGCCTTAGAAATTCGACCATGTCCTCCATGTACGGTTTAGGCACTCGCCTGGTACCGCACAACCCTCCCAAAGGCCGAGAACAAATTTAAATTAAATTAAAACTTGACCTTGAACCGGGAATCGAACCCGGTACCCCTCACCTAGCTGCTACTTAATAAGACCGCTAGGCTATGAGGCCCCCCCAATTAAGCTTCAGCATAATTCGGCATTGTGCGGCACTGAGTCGGAAAACTACCATAAATACAAAAATTTATCAAAATTTCGAGCAATTGTATTTTTTTTCAGGGCCCACTCAAATCTCGGGACCTGTACTGCGAGTTGTGTGATGTGGAAATCACGTCGAAGGTCCATTCCCAATCCCACTACTCGGGAAAATCCCACAGGGCGTAAGTTTTTTTATGGGAATACTTTGAAAATGGCCTATTAGACACTATGAAAACTAAAAGTACTACTCTCCGATTTTTCATTCCGTAGAATTGTGACATTTCATAAGTGTTGATACTAAAAAAGTTCTCCACCGAAAAAGGGACAAATTTGACCAATTCGAGCGCAATATAAAATTAAATGCTACGTATTTTGGTTTTACCTACAAAAAGGTAAATCTAAGTAGTGACCTAATACAAAAATAGGTTTGCCATCTCTGACGTGTCAGTATTCTACGGAATTAAATGTTAGAGTATAGGTAAGATTTTTTTTATAGTTATCACACAGTTTTGAAGATATTTTATTTTTCAGAATCGTCGAAGGACGCCGTAATCCAAAAAATCCAATTTTGGTTCAGCCTGGTATGGAAGATCGCATGTAAGTATTAAAGATAAAGTTTGTGATGTAGGGCCTACTGAATTTTGGAAATTCCATTATCAATAGAAAACCACTTTTTTTAATTTTATGGCCTGGCAACGAGACCTTTAAGCCAAAGAAAACCACTATATTAGTGTCATAGAGAAAAAACGATCGAACGCAAACGTTTCTTACAAACTGCTACCTAACGATGAAATATATTTGAGTTATAGGGAAAAGGTGTTTGTCTATGGAGAGACAGTTTATGTCTTATTATAATTTTTATTTCAAAGCAATGTTGCCATCTCAGCTAGTAATATATACCTATTTTGTCTCGAGTTAAGTTCGGTGGCGGTTGTTGTAATGGAAATGTTCTGATATATCTTAAATGAAACACTGTATGAGCTTATAACTAACATACAATTAGGGGTTGCGATGATTAACAAAAAAGTTAAAACAAAAGTTAAAACTTCGAAATTTAAAAACAAAAGTCAATTCCATTAAGTTTGTAACACCGAGGAGGTTTTATACAAATTTAATATAAAGATAAAAAAATAATATAATAATAAAATAGGATATGCAATCTATTAAGAACAGCCTTTGTAAGGAATATTCGGTTGCGATCGATTTTATTTACTAAAATACTTGATCAATATCTGAATCAATACGAATCAATTGATAGTAGAGACTTAAAGAAACACGATGTTATTCATTAACGTACTTTTGTTTATGGATTGTCTTTTGACTGGGATTAAATAATTATTTTAGTTCTTTACAAATAAATTATTCCAAGAACAGGCTTCTTACGCCGCCGCCGTTAGCTAAAGCCAAATAAATTTAGCTGTCAACTGTCAAGAATCCATGTGTCAACTCAAATTTGACATTTTAGTACGTTGTGAGATATACCAATTTTAAGTAATCTAAAAGCCAATATGTAAAACTTATAATGTTACAGAGTAGAGATCAAAGCCTACAAGTTGACACTTATGGATTCTTGACAGTTGACAGCTAAATTTGAATAAAGTAATTTTTCTTTGGTTTGTGTGACTTTAGCTAGCAAACAATAATTTATTAGAAATGAAGTTACTTAATAGGACAATAAAATTACAAGTGACATTAGAAGAAGTATTTGAATTGACGTTTGACATTACTACGAAATTAAATTTCAGAAAGCAACTCGTGCGTCGCGAGAAAAGGTTTCTGGTGTCTGATCAGGTTGATTCTGCTGAAGCGGCCTTATCTGATCTTATCGATATAAAGGACAGGATCCCAGCGGAATTGCATTGCGACATTTGCAAGGTAAAAATATATAAAATAGCCGGGTAGGTTATTCCTTGTTTCAGGTTTTCCTTCATCGTATGATTCATTTTATTGAAGTGAAACTTCTTTATCGGGGTTGGAAAAAAATTTAGTGTAAAATTTTTTCGTTACGCGTCACATTTTTCCGTTACGCGCCATCTTTTGAAGTGAAACTTCTTTATCGACGTATGGGAGAAATTTTGTAGCAGGTTACGCGCCATGTTGCTTTTTGAAGTCAAACTTCTTTATCGGCGTTGGAAAAAAATTTACACACATTTGTCACATTTTTCGGTTACGCGCCATCTTTTTCTTGTCCCTACCACGGTTGATCCGAAGAGATTCGAAGCCATTAGTAACAAAAATATATAATAACGATAACAATGATAGTAATACTAATAATTCTATTACAATTAATGAAATTCTGTAATAATCTTAGTACTACATAGTAGTACAGTAATAAGTTAAAACGAAATAATTGTATTTGTATTCATGTCTAGGATAATAAAAGCCTTTTGTTTAACTTTATCTAGTTTAACTTTATTTAACCAATTTCTGTAAAGTTGCATATAGTAGATCATTTTTCGAAAAATAAGGTCATAAAGAAGTTTCACTTCTTACGTGTGTACACCTAGTACACGCACACATTTCTTTTATTAATAAAACATGACAGTATTCTAGTGTAATTTATAATCTGTTGTTAAACATATGTCACAGAATTGGCGTGGCTGTCAGCTGCCATTATGACACAGAGTATACATTAACGTCAAAGTCAAATCAGTTTAAAACCACAAATATAAATAGTAATAGTGAGTGATTATTATTAAAAAAAATCCATCACGTGACTGAGCGTCAGCTAATGTCGTTCCCATACAAATTTCTTTAGCGTTAGTGGGTCACGGCTGTCAAAGAGTGAGCTTTTTCAAAGCCCCTTGTGCATTTGAATCACGGCGTACGAGACTTGAACAAAAATTTATTAGATTTTGACATACGGCAGTCGTATCGTGTCTAAGTGTAGCCATAGACGGACCGCATGTTGCAGTCGATACCGACTGCTCTAAGCGGTCGCCGCATGGCGATCTGCAGTTTCCATACTAAATTCATATCCGCAATACACGGACCGCACCACCAGTTTCTGAGCGGTCTGAGCAGTCGCTCTGCGGTCGAGTTTCGCCGTGCGGTCGACTGCTTAGAGCTGCCGGACCCACCATACACGGACCGCTACAAGCGGTTGCTGCCGACCGCGCGCCTCTCCCTCAAATAAAATAAAATACTAACTAATTCATCAAATGAAACCACGGACATTCTAAAGTAGTTGAAAAACTTTTTAGTGTCATTTGGGGATACAAAGTATGAAATATTCCATGCTGTTCTCTTGATTGTAGTATTGGGCGCACCCACATACTACGGTGTCTTCTACGCCTACGCTTGCGTAATAATAGTACAAGTAGCAGTGTTTCTTCATCGAATTCCATCTTGTAAATGAACTCGCATCAGTATTATTTTGCGGTCGAACACAACTGCTCCAAGCGGTCGTGTTGAAGTCTTTGAAGTTGACTGCAACATGCGGTCCGTCTATGGCCAGCTTAAGTCTCATGTATTTCGTAATCCTACAGCTAACAAGAAAACTTTTATTTTATTACTTTCCTTTTTTTATATAACAGGGGGCAAACGGGCTTACCTGATATTAAGTTATACCGCCGCCCATGGACACTCTCAATACGAGAGGGCTCGCCAGAGCGTTGTCGACCTTTTAAGAATTGGTACGCTCTTTTCTTGAAGGACCCTTCAAAAAAAGAGCCCTTTGTTTGCTTATTTCATGTGTTTTAGGAACTAAAAACTTCTTAACAATAATTTACATGGCTTTTAAGTACAACACGCTGAGATTTTCTTGATATTAAAATATAAAGTAGAGCAACTTTCGTGACGACTCTTGATTTCACAACATAGGGTGTGCTCGTGCGCATCGAACCGCTGACGGTTTGCTACTGACTCAGTGTTACCAACTCTACCAACTTTTAGGTAGATCTACCAACTTTTTGGGTAAATCTAGCAACTTGTAGGTAGATCTACCAACTTTTTAGGTAAATCTAGCAACTTGTAGGTAGCTCTACCAACTTTTTAGGTAAATCTAGCAACTTGTAGGTAGGTCTGCCAACTTTTTAGGTAAATCTAGCAACTTGTAGGTAGATCTACCAACTTTTTATGTAAATCTAGCAACTTGTAGGTAGATCTACCAACTTTTTAGGTAAATCTAGCAACTTGTAGGTAGGTCTGCCAACTTTTTAGGTAAATCTAGCAACTTGTAGGTAGATCTACCAACTTTTTATGTAAATCTAGCAACTTGTAGGTAGATCTACCAACTTTTTAGGTAAATCTAGCAACTTGTAGGTAGATCTACCAACTTTTAGGATTTTTCTCAACCAGAATATGAAGGTTGGGTTAAGCATTTCAGTTTCCGGCCCCCATTGTCAAGTAGATTATGTTAGATTGATCTCTTCAATCCATAACATGCTTTGATTTTTTAATGAATGTTGTCCATTTTTTAGTTAATATTAATTTTTTACTATAATACTATTAGTGATTACTTTTTTACGAAAAAAATCTTAGGGTAGGATTTTATATCAAACTCGAAACTATACTTTTCGAATTGAAGATGGTTGGAAACTTCCAACTTTTGAAATTGTATCTACCTACTCGATAAAATTCGAGTTGGTAACACTGAACTGACGCTCGGAGCGAACTCCCCGCACCCCGCGAACCCCTCAACCAAAAATTGGTGGGGCGCGTCTTCGCGAATTGCACTATCAGCCAATTATTAGGTTGAGTGAGTGAGTGAGTGATTCAGTATAATAAAACTTGCAGACGTTCGTGACCTGTACGGAGCAGATGACCCTGCACTTGAACGGCAAGAAGCATCTTAACAAGGAGAAGCAGCACATCTTGAAAATGATGAAGGGGGAGGCCAGTGGAAACGGTGTGTGCCAAATCTTTAGTATTTAAAAATGGTATTTTTAATTTGCATCGTGACTGACATATTTCAGTATTTTTTTTTATAATTTTGGTCTTCCATGTTTTTAGTTCGCCAAAAAAAAAATGTTTATGAATAGAGAATATCTAATGAGCCATTTTTGTTTCATAAAATAGTTCTATTACAGCTTTAAAGCCCATTATAAAACATCAAGTCAAGGAGATTATTGACCCCCCCCCCCCCATGTAACTCGCCGTAACGTTCGTTTTTCAGTACCCAAGTATAGTGACTCTTTAGTTACTATTATCTGGTGTAAGTCGAAAATAATATTAACAATAACACGTAATTCAATCCCCGCCCCGCATCGTAACGTTTTACAAAATGACACCCCCCCCCCCCCCCAAATTCGTTACGTAATACTTGAACGTTCCCTTTTCCATTTTAATTTTTTTCTATAGGTAGGATAGAAATTAGTGTATAGACCTTAAAAGCTTTTCTAAAGGGATAGATTATACAGTGCATTATGATAATAGAACACAGATTAACTAAACTATTATCCGTTGAGTTGTCAAAAGGTATTCCTTTTAATATTTTTTACCCTTTTCTTATTAGAGCAAGTGGCTCATCTTATGTACCGCCCATGGGTATTCTTTGATTCAGAAGGTTAGCAAATGCGTTTCCTACCTTTAAAATATTTAAGTTTTGATTTAAATACTTTTTTTTATTAAAAGACAATTCACACCAATTGACCTAGTCCCATGCTAAGCTGGTGAAGCTTGTGTTATGGGTACTAGGCAACGGATATACATTCATATATCCACACACATATCATAGATAGATAGACATATAAATACATATTTAAACACCCAAGACCTAAGCACAACACCAAATGCTCATCACATCGATGTTTGTCTCAGCCGGGGATCGAACCCGGGACCCATGGATTCGCAGTCAGGGGTACTAACCACTAGACCAATGAGTCGATTATTGCTTATGGTTCTCCTATAAAGACTGTATGTTTTTATTTATATATATTAAACAACGACATAAGAAAATAATATGAACGCAATAATTTGCAGATGCAGCAGACAAGTCCACCGCCAATAATGATGGTGAGTTTTTTTTTAATTATTACATATATATATGTTGGAGATTATGATTAAATACACAGTATGTTTTGGAACTAGACTCTGGTTAAATTAGTCCAAGTTTCCAGTTCAAAGTTGGTGGGATTTAATACACCGGCTCAGATGAAGTCATTTTTTTTTGGAGTCAAAGGTCATAAAAGGGTAATTTACATCTTTTGCAATATTTAGAATTTTTATATCTCGAAAACGGCTAAGTTAAAAATCTATTTAGAATTTTTTTATAGATGTGATCTACAATACATAATAGGTTAGGGAAAAAGTTTCTTCGCATTTTTCAAGAAAATTCACAACATTTTTTATATAGTTTATTGACATTTATCAAAATTTTTTATTATAGTTTATTTACATTTAACTAAAATTTTTTATTATAGTTTATTGACATTTATCAAAAAAATTTTATTATAGTTTATTTACATTTAACTAAAATTTTTTATTATAGTTTATTGACATTTATCAAATTTTTTTTATTATAGTTTATTTACATTTAACTAAAAAATTTTAATATAGTTTAAATACATTTAACTAAATTTTTTTATTATAGTTTATTTACATTTAACTAAAAAATTTTATTATAGTTTAAATACATTTAACTAAAACTGTTTATTATAGTTTATTTACATTTAACTAAAATTTTTTTATTATAGTTTATTTACATTTAACTAAAAATTTTTATTATACTTTATATACATTTAACTAAAAAAATTTATTATAGTTTATTTACATTTAACAAAAAAATTTTATTATAGTTTATTTACATTTAACTAAAAATTTTTATTATAGTTTATATACATTTAACTAAAAAAATTTAATATAGTTTATTTACATTTAACAAAAATTTTTTATTATAGTTTATTTACATTTAACTAAAAATTTTTATTATAGTTTATATACATTTAACTAAAAAAATTTATTATAGTTTATTTACATTTAACTAAATTTTTTTATTATAGTTTATTTACATTTAACTAAAGTATGTAGGTACCATTTTGTTCGATAACTTTTTGCCATCTTGTAGGTAGGGATATGATCTCATTGCTATAGAAATTTTAGGGCTTCTGATCAAAATACCGCGACAATTGGTTTTGACACTCCTCTCGTGATGTAAACCTGACACTGCCTAAAGAGTTCTGAAAAGACCGAAACAGGTGGAAATCTGAAGGTGCAAGGTCAGGTCTATACGTGCCCTTTGAACATGAGTTAATTTTAGATTTATAATGATGTGAACAATCCTACCAACTTTGAGCTGGGTGCGAGGGAAAAACACACTCCGATGTCCAAATTTACCAGTTCTGAATGAAATAATATCAAGGTAGAATGAGACTCACTCAATAAATCACTTGAGTTCTGGTCTATTCCAAGGTGCTAGCGTTAGGCCCTTTCTACAATTCTCTGGTCCGGCAAACGTTAATTACCGATCCGATTTAGAAACTCACAAGAGTACTTACGTACTTCTCCACTACTCCGGCATCCGGTTTTTAACGATCCGACAACTTGCTAGATCGGAACGCGGTCCAAGTATATTCAAGTATCCAAGAGGTTTTAAATTATTATTCACAGGTTTATTTATAGTTTGTTTAATTTGAAAGAATCTGTATAACCTGGACCAAATCATGTTGCTATTTATTTATATTTTTATACCATAGTATTAGTGAACTATTAATTAAGTAGATTATAATATTTTAAGATAGACAGTATAAAAAAAAGTAATAAACTTGCCTGGGCAATAAAATATTCAGAATTTAGAACGTTTTATTAATAAAATAAAGTATATGGTTAATATAAGTGTTGCATGATAAATGTACAAGTATTGTCGGATCGGATATAGTGGAGAAGCGCAATCCGACCTTCCGATATTTTTCTCATGACTCATTCCGGTATCCGACGCCGGACCGGAGCAGTGCAGTGGAGAAAGGGCCTTACGGATATTGAGAAACCACCGAACTTGCACACAACAATTTTGAGTAGATCCCTATTGGAATTTACAGAGTACGGGCGCTGGTAATTAATATTTAGAATCATTCATTGACTTTTGTCTTCGACAGATTGTATAGAAAATTTAGAATGTTATATTAATATGTTTAAAGGAAGAACAAAACTTGCTTTGCCTTGAAAATGCTTGTAAATGGAGTATTTTTAGTTTTCATTGCTGGTATCATTCGTAATCTTATCTGTGTTTAAATTAAGCTGTTGTATTTGCTGTGTTTTCATTATATTATCTGCTTCCTCGTTCATAAAAGCATGTTTTTTGTTGTACATATATTAATAAAAAGAAAATCCAGTTAGATTGGTAGTAATATCTGGTATCGTTTTGATTTATTCTACGTCATGTCACCACCTAGAAATGCAAATCGAGGCAACATAAGTGCAATCGTAAACAGCTGAAGGTCATGAGGTCAATGACATGAGGTGAATGACCCCAAGTATGCTTCTTTGATCTGAGCTCATTGTTAACGGAGTTTAAACAAAAACATTTCATTACCATTTAGATTATTAAAAGCAACATAAATAAAATAGTAAATAGCTGAAAGTCGTGAGATCGGCACCTTTTGTGGTGAATAAGGGAGCGTTCAAGTATTACGTAACGAAATAAGGGGAGTATTTTTGTAAAACGTTACGATGCGGGGCGGGGATTGAATTACGCGTTATTGTTAATATTATTTTCGACGTTCCAGTACTTTACACCACATAATGGTAACTTTTAGGTATAAGGAGTCACTAGGTGGTCACGAAACGTTTTACTATACTGGGTACAGTACTGTACTTGGGTACAGAAAAACGTTACGGCGTGTTACATGGGGGGGGGGGGGGTCAATAATCTCCTAAAATTGCGTGACGTAATACTTGAACGCTCCCTAATCCCATGTATGCGTCTTTGAACTGCGCATGAGAATCTGAATTGATTGTTATCGGAGTTTAAACAAAACCATTAGAGATTATTTAAAGCAACCTAAGTTAAAAATAGCTGAAGGGCATGAGGTTAATGACCTGAGGTGAATGACCCCCGAGTGCGCTTTTTGATCTGAGCTAATCGTTAACGTCGTTTAAATAAAAATGTTTTATTAAAACCATTTAGATTATTCGTATTCATTAATACTACATACATAGTATTTATAGAAGTTTTTTTCGTGATGAACGATGATTAAGCGTCAAGGGTTTGTTCGGTAGATGATTTGCTGCGAACCCTCGACCGCGTACTTGAAAAACTACCGCCAATAGAAGACGAGGATCTGAGAAAAGGTACTCAAATTTTGTAGAAACAGATTACCGCAAATTGCTAATGCGCTACCTTATGTATCTGCCAAAAAGATTTTGTTAAGACGATCTTATTTTAATAATTTGCAGTCATTTAATTTTGAGTTTAATTTTTATGAAATGTCATCTTTGATTTGACATCTTGTCATCTTTGACAGTGAAACAAAAAAAAATTACTGACATATATACAAATTCGATATGTCATCTATAATTTTTAGCTTCCTAACCAATCCACAGAACCATAATGTCAAATGCAAACGTATTAGCAATTTGCGATGCTTGTAGCATGTTTGTTTTGTTTGTATGTTTGAAGTGTAGATAGTGAATATGAGTTATTAATTTAAGTAGTGTAAAGAAGGGAGGTGATTATTCTTCCTCAGTTCCACTCCACCGCAATAGGCGACTTTAAAAAACATTTCAGATTATTTATTTGTGACTATGTACCCATAGAAGTGAAACCAAAATTTTTCAAGATGATACGAATGTAAATTATAATTTTTTTGATAAAAACTACAATGATTAAAAAGTTTTTATAATTAATAATTTGTAAATTAGACTTTTTGTCACTATTAAAATGTAGTATTAGAATGTAGATTTTTATTTAAATTTAAATTTTTAAGTTTAATATCAATCTTTAATTTTAATAAAAACTAAAATAATTAAACTTTGAAAGTCGATTTTTTTTTAAAAATTCATCTAATTTTATAATAGAATTAAATTAATCTCTTTTTAATTCAGAAAATGATTATATACACACACACTAATTTAAAGTTTATACACTGTATAATGCTCCTATCTCATTTTCTTGCAGTTTAAGTTTTTCTTTTTTACAATCGCTGAATCAGAACGATACTAAAAAAGTTTTTACTTAAAAAACCTCCTTAATGTTTTTTAAAAATGTCTTCGCACCAGGCCTTATGACGTGCATGTAAATACGTAAAAAACCTATTTTTTTTAAATTTACACAAATATGCCTATTACATATAATTCGATCAAAAACAGTCCAACGAAATTGAACTCCAAGGCAGTAGTAAAATTGACAAGCAAAGACTATTTACAATTGTAGATTCTACAATTACGACTAATCTGTGACCGTTTTGTGTTACGTTAACGTATTATAGATATTTGATAAATTAATTATTTCCACAAATTATTTCATTCCGTCACGCTTTTTAAATTCATGTTTCAATAACACTTTATTTTCGATACTGTCACATAGCCCATTCTTTTAAAAAAATTTCGCGCTTATTTCATGCCACTTAATGTCAGTTTGATGTTTTTTTCATATACTTATAGGATAGGTATGTTATCTAAAGCTGGCGGCTTCAACACATTTACACTTTGTGCTTGTGTAGTGTCTGTGAATAAGCGCGAGACGTGATGTCAAACTAAAATGTTGATCTTTACTGTACATGTTGATCTTTTTTTTAAACATTACCAGGGCAATCTCGTAAAATGGTGCACAATGTTTTTAATTATTTTAAGCATCTTAATAAAAACAGTTTAATGAAAAAATTTTATATTTAATTTGACATCAGATGCGACTGGGGTTTCTAAGAGGAGTATTGAAAGAATAGTTAGTGAAGTAAAAGTGAAGTGTGTTGAGCTAGATGGAGCTTATGTCGAAAAATTAAAAATTATTTACACAAACTACTCTTTTACGTTCTTGGTCGGGCTTACAACTTTGGGATCCACCATCGTATCACGTATGCACATAATATTTATATGTATTTGACACATTTTTATTTATTTACAACCCACCCAACCTTACTAAAACCAGAGTAGACTAAAATATATAGCTTGGCAAAAAGTCATATTTTTAAACATACTGTATAGTGAAATTGCATTAGTGTGAGTACTGTGAACGCGCCAGCTTTCGATAACCGACCTATAGACTTGTTGAATACGTTTTTATTAGTGTGTCATATGAAAACCTATTTGGTGTCATTAGTGTCTATTGTCATCTGTCAAGTGTTGCATAACGCAGTGTGCTTTTGTATTTGCCTCCGTCTCGAATGACTACTAGGTATTGAATAAAATAAAAGAAAAAAAAACAAAAACTATATGTTTATAGGTTTCGTAACTGTCATGTTAGTACGAAGTTCGCAGCGATTGCAGTAAATGAGTATTTAACTTGAGCAATGTTGGCTTCATCGTGTGACTCTCATACCTAAGCAGTAAGCTCGTAGCTTCAATCCCTAGACTTTCTGTCTATGAACACATTAAGAATCGCTCGTACGAAGTAAAACATCGTAAGGAAACCGACTTGCCTTGGACCCAAAAAGTTGATGGCGTGTGTCAGACAGAGGAGGCTGATATCCTTGCCTATTAGAAATGATCGTGAAACAGATTAAAAAAGGTTGTAGCATCACAGATTTTTTATTTAAAATTATTTAGGGATAGCGCCATCTATGTTAGCTAACTGACGACCCGACATGTGTCAATTGAATTTTGAAAACTAGATTTTTGCATTCAGCAATTTTTTGTTGCATTGTGCCCATTGACTATGACCCGTATCTCAAAATTAATTTTTGACTTACGGGAGTGTTACTTAGAGTGTACTTAGCGTTAAGTCTGTATCCCGTACGTCAATGTCAAGTCTCGTTTCTGAGACTCATCCTTAGACTATAGCAAGAGAAAGCTTTATAGTACAGGCTTGTTAAATTAATTTTATACAGCGTAATTTATTTAAGGAATATTTTAGACACATTAACAAGTAGTTATTTCTATACGTAAATAAATAATTACTAATATTAAAAAAGCCCTAATAATAATAATCAGCGAATTAAATACAATCGTTTTTAACACAGATGAGGCTGTTGAAGGGGAAGACGCAGCTGAAGAAGATTGGGAGAAGAGTGGTGAAAAATGGGACGAACCAGAAACACTATGTTCTTAGGTAGTGTATATTACTTACATGTTTTTTTTTTTTTTTTTTTTTAATGTAATAGGAGGCAAACGGGCAGGAGGCTCACCCGATGTTATACAAGTTATATATATAATACGTATTTATTATATAAAGTAAGGTATGTCGTAGCAATGACGTTACTGTCAGCTGCCATTGTCATTTTGTCACGAAGCTCACGAATTAACGAAAACTAGTATGGCTAATGAAAGAAGATAACGAAAAAGGGCGGGAAAATAAAAAAAATTGTATGGTATCTCTAAAAGTTTGATATATTTTGTGGATTAAACTTACTTGATACTTGATTTTATTTTATTATTTTTTACATTGATAGTGACTGTATTTCTATGAAATTAAATACTATACATATTTAGTATTTTACTATTGATACTTAAAATGACTAGCATTGCATGGAAAACTAAAACTATATTTACTGCGAAAGAATTATTCTATCAAATAAAACAAAGTTTAGGCTATTATACCTGTTAACTATTCCGAAAAAAATATATAATAGAAATGAAAATGAGTAATTGCATGAAGTATCAAGACAATAATAATATACTAACCTAAGAAATTAAATGACATTTTGTGTTGCCATCCGAGAGTTTTTAAATAATTCAATATTATCTTCTTTCAAAATCGAATAAACCAAAAGTATTAACGGGTTTAAATTGATTTGACTTTGATGTTGTTAATTTATGAGCTCTGTGATATATAATGACAATGTCAACTGCCAGACTGACAGATGACAAACGACACGTTTGCTCAAATATAAATTTGAAAATTGTTTTAATTTTATGTACCATTTTGACAGTGAGAAAGAAGAGTGCCTAAAAGTTGGACTTAAAGCTTTGTTTAATATAAAGAAACAATAAATATATCTGGGCTATACAAAAAAATTATGGTTTGTTTATTGTAAAATGTGTTTAAGGGGCAGAGACTAAAAATGGGTGTCTATGGGCTGCGATGACTGGCCTTTTTTGGCGTCCCGCAGGCTCGTTTGCCCCCCCCCCCCCCCCCCCCCTATTATATTAAAAAAAAACTCATAGTGCTACAGTCTTAAGTCTGATTATTTTTATAATTGAGGCGGGTTTTTAGTGTGATATACCGTTATGACCGTCATTTAAAAAAGTTATTGAGTGGTTGATAGCTTAAATAAGTAATATTTTAGGGTTTCTTGTGATTTAACATTTTTAAAGTGATCGTTTGTATGGCCAACGTCAACATTATACAGCTCTTAGTGCCTTGGAGTGGTGATATAATGGTCACACCTGATAGAGACAATTAACAAAAATACATAGTATCCCATAATTTTTATTGAAATGATATTAAATTTGCTTGCAGGTGCGAATATGGTCGTCACGTCGTCGTTTCTGAAAATTGAGAATATTGTTTTAAAAATAAATGTACGTGTGTAATTCGTGTTTTATTTATTAGAATTATAAACATATATATTTACTTTGAATTACAAGGTGGCTAATGCATTAGACAAATGTGTCTACCACATTCCCTATCGTTATGGAATATTCCTTAATAAGAAATACGGCAAGAAAATTCAATTAGAAATAAATGTGATTGTTTTGTTGGTAGACCAAACGAGCTAGTCCACATATGTTATGAATAATCGAACTTTCTAGTATTTTTTTAGTTGATAATGAAATATAATTATGCATAGATTAAATAAATAATATATCGCGCGTTTCGTTTAGTAGTTCAAAATTAGCGAAACCATAGACAATAGTATCGCTCTTTACAATCCCTACAAATTTATTTGGACAGAACATAATAGGTTTGATAGAAGCACGACCGGAAATCGGATAGAGATTAATTACAAAAAAGAAAAATCAGTAGCGCTACAACTTTTGGCCTTGGCCTCGGATTTCTATATTAGTTTCGTGGTGATTATTTTTCCGACCCAAATATCGGCCAATAGAATTGCACCATTCGACGTCACGTGGTACAACCTACATGGTATTATACTGAACATTTTTTGTGAAAATTTTCTCTGGTCGTTGCTTCAAGAAAAGTATTAAGTAGTTGTTTTATTCATTATGAAATTCTTATTTGTTAACTGTACATTTCGTCTCATGGTGCAATTCCATTGGCCGACATTTGGGTCGGAAAAATAATCCCCCGAATACCACACGAGCTTCAAAATTATCGGGCATTTCCCTCAAGGTTCCCTGCAAACAAATATAGTCGTCATGACTATATTTGTATATATTTTACTATATTAATTGTTTGCAACGAACCTATAGGGAAATATCCGATAATTTTGAAGCTCTTGTGGTATTATAAGTGATTATTTTTTTGAAGTTATACTTCTTTAGGCGCGTTATGAAAAATTGATGAGAGTGAAATTTTACGATGCGCGCGCACCGTGACACAAAATAAACAGAATGAAGTTGCCCACGGAAGATGCTACGGCATTGTACGTAATTTAAAAACAACATTCGAATAATAATAGAATGTATGTTACACTTAATGTAAGAGAAAAATAATAAATATTTATTTATTTAATTTTTCAAATGTAAACTGAACTTTATTGACTATAATGACTCCTTTACCAGTCTATGAATATTAAATTGTAATTAATTATTTGCATGCAATCAAAAACTATTTTTAATAATGCCAAAGAAGTATAACTTCTTACGCGCGTACATAAGTACACGCACCCTTTTTTTATAATAGACAGAACGTTGGGCCCGAACACTGAACAGACGAATTTTTGGGTCTAAGGCATGCCGGTTTCCTAACGATGTTTTCCTTCACCGGTCTGCATCTATACTAAGATTGGCGCCAAGTATTGTTTATGACATCTAGAGTACGACTACTTAAAAAACCAAAGCACGTTGTCATTTAAGTTTTATTATTAATATGCATTTGTATATTAAGTGTTTTGGTACCTTTTGAAATTTATAGGCAATATAAATACGCCAAAATACATGAACAGGTAATTTCATTGTTATTCTTTAGGATGTCTAGGTGCAACTAAAACAAATTTTAAACGTTTTTAATATAGTTTTTACTCTGTGGACGCATTGACAGTGTGACTCCACATTTAAATAACTCATTTTTATGCGATATTTTTACATTAACTCTATGTTTCGTTTGAAGTCTAAGCACTACTGCTGTAATAGTTGGCGAGCAAAATATATTTTGATTTTCTCGTGTGGCAGACTTTCTTAATAGCGATAATTATACAATAAGAATTTTTTTTTTATATTATGGCAATAGTTTCAACTTTATGCCAGTTTTTTTATTTTTTATATTTTTTTATATTATGGCAATAGTTTTGACTTTATGCCAGTTTCAAGTAAAAAGCGGTAACAGTTTTGAATACCATCGCACTTTTTTGACGATACTAATTATTTAGGAGTCTCGGAGGACCTTCATTGGAACACCTCCAAGTGAGTTTTGCTCCGGAAACGCGTCAAAAATTTTATAAAGATTTATAAAGTAAACTTTGCACTGTAAAACTAATTACCGCTAGTCTAGCATAAACCACATTCAAAATGGCCGATTAAGTTTATAAAATTAATAGGGATGTGAAAAATAATCGATTTTTTTTAAAGTGAAAATCGATTTTTGTATTCGATTTTAATATTAAAAATAATTGAAAATTCGGCAACCAAATATTCATATACTAACTCTAACCTAACCAATCTAAATAATATTTGTTTTTGTGGACAGCTCCGATCTAAATAGTAATTGTTTATTCAAGCCTCGGCTTCTCGGCGACCAAATATTCATATACTAACTCTAACCTAACCAATCTAAATAATATTTTTTTTTGTGGACAGCTCCGATCTAAACAGTAATTGTTTATTCAAGCCTCGGCTTCTCGGCGTCCTGGTCGCCTTCGGCGACCAAATATTCATATACTAACTCTAACCTAACCAATCTAAATAATATTTGTTTTTGTGGACAGCTCCGATCTAAATAGTAATTGTTTATTCAAGCCTCGGCTTCTCGGCGTCCTGGTCGCCTTCGGCGACCAAATATTCATATACTAACTCTAACCTAACCAATCTAAATAATATTTGTTTTTGTGGACAGCTCCGGCGCTACGGGAAATGCAGCCCCTCCACCCTTGCGTACCAAAGCACAGGCATTTTATTCAAGCCTCCGCAACCTCGGCTTTTTGGTCGCCTTCGGCGACCAGCCTCAGCCGCTACAGCTTTCATAATGCCTGTGCTTTGTTACAGCGGGTGGGGGCTGCTCTTCCTCCGCGCCTCCGATTATTTATATACACTCTAGGGGTAAGACAGACAAGACCACGTGGATAGTGGGGTGCTCTGATTCGGTTTTGGGTACTTTTTGGATATTAAAGTAAACACTTTATTCTAGTAAAAATTAAATAATATAGAAAGTTGCAAACAATGAAATACAAGTACTAATTAGAAAATACAGACGAGTAGGTATCGATAATTTCAAAAAATTTCGGAACCCTATAATCTATCAACACGAAATTAGGTTAATTTCAATGTTGATTATTCTATAACTTTAAATTTCAAAAATGAGGAAATAATCGATAAATAAATAAAACGATTATTAACAATCGATAAATTAAAAACACGATTTTTTTAAGTGAACGTCACATCACTTATAACCAATAGAAAAGTAGAAAATGGCGGATTGTTTACAAATTTTAATACATTACACAAAACTTTAAATTTTTTATAAAAATATTTAGACGCGTTTCCGGAGCAAAACTCACTTGGAGGTGTTCCAATGAAGGTCCCCCGGACACTCCTAGATAATTAGTATCGTCAAAAAAGTGCGGTGGTATTTAACACCCAACCCAAATTTTGTCGTATTGGTCCGAATTTTAATTCCTATCATGACGAATCACCAGCTCCCTAGTTTATAACTAGCACTCGAAACGTCCGTATGAAATTTAATAGCATTATTGAAAAAATTTAAAGCAGTATTGTTATGACTGAGAAATGTACTTTAATTTGTGGCTTACTAAAGTTGCTCTCGTTCACCCGAACATTAATTTAATTTATTAATATTTGTAATTACCATGAACAATTAGAATTTCGCCTTCGGCGTCTCCTTCTTCCAAAGCAGCCATTCTTGAAACCAAGCCACAAAGCGAGAGTTAGTACAACCAGTAGCCCAGCTAAAATAATACCTTGGACTTTTGGGTCATAGAAATTTATAGGGTCCGATAATTTCTTCCCCGAACGGCTCCCTTTTTTTGCACTTGATGAGCTTTTTGCTAACGCCGTGGAAGATGTCTTTTCTACCGGGTGACCCATATTTAATTTGAAAACCATTTAGATAGTTATGAAAATCTGGTCATTGCAAGGGCTGGTATGGATTAAGTTTATTTTAAACGGTATAAGGTTTTTAACGGATACATTTTGTGATTGAAATACAAAAGTCAAAATATGTGACAGAATATTTAATCAGATAGACAATGGCGAATGAAGTATGGCGCTGTGGCAAAATAAGTTTATAGTACTACTGATTAGGTACTGATGATAATATATTGTGAATTGGTACAATATTAAAGTTCCTACTCCATTCATATCCGCATATTAAAGGTAATTTGGAATTTTGTGTGAACATAATTAATATGACCTAAACAAACAAATGGAACTTTAATTTGAGTGCTCTAGGTGTACCGGAATCTCATGGCAAATAGGCAAATAAAAATTTCGATCTTTACAAAATCGTTAAAGAAAATTATAGTAAAATTATATTAAGTATTTGTCCTAAACCAAGTGCGTGTCGTAATCATCTTCCAACTTGATGAATATTTTTCATTACCTATGGGTAATATAATTTTTTAAAAACCGAGAATGAGTTTTTGGGTCTAAACGCAAATGAAATGTATAAATATATAATTTCAAATATATCTACAGCATTCGCTAAATACATTTTCAGGTCAGGTGTCAGGTGTCAAAATGTAGAAAATTTAACTTGTCAACGTCTTGCTTGCAAAGTAAAGTGACAATTAACAATAACTATTACAGGATTTTCAAGACTGTTAAAATTGAAATCATGAAAACTGTGAAGTGAAACACCGAAGTCCGAAACCTTACAATTACAAATTTTAAATACATAATATACTTTTTTGTTACTTATAATAATATTGTGATTTAAAAGCAGTTAAATATTAATTTTAAAGATTAGTTCAAAATAGTGAACCAAGTGGTTACTTTTTTGTGGTTATTTTGCAGTATATTCGTCGTTGCATAGTGAACTATGGTTACGGATACCATTACCACCCCTCCTCCAGTAACTTGGGCGCAAAGGAAAACATGTGTATTTGTTGTTTTCAATGTTGAATGTGAAAAACCTGATATCAAAATAGAAAATAGGTTAATCTCATTCAAAGGCTTATGTGGCCCGGAACAGAAGTTAAACGAGGTGGAATTATCACTTTTTGATGAAATAGACCCTGAAAAAAGTATTCAAGTTAACAAAGGAAGATTCATTGAGCTTGTTCTTGCCAAGGTTAATTCTGATGCTGCATTTTGGCCTGCCTTAACAAGTGATAAGAAAAAACATCATTGGCTTAAAGTTGATTTCCAAAGATGGCAAGATGAAGATGAGAGTGAAGATGATACAGATTGGGAAGGCATGAATCAGGCAACTGATGATATGGGTGCCTCATATAATTCTACTTCTTCAGAAGATGAAGATTAAGCCATAAAATAACTCATAACATAACATTCTCAGTCTTAAGCTAGTCTGAATATAGATATACAGTAGAACCTCTATAAGTCGAACATCAAGGGAGACGCCAAAAAATTCGAGTTATAGAGTTTTCAACTTATGGAGGATTTCGACTTAGGCGGATTTTGATTCGACATAAAGAGTTTGAGGTTTATTCTCATAAATTTAATTTTTCAGCAAGATTCAAAGTTTTTAGTTTACGTTTCACAGCACTCATGTTAACTGTTGTACTAATTGATGTGTATTGCAGTAGAACCAAACTACTTCTGACAGTATTTAAGTCAAAAACAAATGCTGGCTTAGCTAAATTTCAAAGGGAATCAAAATTGAACACCTGACACAAAGCAAGCAAACACGTGTTTCCATGAGTCATAAATTTATTATTGTATACTCCTAAAATGTTTTCTAAGAAACAATAGTGTACTCACATTGTCGGCAAGTTCTTAAAGTCGGTAACTTATTTTTGTTCGAACAATAGAGATAATAAATTCCAAATGATCAAGTTGTAAAGGTTGTAAAATAAAACGTTCCTATGTTCGAGATACAGAGGTCAAATTTAATTTTTCGAGTTATAAAGTGAAAATATGTACCAAAATGGCTTGGAGGGACTCGGTGATTATTTCGATTAACAGAGGGTCAAGATTTCAAGTAATGGAGGTTTTGGTGTTTTAAGGGAAGGGAACAAAACATTTTTTCGAGATTTGGAGGTTTTTGACTTATCGAGGTTCGACTTAACGAGGTTCTACTGTATAATCATCAGTTAGCACTAGTAGTTTGTATCAGGTTTGAACATTTTGATAAGTCCATTTTAAACCAATAAAATTATTTAGATTTTAATGTACTTTAAAATATGCAACATGGTATGTAGAGTAACAAAGATTCATGGACTTAGTCATTAATTCACCTTATAATAAATGCTAATGCGAGTTGTGATGTAAAATAATAAGTGGACTTATCAACTACCTGATACAATATAAATATACACTTTATACATTCCTAATTCCTATAGAATTGCTAGCCTATAGATTAATCCCCTTTATTTATACAATAGTTAAGTACCTGTCTCTTTTTACAAAATTTTAAAGAGGCAAAAAATTTTTAACTAATTTAGTTGTATGAATATTGGGCTATTGTGCAACTCACAACTTGAGCGATTGAAACTGTTAGAAGTCCGGTACTCTAGTGGATCAACAGTGTGTGTAAGGCTTGGAAAGCTGTTTGCCGATTGCAATTATTTTATATTGAAATGTAAAGAAACAGTTGCAATTTGTAGTCACGAAGCATTGCAGCGTATAAAATATATTTGTAATTTACTAGCTAACTTTTCTTTATGTAATATTTATATTAACTATTTTATAGGAATTCTTTGAATAGCAGAGAAAAAGCATTTTATGTTCCCAAAGATGTTAAGCTTTTTAATGCCTATATGGAGGATATAATATGAAGTGCAATGTTAAAGAATGCTATGGGGTGTTGTAGTGAAGGCAGGATAACAGTATTAAAATATGTAATATTAAATAGTGTTTTATAAATCTGTTTTTTATTTAAAAATAGTGGCTGAATAAGTACTTAAAAAAAAAAATCAGTGGCGCTACAACCTCTTTAGGTCTTGGCCTCAGATTTCTGAATCTGTGTCATGATTATTTTTAAATCTAATAGACAAGTAGGTTTAGCCTCCAGTGCCTGTCACACGCCGTCGACTTTTTGGGTCTAAGACATGTCGGTTTCCTCACGATGTTTTCCTTCACCGTTCGAGCAAATGTTAAATGCGCATATAGAAAGAAAGTCCATTGGTGCACAGCCGGGGATCGAACCAACGACCTCAGGTATGAGAGTCGCACGCTGAAGTACTTAATAAAACAAATAATGCTTAAGACACAGGTAATGATTTGTGACTTAGTGCTAAGTATGTACGTTTGTAAAAATTGTGTTTATATTTTGCGCAGTATTGACTGAACAACAGATAAATACATTTAGTACTACGTCAAAAATGTATTGGATTTAAACATACGGAATTGACTTGGCTTTCGACCCCTGCGCTGGAAATATGTACGGCGTTTACGGGTAAAGTATCTGTATATGTGTACAAAAGGAATTACACAAATGCCGTACAATAATAAATGACCTATATTGCTTCTGCAATTATCGTCGAATTAAAAATTTGCACCGACCAGCACCACCACTTAAGTACGGCACTAGGTTTTTCGACATTTATTTTTAATCATCTATACAATATAACAAAGCCGTACATTAATAATTAGTCGTTATTCCTCATCTGTACCTGAGAAATTCCATTCATTTAACATTCGCTAGAACGGTGAAGGAAGACATCGCGAGGAAACCGGCTTGTCTTAGATCCAAAATGTCGACGGCGTGTCAGGCACAGGAGGCTGATCACCTACTAGCCTATTAGATTTACAAATGATCATGAAACAGATACAGAAAACCTCAGGGATGAGAGTCGCACGCTGAAGTCAAAATATATAATTATCTTTATATATATAATTCTTCTGTGAGTGTGTATGTCACTGAACTTCTCTCAAACGACTGGACCGATTTTGATGAAATTTTTTGTGTGTGTTCAAGGGGATCTGGGAATGGTTTAGATTCACAAATCAGCCCGGCAGGTGGCGCTGCAGTCGGTACTTTCATACTTTAATATCCTAATAGCTTGAAATATCATGCAGGACAACGTCTGTGGGGTCCACTAGTTTCTGTATAAAATTTTAAGTGTGTGTATCTTTTGTAAATATGATTGTTTCAAGGAATAAATTATGCCTCATTATTATTACTAAAAGCACCCCGTTGAGCCTCGAAAAACAGGGCATGGACTGGCATCATATACTGGGCAGGCCCCAGTGGCTAAGGTCCAAGAAGTTCTAAATATTTTTAGCGGTTTTTCCATAATTCAACACATAATTCTTTGTTTTATCTTGTAATATTTTTACTTGTTTTTCAACGTATACAAAAGACATTTACACTGTGTTTTAGTGCCAATCATGGTTATATTATCAATAAAATCTCATTATTAAAAATATCTCATTATATAAATAAAATAGTTAAAGAATAAATAATTATCGGGTACCAAGTAGAAACAAACATATGGCTCAGTTTCTTTGTTATTTCGATCTGAGTAGATAAAGATTAAAGACATCGTGACCGTCAGGTTGGCTGACCAAATTTGATATCGCAATCAAACTATACGCTATATTTCTCTACCAATTTGATACTATTTGCTACCTTCGAAGACGCATTTGCTACCTCTGCATTAAAGAACATAATAAAGAAATACGTGGCCGGCCATTCTGACGTCAGGTTGGCTGACCACTATCATTTAATTGGGTTCTAAGAATCTTTAAGTGATAGCGTTTTTATACAAATTTACTACCTGAGTAAACAAACTTTTTTTTATTATTAATATAGCCATGAGGGGGTCTTAAAACGCCTACAAAAAAGGATGAGCAAGAGTTCGGCACATATAACTTATCACAGCATTGCAGGCGCTAAATAATAGGTAATACTCTAATAATTATTCCAACTTTGAAGAAGATATCTTTCTTATTGTAAAAGTTAGGTGAAATGTATGCGTCATAAAAATACAGGCACAAATAAAAACACAAAATTATAAAGATTAAAATTTATTCATGAGTTCTCTATGGCAATCATTCTCTAGGCATTATAATTATTAAGTTATTATTCTAATAGATAATAAATAAAAAACATTGTTGGTCGCTTATAATAATTACTTTAATACTTCAACGCCCCGTTTACATAACGGATCGATATTTTTCCAATTGGATAGAAAAATGCGGGATTCCTAATTTGTTATCAGGTATATAATAATAACTACATATCTATTTTAAAAGCCGCCTAGTATATACAACACAATTTATTTTCGATTTCATCCATGTAACTTATATTATCTTAATAATTAATCACAATATTAGCCCGTTTCCAAAGATTTTTCAAGTTTTTGTTTTTTTTTTGTAATATTATGGCAACAGCTTCAACTTTATGCCAGATTCAAGTAAAAATTTTTCAAGTTCCAACTTTGAAGAGTGAACTGTCACAGACAAAAGGCAGAGTAAATTCACCTTCAGCCTTGTCTATGAATCTTAGCTAAAAATGAAGAATTGTCTCTGTGTCAATGTCGTTTGTAAGCCCTAGACAAAATGACTTTACAGCAGGCGTGACCCTAATCAAATTATTACGAATTTCTCACACCGTATTGTCACGACCATTGAAGAGTGGTTCGTCTCAAGAGGCAGATTGATCTAATTTTTTTTTAAAGTTTTACATGTAAAGTTTGGTCATATGTACAGAAAGTGTAAATAAGATGGTTTGTTTATCTGGTACTGCGAGTATTTGAATAAAGAAAATATTTTTCAAAAGGGTCTAAAGATAAAGGTAATGATAATGTCGGATATATTAATATATTAAACGAAAAATGGATGAAGATATCTTTTATCTATATTGTATATAGAACCGATCGAAACTTTGAAAAAACTTTGGATACGGGATCCTAAGCCCGTATTCTAGATAGACATTGATGAAACTTAAATCTAAACAAGCTGCCCTTTTTTAACATGAAGACAATGACCAAGATAAGATTGTGACTTGAGATGTGCGAATTAGAATACGGGCTATAGATCCTTATATTCTTCTAACACTATGTACTTAATATATGTTCAAGCAAACTGTACAACGTCATAAAATTATCCTATTCTATGGTCTAGTATGAGTTGACAATTTACATAAAAGTTTTCTAAAATCTTGAAAAACATGGTGTCATTTGTCTAGTGTACATTTAGTTAGTGAAGATTTAATTATTAAGAAAATTATATTGATTAATATAAAATAATGCAATAATTTGCCGAGACGCAAATTAATTTGAATTTAATTGCTTAAGATATCGATACATTTAAATACAATAAAAGAAACAACGTGGTAAAGAGTAAAAATGTCTCTAAATCCAACCAAATAACAGTCAATTAATAAAAGCGCGCGAAACAAGATCCGCCATGTTTTTCTTTTTAAACTCTTTACTTTTTGGCATTAAACTGAAGGATTCGAGGTTATAAAAACTTCAAAAAAAAAGGTTTTTCTATCAACTCATACTAAACATGGCAACAATATGCAGTTAACATTCAAGAATAAGTACCTATTCTATAACTCCACCACTGTTTAGGAATGTGTTCTTTGCTATTTCGAATAATTGAGCGGACATTTTGTCACTGGTTTCTTTAACCATTTTTGCAAAATGTCCTTCGGGGTTGCACAATAGTTTGTACGGATAGTCAAATTCTACAAGTCGTCCTGCGTCCATCACCATGACGCGGTCGGAGTCCATTATGGTATTAAGTCGATGAGCGACAGTTAATACTGTGCAGTCTGCGAACTTTTTCCTAATCGTCTTCTGTATGAATTCGTCGGTCCTAAACAAAAAAGGTTTTACGTTAATGTTGTTGTAGCTTGGTTAGACAAGATGCTTTAATAGTAGTGTATGTAGAAAGTCGAAAACTAAATTTGAATGAAAATTTGTCGACACGAACTGTCATTTCCATACAAATTTAGTTTTCTACTTTCTACATACACTACTGTTAAGGCATTTTGTCTAAGCCCCCTGGAGTCGGGATTCGGTATTTATGTCAAAATTACAAATGGAAGTCAAGTCATTTGAGTGGTTACTACGCCAATAGATGATGCTTTGCATAATTTTAAGCTTAAAATATTTTTAAGTATGTCTTGACCGTTTCCTTAACCAGACCAATCAAGGCGTACGATACATTTAAACTTTTTTTAAATCTTCACAAGAGCCTCTATACCTTATAACAGCGAGGGAAAAATAGGTAAAGGAGGCAAACAAGAAGGGGTCTCGCAAGCAATTGCGCCCTGGCTCGGCAAGAATATTATCGCCGGGGCCTATCTCGCGCAACACAAATGAGATGTGATTTTATTAAGCACAACTATCTTTTTAGTAAAATACAGGTTTATAGGGCACATTTTTATAGGGCTGATTGTTCATCTGTCTGAATCCTGTACTAATAAACAAATTATTTGTTTTAGAAGAAAATATGAGATGGAATAAAGTACATGGACACTATGGCAAAGGGAGTATACAAAAGAAACCTTCTAACAGCGATACTGACAACATGAATAATGAGTTTGTATTCTGCGCGATCTCATTGCGAGAGAGCTCTTCCTTTTAATAATACGCTCTTTACTTGAAAACCCTTAGTCGCATTGATTCGGAAATACGTCAGTGAATCTAACTTACTTTGGATCAACATTAGCTGTAGCCTCGTCGAGTACGAGGATTCTGTTCCCTCGCAAAATGGCTCGCGCGAGGCAAACCAATTGTCTCTGACCGAGTGAGAAGTTCGATCCACCTTCTGACACCTTGAAGTCCAATGATGGAATTGCAGCTTTCAGGTCAACCTTAAATTGTCAATTATATATTTGTTATTGAAAAATAAGAAATTAAAAAATAACTATACAGTAATAACACCAATTTGTACAATTGGATATAATTTATACACGAATATTATTATGAGTCTATATAATTATTTTATTTTATATTGGCGTGAAGCGTGCAGTTCGAGGTCCAACTTTTCACCTAAGATTCATAAAAGGGGAATTATATATTAATTTAAATAGTAATAATAAAGTGTTTATTGATTAACAATTCAATATGTGTAAGATTTGGGAACCGTGTTAAGTAAAAAATACGTGTGTCCGGGTTCCCAGATCTCCTATACTTCAAAGTAATTTAAAAAAAAAATTGTATTATAAGTTTGATTTTTTTTAACTTTTTACGATATCTTCTCCCAATTTATTTATAAAATACATAACGTACGCCTTACACGCATGAGTGTATGAGTGAGTGTTAGGTCTCAGGAGCAACTCAAACTCAAAATATCTATTGAGCAGCCTATTTAATTTATTATAGGTAAATCAATTAAATGTAGAATAATAAAAACTGTGAAATAATATGTCAAATTATTCTCAATTTCTGACAGTGAGAAATACATGATTCTAAGATTTGTAACTGGAAATTGTATCAAATTTAGTTTGATACAGTTTACACGAATACTATTTGGAAACGACCGCAATGTTCCAAATACTTCTCACGTTTTACGTTCACTATTTAACTTTGCGTTGGAACAGTGTTGGCCTAGTGGCTTCAGTGTGCGACTCTCATCCCTGAGGTCGTAGGTTCGATCCCCGGCTGTGTACCAATGGACTTTCTTTCTATGTGCGCATTTAACATTCGTTCGAACGGTAAAGGAAAACATCGTGAGGAAACCGGCTTGCCTTAGATCCAAAAAGTCGATGGCGTGTGTCAGGCACAGGAGGCTGATCACCTACTTGCCTATAAGATTGAAAAATGACCATGAAACAGATTCAGAAATCTGAGGCCCAGACCTAAAGAGGTTGTAGTGCAACTGATTTTTTAAATTTAACTGTGCGTATATCTAAGAAAGATTCAAACTTACAGCTTCCAAAGCCCGCCATAAACGCTCATCATCGTAACAATTGAATGGATCCAAGTTGTATCGAATCGTTGCCGAAAACAGAACTGGTTCTTGAGGGATGATAGAAATTTTGGATCGCAGCTCCTATAACAATTAATAACAAATATTAGATCATACATTGAACAATTTTTAGATGGGTGTACAGCAAGGTACAATTCGTGGTCCCACTTTTCACCTAAGATTCATAAAAGGGGAATATTCATTATCAAATGATTCTCAGTTTTGGCAATAAGGAGAAATAGATGATTTGATTGAAAAATATTTTGCCTACAAATTTTAGTTTTTTAATTCCATATTAAAATATTTTTACAGCGAATTAACTCTTAACTACAATTAAAATTGCATGAAAAATATTACATAAAAAGTCACGCTATTATTTATCTGTATTTAGAGGGGAGCCAGGGGAATTCAGAGACAATTTTAAATGTGAACCTGTCATAATCCTATTACTATTTGACAGTTGGGTTACGTCATATGTACTTGAAAAAGACGTGCACGTTTGCTTTATATCCAAACGAGGTTCGGATCGTATTCGAAATTAAAAACGAAAATATAAACATTTCTTAAATTTAAAATGATAAAAAATCATTTATTGTTTATACAGGCAACCTAGTTTACGGGGTGCCTATAAAGGGCATCGATTTTGGCGGCTACGTCACCGGCCTTTGAGGGAGGATATGCTCTCATTTTTAGAGGTTCGAGAAAAGACCTCCATCGATCTCACTGTTCGCTAGTTCGCAAAAGAAAATGCCTAGTGAAGCCATCAAGGTGATGCGGTTGAAGTCTGGAGTTAATACGGTCGGTACGGTGATGTAAACTTTGTAGAAAAAGTTTGTTACGAATATATATATTTAAAGGATCTTTATGTAATAATTAGATACATGTATCGATATACATTATAAATATGTTGAGTATAAATACCTGCAGGGCTAAGTTTCCAGTGTCCACGTCATCGATTAAAATTTCGCCTTCAACAATCGCAAGGCGGAACAAAGATGATATCAAAGACGATTTACCAGCACCCGTTCGTCCAACGATGCCCACCTAAAACATTATTTTTTAATTTATTACATGACCATGGATACAAGTCTTTTAGCCGGAATGCAAATTTGACTTTGCTAGTCTCAAATAAGATGGCTACAGTCCATAGATTGACTCCGATCTATATACTGTAACAATCTTTTTTTGTTAGTTTATTTTCTTCTTAAATTTGACCACGTTAAATCTGGCCAAGTTACGTGACCTAGTTAGACAAAACATACTAGCAAATTGCCTTGTCACAACTATGGAACCTTGTCACATTAAGAATGGACACTTAAAAAATACCGATTTCGAAGAAATTAAAGCAATGATTAATTCAAATGATGACGAAGAAGGAAGAATTAATTTGAATGAATAATTTTATTGCAGGCTCAAGACGCTAAAAGTCGATGGCCTGTGAGAAAAAAAGATATCTGAGGCCCAGTCCTAAAAGGTAGTGTTACTACTTTTTTTTCTTTTGAATAACAGGCTAAGTGAATAATTGATCTTACCTTCCAACCGCTCTCTAGTACCAAATTCAAATTCTTCAAAATTGGCAAATCTTCGGGTGTGTATTTCATGAAACAATTTCTAAATTGAATACGACCTCGAGATGGCCAGTCCTTTGGTGTTTCTTGTGCTGAAAATTGAAAAAAAAATATTCGTTGAAGTTTAAACATATTATAAACATAGGTCAGAATATGTTTATACTAAGTTTTTTTATCACGCATATCAAAAGAAAAAGAGCGGTAAACATTCGTTCCGTGGTACATAGAACAATTCGAACTATAATCTATATTGTGAATAATTCTTCGATATTGACATTGACATTATGAAGTAACATTTCAACTGAGTACTGACTAACTCTTTAACTGATACTACATTTGACACAACCTGATAACGATTTGACATAACTTAAAAGTTAAAACATGGATTTGAAAAGAAATTGAAATTTACGAAAGACAAATGAATATAATATATAAATAAAGGCAAAATTCTACGAAAGACAAATGAATTTAATATATACATAAAGGAAAAATTCTACGAAAGACTAGGTGGTATGGTTGAAAGACTATAGCCTGCGCCATGGGCGAAAATTAAAAAAAAAAAAAGTAACATTTCAAAAATATAGTCTTCATACTATTAAATGTAATAAATAGATTGTCATATGTATTTTTATATTACTACTAAATATAATATTATTATAACCTAAATGTTATTGTTCGTTAAAATAGTAATTTTAATTTCAAAGAACATGCAAATGGACATTAGGTCCAGCTTTGTATTAGACAAATAATGACTAGTGCGTTACCTAGCAACCAATGGATTGGAGGGAAAATATGGGATTATATAATAATGCATTGAACACGAAAGAATTTTAGATTTTTATTTTATAATTTTTAGCGTTTCGATTAGTGTTAGACTGCAATTGTGGTGTGACTTTTAATAATTAATTAATACGTAGTGATTTTGTTTTTTACCGACATTGCAATGCTGCCTGTAGTTGTTATATTTTTTAAGCGTCGTATTAAACTAACAAAAAAACTTTTTAACTTAAACAAGTTTTTTTTTATAATTCAATAGTTTGTTTATTCAAAATTAAACTTATTGTAATAGACGCAAGTTATGTTGAGTCTTTATTTAATTTGTCTATAGATTATATTAAAAAAACTCACTTCCTTTGTCCCATTGTGGTTCCCTCTCAATATGCGTGTATTGTAGAATTCGCTCAACACTTGTCATCTGTGATATAACTTCAGCGGTCTGACGGACACCAAATTGAAGCATTCCGGTTAGGATAAGGGTCTGTGATATTGCCAAACCCACGTTGCCAGAGAATATGGTTTCTGAAAAAAAAAACTCTTTGTTATATTTGATATTATTCTTTGTTACTAATAAGAATTTATTGTTATTTTTTGAATTAAGAGGGAATTTACAAGTCTTTGAAATTAGATACGTTTTGGCGTTGCCATGTTTGACACGCGTTGTTTTGTCTAGTGTTACCAGTTATATATAATATAAACACAAATCTACACTAATATTATAAAGAAGATAGATTTAATTGTTAGTTTATCTGTTAGCATTAAATAGGCTCCAAAATTTGAATCTTATTTTATCAATGATGAACATAGACTATAGAATATTTCTTATAAAAACTTCGACAATAACATAAGGTGTGGATACCAATAAAAATTTCATTCTATATTTTTTCATAGAAGACCTTAATATCTACAAAAACGTCGGCGATATTAATTCATTAAAAAAATATCCAGTCGTGTGAAGGCGGGTATTGTATATAATTTTAAACTAAACTTACTGCTGTCAATGACTAGGAACGCTACAATGACAATGGCCAAATAGATGACACAAATGAAATCCAACCAGAAGCCAAGCGTGACGCCACTCGCGAGATAACTACTCCATGTGGACGTGTGGATATCCTGGAAAGAAAATTAATAATTATCCAGTGGTTTAGACATGGGTCTTGACTTCAAATTGCTTTACTAAGTTGTCAAAGTTAAAGTTACAGTATGGCAAAGTACCTTTTTGAAGTTATACTTCTTTAGGCGCGTTATGAAAAATTGATGAGAGTGAAATTTTATGACGCGCGCGCACCGTGACACAAAATTAACAGAATGAAGTTAGTGGTGCATGTTGGCACGCACGCCGCCTCTGTTCACTGTGTATTTATATTTATAATATTTATCCACATGCTTTGAGTTTCTATATTTAAAACACGTGTTTTCATTTTGTTTTCATTATACAAGTGCGAATTTTATATATGCGTCTGAATAATAATCAGAAGTGATTTAAATTGAATATTTATATCAATACTAATTAATATTAGACAATATTTGTGAAAAAACTATGCTCATCAACCTTCCTAAGTGCTTCAATACAATTGAGGTTAACTATCCGTATGTATTATTAATAATGCCAAAGAAGTATAACTTCTTACGCGCGTACATAAGTAAACGCACCCCTTTTTTTCAATGTCTTTTTTTAGCGAATTGTCTTTTGACTGACATAATTTCGTAGCCTAAACAAATAAAATGCAACATGCTTTTATTAAAACATTAAGTCGTGATACGATACGTCAAAGTCAGTGAATCGAAAAGCCTCTGCTCGCCGCCATTGATTGATAACACGTTGATACGCGAAATTAGAGTATCAGCACTGAATAAATTCAAAGCTCTCGTTAAACGTAAATCCTAGTAATATAATACATGCGAAAGTTTGTGAGTATGGATGGATGTTTGTTAATACCACGTAAAAACTACTGAATGGATTCTAATGAAACTTTACAGTAATATAGCTTATACATCAGAGTAACACATAGGCTACAATTTATAAAGATATTGTGTGAATTGTCCAAAATATCAAGTAGGAAAAAATCTACCATCTGCGAGCTATTCTGGCGTGCGCTGCCAAAACCGCTAGAGCTATACATACGTAATGTATGATGGAAATGTTTATCTTAAATAGTCAATATCTTTAGTAGTTTTTTATCTACGCCACGCTAATATATACGTGACTTGTATAAATCTTATGTTTCCTTTTACATCACTATTTGCTGTCCATGTATTTGTAAGATTATCTTTTAAGTTTTTAGTCTGTTGTTAATATTTTTTTTTTGTATTACTTTAGATTAAGGTACTATGTATATATATTTTTTTTTTATATAACATTTGTTTCTGCACTTCTCGCACGAATCATGTTTCTTTTTTAGTTTTTTCTTTAACTAGGGTTGCCTGGAAGAGATCGCTTATTAGCGATAAGGCCGCCCGTTGCATCCCTTATAATTTTTTTTGTATTGTGTTTGATTTATTGTTTTTTGCAACGAAGTGTTAATAAATAAAATAAATAAATAATATAAGCTACTTGAAATACTAATCCTGCTCAGACGAACTCGCGGGCACTAGCTAGTTAATCAATAAAGCTTTTTATAAATTTCATGAATATTTAAATTATCCTAATCCTTGGAATTGATTTGTTCCAGTTCAAACAATTTGTATGAATTATTCTTGCCTGCTCTACGCCCTTGACTTGCGAACTGGTAGTAAATGTAAATTAAGAATCTTTAATATTTTTTCTGTTGACGTTCACAAGTGTACTTGTTTACCTATATGAATAAAGTTATTTTGAGTTTGAACATGTAGTTGGCAGCACACAAATACTAAACGGCAACTCGTAAGGATTCCCACTAGAACAAACTACAAATACCCCTAAAGTTTTTGTTGTACACTCGGTATGAGGTAATATCAAATATGCATCAAAAATATATTTAAATAGTATATAATATCGATCTTGGAGTATTATAGCATCATAAACTCAAAATAACTTTATTCATATAGGTAACCAAGTACACTTATGAACGTCAACAGAGAATATGTTAAATTGATTCTAAATTTACTAGTCAAGAGCAAGAAACAAGTATATTTCAGTTATAGCCACACTTTGAGATTGTATTTGGTTTAGTTTGATCTAGGCTTTATATAAATTTGGGGGGCAAACCCTCAAGTTGGCATCACTGGTCACTGCGCACCCATATTTATAATATCGGCGCAGCTCGCGAAGCGTATTCCATCTTTCATTCACGGAAATCATGAAACTAAACTAAAATTAAATGTTAATCCACAGCACGCGTCGTTTACATAATATTTTTGAAGTTATACTTCTTTAGGCGCGTTATGAAAAATTGGTGAGAGTGAAATTTTACGATGCGCGCGCACCGTGACACAAAATTATCAGTATGAAGTTTTTAAACCAGCCGGGCGCCGAGCGTGCGCGAGCGAGATGGGAATAAGACAATCTACAAGTAAAAAGAAATATAACATACGTGAAGTTAGCAGCTATGCCAAGAATTTTGAATAACCATAATGAAGGAAGGAGGATAAGGAGTTTTAATTATTTTTTCAAAGAAATTAAGCAATGCTTTTTCACAAAGACCTATTGTTACTTAGGTAAAAGGTATGTTTCATATACCTAGTTATTAAATAGAATTAATAATAAAATAATAATAATAATTAATTAATAATCGAATAATATACTAAATATTAATATTATTAAATTTTTAACGTTAAATATTTATAATTAATTATTTAATATTTAAAAAAAAATAAAGAAAGCCAAAGAAGTATAACTTCTTACGCGCGTACATAAGTACACGCACCCTTTTTTTTTAAAGGCACACACTAACGAAACACATACAAACACTTACAGGGAACACATTACATAGAAGACAAGATACATGCATGTGCATCAATAACAAGTGTGCACAACATTTAAAGGGAAACATTACAAAAATATTTTTATAAATTATTATTATTATTCGTAAAATAAACTAACAAATAAGTTATTATCTGACCACGCAACCTACAGTAAATAATAAAATAATAAAGTGTTTAATAACACTTCTTACATAATACTAATTGTTTTCGTGTTTGACCCATTCGCTAATTCAAATGGTTTTCTTTTCATACTAGGCAAGTGATAAATGTTCTTCCATTCTTTCAATTGCTTACCTGGAACCTATCGAATTCTTGTATCAGCCTTTGTTGAGCGCCTGATGACCTGATGGTACTGATACCGTTCAGGGTAGCTGACATGTGAGAGAATACTGGACTACGTGCTGAAAAGAGAATTATATTATAACTAGCTGACCTGGCAAACGTCGTTTTTCCATGTATATGTCACCGTAAAATTGTAAAAACCGTTAGATTTTAATCTATCACGCGAGATTGTAAACTGTCGAAAGATTGTGAACCTCAACAAACTGCTTACAAATTAACGTATTATTATTCGGTAGTTATATGAAATTGTTGGGAAGTAAAATTAATCTGTAATTGACCAAAGAAGTTTAAATGATAACTAAGTTAGTGTAGTACAATCTACCGAATAATAATACGTTAAATTGTAAGCAGTACGCTGAGGTTCACAATCTTTCGACAGTTTATAATCTCGCGAGATAGATTACAATCTAACGGTGTTTACAATTTTACGTTAACATATATCTATCATTTATAGTAAAAAATAGGGGTTGATCGTAGAGGGGTGAAAATTAGAGATTGTATGTATTTTTTAATGCTGTATCATAATCAAATAATCTAGAAATTAAAAAAAAATTAGGAGTGGACTACCCTTAACATTTAGGGGGATGAAAAATAGATGTTGTCCGATTCTCAGACATACCCAACATGCACACAAAATTTCATGAGAATCGGTCAAGCCGTTTCGAAGGAGTTTAACTACAAACACCGCGACACGAGAATTTTATATATTAGATAAGTGAAGAAAAGTCAATATTTAGTTATTAATATTAGTGCTAGTATTGAGGTCAAATTTGTCTCAGAAACTTCGTTTCTCCTTAATGTGATTTTACTTAGCCTACCTTTTTAGTACCAACATGGAACATTATGCTATGCTACCCCAGAGACTGTTCGGTTTTCCGGAATGTAAACTTTTAAGGTTTTTCTGTGAATTGTTCTCTATATAAACCTTAGAGTTCAATTCATAAGTTTTTAAGTAACAAATAAAAAAGGAGTTGATTGTAAAGGACGGAAAATTAAGGACTGTATGTATTTTTGTATTGTGTCATAAAAATATAAAAACAAAAAATGTTGGCTAAAAATAAAATAAAAGATTGTTCTTAATTTCGTATGATGAACCAAGTCACAATCTTGGGCGCTGTCGGATCAAAAATTTGATAATTGACGTTCTAATCCAGTCTTAGTTTCATCAAAATCGGTTCAGTGGTTTTTGAGATATGTTTTTTTTTTTTTTTTGACAATTCACATCAATTGACCTAGTCCCATGCTAAGCTGGTGAAGCTTGTGTTATGGGTACTAGGCAACGGATATACATACATATTATAAATAGACATATAAATACGTATTTAAACACCCAAGTCCTAAGCACAATACCAAATGCTCATCACATCGATATTTGTCTCAGCCGGGGATCGAACCCGGGACCCGTGGATTCGCAGTCAGGGGTACTAACCACTAGACCAATGAGCCGCCGCCGTTTTAATTCAAATATTAGTTAATATACTGACTTGTCCCTTCCAATCGCTTAATAGACTGCGCCGACTTCAAATAGATTTGCAGAATAGTATAGAAGAGAAGGAGAATGATTGTGGTTGGCAGAAGCGTCCAGACCAGTGCAGCAGCATTCAAAGCCAATATACTGAACATCACGAGGTAGATTTGAATGCACTCCAAAAGGAAACGTGGTAACAACTCGTCTAAAGCACCGATGTCCTTTGAGAAACGGTTGAGGATTCGTCCTGAAATAAAGAGGAATATATTAATATATGAGCAGTGTTGGCCTAGTGGCTTCAGCGTGCGACTCTCATCCCTGACGTCGTAGGTTCGATCCCCGGCTGTGCATCAATGAACTTTCTTACTATGTGCGCATTTAATATTCGCTCGAACGGTGAAGGAAAACATCGTGAGGTAACCGGCTTAGACCCAAAGTACGGAGGCATGTGTCAGGTACAGGCTGATCACCTACTTGCATATTGACAAATCATGAAACAGATACAAAAACTTGAGCCCCAGACCTAAAAAGGTTGTAATGCCACTGATTGATATGTAATTAGCGGGGGTTCGAATCCACGACCTCAGGGTATATATCATCATCACACTCCACAATATACGCATCTTACTCGAATACACTTAAAATGATCGAGATACAATAAAATAAATAAATAATAAATAATCACAAGAAAATGTAAATAAAATATCTAGGTTATTTTGGAAATTCGTAAATATCGACTCGAAGGACCAAAACGTACGTAGCAAGTAACATAATAAAAACCATTTCCATTTAACAAGAGAATGATGGCAATGCTTGATGGCAATACTAAATGCTTGGTTAAGGGAGGCAGGTGACTGGATATTCTTAGTCCTAACTCCCAAGTGATTTTACAATCTCGGCGATTGTATTAGTAAATAATGCGGGCATACATGCAGTAAAGTGGTAGTTTAATTTAAAATACCTGATGAATTAGTGTCAAAGAACCGCATGACACCACGCAGCATGGAATGGAACATGTCGTTGTGAAGGTTTCTTGATGATGTCATGCACACTTTGAAGAACATGAACGCTCTGGCCGTTATGAAGAAGATGCAGCAAATTATCAATGCCGTGTAAATATATAGGTACTGTGAGGTGTCCAAAGGTCCTATGTAAGCGTGGATGTCCAGATCTGAAATTTTTATAAGTTTAAAGTCAAAAATATACTTAAAAAAATGTATGCGTGTACTAGTCTACACACGTAAGAAGTGAAACTTCTTTATGACCTTATTTTACGAAAAGTGATCTACTATTTGCAACTTTACAGAAATTGGTTAAATTAAGTTAAATTAGATAAAGTTTAACAAAAGGCTTTTATTATTATAGACATGAAAACAAATAATACAATTATTTCATTCTACCTTATTACTACTAAAGATTATTACAGAATTTCATTAATTGTAATAGAATTATTACTATCATTGTTATAGTTTTTATATATTTTTGTTATTAATTTAAATTTTATACATTTTATGAACGCACTACACGGTTTTTGACATAAATAAGAATGATTTAAAAGCATAATTTTTATTTATAGTTATAAAGTTTATAATAAGTTAAATTAAATACTGCAAAATTTATTAAATATAACGGGAAAAAAATTATCCAATATAAATAAAAGTACGTTGCGGTAAGCCTGAAGTTAAATTTAAGAGGTAGGCAAACTTCACAAAAAACATATCTTGAAACTAATAAATAAACTGGATCCGAAATCGCAGGACAAGAAAAAGATGGCGCGTAACGGAAAAATGTAACGACGTCACGTGACGTAAATTTTTTTCCAACGCCGATAAAGAAGTTTCACTTCAAAAATATATAGTATACGTTCATGAATTTCGCTGTCAGTGAATTTTCAGTTTTCTATCAAAATAAAAAATAAGTGTGTTGTTAAAGTTGATTTTCGTTTAAATACAATGTAAGCAGATGAATAGTAAAATATATCTGTATCGGAAAAATGATATATTTTTCATATATTACATTTAAATTTTTATTTATATATCTAACTTTAAAATTAAATTTTTGTATTAATAAAAAAATTACTCACTTGGTTCAGCTTCGATTCCTGTGAAATAACTCGTGAAAGTAAAGGTGCTGTTTGGTGGTACCACGACGGTGGAGTAGTCATTGGTTCCATTCGACTCTCTTTCTTTTTGGCGCGTCACTTCGTTTGTCCTGAAAATGTTTACTTCGAGTTAGTCACAATAAAGATGGCGCAGTCTCATTTGTGTATAATATGATTTTAACTTTAATTATTTCCATAAATTAATGGTTTTTTTTATGGCTCTGGCACGGTTTTTGCATTAGCCAGCGTCAAGTATGAGATTTTTATCATTCGTGTTTTTTGCCTTAGAAATTCGACCATGTCCTCCATGTACGGTTTAAGCACTCGCCCGGTACCGCACAACCCTCCCAAAGGCCGAGAACAAATTTAAATTAAATTAAAACTTGCCCTCGAACCGGGAATCGAACCCGGTACCCCTCACCTAGCTGCCACTTAATAAGACCGCTAGGCTATGAGGCCCCTTAAATTAATGTTTCGGAGCTTTACAACTGTCAATTGTCATAGTGACTATCCTCAAGTTGATAGATATCAATTTAATCGACAAATTTAAGAAATGCATCGAAAAGTATTTGCAATAATGCGCTGAATCTAATCTTGTATCTGGTAATTCGAAATATTAAGTTTATTTATCTATATTCTTTTTATAGCTATGGTTGTGGCAGTGTTCGCATTAATAGCATAGTCTGTGCATCCATATTATATAGGTATGTTATCTAAAGCTGGCGGCTTCAACACATTTACACTTTGTGCTTGTGTAGTGTCTGTGAATAAGCGCGAGACGTGATGTCAAACTGAAATACAATCACAAATACATCACGAAAAGACTGTCCGTCTCTCTCGCGCTCGGTCAAGCTTATGAGTATAAAAGAGACAGTTATTGTTTTTCTTTTGCTACTGTTTATGTTGATCTTTATTTTTTTATATTATTATTATTTTATACATGTTTATCTTTTTTCAAACATTACCAGGGCAATCTAGTGAAATGGTGCACAATGTTTTTAATTATTTTAAGCATCTTAATAAAAACAGTTTAGCGAAAAAAATTTATATTTAATTTGACATCAGATGCGACTGAGGTTTCTAAGAGGAGTATTGAAAGAATAGTTAGTGAAGTAAAAGTGAAGTGTGTTGAACTAGATGGAGCTTATGTCGAAAAATGAAAAATTATTTACACAAACTACTCTTATACGTTCTTGGTCTGGCTTAAAACTTTTGGATCCACCCTCGTATGCAAATAATATTTATATGTATTTGACACATTTTTATTTATTTACAACCCACCCAACCTTACTAAAACCTGAGTAGACTAAAATATATAGCTTGGCAAAAAAGTAATATTTTTAAACATACTGTATAGTGAAATTGCATTAGTGTGAGTACTGTGAACGCGCCAGCTTTCGATAACCGACCTATACCTTCAGAAAGTATGATATGTACTAAACTCTCTTACCAAACTGTCACCCAGTAGTCGCAAAACGTTGCTGACAATTGACCAATCAGCAGAAGGATAACCATGAAGAGGAGTCTGCCTGTTTTGCCACCAGCTCGAAGGTAGGCCCCGTACACCTGCCAACCCATCGAACCAGATTCTCTTTCTTCCTCTTCCATCTCTTGCGCTGGCATTTCGGTGGTAGACTCAGCCAAAGATGGCCGTCTTGTTGTTGATAACTAAAGGGAAACATTGTAAAACAAATAAAATTATATATCTAATATTGTATACATTAAAATGTGACATTTGGAAAAATACGTAAAATAGGTTTATATAGGAATAATTGCGTAATATTTACTTTAAAAGGGAGTTATGTAACTTAACTAATTAATATAGTAAATTTAATTAAATTAATTAATTTAGTAAATTATATATATTTTAGTAAACAAGCGTAAACCAAATGTTAGCATTTGGGAAAAATCAGTTGAGATTTGGATAAATACGTAAAATAGGTTTATATAGGAATAATTGCGTAATATTTACTTTAAAAGGGAGTTATGTAACTTAACATTATTTAAGTTACATATATATATTTTATTAAATTAAATATATTTTAGTAAACAAGCGTAAACCAAATGTTAGTAATCAACGCACACTTGAAGTCAAAATGAGCCCTTTAGTTTTTCCCACACTCATAAATCTAACATATAAAATTCTCATGTCGCGGTGTTTGTGGTTAAACTCCTCCGAAACGGCTCGACTGATTCTCATGGATTTTTGTGTGCATATTGGGTATGTCTGAGAATCGGACAACATCTATTTTTCATCCCCCTAAATGTTAAGGGTAGTCCGTCCACCTCTAAATTTTTTTTTTTTAGATATTTTTTTCTGTTTTTATTTTTTTATGATACACCATTAAAAGATACATACAACCCCTAACTTTAACCCCTCTACAATTAACCCCTATTTTTTTATTTTAAATGATATACATGGCAAAACGACGTTTGCCCGGTCAGCTAGTTGTAATATAACATTCTCGTTTCCGATAATATCCAATAGGTCGACTACACTTATATTGAAGTGTCACTTACGGTGCGTACAGACTATATAACATAACATGTTATACAACATTGCTATACAACATGTTTCAGATAATGTGGACACTGAATGTTATAAAACATGTTATTATAACATGTTAACCCAGCATCTACGTTTTTTTGTTTTTCTTTTGTTATTTAAAATGGTTATATTGCATTGTGATTCTAATGTGTACAGTATTGTTTAATGTTATAATGTTGAATAACAAGGTTACATAATGTGGACGTGTTCTAAAACACAAGTTATATAACATGTTACATAGTCCGTACGCACCCTTAGATTTAAGAACCCTTATAAACAAAGTTAGTTTTTGGTTAATCCAGCGTCGCAACCCCACTATCCCTAATTTTATGTTAATTATAAACTCATGTATTAAACGACAACAGTTGACACCTATCTTCAAACAAAGTGTTTTATTTATTTGAACATCCCCCAACGACTGCCACCGAACTTAACTAAGGTTAATACAATTTCCCTAAAAACGCATATTGTTCAATTTTCTTGCACTCCAAAACGTGTTACCTTGTCACGTATGTGACAGATGACATCTACAGGTAAAGTAGACTGTCCTGAGTTACTAAGGTGTGTCTCCGAGTGTATAATAGGAGGCTAAAAAATATCAACATTTTTTTTTTTTAAGACAATTCACACCAATTGACCTAGTCCCATACTAAGCTGGTGAAGCTTGTGTAATGGGTACTAGGCAACGGATATACATACATATTATAGATAGATAGACATATTTAAACACCCAAGACCTAAGCACAACACCAAATGCTCATCGCATCGGACCCATGGATTCGCAGTCAGGGGTACTAACCACTAGACCAATGAGTCGTCAAATATTACCTAGAGTCAACACCAATTACATAGGGCTTTATGCTTAGGCTACGGTTTCCTAGAAAAGCGGTGCCGTAATGTAACGTTGGGTGACGTCATACGTTGTCTATAAATAACATCGGAGGAGGTTTTCTAGAGAACGTTGAGTGTCAGCGTAACGTCAAATAGCGGTGCTGTCATTTGCATGACGGGTCATAGCGGTGATAAACATTAGTTCAACGTTTTTCGCGGAGCGGTGCTCATATTTAATTAATACAATGAGTGGAAACGTGACTTGGACGAGCGAAAATGATTGCTTTTTTGCATTGGTAAAAAGTAAAGACGGCCGTTATTAACAACTGTAAAATGACGGCCGTTAGTTAAACGGCACCGCTTTGCTTGGAAACCTAAGCTTTGTGGGTAAGTTTGACAATTTGACAGATGACATTTGTTCGCCTCAAATGTGGAGGCAAGCCGAGCTCTGACATCAGCCCTGCGATTCTGTAACTCACTTCACGAACTCACACAGCGGTTTTCGCATCGGCGGTCGCTCTCAAATCAGTCGTGAAGCAGTCATTTTATGATTTCGCATTCTGAAAAGGTGGGAGCTTGTACTTTATTGTTTATCAGAATGCCAAATCATAAAATGACTGCTTCACGACTGATTTGAGAGAGACCGCCGATGCGACAACCGCTGTGTGAGTTCGTGAAGTGAGTTACAGAATCGCAGGGCTGAATTCTTTAGTGAAATAAATATTGTATCATAAGTTGACTAAAGTGTTCCTCATCTATTATTAAAATGATTTATATGAATATTATAGATACATATTTGTAATAATTATTAAAGACATGTGAATGTGAAGATTGACGTACACAGTTGTTTATATTAAGTTATAAGCTGTAAATCTTCTTAATAATGAAAAAAGCACTATAACGCTTTAATACAGTGGGATATAAAACATAGTGGTGTATAGTATATACACCATACACTATAGATATTTTAAATATTGGATTATAATATTATGTCATCTTTGACCAATTTTTAGTATACTTTTTTGTTATATGTGTTATAATATTTATTTTAGAATGTATTTCCAACACACAAATATAATATTACAATATTCTTTAACTATATAGTTATAATAATAATAAAAAAAAAATGAATACAAAATTAAAACAAATTAAAAAAGTTCGGTCCCTGTGGCCGTACCTTTAACGCTGGCATTACCTCGCTGTATTGCGATACTTCATTAAGAAAAGAACCCCACATATAGTTATATAATTTAAGTAACGGAGTGCTAAATAGTTAACTTACTCTGGCCGAAGTCCTTCGGGACATCGGTGGGGGCTTCTCCACTTCCGGCTTATCATCTTCTTGGACAGAGGACAGCAACTTCGCGAAATCTTTTCCGGAGTGCATTAGTTCACCGTATGTTCCCTTTGCATCAATAGATCCCTTAAAACAAATATTTTTGTGTTAGAATAGATTTTTGAAGTGAAACTTCTTTATCGGCGTTGGAAAAAAATTACCGTCACATTATTTATTATATATTATTTATTATTATATATAATATATAATATATAATATATAATATATAATATATAATATATAATATATAATATATAATATATAATATATAATATATAATATATAATATATATTATATATATTATATATTATTTATTATCTATTATTTATTAATCGACACTTAATATTTTAATGACAATTAAATTCATTAAATTCCTAACATATCTTCCTTTTTCCGTCCCTCTAAGTATCGGAAATCTAAACTTTTAGATTTGTATAAATATGAACAACACTTCAAGATTAGTTTGCCACTTAAGTTTCACTTCTGACATGTGTACTTTGTACACACACACTTTTTTTAACATTCGCTTTTACTGTAAAGGAAATTATAGCGGATATTTTCTATTCAAAGTCAAAGTCAAAAATCATTTATTTATGTAGGTAACACAATGTACACTTATGTACGTCAATAAAGAACATTAAATGCTTCTAATTTTACATTTACTGCCAGTTCTCAAATCAAGGGCGTAGAACGGAAGAGAAGAACTGGCAATATGGCCACTCTTTTTAATCGCCAAGTTTTTTTACACAATGTAAGGAGCTACAACCATTACACCATGTTCCACATAACATGTTAAGTAATTAATAATTATTAAAAAAACAAAAATTTGTCCTCTATCAGCAGGAGGCATGGTGAAATAGGAGCACGCACTTACATTCTCGTGGGAACAACACGCAAACACATAGTCGAAACAACTAACATCACCGCATACACGAATTCAAGTACGACGAAGACAAGTATTCAGAGAGACGGCGTACACCTTATTTAATTAGACAGAATAGAGCCACAGTTTCGACTTTGAAAGTGATATTCCGAAACAAGTCTTAGCACTATGTGTGGCTGTCAAAATGGATGGATTTTGACATACAGGTTCATGTCAAGTCCCATTTCTGAACAAATATGGTGGCGCGGGGCATACTCCGTTCAACCAATCAGCGCGCGAGGTGCGATCCGTTTCACAATTTGACGGTTTCACTTCGATATATTACAATCTACCGGATAATAATACGTTACATTGTAAGCAGTGTGTTCAGGTTCACAATCTTTCGACAGTTCACAATCTCGCGAGATAGATTACAATCTAACGGTGTTTACAATTTTACGGTGACAATAATAAAGGTGAATCAAATACAGTCAAAACCGTTTACGACGACATCGTTTAGAACAACATCCCGGACCAAAATCAAAGATCCCGGCTGAATTCTATTGGATTAGGTACTTAATAACAACATCATCGGCTGTTACGACTATCGGTTTTTACGACCGAATATGAGTAGTCCCTTTGATGTTGTTATAACAGATTTTGACTGTAATATGTTTATTGACGCCTGATTAAGTGCCATCTAGCGGCTGTGTACGTAAAAACCCCACTGACCGCGCGGTTTTTTTTCGTATTAAATTTAGTAAAAAAAATATATCTATCACAAAAAACCTCATGCCAAAAATGCTATTCCTTTTTTGCGTATTAACCGAAAAATCGTAAAAACCTTAGGAACGTTTGTTTTTCGTATATCTCTAAATACTATAGATTTTTGTGATAACTTTTCCAAGTATATTCTTAAGTAGCACTCCAGCTCAAGTATCTGATACTTACATTATTCATAATGACGATGTAATCGGCAGCTTTGAGATAATGCAGCTGATGAGTGACCAGAATTCTCGTGGTGTGACGGAGGTAGCCATTGATGCATTCGTCGAATAGCTGACGGCCAACGTGTGCATCGACAGCGGATAGCGGGTCATCTAAGAGATAGATATCAGCCTGTGAACAAAGAAAATATTATAGATACACTAGCTGACCCGGTAAACGTTCTGCCATGTATATTATTTCTAGGAAGCGTTTTTTAGTTCAATAAAAATAGCTATCTATAGTAGATAATAAATAATAATAAAAATATGGTGATTGTAGAGGGTAGATGAAAATTAGGGGTTGTATGAATTTTTGTATGCTGTATTAGTAAAAAACCTAATCACTTAGGGGTTTGAAAGATAGATAGTAGCCGATTCTCAGACTTACTGAATATGCATAAAAAAATTCATAAGAATCCGTCGAGCCATTTCGGAATGGGAACGAACATTGTGACTCGAGAATTTTATATATTAGATTTAATATATAAATAATACAGTTATTACACAACAAAAATCGATTTGAACTTATTTTAATCACGCGCCGATATTAAATAAATAATACATCGTTTATTTGCAAAGTGGTACAAAATGATTAATAATAAAAAACCGCACAATCAGCCATATAATAGGCAAATGTCATATTAATTATCATAATAATATGAACAGTTATTTATAATTGTTGTCAAAACTTATAGTCTAAATACTCTTCCATTGAAGGCACCTTGCCTTTAAAAATAAACACAAGAAACGTTGGTTTAGCCATATCTATAATCTGCGCTTACAAATTACTGCTATGGCGCATCTGAAACGCGCTAACGAAGTTAATTATTTAGCTGCTAAGGATATATACAACTTCTCAATAAGCCACCAGGAACTTTGGGCCAGCCTTGCGATTCTGTAACTCACTTTTCGAACTCGCACAGCGTTTTACGCAACGGTGGTCGCTATTACTGCTTCACGACTGATTTGAGCGCGACCGCCGCTGCGAAAAACGCTGTGCGAGTTCGAAAAGTGAGTTACAGAATCGCACGGCTGGTAGAGTATAGAATTGTTGAGGATCTCTTTAGGGTCGAGGATCAGAACACCCTTCCTTCAAAATGGCTTATTTAAGTGGGCTGTGTAACGTATAACCAATTAAGAACTCCATCAACATCAAGATGACGTCACGTTTGATATCCTGAAGGGAAATGTCATCTTCAAGCAAGACAATGATGACATTTATCCAGTGGCATTTCCATTTATAAGTCCTGGTCTTAGGTCTAAGTACCTCCATCATCAAGGACTTCATATGCATTCACAGAAGATTTAATATCTAATTGTCTGGAAGTAAAAAGGTTAAGCAGAAATATGCATGTATTACTTGTCTATACACAGCCCTCGCCAAGTTGATACGAGCTCTTTGACCTCCAGACAGAGAGGCACCCCTCTCCCCAACCAGGGTCTGGTCTCCGTGAGGGAACTGTTGGAAGTCTTTCTGAAGAGCACACACTCGTACAACCTGGAAAATAATCAGTTAATTTAAAATTAAAAGTCTTTGGAGTTAATAAAGGAGGAGAAAATAGAAATTAACCTATTGCGATAAATAATAGTACATAATATTTTATTGGTTAGTAAAACATTAACATACAAAAATATGCAATCCTATAACTTGACTACGTACCTCTTTATATTTTTTCGCATTGTAGGGTAGTCCAAACAAAATGTTTTGTCGGACGGTAGCAACGAACAACCATGGCTCCTGGCAGGCATACGATAGAGGACCAGAAAGATACACGCGACCGCTGGTTGTACGTAATTCATTTAGCAGCAGTTGCAGGATGGAACTCTGAAAGAAGAACAGGATTAGCAGAATAGACGCCAACTTTCTGAGTACTTGGAATTGGGTTTCAATTCACTGTATGTTTTTTTATGTAAGAGGCAAACGGGCAGGAGGCTCATCTGATGTTAAGTGATAACGCCGCCCATGGTCATTCACAATGCGAGAAGGCTCGCAAGTGCGTTGCCGGCCTATTCAGACTTGTTAGGCAAATAGCGTAGGACCCTAAGTCGAATTAGTTCGGATATACTTCAGTGGGCAGCTGGTTCCACAAAGTGGATGGTATTTTGTATTCTGCCTTGACGTCCCGTGATAAAAATCAGCTGCAGTTATTAGTCTGAACAACTGTCCATGGTAAATTGTGAAACATTTTATAATAGTATTGTCTTTTATTGACATAACTTTCACACATTTGATAATAAAACAATTTTTTTACCGGATTTAAGTGATGTATTTACAATTATTTTTCATAATTTTAAATTAAACCGACGTTTCGCGTGCTTTACAGCTTGCTTTACAGCGTGCGTGGTCACTATCTTCAAGCAAAATCAAAGATGGTATAATATCCAAATTAAAATCTCAAGATAAACAATCCGCGAAAATAGAGGACACCGTGGGCCATTTCTGCCAAAACCCTCCATCTTTTAGTCGATACCAACTCCGGGGAAACAAATACAGATAATGCAACTTTTTCTACAGCTGTGACACTTTTTGACATTCAACACCTTTTGTCTTCAGTCACCGTGACCACGCACGCTGTAAAGCACGCGCAACGTCGGTTAAATTTAAAATTATGAAAAGTAATTGTAAATACATAACTTAAATCCGGTAAAGAAATTGTTTTATTATCAAATTTTTATAATTCCTTGAAATAATTAAACGCATCGCAGTCAAGACAGTAAATAAAATATTGTGCCTCTCCATCTTCCAAAAGCGAGGAAGAAGCAGGAGACTGTGGCTAAAAACTAGAGTTCATCCAATTGGCCCTTTTTGGTAAGGTATTCCTATCGCACTTCTTGTACTTCAAAACTTACATTATGAAGATACGTTTAAGTCACTCACCTTTCCAGCTCCAACAGAGCCGATGATGGCGCAGAGTTTTCCTTTCGGGATGCTTATGTTGATGTTTCGTAATGTTACAGTGCCTTCTATCCAATTTGCGCAGACGTCCTGCATTTGTATGCCGATATCCGAATTGGCTGGTACCAAGCTTGATTGAGACACCAGTCCCCTCTCATTGGAATCAAAACCTGATAAAAACACAGCATTAGCATAAAAGCAATTTACGAGGAGAAAAACATTAATAGCGATTTCGATCATTGACTCTACATATATAAGTTATCAGTTGAGCAAGTTGCCACTCTTAGAGAACTCATCCCACAAAGAAAGCCAACATTTTAAAACTCTTCGCTCCCAGGAACTTTGGGATATGAAAATACGAAAAGCATATGCCATATGCGAGAAATAGCGAGAATACGTGTTTTATGTAATCTGGGCTCTCCTAATGTTTGACTGATAGACACTCACATTGCCAGAAGGAACGCAAGTGCGTCGCCGGGCTTTTTAATTTAAAATACTTCAGTCGGCAGCTGGTTCCACATATTGGTGCGCGGCAAAAAAGCCTTAAGAAACGCTCAGTTGTGGAACAATTGACGTCAAGGTGATACGGATGGTATTTTATATTCTTTGCACGATTACTGACAAATGCGTGCACTGACTAGACAGGTCCACTCGATCTGTGTGGTTCTGACCATTTCAGACTGCAATCTACATGGTCTTCACATGATCTGACAAAGATTATGTCTGGAATTTAAAAGAGACTGTGACCTCTGAGTTTGTTTCGGCGTTTCTTCTCAGAGTACTCAGATAGGAAACATCGAACTCATCTAGTTTAAAAAAAATCCTTGACGTTTAAGTGTTTGTATAAACCTACTTACAGAAAATAAATCATTTATCATTTATCATTCTGCCTTGACGTCCGAAGATGAAACGCAGCTGCAGGTCCTAACAACTCCTCTGAACACTCTCCATGGTGTTATTTAATTATGTAGGTGTTTGTAGGTAGCGCGATTATCAACATACCTGGATTGTAAATACCATCTTCGTCAATTTTCTTGAAAGTGTTCGCGCATAGATCCAGTTCACTCAGCGTTTTCATTTTCTTGTTTTCCACCTTTTGGACTAGTTTCGCGATATCCACACCCGCAACGCTACGTAAATCTTCTCTTTCATCTGTTATTGTATAAATGATTTTAGTGTTTTTTTTCATAGCTATTGTGTTATCTGTTATTAGTGTGTTATGTGTTAAGCCTGCGTCATAATTTGCATAGAAATAGAAAAGAGGTACGGGTTGTCTGTAAAGTCGGTTTACGGACGATAGTTTAACGTGACGTCATAACGAAACATTGATAAAATGATTGCAGACTTTTATGAACAAAATTGAATTATCACTATTTTGTATCGATACAAAAGAGTGAATCGTCGACACATAGGCCCATCCACCATTAACATAATTAAATAAGAAGAGCGTATCTGGCAACCTTATCGTTTTTAGCGATCTCTTCCAGGAAAACACTGTGATATTAAAAAACAAATAAGGTGAGCGCAAAAAAAAATACATAAGATATATTATAGTTATTTAGACAAAACTAATGGAACACATTTAAAACATATTAACAGTGAAAGGGACAATAACAAAAAAGAAAAAGTGCACATGAATCCCGATAATTTCAGATTGTTTAGTACAATAGTTAGGGATAGAATTTACTGTTCATCCTCATAAATATTAAATAAATAGAAATCTATTAGATAATTGTGCAACGAACAAATTTGTAGGTTAACGCATTTTTATTAAGCTTTATTTAAATTTATTACTGTGAAGTTCTTAGTTTTGAATGACCTACCATTTGAATATAAGATGTTGTCAATTGTTAAGTGAATGTTAATTAGAACATGTCAATCGTTGAAAAATGTTGACAGTGTTTTGCGTGGCCATGAGTAATTAAGTCGGTCCCTAGAGTCATTGTCATATAAATATATTATGTTAGGTTTAGTAGGTTATAACATGCAAAGCTGCTTAATAATAAGTTTAATTATTCTAAAAGGGTTAATAAGATTTACAGAAAAAAGATAAAGTTAAGTATAATTGGATTCCAACACCTTTATACATAAATTAGAATTACAGATACAAAATACCCATTATTATCTATGTTAATCACAGTGACATTAGTAACACGACAGCTGTACATCTGTGGACGTTTCACAAGTTTCAAAACCAGAACAATTTAGAATGTCAAAATCGTACCCAATAATAAAAGATCTTCTATTCGCTGAATGGAGGTATAAGACTCCAGTAACATTGATAAGCTTTGAGGCAACATGATAGCTACTGAACTTTGAAGGATGTTGAACATTTGAGCCAACGGGAAAGCCTGTGAAAGCCACAAGGTCATTATATACCTACTTTGAAGTATACTTTATTAAACAACCGTGTGACAGAATATGCCTGCTTCTTTTGAGAACCATACTTCAGCTCCCTGGCGGTCCAGGCGGTTTTCGCAGTAAAATAAACGATTAATGATAAGAGGCTGGTTTAAAATAATTGGTAAACGGTATGAAAAGCTGAAATAAGCGTAAGTTTTCTTTTGCCGCTCATGCAAGGCGAGTCTACGTGCAAGCTATAGGAAGAAAGTTAAGAACGAGAGCCTCCGTAATAATTTGGACTCTTCAGAATAAAGCTAGCGTTTCATGCGCATGACCCCAATATAATTCGAGATCTCCAGGTCTCACATACCCAGAAGCATGAACGCCTCAAGGCGCTGGACTGAAATCAGCGCCTCTGCCAAGAACGATACAGCGTTTGACATAATTATCGATAGAGTGCCTTGTAGTGTATTGTAGAATTGTGCCAGAGGAAATACCTGTAAATCAGATTATTGCAATATTCTCTTTACCCATGAAGGTTTATCAAGCGATGACTCAGATACTTACGATGTCAGCGGTGACTTGGAAACCGAATAGGGAGTAGGACAGGAGGGTAATGTAGAGGGTTAGTCTTTCGGTGAAGACCATAAAGCTGAGGTAGACCCCGCGAAGGTATGATGCAGATGTGACGCTATTGATCTCGTTCTTCCGGGCCAAAGCTACGACTTGCTCGAACGGTTTCTCCCACGCATACATTTTGATGACCTAAAACATTCATAAGTTTTTTATGGGACAAGAGGCAAACGAGCAGGAGCACCTGCAAGCGAGTGTGTTGCCGGCCTTTCAGAGAATCGCTCTTTCCTTGAAGGCCCCTAAATCGTATTAAATGGAAATACCTGTACTGGCAGCTTGTTCCACAGTGGTGGTGCATTCATAAATGTTTCTTTACTTGACTCTACAATCTTTGATCTGTCTAATATCTGTATCTGTTTCGTGAACATAATAGGCTAATTTGTATGTCCTAGGTTCGTTTTCAGGTGAAATGATAGCTTTTTAACGGTAGAAATACTTGCCATAAGGATCTTAGAAACAGTAGTAAAATGGAGTCTTCGAGGTTGCTTAATAGATAAATGTAAATTAAAGTTCATTATTTCTCTATGGCTTCTATAATGTAAGGGCAGTTGAAATCAGTGAATTGTCTATTGCGTATTTAGCTCATAAGCGTAATTTCAAAGGCTTTAGTATCTGTTTAATACTTGTTATTAAAGTAGGCACTATTTAATATACCTGCATTCCGTTGATGATTTCGTCCATGATTCGTACACGCTCGTCAGTTTTGCATGCAGTTTTCATTCTCAAACGAGCGGCTAATTTACTCATGTAAGCTGGAAATTAAAAAATATATATCTGTAGGCATAATTAGGTATATTAAAGTTTAAATCCTAATATTAAATAACTGGTAATGATTTCATAAATAGCACCTAAACACGTCTTTGCATCTTGAGTCCGGCTCGAAGTACCAAAAGTATAACGTGTTTGTATGTTGCACATCAACGTATACCTTTGACTTTGTAATAATAATTTTTGGAATAAACAGATCGACTGGTTTTGTGTCTTGAATTTTTACAACTCTTAAAAATTATGATAAATTTCATTTTAAAAATCTTTTGCAATGGTGACATAAAAATTACCCCACCTCTGTAGGTTTTTCGAGGTACATGATGATTATAGTCACATATATAAATAAGAGTATTTACCAATTATAATAGTGTTTTGATGTTTCAGTACCCTTAATGTTATATTATAATACTAGCTGATCCGTCAAACGTCGTTTTGCCATGTATATCATTTATAAACTAAAATAGGGGTTGATCGTAGAGGAGTGAAAATTAGGGGTTGTATGTATTTTTTAATGCTTTATCATAAAAAAATAAAGAATAAAATTTTTATCTAAAATTAAAAAAAATATTTAGGGACTACCCTTAACATTAAGGGGGATGAAAAATAGATGTTGTCCGATTCTCAGTTATACCCAATACGCTCACAAAAGTTCATGAGAATCGGTCAAGCCGTTTCGGAGGAGTTTAACCACAAACACCGCGACACGACAATTTTATATATTAGATTTAAACCAAAAAACTAGCTTGGTCTTAATAAATTTTATTTAATTACAATATTCACTGCTTTAATATATTATGAGGAGCTGGATGTAATAGCTGCTTACATTCATTTTGTCAAAAACCTTGGCTATCGAAAAGAGTGAGAGAGTTGAGTTCTTACTTCTTCTCGATGCTCTTGATTTGAGAACTGGCAGTAAATGTGAAGCATTTTTTACTGACGTTCTTAAGTATATTCATACTAAACGATAATTTGAATAAAATCAAGAGGACGTAGTGACAAGCATTTAGTTGCAAGTTATTATTATTAATTACTTAAGATGTCATGTGGAACATGGTGTAATGGTTGCAGCTCCTTACAAACGTTGTTAAAAGAAAAAACTTGGCGATTAAAAAGAGTGGCGGTGAGTTTATTGCCAGTTCTTCTCTTCCGTTCACCCTTGAATTGAGAACTGGCAGTAAATGTAAAATTAGATTCGTTCATAAGTGTACATTGTGGTACCTATATGGATAAATGATTTTGACTTTGAAGCAAGAGAGGTAGGTATAACTGGAGATCTGTGGTCTCTGTCTACCCCTTCGGGAAATATAGAAATAGACTTTTATACATACATTGAACAGGAATTGTCTGCAATACAATCCCAATGACACCAACAATTGCAGCATATCCGATCTTCAGATAAATAAGGTAACAGACGAGAACAACTTGCAGTGGTAGAAGCCAGATGAAGTGTGTGTATATGAAGGCATAGTCGAAGCGGTTCACGTCGTTCGATAAGAGATTCACCACTTGACCGGCTGTCGTTTGGGCTAAGGCACCAGAGCTCATTCGCATCACCTGAAAAAGGAGTTCATCGGATTAATACCTTCAGCTGAGTTTCTTAGTCAAGGCAGAATACGAGATTCCTCCCGTCTGACGTCCGTCTTTCCACAACAGAGCGGTTTTTAAGGCATCTCTTGCCGCGTACCAACACTATGTGGAACCAGCTGCCCACCGATGTATTTCCGAACCAATTTTACTTAGAATCTTTCAATAAACCAATTCCTAAAAGCCCGGCAACGCACTTGCAAGCCTTCTTGCAATGTGAGTGTCAATGGGTATAAGTGATTCAAATAGTTATGAACATTCTTGCATATATTTTAATTTGGACTTATTAGAATTTCGCCGGAGTCAGCTAGACTTATTACTTTTGAAATATATTCTTAATGGGCGGATAGATTTGCTGTCGATTTGAGCCCCTATTTGCTGTCGTTAATTTGTCTTATCCCTCCCCCGTATGCAACAAGATGCAATGTTTTCATGTGCCTCATACAAACACGAATTACCTGCATTTTCTCCAATTTGCCGGGTTTTATCTAACTATGACACTAATTATGAAGATGTTGATATTTTCCACCTCACCAAAGATTTTGTGAGGAAATATTTAAAGAGGCGGGAGAAATTTCAAAACTTTCTTTGTTTAGCAGTAACAATTTAGTTTTTTCTTTAAAATATTAAGTATTGATTGTCGTTTGTTAATGTTTAATTTCAGTTTCCTTTTTTTTCTCTTGCCTATGAATGTACATGTTTCATGTATATTGTTTATCAATGTAATCTGTTTTGGCGTTGTATATTGTCTAAAGGTTTTCTATAATATTTTTGTTAGATTACTAATACATACAATATGGAGGTCAATATTTAAATGATTATTATTTTACCTTTCTGTAAATGAGTGAGCAAGCCGCTATGCGCACTTTCATTCCGAATTGTTGAGTAGAGTAGGTGCCGTGATGGTTCAGAAATGCAATTAATAATGACATAATGATGACAGCTGACGCGCAGTAAATCGCCTGTTCATATGTCATAGATGATCCTGGTTCCCAGTATGCCAACAACATACTCAACGCCACGGGTTGAAATGGTCTGAAAGATTAAATGAACCAGTTATATATTTTCTATATTTTTTTGAGGGTAGTCAAGAAAATTTGTAAAACTACCCGCAAGTTTTAAAGGAGTACTTTTAAAAATAGAACAAAAATATGCTAAAGTGTATGAAATAACAATGTTTCTTAATTTTATAATTTCTAAATTACGTTAAGATATTTTGTTTGGGAATCCACCATTTACGGCCAGCAAGATAATTTGTGTAATACGTGACAAATACAAAAAAAAATGTTTAAAAATTTCTGAGGGTAGTCATGAAAATGTGTAAGTGATATGCAAGCACCCTTAACCCGCATTAGCATTGTTCTAAATTCCTTTAAAAAACAAAAATTCAATAAAAAGGTGTGTGTCATAACTCCTCCTTTCTTGGCGAATCCTTTAAGGTCTCTGCAGTTAAGCTATGGAACGCACTTCCAGTCCCTATTCGCTTAGCTCCTTCTCTATCTTCCTTTAAATCTCTTCTTTACAAACATTACCTGTCCACATCGTATCCCTAACTTTAATAATAGGTACCTACCAACTGTCGTGAGACTGATTTTAATTTAGGAAATTAAAAATGATTCATGTGCATTTTCTATTATTATTATTTTCTTTTTTTCATGTATTCTTTATTAGTTTAGTTTGTTTTTTGTTCCTGATAAGTTTCTTTTTCTAAAAAACTAAATATAATACATGTATTTTTGCACTTCTTGCCTTTCTTATGTAATTTAATACTTTTTTTTTTTCTCACAGTGGTTGCCTGGAAGAGATCGCTCGAAAGCGATAAGGCCGCCAGTTGCTCTCCTTTTTATTTAATTATGTCAATTGTACTATATTAATGTATATGCAACGAAGTGTTAATAAATAAATAAATAAATAAATAAATAAGGGTACATTTTATTAATCAAGGTAATATTAAATTATATTTTTTTATAAAGATGAAATTGAAGATGACATAAGTCTACTTTTGGATATCAGAGCTTCTGAATGTTCATATCATTATTAGATCCAGAATTGTAAGCAAAGAATACCTACTGGTGCGATTAAAAAAAAAGTTCCAACATTTGGTTGGACACGCCCTCGATATTTCCTTAGTAGTGCTAAAAGAAGCCCCCTTAAGAGCCTCTTTAAAACCCCTAAGCGACCATATAAATGCTATAATGATCACTAATTACATTCTTGCCTCAATTATAAGATCATCAACCTTAAATGACTCAGAAATATAAGCAAAATATTGTAAAAGAAATTCATTTCCTTATATTTAAAATAATTTATGTGATAACGGTAATGAACAAGGAAAAGTTGAACCGCATATAGGCGTAATACTTACAATTGAATAAAAAACAATTTGTAAAGTGTTCGAAAGATGAATTTTGACTTTTTAAATGTGGCCAGTTTGTTAATGTTTGTGGTTTTGCTATAAACCTACTTAGTTAACTTTCATTACAATTGTCTTCTAAACCGATGGTTTCGCGGAAATTCTCGGCCTTTGTGTGGGCTAATACTTTGGATATTATTAATAAATAAATCAGTGGCGCTACAATCTTTTTTCAGGTCTGGGTCTGTATCTGTTTCATGTCAATCAAATAGGCAAGTAGGTGATCAGCCTCCTGTGTCTGACACACGCCGTCGTGTTGGGTCTAAGGCGAGCCGGTTTCCTCGCGATGTTTTCCTTCAACGTTTAAGTGAAAGTTAAATGCGCACAGAGACAGAAAGTCCATTAGTGCACAGCCGGGGATCGAACCTAGGGATGAGAGTCGCACGCTGAAGCCACTAGCCCAACAATTCTCTGGATATTATTAACATTTGATAAGTTAATACTGTGAAATATTATAGAAACTCTTTTAAAGCAATTACAGATTTTGTTTTTTATTTCAATTGTGTTCGAAAATTAAAATCTAATCGTATAACTGGCCAGTGACATTTATATAAGAATTTTACATTTAAAAAGTTATTAAACATGTCCTATTATAGATTTTTTAAATGTATTCGAAAGTTAAATACATGCATCACTTCGAATGGCCAGTAAATTTTCAATTATATAAAACCTGCATGGTTTCATAAAGAAAGAAATAATAGAAAAAACCGTTTCCTTGAAATTATTTGTGACAAATGTTGAGGAAGTTGTAAACAGTTATTAGCGATAATGACAATGTATGTTTATTACTTGAGGATGAGCGCCTGTATCAGGAACATGACGCCGGAAGGTGCATAGCTCAGCCAGAATGTCTTGGTCATAGCGCGGAGGAGGGATGGCTTCCGTCCTTGCTTGTTGGCTAAGGCGATTTCTTCAAACCATTTCCTGTAATAAAAATATACATTTAATTAGTTTGCACGGAAAATAATTTACAAATAGATATACCTATATCGACTTTAATAAACGGTGTTTAGTTTGTTAAATATGTGATTTTGATAGTTAATATTTCTTTAAAAAATACATATAAAAATTTAACTCACAACCTAAATTTTAACTAGAAACTCAAGATCCACCTTTGTAACATCTGGTTTAACCGAATTTAATCCCGGCTTCCATTCCTGCTACTATAAATCTTAAATAAAAACAAACTTAATTCTTCAAGAATTAAGTTTGGTTTTTCAAACCATTTTTTGTATCAAATTTGACAAGACAAGACGAGATGGTGACTTGAAAGAATATGGATATAAATCAGTGAAAATGTACCTTTCCTAGGACATGGGGATGCTTGTAATAATATAGGAGGAGGAGTATGTTAAGGCCGATTTACATTATCTTAGTGTTTAGGAGAGTGCTTTAGTACAACTTGAAAGGCAAGTTCTTTAGCGTAGCGTTTACATGTTTCAACTAAAGTACTATCCTAAAGCACTCTCCTAAACACTAAGATAATGTAAATCGGCCTTTAAAGAGAGTGGCTTTGCTACGCTCTCGGGGAGACTTCGACGATTTAGACATCACGCTTGAAACTAAGAAAGCCGGAGTGAGCAAATACTTAAACAGATTCTAAGTAAAATCAGATCATTAAAAAGATGTTGGGATGTCATTGATCCCTTGGAGGATGGGGCGGGCTGTAGTAGGATGCTAGTTGCATGGACGTTAGTCCCGTCTGATCTCCCTAAGCAGATGGGATGAATAGCAAGAGCTGGCTCGGCCGCAGAGCAGACGGCTCAAATATAAGTGTTTCCTTCAACTCTTATTATGTTCTCTTTGGAGTAGGGACTGTTGGGCCGTGGGGTTCAAGTGCACAGCTAATTATAGATTTTGGCGTCTGGTAGATAGTACCGGTGACCCCAGAGCTGGTGCTTTCCTCGCTCAACGAATAAGACGTATTGCAATACACCGGGAAATGCTGCGAGCGTTAAAGGTACACTGCCACAGGGAACTTTTTAAGTTTGTTTTAATTTTCTATTTATTAATTATTATTATTGTTATAATTACTTACTATGTAGGTTAAGAAAATAATATACTGTATATTTGTTAAATAAAAATGTCTCGATTAAGAAATACAAATATTAAATCAATTATGTAATTTAATATACCTATTTCTTCTTTACAATTGTTTTTGTTGACGTAATAATTTTATCACTAAATGAAGACTCTTGTTATGCGTCAAAGAAATATATCTGTATATAGTTATTATTACTATATAGGTTAGTTAACTACAAAATTAACATAAATTCTTATTACAAAATGGCGGTGTTATCAGTTTGTCATGCTGGAATGGTTTTCATTAGCTTTCTATCTCACAGTCAATTACAATGTCATTAATCATAATCGATAAGTCTGACAGGACAAAAAAATCGCCAAAGATTTTATTTAAATTCCCCAGACTACTAATATAACGAAAAAACGGCGGGCATTTTTTAAATTATTCATCGTACACGGATTAGAAAAAATTGTTTTAGAGTATGTTTAAATTTCACAGATTACTAACGTAACGAAAAAATGGCGCGAATTAGAAAAAAAGTGATTTCAATTCGATTTAAATTTTATTACATACATTACATTACAGTGTAAATCAACAGATTTACACATACAAACTAAAAATGACTGAGTCGCTTGTCCAATAAGGTATGCTAATCTTGTATAATAATAATCTACTACAAATTGGCTTCAGATTGCATAATCTTTGTTTATTTTTATTTCATAGACAAGTAGACTTCTGACACATGCCATCAATTTAGACATGCCGGTTTCTTCACGTTGTACGAGGGAGTGTTAAATGCACATAGACAGTAACTCTATTGGTTTTGGATCAAACCTTTCATCGTAGAAAAAACAGTCACACGCTTACTACTGCAATTTTGTATAATAATATAATGTTAGGTAATGAAAAGAAATTAATATTTAAATTACTTTTATTCACTTTCCTCGTGTTTAATCAGATACAACACTCCATAGCTATACACTAAATCAAAGACAATTCCATTGAGGAAAACCAGATAAATCAGTAACATAGTACGATAACTGGCCCACGCTTCTAAGTAATCTATTTAGAATAACAAATAACGCTTTGATTCTAGATAAATGGAACACGCGCATTCTATGTATTAAAATATGTAAAATCGATAAATCGTGACATCTTAATATATATATATTTCTTGTGTGCGTGTGTATGTGACTGAACTCCTCCTAAACGACTGGACCGATTTTGATGAAATTTTTTGTGTGTGTTCAAGGGGATCTGGGAATGGTTTAGATTCACAAATCAGCCCGCCAGATGTTAAGGGTAGTCCACCCCTAATTTTTATTTTTTTATTTATAGATAAAATTTTATTTTCTATTTTTTTTATGTTACAGAATTAAAAAATACATACAACCCCTAATTTTCATGGGATTCATATCAAACGTTGTAGGGAAAAGAAAACATCGTTATTTTTGCTTGTAAGGTTAATATATATCCGCATAGTAGATGTTCGGATGCATGACAGCCTTGCGATTCTGTAACTCACTTTTCGAACTCGCACAGCGGCGTCGTATATAACACGGCTTTATTCACGTTTGTTTACGTCAATAAGATATTTTTGACAGCAACGTCAAACCAAATCTCTGCAATGCACCAAATATTTCTAAAGTAAAGAAGTCTTGGAAGATTTGTGAGTAAAATAAGTAAATAAAAAAATTAAAAAAAAGAATAATAATTGTTACTACAACTAATAAGAAATAGATAAATAAATATTTTTGGGCGGATTAAAAACTAAATTCCGTGGGATTTTTGTTGAGTAAGTAGTTGTACTTTATAATTGCGACGAAAATTTTTAATTAATTGCTGTTTGACCTTCATTGGATTATCAATTGGAGTACTTTTAGTTTCTAACATTTAAATAATTTAATGTAATTTTAGCCAGTTTGTTTGCGATACCAAGGCTTCTGTTGCACTGAACCCCGGTAACAAAGACGTTGCTACTAAAATATGTTAATAAATTGGAAACCAGACGGGACTTACAGTTGGCCTACTACGTACTGAAAGTCAAAGTCAAAGTCAAATCATTTATTTCAATTAGACCATCTAAAATGGCACAAGATTCTAGTTGCCCCTTCCAAAAGGTAGTTTCGTGTGGAGAAGAATGGGCAAGAAACTCCACACTTACTCTTCTAGTCTTGAGGGGTGTAGTGTGCAACCCAAGTGTACTCCAAGAACTGGGTCTTTTCGTACCTATGGGATATGTGCGACGGCGAAGGCCTAGGTTAAGGCCGATTTACATTATCTTAGTGTTTAGGAGAGTGCTTTAGTACAACTTGAAAGACAAGTTCTTTAGCGTAGCGTTTACTAAAGCAAGTAGCGTTTACATGTTTCAACTAAAGTACTATCCTACAGCACTCTCCTAAACACTAAGATAATGTAAATCGGCCTTTATTTGCGATACCAAGGGCAAGAACCAGTCTGTTGCACAGATCCCCGTTATCAAAGACGTTGCGCCTACTGAATGCTGTCTCCGACACTATCGACATATTTATATGTTCGCAGAGTGAATTCACAGTAGCGATGTTGTGTATATTATGTGTTTAATATTATATATGTACCTACTTTATTATATTTAATGTTTCACGACATTATCGTATTGGCATAGTCTGTAAGGATAATGTATGTATTTCTATAATAAAATAAAAATAAATGTTGTTTCCACTATCGACGTCTTTATATGTTCGTAGAGTGAGTTCACAGTAGTACTCCCCTTCTGTTGATTAATTCCGGCCGCTTTCTCTCAACTCCTTGCTTTAATCTCATCAGGGTTTCGCAGTAGAGTTCAGAATCGATGGTCAAAAAAAAAATTTAAAAAAAATTAGAAAAAAACTTGAAAAAGCTTAAACCAAATTTGTGCTACTCTCACAGACACTGCACTAGGTCCATAAACATCGCAAATTTTTTCGCGGCTTGCGTAGCATTTTTACCTTTTGTGTAGTAAAATTTTTAAATGTATCGAATTTCTTCATTAGATTCACTTATCTTGACGGTACGAAAAATAAATAAAAATCACACATTATCCTAATTTGAATTTGGAATTATCTTCTCAACTTTCAATGATAACAAAAACAAAAACAGGCAAATACACATAGTTTAGCCAAAGAGATTTTATTACAAGTTCATACATATGCGAAAAGACTTTTTCCCTAACCTAATAATTCTGTGTGTTCTCATGTTGATATTTTTCACAATAGTATTTATGAGTTTAAAAAGATTTTTTTTTTAAAGACAATTCACACCAATTGACCTAGTCCCATGCTAAGCTGGTGAAGCTTGTGTTATGGGTACTAGGCAACGGATATACATACATATTATAGATAGATAGACATATAAATACATATTTAAACACCCAAGACCTAAGCACAACACCAAATGCTCATCACATCGATGTTCGTCTCAGCCGGGGATCGAACCCAGGACCCATGGATTCGCAGTCAGGGGTACTACACTAGACCAATGAGTCGTCAATGATTATTCGCGGGACTTGCAACCTGAATAACTTAATTTTTTTTAGTCACTAAATTGACTTCAGGTTTACAAATGTTACAATAATTTTATGTATTTAATCAATCTGTTTTCTGTAAAATAGTAAAAAACCGTTTTAGCTTGTTTGGGTCAAATCTAGTATTCAAATCTAGTATTCAATAGGAAGGCCTATTGACGCATTGATGAGATATTTGGTATTATTTTGTTAAGATGACAATAAAATACTTTATTTATTTTATCTTCCCTTTGGAGTAGACTCTTGGGCCGTGGGGTTCACGTGTAAAGATTTAAGTTGGCGCCTGGTAGATAGTACCGGTTAAGTGCGGTTAAGTCCGCCAACCTTTTTTAACCTTTCTAGTTGGACAAAATAAAATTATGAATGAAAACTAATAGTACAAAGCGAAGCAATTAATAATTATGAAAACAGTATAATGTGAATCGAACACACAAGGGACTGGGGGAATTATGGACAGGAAATGTGTGAAAGCCAAATAGCTCATCCCAAGCGCTTTAAAGTAGCTAATTTGACACTTAAGGCCCTATCCTAGCACGAATTGCTGTGTCAGTGTCTCGGGGTGGACTGCGGTGCGCAGTGGAGAGGCGCGTCGCGTCGGCCCGTAATAACAATTAGTTAAGTAAAACATTAAATTAATGTAATTTTATCTTTTTTTTTCTGAAATGGATTACTTGGCTTGCGATTAAATATATCGTGTAGATTTCAAAATTATGTTCTATATACATTTTCGTCATAAAATGAATTCAAAGTGTTAAAAATTGGCTATGTTTGGATTTTTTTTTCTATCGAGCGAAGTTATTTAAATCGTGTATCGATCTTTCAAAATGGATACATAAACTACTCAACTCCACCATATATTTTTTCCATTCCATTCGCATTACTTCAAGAAACGATGACGAAAAATGGAAAGAAACAATGTACATTTTTGGAGTTTGGCGATAGGATAGGCCCTTAAATAAGCTATATACAAATATATAAACGTTTATTACATATCGGAATTACAGGAAAACATATAAAATTCACGTGTTAAATGCGCAATAAACTTTTAATATTTTAAATTGCATCAATAATATATAATTGCTAACAAATAGAGGAAAACAATATCCAATAGTTGAATTAAAATGTAGATTGTTTGTCTCGATCTTGTACATAAGAAATAGAAGAAACAATTGATAAATAAAAATATAACGTAAATAAAGTCTTGAGTTATGTAACCGAACGTTAGGTATAAATACCTATAGGTAATAAATTGTAAAACGTCAGTTTTAGTAATAATAAATGAGTACTTTAGTTTTTCATACATTCATTATTTATTCATTATTCGATTCCAATAATGACCGATTCCGATAGCTTCACTCGACATGACTTATATTCCTTATAGGTAACAGATGTAGTAGTTATAAGAAGAAATAAAAAAATGTGTGTGTACCTACACGCGTTAGAAGTTATACTTCTTTGGCGTAACAAGATAACATTTTAAAATGTTATTCTAAGTTTGTAGACACGACACTAACAATAGAAAAAAGGTATTTAATATATTGTAAGTTTTATTATAACGCACTATCTAGGTAAATAAAGTTTATTTAAATATCACAAAAAATATTTCTACATAATTAAAGAAATGGACATTTATTTAATGTTGACTATACTAACTTCAGGGTGTCGGTTTTTTGTGACGGAGCGTCGCAACCTTACCCCTAATTTTATGTTATAGGCCCTTGTTTTAAACGATTAAAGACAGTTGACACTTCACAAAGAGTTTCATTTATTTGAACCATCGCCACCGAACAACTCAGTTCTTCTACCGTAAAAAGTTGTGAGATCCATGTAACACCAAGTCGATTGAATCAGTACCTACTTGAGGAACCTTCTGCCTTAAGTTACTACGTAATTAGCTAACCTAACATCTTAATGGCCATACAGATTGATACACTAAACACTACACAAACACTTGTTAAAACAGCCGTATACATCACACTAGCCGATTCATCAATTATTAGTAACAATTTTCTTATCAAAATCAAAATACGTTTATTCAATTTAGATGCTTCTTAGAGCATGCTTATAACGGTCTTATACGATGAGCATAAATCTTTATTAGCAAGACTGTAATTGTATTCAAAATTTGAAGCTTCTATGTTTGCTAGAAAGAAGATTCTTAAATAAATTTAAAGATATTCCAGAACAAGATCGGCCCTCAACGTAATATGGGAACAGTAGTCGATCGTGTATGAGACAAAACAGACCTGGCAATGAAGCATCATTGCAGAGGCGAAGGAATGACGTGGAGTGAAATTAAGAGAGCTGCCTTGCGAAAAGGTGGGAGCATGTAGTTTATTGTTTATCAGAATGCCAAATCATAAAATGACTGCTTCACGACTGATTTGAGAGCGACCGCCGATGCGAAAACCGCTGTGTGAGTTCGAAAAGTGAGTTACAGAATTGCAGGGCTGGTAACGAATCATCATTGCAGTGGAAGGAAGCTGGAATAACGTGGAGTGAAATTAATAGAGCTGGCCGGGACGCAAGCCAGTTCTACGCTGGACGCCTTCTGCCCCTCCTGGGGGACAGTCTAAGGACGAGGAGGAAGTATGTCAAGTCATGTAAGACCTTACGGGACTTCATACACAACAAAAAGTCAGATATGACCTACATTTTTTATTCGCTTTAAAAAATTATTTGTTCTAATTAAAATGTACCGTTATCTGTAACGAGTATAGGATGTCGTTATCACCCAAATTCTTCCAAACCTGTTCGACCGCAGGCGCACTGCAAATTTTGGCCGCACGCGCGCAACCATGTGATTAATATAACCATGGCAACATGAACATTTCGTATAATGATGTGGAAATAAAATAAAAATAAATCAGTGGCGCTACAACCTTCTTAGGCCTCAAATTTCTGAATCTGTTTCATGATCATTTTTAAATCTAATAGGTGATCAGCCTCCAGTGCCTGACACACGCCATCGACTTTGGGTCTAAGACATGTCGTTTTCCTCACGATGTTTTCCTTCATCGTTCGAGCAAATGTTAAATGCGCACATAGGAAGAGAGTCCATTGGTGCACAGCCGGGGATCGAACTTACGACCTCAGGGGTGAGAGTCGCACGCTGAAGCCACTAGGCCAACACTGCTCTTAAATAAATAAAGGTTATTTACTGTCCCGCTCATATTCGCTTACAATGGTATACACTGTCGAAAGCGTTAATAAAATCTGGAATGAAGTTCCTTAGTTAAGTTCAACTGTTAAAGCTGTATTTCTGTTGTCAAACTACCGCTTTTTATATATGAGCGGGCGGCTCATCTGATGTTAAGTTATAACGCGGCCCATAGACATTCCCATTGTCAGAGTGCTCGCAAGTGCATAGCCGGCCTTATAAGAATTGGTACAATCTTTTCTTGATCGGCTCGGAAATACATCGGTGGACAGCTGGTTCCACATAGTGGTGGTACAAAAACTGCCTTAAATAACGCTCAGATGTGGGACGGATGTCGAGGTGATACGGGTGGATTTACGTCGTTTCGACGTTCGATGATGAAACCCAGCTGCAGGTAATCCAATCAACTCCTCTGAACACTTTTTTAAGTTACAATTTTTATAATAAATGTTGAAATTAAACGCCGCGTTAAATTAACCAGTGCGGTATAGCCGGATTTTATACCTTAAAGGAAGTGCAGCAAATGTAAATATGGCGTCCTTTCCTGAATGTCATGGTTTCCGAACCTTAAAAGGCATATTCAAACCCGTGTTAAATGTCGGTAAAGCAGTATTTGTAGGTATTGCGATTCAAAGGTCGCCATTACACTTTTTCTTTTGGGATTTATATAAACAAAACAGAGTAGAGAATTACCACGCCATTGCTTAATACGCAATATGGAGGGCAACTACTTGTAGTAAATTAAATAGGCCGCTCACTGTACACAATCTAAACGGATAAAGGATTGGCTTATGAACACCTTACGTAGTTGTAGATGCTTCTGAGACCTAACACGTGTGTATACTCACTCATTCACTCACACCCACAAACTCATGCACTCACGCGTGTTACAACAAAAAAAAAGGACGATTTTTTTTACGACGAGCTGGTAATACAAGAGCTGCCCTGCGATTCTGTAACTCACTTCACGAACTCACACAGCGGTTTTCGCATCGGCGGTCGCTCTCAAATCAGTCGTGAAGCAGTCATTTTATGATTTGGCATTCTGAAAAGGTGGGAGCTTGTAGTTTATTGTTTGTGAGTTACAGAATGACAGGGCTGGGAACTCTGGCACAGGTATTTTTTGCTTAAAATGGTTCCCAAATCTTACACAATGAATTGTTTATAATGAATACAATAAAAACATCAATGGCGCTACAACCTTTTTAGGTCTGGGCCTCAGATTTCTGTATCTGTTTCATGATCATTTGTCAATCTAATAGTCAAGTAGGTGAACAGCCTGTGCCTGACACACGCCGACTTTTTGGATCTAAGGCAAGGTTTCCTCACAATGTTTTCCTTCATCGAAGCGAATGTTAAATGCGCACATATAAAGTCCATTTGTGCACAGCCGGGGATTGAAGCTACGACCGCAGGGATGAGAGTCGCACGCTGAATCCATTAGGCCAACAATGCTCTATGATGAATAAACTCTTTTTTTATTTTAAAGTACGGTTGTCATAGTTCGCGCTAATTTTCGCTTAGAATTCTTGACTGTCAGACCCGAATTTCGACGTAAAATGACATTCAATGCTTAAATATTTATAGATAACTAGCTGACCGGGCAAACGTCGTTTTGCCATGTATATCATTTATAATAAAAATAGGGGTTGATCGTAGAGGGGTGAAAATTAGGGGTTGTATGTATTTTTTAATGCTGTATCATAAAAAAATAGAAATTAAAAAATTTTGTCTAAAAAATAAATAAAAAAATTTAGGGGTGGACTACCCCTAACATTTAGGGGGATGAAAAATAGATGTTGGCCGATTCTCATAGATACCGGATAAGCACAAAAAATTTCATCAAAATCGGTCGAGCCGTTTCGGAGGAGTATGGCAACGAAAACTGTGACACGAGAATTTTATATATTAGATGATAGATTACAAATGGACAGTTATATGTCAAACACGTAGGTCAACTGTCAACTAGACAAGATGCGATGCTAATGTTAATGTCGATAAGTGAAAGTGATAACTGGTTTATTGCGACATGAAACGGATATTAAAACTAGATAAAAAAACTGGCTCATCTATTGCTAGAAGGCTCGCGAGTGCGTTGCTAGCTTTTTTTGAGGTTCGTCTCCCAAGTCGACGTTTTTGACAAACTGAAGTCATAATCGAAGGAAAGGAAGAGTCTCTATAGTCTATGGGGTACCATAAATATCGATATGTTGGTATGTAGCTACTAAAAATACCAAAATGTTAAGGCAAATAGAAGTTCGTAGTAAAAGATATATGCATATCTTAAAACGCGTGTTGGCCTAGTGGCTTTAGCGTGCTCTCATCTCTGAGGTCGAAGGTTCGATGGCTGTGCACCAATGGACTTTCTTTCTATGTGCGCATTTAACATTCGCTCGAACGGTGAAGAAAAACATCGAAAACCGGCTTGCCTTAGACCCAAAAAGTCGGCGTGTGTCAGGCACAGAAGGCTGATCACCTACTTGACTATTAGATTAACAAATGATCATGAAACAGATACAGAAATCTGAGGCCCAGACCTAAAAAGGTTGTAGCGCCATTGATTTATTTTATTTTTATATCTTAAAACGTAGGCAACCAACGATATACCTATAGGACAATGTTGTTTTATTTTAATTGTATTGTAAACATTGGAAAAACGTGTTTATTTAAATATATGAATCATTGTAATTTTCGTTATTATATCCTTGTTTTTACAGTCTAGCTTCGGAAAATGATAGAAAAATCTAGATATCATTAAACGCCACTAAGATATATTTAATGTGAATTTAATTAGAATAGTATTGTCATTAGATGTTGTTCAATACTACGAAACGCGTGCTAAGTGGCTGCTTTTGATTCGAAGAATCTCTGACGATAGGCTCAAATATATCTTTCCTCCTACTTTGATTTTGTTCCATTTGGAGTAGAGTTCCTTAATTTTCACCCCTCTAAGATCAACGCCTATTTTTTTGTTAATTAAAAACTTATGACTTGAACTCTTGAGGTTTATATAGAGACAAATTCACAAAAAAACTTGAAAAGTTTTCAGAACAGTCTCTGGGGTAGCAAAATGTTCCATGTTGGTATGTACTAAAAAGGGTAGGCTAAGTAAGGGAATAATATATTATTATTATTTTTTTAAGACAATTCACACCATCTGACCGAGTCCCATGCTAAGCTGGTGAAGCTTGTGTTATGGGTACTAGGCAACGGATATACATACATATTATAGATAGCTAGACATATAAATACATATTTAAACACCCAAGACCTAAGCACAACACCAAATACTCATCACATCGATGTTCGTGTCAGCCGGGGTTCGAACCCGGGACCCATGGATTCGCAGTCAGGGGTACTAACCACTAGACCAATGAGTCGTCAAAGTCGTCAGTAAAATCACATAAGGACAAACGAAGGGCGCGGGGGCAGCTAGTTTAATATAATAACACTTAATGTAATCATTATTTAATAGTTTTTTGTCTTTATTCGTTTTCCAGATAACTCCCAGGGGAGTTCACAAAAGAAACTGTGTGGGCCTTGGAATAATGGTGCAATGAAAGTTTGAGTTACAGTTTGAGTACAGAGTATTTAAATGAATCGTATTAACATGTATGTCTCGAGATGCACGCGACGGCTGTGTGACCTGCATACCACACTTGAACTTGTTTTAATAACATTTTAAGTTTATTTAATACTCGCCCGTGTTTGTTTTGCGATACTACTGTTGTTCACTTGTTTTAAATTTCTTTGGAGGGGCCCTATAAAATACTCATATCTGATGTCAAAATATTTGTGTTTTTGTATGACGCTGTTGAGTGATACTGTCGCCTTTGGACTTCTATACTGCTAGAAGGGTCGCCAGTGCCTTTCTGGCGTTTTAAGAATTGGTAAAATTAATTGAATAATTTGGTCGTGCCTTTTATGTAGTAGGAAATTAAAGGTTTATGTTATTTGTAGTTCTAATATCACTATTAAATGTGGGTTGGGTAGAATAGCAATATATTAGTATGCAGCTACTAAAAAGGCTACGTAAAATCGGAGACAGCTGATATAATTCGAAATCAATTTTTCAAGGTAATAAACTAAAACTTCGGGTGAAATACAGTCAAAATCTTATAACGACATCGAAGGGACTACTCATATTCGGTCGTAAAAACCGATAGTCGTAACAGCCGATGACGTTGTTATTAAGAACCAAATACAATAGAATTCAGTCGGGACCTTTGATTTTGGTCAATATAACCGGTATGTTGTTCGAGTAAACGGTTATATTTTAAACAATTCATTCGCATCAAATTTCCGACAAGAATCAGAAGCTTTCCATAAAGACCTTCAATACATATTTATTCATAACCTTTATAAATGGTTTAAAGATATATGTACGTATAATATATATATGCATTCAAACGACACCGAGATGTATGAATTTTTATACGACGCAAGTTTATATGCGATGAAACGATCACTTGGCGTTGTGAAAAGATGTGGGGTCTCTCTGCATCTTCTACCGCATCTACTATAGAGGAGTTTTACGAATCTGCAGCTCAGCCCTGCGATTCTGTAACTCACTTTTCGAACTCACACAGCGGTTTTCGCATCGGCGGTCGCTCTCAAATCAGTCAAAGGTGGGAGCTTGTAGTTTAATGTTTATCAGAATGCCAAATCATAAAATGACTGCTTCACGACTGATTTGAGAGCGACCGCCGATGCGAAAACCGCTGTGTGAGTTCGAAAAGTGAGTTACAGAATCTGCAGCTCAGTTTCATGGGACGTTGAGGCGAAATACTAAATTCCACCCGTATCACCTCGACGTTCGTCGTTCCACAACTTATTGTTTAGGGCACTCTTTGTGTAACACTACTATGTGGAACCAGCTATCCACTGAAGAAGAACCAATTCGATGAAGAAAAGAGTACGCGAGGCCTCTGGCATCTGGCAGACTACTGTCAATATCCATTTTATCATTAAATAAAATTATTATTTACTTTGCGCATGAGGGTATATTTTTATGGAAACGTCACGTGCAACGTTTTCGACGAAGAAAAGGGAGAGAGCGATTGAGAGAGAGTGAGAAGGGCGAATTAGCTTATAGAAATTCTATTTATGAAATACATACAATAAATCTCAAATGACGAATTGTCAATTAAAATGCCACGTGTTTTTATTATCGAAGAAATAAAGTAATATTTTTTTATTACTTGTATTAATTTTCAACACTTATTATTTTAATGACAATTAAATTCATTAAATTCCTAACATATCTTCCTTTTTTCCTAGATTGATAGTGTATATGTTAACGTAAAATTGTAAAAACCGTTAGATTGTAATCTATCGGTTATCGGTTATCGGTATTCGGTAGATTGTACTACACTAACTTAGTTATCATTCAAACTTCTTTGGTCAATTACAGATTAATTTTACTTCCCAACAATTTCATATAACTACCGAATAATAATACGTTAAATTGCAAGCAGTATGTTTAGTTGACAATCTTTCGACAGTTTACAATCTCGCGAGATAGATTACAATCTAACGGTTTTTACAATTTTACGGTGACATATATATATGAAATAATAATAGTGCCTAGTGGAATCAACGTGCGACTCTTACATCATACAACACTTTTACTAAACCTTACTTTCAGCAATTAAAAAAAAAAATTGTCAATATATTTTAAAATAGATCACAATAGCAGTTCTGGCCCATTGGCTCCAGCGTGCGACTCTCATCCCTGATTTGGAACCTGTGCACCAATGGAGTGTATGTACCCATCGAACAGTGGAAGAGAACTTCATTAGATTTTTTTTGAAACAGATTGATCACCAAATTGCCTATTAGGGGCCATCCATATAGTACGTCACACGTTAATGGGGAGGGAGGGTATCACCGAAGTGTGACATCGTGTGACAAGGGGCATGGGGGGTCAATACTTTTGTGACGTCACATGTTAAAACTTTAAATACTAAAACCATTGATATACAAAAATGCAAGATGCACAGTCTCGAATAAAAGAAACGCTCGAAAGTGTCCCGAAACACTATTTCTGTCTCTTTCTATAAGGTACAAGCATATATTATTGCAAAATCAACCTTACGCGAATTGTTTAAAGTTGTTATTACAACGATTATTTTTAAATACATACATAAATTTAAAAAAATGTGTGACGTCACATCAAGAGGGGGGGGGGTTATAAAAATGTGACAACCTGTGACAAGGACGGGGGGAGGGGTTCAAAAGTCCTAAAATTCGTGTGACGTACTTTATGGATGGCCCCTTAGAAATGACACACGAATCAAATTCAGAAATCTAAGACCCTCACTTAGTATGTTGTAGCGTTCTTTTGGTAAAAAAAAATATAAAATATAATATATTAGTTAGTAAAAGTTGACAAATATTTATAATCATTGATTTATCGATAGTTCATCAACTATATATGGCGCATTTTCGACCGGAGGCACCGGTTGACCTGAAGTGATGCTGTGACCGCGCGCTCTCCGCCCTCTATCTCGAAAACGGTTCACCGTAAAAAAAAAATTTTAAACAAAATTTGTAAATAATTTTGTATTCTACAATATTGATATTAAATACAAATAGCAAAAAACCCATAGGAAATGAGATATTTCCAAAAAAAGCGCAAAAAACCATTTTTGTGACCTTTGACCTTGAAATTTAATAGTTGCTTACACCCTACCTTATGTAGGTTTTGAGACAACTTTTAGGGTGTCAATATACAAGTATTTACAGACTAACAGCTGGGTATCTCGAATTCCGAGATTCTTACCTTATTTAAGCTTGAATGACTAGCCTATTATAGGGAAATATTGGTTTTATTATCCAAATGTTTTAATGAATTTGAATAAAAAAAGTGCGTAATTGAAATTTTCTTTATAAACAAACTTTGATAAATGTTCATAAGAAATTTAGAACAAAACGCCCTTCATACTAAGTCATGGTCGACTTGGTTCCATACTTTTAGGAAATAAAGCCGCTTAGGCAATTTTAAACGACGCCTCAAAATCCTTAGTTAAATATATAAATGGTGCTACAACCTTTTTAGGTCTGGGCCTCAGATTTAGCTGTTTCAACATCAATCTAACAGGCAAGTAGGTGATCAGCCTCCTGTGCCTGACACACTGACTGTTTGGGTCTAAGGCAAGGTTTCCTCACGATGTTTTCCTTCGCCGTTCAAATGTTAAATTCGCACATAGAAATATACAACCGGGGATCAAACCTACGACCTCATGAGAGTCTCACGCTGAAGCCACTAGGCCAACACTACTCAAAAGTTACTTTTCTTTCTTGCTAAAACAAAGTAAACGTAATCCTATTATATGTACATTTAAAAATTGCACTATTTTTTTCCTATTTTCTATCTATTTCCTAATTATTTTGCAAGAATCTTCAAGAATGCCTTCTTTAGTTAGTATCACTCCTGTATTTGATTTTGATTAGATAATAATACTGGGTCTGTTAGTCCACATTATACTGACGCTTTAGATGACAAATGGAAAACGAATAGTTCCCGTATGCGGAAAATGAACACGGAAAATCGATAAGAACAAAGTGTATGCACAGAAAACTTGAAGAGCGCTTAGTGGGCGCCTTTGGAACTATATGTATATATATATATAATGAAAATGGTCTTCGTTTGAGGCTCAATCACGCCTAAACCACTGATCGTATCGACATGAAACTACCACCATTCGAAATTCGAAATTTTTCCTAGATGGTTTATGGCTATTTATTTATTAAATTCCAACGTTCCTTCATTTTTTTCTTGCTGTTTTACTTTTATGAAAATTTATCCATACGGACTTCACCGCGGAAACATTCGGGGAGGCTTCCTAGAACCTCTAAACTTCAACATCTGTTATAAACTCGATTTTCGAAATATTTCAATTTTCTTAGCGGGAAGTTAAAAAGAAGAATAATAAAAATATGAAAAAAAAATAAAATAATGAAACATAAAATTTATTTTAATTCGTCCAGCAAAGCGGGCGCGAAACGGCTAGTACTATATATATATATATACTTTATAATAATAAAAAAATATTTGTAAGAATGTTAAGGTGGTACAATCTAAAGTTCGCATATTCTGCCAAAAGTAATAACGTGCAAATTTGTCTTAAAAGTAATTTTATATAAATCTTATAAGAGTCTCATTATAGTCAATTATTATATTATTTGTAGTGATAAAATATCACATTATTAAAATATATTATTACGTTATCAAATTAATATTTATTATAATGCTTCAAATAATCATTAATAGAAGATTACATTTCCAAAAGTAAGTTCTTTTGATGTTTTTACGTAAATTATTATTATGAAAATAATAGTATATATAATATATATATTTTACAATATTTTCCTATTTACTGTTATTATGTGAATCACGCTCTTAATGGGGTTTAAATTGCTATTTAGTTTTCACTGATATTCTTATATTTTAATAGATATTATTGTGTGTATTTTTCTTGTTTTTTAAAGCATAGGAACATGTTTTAAGACTTATAAATAAATATATTGAAAGATACAAAACGAAGGTCCTAGTTTCTGCGTCAACGGTTTCCTGAAGGTTTGTTGGAAATTTGTTGCGGAAGACACGAAAACGACGTACGATTAGTTCCAGTTTATTACCACAGTACTGCCCTGCGATTCTGTAACTCACTTCACGAACTCACACAGCGGTTTTCGCATCGGCGGTCGCTCTCAAATCAGTCGTGAAGCAGTCATTTTATGATTTGGCATTCTAAAAAGGTGGGAGCTTGTAGTTTATTGTGAGAGCGACCGCCGATGCGAAAACCGCTGTGTGAGTTACAGAATCCCAGGACAGTTAATGTCTACAGTACTGGTTAGGGTCTAAAAATGTAGAGACATTGAAAAACACGATATTTGTAGTTTCTGTGTTAACAGATTATGGAAGGTTTTTGGGAATTTGTTGCGGATGACACGAAAATGACATATGTTTAGTTCCAGTTTATTTCCAAATTATTGGTTGGGGTTTATTAATGTCGACACATTGAAATACATTGAACTCAGTTATGCAAAGGTTGCACATGCCAAGTGGCCATGGAGTATTGACGCATACGTTAATCATGACATAGCGATGTAAATTTGCATTATCAACCTGTCATACAAGTTGTATTTTATTTCTCGGGATAAATGGAGACTGGAAACAATAAAATGGATCTAGGGGGCCTCATAGCCTAGCGGTCTTATTAAGTGGCAGCTAGGTGAGGGTTACCGGGTTCGATTCCCGGTTCGAGGGCAAGTTTTAATTTTATTTAAATTTGTTCTCGGCCTTTGGGAGGGTTGTGCGGTACCGGGCGAGTGCCTAAACTGTACATGGAGGACATGATGTAATTTCTAAGGCAAAAAGCACGAATGATAAAAATCTCATACTTGACGCTGGCTAATGCACAAACCGTGCCAAAGCCATTAAAAAAAATGGAGCTACTAGACAGATGCATAGCAAAAGAATGACGTGACAGAACTAGCGGGTAAAAACTGGATGAAATTGGTCAAGACAAAGAGAAATTGAAGAATATGGAGGCTTTTACACAAAAAGGGGCCAAACAAATACTTTTTAGAACATACACTTAAACAACTAAAACTTATACAATGAACACTAATCAACTATTATTTGAATTAATTAATAATAATAAAAATATGTGGCTTTTATATTTAGTACCTTTAATATTAAATAACATATAAATATCGCAATACATCGACAAACTTTAAATTTGTTTTAATCTTCTTTTTATTATTTTTTAATCATTTTTATTATTACTATTTTGTTTAAGAAAATTGTTAATACTATATATTTAATTGCTACATCCTCTCGATATTTCCCTGTTCGTTTAAATAAATCCACTATAGCACAACCTTGATCTGAACAGACAAACTCAGGGTTTAAGAGTCGCTCAAGCCACTAGGCCAACTTTTAACAATGATTTCAATTATTATTAATCTTTTAATAATTATGTAGCTTTTATATTATATTACCTTTAATTCAAAATTCAAAAATCATTTAATAATATAGGTAACACATTGTACACTTATGACTTGTCAGTAAAAAAATACATATTAATGCTTCTAATTTAACATTTAGTGCCAGTTCTCAAATCAAGAGCCTAGAACGGAAGAGAAGAACTGGCAATAAACTCTCCGACACTCTTTTTAATCGCCATTTTTTTTAATATTAAACAATATCGTTTTATGGTCACATGGTAAGAGGAACTGGTACTAGTAAAAAAGAGAAAGACAACTTAGAAGGTGGATAGACCAAATTAAAGAGACAGCTGATACATGGCAGAGAGTGCCACAGTGCAGAGAGGAATGGCGGGATTTGCACCAGTGCCAAAAATGGGCACACAGATATCTAACAATGGAAATAGAAACGTGTTTAAATGTAAAAGTACTTATCTGAATTCAATGGCTTTTATTATTATATCAAACTCAAAACTCAATCTCAAAATAACTTTTGGAACGAAGTTCCTTATCGCGCGTTGTGAAATGGGGGCTAGACGGAAAAAATTCTTACGAAAAGTTGTCACGACACTTTTTTGCTATTTGCTATTGTAATATACCGGTTCTCGTCCGATCACCGAAGTTAAGCAACGTCGGGCGAGGTCAGTACTTGGATGGGTGACCGCCTGGGAACACCTCGTGATGTTGGCTTTTTTTTTCGTCGTAAGATTAGTGTCGAGAAAATCTATCATACTGTTATGATACCAATTAACATATAAATTAATCGTAAGGAATTTCGTTCCATCCGGGTGTCCCTTGACACCTCTAAAGTTTTTATATAATCTCATTCGGTAATATTCTAATTAAGAAATGAAATACATACTTTTATTGGCATATTTTATTTACATACTTCTTTAAGAAAATTAAAAAAACAAATTAAAGCATTATTCTCCTAACAAAATAATGCTTTAAAACTTTTTTTTTAACAATTAAGTATAATGTGTCCCGACCAAGGAGGTTTCAATTCAATTTAAGTAAACATTATCTGTGGTGAGCGCAACGCGCTGGTTCCGAGCCAATAGACAAACAGACTTTTGTTTCTTTTATATTGCATTTTATTTAATGTAGCTACATATAGCCATGAAATTAAATAAAGTAGTGTATGCAACTGCATATAATAAGGTAATAAAACACTCGTGTAATCTTATTTTTTTAAACAACACTCATGTTTTAATACCTTCTATTATATGACAGTTGCTAAACTACTATGTATATTCATTTAGGTAACTAAGTATACTTATGAACGTCAACAGAAAAGATGTTAAATTAATTCTAAATTTACATATACTACCAATTCGCCAGTTCTCAAGGGCGTAGAGCGGACAATCGTTTTAATAAAGACTAAACAGTCTTCACCATGTTTGCCTCCACCGTAAAGTATAATTCCATTGGAGCACAACCTTGATCTGAACCGACGACCTCAGGGTTGTCTCAAGCCACTAGACCAGCTCTTAACGGTGATGTCATTAATTCACGAGAACGTGTGTTCACGAGTTATTTGTTTCGGACATCGCGACGACGATGTAATGACTTTTTAAGTTCGATTTAATATATTTTTAGTGAGGTAACTTTAACCTATTTCCTATGTAGAATATTATTAAATACTAGCTGTCCTGGCGTACATCGTACCGCCTAACAGTCGATTCTTTATTTTTTTTAAATACTTATTCTGCTATTCGGGACACCGGTCTAGCTAGTAAGATAAAAAAAAGAAAGTTGATAAGACAACAAATACATTATGTCAAAAAATAAAAATTTACCTTCCCGAAACCCCTCCACTAACACTTGAACTTTATGTTATGGTATTAAAGTTCAAATTGCCTTTAAATATTATTAGGAATATTTTGTATGGGAATATAGAAAAGTGTTGCTTTTGACTTTTTCACTCAATTTTTTTTAATTTTTCTCTCCGTAAGAACCATCCTCGTACTTCAAGGAATATTATAAAAAAAGAATCAGACAAATCGGTCAAGCCGTTTTCATGTTATGTCGTGACAACGGAAAACGGGTTTCATTTTTATATATATAGATTGTTACGGACCGTTTATATAAAATTATTATTAACTAGCTGTACGGAGCCACGCTTCCCTGTGGCACATTATGATTGAATGGTTGAGAACATATAAAGTCGCCGTGCACAGCCGGGGTTCGAACTTACAACCTCAGGGATGAGAGTTGCACGCTGAAGCCACTAGGCCAACACTGCTGAAAGATTGGTGAATGATTTTCTATAGAAAATTGTTTGAGAGGTGACACAATGCAAGATAGATGGGCGTTTAATATATTCAATTGTTTTTAAATATATAAATATAAATGAATAATAAATTGTATGCGTTTGGGTGGCGCCCATCCAGGTTTCAATTCACAAATCAGCCCGGTAGATGGCGCTGCAGTCGGTATCTAGGTTATTTATCTATACAGAAAATAAACAGCTGGTAATTGGTATATATTATATAAATCTTCTGTTTATGTGTTCGTAATTAATCTCCTAAACGGCTGGGCAGATTTTGTTGAAATTTTTTGTTTGTTCAAGTGGAGTCGAGAATGATTTACATTATTAGATATTTTTTTGTACACAGGACACCTTCTGCCGGATCTGCTTGTTTATTATATTATTACTAGCTGAACCGGCAAACGTCGTTTTACCGTGTAAGTATATCATTTAAAATAAAAAATAGGGGTTGATCGTAGAGGGTTGAAAATTAGAGGTTGTATGTATTTTTTAAAGCTGTATCATAAAAAAATAAAAATGTATCTAAAAATAAAAATAAAAATAATTTAGGGGTTACCCTTAACGTTTAGGGGGATGAAAAATAGATGTTGTCCGATTCTCAGACATCCCTAATATGCACACAAAATTTCATGAGAATCGGTCAAGCCGTTTCGGAGGAGTTTAACTACAAAAATAACTGTTCATTTTATACCTTTATGTATATTTCTTTCTTTGACGTTCATAAGTTGTACATTGTGTTACCTACATGAATAAATGATTTTTGACTTCAACCACATTTTGGAGTTAGTAATATTAATCTTAATTTAGATGAGATTTAATTGTATTCCAACGATTGTACGATTACTGCGCATAAATAATTTGTTTTTCTTAAACCATAAATCACGTTTCATAATTTAGATAATTAAAGAATTTTTTGTTAATTTTATGATTATCTATATTATCTTTGCTCACACAGATTATAAAAACAAAGTTAGGTTACAGTTGTGATGCGGTTTCACCTACGTTCTTTTGTGTATTTCGACTACAAAAAAAATACATTAAAATAATTACCCAATTTGGCATTCGTCTCTTTCAGACAAATTGAGTTTATGGTGTAAATAAAAGAGATAGAAATACTTTATTTATTTATAATTTTTTTTATTCTCAACTTTTGGTTTATATATTTGTATCGGCGTTTTTACGAATTTTTAAACTCAATAGATTATAAGTTATATTTTGAAAATGGCTATAAATTTAACATTAAACGTACCTATAATCCGGTGACCCCAGAGCTGGTGCTTTCCTCGCTCAACGAATAATTATCGCAATACAGCGAGAAAGTGCGTTAAAGGTACACTGCCACATAGACCATTTAAATTTGTTTTAGTTTTCTATTTAATAATTTTAACTATTATTATTAGTACTATGTAACGTATCAAACTAAAATAATAATATACAAATACAACACAATAATAATACACAATTTTACTTAACATTTCTGTCAGTTTTTCAATGACAAATTAAAAATAATAATTCGGCAACAAATTGAAGTGAAATTTTAATGATCACTTTACAATAATAGTGTTGGCCTAGTGGATAGCGACTCTCATCTCTAAAATAGGTTCGATTCCCCACTCTGCACCGATGGACTTTCTATGCGCATTTAACACTTGTACGGTGAAGGTAAACATCGTGAAAATTGTCTTAAACTCAAAAAGTCGACGGTGTGTGTCAGGCTGATTACCTACTTGCCGATTAAGCAAATGATCAAAATGGATACAGACATCCAAAGCCCAGCCTTGCGATTCTGTAACTCACTTTTCGAACTCACACAGCTGTTTCTGATAAACAATAAACTACAAGCTCCCACGTTTTCAGAATGCCAAATCATAAAATGACTGCTTCATGACTGATTTGATAGCGACCGCCGATGCGAAAACCTCTGTGTGAGTTCGAAAAGTGAGTTACAGAATCGCAGGGCAGGCTTTAAAAGTGGTAATGTCACTGGTTTTTTCTCACTTCAATCAAATTTTTACAATTACTAACAAAATATGCATACCCAAAACAAAAACATCTTTTTTGTGATTAATTTAAAACTTCAGTCGAATTATTGTTAACTGCGTAATGCCACAATAACAAAATAATATATCGAATTGGCTTGGAAATACTCCAGTGGGACAGTTGTGGAACAGTTCAGGAACGCCGGACGTCAAGGTGATACGAATGGTATTTTGTATTCTGCCTTGACGTCCAGCCCTGCGATTCCGTAACTCACTTTTCGAACTCACACAGCGGTTTTCGCATCGGCGGTCGCTCTCAAATCAGTCGTGAAGCAGTCATTTTATGATTTGGCATTCCGAAAAGGTGGGAGCTTGTAGTTTATTGTTAAAATACTTCCACTCCTCTTGAGAGGAGAATAGAGGGATTGGTCTTTAGTCCCTACGCTAGTCCAATGCGTATTGGAGACTTCACATTCATCCAGAGAACATAATATCTCTTGGGCATGGGCCCTCTTGAGTCGGGGGGCCGTGGCATTTCGCCAGCCCTGCCACCCTATTTTTTTAAGACAATTCACACCAATTGACCTAGTCCCATGCTAAGCTGGTGAAGCTTGTGTTATGGGTACTAGGCAACGGATGTACATACATATTATTATAGATAGATAGATATATAAATACATATTTAAACACCCAAGACCTGAGCACAACACCAAGTGCTCATCACATCGATGTTCGTCTCAGCCGGGGATCGAACCCGGGACCCATGGATTCGCAGTCAGGGGTACTAACCACTAGAACAATGAGTCGTCAATTGTTTTATTGTTACGCCACTGGGGGTAGGATAGGTGAGGTTTAGCAGGAATGCCTGCCCGTGATGAATCTAGGTACACCAATACGCTGTATGCAGTTTCGTCAACAACGTAATACATGTATGACTAATAGTACATAATGTAAGCGTTAACAAGCCACTCGGTTCTTTGATTAGTACTTCCTATTTGCGTTGATTCTTTGTCCACAGACCGCCATATTGATAATTTTATTAAAAAGGTTATAAGTGATAATATCAGAATTCTTTCAAAGTCTTGATACTCTGTTTTAAGAGAACAAACGAGCCTACTGGACTCCCAAAAAGGGCAGTCATCGCAGCCCATGGGCACTCAAAATGGATGCGTTGCCGGCCTTTGAGTGAAGAGTATAATAATAATAATACAAGCCTTTATTGCTGTAATTACTTATACTGCTACATAAAAATGAGGAATTGTAAAAAATTAACACTAAAAAAAAATACTAATAATTCATCGGCAAGCCGGTTGATTTCTGTTATACAGCTTGTCCTTGGACATAGGCCTCCTCTAAGAGTTTCCATCTTCTCTGTTTCTAGCTTTGCGTAGCCACATAGGGCTACTCTTCGCACATCATCTTCCCATCTTTTTATTTGTCTTCCTCGAGGAGTGAAGACTGTTTGAATTACTGTTACGAATTTTAAAAATAAATAAATCAGTGGCGCTACAACCTCTTTAGATCTTGGCCTCAGATTTTTTAATCTATTTCATGATCATTTCTAAATCTAAAAGGCAAGTAGGTGATCAGCCTACAGTGCCTTACACACGCCGTCGACTTTTTGGGTCTAAGGCAAGCCGGTTTCCTCACGATGTTTTCCTTCACCGTTCGAGCAAATATTAAATGCGCACATAGAAAGAAAGTACACAGCCGGGGATCAAACCCACGACCTCAGGTATGAGAGTCGCACGCTGAAGCCACTAGGCCAACACTACTCACGAATTTTAGTACCTCAAATTCTAACTAATGTCCGTATTCTGGAGGCTGTTCCAAAAGCTTTAATCATATAAGAGATGAGAGAATAAAATGAACGAAACTATTGTGCGGCTATTGAAAACCTCATTAAATTTTTTTGACGTCAGTAAAATAGCGAATATAATCTAGATTAATTCAAAGGTAGTAATTACGTGTTAATTTACCTAGAATGTCACGCATAGGCGTTGCTGACGGCGGTTCAGACATTTTATCACGTAACCTCATTAGAAGGTATTTGAAAATAGACCTATCTTAGTTTAGATTCTGCCTTGCGAGAATGTAACTCACTTTTCGAACTCACACAGCGGTTTTCACAGCGGCGGTCGCGCTTAAATTAGTCGTCAACATTTAACGATTTGGCATTCTGATAAACAATAAACTACAAGCTCCCTTCTTATCAGAATGTTATGGAAATTGTATTCGTTTTTACAACAAACTCCCAAGCGAAATTAGAGAATTATCACTTAATAAATTCAAAGCCCTCGTTAAACGTAAATTAATCAATAAAACTTTTTATACATTTGACGAATACTTAAATGATCCTAATCCTTGGGACTGATTTGCTCCAGTTCAAACAATTTGTATGACTCAAAACTTAGCGATTAAAAAGAGTGGCGGAAAGTTTCTTGCCAGTTCTTCTTGCCCGCTCTACGCCCTTGACATGCGAACTGGTAGTAAATGTAAATTTACAATAAATTTAACTTCTTTTTTGACGTTCATAAGTGTACTTGTTTAAAAATGTTTTTTTAAAAGTTTTTTACTTGTGTATTTAATATGTGTATGTAATATGTTTTTACCGATGAAGTAAATAACGTGTTTACGGCTTAAGAAGGCTCGCGTAAAGGAATTTATTTTATATATATATTTGTATAGTATAAGATCCCGCTATACAACGACCTTCACCGAGATGCTTATTTAATGAAACTTTATATTTAATTTATATATTATATATTTTATATTTAATTTAATATGTCAATAAATATAATCCATATGGGTTGCCTAGCAAATTTCAGTCCAGAGTATGTTTAATTAATATTTAAAAAAATTTTTTTTTTTTATAATTTGCATGTAGTAAATTTTTTGAACTTTTTTCAATCAATATTTTTAATCAGGGTAGTATTATATATGTATCACTATAGCCTTCTTTTATACTAAAGATGTATATATACTTTAGTGTCACATAAAAAATATACACATAAATAATTGATTGATTAAAAACAACCTAACGTTTGCATATTCTATGGGCTTCATACTTTCGATTGGTATAGAATTTATCTAATAATCATACCGGTGAAATGTTTAAAAAAATATTTTTTTTTAAAATTAATTAAACATACTCTGGACTGAAATTTGCTAGGCAACCCATATATATTATATTTATCGACATATTAAATTATATATAAAATAAGTTTCATTAAATAAGCATCTCGGTGAAGGTCGTTGTATAGCGGGATCTTAGACCAGTATTAATAAGTTACTACTAACTTATTATAGTGTAAAAACGCGAATTTACGCTCCACGTTTAGAGTGCTTTTCGGCAATCACAGTCCGTGAGAGATTGCCACTTCAAAGTTGCCATATTACCGTTTATGTCGCGAAGTACTTGCCTTACTCTTAAAATTCGTTAAATTAAATTTGATGAAAAATCTCAATTATTAAAATTAAATAAATAACTAACTATTGTTTAATTAACATTCTAAATATTCAAAACGTTCGAAATTCAAAAATGTACTTGTCATGACCGAAGTCCAATTGGTTAATGATGGCGAAGTTCCTGTCGAGACTCATCGATGTCCGGCATCACATTAGCCAATGGAAGGTATTCAGGAATTACGAATGATTTATCTAATAGGCATGGGTTCTAACTACGTGACGTATCGACACAATATTACGTCTTGATACTGCTTACGTATCAAGAATTTTGTCTGTTGCTTAATTATTAACTTGATAAAACTAATAACTTTAAAAAGATGTTATGTTGTTTCTAAAAACATTTACAACCAGCCCTGCGATTCTGTAACTCACTTTTGGAACTCACAGAGCGGTTTTCGCATCGGTGGTCGCTCTCAAATCAGTCGTGAAGCAGTCATTTTATGATTTGGCATTCTGAAAAGGTGGGAGCTTGTAGTTTATTGTTTATGTGCTGTGAGTTCCAAAAGTGAGTTACAGAATCGCAGGGCAGTTCGGAAGTCAAGGGCGTAGAGCGGGCAAGAACTGGCAAGAAACTTTCCGCCACTCTTTTTAATAGCTCAGTTTTGAGTCATACAAATTGTTTGAACTGGTGCAAATCAATCCCAAGGATAAGGATCATTTAAATAATCGTCAAATTTAAAATCTTACGTTACTTTAATTTACGTTTAATTACGTTTTGAATTTATTCAGTAATATCGCTTGGGAGTTTGTTGTAAAAACAAATACAATTTCCATAATAGGAGGGTGATCATCATGATCTATTAATAAACTCAATTAATATGATGTGCTTTAATTGCCTCATTAACGATAAACTAAATCCTGAATTAATCGTTGTCATTCGATAATCGATTTATAATTGACAGTTTGATCAATTTGGTTCTGGGCTTTACCTTCGTGTCATCATGTTTCAACGTCTGCATAATATATTATTGCTTATACAGTGATTTCGTTAATCGGTTTTAAGAATGTCATCAGAAAGCATTTAATGAAATGAGTGGCTCGTGCGTCTTCTTTAATTCTTTATTTAACGGATATAAACGTTTTCATACAGTATTTCCCATGTTTTTAATCTTCATAGTAATAACGAGAATAAATAGAAAATTAAACCAAATTTAAAAAGTTTGGTCCTTGCGGCAGTGTACCTTTAACGCTGGGATAACCCGCTGTATTGCGATACTTATTCGTTGAGCGGGAGCCAGCTCTGGTGTCATCGATTGTACCAGGCGCCAAATTAAATCTTCAATTAGCTGTGCATGAACCCCACAGCCCAAGGGTCTACTTCAAAGGGAGTGTAAAATTACATTATTTAAATAAAAAAGAGCAGCTATAATCTTTTAGGCTTGCGCCTCAGATGTGTGTATCTGTTTTATGATCTAATAGGCAAGTAGGTTTTCGTTCCACCTTGACGTCTGGCGTTCCACGAGAGAGCGCTTTTTAAGACACATCTTGCACACCACTAGTTTATGGAACCAGCAGCTGCCTGCTGCATTTAATTTGTTGATTACCATAAAAAAGGTAATCAGCCTGTTTGACACGCCGTCAGTTTCCCGTCTTAGGCATGCCGATTTCCTCACGATCATCCATCATACTGCGTCCAGTTTGTGTTTCCACCACATCAAATTCTTTCTATCTAAGATCATGTATATAATAAATAAATAAATAAAATAAATAAAAATAAATAAATCGTACGAGCGAGTGTTTAATGCGCACATAGAAAGTCAGGGTGTCCTTCAGGGATGAGTGTTGCACTCTGGAGCCAACACTGTTCAGGTTGATGATTGTCATCGTTTTTGTATCAATCTCTATATACTTAAAGACTTACTGCAAATCGGACGGGGGCTATAATTGAAGATAGACAAAAATTACTTGTCGAATTAATAACCTCCTTTGGAAGATCCAATGTTATAAATATAATTGTTTTAAAATTCTCAGAATGTTTTGTGACGGAAGCATACACAAATGTTTGTGGAATATGTTAGGTACGATTCAACCTTGAGCAGTTACAATCATAAGTGTTAATGTAAATAATGATAATATAAGAATACGTACAATACCTATTTACTTCCTCATTTTAAACATGGCGGCCATTGACGGTGAATAAAATCTAATATATAAAATTCTCGTGTCGCGGTGTTTGTAGTTAAACTCCTCCGAAACGGCTTGACCGATTCTCATGAAATTTTGTGTGAATATTGGGTATGTCTGAAAATCGGACAACATCTATTTTTCATCCCCCTAAATTTTAAGTGTATTCCACCCTAACCTACCACTAAATGTTTTTTTGGTTTTTACACTATTTTTTTTATTTTTATGATACAGCATTAAAATATACAAACAACCCCTAATTTTCAACCCTCTACGATGAACCCCTATTTTTAAATGATATACATGGCAAAACGACGTTTGCCGGATCATCTAGTCTAATATATAAAAATATGTTTATCAGTATAACTACTGTTTTAAAAAGTAATCATTTATTCATGTAGACAATTAAACATGCTTCGAAATTTAAAATTAGTGACAGTCAAGGACGGAAAAATTCTCAATTTCCAATGTTTTTGCAAAATGTTTGCGACGATTACATCAATCATGTGATAAGGAGACATGTTAATACAGTTAATTATTTGAATTAAATAAAATAAAAATAAATTATTAGGTGTAGTATTTATCAGGCATACAAATAAAATGGTAAATTGTGTAGCGCAATCGAACACATTAAAACGAATTGGAAACAGGTGACATGTGGGCATAAAATTATAAAATTTGCTGGCCATATAATGGAATATATGCTACCACTAAACGCCATTTCATGATATGGATATTAGTGATCAAATTTGGCACGGTTTGGTTAGAAGTAGTGGTTATTTTTGTATTCTACAAGCGTAGAATTTAAGTGTTTGTATCTCATATATGTGAATATGGTAAAACTGAATATTTATCTGGAGATCAGTAAAACAAATTGATTAAATTGTAAACATTTATCAATATCAACGCTGTTGAAAAGAAAAGGACTAATATAGGCCCTTGGGGCACACCTTGTATTTTATTCAAGAACATAATTATGTAATTCCACACAAAGTATGTGTATTATTTAATATACAAATAGAGCCAAGTAAAACCACAACACACAAAAGATATCAAAAGTCATAAATCACTCGTGGTTATTACCTAATCTGTTTTAATAATTGTGTAATAGTTTTTATTCTATTCAGAAAATGTAATCCGCGCATTAATATGTAATTTTAATTTGTAGACGAATATTATAAAGTTTTTGAGGTTTTTAAAACTATTTTACTAATAAAAAGCCACGTTTGAGGCACACGGGTAGGTGGCTCATCTGATGTTAAGTGAGGCTCGCAAGTGTGTTGCCAGCCTTTTAAGAATTGGTAAGCTCTTTTCTAGAAGGACCCTAAGGCGAATTGGGTATACTTCAGTGGGCAGCTTCCACATAGTGGTGGTGGGCGGCAAAAACTGCCTTAAGAAAGGCTCAGTTGTGGAACGACGGACTTCGAGGTGATACGGATGGTATTTTTTATTCTGCCTTGCGATTCTGTAACTCACTTTTCGAACTCACACAGCGGTGTCTCTCAAATCAGTCGTGAAGCAGTCATTTTATGATTTGGCATTCTGATAAGGTGGGAGCTTGTAGTTTATTGTTAAGTGAGTTACAGAATCACAAGGCTGCCGTGACGTCCTATGAAGAATAATATGTCATAGGTTATATTTTGAGAAAAATGAGGAGACTTTCGCGGTATTTGGATTTACTAGATAAAAAAAGATTTTTCAATGCCGCCTTGATGAGTACGTTCTAGTGAAAAGTTGTAGTTCTTGATAAAGAATTTCAATTGGGATAAAAATGGCACAGTTCAAAATAACAGGAATTGATAACTAGTTGTTTTTCGCTAGCCCGCATTCTTACATCGATACCTACAATATACATCGTCATCCAACGAAAGGTATTTCGGCCGCTAAGGATGTATACAACTGCGACCTTCGGGCCCATCAGTAGCTTATCAAGCTACTGATGGCTCGCTTTACTAGGACCTTCCTTCCACATTGGTAATCCCGCCCTATAATCTACGACTACTAGTGAGTGGCAGTAAAAACTTAAAATTTTTTTAGATTTTTAAGCAACGTCAAAATAACATTCTTTGAATCTAAACCTAAAAAAAATATAATATAATAATTAATTAATCATTATAGCGCGCTTATTGAGAGAACTAGAGTAGTGTTGGCCTAGTGGCTTCAGCGACTCTCATCCCTGAGGTAGGTTCTATCCACGGCTGTGCACCAATGGACTTTCTTTCTATGTGCGCATTTAACATTCGCTTGAACGGTGAAGTAAAACATCGTGTAGAAACCGGCATGCCATAGACCCAAAAAGTCGACGGCGTGTGTCTCACAGGAGGCTGATCACCTACTTGCTTGCTTATTACAAATGATCATGGAACAGATGCAGAAATCTGAGCCCAGACCTAAAAAGGTTGTAGTGCCATTGTTTTTATTGAGAAATCTACTAGAAATTGCACGGAAAAACGTCGGGGACATTCACGCGATATACTTTGTACAAACATGGTACACGATTGGACCCTTGCTGAAGCACAATAATTTTAGTTGTAGGATTACTGTCGGAGTGTAATAGTCTGTCAAACGCCATTAAGTAGGCGTTTTCAAATCAAAGCTAAGGCCATTGCATGCTCGCCTTATGTTATTAAATAAATTTGAAACTTGTATTTGTCGACTTAAATTGAATTAATAACACGGAATTTTACGACGATTCCAATGTATTTTGTACAGGTTGCATTTATAATTGCGTTCACATACTTTAGTTTTGATGACGACGTATGGAAAAATACCAATATTATTTATATTTAATATGATCTCTTTAGCTATCTTTTTTAGTACTTTAATGTTAGGTGCTGGACAGAAAACGATGGAAACAGATTGTCAGGTCCATATGTTTCCTTGCTGACCACAACGCATAGACATGAGCTACCGACTGAAGAGAGAGAGAGTGATCTTTTTAGTAGCTACATTCCAACATTTTGCTATGCCAATCCATAAAGACTGTTGTAATAGGATGAGGGTAGAAACAAAAAGGACAGACACGGACGGTGATTGCCGTAGATTGAACGTGTTAAAGATATAAATTGTGTCTTGTGTAATATCAAATTTTGGATTTTGAATTTCGGTTATAACTTGAGGGGTATGTTTCATTTAATTATTATTGTATGGTTTAGTTTTATTTTGGCTGTGAAACAATCTGAAATGTTTTATTTGTTTTAGCTTTGGGAAATGCCCTCAAATTAGATATTCATTTATTGAATAACAAATTGTCTATAATGTTTATGTGATAAACGTTACCACATTACACACATTAGGTTTGGCAGGATAAACCTAAATCCTCCTGGCGCCCACATTTATGTATTTTTAGTTAATTTTAATATTTAGTCTAAGATATTTTAGTTCTTGTATTTTGCTAGTTTATAAATATCCTAATATATGCTAATTTGTTTTATTTATGTTAAAGACCCATAACATGGCGCCCAACGTGCAAATGGGTTTGTAAACAAAAGTTTAAAGATATTGTCAAGTATGTTTCTTTTAAAAAATAAATGCACATAAGTTTAAAAAATTTAAAGTAGTAAATAATATTATTTTATAGTTGTAACATTTAAGGTTAAGTATAATGATTTTATATTGTATTTATGTATAATTTTGTTTTCTTTATACATACTAAATACATTCATCTAGTAAGTTTATAAGTTAATTGGTTGAGTTCAGATTTACCTTATGTATTGGTTGCTTTGTTTTAAACTGATTATATTTATGGAATTTACTTTGTTACAATAATTTGGACAAGGCCAATGGACATTATGATCTAGTGTAGTTACATTAATTAAGACTATAAGTTTCTGCTGTTTCTATTGTTTAAGTTTATTTTGTTTGTAAGCTACAGTGTGGTGGATTTCTATGTATGTTTTTATTTTTATTAGTTCATTTAGTATACATGTTTGGTATGTTTTATACTGAATTTGCATATTGTTTTATTTTTTAAAGTAGGTTTAATTTTTTTTTTTTGGTAAAATAGTTTTTTTTGAGTGGTTTAATATGGATCCACAATATTTATTGAAGGATGAAGTGGAGTTTGAGCTTGCTTGTCGTGGTTATGTGCAGCCAGGTGGTTTTGCCTCTGCATTGAGACTAATTTTAAGAAAGATGATGTTTGTTGAACAGTCACAAGAAGTGTCTTATGAAATAAAATTACCTTCTGGTTATATAAAGAACCCTAATAAAGACCTAGACGTTTGTTCGAATAAGCTAGATACTATTTTGCGTTACATTTCTGAATTAAATGAAAAACCTGATAAACAATTATATAAACGATTAGTATCACGCTTGTCTCATATTGTAAATAGGTTGAATTTAATGGAACCTTTAGATGAAATTGATAAGGACAAGCGTACAGTTCTTATAGATAAGGCTATCGTTCTTCTATCTGAATTAGAAAATAAGGACGAGATAGAGGATGATGATAAGATAACTTCTGAAATGAAAGAACTTTTACATAAGTCGATCGGTGAGGATAGTAAAAAAGTTTTAAATGAAATTGATAACGATTGTCCAAGTACATCAATTGGGGAACATAAAACTACACTACCTAATAATGACAATATAGCTTTATTGAATCAACAAAAACGGGTTAGTTTTGGACACGATATATTTGAGGAAGGTCATCTTTCTGACAAGTTTATTAATTTGCCTTTAAATTCTACGTCGCGTGAAGATAATAATACAATTCGTAAAAATAAACTTGTGCCAATTAGTCAATGGGGGGTTTATATTTCCGGCGATGGTAAGTTTAGTGTAAATGCTTTCATTGAGCGTGTGTTCGAACTCAAAGATGCTAGAAATGCTACAGATGAAGATCTTTGGAGGCATGCTATAGATTTCTTTAAAGGAGACGCCTTAATTTGGTTTCGTGCCAACAGAGAATATATTAGAAACTGGGAGGAATTAGTGTCAATACTGAAGCGTACGTTTCAATCCCCCTTTTATCAGGAAGAGTTGTTGGCAGAGGCCAGGTCAAGAACTCAAGGTAGTAATGAATCTGTTTTAATATTTGTTTCGGTCATGCAAAATTTATTTAATCGGTTACCAATCAAAATTACAGAGAGAGAAAAGATTTCGGTCATTGTTAAGAATCTTCAGCCATATTTTCAAAGGGCAGTCTGTAGGGATGAGTTTGATTCGGTTGCTGATTTAAGTAATATTCTTAGAGTGGTGGAAAGAACAAAGATTAATTGTGATAAATTTCAAGAACCAAAAAGTTGTCTCAATTATTTAGAACCGGATTTAGCTTATCAAAATCCTAAAGGAAATATAACGGACGAGTTAAATTCTATTAAAAGTAATAAAAGCATGATGAAAATTGTTAAGAATATGAGGTGTTGGAATTGTCGAGAAGTAGGGCATTTATTCAGGTCATGTAAAATACCCAAACAACGGCTATTTTGTTATGCTTGTGGTCGTTTTGGTGTGACGTTAAAAGATTGTATTTGTAAGGGAAACGAAAAAAGGGAAACTCAAGGACCTGCCAAATGAGTGTTCCCTGTAGTAGTAAAAATAAGGAATGGCAGGATTGGTTAATGTTTGTTCATAATGTCATGTCTTCGAAAATAGTTTCTTCTTTAACTTTTAAAAAGGAATGTGACAACAGGTCGTACGTGAGTTTGGATATTTTAGGTAGGAAATTTAGCGGGTTATTAGATTCGGGGGCTACGAGGTCAGTGATTAATTTGGATATGGCAAGGAAAATTAAAGACATGGGCATAGAGTCTCAGACACTTGGTCTGAAGCCTATATATATTTCCACTGCAGATGGATCAAACCATTGTATTCGTGAATTATTAGATGTGCCAATTAGTTTTAATAATAATTTTCATATTATACCAATATTTGTTATGCCGCATTTGTCTCAAGAATTGATTTTAGGTAAAGATTTCTTTATTAAATTCGGTATTGAGTTTCATTTTAAGAGGGAATGTCCTAATTTAGATTCCTTGTCGAGTAATTCGTCAGCTCTCATTGGTTGTGTTGATTTGGATGGAGATCAGATAAGTCGGTTACAGAGTAAAATTAGTGCTATAGAAAATTTGATTGGCATGGGTTTAGGTAGAACTAATATTTTAAAACATGTTATAGATACGGGTGATAGTAAGCCAATTTATCAAAAACAATACAATTTTTCGCCTATCATAAGGAAACAAATAGAAACTGAGCTGGATGAAATGCTTGCGAAGGATGTGGTGGAACCGTCCTATAGTCCCTGGTGCTCGCCCATAGTTTTGGTAAAAAAACCAAATGGTGCTAACAGGCTTTGTTTAGATAGCCGACAGGTAAACAAAGTAACTAAAAGGGATACATATCCACTGCCAAGAGTGACAATGATTTTGGATAATTTACGTAATTCGCGATATCTTAGTACTTTTGATTTAAGAACTGCATTTTGGCAGATTGAATTAGAGGATTCCAGTAAAGAAAAGACAGCATTTGCAGTACCAGGCAGGGGTTTGTTTCAGTTTAAAGTTATGCCTTTTGGTTTAGTAAATGCATCTCAAACGCAACAGAGACTGATGGATATTTTATTTCATGAACTAGATGGTAAAGTTTGGGCTTATCAGGATGATATTGTGATTTCTTCAGAGACGTTTGATGAACATTTAATTATTTTGGATAAGGTTGCACATATTTTGAAAGGTGCAGGTCTAACGATAAATATAGATAAGTGTCAATTTGCTAGGTCCAGCATGCGTTTTCTAGGTTACATTGTTGATAAAGATGGGTTACGTACTGATCCCGAAAAAGTATCAGCGATTTTGAATTTTGAACGTCCTAAAACTTTCAAAGAGTTGAAAAGATTTATTGGTATTGCTAGTTGGTATAGAAGATTTGTTAGAAATTTTTCTGTTGTAGCTGCTCCTCTTCATAGTCTAACAAAAGGGAAACAAAAGAAATTTATATGGACAGATGAAGCGGAGAAATCATTTGTTGCTTTAAAAACTTTCCTAACATCGACACCTGTTATATCGTGTCCGGATTTTAAAGAGCCATTTATAATACAATGCGACGCATCAAATAAAGGTATAGGTGCTGTTTTAAGCCAAAAGATTGACGGTTTAGAAAAACCAATTGCATATCTAAGTAGAAAACTTAATGACCGAGAACAGTTGTATTCGACATCTGAAAGGGAATTATTAAGTATTGTTTATGCTGTAGAAAAATTTCGTCCATATGTAGAGGGATCTCATTTTACTGTAGTGACGGATCATAGTGCACTTAAAATGATTCATAAAATGAAAGATCCCCATGGTAAACTGGCAAGGTGGGCTATGAAATTACAAGCATTCAGCTTTGATATAGTTCATAGGCCAGGAAGTTCGAATGTAGTACCTGATGCTTTATCGCGATCAATTAATGCGATTGAAATTCAAGCTGATGGTGTGGAAATACGAGAAGAACATAAAAATACATGGTATAAAGATAAAGTTAAAAGTGTCTTGAATAGTGATAGTGATATTAATTGGCGAGTTAGGGATGGCTTGTTGTATAAAAAAATTTGTTTGAAACAATATCCTGATAAGTCTAATGATTGGAAGTTATATATTCCGGAGATTCTTAGATCTACTATTTTGAAGCGCTGTCATAATGATGTAAAGGCGGGTCATTTAGGCATTCGGAAAACGGTTTTTAGAGTAAAACAATATTATTATTGGCCGAATATTTTAGGTGATGTGAAACGCCACGTCGGTCAATGTGAAATTTGTGCGAAATTTAAAGTTTCTCAACGTTTGCCTTTTGGTCACATGGGTCATCAAAGGCATGTTAATAGACCGTGGCAAATTATATCATTAGATTTAATGGGACCTTTTCCAAGAAGCAAAAGTGGGAACACTATGCTTTTAGTTATAACCTGTTTTTTTAGTAAATTTGTTTTACTATTTCCACTTAGATCTGGTAAAGCAGATAAGATTTGCAGTATTGTTGAAAGCCAATTTTTACTTTTTGGTGTTCCACAAGTAATTATTTCAGATAATGGTAAGCAATTTGAATCAAAATTGTTTAAAGAACTAGTCAATAGTTATGGCTCTCAAATTTGGTATACTCCTAATTATCATCCACAGAGTAACCCTACAGAGCGAGTTAATAGGGTTATTGGCACAATGATATCGAGTTTCATTAATACTAAGAAACATAATGAATGGGATTTGCATTTGCAAAGTTTTGCTCATGCTGTTAGGACTTCAGTTCATGAAACCACAGGCTACACCCCATCTTTCCTCTTCTTTGGCAGAGAAACAGCTATTCCCCCCAAAGTTACAAGTATGTCGCATGACGCAGTTAATATGTTTGACATTCCTTTAAGTTTTAATGCAAAAGAATTTCTTGTAGGTAATAAGAAGCTTTTTAGCATCTATGAGAAGGTTGAACAGAAGATGAAAGACGCACATAAAAAAAGTACATGTTATTATAATTTAAAACGTAGGGAGGCTAAATTTAATGTAGGTGACACCGTTTGGAAAAGAAATAAATTTTTGTCTAACGCAGGAAAAAAATTTATGGCTAAATTGGCACCAAAATTTGATAAGGCTATAATTGTTGAAAGATTGTCTAGTAATGTTTTTAGGTTAAATAGCTGGTATGGCAAACCGTTAGGGGTTTGGCATGCGAAAGACTTGAAGCCATACTGGAATAGTGAGTAGCAGGTAAAGAAATGAAAAATTTTCTTTATATACCTTTTCATTTCTTTTGTATGTTGGGGGAATGTAATAGGATGAGGGTAGAAACAAAAAGGACAGACACGGACGGTGATTGCCGTAGATTGAACGTGTTAAAGATATAAATTGTGTCTTGTGTAATATCAAATTTTGGATTTTGAATTTCGGTTATAACTTGAGGGGTATGTTTCATTTAATTATTATTGTATGGTTTAGTTTTATTTTGGCTGTGAAACAATCTGAAATGTTTTATTTGTTTTAGCTTTGGGAAATGCCCTCAAATTAGATATTCATTTATTGAATAACAAATTGTCTATAATGTTTATGTGATAAACGTTACCACATTACACACATTAGGTTTGGCAGGATAAACCTAAATCCTCCTGGCGCCCACATTTATGTATTTTTAGTTAATTTTAATATTTAGTCTAAGATATTTTAGTTCTTGTATTTTGCTAGTTTATAAATATCCTAATATATGCTAATTTGTTTTATTTATGTTAAAGACCCATAACACTGTTCGTTTTCTCTTTTTTTGGTATTTCCGTGCAAGCAATAAAAATAACGTAACTCGAATTGGTCCTTCGAGTTTTGCAACATATTTTGCGATTCATTTTTATAACCTAATTCTTGAGCAAATTCCACTTGGATGTATTGTTTTAAAGACTGAAAGGTTTTCTCTCGTTTACAAAGAGATTTGTTAGATTAATAACTGTAGGTAAGTCAAATAAATTAAACAAGGTACCTAATTGCTCGTAACTAATTAGCATTTAATTAAGATTTTGTACTTGGACGTTGTATCTTTCACGGCCATAATATATATTATAAATGAATATAAGCCACATAGTATCCACGCTGTTTACATATATATATATATATATCGATTAAATATCTCACAATACACTGAAATTAAAATTTCCTCGAAACAACGAAAGTAAACATATATATTGTATGTTTAATAAAGCAGCAGCGGACTCTCATCTTTATGTCGTAGGTTCGATGCCCGGCTGTTCACCAATGGACTTTCTTATGTTTAACATTATCTCAGTAAAGGAAAAACATCGTGAGGAAACCGGTTTGCCTCAGACCCAAAAAGTTGTGCGTGTCTCAGGCAGAGACTGTTCACCTACTTGCCTATTAGATTGACAAACGATCGTGAAACGGATACAGAAATCTGAGGCCCAGACCTAAAAAAGTTAGTAGTGCCACTGATTTATTTAAATGTTTAATAAAATATGTTTTACATTACAGAAATCTTCTCTTGATATATTTTGAAATATACATTCGTGTTGAATACGAATCGTGATTGACCTCGTGGTACTTCGAATCACAACTGTGTAAATAGTATATTTTTTTAGTACACCACAATATATATATATATTCTACAGTAGACGATATAATCTATTCTAAAATACATCAAATTTACATAAAAATACTACCAAAATAGAGAAAAAAAAGTTTATATTGACTGTCAAAATAACATTGACAGCTCGTATAGTCTGTAGACAACTTTCAAAAAACCCTGATTAATCTACGACAGGTTGGATATCCGATAGTTTTTATCTCGAAGGAAAACATTGTTAAGCCGGCTTTGACAAAAATGGCGCATACGCCCGGAAATCTTACCTTTAACTACGGTTCATGTTTTAATATAATCTGTGAGGCTTTTTTGACAGTCCACAGACTATACGAGCTGTCAAAATAGATAAGCTTAAGTTTCTTGTATTTTATGACATTAAATTGAGGTTAGGATTCTTTTGGATCTCTATACAACTCTTAGTTATCTTATAGCATAGGTTGGAGGAGGGGAAAATCGCTTAGCAATAAGAGGTTATAATTTTGATTCAAATTATATTTGGGCCAAGTCCGAAGCAATTTAAGAATAATAAACAAAGTTGATGCGTTTTTGAGAGAAATGTTTTCCCACAGCGAGTGTTAATTGCGTAGTTAATTCCGTTTGGAAATGCCGCGTTTTCCTCAAGTAGAAAATGTCTAGACAGGTTAATAGTGAGGACATACGGGATACGCAGACCTGTTCCTAATGACTTCTATTTATGTATGGCTGCGGCGCCACCGAGGTGGGTCATTGCCTATCTGGTTATATACTTTAAATAGTAAAAGACGCGATGTACGCTAGCTCCTATATGATAAAGGTTTTAATAATATTTTAACAGCAGTGTTGGCCAAGTGGCTTCTGTTTGCGACTATCATCCCTGAGGATATGCAATATAAAAAAAAAATAAAAAAAAATCAGTAGCACTGCAACATTTTTTAGGACTGGGCCACCGATTTCTGTATCCATTTCATGATTGTCAATCTAATAGGCAAGGAGGTGAACAGCCTCCTGTGCCCTGGCTCTGAATCTGAGGCCCAGACCTAAAAATATTGTAGCGCAACTGATTTATTTAATTTTTATTATCATATTTCGATGTGAGTGGCGGATTAGAAGAGTGGAAAATCTACATTTCTTCTCTTCCGTTCTACGGTCTTGGTTTGAATTGAAAATGAAACTGAATAATCAATAATGCTCTCACGATGTATATATATAATTAAACATATCGTAGTATCTTTTTGTGTATTATTAAACAGTTGATATGTTATATAATACTTTAGGTACAGTTAATGAACATTTGTTCTTAAATAAAGTTAACCGGCAGTTTAACTGATGTTTTTAAACCCGATACGTAATACTTAAAGAATTTGACGACGTTTTATTATGAAAACATTGTCTTGCAACTTAATAACAGTCTTTTGATGACTACGATTTCTGAAGTAGTTTTTGAAGTTATGCAGTATAATTAGTATATATTGGCGCGTTAGAGAAAAATTACGATGCGCGCGTCACAAAAAACCGACACCCTGAAGTTAGCTATAGTCAACATTTTAGTTTTTTCTGTTGTTAGTGTCGTGTATACAAACGTAGAATAACATTTTTGAAAAGATTTTTATCTTGTTGCGCCAAAGAAACTTCTAACGCGTGTACATAAGTACACACACGTTTTTTAAAATTGTGTTATATTTTAAAATATTGTTTGTAGATAACTCCGTGAATTTAGTATCACATATATATATTAGTGTCAAAACAATTTATTATAATCAAAGAGATCGGACCTCATTCTTCGGCTATGAAACACAATGTAGACAGTACCAAAACCAAAGAACGGAAAATAAGTTTTTCTGCGTTGCGCCTTTTATATTATAAATAACTTTACAATGAGAAAAACTAAGCGAGGTGAAACCAGATCCATAAAAATAAATGCACCCTATTTATAGACAGGATACGGGAATCATTCCTCCTTTTTGCTTAATAAAAATAGCTAATGCCTTATTCAACAGCTTAGGTAGTGAAGACTATCGTTATTTTTATCGAGAACTGGCATTCTAAGATGCAACGATATTTGTAAGGGACCGGATTTCATTTCTGTGTAATATGGGCTAAATTACATTCATCAAAAATCAATCCAAATGACTGTAAATACCTAATGAATGGTTGTTTAATTGCCTAGTCAATTAACGATAATTTTACACAATACTTGGACAACTCAAAAAATTCAAAATCATTTATTCATGTAGGTAACAATGTACATTTATGAACGTCAAAAAATATACATGAAATGCTTCCAATTACACATTTACTGCCAGTTCTCAAATCAAGAAGAGGAAGAGAACCAGCAATAAACTCTCCGTCACTCTTTTAATCGCCAAGTTTTTTTACACAACGTTTGTAAGGAGCTGCAACCATTACACCATGTTCCACATGACATCTTAAGTATTGAATAATAATAAAATAAATTAAAAACAAAGATTTGTCTTCTATCATCAGTAGTCACGGTGAAATAGGAGCACGCACTTACATCCTCGTGGGAACACGCAATTTATTTATTATTTAAATTATATAATGTATATATGTATATAAAAATGAAACCCGTTTTCCGTTGTCACGACATAACATGAAAACGGCTTGACCGATTTGTCTGATTCTTTTTTTATAATATTCCTTGAAGTACGAGGATGGTTCTTACGTAGAGAAAAATTAAAAAAAATTGAGTGAAAAAGTCTAAAAACAACACTTTTCTATATTCCCATACGAAATATTCGTAATAATATTTAAAGGCAATTTGAACTTTAATACCATATCATAAAGTTCAAGTGTTAGTGGAGGGGTTCCGGGAAGGTAATTTTTTATTTTTTGACATAATGTATTTGTTGTATTATCAACTTTCTTTTTTTTATCTTACTAGCTAGACCGGTGTCCCGAATAGCAGAATAAGTATTAAAAAAAAAAAAAGAATCGACTGTTAGGCGGTACGATGTTCGCCAGGCCAGCTAGTAGTAAATAAATAAATTAATAATAGCAATGCCTAGGTGTTAGTCTCTCTAAGACTTAACTTCTAGTGTACGTACGAGCACTACAAAAAATTACATAGTAGGCAACCTTGACTAGTGCCTTCATAAGAATTTTTCTACGAAGCAAATATGCTAATGAGATATTAATAAGACACGTACAAATACATTATTGTAAACATTATAAACCCGTACTCAGAGTTGTTCATTAAGAACGATTACTTAAACGGATATTAAAAGATTATTACGCCTTTATGTAGCCGAGTCAAAGCCTTCAGATTTCTGTTCCGTGTTCATTTCTAATGGGCAAGTTTTCTTTCGCCGTACGACCGAGTGTTAGAAGCATAGAAAGTCCATAGGTGCACAGCCGGGTATCGAACCTTAAACCCCAGAGATGAGAGCGCGCTAAAGCCTACTAAACTGCTCGGTTTTCAGTCAGTTTTTACTATGGATTTACGCAAATATATCTCTGAAAAGCACCAGCTAAGATCACCGGTACTATCCAGGCGCCAACTTAAATCTTTAATTATTATTAATAATAATTATTATGCACTTAAACCCGACGGTCTCTACTCCAAAAGGAACAAAATTAAAATTTGTTTTTTTATTTTAAACTAGCTGGCCTGGCAAACATCGTACCGCCTAACAGTCGATTCTTTTTTTTTTTTAATACTTATTCTGCTATTCGGGATACCGGTCTAGCTAGGAAGATAAAAAAAAGAAAGTTGATAATACAACGAATATATTATGTCAAAAAATAAAAATTTACCTTCCCGGAACCCCTCCACTAACACTTGAACTTTATGATATGGTATTAAAGTTCAAATTGCCTTTAAATATTATTACGAATATTTTGTATGGGAATATAGAAAAGTGTTGTATTTAGACTTTTTTACTCAATTTTTTTAATTTTTCTCTCCGTAAGAACCATCCTCGTACTTCAAGGAATATTATAAAAAAAGAATCAGACAAATCGGTCAAGCCGTTTTCATGTTATGTCGTGACAACGGAAAACGGGTTTCATTTTTATATATATATATATGTGTACATAGGACGGATCCGCTATTACGATATAGTTATTGATAATTCATAACAATCAAATCAAATACAGTATTTACAAGTTTCTTAACCTACATAATAAAAAAAATTTAAAAATTAATCAAATTATCAGAAAAACAAATTTAAAAAGTTAGGTGCTACTTCTCTATTGATTTTTTATGATTATTGTTGTTGATATTTAAATAAACTTTATTTAACTAGATACTGCGTTGTAATAATTCAATGTATTAAATACCTTTTTTCTATTGTTAGTGTCGTTTTTTCTACACACGTAGGCGAAAGATAAAAAAATTAAAAAGATTTTTATCTTGTTACGCCAAAGAAGTATAACTTCTAACGCGTGTACGTACACAATTGTTTTTTTATCTGTATCCACGCAACAGACAGTCCCATGTCCCTCTCGTAGAGGAATTAGTCACCCACGTTGTCCTGACATGATGTGGCTTTCCACCGAATAGAAAGGAGCAGTGATGTCGAGCTTCTAGAAGGAGCTAAAGTGGCTTAATTAGCCAGGATGCATGGGCCAAATTGGCGTCTAAGTGTGGAGTGAGTTCACACTACATGTATATGTCACCGTAAAATTGTAAAAACCGTTAGATTGTAATCTATCTCGCGAGATTATAAACTGTCGAAAGATTGTCAACTCAACATACTGCTTGCAATTTAACGTATTATTATTCGGTAGTTATATGAAATTGTTGGAAAGTAAAATTAATCTGTAATTGACCAAAGAAGTTTGAATGATAACTAAGTTAGTGTAGTACAATCTACCGAATAATAATACGTTAAATTGTCAGCAGTACGCTGAGGTTCACAATCCTTCGACAGTTTATAATCTCGCGAGATAGATTACAATCTAACGGTGTTTACAATTTTACGTTAACATATATACTAGCTGACCCGGCAAACGTTTGTTTTGCCATGTATATCATTTATAATAAAAAAAATAGGGGTTGATCGTAGAGGGGTGAAAATTAGGGGTTGTATATATTTTTTAATGATGTATCATAAAAAAATAAAAATTAAAAAATAACTCGACTACCCGAATACCCTTAACATTAATGGGGATGAAAAATAGATGTCCGATTCTCAGACATACCCAATATGCACACAAAATTTCATGAGAAACGGTCAAGCTGTTTCGGAGGAGTTTAACTACAAACACCGCGACACGGGAATTTTATATATTAGATAGATATACATTATAAATATATACATAAAAGGGGAATGTTTTCTTTAACATATTAGCATATTTTGTTAGCAATTGTTAAGTTTCAAGGTGTTTACATATTCGAGGACTGTAATAAATTCACAGAAGCTAATTAACACTGACAAATAATATCAAGAAATTTTGCTTTTAAATTACGGCGATTAACTTCAATTGAATTAAAAACATCGCTTTATATAAAATTCTCGTGTTACAATGTTCGTTTCTAACTCATCCGAAACGGCTCAACCGATTCTTATGAAATTATTTATGCATATTCAGTAAGTCTGAGAATCGGCTTCTATCTTTCAAACCCCTATGTGATAAGGGGTGTTCACCCAAAAAAATGTTTTTTTTTATTTATAGGATATTTTTATTTAGAAAAAAATTTAAAATTTTTACTCCTTTACGAGTAACCCCTTTTTATTATAGTAGTTAGATATTTTAATTGAACTAAACAATGTTTCCTAGAAATAATATACATACATGGCAAAACAACGTTTGCCGGGTCAGCTAGTATATTATTATATAATATGTGCGTGTATTTTTAAACTTGGCTAATTTTGATGAATGTTTAAATCGACTAGATATTTTTTTTGTGTTTAAGGATGTATGATGTCCGCTAGTATCTACTATATTTAAAAAATATTATAAAAGTCGTATAAGCACGTAAAATACACACAGACAGACGAAAAACATTTGTGTAGACAAAATTATTTCCCATTTACGAATTGAAAATCAGACGGCAAGCGCCATTTTATCGAAAGTGAAGCACCCACTCTGAATAAAATGTTATAAATTATAAAGTAAAAGTATCACTTGTGCACATAAGTGTTTCATTCATCAAATCTTATATAAACGCAATGCCTGATCCGTAATGAGCGGTTTCTTCCAGGCACAGGCTATACAAAAATATAAAATAAATAGCTATACGAATAATGTATAAAAAAACTAAAGTAATAATTATAATTAATCATTCTAAATTTAATTTAATTTTTTTCGAAATTTAATCATTATCATTTAATAGTAAATCCTGTACTAATCAAATAAATTATGAAAAATAACGTATGTATTACTTTTCCTAAACAAGGCTAAAATTCGTCAAAAACCATGTCACAATATATTGTAACATTTTTTAGTTCAATAAAACAATTGAACAAACATTAATTATTGTTTTTTTTTGTTTTTGTAATGTGTTATATAACTAAATATATATCATAGTAACATGTTTTCACAATTTTTTATAGGATAGGGGCCTAAGGGACGCCTTTAAAGGGGGAATAAATAATTAAATACTAATAATCAATTGGAGGTCGGATATTCCCTGGAATGAATCCACGGTTCGATTCCAAAGTTCGCAGAAATGCCTAAATAGTAAGTCTAATACACTTTTGAGACACATTGAGGGTCTTAATTGTGTGTTACTTTGTGTCGAGTGTGTAGAATATTTTGATACAAAAAAGAAAATTTATAAGCGAACTATTTTAATATATTTGTACCGAAAGATTTTTAAATTCTTGTTACGTTTTCAATTAGAAAAGCCAACCAAAGCGGGTATATATCGAAATTCAATGATTTAATAGTAAAAATGTGTAGGTATCAAATAAATTATGAAAAATAACGTATTACTATTCCTTAGCAAGGCTTTTCGTCGAAAAACATGTCACAATATATTTTATCAATATTTACACTGTGTAAGGTCACTTAACATCCAAATGGTACTTACTTCTCGAGCCGATCACCTAATTTGTCCGAATGGTGATTTTCCTTTGGCCTAGTGAGGTCCGCATCATACAGGTCCCGCTTATACCCTCTCCAGAACGTGGGCATCATCCACACGAACCATGTCTTCGATATAACATTAGCCCTAATATAATTGTTGCTTTTCTTTTCTCGATTCTTCGGCGGCACCTTCGTCGGATCGTTCGGGCTTTTGTTTCCACTAACCATTGTCTTTCACGTTTAAAAACAATTGCAAACAATAAAACAATATAGAGAATTTACAGAAGGAACATATTTTAATTTTTAAATTGATAACCGCGGCGCTAGGGCCGGATCGCGGACCGCAAACGCAACGTACGACACGACCGAACCGAGCCTTCCACTGTGCGCGCGCGCCGATGTCGTGAGTTTATATGAAGACGGCGCCACCGCTAATAGCGCTGTCATTACTAAAGCTTTCCTGACCTCGTCTTTTACATTTTACATACAAAATCTCTTTAATAAAATTCCTTTTTAACAAAATTATCAAAAAATCAGTGGCGCTACAACCTCTTTAGGTCTTGGCCTCAGATTTCATGATCATTTTTAAATCTGATAAGCAAGTGATCAGCCTCCAGTGCCTGACACACGCCGTCGACTTTGTCGGTTTCCTTCCTTTCCTTCATGTTTTCCTTCACCGTTCGAGCAAATGTTCACACGCACATAGAAAGAAAGTCCATTGGTACACAGCTGGGGATCGAACCTACGACCTCAGGTATCTAGTCTATGGAGAATATCATGTTACTAGAGAGTCTATCAAGTAAACTTTTAAATTAATAAATAATATAAATGTATGTAAATCTAATATATAAAATTGTCGTGTCACAATGTTCGTACCCATACTCCGAAACGGCTCGACCGATTCTTATGACATTTTTTATGCATATTCAGTAAGTTTGAGAATCTAAAAAAAAACTATCTATCTTTCAAACCTCAAAAAAATTATTTTATATTTTTAGTCAAATTTTAAATTTTAATTTTTTTTATGACACAACATACAAATTAATTAATTTTCACCCCTCTACGATCAACCCCTATTTTGTATTATAGCAGATAGTTATTTTTCTTAAACTAAAACAATGTTTCTTAGAAATAATATACACTGCAAAGTTTGTCGGGTCAGCTAGTATATATATTTATTTATTTACATTTTCACGTATTTTTTCCGAAGTCTACTCCAGAGACCACGGATCTACACCTTCTACTCTCTTCCCTATCTCTCTCTCGGTTACTTTCACCATGCGCGTGGGTTATGGGTACCTCTGACTTGTTCTTTATCAAGTACCTAGGATTTGGTCCAGGTACAACAAGCACCACCCACCTTCCAACTGACTTCATCATCCAAAACGTAAAATGTACAACGTATTAAATTAATAATATCTTGAAAACTATAGGTTACGGCCGGAGATAACATAAAATTTTAAACCTACCGTCTTTAGTATGTTTGACTTCAATTAAAAGATACTATCTATAAGAAATATTTTTTATATAAAACGCTGGCCCATAGACACATTGCCACAGGGCTTGCAAGTGTGTTGCCGGCCTTTTAACATGTAATATACTAATGCAAGTATTGATTCTAAAAAATATTCAATGTTAATTTTATTGAAACTTAAACGCCTGTCGAAGTACAAAAGTATTTAATTGGCAAAAACCTATTTTATTCTTTATCTTCAAGAACTGTCAACTAAGAATTATATAATATATTTTATACATATATAAATTATATTAAAGGTATACACCAAACTTTTTAAATTTGTTTTAATTTTTTATATGTAATTTTTTTATTATTATTACCTACATAGGTTAAGAATATTGTTAATACTGTATATTTGTGTGTTGAAAATAAAAGTTTGAGTTAAACTAGATACAACAATAACAATTCATAATATTATCTAAAAAAAAATTTTTAGGCATAAAATGCGAAATCAATACATTACACTTTACAGTAAGTAAGGGTATTCATTCAATTATATAATTATTGCGTCACCAAAAACAATTGCAAAGAAGAAATACATTAAATTACGTAATTGATTTAATATTCGTATTTCTTAATCGAGACATTTTTATTTTAATTAAACAGATATAAAGTATTTATAATTTTCTTAATCTACATAGTGATAATAACAATAAATAGAAAATAATTTTATCATTTAATCATGCTGCATACATATAATTTGTATTTACAATTTTCTTAACCTAAATAGTAATAATAACGACAATTATAATTAATTAATAGAAAATTAAAACAAACTTAAAAGGTTTGGTCTCTGTGGCAATTAACGCTGGCAGCATTTCCTCGCTGTATTGGGATACTTATTCGTTGAGGAAAGCACCAGATCTGGTGTCACCGGTACTATCTACCAGGCGCCAACTTAAATCTTTAATAAGCGCCTGTGCACTTGAAACCCACGACCAAAGAATCCAAAGGGAACTAATCGCAAGTTGGAGTGAAGTGAAGTGACGTTTTTACTCTTTTATTATCGTAATGTTTTCCTTTAAACGTTGTGTCCATTATTGTGTGTTCTCTATAAGTGTCTGTATGTTTCGTTAGTGTGCCTTTAAAAAAAATCGTATACATTATTTAATGACGGTTTTATAGGAATTAAATAAATCTTGAACGTATAATTCGTTATAAAATAATAATAAAATACGGCTGGTAATAATAAAATATGCTTTCAGATACGTGTCAGCGCACTCACATAGGCTATTTATTCATAATAAAAAACTGTAAATAAATACAATAATATTATTATGTTATTTTTACCTCTCGTGTATCTCAATCCCAAAAGCAAAAAAATCTTAAGATAACTATCAACTCTAGACTCTCGACGAAAATAATACGATGTCTTGCTACTACATGACCTCATCTCAAATAAAATGGATCGCAACTTACTTCTAGAAAAATTGCCCTTTTTTGTTCCTACCAGACTCGTAATCGTGCTTTGTTTCATGATCCCCACATCAATACTTACTATGCAAAATCTCAGTTTTGTATCGACGAATATTTTTATTCAGTCAAGGGTGTAAAAATATGCTTTTAAACGAGTATTATGCATATCTTTAACGCAAAATCACCAATATCATGAGCATACCCACATACACACCTTCATTCACATACCCTCACTTTTACACAATCACACAACACAGCAAAATTAGGTATTACTTAGTTAAATGTATTGAATAATTTTTATTGTTTTTTACCTTATGTAATGAACCTTGAACAATTGAACCTTTTTGTTTATATTATGCATTCCATCTTGGCTATATGTTTAGTATATATAATTGGTATTTTATCTACTAAATAAAAATAAGTCGGGTTTTTCTTCCTGACGCTATAACTCCAGAACGCACGAACCGATTTCCACGATTTTGCATTCGTTGGAAAGGTCTCGGGCTCCGTGAGGTTTATAGCAAAGAAAATTCAGGAAAAATTTCAACAGAAAAGCGGGATCACCAAACGAAATGTTACATAAAACGAAGCCATCTGGTGGCGAAACGGAGTTCGCCGAGTTTGCTAGTTTATTATATAATAGATTAAATATTAGCTATACGAGCACGAAATAAATAAATTGATAAATAAAACTACTAAAATAAGTGTTGTTTGATGATTTGCTATTTTAAAAGAGTTTTTTACGCCGGCTATTTCTCTCGGCCTATACCCTCTGTCTTTGCCGATGAGTAGGGTTGCCTACAAATTCAAATTTAATGACGTGGAATAAGTTATACATGTATCTTATGTACCATAATAAACATATTTTATTTTTTATTTTTTTACTCCAATGAAAAGGATGTCCAACACGACCAGAGTATCATGACAGGATGTGGTACGGCAGCAATAGAGATTGGAATTTACTAGAAGTTACAGGTGTTAAATCTTAAATCCAGCATCCATTGAACTGGATTTTGGATTGACTATGCAGGAGCAGTGTTGGCCTAGTAGCTTCAGCGTGAGACTCTCATCAGTGAGGTCATTGGTTCGATTTCTGGCTGTGCACAATGGAGTTTCTATACGCGCATTTAACTTCGAACGGTGTCGGTATAACATCGTGAGGTAACTTGGTTTAGACCCAAAAAGTCGACATGTGTTTTTGTTCACATTTCACAGGAGGCTGATCACCTGCCTATTAGATTGACAAATGATCATGAAACAGACACAGAAATCTGGGACCTAGACCCTAGTTTGTTTATGACTACGGGGGTAGATTTAAGCAGTGAGAACTTTAATAAAGAGTAGCTTTACATTTGTCTTTGTTGTCTGTGGTGACTGATTAGTCATGCTTTGCTTTGCGATATTAATTCATCCCACATGTAGGCTGCGTAAAAATGACTGACATTTGTTCTTTCAGGTGAATATTTCACCTGAATTATCTATACTATAATATTATAAAGAGGAAAGGTTTGATTTTTTGTTTGTTTGAAATGAATAGGCTCCGAAACTACTGGACCGATTTCAAAAATTCTTTTACCGTTGGCAAGCTACACTATTCCCGAGTGACATAGGCTATGTTTAATTTTCAAAAAAATAAGGGATGCTTACTAAAACTTGTATAATCTAACCCAAGGTGTGAAAAAATAAACAAATAACTTCCTTCAATCGCGTGCGCTGCGAAAACTATTAATGATAGAATAAAATGATGTATTGCAATTTTTCAGGATACATCACTATCTATAAAAAATATCCCGACAGCATGTCTATATCTTTTATAGTTACGTCACAATAAGCGTCCTTTTATTATTATTTTTTTATTAAAAGACCACCGCTGAAAAAGGCTCTTTATTCGTACCTAGGTTTTGATCCTTATTAAAATAATTCCCAACGTTTCACGTAAGCTACAATTTAATGGCATAACCACCAAAAAAGCGTGGTGGACTGGTGTTCTCCTGCCGTTTCTCTTGAATAGTTTACTACTATGTAATATAACAAAAATCGTAGCCACACCAACGCTTGGCCGAGTCTACTAGTTAAATATAAACAACCAATGAAATGTATAAAAAAGTTTTCCATCTGCAAAAACCAACCTAGTAGTTTTGGCACCTGACATTCGAATTATTCGCGATTATAAAGGATTAAACAGTATTTATCCGGAGCTGGATATATTTCTTTTATAGAACAGGGGGCTGAACAGGGGACAGGAGGCTCATCTGATGTTCAGTGATACCCATGGACACTGCCAGAAGCCTGCTATCTTCCTTCACTGCCACTTCTTGAAAGATCTTAAACGGAGAATCTCAAATTTCTGTATTTTTTTTTGACAATTCACACCAATTGACCTAGTCCCATGTTAAGCTGGTGAAGCTTGTGTTATGGGTACTAGGCAATGGATATACATACATATTATAGATAGTTAGACATACAAATACATATTTAAACACCCAAGACCTAAGCACAACACCAAATGCTCATCACATCGATGTTTGTCTCAGCCGGGGATCGAACCCGGGACCCATGGATTCGCAGTCAGGGGTACTAACCACTAGACCAATGAGCCGTCAAATTTGCTTCGTCATTTTCTTAATAGGTAAGATGATCAGCCTTCTATGACGTTGTTTTTGGGTGTAAGACATGCCGGTTTCCTCACGATGTTTACCTTGATCGTATGAGCAATGAAAGTCCGTTGATGAGCCGGGGTTCGAAACTACGACCTCAGGGTTGAGAGTCGCACGGCAACGATGAATAGGTATGTGATTATTTTTAATTTATTTAGTTATTTCTAATTGTCTTAATACAATTCTAATATATGATTTTTCTATATTATATATTAAAAAAGTTCTCATAACTGACTGGACATGAAGAATGTCATGTGGAAGCGAGAGAGGTATGTCAGGACCGTAGCAAGTGGAGATCCGTGGTCTCTGTCTACCACTTCGACACTAAATAAATAAATATTATATTTTTAAAATAAGTAAATTTTAAATAAATTTATATTTCTTGACAATCTTGTAAGTTACATTTTATCTTATTTCTACTTAGGGAACGTTCAAATGTTACGTCACGCAATTTTTGGAGATTACCTCCCCCCCCCCCATGTAACGCGCCGTAACGTTTTTGTGTACCCAAGTAGTAAGACTCTTTATACCTGGAAAGTCGAAAATAATATTAAGAATAACGCGTAAATCAAGCCCGCCCCGCATCGTAATGTTTGACAAAAGCCCCCCCCCAAATGCGTTACGTAATACTTGAACGCTCCTTTAGTTACTAATGAAATTCAGTTAAATTAAATATAATCATATTATTTCCTATTAGACACCGGTTTCTTGATCGTCTTGCTTTGCAGCATCCCCAAGTGTTCTCCACAAAGATCCATCTCTTGCTTTCCTTATCCATGTCGCTCCTATCACCTTTTTTATATCATCTTTCCATTAAGATGTTGTCTACCTTTACTTCTCGTTTTATGTCTAGGACACCATTCCAAAACTTCTGTGGTCCATTTTTCCGAATTACTTCTTATCAAATGCCCAGCCCATTTCCATTTTAATTGTTTGATTCGGTATTTTATGATTATAATTTTAGTTTGTTTTCTTATCTTAATCGAACTTTGTATTTTAGTTTGTATGTTAAGTATACTTCTTTCCATTCCGTGTTACAAGTTTCTGGTGATTGAATATTTTTGTTTGTGCAACTCCATATCTGCCCTGCGATTCTGTAACTCACTTATCGAACTCACACAGCGGTTTTCGCATCGGCGGTCGCTCTCAAATCAGTCGTGAAGCAGTCATTTTATGATTTGGCATTCTGATAAACAATAAACTACAAGCTCCCACATTTTCAGAATGCCAAACGCCACAACCAGACTTAGTACTCGCAAGTAGGCAACCTTTACTTCCTGACAGGCGGTGACTTTTTTGGATGCAAGGTGTTTCCTCATGATGTTTTTGGTGCACAGTGATTCGAACCTACGTCCTCAGTCGCAAGCTAAAGCCACTAGGCCAACGCTGCTCTTTCTAGAGCCACTCCATTTTTCTTATGTAATATTTAATTTCAACTAATTTAGTATTTAATTAATTACAGGTAACTTAACAAACGATCACTTAATTAAATCAAAAATGTGATATAATTGTTTCAATGGAAATATGTATGCGATTTTCTAGAAGTCTTTTGTCTGACGTCAAGTTTAAATTATCTAGATAAAGCATTCCATATTAATATATTTTTTAATTAATTAATAATACTTTTATTTATTACTAATACAGGTTAGGTAGGTTTATTTATTTATTTATACATTCTAAAACAATGTGTATGCCGAAAAATACATGAAAATATGACATCACAAATTTCACACATACACATCAATTACATTAGAACATAAGCAATCTATCAAGAGTCTACTCCTCCCTCAAAGGCCGGCAACGCACCCACTAAAAATGGGTGTCTATGGGCTGCGTAGACTGCCCTTTTTGGTCGTCCCGCAAGCTCGTTTGCCCACCTATTATATAAAAAAAAATCAAGGGAAACTGGAACTATTTCGGAAAAACATCTTTTGTATGGCAATTAAAGTTTACAATAAATTACCAAAAGAATTAAAAGATCTTCCGACTAGAGTCTTTAAAAAGCGACTTAGTTTATTACTTTTGGAAAAAATTTACTATTCAATAAATGATTATTTGCGTGAGACACTGTAATTGATATAAATTTAATAAACTATGATATGTACGATACAGATAATATAAGAATTGACTTTGACTAATAATTTAAAATTCCTTAAGACAAATTTGCGCGCCATTGTGTGTGGCAGAATATACGAACGATTTACATAATAAATTACAATAAATAAATTATTATTATTAAAAAATTATAAAAACAACCACAAAATAAAATAATAGTAATAATAATAATAACTAAAAAAAAAAAAAAAAAAAAGATAAAAATAAAAATATTAATAATAAACAAAACTAAATGAAAACTTAAACCACATTAAGAGCCTGCAAAACAAAGTTACGGTAAGTTGGTAGACTGTTATATACACATCAATATTTTCATCAATGTTTGTATTTAAGTTGTAAGAGCGAGACAGCCTATTTACTGGACCATTAAAAGTAGGAGATAAGCGAGCCGTAGGTAAGTATAGAAGACTTCTAGTCTTCTAGACTTTCTAGAAAAAAAAAAATAACAGGCATTAATGTCGCTGAAATAACGATTGTTTTTTTAATTTCATTATGTCACAAATCTTTTAACCGATTCAAGAGGGAGGAGTTATTACATATGAGACAATAATTTTGTGTTAATCTGATACTTATCTGGTCTGCAACGCACCCTGACATAAGTTAGCCATGGGCTGTGATGTGCCTGCCTTTTTGGGGGTCCCAAAGGCTCACACGTAGACGTTTGCCCCCATCACAAACAATTATATGCAGCGTCCGGAAGCTGTTAAAGATTATTCACCCGTCTTTTCATTTTCATGATACTAATGTTGTGTGGTGCAGCCTTCATGACTCTGCAGATGGAGGAATGGTTCTTAAGATTGTCGACATGACTCTGCAGATGGAGGAATGGTTCTTAAGATTGTCGACATGACTCTGCAGGTGGAGGAATGGTTCTTAAGATTGTCGACATGACTCTGCAGATGGAGGAATGGTTCTTAAGATTGTCGACATGACTCTGCAGATGGAGGAATGGTTCTTAAGATTGTCGACATGACTCTGCAGGTGGAGGAATGGTTCTTAAGATTGTCGACATGACCCTGCAGATGGAGGAATGGTTCTTAAGATTGTCGACATGACTCTGCAGATGGAGGAATGGTTCTTAAGATTGTCGACATGACTCTGCAGATGGAGGAATGGTTCTTAAGATTGTCGACATGACTCTGCAGGTATAGGAATGGTTCTTAAGATTGTCGACATGACTCTGCAGGTAGAGGAATGGTTCTTAAGATTGTCGACATAACTCTGCAGATGGAGGAATGGTTCTTAAGATTGTCGACATGACTCTGCAGATAGAAGAATGGTTCTTAAGTTTGTCGACATGACTCTGCAGATAGAAGAATGGTTCTTAAGTTTGTCGACATGACTCTGCAGATGGAGGAATGGTTCTTAAGTTTGTCGACATGATTCTGCATAAGGAGTGGTTCTTAAGATTAGTGCCAAACAAACTTTTAGAATACATGTATAAAGTATGAATCTGGGCGTCGTAAACAACTTGTTACATCGGATTAACTTGACAATTGAGGACGGAATTATTGAAGCGAAAATCCGTTCATTCGTACATGTATATTCCGAGACACAAATGAGTGAACGACTAATGAGTGATATTATTGTTGTTTTAGTAGGGTTCCTTATTATTAAGCCTATAATAATCAGTGATACATCATTCAAATGGTGAAGGAATTTTTAAAATCGGTCCGGTACTTTTTGAGCTAATTTGTTACATACTTACATACAAATCTTTCCTCCTTATAATCTTCTTAATATATATTACGTGTCACGTTGTTTGTCCACTATGGACTCCTAAACTACTTAACCGATTTCAATCAAATTTGCATACCGTGTGCAGTTTGAACTAACTTAAAAGATAGGATAGCTTACATCTTCATTTATACCCGTAATATTATTTTATTGCCAATTATTTGTTTATTATTTAATAGTCACAATTCTTACAGATAGCGCTGTGTTGAAAGTATCAACGTTTCACATAAGCTACAATTTAATGCCATAACCACTACAAAGCATGGTCCCCATGACTGGTGTTCTCCTACCGTTTACCTTGAATAGTTTACTACTATGTAATATAACAAAAACCTTAGCCACAGCAAAGCTTGGCCAAGTCTGCTAGTATCAGTATAGATTAGATAAAAACTATATACAACATTTGAAAATGGTTCAAATGTAATCTTATTTGGATAATTTATAATATAATTCCTCAAGGGTAATTTTAATAGGTATTTAAGGCATGAATACATAGTCACAAAACAGGAAGGAGGAAGTTAATTGATAAGGAACAATTATGTTTCGATATTGAGATGTTGAGAGCAGTAGTGTTGGCCTAGTGGCTTCAGCGTGCGACTCTCAACCCTGAGGTCGTAGGTTCGATTCCCAGCTGTGCACCAATGGACTTTCTTTCTATGTGCGCATTTGAAATGCGCTCGAACTGTGAAGGAAAAAATCGTATGGAAACCGGCTTGCCTTAGACCCAAAAAGTCGAGGGCTTACGTCAGGCATAGAAGGTTGACCACCTGCTTGCCTATTAGATTAACAAATGATCATAAAACAGAAATATGAGGCCCAGACCTAAAAAGGTTGTAGCGCCATTGATTTATTTATTTTATTGAGATGTTCAACAAACTTATCAATCTTTAATTACCTATATTTTTATCCACTGGAGAAAGTTGTAGTTTAATATGCATTATCAAAAGCAGGTGCTTAGGCGAAATATTACATATTTAATTAATGATATTCTTAATTGATAACGTGATTAATAAAAAAATCAAAAATGGTTAAATAGAAAATAAAAAAAAATTAAAAAGTTTGGTCTCTGTGTACCTTTGCTGCCATTTCTGGCTTTTTTATTTTATTTGTACAGTATTTCTTTAACGTATATAAAAATATAATTAAGATAAAGAAATGAACTAAATATTATAATTCTAGTGAGACACAATCTAGGATTGCAAATATTTCCACTAGCAAGTATTTAAACAGAGATTTTAAAATTCACGTCATACATACTGTGAATATCACGATGACGACGCCAATATCGTCCAATTTATAAAATGCAATAGGCTCAAGTGGTGCACAGAATGGCGGTCGACTGAACCCCAAGGTCCTTATTAAACTCACAACCAGGCAAGACAAAATCCGGTAGAAGAAGGCTGCGTTGATGGTCCATTTGCAAGACGTTACTTCACTCCGGGCTATCGCTTGCAACTATATTATTATTATATATAATCTAATATATAAAATTCTCGTGTCGCGGTGTTTGTGGTTAAACTCCTCCGAAACGGCTTGACCGATTCTCATGAAATTTTGTGTGCATATTGGGTATAACTGAGAATCGGACTACATCTATTTTTCATCCCCCTAAATGTTAAGGGTACCCCTATTTTTTTTTTAATTTTTAGATAAATTTTTTAGTTTTTATTTTTTTATGAAAAAAAGAAATAAATATATATTTATATGCATTAAAAATACATACAACCCCTATTTTTTATTATAATTTTTTTTTATTATAAAAGTTTGCCGGATCAGCTAGTAATAATATAGCCTTTAAATTCCGAAACTGTGATTTTATATATATGAACTGTAATCTATTTAGACTCCACTATATGTCGAAGTCTGGTGTTCCTCTTGGAAAAACCTTCCTCTAACCCTTTCCACTGTTTTCTATCTTTTGCGACTCTTCTCCACTTCTTGCTCTTAGTTTCAGTTAGACAAATAGCTAAATAAAGTAATTTAACTTATGCCCAAGGCATAGTAAACGCAAAGGAGGATGACGAGGTTTAGGAGGTGTACTGCACAGATTAAGGAGACAGCAGTTACATGGCAGAGAGTGGCACAGCGTAGACCAGTGTTTCCCAACGTGGGGCCCACGCCCCATACGGGGACAATTGGATTATTAAGGGGAGTTATTTTTTTTTTTTTAAATTTTTTCGAATTTTAGTTTTTCATTATATGTTTAAAAATATACTTACTGTTTAAAATTTCCAAGAAATTTCTTCCTAAAAGCAATTCAATTGTAGATATTAATCATTATGTATGTTACATAAGGAGGCATTTAAGAATTTTCGAAAGGGCATGGCACAAAAAAGGTTAGGAAACAGGGTTTGGGATTAGGATAGGATTTCGAGGGAGGCTTTTGCCAAAATAGAGCGAAACCTGAGATGATAGAGTTATAAATGTTAAAAGGTTTTTATTAATATGTTTGATAACTGTTTAGTTTAGCTCAGAATTTATTAATAATCCTGGTACAATATTGCTCACGAGCCAAATGCGTGTTTGTGCTGTAAATTCTTGCTGCTGTATTTAAAATTACAGGTCTTACAATTTGATAGATTCGTGTAACAAAATATGGACTATTGATACTTTGTTTACGGTCCACATTTAAATTTTATTTTTAAGATCTGTGTATTTCGTAATTGTATGATTTGTACGTTGTAGGTTAGGTATGGCGATATCTATTAAATGTGCTGACTTATTTAATTTATCTATCTTTTATAATAATTTTAACTAATTTAATAATCGGCTCTAATCGTCTTGCCTCCAACTACGAATTAATTTCCTTTGGAGTAGAGACTCTTGGGCGTGTTGCTTCAAGTGTACTGTTAATTAAAGATTTAAGTTGGCGCCTGCTAGTACCGGTGACCCTAGAGCTGGTGCTTTCCTCAACGAATAAGTAACGCAATTCAGCGAGGAAATTAACGTTAAAGGTCTGCTGCCACAGGGAGTAAAAAAATTTAATTTGTTTTTTTTAAATTATTTTTATTATTACCATGTACATGTACTGTATATTTGATAGCTATGTTTTGGTTTTAATAAACGATACTCATATGTATAATGAATATATACCACTTAAGTACTTGCCGTTGTTATAAAAAAAATCGATGTACATAACAAAGTTTGTTGTTTGTTGCAGCTCCTTACAAACGTTGTGTAAAACAAAAAACATGGCGATTAAAAAGAGTGACGGAGAGTTTATTGCCAGTTCTTCTCTTCTACGCCCTTGATTTACGAACTGGTAGTAAATGTAAAATTTGCATTTAAAGTATATTTCTCTTTTGACGTTCATAAGTGTACATTGTGTTACCTATGTGAATAAATGATTTCTGACTTGACTTTGACTCGAATGAAAGTAATTCTTTGTACTCATATGTATATATGATGTACTTGCCATTGTTGTACAGCACTAAAATTAGATGTACATAACAAAGTTATACTTTGTAATATTGCTTCTAGATTTTATTTACCCGTCGTTCGTATTCACACGCTTGCAAGCATTGTAGTCACATTCAATGACCCCACTACAATAATTCAATCTCGCCACCGGAACTCGTAGTAACAGTTTAACAATATTCTAGTCCATTCGCACTTGGACACACCCACCAGCCGCATGACGTTTTGATTATTTTGGAAATGTTTCTGAGTATTAGATATTTGATCCAGCCTTGCGATTCTGTAACTCACTTTTCGAACTCTCACAGCGGTTTACAGCGGTTTACAGCGGTAAACAATAAACTACAAGCTCCCATCTTATCAGAATGCCAAATCGTAAAATAAATGCTTTACGACTTGAGTTTTGAGAGCGACCGCCGCTGTGAAAACCGCTGTGTGAGTTCAAAAAGTGAGTTACAGAATTGCAGGGCAGTATTTAAATTTAAAAAAACGAGTGTGTACTTATGTACACGCGCTAGAAGTTATACTTCTTTGGCGTAACAAGATGAAAATCTTTTCAAGCATTTTTTCTTTCGTTCGTATGTAGAAAAAACTACACTGACAATTGAAAAAAATTTACTCTCATCATTTTTCCCGAACGCACCAAAAGAAGTATAACTACAAAAACTTCCAAAATGTTGTCTATAGTCTGCTTCAGGGTGTCGGTTTTTTGTGACGGTGTGCGCGCATCGTAAAAAATTTTCCCTAACGCGACAAAAGAAGTATAACTTCAAAAATACTACAATGTTTAGTATAGGTCTATAGCTAACTTCATGGTGTCGGTTTTTTGAGACGGTGTGCGGGCGCATCGTAAAAATTTACTCTCATCATTTTTCCCTAACGCGCCAAAAGAAGTATAACTTCTAACGTGTGTACATAACAACAGTGTACAAAAACCAGTCCATCAATCTAATAGGCAAGTAGGTGATCAACCTCTTGGGCCTGGCACACTGTTGTATGGCTTCGAAGTTCGAATATGTTTTGTTCCATTCGGTGTCGAGACCCTTGGTCCGTGGGGTCCTAGCGCTATAAGGCTTTTAAGGAAATAGCAAGTTAGTCGACGTCACAGGAGACCGAAGAGCTGGCAGCTACCTCGGAGAAAGAATTAGTCTAGCTATTCAAAGGGGGAACCTTGCCTTTTAATAATATATTTTAAGGTTAGGTTAGTTATTTAACTTGATGATATGTAAATATATTAAATATTGTAAATATAATAATTTCAACAGCCTACATTGGATACAAGGAAGAAACTCGCGACATTATCTAGATAAAAAACTCCTTATATAATATAAAGTCATTCTAAAGCCCATTTGGACATATGGCCTCCAACTCCAGCGCAAGTGATACTATAATAAATGTACTTCATTAATAAATAAATTAATACACTCCTTGTATTGTCAAAACTACGACTATTATTTTATATGTATTTTATCAATAGAATAACTCCGATCGATAACGAATATTCATTTTTCTTACATCCTCTTAGACGATATGTGCAGCACGCATTCTGTCAATGTTATGTGAAACGCCATAAGGTATACAATACAATTCAAACATGTTTGAGTTGTATGGTGGTTAAGAATTCTTAAATTTTCTAATTTTCCGCGTAATTTTCTTATTTTTTTCTTTCATAAGAACCTTCTCCTGACAATAACAAACACAACAAAAAATAATTAGCGAAATCGGTACAGCCGTTCACGTCGTGATGCCGTGACCAAGGGAAATAGGAATTCATTTTTATACACATACTAGCAGACCGGCCAAACGTTGATGTGGCTAAGGTTTTTGTTATATTACATAGTAGCAAACTATTCAAGGGAAACGGTAGGAGAACACCAGTCATGGGGACCGCCATGCTTTTTTGGTGGTAATGCCATTAAATTGTAGCTTATGTGATACCAACGTTTCACATCTTTCAACACAGCGCCATCTGTTAGAATTGTGACTATTAAATAATAAACAAATATTTTGCAATAAAATAATATTGCGGGTTTAAATTGAGATGTAAGCTAACCTATCTTTTAAGTTAGCACTGCACTCGGTGTGCAAATTTAATTGAAATCGGTTAAGTAGTTTAGGAGTCCATAGCGGACAAACAACGTGACACGTAATTTATATATATTAAGATATAGATAAAGGAAAATATCCTTTTCTTAAATGTTTGAACCTTTTTGTCTAATTCCATGGCTATGTTTAATATATTTTGTTGTAGGTAAGTAGGATTACGAAATAAAAAGCGAATTGTTGAACTATAAGAACAAAAAAGCCCTCTGTTGGTATGGCCGCTGTGCTATAAATAGTGGGCTATACTTGGAAAGTCCGTTACTGATTATAACCGGCTGGTGGCGCCACTGTCGACGGGTATGCGACCCTTCTCTTTTTACAATGAATCATGCGCATCGCGTACTTAATTAAAAAAAAATGTGTGCGTGTACTAGGTGTACACACTTAAGAAGTGAAACTTCTTTATAACCTTTTTTTTCGAAAAATGATCTACTATATGCAACTTTACAGAAATTGGTTAAATAAAGTTAAATTAGATAAAGTTTAACAAAAGGCTTTTATTATCATAGACATGAATACCAATACAATTATTTCATTTTAACTTATTACTCTACAACTATGTAGTACTAAGATTATTACAAAATTTCATTAATTGTAATAGAATTATTAGTATTACTATCATTGTTATCGTTATTATATATTTTTGTTACTAATGGCTTCGAATCTCTTCGGATCAACCGTGGTAGGGACAAGAAAAAGATGGCGCGTAACCGAAAAATGTGACAAATGTGTGTAAATTTTTTTCCAACCCCGATAAAGAAGTTTCACTTCAAAAATACATAGGATCAGAACGCGTTATGAACAAAAACAATTCTATTAACAGTACCTATTGATTTGTGTAAAATGTTTGGGTTACGTTGAAATATAAAAATATTTAATGGTGGAGTGGCTAGCTGGATGGTGCGACTCATCCTGAGGTCGTAGGTTCAATCCCCGACTTTATATGTGCGCATTTAACATTCGAACGGTGAAGGAAAATATCGTGAGGAAGCCTTGCCTTAGACCCAAACAGTCAGTGTGTCAGGCACAGAAGGCTGATCACCTATTTGCCTATTAGATTGACTGATCATGAAACAGATACAGAAATCTGAGGCCCAGACCTAAAAGGTTGTAGTACCACTGATTTATTTTAATTTTAAAGGATTTGCAAGCAAAATTGACAAATGAACATTAAACAGATACAGAAATCTGAGGCCCAGACCTAAAAGGTTGTAGTACCACTGATTTATTTTAATTTTAAAGGATTTGCAAGCAAAATTGACAAATGAACATTAAACAGATACATAAATCTGAGGCCCAGACCTAAAAAGGTTGTTGCGCCACTGATTTATTTTTATTGTTAATTGACTTGCAAGCAAAATTGACAAATGAACATGAAACAGATAGGTACATAAATCTGAGGCCTAGACCTAAAAAGTTGTAGCGCCACTGATTGATTTTTAATTTTAATTGATTTGCAAGCAAGATTGACAAATGATCATAAAACAGATACATAAATCTGAGGCCCAGACCTAAAAGTTTGTAGTGCCACTGTTTTTTTTTTTATTTGCAAGATCCTGTTATTATTATTACTAACGCTAAGTAGGACATATCACTCTTATATCGCTAATCGTTAACAAAAATACTTCCATTGTAAAAATTGACAGATAATGTTTACGTTATTGATAGATGCGGTCACTGACATATAGGACCAAAGAGTAAACAGTGAACAGATGCTGTCAGAGACGTAAAAATATTTTATTTAAATACAGTTGTGTTTGAAGACGTTAGATTTTGTAAAATTACAGTAGTGTGTTAAAGTAATGATAAATGCTTGAATTACTAACAAAAGCAATGGTAGCCATTTTTTTTATCTGTCCGAAACTGTCTAGGGCTTGACATTGACATTGACAAAATCACTTTTCTACAAGCGTGAGGTAGAAATTTGTATGGGAATGACAATAGCTCACTCAAAAGTGATTTTGTCTCAGGCCTTTTGACGGAACAAACGGAATCTGATAAATAAGCTTTAAAAAATCCGTTTATTTCTTTTTTCAGATTATAATTCACAGACACGATATCTTTACAAATGTAATAAAATTACGTATAATCACAAAAACAGTTTCGATTTAAAATTGTTTAAACAAAATACTAAATGTACCCTTACACATTCTATTTATTTCCAGAGTATTTGAAAAATTTATGAGAGTGAAATTTTACGATGAGCGCGCACCTGCGACACAAAATTGGGAGTGTGATTATAGCGTGTGCGAGCGAGATAGGAATAAGACAATCTACAAGTAAAAAGAAAAAGAATATGCGTGAAGTTCGAAGATCGCAAATTTTGAATGGCCATATTCCATAATGACATTTGTCATTTACCTTTTAACAAATAAAGGAGTTTTAATTATTTTGTCAAAGAAATTTAGCAATGCTTTTTCACAAAGACCTATTGTTACTTAGTTAAAAGGTTATGAACCATACCTAGTTATTAAATTGAATGATTAATATAATAAAATAATAAATAATAATAATATTAATTGATAATTGAATAATATACTAATAATTAAATATTATTAAGTTATTAACGTTAAATATTTATTATTATTTATTTAATATTTAAAAAAAATAAAGAAAGCCTAAGAAGTATAACTTCTTACGCGCGTACATAAGTACACGCACCCTTTTTTTTTTTTAAATATTTAATTGTAAATCTAACCATTTATCTTTTTACACACATTATAAAATAATTTCACATAATCCCGTTATCATTCTTCATATTAAACAGCTCAAAGTCCAAATCCAAGACGAAGGAGGTTTTTATGTATAACTCTCGCACATTCTAACTTATCTGTGGCAGAGAGCGCTTTGACGCATGCGCGGGGCCGTTCGTTTTGGCGCCATGGTGTAAGCATTATTTAACAGTGAATGTCATGAAGAATTCACTTGTAACAGTGTTTATTTATTTATTAGTCATCTTACATCTAACATACTTATTATGAAACAAAACATTAAATACTTAGACAATATACAAAGACAAAACAGATTACATAAACAATATACAGTGATAACTCTTTATAACGTAAAAATGAGTTATATTCGTTTGGTTTAACACAAAACCTATACATTAATACACTATTTATAACGCAACAGCCACTCTTTATAACGAAGAAATAAAAATATTATGTTTTTATAATCAGCTTACAAAACTAACCTTTTGAGGTGCCGAAATTTCTAAGAAAGACACCTGAGGTAATAAACAGCCTTCTCGCCTTTGTTATTGTTAATTGCATTAACACGTGTGCCATTATTCGTAAACAAACTGTCAATATGGCCACACAAAATACTCAAAAAAAATAAAAAACAAATATTGGCATAGCAAAACACGTCACGCATAGTTAACTGAATATGTTTAGAATAATTTACCCATTGATAGTAATAAAATTAGAAATTATTGTAGTTGGTTAAATCTAGTTTTTTTCTCTTTTCAATAAATTACGAAAACTCTCTATAACGAAAAAAAATCCTCGGTCTCTTGAAATTCGTTATAAAGAGTTTACACTGTATATGAAACAGAAAACAAAAAAAAATAATAGGAGGGAGAAAATAAATAAATTAAAGCTGAAATTTAACATTAACGACAATCAATACTTAATATTTCCAAGAAAAAACTAGATTGTTACTGCTAAACAAAGTCAAAGTCCTTCCGCCTCTTCAAATATTTCCTCAAAGTATCAACATCTTCTTAATTACTGTCTCATACAAGGCAGATGGAAACATTGTATCTTGTTGCATACGGTGGAGGGATTCTTAGAGAAATTAACGGCAGCTAAAAGGGGCATTAATAATAATAAAAATCTATCCGCCCATTCAGATTATCTCGCAAAAATAATAATTCTTGCTGACTCCGCCGAAATTCCAATGAATCTAAATATTCGTCGCAGTTACAAAGAACATCAGTTACGCAACAAAAATCCCACGTAATCTAGTTCTTAAAGCGTCCAAAAATATTTATTGATCTATTTCTTAACAATTATTTTTAATTTTATTTTATATACTTAGACTTCATTACTTACACTGCTAACTTTTACAAATATTATTTTTTCTACATAAGTATTATTATTATTACATAATTTTTCTTTTTTGCGAATGAGGCGCAAACTAGCTGCTGTGGTCTCTGGTAGAATGATCAGCGCTGCGGAACAGTCTGCTCCTCAGCATAATGCTGAGCCAGGGCCAATTACAACCACAACACACACAAATTACACACTTAAAACGTACCTTGTTCTTAAAAAAAAATATCTTTCATTCTTTTTTAGATTATTGATTATTGTTATTTTGTGTGTTTCTGTGTGTGTTTTGTTAGTAATAAATGTAATGTCTATGAAATTAAAATATTTGCAAGTATCTGTTTAACTATCGTTCATGTATAACATAAGTTATCACAGTTGTTTTTGTTGTAATCGATATTATATACTTGAGAATATAATATTAATGAATAGAAAAATGAACCGGCTTCAATGATGAAAATTGGGCCAACAAATAGTAAATGTATTTAAATTTTTTGTCCAATTTCTCTCCATACAAACTTTCCTCAGATCGTTTCGTCTTCGATTTTTTCGCAAAGCAACATATTCTGCGATTAATTTTTTTCATGGGCCTTCAATCATAAAGACGGCTGTGTAAATACTAATTACCCTTGACAATTGACATGTTTCTTGCACAGGAATGTATCGAATTTACCGTTACGCGAGCTACTCTAATTTTTTGCAGATTAACGAATTAAAACTTGATTGTGTAACTGTATAATTAACATTACAATAAGCTACATCAATCATTGGCGCTACAACCTTTTTAGGTCTGGGCCTCAGATATCTGTATCATTATCATTTGTCATTTGGTAGGTGATCAGCCTCCTGTGACTTACGCCGTCGACTTTTTAGGTCTAAGGCAAGCTGGTTTTCTCTCGATGTTATCCTTCACCGTTCGAGCGAATGTTAAATTCGCACATTGAAAGAAAGTCCATTGGTAAATAGCTGGGGATCGAACCTACGACTACAGGGATGAGCCGAACGATTTTTTAAAATGAATTCTGATACTGTAAAGATTTAAGTTGGCGCCTGGTAGATAGTTCCGTTGACGGTAGAGCTGGTGCTTTCCTCAACGAATAAGTATCGCAATACAGCGAGGAAATGCTGCCAGCGTTAAACATTGCCACAGGGACTAAACTTTTTAAATTTGTTTTAATTTTTAATTATTTGTATTATTACTATTCAGCGCAGAGCGGTTCGAATCGTCGACGACCAATAACTCTCCGAGCGGCTTGATCCTTTGGAGTTGCGTAGAGATGTGGGGTCACTCTGCATCTTCTACCGCATTTACCACGGAGAGTGTTCAAAGGAGTTGTTCGGATTAATAGCTGCAGCTGAGTTTCGTCATCGGAAGTCGAGGCAGAGTACGAAGTTCCACCCGTATCACCTCCACGTCCGCCGTTTCACAACTGAGCGTTTTTCAAGGCAGTTTTTGCCGCGCACCACCACTTTGTGGAACCAGCTGCCCACTGAAGTATTTCCGAACCAATTCGACTTAGGTTCCTTCAAGAAAAGAGCGTACACATTCTTCAAAGGCTGGCAACGTACTCGCGAGCCCTCTGGCATTGAGTGTCCATGGGCGGTGGTATCACTTAACATCAGATGAGCCTCCTGCCCGTTTGCCCCCTGTTCTATAAAAAAAAAATACTATGAAGGTGAAGAAAATTGTAAATATAGCATTATATATTATATATAAATCTTATGTAACTCTAATTATAAAAAAATACCGAAGAACAAATCCAAAGAAACGGATGTCTTAAACAATAATAACGCAGAAAAAACAACATTTATACAATTAAATGATAAAATTGTCACGATAAAAAATAACAATATATTTATTAAATATTATATTAATTGTTTAATGCTTTTCGAATGAGTATAGTAATACAGCGAGGAAATGCTAGTATTAAAGGTACACTGCCACAGAGACCAAACTTTTTAAATTTGTTTTATTTTTTTTATCCATTTTAATTATTAGATTAATACCACATAGATTAAGAATATTATTTTTTTATTTATTTTCCTAATTTCCTATTTTTACAGTAACTTAATACAAATACAATAGAAAACTAAAAACTTAATATAAACATAACAAGTAAAAGCTTAAAACCTAAACCCTTTTATAACTAACTAGCTGACCTGGCAAACGTCGCTTTGCCATGTATATCATTTATAATAAAAAATAGGGGTTGATCGTAGAGGGGTGAAAATTAGGGGTTGTTTGTATTTTTTAATGCTGTATCATAAAAAAATTTAGGTATCTAAATTAAAAAATAATAATTTAGGGGTGGACTACCCTTAACCGTAAGGGGGATGAAAAATAGATATTGTCCGATTCTCAGACATACCCATTATGCAGACAAAATTTCATCAGAATCGGTCAAGCCGTTTCGGAGTAGTTTAACTATAACACCGCGACACGAGAATTTTATATATTAGATTATAACGATGCAATTCTTGTGAATTCAGCCAGTGTGCAACTGAATATATACGTCTCACAAGCAATATGTAAATATAAAATAAATAGAATTATTTTAACTAAAAATGGTAACCCACATGACATGCACAAATCAATATTTTTATTAAATTAAGTTAAATTGAAATTTAGAGGAAATCAATGTATGGGAAATGATTGGACATTTTTATATAACTGAAGCTCACCTGATGTTAACTAGTGTAGTGTGAACTCAATTTCCGAAGACGTTTGGCCTGGGAGTTGTTGTTGGAAGTTGCCTGGGAACTTCGCAGGTTCACAGAGCGACTTCACTACTCCGAGGATTTCTGTCCGTTTGGACAGAAATTCAGAAATTCAAATGGACGCATTTCAGGACTACGTGGTTGGCTGATTCCTCTGCGCTGAAACAGCTGTCTTTCGCGACAAAGAGATGCTTTAAAATACAGTGAGTGGGCCCATAGACACTTACATTGTTAGAGGGCTCGCAAGTCGCACTCAAACATTTCGTATGACTCAAAACTTAGCGATTAAAAAGTGCGGAAAGTTTCTTGCCAGTTCTTCTTCCCCGCTCTACGCCTACTTGCGAATTGGTAGTAAATTTACAATTTAACTTTTTTTGAACCCTGGGGCCCGTGGCAATTCTTTTGATAGGGCCCTATCAGTAAAAATCGTCCCTATTTAGTTTAATTTTAATAAAATTTGAGATCAGCGTACTCAATTACACGTTGTATATGTCCCACTAATGGTCATAGGCCCCCTCTCTTAGGCGAGAGGGAATGGTCTGTAGTCCCCACGCTAGCCCAATACGTATTGGAGACTTCACATTCATCAATAGAACATAATATCTCAATGCATTCATTATCTATTCGCAAGCTATTCGGTGAAGGAACAACATCGTGAGGAAAGCTGCATATTTACAATGAAATAAAAATAACAATTTAATTTCAATAAGATATTTATAAAGAAAAATCTTTTTTTCGAGCTTTCTGTTCCGCAAAAGTGTCTCTAACATCATCAAAGTTTAAAGATCGGGCCATAGAATTTTCAAGAGACATAATAGCCAGGTTACATAACATATACATAACATAGTCTCATAGAGTTTCTTAAATAGGTTTTTACCAATTTAAGTTTTGTAAATGATCGGTCAGCACTAGTACAGTAGTAGCACAGCTGTAGTCACAGGAATTGTAAGAAATAACAGTAACGATTAACTTTCAATTAAAATAATACACAATGTAAAAAAAAATTTTTAGCACGCGGCCATGGGCCCTCTGGGGTCGGGGGCCCGTGGCATTTTGCCACCCCTGCCCAATATTATTACGCCACTGCTTCTGAGGTGTAGCTGGTAAAAATAGCGTGGTTCAAAAATGTATAGAGTCTGGCTAATGAAAGAAGATAATTGAATTATTTGAAAACTTTCGGATGGCAACACAGAATGTCATTGAATTTCTAAGGTTAGTACGTAGACGAACTATGGTATAGACCAGGCATCAGCGTACAGCGTGTGAGATAGCGAATGATTGACATATGTCATATTTACAGTTTTAATTCATTGAAGATTGCTTTTTATTGACCAAAATACACATTCGAATGAATAATTCTTGAACAAAGTTACTGAGTATTGGCAAAATAAGCTCCTTACCGATGAAAGGTTATGTTTGGTTCTTTACGTTCACTATAGCTTTTACAGCCAATTATGCAACAATTCACCATGACTGACACTTTAAATACACCTCTTATAAGGATAAAGTCTTAAAATATGGGTTTGACTTGGGTTTCACAGATTTATCAGTAAGCGGTGAAAACTTGTTTATACCGAACAACCACCAAGGGCTCGGTGGTAAACAAATAAAACCCGATACGCAAATAGAGACAGAAAAAACTGATAGTTTGTTTCGCTCGCACTTAAGTATTTCACGTTAATGCCTTCTCTCTTTAGTTATTATTGTCATTTTAGAAGCTCATCTAGTTCTATACTCTATCTACGGGTTAGTATGATTTACTGTCTTGATATTTCATGCAATTACTCATTTTTATTTCTATTAATTATTTTTTTCGAATAGTTAACAGGTATAATAGCCTAAACTTTGTTTTATTTGATAGAATATTTGGTGTCCCTCGCAGGATTTGATTATTATTATTCCGAATAAAGTTGTGTTTTATAATAAACTAGCTGGCCTGGCGAACATCGTACCGCCTAACAGTCGATTCTTTTTTTTTTTAATACTTATTCTGCTATTCGGAACACCGGTCTAGCTAGTAAGATAAAAAAAAAGTTGATAATACAACAAATACATTATGTCAAAAAAAATATTACCTTCCCGGAACCCTTCCACTAACACTTGAACTTTGTGATATGGTATTAAAGTTCAAATTGCCTTTAAATATTATTACGAATATTTTGTATGGGAATATAGAAAAGTGTTGTTTTTAGACTTTTTCACAATTTTTTTTTTAATTTTTCTCTCCGTAAGAACCATCCTCGTACTTCAAGGAATATTATAAAAAAGGAATCAGACAAATCGGTCAAGCCGTTTTCATGTTATGTCGTGACAACGGAAAACGGGTTTCATTTTTATATATATAGATATAGATTAGTTTTAGTTTTCTATGCAATGCTAGTCATTTAAAGTATCAATAGTAAAAGACTAAAAACACGAAATACAGACGAAATACAGTTACTATCAATGTAAAAAATAATCAAATCAAGTAAGTTTAATCCACAAAATATATTATCAAACTTTTAGAGAATTTGCCGCGCTTTTTCGTTATCTTCTTTCACTAAGCAGACTCTAGGAAATTGATTCTTTCGTTATAATCTGTGAATAGAAAAAGAAGAATCATTGACAGACTTCATGCAAATGCAAAATAGCAATATAAATATGTAAAAATAGGAACTTGTGAACTCTAGACAAAATTATTTGTGCAATTGAACAGGTATTTGATATTATAATTGTGTGCGTTATAAATTGCGTGACCAGGGCGTCATCAGATAAATTTCAAGGGGGTAAATCCAAGAGGCTCTTTTATGTCTGCCTTTTAGTAAATTTAAGAAATGTATTAAAGAAAAGCTGTGTAAAAAGGCTTACTATGAAGTTAACGAATATCTAGTTGATAAAAGGGACTGGGACTAGTGCTAGACAGGCTACTTCTAATTAATTTGCGATATTTGTTTTAAAATAAGTGTTGTTTGATGATTTGCTATTTTAAAAGAGTACCGGGAGTTTTTACGCCGGCTTTTTCTCTCGGCCTACACCCTCTGTCTTCTTTGCCGATGAGTAGGGATGCCTACAAATTCAAATTTAATGACGTGGAATAAGTGATACATGTATCTTATGTTCCATATCTTCCATATTTTTTTTTATTTTAGTACAGGAAAAGTATAGACCGAGTGAAAACTTCAACTTTCAACATATACATTCATAACATGTATTGGGCAATAAACATAAATGTTAACAAATTAAACAAAAAAATCGGTTTTTTATCTGGCGACGCTCTTGTATTGCAAATTTTGTTTTTGTTCTCAAACATCACACAGACATATAATCTTAATGTATATAAGTGACGCGTCACGTTGTTTGTCCGCTATGGACTCCTAAACTACTTAAAAAGTAGATGATTCTGTGTCTGACACACGCCGTCGACTTTTTGGGTAATTTTTTCAAAATTCAAAATTCCTTAAATATCATTTAATATATTTAATATATTTTAGAAATTATTCAGAAAAAACCAAATTCCTTTTTTTTTAATCTTATTTTGTTTATAACAATCGCAATTTTTTATGTGCTAATAAGCCCTTAAAAAACATTTTTGTAGACATCATTCCGCATCCAATGAGCTATCGTACGTATTTTTAGGAGATTTATGTCTATTTAACACGTTTTTGAACTTGTTGACTAGACTATAAAGCAAGCCGGTTCTCTCACAATGTTTTCCTTCTTTGTGCGAACGATATGCTCATGTACAAAAAGTCAATGGGATCGATTGATCTCAAGGATAAGAGTCACTCTCTGAAGCTAGGCCAACATGCTCTCTCTTTTGGAGTACAAAAATCCATGCACAGTTGCACACATGTTTAAAAATGTAAAATCCATTTGCATCGTTTTCATATATTATATGTTATGATATATTGCACTACTTGTGTTATCAATGTTTGCGCTTGTATATTGTGCTATTTTAACGGTTTGAGATATTTATTTATCATTAAGAACATTACAACATTCACTTACATGAAATTATACTATGTTAATAACAGTATATTACAATAAAGTACAAAAGCAGACAAGAAGAGACTTAGATAAAAATACAGCAATTTTTACAATTATACGCAAAAAAGAAATTAATTGCATTAATTGTTCCCATTTTTCTTTAGTGCATATATCAGATAGTTTGGGTGCACAGAATATGGTGTTGCTGGTGGTAGTAACACTGATTTTTCACAGCAATTAAGCGTCGGTGAAGAACCCTGGCCTCCAACTGGCATAGTTTGACCCCACTATGATTTCGTAATTGTAATAAAATAAAAATACCCTTAATTTCAGGCAAGTTCCTTTTTCGATCCCTGGCCATGGAAGGGATCCATTCTGCCCTTCCTCGCCCCACTCTTGACGAAACCTAGTCTGCAACCAGCTTTATTCCTCCCATCTTGTACTGCCCCCCTTTTTTCCATAAAATTTTGGGGCTTTCATTATAGCTTTACTCCACTTCTCAGCTACTCGCAAGGTCCTGTCACATTTCGTGTGACAAACAGCGGAACAAGGGAAACGTCCAAAAGGACACCACCTAGAATGTGGGGTTTTAGTGCGGTTAGACGAGGGGTTTTAGTCCGCTTCTCTAAGCCTCAGTCCTACATTGCGCCATTGCACAGCATTTTGTTCACACGTTGAACACACGTTCTGCGTCAATGCTGTGCAATAAAATAAAAAAAATCATTTTACACCTTGGTATTGACAATTTCAATTTTAGAAATTAGAAATTGAAAGGCGAATTCAACATACTTGGAACAAGTTCTGGAGTCTAAAGGAAATTTTTAAAAGCAATATGCCAGTAATACTTAAAACCAAAGCCATGTCAAGCTGTCTCTTGCCATGTCTAACATATGCTTGCCAGACTTGGAAATATACAGAGAAGATAAATAGAAAAATCAGAACTTGTCAAAGGGGCCTAGAACGGAGCATGCTTAACATTAGAAAAATAATAAGACACTCAAAAATAAGAAGCGTTACTAAAGCTACTGATGCCCTAAACTATGCTCTAAAGATTAAGTGGAGATGGGCAGGTCATGTAGCAAGACTCTCTGACGATCGATGGACCATAAGGGTGACCAGGTGGGGTGGCCCTATTGGGAAACGAAACAGAGGAAGACCGCTCACGAGATGGGCGGACGACATTGCTCAAACGGCTGGCTCGAGCTGGATGCAGCTCACCCAGAATCGAGATACATGGAGATCCCTGTATCCGGTTCTTGCAAAATAATAATTAGGAAATATGTAGATACAAAAATTAGGAAAAAATAATAATAATAATTGTTTAATTTACTTTCTTAAAAATATATTTGTAAAAATAGTATTAAGTTTACTCTGTTCTTTTGCAAGAAATAAAAAGGCTTTTTTATTTTTATTATTATGATTGACAATTTAATTATGTATAATTATATTATTTTTATTTATTAAAAAAATGCCATCGTTACAATAGTTGCTAACATCTACGCACACAATAATAATAAAATGTAATAACCATTGCTCACATAATTCTTACAATAAATATGTGATCTAAAGAGGTTTTATTGATTTTAGACATGGCGTGCCCGGAAAGAGACCGACTCAAGCCCAAGAAAGATTTATCACTCAGCTCCCTAATATTGTGGAATATAAAAAAAGTTATGGAAATTAACACTTCTGTTAACCTAAAGGTAACAAAAGCCTATTTAAGTGTTTAATTGACACTATCGTCGCTGTAGAATGATAACCTCGTATGTCCAGAGAACCAAACATGTTTAAAATATTATCATGTGTTTTTGTCCGTAGTTTTAGATGCTAAAAAGGACTTATTTATTAGTAACATAAATATAAGTATTACTTCATGATTATACCAGTTAAATGGGTTGCTCGATAGACGAAAAATATGGCACAGAGCGCCCCACGCTTTTTCACAATAATACCAGTATTTTTTGTTCATTACCATTTTCAGCCTAAATTAGGAATTATTTTTCACTTTTTAGTTTGATGTGCTTTAAAAGCGTGTTTTTTAGTTTTTTTTTAAACTATTATTTATTTTTTAGTTATTTTTATTTTATTTTTTTTTCGGATTATTGCATTGTCATCGATCTTTGACAGGTGCGCAAAGTTTGACTTAAATCTGTCCGTTAAAAGTGGGTCAAAATCGAGTCCGAAGGAGTCGGTTACATACATACATACATACAGGTGAAGCTAATATAAAGCGTGTAAAATAAATGGTTTTTTGGTTAGGTTATCATTCTACAGTGACGATATAACAATATGTTTATTTGGGAAGCCATTTCAGTCAAATGCGGTTTAGAGTTGTAAAAATGTGTATCAAGCCTTAAAATTTTCACTAAAAAGCCTTTGTTAACACAAGAAACCTTTTCATTTAAACAAACAAAAGTTTACTCAAACTACTTTACTCAACCTCGTTAGGTCTTGGCCTCAGATTTCTGAATCTGTTTCATGATCATTTTTTAAATCTAATAGGCAAGTAGGTGATCAGCCTCCAGTGCCTGACACACGCCGTCGACTTTTTGGGTCTAAGACATGTCGGTTTCCTCACGATGTTTTCCTTCACCGTTCGAGCAAATAAATGCGCACATAGAAAGAAATTGCAGTAAGATTGGTAGATAATTCAATTTGTAATCATGTACACGTAAAAAAAAGGGTGCGTGTACTTATGTACGCGCGAAGAAGTTATACTTCTTTGGCATTATTAAAAATAGTTTTTGATTGCTTGCAAATAATTAATTACAATTAAATAATCAAAGACTGGAAAAGGAGTCATTATAGTCAATGAAGTTCAGTTTACATTTGAAAAATTAAATAAATAAATATTTATTATTATTCTCTTACATTAAGTGTAACATAAATTTTATTATTATTCGAATGTTGTTTTTAAATTATGTCCAATGCCGTAGCATCTTCCGTGGGCAACTTCATTCTGTTAATTTTGTGTCACGGTGCGCGCGCATCGTAAAATTTCACTCTCATCAATTTTTCATAACGCGCCTAAAGAAGTATAACTTCAAAAATGTGATGAACGGTCAGGTAAGGATTGAAACATTGCTGCTCGCAAACTTACCAAGCTCTTAAGGCCGATTTACATTATCTTAGTGTTTAGGAGAGTGCTTTAGGATAGTACTTTAGTTGAGACATGTAAACGCTACTCGCTTTAGTACGGTTCTACTTGACTTTCAAGTTGAATCAAAATAGAATCGCTTTTTATTTTTGTTTCAAGTGATACCCCTCCCGTAATTTAGTCAAATCTTTAGGAGAGTGCATAAGTGCCGTGAAAAGCGTGCGTGTTTTTTGATTTTTAAAGATGGCTAAATGGTCGGAAGATACAACTATCAAATTTGTGTCTGAATATGTTGTTCACGAATGTTTGTGGAACGTTAAAAACAATTTATACAAAAACAAACAGGCTAGGCATTCGGCATACACTGCCTTAAAAGAAGCTATTTTGTTTATTATTTATATTAAGTTTATTTATTTCGAATAAAATCTCGTCTTCTATTTGTTCCATAACTACAGTTAGTATTTTGCGTAGAATAGAGCGTATTTGCCGACGTCGTTGCGCGTTCATTGTGGCGCTGTAATGATACTCTACTGGAAGAAATGTAAACGTTCACTCGCAACGCACTAAAGCACTAAAGAACTTGCCTTTCAAGTTGTACTAAAATACTCTCCTAAACACTAAGATAATGTAAATCGGCCATTAATCACTCTCGCTCTTATAGGATGCGATGCAATCAGCATATCAGCATTTGGAAGAGGGATCCTATGATGTGAATACCTTGATGGCACAAGGACCGGAGGAACAGCATCTGGCTTGCGCAATACTTGCATGGCAGCGTCTTGGGCATGGCAGAGTTGACAGTTTAATCAAGTAGGTTAAGTTTTCAATGATGCAGGCCAGTTGCTAATACAGTTGGGGTAAGATTTAGACGACTCATTGGTCTAGTGGTTAGTACCCCTGACTGCGAATCCATGGGTCCCGGGTTCGATCCCCGGCTGAGACGAACATCGATGTGATGAGCATTTGGTGTTGTGCTTACGTCTTGGGTGTTTAAATATGTATTTATATGTCTATCTATAATATGTATGTATATCCGTTGCCTAGTACCCATAACATAAGCATCACCAGCTTAGCATGGGACTAGCTCAATTGGCGTGAATTGTCTTAAAAAAAAAAAGATTTAGAGACTGGAAATGAGTCGTGTCCTGTATGTAGAAATCCGTCCAATTTTTTATGTGACCTGCATACCAGCAGTACACTTAAAGTTAGGCCCAATACACTTTACACATCCATACACAATGAACACACCATCACGCAACACCCACACAATCTACATGCACGGTACAGATAGAGGACAAATCTTTGTTTTTAAATTGATATTATTATTATTTATTACTTAAGATGTCATGTGGAACATGGTGTAATGGTTGCAGCTCCTTACAAACGTTGTGTAAAAGAAAATCTTGGCGATTAAACAGAGTGGCGGAGAGTTTATTGCCAGTTCTTCTCTTCCGTTCTACGCCCTTGATTTGAGAACTGGCGGTAAATGTTAGATTAGAAGCAATGATTTCATATAGGTAATACATTGTGTTACCTATATGAAACTGAGCGTTTTTCAAGGCAGTTTTTGCCGCGCACCACCACTATGTGGAACCAGCTGCCCACTGAAGTATTTCTGAACCAATTCGACTTAGGGTCCTTCAAGAAAAGAGCGTTCCAATTCTTAAAAGGCCGGCAACGCACTCGCGAGCCCTCTGGCATTGAGAGTGTCCATGGGCGGCGGTATCACTTAACATCAGGTGAGCCCGTCCTGCCCGTATACCCCCCGTTCTATAAAAAATAAAAAAAAACAACTGTAATATTAGTATGGATATGTGGTAACAAAACTCATTATAGTCACTGTATTGAAGTTCTGGAGTAAGCCAACTGGACTAACGAACCTGTTTCAATACATTGGCTTGTTTATGGTTAATATTTGGTAACGCCAAAATAGGGAATCCCAACTATTCATAATGTATTGCTTCTCATTAACACCTCTTGTTTTTCTTATTAGGATCATAAAATGAACGGAAAATTGTTTTCATTAAAATAGCTTCGAAACTTTATTCGGGTTGCTTTAAAAATAGAACACAAGAATAGAGTATCTTCCCCTTAGAGACTACTCACTTAGATATCCTTAAGTAGTCTTCAGTCTAGATGTTCCATGATGCATCAACACGTATAAAAAACATGGGTTGCCTATTATTCTGTGCTACAAAAACCACTACTTTCTGTCATATTACGAGTTTATTTTTAGATAATCCTCATAATGACATAATTAAACGTAAGAAGCTGGTCATCGTGCGCATTAAAAAAAAACAGATCAAGTTCTACTTGTCTCTGGTTCCACCGAGTCCTTATATGTCACGGTAATGACGTGAACTATTTTTATCGAGTACAAATTATAAACTGTAATTGCGACTTAAAAAGTTGCTCGATTGATGCAAAAGGATACATCTAGTGACTTAATAAATATATTATAAACATCATCTTGCCTTAAACTAAATTGCTATATGTTTTGTTATTATTTCTTATAAAAGTCTATAAATATTTAATCTATTTCGTTTTGTAATATTTTAACAATTCTATAAGTACAATACTCTATGTATGTACTCTATTTATAGAGTATAAATAAAAATACAAACCTATATTTGTTTTATCTATTACGAAACAGATGTCAATTCCTAGAAGATTGCATCACCAAGGAGTTTAATTATGAAAAGGCGCGTAATTGCAATAGTCTGTGACATTTTCTAATATTATGCATTTGTGGCAGAGAGCGTTTGGCGCCATTTGGAGTTACATCACCTTTGACGTTCAAATACAATTGTAAAACTAAACTTCATATTATTAAATAACTCTGGTGATTTTATTAACTCCTATTTTATTAAATATAATTTATTAATTAAGAATTGCGATGTGAAAAATTTAATATTTAAAATCGATACATAGACAAATGATCTATTAATGTAATTCCTAAAAGTTTTTAGATATTTAAAGGCTTTTGAGTATTTTTGCTTCTATAATTATATATAATAAACGTTAGATAGAATTTATTGTGACATAAATATCTCTTTTGAATTATATTAAGATTAGCATACTAATCTGATTATTTATTTTACAGAATAAAATGTTATGTAATGTTACATTAGATAAACACTAGTTTGTATAAAAAAAAACCGAGTAAAAGAAGAGAAAAAGAGTACCGAGAGATTTTTACGCCGGCTTATTCTCTCGGCCTACACCTGTCTTCTTTGCCGATGAGTAGGGATGTCTACCGCTTCAAATTTAATGACGTGGAATAAGTGATACCTGTATCTTATATTCCATAATAAACATATTTTATTTTATTTTAAATATTTTGTTTGAAACTGGCTTTAATGGTTTAAAATATGAGCTTATAAGTAACTAACATAGGGCTAGTCAAGTTCTAACGCTACCAAAAACTAACTTGATCTATCTAAGGGTTCTTAAATCTAAGTGACACATGTAATTGGACATTAGGGGCCATCCATATACTACGTCACACGTTAATGGGGAGGGAGGGTATCACCGAAGTGTGACATCGTGTGACAAGGGGCATGGGGGTCAATACTTTTGTGACACATGTTAAAATTTAAAAACTAAAACGCAAAGTTTGGATGTGAATTAAAAATTTTAAAATTAATCTTTTATTATTTTCTAACTAGTCGTTTGTTTTTTCGGTTTTATGAAATTTTGGACTTTACGTTGATTTTATCAGATTATTATTTAATAAAAATAAGTAACAAATGAAAATAGCTGTTTTCTCTCGATTATTTTTAAATACATACATAAATTTAAAAAAATGTGTGACGTCACATCAGGAGGGGGGGTTATAAAAATGTGACAAGGACGGGGGGAGGGGTTCAAAAGTCCTAAAATTCGTGTGACGTACTTTATGGGTGGTCCCTTATCGGAAATAACAATGTAAAATTATTACAATGTATGAGTGGTAAAAACTAAAGGGCTCATATTGACTTCAAGTGTGCGATGATTGCTAACATTTGGTTTTCGCTTGTATTAGCTAATGTTAGGTTAGCCTCGCCACAGTTTTTTTTTCCAATCTTTAGACAAAAACCCGTGACCAAGATGATATAGGGGCGATAAGAAAAATATGCACTTTGATTAAACTGAAGCAAATTATTGGAATTAAGTCAAGAGCGGTCTAGATCTAAGACCCGCATCGTTTAACAAATAATAGCGATGACTAAGCAAATTGATACTCAAGTAAATTTCCATAGTGCATAATTTGTAGTCTGTATTTTTAAACGACTTACAATACCAAAGATAAGATAGCAATGCCACGCGGTTCACTCGCGTAGATACCGATCTTATGGTAGTGGAAAGTCTACTAAGTCGGACTATAGACATATTTTTTTTATCATAAAAGTTTAGTTTTACATAGATTCCTTAGTTTTTAATGACCTCCTTTCATATTATGAGATACTTACAATCATAATCTAATCAATGTACAGATTTTACTTTACAACGAATATATATTCTTAGGGATAAGAAGCGTTAAATATTAAAAAAAACAAAGCACTTAGTTAACCTAAGGAAGTTTTATTCCTAACATAATGATTTTATTTAACTAACTACAACAATGACATAATAATCGACCGAACATAATAATTAACAACTAAAAGCCGAAACTAATACATAGAACAACCACTAAACACAATCGAAACGTCCGTCACGTCCGAGAGCCAAACGTAGAATACCCCCAATCTGGTATTCCACTCCTTTTTTTATAACCTCTCACTCGGTCCGGTTTGCTGGGTGGGGATTTTTTCTAAGAATATCTAATACATTAATATATCTTTTACGTAGAATGTCCGACATTAAAACATTATTTTTGTAGATATTGATGCGTTCTATAATACATAGCAGGACATTAGCCGTTTGGTCCTTCGGGCCGGAAAGTCAGTCTTTAGTGTAACTTTAGATAGTAAGCAACGTCTTTTCTCGAGTATAAATAATATTCATGTTAATCAGTCCAATTTTATTTCAATTCTAGTTTAATGTAATTATCGCTATTATTAATAAATAGGCTGTGGCTTAATGATTTGATAATATGGTATTGCGGGTAGATGACGTTGTCGCGGTTCAGAAAAATGTTGTATGTTTAGTAAAAGTCTCTCGGTTGGATGGTCTTTATGGTGTCAAGACTCTGTTTTCTGTTTTTTGGGTGGATAGATGCGCTATTGAATGTGAACGGGGCTTTAAATGTAAAAGCTATGAATGGACCCCAAAAAAGAAAGTTTTTCAAATGCAAATGACAAAAACAATAACTAGAAACACTTGATTAGGTGAATTATGAATAACTTTAAGAGTAACTATTATAACATTGATGGGCAGACGATATAAAGATAATAGGAGGCACAACTTGGACAAGAAGAGCTAATATCAGAAAAGAATGGAAAAAGCTGGAAGAGGCCTACGTGTCACAGGACACGCTGACTACCTAAAACGGGTCAAGTGACGTATTAGATTAAGTTTTATTTATGCATTAGAATTAAGTGTTTTTTTATGTAACTTAAATAATTGTTAAAACATTGTACTGGGTGTCAGCAATAAAGGCTAATGAATGAATTATAACATTGGCTTTTTGATTATTTATTATTGAAGGTACTTTGTACTGTCTCAAAAAATCACATCACATAACCTATGAATTAAATGCGATCTTTATTGTTTTCAGCTTTATACAGCGAGAGAAGCGATCTAGGGTGATGAAAAAAGCAAGTACAAAAGTGTCTTTTAAGGCAAGAGATTCACAAGAAGCAGAATGTAGCAAGAATATTATGGGTTCAGCTGTAATAGGGCCCGTGGTGAGGCTACCCGTGGAGACAAAAATCGTGATGCATATGGAAAATCCATGTGCGCGTCATCAACCGAAGAAGAAGCCGCAAAAAGAAATTATAAGTAAAATCGAGGTATGGTTATCAAGTTAGTAGTGAGGTAATCGTGAGAAACACTAAGATATGATCCCAAAACATCGAAGAAGAAATGTGCTACTACTTTTCTTACTTTTCTCTAGCGGCATCATCGGCATGTCGTTGGAGAATCGTAGAAATTTAATTGATATATCGATTGCCCCCAACCTTTTAGCTGCACCCTTTAGATCCATCCTATCATCCCATTTGTCCCTCATTTCAGAAGTTTTGGCCCAAACTCACCGATATCCAGAGCATTCTGATAAACGAGCTAGGTCTGGAATAGATGCTCCCCACACAGTTTCAAATCAATTATCATTTAGTTTTTATAATTTACTAGCTGATCCGGCAAACGTCGTTTTGCCATGTATATTTAAAAAAAAAATAGGGGTTAATCGTAGAGGGGTGAAAAAAGTAGGGGTTGTATGTATTTTTAATGTCGTATCATAAAAAAATAGAAATTAAAAATTTTGTCTAAAAAATAAAAAATAAAATTTAGGGGTGGACTACCCCTAACATTTAGGGGGATGAAAAATAGATGTTGGCCGATTCTCATAGATACCGGATAAGCACAAAAATTTCATCAAAATCGGTCAAGCCGTTTCGGAGGAGTATGGCAACGAAAACTGTGACACGAGAAATTCTTACGAAAAGTTGTCACGACACTTTTTTGCTATTTGCTATTGTAATACACCGGTTCTCGTCTGATCACCAAAGTTAAGCAACGTCGGGCGAGGTCAGTACTTGGATGGATGACCGCCTGAGAACACCTCGTGATGTTGGCTTTTTTTGTAGGGATAAGAAATGAAAATTATTTTTGGAATCACTTAACTAAATTAGTCTTGTTGGAACGAATTTATCGAGCGTTGCGAAAGGGGGCTAGACGGAATAAATTAAGACCAAAAGTTGTAACGACACTTTTTGCTATAGTTGTTATATTTTACATTTTCGATTTAGCTATCGCTAACGTCCATACCACGTTGAATACACCGGTTCTCGTCCGATCACCGAAGTTAAGCAACGTCGGGCGAGGTCAGTACTTGGATGGGTGACCGCCTGGGAACACCTCGTGATGTTGGTTTTTTTTTCGTCGTAAGATTGGTGTCGAGAAAATCTATCATACTGTTATGATAACAATTAACATATAAATTAATCGAAAGGAATTTCGTTCCATCCGGGTGTCCCTTGACACCTCTAAAGTTTTTTTTATATATTAGAAGATGTAACGAGTACATTTCTTATGTACCAATATCAGTGTGCCGAGCGTTTGCAAGCTTTTGTCAATAAATAAATTAGTAGCAATAAAGGTCAGAGTAATACCTACTGAGTTTCATCATCGGACATCGAGGCAGAATACGAAATTCCACATGTATCATCCCGACCTTCCGTCGTTCCTCTGCGGAATGGTGCCTCTATGTGGAACCATCTGCCCACTGATGTATTTCGGAAACAATTCAACTCTGGGTCCTTTAAAAAGAGTACCAATTGTTAAAAGGCCGGCAACGTACTTGCGAGCCTTCTGGCTATTTGAGTGTCCGTAGGCAGCTGTATCACTTAACTTCAAGTGAGCCTCTTGCCCGTTTACCCCTGTTTAATGTATATAATAAATGAACACATTTTTGATTGATGATTTTGTAAAATAAATATAGCCTGTTAAAATTTTGCCGGTATCTGTATTATAAGATTTTATTATACAGATACCGGCAAACCGGGGAAAGTTTGCGCATCATACGCAGCGCGGGACACAAACGTCATCTGATTTACTAATCACGCGATTGACACGTCACTCTCCCGCCGCCGCGTTTAAGATGTTTGCCGGTATCTGTATATACATTGATTTAGGTACGCAGAATGTTTTTCAGTGTAATTTTCTCTTTCAGCCATGTTGTATGGACTCAGCCTGTATAAAAAGATTAACAGATTTGGATACGGCAACAGGAGAGTTGAGGAAACGAGCGGCAAGACTCGCGAAACGGGAAGCGGAGAGAGTGGAACTACTGGAGAGAGCTGAGGCTGCTTGGAGAGATCTAGAAGTTGGATACCAAAGAAGACTGACACTAGCAGAAGAGAAGGAAGAAGACTTGACTAAGGAGGTTTGTATGGTGATATTTTGCTGTTACTTTTAAGTGGAGTTGGACTGGCATACCTGAGGTCTTTCCTGGAAGATACGCCCTCCCCTTGTTTAAAAAGAGAGCATACTCCTCCATCAAGGGCCAGCAACACACCCACTAAAATGGGTGTAAATGGGCTGCGGTGACTGTCCTTTTTTGGCGTCCCGTTTGCCCTCCTATTAAAACAAAAGGGTTGACTATTGGAACGAAGTTCTTTATCGCGCGTTGTGAAAGGGGGCTAGACGGAAAAAATTCTTACGAAAAGTTGTCACGACACTTTTTTGCTATTTGCTATTATTCTCGTCCGATCACCGAAGTTAAGCAACGTCGGGCGAGGTTAGTACTTGGATGGGTGACCGCCTGAGAACACCTCGTGATGTTGGCTTTTTTTTCGTCGTAAGATCGAGTCGAGAAAATCTATCATACTGTTATGATACCAATTAACATATAAATTAATCGAAAGGAATTTCGTTCCATCCGGGTGTCCCTTGACACCTCTAAAGTTTTTTCTATCTTTATACATAACACTCGTACAATGAAGGAAAAATCTCAAAAGAGAAGAATATACTCAAAAGATGGCGCGTGTCAGGCACAGGAGGCTTACCCAAGTAGAAAAAAGTAATTACAGAACAGATTCAGAAATCTAAAGTTTTCCAAGAATTGTAGCGCCACTGATTCTGGTGCCAAATTAAATAATAAATAATAATGGTGTTTGGTTTACGTAGAAAATTTGATAAAAACTCTGGGAATAAGCGTGAAACAACAGTTTTGTCGTGTAAACAATTAAAGTAATATTTTTTATAATTGTTAAAGTCATCTAACTACGTTTAATAAAATAATTTACGATTCATTTTTATTTATATAGATGACAAAATAGTTTTAAAACTTTAACAATTATAAAAAATATTACTTTCATTGTTGACACTACATAACTGTTGTTTCACGCTTATACCCAGAATTTTTATCAAAATCTTTACGTAAACTTAACTCCATTATTATTTTTTTCTAATATGATGATGAAAGATGATTATTGAAAGATGACGTGTGTCAGGCACGGACGACTCCTGTGTTGCTAATGGTAGGGGAGCCCTCGATGCTAAATGGGGATTTACTCGAGCGTCGTAGAGACCTATTGGGATGCAAAGCTTAGATAATAAGAAGAAAAAAATGTTATATGATATATACCTTTTCATCGGTGGGGGAAGCGCCTATAGATTGTTAAATATGTAAAAAAAAACTGTTGCATGGACATCCTCGAGCGCGTCAGATATTGATAGCATCAATGCCCTACGTATTTTTAATAATGTACGTATGTTAATCTGATCGTTTGCATGATGCGGGTGGTTGTATTTAAGGGTTGAAAATGAAAAAAAAATAAAAATTATCGAGCGCGTCAGATTTTCTAAGGGAGTGTTAAGTGCACCAAAAAAAAGCTCTCATCCACTAATCTGACGATTTCGATGGGACGCAAACCCACGGCCATTTTCATAATTTGCAAAAAAAAAACGCAATTTTGAAATACTCAAGCGCGTTTTTTTAGAAAAACGGTTCACCTAAAGGGCCATCCCTGCAACTTCCCGCTAATTCCATTCCTGGGCGCTTAAAATTGATATTTTGAGCTCGCTGAGTTCAAAGAAATAACATTTCTATGCATTTGAGCTCTCCCAGCTCGAAAGTCTGATAGAAGTTTCATTGAACACTATTTTTGGAATTTTCAAACCGCAATAACTTTTGAATGGATCAAGCAATTTTCACGTGGTTGGCAGCATTCGACGCAATTTTGCAATTTTCATCGAACTACAAATTTCGGAGTAATCCCGAAAAAACACTTTTTCGGGTTTCTTTCGTTCACGATATCTCTCGAACTAATCAACCGCTTTTGACCAGCTTGGTGGCGATTGACGTGGTTTTTCAAGCTTAAAGGCGGATTAGTTTTTGAAGTTGATCGATAAAGAAACCACTTTAAAAAAAAAAAATTCTTATTTTTTTAAGATTTTTCAAAATTTATCAAAATCTATCGGTCCGAATCGGTTCAAATTCACAGGAAATGTAATTTTGAGGGAAATATTTAGAACGCCGTTTAGTAGATTCCGATCGGTTTAAGGAAATGTAGGCATCACGCAGCTGCACGCATTTAACTTTATCGACGAATTTTTGTTATTTCGGCTTGCGGAAATCGTCAGATTATATATTTTTCATTATTCTTAAATTATTTCCTTCAAAATAAAAAAAAAATTAGCTACGCTCGAGAATGTCGAGATGACGTTTTTTTTACAACTTTGTTGCCCTCCCCTTTTTTTCCGTCACTCTCAAATTGTCAGATTAGTGGAATATACACTTTTTAGGATGTAATTAACTCACCCTACCTTAATCTGACGCGCTCGGGAATTTCTGATGGTCAATTTTTTTTTTACTAATCTGATCCTGTCTCCTTGACGGGCGGCCTTATATATGGGCCTCATATTTTGTGGAGGTACTTAACCTTGTACAAGGTATCCCCCTATATATTAATCTGCCGCGCTTTCCCCCGAAATCCCCTCTTGAGCTCCCCTACTATAAGAGCCAAACTCGATGGCTAAAGTAATTTTTTAACTCCTTGCTCCTTCCTTCCTCCTTCCCAACTCTGAGTAAGTTTATGGAGGGAAAATTGCATAGAAACTAAACTAACAAATAAAAGCGAAAAGTCTATGGGTTAGCATAGCAAAATGTTCCATATGTTGGTAGGTAGCTAAAAAGGTAGGCTTAGTAAAAAAAACATATTTCGTCGAAACGAAGTTCGCTGGGACAGCTAGTTTATAATAAAGACGACTCATTGGTCTAGTGGTTAGTACCCCTGACTGCGAATCCATGGGTCCCGGGTTCGATCCCCGGCTGAGACGAACATCGATGTGATGAGCATTTGGTGTTGTGCTTAGGTCTTGGGTGTTTAAATATGTATTTATATGTCTATCCATAATATGTATGTATATCTGTTGCCTAGTACCCATAACACAAGCTTCACCAGCTTAGCATGGAACTAGGTCAGTTGGTGTCCAAAAAAAAAAAGAATTTTTGAATTGTTAATTATGTAAAATAAAAAAAAATAAGTGGCTCAACCTCTTTAGGTCTGGGCCTCAGATTTCTGTATCTGTTTCATAATTTGTCAATCTAATAGGGAAGTACTAGCCTTCTGTGCCTGACGCACGCCATCGACTTTTTGGGTCTAAGGCAAGCCGGTTTCCTCACGATGTTTTCCTTCACCGTTCGAGCGAATGTTAAATGCGCAGATAGAAAGTCCATTCGTGCACAGCCGGGGATCTATGACTTCAGCCCTGCGATTCTGTAACTCACTTTTCGAACTCACACAGCGGTTTTCGCATCGGCGGTCGCTCTCAAATCAGTCGTGAAGTAGTCATTTTATGATTTGGCATTCTGAAAAGGTAGGAGATTGTAGTTTATTGTTTATCACGAAAAGTGAGTTACAGAATCGCAAGGCTGGGATGAGAGTCACACGCTGAAGCCACTAGGCCAACACTGCTGGCAATTATATAAAGCGAATAATAATTAATATCAAAACTGCAAGTCATGACGACAAGATTAATGTTCAAATATTTGTTTAATTTAATTGCTTTAACAGATAGTTATTAGCTACTTCATGATGTGAAAGTGTTCTTATCAGAGCAGTATTTTATTAAAGTGTTACAGACATTAAAATGTCAATGCCGAATTTTATTAAGTCTAATCGCAGAATACTAATACATTAATTCTTATTAATAGGTTAATAGCTTTAGATTACAATTAAATTAGTATAATATTCTTTGTGAATGGAATATCGCTGTTGGCTTTAAGCGCCTTTACAGCTCAGCTCGGACTGTTTGCCCATGACCATGCACTATGCTCGGGTGAGCATAGTGCATGGTCGTTTCCTGTGAGACTCGGACCTCTTCTTAGGGCGCCGCGGGGCGATTAATCGCCTGAAGGGCAGAATAAGAGTTTTCCTCACGATGTTCTCCTTCAGCATTAGAGCGAATGTTAAATGCGCACATAGAATGAAACTCCATTGGTGCACAGCCGGGGATCGAACCTACGACCTCAGGGATGAGAGTCGCACACTCAAGCCACTAGGCCAACACTGATTGTTGTGTCATTTGTGTTTTTGTTTTTATGAGATCAAAGAAAGCTATATATGTTGTGTGTTTGTGGATAATAGCACACATTGGTTTAACTTGTTTCTTAACTTTGTTTTTCTTATATGCCTTGTTGGTTCGGCTATATATATGTGTACGAATAATTTTGATAATTATAAGCTATTTTACCATTGATATACAAAAAACCCAAGATGCATAGTCTCGAATAAAAGTAACGCTCGAAAGTGTCCCGAAACACTATTTCTGTCCATAACAGTATATGTCACAAGCATATATTATTGCAAAATCAACCTTACGCGAATTGCTTAAAGTTGTTATTACAACGCAGTGTATACGTACTTAAAGCAATAAAATTTTACGACCGACCGTGGTCGGTAGGACAACCGACAAGGTATTGAGTGGAGTCGAACATGACTTTTTTATTTACAACTATTTAACATAATTTTAAATTTATCCGACTTTTCGGGTGCTTTACAGCGTGCGTGGTCATGGTGACTGAAGACAAAAGGTGTTGGATGTTAAATAGTTGTAAATTTATAATAATACACAACTTTAATCCGGTTAAAACGTTTTTTCTTTAAATTAAAAAAAAAAAGTTAAATTGGATACCTCCTGACTTACACTTTATATAGCGTAAATATATTTGTCAAAAACTACACACAAAAAAGTTCAAAAGTACATAAATTTATTTATAAAAAAAAACACAAATAAATAACATCGACTCCACTTATTAGACGCGAGACTATTTGAAATGAGTGCACAATTTAGAATGTTGCGCAAAAAAATTTCAAAAAATTTGAGGACGTTTTTTAGACGTTGATTGTGCATCTTGGGTTTTTTATATATCAATGTATTTTACAGATAAAGAAATTAATAGAAGATCGAAATGAGTATAAGAAAGCGACGAATGAACTGATAAAACAGCTGAAGGAGCGTTCAATAGCCGTCGAAAAGGAGAGACAGAAGCTGACGGAGATTGAAAAGGAAGTGTGCAATAGAGCCTGTGAGAGGTTAAGGCTCAGTGAGCTGGCGACGCAAGGTGATGCAGCAATGGCTGAACTGCATTGTCGGTCAACGCAGCTGGAGAGAGAACTATTGGTGAGTTATTGCAGCATGGTGTGATGGTTGTAGCTCCTTACAAACGTTGTGGCGTAAAAAATTGGCGATTAAAAAGAGTGGCGGAAATTTATTGCCAGTCTCTTCCGTTCTACGCCCATGATTTGAGAACTGGCAGTAAATGTTTTTTTTTTTTTAAAGACAATTATTCATACCAATTGACCTAGTCCCATGCTAAGCTGGTGAAGCTTGTGTTATGGGTACTAGGCAACAGATATACATACATATTATAGATAGATAGACATATAAATACATATTTAAACACCCAAGACCTAAGCACAACACCAAATGCTCATAACATCGATGTTCGTCTCAGCGTTCGTTTAGGTAACAAGCTAAACGAATAAATGACATTATGTACACTTATGAACGTCAATAAAGAAATACATATTAAATGCTTCTAATTTTATTAGTTTCGTTTGCTGTCATAAAAAAATGTAATATACCCTCCCTGGAGATCCGTCGTCCATGCCGGCGAGATAATATAAAAATAAAATAATTAATATTATTCAATTTCAATTACCATTACTCCATTTCTATCTTCATCATGGGTAAAGACACCTTTTGACTTTGACTTTTAACCCACAGTATAAAGAAGAGCAAGCAAGACGTAAAGTTATAGCGCTGGAGAATGAAATAGATTCTATCCGGGGTCTAACTCTAGAAGCAGAGAGAGCGATGCGTTCAGAGTTGTCAGCTTTGAAGGAACAAATTATGGATGTTTCTAAACAACTACTCGTCGAAGAGTCGAAGAATCATAAAACCAAGGCTGAAGTGAGTATTTTATTGAAGTTATAATTCTTTTGGCGCGTTAGGGAAAAATGGTGAAAGTAATAGCATTTCGAGAATTTTATATGTATACTAGCAGACTCGGCCAAGCGTTACTGTGGCTAAGATTTTTGTTATATTACATAGTACTAAACTATTCAAGAGAAAAGGCTTAAATTAAATTTAAAAGATTAAATTTTAGCTTACCTAGGTACGAATAAAGAGACTTTTCTAGCGGTGGTATTTAAATAAAAAAAAAATTAATAAAAGGACGCTTATTGTGACGTAACTATAAAAGATAGAGACATGCTGTCGCGACAATTTTTATAGATAGTGATGTGTCCTAAAAAAATGTTATATGTACATCATTTTATTCTAACATTAATAGTTTTCGCAGCGCACACGATTGAAGGAAGTTTTTTGTTTATTTTTTTACACCTTGGTTTAGATTATTCAAGTTTTAGTAAGCATCCCTAATTTTTTTGAAAATGAAACATAGCCTATGTCACTTGGGAATAGTGTAGCTTGCCAACGGTGAAAGAATTTTTGAAATCGGTCCAGTAGTTTCGGAGCCTATTCATTTAAAAAAAAACAAAAAATTTAACTTTTCTTCTTTATAATATTGGTATAGAAATAGAGATTTATTTATTTTAACATTCTAAGAACATTACAGATACGTGAACTCCACGTTTAATACGAGATACTTATAAACGTTAATTAGTTTACACTTATAATACTTTTTATTATTCACAGCGAATTACAAAGTACACAGTGTTTATTGTACGATTAGCTTCTGCCACATTTGTTGTTATCAATTTTATTCCTTATTTGCATAATGATAGCATAATACAGTCGAGACAACTGAATCAATAGTTCGTTATGAGGGAATATTAAAAAACGAATTTTGTTTCGGATTAATACGATTGACGACTTTTGGTCTAGTGGTTAGTACCTCTGACTGCGAATCCATGGGTCCCGGGTTCGATCCCCGGCTGCGACGAACATCGATGTGTTGAGCATTTGGTGTTGTGCTTAGGTCTTGGGTGTTTATATATGTATTTATATGTCTATCTAACTATAATATGTATGTATATCCGTTGCCTAGTACCCATAACACAAGCTTCACCAGCTTAGCATGGGACTAGGTCAATTGGTGTGAATTGTCAAAAAAAAAAAATACCTGCAGCTGAATTTCATCATCGGACGTCGAGACAGAATACGAAATTCCACCCGTATCACCTCGACGTCCGCCGTTCCACAACTGAGCGTTGTTCAAGGCAGTTTTTGCCGCGCACCACCACTATGTGGAACCAGCTGCCCACTGAAGTATTGCCGAACCAATTCGACTTAGGGTCCTTCAAGAAAAGAGCGTACAAAAGGCCGGCAACGCACTCGCGAGCCCTCTGGTATTGAGAGTGTCCATGGGCGGCGGTATCACTTAACATCAGGTGAGCCTCCTGCCGGTTTGCCCCCCGTTCTATAAAAAAAAAAAAACAGTATGTTAGTTAGTAGTCCCGTGTTTCCAAATCCCACACGATTTTGATGTAGGTACGTAAGTCACTTGCACGAGCAGTGTTGGCTAAATGGCTTCAGCGTGTGACTCTCATCCCTGAGGTCGTAGGTTCGATCCCCGACTGTGCACCTTCGCTACAACGGTGAAGTAAAACATAGCGAGGAAACCGGCTTGCCTTAGACCCAAAAAGTCGACGGCGTGTGTCAGGCAATGACAATGGCAAGGCAATGATCATGAAACAGATACAGAAATCTGAGGCCCAGACCTAAAAAAAGTTGTAGCGCCACTGATTTTTTTTTACGTAAGTCACTTTGAATCAAACCCTAGTTGGCATATTAAATTGTTATTATATATACACCAAGAGCCCTGCATCGTTTTAGGTCTGGGCCTCAGATTTCTGACTGTTACGTCATCATTTCTAATAGGCAAGTAGGTGGCTTCTGTGGCTAATCACACAGTCGACTTTTCTGGTAAGACATGCCAGTTTCCCCACGATGTGTTTTTTATATGATTGGACAATTCACACCAATTGACCTAGTCCCATGCTAAGCTGGTGAAGCTTGTGTTATGGGTACTAGTCAACGGATACATACATATTATAGATAGATAGACATATAAATACATATTTAAACACCCAAGACCTAAGCACAACACCAAATGCTCATCACATCGATGTTTGTCTCAGCCGGGGATCGAACCCGGGACCCATGGATTCGCAGTCAGGGGTACTAACCACTAGACCAATGAGCCGTCAAAGCCGTGTTCCTTCAAGCAAGTGTTATGCTATCGCTACCACATTACCACGTGTTATATAACGAAATTTACAAGACGTTAAATCTAATCGTAGCAGATACTGTTGGTTGTGTAGATATAAAAACCGGACATTGGCTACAGTACTTACGTATTATTAGTATTAATAAGAATACAATTTTATATAACCAATCAATCAGAATTGTTTGCTTTGTCCGAGAAATATCTATAAACAAAATAAAGCGCCTTTAATAAATTTCTTAGCAAAGTTGTTTAACGCAAATAAATGCCAATTCCAAATCCAGCGTTATCGCTGCGCCTTTTTAAGTTCTCACGTCATTTTCAAAGTGTATATACTTTTTCTAACATATTTTTTCGAGGCATTTGCTCTGCTCCGATTGGTCGTTACAAAATTAGTACTTTTATACCTTAATTAAAGATTCCAATTTCCAAACTATGAACCAGTTAAATCAAAACAAAACAAATAAAATTTAATTAATAAATCTCAACGATTTATCAAATTAACAATAAAAAAAGCGTTCAATTGGTTCAACCATAATATTTCCTTATAATAATTATAACACACACATATATAAACATATCTATAATCTATATATATAAATGTTATGTTGTTTTGTGTACGCTTCAAAAACTCAAAAAGTTCGGCACCGATCGAGCTGAAATTTTAGCATGATATATAATCCGCATCAAGAATTATTGTTTTTATCTATTTTTTTTTGTTTTTTTTTTTATTTTTTTTACACAAGTATTACATAATTAAACTTATATGAAATGTATTCTTTGTTTTGTTTCTAATTTCTCAACCATTCGATCACAATGTGCCACAGCGAAGCGTGACAGGGAACAGCTAGTAATATATATTATACGTATATACAGGGTGGCCAAAAAGTCGTGGATCAAACGCAAATAGGGGATAGATGAGGTCATCAGCGGCAAAAAATTGTTCTACGGGAGGTCTCTAAGGTCAACCCCTGCAGAGTTATGATTTATTTTGGTTTTTATATGAAAATTGTCATTTTTTTACTAATTCTTCTTAAAATTCGAAAATATCTTCATCCTGTATCTTTTCCATAATATACACAAGATTGGTACTGATGAGTTCTTGCGTTAGACATACTATTTATAGTTGTTTATTGAGTGTATTGAAGATAATATTAAGTTATACGATATAACATTTTTTCAAATCATAACTTTTTGTTTATTTCGGACCCCACTGTGAAAAAAAATTACTCTACCGAAAAGTGACCCTGTATTACAAGTTTTGGCGCATTTAATATGGATTCTGAAAAGGTATTACACATGGCCATGAGTCGCTCTAATATCTTTCTAGGACGAAAGAACAATAACGATTCCGACTTATGATAGATTATTTACCTACCTGTGACCAGTGCTGTGTGAATCAGACTAGATTCAAAAAATTGGACAGATAGTTGGAGGGTTACGTAGGAATTTGATTAGACGGTGCAGATTAAGTATTATGGTCAGAGTCAGGAATTTTGAGCATTTATTGCAAAATATTTTGTTTCCTACATACAGAAATAATTGTTTTAATACAATTATTATTTCACAATCGTTGCTTGTAATTCTTCCTAGAAAGATATTAGAGCGACTCATGGCCATGTGTAAGAATCCCTTTTAAATGCGCCAAAACTTGTAATACAGGGTCACTTTTCGGTACAGTATTTTTTTTTTCACAGTGGGGTCCGAAATAAACAAAAAGTTATGATTTGAAAAAATGTTCTATCGTATAACTTAATATTATTTTCAATACATTCAATAAACAACTATAAATAGTATGTCTAACGCAAGAACTCATCAGTACCAATCTTGTGGATATTATGGAAAAGATACAGGATGAAGATATTTTCGAATTTTATGAAGAATTAGTAAAAAAAAGTCAATTTTCATATAAAAACCAAAATAAATCATAACTCTGCAGGGGTTGACCTTAGAGACCTCCCGTAGAACAATTTTTTGCCGCTGATGACCTCATCTATCCCCTATTTGCGTTTGATCCACGACTTTTTGGCCATCCTGTATATATAGTATCAGTTACAAATTTGTTTTCTTAAATGACAGCTAGATGAAATGCGCCAAGAAAAAATGAATATAATAGAAGATCTGGAGGGCTGTAAGGATATGTGCGACGGAAGAATACAGAAGAGAGTTGATGTTTTGAAGACTAAAAGAGAAGAGCTAAATGAGCTAAAGAACAGAGTGATTGAGTGTGAATGCAAGTTGCCGCAAGACGCCGCTGTTGAAGTTAAAAGAACCCCATCATTAGCTGCTTTGTGTCATTGTCAACCCGAAGACAGGGCATTGGTAAGTTAAAATCAATTTTAAAAGTACTGCCCTGCGATTCTGTAACTCACTTTTCGAACTCACACAGCGGTTTTCGCATCGGCGGTCTCTCTCAAATCAGTCGTGAAGCAGTCATTTTATGATTTGGCATTCTGATAAACAATAAACTACAAGCTCGCACCTTTTCAGAATGCCAAATCATAAAATGACTGCTTCACGACTGATTTGAGAGCGACCGCCGATGCGAAAACCGCTGTGTGAGTTCGAAAAGTGAGTTACAGAATCGCAAGGCTGATTTGAATTGAGTGTATGGATATCCATAGTTGCTCCCCTCACTTTGAAATTAATTTTCCTTTAGCTTATCTTTTTTGAGCAGTGTTGGCCTAGTTGCTTCAGCGTGCGACTCTCCTGAGGTCGTAGGTTCGATCCCCGGCTGTGCGCCAATGGACTTTCTATGTGCTCATTTAACATTCGCTCGAACGGTGAAGGGACATCGTGAGGAAACCGGCTTGACTTAGACCCTAAAAGTCAATGGCGTGCGTCAGGCACTGAAGGCTGATCACCTAGTTGCCTATTAAGGTGGGAACTGACCAACGTTACAAGGTGTAATGTAACATGTAATGTAATGTTTCACAGCGAGCATTCGTGCAGTCAGTACGTCGTGTTACGGGGAAACCAGCGAGCAACGAGCCGCTCGTTGCTCGCTTTGAGTGCTCCACCCGGCTGTCGGTTTTTTGGCGAATCCTTTGACTGTTACGCGGTTCAGTAATTACGCGTCGAACGTCACGAGTGATCATGTTTATGATTTTCTATAAATTGTGTCTTTTTTAAGTACTTTTGGTCCAATTAAATTCAACAGTTCTTCAAAATCGAGACCTGCGTACAAAGTTTTTATACTGTCCAGTAATTATTTGGTCTTTAATATTGCAATCAATAACAAACCACCTCATACGCCTGTGTTTTTAAATAGGTTTTATGTCCAGTAACATTTTTCTTCTTCTTAATTTGGATGAAACAATAATTAAATAGAATAAAATATATCAAAATTATCACTATCACATCTCGTGAACACTGGCGGCGAAAGTGGAGCACAGAGTTTTGACGAGCATGTTACGCCGATTTTAGAACACAGCGTAACATGCTCGATGCGTAACACGCTCGATGGGAATGCTACATTACACCTCGTAACTTTGGTCAGTTCGCACCTTTAGATTAACAAATGATCATGAAATAGATACAGAAATCTGAGGCCCAGACCTAAAAAGGTTGTAGTGCCATTGATTTATTTAATTTTTATCTTTTTTTAGGTTATTGTTAATATCATTTGATTCTTGTACAAAACAGTGTAACTAAGTAAATTATGATTTTTAATTCCGTAGAACTCTGACATTTCATAAGTGTTGCTACTAAAAAAGTTCTCCACCGAAAAAGGGACAAATTTGAGGGCAAATTTTTTTTTAGTATTTTTTATGTTTTACCTATGAAAAGGTATATTTACTTACTCAAGTGACCTTATACAAAAATAACAAATATTTCAATTTCACGAACAATATATCGAATTAACTTTAATTACTTCATATTATTCTTTAGCTGGCACCACTGCCTACTAATTCCAGGTTTAGAAAACCTTTAAAAAAAAAAATTGTGTGCGTTTTTTACTGTTAGTGATAAAAGGTTTGAGGTTGGTTGATGAAATTATTACTCGCCGTAAAACCACTTTTAATGTGTGCACTCAATAAAATGGATACATTCACTAACAAAAAAAATGTATGAATGGACTCAGATGCTTAGAATCGTATTGAAATTGAAAAATGTGCCTGGCCAAAAGGTTTTCATCTCTGACATGTCAAAAAATGATCGCTGTCAGAATTCCACGGAATTAAAAATCAGAGTATATCACTGTACAGTGTACATAATATACTGTACAGTGTACACAATATACTGTACAGTGTACACAATATACTGTACAGTGTACACAATATACTGTACAGTGTACATAATGTACTGTACGTCGTATTAACCTTGCAATGTGGTTGGTACTCTCGATTTTCAGGAAGCATGCTCTTGCATGTCGCTAAGAAGCCAAATGCTGTCGAACCTTCTGTCCGACCTGTTCAGTGGTCTCCAATCGGAGTTGGGCGGTACGAAGTCTGAGATGCCGTGCCAACTACTCAAATGTTTGGAGGATAGACACAATTGGGATCGCGGGAGTTTAGTTAAAACTAACCTGAGAAATTTCTTCGCGCAATTGCTTATAGGGGAACTTGATATTGCAATTGCTACTTCCATTGAGAAGTATCATGTTAAGGTAAGGTCTAATTTTCTTTCTAGTAAGTTCGGTCTCAGTCATAACCATTGATATACAAAAAACCCAAGATGCACAGTCTCGAATAAAAGTAACGCTCGAAAGTGTCCCGAAACACTATTTCTGTCCTTTTCTATAACAGTATGTCTATAACAGTATATGTTACAAGCATAAATTATAGCAAAATCAACTTTACGCGAATTGCTTAAAGTTGTTATTACAATGCAGTGTATACGTACTTAAAGCAATAAATTTTTTCGACCGACCGTGGTCGGTAGGACAAAGTATTGAGTGGAGTCGAACATGACTTTTTTATTTATAACTATTTAACATAATTTTAAATTTATCCGACTTTTCGGGTGCTTTTCAGCGTGCGTGGTCACGGTGACTGAAGACAAAAGGTGTTGGATGTTAAATAGTTGTAAATTTATAATAATACATAACTTTAATTCGGTTAAAAAGTTTTTTCTTTAAATTAAAAAAAAAAATGTTAAATTGGCTACCTCCTGACCTACACTTTATATAGCGTAAATATATTTGTCAAAAACTACACACAAAAAAGTTCAAAAGTACATAAATTTATTTATAAAAAAACACAAATAAATAACATCGACTCCACTTATTAGACGCGAGACTATTTGAAATGAGCGCACAATTTAGATTGTTGCGCTCATTTTTTGAGGACGTTTTTTAGACGTTGAGTGAGCATCTTGGGTTTTTTGTATATCAATGGTCATAACGGACAATTTTTTTATTCAATACTGGCGGTTGTTGAAGGGATGGGAAGCGGGCTGTGATATCACAAGAGTAGTATTTAAGATGCTGTTTTATAACAATTAATCAGATTTGAATATTGCTCTGTCTTATTTATTTCTCTTCTTGAAGTAGAGAAACCTCCTTAAAGCTCCTTTATCGTGGTAAACCTGCCCAATAGCTTTGAGATAATCCCACCACCTTGAATGATCCCCAGATCCTACCCGCAACTCCGTCTGTTACCTTAGGTCTCTTGGTGCAGACATCACGTACGTTTTATTTATTTGCTCAACAGTATTCCTACAGCTACTCACTAAACAATATCCAAATAATTACATTGTACATAAAAGGCAAAAACGGAATACACATTCAAACATAAACAAAACACGGTTTACCTATATATACAAAAAATATAACAAAGTATATATGTATTTATAGTAAATTCTAAATTTTAAGATTCATTGATCATTATAATATATAATCTATATATATAAAAATGAAACCCGTTTTCCGTTGTCACGACATAACATGAAAACGGCTTGACCGATTTGTCTGATTTTTTTTTATAATATTCCTTGAAGTACGAGGATGGTTCTTACGGAGAGAAAAATTAAAAAAAATTGAGTGAAAAAGTCTAAAAACAACACCTTTCTATATTCCCATACAAAATATTCGTAATAATACTTAAAAGTCAATTTGAACTTTAATACCATATCATAAAGTTCAAGTGTTAGTGGGGGAGTTCCGGGAAGGTAAATTTTTATTTTTTGACATAATGTATTTGTTGTCTTATCAACTTTCTTTTTTTATCTTACTGGCTAGACCGGTGTCCCGAATAGCAGAATAAATATTAATAAAAAAATAAAGAATCGACTGTTAGGCGGTACGATGTTCGCCAGGCCAGCTAGTATTAAATATATCTATTTGCTGGTAATTTGTGTGTCTGATGGTATACGATACATGACTGAGTTACGTAAATAGTTTGTATAAGACCGAGGAATTTTAAATATTTGGGTTTGCCTTGTATTGTATGAAGAAGTTTTTATGTGCATGAGCATTCTTTCAGTATGTCTATAGACGGGTACCACTTTTTTATGTAATAGGGGCAAAGGGGCATGAGGCTCATCTTATATTAAATGGACCGCCCATTGACACTTACATTGCCAAAAAGACTCGCAAGTGCGTTGCCGGCCTTTCAAGAATTGGTACGCTCTTTTATTGAAGGAACCTAAGTCGAATTGGTTGGGAATTACTTCACTTAACTTCAGGTTAGCCTGCACTATAAAAAAGGGAAAATAAAAAAGTTAAAATGTCGTAATATATATGAATTTTTCGTATAATACCATAACAATTCTCTACTCTCTGTAAAACTCGAATTCACATCTGTGCAGTGGGTTGGTGCAAGCTGCACCGACCATTTGAGAGCGGTCTCCGGCCATGAAGAGGATGACGGCTGGCAAGAGAGAGCCATAGAACGGAGAGCACAGAAATTGGCAACACAGTTGGCAGAGAAACTATTCAGGGAGAGGGCGGATCTGATGGCGCAGAAAGCGAAGGATATCATGAACGCTGGACCACCTCCTTGTGAATGCAAACCGCAGCAAAGTAAGTGCAAAAAAGTGCTAGAACCCTTGATAATTGGCAATTAAAGAATCACCTAGCTTTCATCACATATGTTGAGTCTTATTCAGCCGGATTTCTCAGGATTTTAGCGTTTAAGGCACACTTGGATTTAGATCAAGGAGAGAGAATTTTAATTTAATTTATTATTATTAATTACTTAAGATGTCATGTGGAACATGGTGTAATGGTTGCAGCTCCTTACAAACGTTGTGTAAAAAAAAAACAAAAAAACATGACGATTAAAAAGAGTGGCGGAGAGTTTATTGCCAGTTCTTCTCTTCCGTTCTACGCCCTTGATTTGAGAACTGGCAGTAAATGTAAAATTAGAAGCATTAAGATGTATTTCTTTAATGACGCATCACAAGTGTACATTGTGTTACCTACGTGAATAAATGATTTTTGAATTTGAATTTGGAGTGGACATTCCATTGGTGTTCCACGACCAGGGTTACAGGGGTACAGAATTCCAGTAAAAAAAATTAAATACATGTAAGAGAAAATTGATAATAAGTAATTTAGATACCAAAATTTATAGTAGGTACAGGGAAGTTTGTTGAATTTTTTGTAATCTTGAGTTATTACACGCTTTTTACACGCTTTATATTAGCTTCACCCGTATGTATGTATGTAACCGACTCCTTCGGACTCGATTTTGACCCACTTTTAACGGACAGCTTTAATTCAAACTTTGCGCACCTGTCAAAGATCGATGACAATGCAATAATCCGAAAAAAAAAATAAAAAAAAATAACTAAAAAACACGCTTTTAAAGCACATCAAACTAAAAAGAGAAAAATAATTCCTAATTTAGGCTGAAAATGGTAATGAACAAAAAATACTGGTATTATTGTGAAAAAGCGTGGGGCGCTCTGTGCCATATTTTTCGTCTATCGAGCAACCCACGCTTTTTTTTACTTATAAATTTAATTACAAGTTTTTTTATTCAACGCTTTTCAAAGCCATGTTATATATGGATTTTGTTGAATAACATTTTATTTTGATATCCTCAAATAGCTTTATAGAATACTCCTGTCGCTGTACGGATACAATTCTTTTCCGCCTGCGCTGAGTACGTACCAGCTCTCTACTGACTTCAATGTCAAGTTTTTATGTCATCCAAAATTGCATACCAATTGCCTAGAGCAGTATCGCTATCGGAATTTACAGACTACCAGCCTTGCGATTCTGTAACTCACTTTTCGAACTCGCACAGCAGTAAACTACAAGCTCCCTCCTTATCAGAATGCCAAATCGTAAAATGACTGCTTCACGCTCTCTCGCCGCTGTGCGAGTTCGAAAAGTGAGTTACAGAATCGCAAGGCAGCGCTGATCGCGTAACGAAAGCAGCTGAGTTCTCTTTAGACATCATTCATAGGCCGGGAGATAGTGACACAAAATAGTTAGTAATTTGTACCAGTATGGCGGTTCTTCAGGGGTCTTATACGCAATGAAAAAAATAAAAATGGCGGCCCAATCGCGTGGGCGTTAGTCGAACTCGTCAGGTTAATTACGAAAGTCAAACAATTTGTTCATGATTTGTCCATAAAAAAATAATAAGCGGCAGTGTCATGCCATACTTCTCCGGTGTGACTTACAGCCCACCATACCGACGCGAATGCGTTAATAAAAAAAAAAAAGTGTGTGTGTACAAAGTACACATGTCAGAAGTGAAACTTCAGTGGCAAACTAATCTTGAAGTGTTGTTAATATTTATACAAATCTAAAAGTTTAGATTTCCGATACTTAGAGGGACGGAAAAAGGAAGATATTGTCATTAAAATATTAAGTGTCGAATAATAAATAATAAATAATAAATAATAAATAATAAATAATAAATAATAAATAATAAATAATAAATAATAAATAATAAATAATAAATAATAAATAATAAATAATAAATAATAAATAATAAATAATAAATAATAAATAATAAATAATAAATAATAAATAATAAATAATAAATAATAAATAATAAATAATAAATAATAAATAATAAATAATAAATAATAAATAATAAATAATAAATAATAAATAATAAATAATAAATAATAAATAATAAATAATAAATAATAAATAATAAATAATAAATAATAAATAATAAATAATAAATAATAAATAATAAATAATAAATAATAAATAATAAATAATAAATAATAAATAATAAATAATAAATAATAAATAATAAATAATAAATAATAAATAATAAATAATAAATAATAAATAATAAATAATAAATAATAAATAATAAATAATAAATAATAAATAATAAATAATAAATAATAAATAATAAATAATAAATAATAAATAATAAATAATAAATAATAAATAATAAATAATAAATAATAAATAATAAATAATAAATAATAAATAATAAATAATAAATAATAAATAATAAATAATAAATAATAAATAATAAATAATAAATAATAAATAATAAATAATAAATAATAAATAATAAATAATAAATAATAAATAATAAATAATAAATAATAAATAATAAATAATAAATAATAAATAATAAATAATAAATAATAAATAATAAATAATAAATAATAAATAATAAATAATAAATAATAAATAATAAATAATAAATAATAAATAATAAATAATAAATAATAAATAATAAATAATAAATAATAAATAATAAATAATAAATAATAAATAATAAATAATAAATAATAAATAATAAATAATAAATAATAAATAATAAATAATAAATAATAAATAATAAATAATAAATAATAAATAATATGTTGGGTTATAAGTGTGCAGCGGTAGTCGCGTGCAGCAGTCCAGTTTATTAATTAGTGACAATATAAAAACATAACAAGACCATAGCAACGCCAACTTTAAATAACGAACTATGACGATATAATATGTATGCAAATTACCAAAGAGTTTCCTCTAATACACCCCCTTGATTTGCATACACATTTAACAACAAATATGTACTAAATAGTCATTACAAAAATATACAGACATGCAATCTTAATCTACACCTAACATTGAGATGCAGCGGTAATGTTTCTGTCTTTGTAAAGCTTTTGTTAGCACATCCGCCGCCATCTCCTCGGTAGACACATACGATAATTGTATGTCAGTATTCTCCCTTAAAACACTTCTTATAAAATAATATTGAATATCGGAATGTTTAGTTCGGGCGTGGAAGACTGGATCCTCCGATAGAAATAAGGCACCTTGATTATCGCAGTACAACACTATGTTCCCGAAATCGCGCAACCCTATCTCTTTCATAAGACTATTCAGGTAAACTGCCTCTTTTATCGCCAAATTTAAACTAATATATTCGGCTTCGCACGTTGAAGTTGCTACGCATTTCTGTTTCTGGGATTTCCATGAAATCGCAGCCCCTCCTAACAAAAAAGCATACCCGGAGTATGACTTCCTATCTATAGGACAATTTGCCCAGTCAGCATCCGAATAACCAATTAAGCTCTTACCTGTTTTTCGATAAATCAGTCCATAATCGGCTGTCCTCTTAAGATAACGAAGTAATCTTTTCACCGCATTCCACTGTATCTGTCCAGGATTATCACAAAACGCTGCTAATCTTGTCACGGCGTGTGTGATATCCGGACGAGTTCCTGCTGAAAGATAAATCAAGCTTCCGATTAATTCTCTATATGGACATTCCTTCTCCAGCGGAATTTGTGAACCATCGGGTCTAAAATTCACCTCCATCGGCGTGGTCACTGTTTCTTTACAATTCTCCATGCCGAATTTTATCATCAAATCATTAATATATTTTTGTTGTGACAGTTTCGTGGCATACTCATTTTTGACAATGTCAATGCCTAAAATATATTTCGCCAGTCCATAGTCTTTTAAATCAAACTCTTTGGAAAGTTCATCTTTGAAAGATTGTATGAGACCTTTATTGCGTGAAACTATCAGTAAATCATCAACATAAACCGCTAAGTATATAGACGTATCAATGGAGTTACCGTCCAAATAGTAGAGACACGGTTCCTTCAAAGACTGTTTAAAATGCATTGACTTCAATTTATTGTCAAGTCTTTTGTTCCATTGACGTCCAGCTTGTTTCAAGCCATACAGTGATTTCTTCAATCGACATACATCTCCACCTGTCTTCAGATCATTTAACATCTTACGAGCCTGCTCTTTTAAGCTTTCGTCTCTTTCTTCTTTAATAATTCTACCTAAGCACTCTGTCAACAATTCTGGAACCTCCATATAAATTTCCTCGTCAAGATATCCATTCAGATATGCAGTATTGATATCCAACTGGTGTATCTCCATGTCTAATTCAACCGCGAGCGCTGTAAGCAGTCTTACCGTGTCTAGTCGGACGACAGGTGAAAAAGTGTTTCGGTAATCGATGCCATATCGTTGACTGTAGCCCTTGGCTACCAACCGTGCTTTCTTCTTCTCGGTTTTGTCAACGTTAAGCTTCGTTGTCAATACATATCGGCATCCTACCGCTTTTCGATTTCTCGGCTTTTGAACAATTTCCCATGTTTCATTTTTTACAAGACTTTTGACCTCAGACAATATTGCTTCCTCCCATAGAGCACGTTCAGCGCTACTTAGGGCATCCCCTAAGGAAGTTTCCACAGTCAACGCAACATCCTCAGGTAAAGTTTCTTCTGCACGGCCATTATTATCATTGGGTATCATTTTATAGACCTTCTTAGGTCGGCCAACTTGGCCTTTCTGAAGTTTTGGTCTTCCGGGACCTCTCTTATACGTTACCTCTGTATCAGCTTGCGCTATTTCACTATCTTCCTCATGACATAGAGAAGGTGAACCAAGGGGTGAATCAGTCGTCTCCACGATCATTTCTCGAGTTCCTGAATAAGATGTACTTGGTATTACGTCCACCTCTACATATTTCGGCTTCGGTGTATCAACATCAGCAGAAAATTGATCTAGCTGAAAAGGATCATGAGTAATTGCCGATTTCCTGTCATCATTAGTATCGAGCCTCGTCTTGCAGAATTTCACATCCCTAGCTATAATGGTTTTATGGTCTACTGGTATCCATACCTTATATCCCTTTTGGTTCATTGGATATCCAATAAATATTCCATTGACACTTCTGGCAGCAAATTTGTCCTTGGTTGGACTCTTGTCTAGAACATAAACTTCAGCTCCAAACTTCTGAAGATACTCAATCTTCACTGGAGAGCCAAACCACTTCTCGTACGGAATTGTACCACCCAAACTACTCGTGGGACAACGATTCCTAATATGACATGCCACCAATACAGCATCTCCCCAAAAACCTGCTGAGAGATTAGATGAAAGTAACATACACCTAGCCATTTCAACTAATGTCCTGTTCATTCGTTCTGCTACGCCATTCTGCTGTGGGGTTTGAGGTATAGTCAGTCTTCTTATTATCCCCTCTTGTTTCAGGAATTGATCAAACTTATTATTACAGTATTCTCCACCGTTATCAGTTTGTAAATACTTTATTCTCTTAGCGGTAAGGTTCTCAACATAGCTCTTGTATTCTTTGAAACATTCCAGAACACCACTCTTACTCTTCAGTAAGTAAACTTCGCACCATCTAGTACAATCGTCAATAAACGTGACAAAATATTTTGCACCACCGACAGTTTCATTTCGAATTGGCCCAACTACATCGGAATGGATGATGGACAGTTTTTCGTCACATGGTCCACTCGACTTGGAAAATGGGAAAGAAGTCATCTTACCCTGCACACAATACTTACAGTCGTATAAAATATTTATATTTGACATATCAACTTTAATGCCCACATGACCTAATACTTTTATTAAATCCTTCACATTTAAGTGACCTAAACGTTCGTGCCAGGATAGTAAATCGTTCTTAGTTTCGGAAATCGCAGAAACAGAAGCATGGCCCTCCCGCATATAATAAAGGTTGTTTTTTCGATCTGCTACGAACTTAATATTCCCTTCAGAATCGGTTACATAAGCTGAATCTTTCTTAAAAGTTACATTAAAACCTTTGCTTGTAATTTTAGATACGGAAATTAAGTTGCATCGCAAATCGGGAACATATAAAGTGTCTGATAGTTTTATCGGAACCTCCCCATTCAAACTCACAGTTCCTTTACCTTTTGCAAATGTACTCACATTGGTGGCCAAACTTAACTTACTACTGCAATTTGTCAAGGTGTCAAATTTTCCTTTCGATCTACAAAGGTGTGATGTACACCCACTATCTATGAGCCAGTTTCCTCCACATCCCGAACCAATCACTCCGTTACACTCTGAAACAGATAGAACACATGAGTTAAAATTCTCACTAGCACCTAACTCACTAACACATTTTGAGTCCTGCCTTGTTCCTTTACACGGGCATTCCGAAGCTTTATGCCCAAATTTATGACATCTGTAACATTTAAATTTAAACGCTTGATCCGGTTTATAATTCTGCGGATTTTTAGATGTAGAACTCTTCGTGGTTTTTCTCCTAGCGAACATTGCTGACGACCCCCTCTCTGTCTCCTTCCTTTGCTGTCGCCTAGAGGCATCTTCTTCAAGAATTTTAACTTTCAAAGAATTCGGGTCTGGCAATGAATCTCTAGTCTCCATCGCACATCTAAAGTTCTCATAACTTGGGGGCAGACTATAGAGTAAAATAATAGATGCAAGATCATTATTTATATTTATGTCCATGTCTAGTAACTTTTCTTTGGCTTCAAAGAAGCTTAACAGATATTCACGCATGTCGTCCTCCTCACACATCTTGTGTAATATGAGCTGCTTTAACAGTGTCGCTTTCTTAGCGGGACCCGAAGACGCGAAGATGCTTTCTAATTTGAACCAACATTCTCGCGACGTACTCGTCCCCTTAATGTGTCGTAGCTCACCTGGACTAATTGAGAGAATGATCTCCGCTCTCGCCTTTGCATCCGCCGCTTCCCAAAGCAACGCCTCTGCTGGCTCAGCTGGCTTCTTAATGCTACCATCCACATAGCCCCACACATCGCTCTTAATCAATAGAGCATGGGCCTGGATTCGCCATGAGTCGTAATTATCACGGCTTAATAATTCTATCCGCACACTCGCCATCGTTACTAGGTTAAGCACTCTAGTTCCCCCTTTTTTTTTTATTAATTTACTGGACTATGACTGGGCCCATAACCTTTGTTGGGTTATAAGTGTGCAGCGGTAGTCGCGTGCAGCAGTCCAGTTTATTAATTAGTGACAATATAAAAACATAACAAGACCATAGCAACGCCAACTTTAAATAACGAACTATGACGATATAATATGTATGCAAATTACCAAAGAGTTTCCTCTAATATAATAAATAATAAATAATAAATAATAAATAATAAATAATAAATAATAAATAATAAATAATAAATAATAAATAATAAATAATAAATAATAAATAATAAATAATAAATAATAAATAATAAATAATAAATAATAAATAATAAATAATAAATAATAAATAATAAATAATAAATAATAAATAATAAATAATAAATAATAAATAATAAATAATAAATAATAAATAATAAATAATAAATAATAAATAATAAATAATAAATAATAAATAATAAATAATAAATAATAAATAATAAATAATAAATAATAAATAATAAATAATAAATAATAAATAATAAATAATAAATAATAAATAATAAATAATAAATAATAAATAATAAATAATAAATAATAAATAATAAATAATAAATAATAAATAATAAATAATAAATAATAAATAATAAATAATAAATAATAAATAATAAATAATAAATAATAAATAATAAATAATAAATAATAAATAATAAATAATAAATAATAAATAATAAATAATAAATAATAAATAATAAATAATAAATAATAAATAATAAATAATAAATAATAAATAATAAATAATAAATAATAAATAATAAATAATAAATAATAAATAATAAATAATAAATAATAAATAATAAATAATAAATAATAAATAATAAATAATAAATAATAAATAATAAATAATAAATAATAAATAATAAATAATAAATAATAAATAATAAATAATAAATAATAAATAATAAATAATAAATAATAAATAATAAATAATAAATAATAAATAATAAATAATAAATAATAAATAATAAATAATAAATAATAAATAATAAATAATAAATAATAAATAATAAATAATAAATAATAAATAATAAATAATAAATAATAAATAATAAATAATAAATAATAAATAATAAATAATAAATAATAAATAATAAATAATAAATAATAAATAATAAATAATAAATAATAAATAATAATGTGACGGTAAATTTTTTTCCAACGCCGATAAAGAAGTTTGACTTCAAAAAGGAACATGGCGCGTAACCGAAAAACGTGACGCGTAACGAAAAAATGTTACACTAAATTTTTTTCCAACCCCGATAAAGAAGTTTCACTTCAAAAAAATTCAACCATTTGTATCAGGCTAATTTTTGCACCCTTAATCATCGTCGTGCAGCCATTTACGAAAATCACCATGCCATACTTTTCTTACGGTTCCAAATGGCCGCCATGCCACCGAAAATCAGTTATTTTCATTATCAGACTTATATTTACGATCATACAGGGACTGTTGAAAAAAAATTTTAGGGTCATACAAATTGTTTGGCAAAAAAAGGGTGCGTGTACTTATGTACGCGCGTAAGAAGTTATACTTCTTTGGCATTATTGAAAATAGTTTTTGATTGCATGCAAATAATTAATTACAATTAAATAATCAAAGACTGGAAAAGGAGTCATTATAGTCAATAAAGTTCAGTTTACATTTGAAAAATTAAATAAAAAAATATTTATTATTATTCTCTTACATTAAGTGTTAACATAAATTCTATTATTATTCGAATGTTGTTTTTAAATTATGTCCAATGCCGTAGCATCTTCCGTGGGCAACTTCATTCTGTTAATTTTGTGTCACGGTGCGCGCGCATCGTAAACTTTCATTCTCATGAATTTTTCATAACGCGCCTAAAGAAGTATAACTTCAAAAATGACCCCAGAAGAACCGCCATACTGGTACAAATGACCCACTATTTTGTGTCACTATCTCCCGGCCTATCAAGTCTCGGGTTACCGCACCCACACAGGCTGGCAATGACTAGACAAATAATAAGCATGAGTGTTTCATTATTGCAGCTAAAGCATACATAATTTTTTTAGATGCAGCAGTGTACCCATGCTTGGTGAAGACTCAAAATCCAAATGGACGAAATATTGACGGGACCTCTTCATACTTAAAGAAGACAATACAAGATGTAACGAACATAAAATCACAAATTGAAAATCTTAAGAAGGTATTTGATATCAGCTGTTTATATTCTAAATATTCTTCTTATATATATTATCTTCTTATTTGACGGCTCATTGGTCTAGTGGTTAGTACCCCTGACTGCGAATCCATAGGTTCGATCCCCGGCTGAGACAAACATCGATGTGATGAGCATTTAGTATGCTTAGGTCTTGGGTGTTTAAATATGTATTTATATGTCTGTCTATCTATAATATGTATGTATATCCGTTGCCTAGTACCCATAACACAAGCTTCACCAGCTTAGCATGGGACTAGGTCAATTGGTGTGAATTGTCCAAGCATGAAAAAAAAAACAAAAAATTATTGAACTAGACTAAATTGTTCATTTCATTCGGAAAATAATTTGCGGAGTACTCCGAGTTCTCCTCCTTGAGAAGAACACAATTTTTTGCAGAAATTTGAGTGAAATTTAATAATTTTTAACTGACCTGCCTTTTGCTTTTAATTGAAGCTAATGGAAGACTCAATTCATTAATTCGTTTAATTAAAAAGCATTATATTTATACAAATACACGTATTAAATAACAAAAAATTCATCTAATTGTAAATTTAAACTATTTTCGAATGAATCGAAAAAATCTGAATTTATATTCATCATAAAGATTTTATGCTTAGCAAAAAGTTCTTCCTTCCAAATAGAACAAATGTATATTTTATAATAGAACTTATTTCGAAATGAGAAAACAGCTTAAATACTTGATGAAAAGTTTTAAAATATGTTCTAATTTAACTTAAATCGGTTGGAGGCAAATAAATTCATGACATGAAATTGCCTTTTTAAATTTATCAGGCGCAACGTCATGAACACAATATTTTTATTCTCATTAATAAAATAAAAGTATAGTAGTTATTGCAGCTAAACTTTAGGTCTTGGCCTCAGATGGCATGGCATTAAGCCTGCCACGTGGCAACGATTTTTGTGTCTTAGACATGCTGGATGATGTTGGTTTTACGAACAAGTGTTTTTTGCACACATTGCCATTGGTGCACAGCCTAGATTTGAATGCACGATCTCAGGGTTGTGTTACACGGTAAAGCTACTAGGCCAATACTGAACAAGTCTAAAAGATAATTTATATCGATTATATGAGATTATATGAGAATGAGCTAATATTGATAATCAGATAACATTAAAATGATTGTAATGTACAAGTTGTTGTTATCAATACTTGTTGATCATAATTATGAAGTTTCCACATATTTATTAGGACTGAATATTTTCAGGAATCGATAAAGAAAGAAGACTTGCGGCAAATGGAAGACAAATTGGCTAGAATAATTCAAAGAGTCTCGGTTAGAAAGTAGTAATGATGCATTATAATAATATTTTATTTCCATATAAAATTTAAATTTCAAATTTTGTTAGTAGTATTGTTAGTATTTATTTATAGCTAAATGTTGGTAGTAAAATGTTAGGCCTCAAATGGACCCTTCTTTGGTAAAGCTTCCTCCAACGGTGTCCATCTGTCTCTATCTTTGTCAATAGTCTGCCAGTATTTTCCTGCTATTTCTATTTATTAATCCTGCCCACTCTTCTTTTCCTAACTTGTCCCAATGATGCATTATTAATTCTAGAGATATAAACTGTTTATAAAATATTGCAGTCTCTGTAAATTTTATTTTATTTCAGAAACAAGATACTAAAAAGGGAACCCTTAACAACAATAAAATTGACAAAAAGATAAGCATTGATGAAACTACTAATAAAGTAAATATTTTGAAATCAACGCGCGTAGAACCAATACAAACTAGAAAAAGCAATAGATTTCAAAGCAATATAAGTGGACGCGTTGAGAAATATTCCAATAAAATGAATCTTAAGAAAAGGGATCCTTCAGTAGCGGTAAACTTATGTTTATGTAATCCAAATAAAACTAAAGAAATGAATGACCTAAATAATTCTAAGTCATCTTGGAATCCAAATTTTTTTTCTGAATTGACTACTCAAATTTCTACTGTTAAGTTGTCGAAACCAATTGTAACACTACCAAAATCTTCCAAAGCCAACAGTGATAAAAGAATTCGAAAAAAAGCATGTCCAAGCAAGTGTGTCTGCTTACATAAAGTACCATCAAACAAATCTATAGATAAGTTATTAGATGCTTTAAAAAATTGGAAGTTCAAGCTGGACGATCCAACTTTTGCTAAAGCAATGGAAACGAATGGAATAACACGATCGCCCTTCGACATTTCTAACGGAAATCGTCAAACTAAAAATTTAAATAATGTAAATGATAATTCTATAGAAGACAGTAATAATAAACAGAAATTAGATTACCTACCATTATCTACCCTATCAGAATATATGGGAGCAGTAAATTTAGATAAAAGCGATGAAAATGTTTGTAAGTGCATTCCAGACAATGTAACAAATACAAGTGACAATAGCCCTTTACGTAAATTTAAATGTATTAGTGCAAACTTATGTGCATGTAAAGAAGTCGATAAAGAAAAACCTCACGAGAAAAAATCACAAATATACACTGTTAACGTCACCGATCAAACCTACGAGTCATCAATTAAAGAAGCTGGTATTCAAAAGGATTCATTTATAGACAAAATTGTCAAAGATTCAGATTTATTTTCAAATGATTGTGAATATGATATAAAATTTTTGGGTGCCACATTAACAGATTACAGAAATACCCACCATGAGATGAAGTCAAGGAATGAGCCTGTCCCAGACACTAAAAATTTGAATAGAACTTCGAATAAGGACAAATTTAGTCGCACTGATACATATGATAATTTGCGACGACTATTTGATAGTGACATAATAAAATGCGATAAAGTAGAGAGAGCGGATAGCGTATCGAAACCAACAAAAGAATCTTGTATATGCTGCAATGACACTGAGCAGCAAGAAGATTTGGAATGCAATACTTTTAATTTACTTGAAGATTACTTGAGAGATAGATTAAATCAATTTAAAACATCTTGTAAATCGTCCTGCATACAACCAAAGGACGAAGAGAAATTATACTCTACTGTTTTAAATAAAGTAAAGGATTTTATAAGCATAAACACCGACAAGGTTTCTTGTAAATGCTTAAAAGCCTGCGAAGGTGATGATCGGTGGACGCGAGTCTATGGCTTATTACAGGAATATTTAAATATGAAAATTCAGCGCGTTCAGTGTACTTGTCCGCAACGCGAAGAACCAAGCGCATTGCCAAACGTGTTAGATGAAGTCACAAATTTAATTAATAACGATTTTAAAAAACTGAAAGATTTATGTGTGTGTGAAAGAAAGCGTCCGGACGACGAACCCGCAACTAAAGCGAGCGTTCGTTTTTCAGAGAAAGAAACTGTTCAGACGCCAGACAAAAAGGAAATGTCGTCTTTTACCACAAATGTTGATGTACTAAATACATCGTGTAGCCCCATACCATCTATAGATAATCGAGTTAATGTGGAAACGGTAGAAAAAGTAACATCATGCAAACTTAATAATTTGTATGTAACTGACTGTAAATGTCGCAATGCATTCACCGAACCATGTTTTTTAGGAGTTGCTGTGAATGAGGAAACAGAGATACCTAGTTTATCAAACGTTGATATGAAGTCATCAACAACATCGAAAGGAGTCTATAGCAATATCGAATTAAAACAACCCTACATTGGTTATACATTGAACTGTTCCTGTGATAACTACTTAGGTTGCGTGTGCACTAAATCATTAGTACAAACAAACGATAATAAAATTAATTTACTTTGGAACTCTTTTAGTAAAGTATATCCAGAAAAACTGTCGTATATAATGCGAGCTGTCCCACTTATTAAATCGGAACATAATAGTTTTGGCAAAGAATTTTTAAGTTATACAACGCAAGATCTAAAAGATGATGAGTATTTTGATATCACAGAATCAGAATGTCAAACACAAACAAGTATTGGAGGTGAAATAGCTTTAAAGAAATCAGCTGATGTAATTGATAAATCTAACAATGATACAAATACAGAAGTTAAGGGAAATGAAAGCTCGTCAAGCCATCAAAGTTTTGTAACAGTCCCTAATGATGAAGATATATTGACCAATAAGAATACATTATACAATTCGTTATTTCTACCGGTCGATAATCTTGGTTCTATTAAAAGTGATAGTAGCTCTAAATCAAACGGCTGTGAATGCAATATGGTCCCAATATGTCATATAAAATTGCTTGTCGAAAATATTGAATACAATTTGAAGAACTCAAATTGTATTTGTGACGCAATGAGTTCACAAGTTTGTCCCATTCATAAGAGTGTAAAGGTTATTTAAATTGTTCTAAATTATTGTTATATATAATAAAATTATTTTTCAATGTTGTATTCATTTCTTGCACATCACGTCGATGCAGAATAGGCCTCAACGTCGGTCGTCTCACAACAGAGCTTCTTAAGGGCCAGGCCCCACTACTGCGTTGCGCTGCGTTGCGTCGTTTCCCATATATTATTTTTTATACATGCACCATTACACAACCGACAAGAGAACAAGAAGGGGGGAGGGTGATCACTATTTCTTAATGCTATCAGAGGAGATATCAAAAACTTTCTATAGTTTCTAAGTTTAATTCGGCGGTGGCGTAATAATAGCAACAAAAGAACACGTTTAGAACAAGGCTGAGACGCAGATGCGACGACGTGTATAGCATCTTGCGTCGCGACGACGTGCCTCGACGCAACGTAGATGTGGCATACAATGCTTCGATCCGATGCGACGTCGCGACGCAATGCAGTAGAGGGGTCTCGCCCTATGGCAGTTTTTTCCTCGCACCACCACTGTGGAACCAGCTTCCCACTGGAGTATTTCCGGAGCAATTTGACTTGGTGTCCGTTAGGGAGAGAGCGGACCAATTCTTAAAAGGTCGGCAACGCACTCACGAGCCCTCTGGCATTGTCGGCGACGGTATCACTTAACATCAGATGAGCCTCCTGCCTGTTTGCCTTCTGTTCTAAAAAAAACAATGGCAAGCGTGACTGGTTTTGTATATGTAATGGACTTTGTTCGGTAAAATAAAAGTGTTTTGGGTAGGGCTAAGCAGTATTTCACTGAGGTACAACGTATGCAACTCTACAAACCTCAAGTACGACCTCATATGGAATACTGCTCATATCCTTGTTGATTATCTCAATTGTTTAAAAAAGAGCATACGCCTACCTCAAAGGCCGACAACACCGACTTAAATGGGTGTCCATGGGCTCCAATGTCTGCCCTTTTTGGCCGTCCCGTAGGCTCGCTATAAAAAAAGAATGGCGAGTCTTAAAAATCGATGAGTCTTGAAACCACGGACATTCTAAATTAGTTGAAAAACTTTTTAATATCTTCTCTCAGCTGGGGATACAAAGTATGAAATATTCCATGCTGTTCTCTTGATTGTAGTATTGGACGCACCCACATACTACGGTGTCTTCTACGCCTACGCTTGCGTAATAGTAGTACAAGATGCAGTGTTTCTTCATCGAATTCCATCTTGTAAATGAAGTCGCATTCAGTTTTAATTTGCGGTCGAACACAACTGCTCCGAGCAGTCGTAGTCGACTGCATTATGCGGCCGTGTTGCAGTCGTGTACAACTTCAACGCGACCGCTCTACAGCAGTCGGTCTCGACTGCAACATGCGATCCGTCTATGGCTAGCGTATGGCGACCTTAAAGACTGATTAGTTGATATCTGAATCAGCAGTATATGATATCAGCTTTGTAGTTAATTTAAAGTTATGTAAAAGAAGATATAGTGCTAGAAGAAGAAAACACAAGTTTGTTAGTCGTTTTCATTATAAACACATCCCACTACTCCTCGAAGACATTCCTTAAACCCTCAGCCCCCAGCTTTGGAATACTGGGCGTTGAGATATCGAATGAAGTTCAGTTTTGTGGTCGGCGGGCGGCACTTACATCTCAATCAATAAATAATGATTGACCCTTGCTTACAGTTGTCATGAACCAGTCGACACTTCGAGTTATGTAAATTAACAGATTCGTTTATTTTTATTATATGTGTCGCAGCCAAATAGTTTAGCCGTTCAATTAACTTTTTTCCTCATGTAAGTTTATTTTTTTATTTTTTTTTATTGGACAGTTCACACCAATTGACCTAGTCCCATGCTAAGCTGGTGAAGCTTGTGTTATGGGTACTAGGCAACGGATATACATACATATTATAGATAGATAGACATATAAATACATATTTAAATACCCAAGACCTAAGCACAACACCAAATGCACATCACATCGATGTTTGTCTCAGCCGGAGATCAAACCCATGGATTCGCAGTCAGGGGTACTAACCACTAGACAATGAGCCGTCAAATGTAAGTGACTTGTACATTTTTAATCAGTATTTATTAAAACCTATAATTACGTACATCAAAATGTCAAGAATTAGATACAATATGACTGATTGGATTCTTGGACATTGGACTAGATCCAGCGTTAAAGAAAAAAAAGTGCGTGCGTACAAAGTACACATGTCAGAAGTGAAACTTCTTTGGCAAACTAATTTTTAACTCTCGTTCATATTTATACAAATCTAAAACTTTTGATTTCCGAAACTTAGAGGGAGGGAAAAAGGAAGATATGTTAGGAATTTAACTGTCATTAAAATATTAATAGTGTCAAAAATTTGTACAAATAATAAATTTAATTTTTTTAATTTTATTATAAAACCACGTGGCATTTTAATTTACAATTTGTCATTTGAGATTTCAGTCAATTATTTTGCATAAAATATAAAATACTAATATTTCATAAATTCTCTTGACGAACTTTTAATTTTAAAAATTGTATTTCTATAAGGTAATTCACCCTTCTCACTCTCTCTCTCTCCACTTCGACAAAAACGCTGCACATCTTCGTGACGTTCCGTAAAAACCCTCATGCGCCTAAAGAAGTTACACTTCGAAAACTTTTTTTGTTGTTTTATTTGAATTAATTGGTTTCATCACTTTATTATCTTGCGCTAAATTGATTACAATCATTATCACGTATTACAATTGTGTAGTTACAATTTGTGCGTTAATAAATTCGGTTGTGTATGATAAAATGGACAAAAAAAGGAGCAAGCCTAATTTGTTATCCAGGCTTTTTATATGTTGGGTGTGTCCGATATTTGTGAAAGGGAATAGAAGGGATATAGAAGAAGATGATCTTATTGTTCCAAATAAATATTACGACTCTGATAAGCTTGGAAGTCATTTAGAAAGGTAAGGTTAAAGAAATTAAATAACAAAACTTGACTATTGATGCGTCATTTGAAGTGCTGAGAATGTTATTAGATTTGAAATTAAATAAGAAAAATGTGAATTTATATAAAATGTTAAATACATCTGTTGCGCTACAATCTTTTTAGGTTTGGGCCTCAGATTTCTGTATCTGTCTCATGATCGTTTGTCAATCTAATAGGAAGTTAATCAGCCTCCAGTGCCTGACACACTTCGACAACTTTTTGGGTCTAAGCAAGTGAGAAAACGCGCGATGTTTTCCTTCACCGTTCGAGCGAATGTTAAATGCGCATATAAAACGTCCTGAAATATTTACTATTTAATTATGAAAGCCTAATTTTACAGACTCTTTAACGAATATAAACATTATTTTAAGAGCAGTAGCCCAGTGGATTAGCGTCTATCGTCATGTGTGATGTGGGTTTGAATCGCGGCAATGCATTAATTTTCTATGTACGCAACTAGTTGCTTCTACGTTCAAAGCATTCATTGAGCTCTCTGGCAAGACATAGCAGGCTGAACTATTTGTATATCTTAATATATCTTAATTACGTGTCACGGTGTTTGTCCGCTATGGACTCTTAAACTACCGAACCGATTTCAATGAAATTTGCACACCGTGTGCAGATTGATCTGACTTAAAAGATAGGATAGCTTACATCTCAATTTATACCCGCAATATATTATTGCAAAATATTTGTTTATTATTTGATAGTCACAATTCTAACAGATGGCGCTGTGTTGAAAGTACCAACGTTTCACATGAGCTACAATTTAATGGCATTAACACCAAAAAAAGCATGGTGGTCCCCATGACTGGTGTTCTTCTACCGTTTCCCTTGAATAGGTTACTACTATGTAATATAACTAAAACCTTAGCCACAGCAACGCTTGGCCGGTCTGCTAGTAAATTATAAATAATCGAGAAACGGATGCCATAACGTCTCGTGTGCTTGAACAGTCATGGTCAGAACGTTTATATGTAGCTTAATTCGTATAAAGGGATTGTATTATACCAAGGGCCAAAACCAGTCTGTTGCAACGTTATTAAAGACGTTGAAACTGAATGCTGTCTCCGACACTATCGACATATTTATATGTTCGCAGAGTGAGTTCATAGTAGCGATATTGTGTATATTACTAGCTGACCTGGCAAACGTCATTTTGCCATGTATATCATTTATAATAAATAATAGGGATTGATCGTAGAGGGGTGAAAATTAGGGGTTGTTTTTAATGCTGTATCATAAAAAAAAAATATCTAAAAATTAAACAAATAATTTAGGGGTGGACTACCCTTAACATTTAGGGGGTTGAATTATAGATGTTGTCCGATTCTCAGAAATACTCAATATGCACACGAAATTTCATGAGAATCGGTCAAGCCGTTTCGGAGGAGTTTAACTACAAGCGACACGAGAATTTTATATATTAGATTCACTTTATTATTAATCATAACGATCAAATACAGTATTTACAATTTTCTTAACCTAGACAGTAATAATAAAAATAATTAAAAATTATAAAAAGAAAATTTAAACAAATTTAAAAAGTTTCAACACTGGCAGCATATACTTGTTCGTTGAGGAAAGCACAAGTTTTGGGGTCATCGGTACTATCTACCAGGCGACAAGCTAAATCTTTAATCATAACATAATGCTTGTCATGATTCATGTAGTACGTTGTCTTTTGTTTGATCGATTGACATTGTGGTATCAGACACAAAAAGGCAAATAGTATTATAAATTAATTAAGAAGTTTTTAAATATCTCTATATTTATAAAATTCTCGTGTCACAATGTTCGTTTCCATACTCCTCCGAAACGGCTCGACCGATTCTTATTAAATTTTTTATGCATAGTAAGTTTGAGAATCGGCTACTATTATTTCAAACCTAACTAATAAGGGGTGTCCACCCCAAACAATTTTTTTTATGATACAGCATATACATATAGCCCCTAATTTTCACTCCTCTAAGATCAACCCGTAGTTTTATTATTATAGATAGTTATTTTTATAAACTAAAACCATGTTTCCTAGAAATAATATACATGGCAAAACAAACGTTTGCCGGGTCAGCTAGTATTCCTATACAATTATTATTATTAGTATTCATATACAAATATACTTGTAAGAATTTTGTTTTGTCTTTTTCCCGTGTCAAATCATTTATGTCAACTAGACCACCTAAAATGGCACTTTTGAACGTCAAACAAAATACAAAGAAGATTCTAGTTGCCCCTTCCAAAAGGTAGTTTCGTGTGGAGAAGAATCGGCAAGAAACTCCACACTTACTCTTTTAAAATAGGTTAACGATATTTTGTTTACATTAGCACTAGTCCGTGTCTCACACGGTTTCCTCTCTCTCCACATGACATGGTGACCCATGGCTGCTCCTCGGTTATGGGTACTTTTGAAGGAATCTTACTAATAAGTTATGTTATTGGACACCGTATGTTAAAAGTCTTTTTAGTAAATTAAGTTAGACTTAAGTTACTAAAGTCTTAAGTTAGGCAACATTCTAATATTAAATGATTTGTCAGAGACAATTTATAAAAAAAGTCATGTTATCTGTGTGTTGATGACAAAGATCTGTCTATACCCCACTATAATAGATTTTTGTGTTTTGTTTTCCTAATTATTACTAACTAAAACTTATAAAAAACGCTATGGCGCTACAACCTTTTTAGGTCTGGGCCTCAGATTCCTGTTTCATGATTTGTCAATCTAATAGCCAATTAATCAGCCTCCTGTGCTTGACACACGCCGACTTTTTGGGTCTAAGGCAAGCCGGTTTCCTCACGATGTTTTCCTTCACTGTTCGTTCGAATGTTAAATGCATATTCAGAAAATGCATTGGTCCGGGAATCGAACCATCCTTAGGGATCAGAGTCGCACGTTGAAGCCGCTAGGCCAACACTGCTCTAACTAAAACTAAATATATATAATTGGAAATAATCTGAATTATTATCTTATACTGCGATGACACTTAAAATCGTTATCAGACGTTACGTTAATTTTTGCGGACGCGGAGTATACTGTTGCTATGGTTGCGTTGAACTGACAAAAGGTTCCTACTTTTCAGTTGACGTTCATAAAGTGTACCTACTTGGTTTATGAATAAAATTATTTTGAGTATGAGTTTGAGTTTGTTACGCTCTTTTCTTGAAAGACCCCACATAGTGATGCGCGACATTTATTTAGTTATTAAGCTTACGACATCACACACAGTACTAAATCTACTAATTATTTTACAGATACATAAAAAGTGTGACAGTTAATGTAAAATGTGTCACAAAAAAATTATAATAAAATTAAAAAATACAATTAAAACATATACGATAATACAAGCACAAAATAAAATAAAATAAAATAAAACGACATTAACTACCATAAGAAACCCTCAGTTGTGGAACGGCGGACGTATGCTGTTTGTTCCAGTTCTGGCCAGCGTTTGATCTCGTCTTCGTCGGCTAAAACGATGCAATTTTGATCCCATCTGGGTGAACTCTTGTAAGGAAATAATTTCCCCCATTATTGAAAAAAATTTCAGTCTCCTATTTTTAATTGCTGCATCGCTTGCTGATGTTGGCGTGGTTTTGTTGATGCGTTTTAATAACGGTTCTGGAGTTGGCCTAGTGATTTGACCTTGACCTTAACCCTGACGTCACATCTCGAAGTCTGGCATGCAACAATGGATATTTTAACACTCACCCTTAAAGTGAGGGTAATCCTGAGAAAACTGTCATGCCTACGACAGCAACGGTCAAGCACAGAAGGTTACCTATTTATTTACTTATTAAAAATTACCATATCATACATAGTATCTACGGTATATGTTACAAACTCTTTTATGCAAAATGTATGACCATTTAGGAAAACGTAAATTTTAAAAAATACAATTAAATATACAAGATATGATAATTTTTTGTTAAGCAGAAGAAAAAAAATCCACCTACTTGCCTATTAGATTGACAAATCATAATCTTGACACAGGTTCAGAAATCTGAGGCCCAGACCTAAAAGGCTGTAGCGTCACAGGTGTTATTAAACAAACAACCCCTTTTGTGCATTACACATATCGTATCCATGGTGACACGGTATCACTACATAGTATAAAACAAAGTCGCTTTCTCTGTCCCTATGTATGCTTAAATCTTTAAAACTACGCAACGGATTTTGACGCGGTTTTTTTTAGTAGATAGAGTGATCGAAGAGGAAGGTTTATGTGTTACATCCATTAAATATGTATGGAGAAATACTGTTATTTTTGAGGTTTATAATGTGAAGTCGTAAATCGTAAATAATTCAATTTTTTCGCTTACATTACGAACCCTACGAGATTTATTAAAATAATGTACTAAGTATTGTACACATTGAAAAGGTCTACAGAAAACTCCGCGATGGTATATGTCTATCTCTCATGGATATCACAATAATTTTTTTTGTCATTTACTTTTTACGACAAATAATGGCTAATTTTCGAAGCGATTTTAACCAATACAGCATTAATCCTTATCATATTAAATACCTTAAATACATTGTTGATTTAATATAGATCTATATGGCCCTTTCCAGCATATGATTTAAATGAATATTTTCGAAGATATTACTAATTTAAAAATTGCGGGACATAGCGCGTCGGAGGTTGCGTTTCTATACTCGTACTCTAAAGCACTTTGAATTTAGTATCAGCATTGCATCCGTGCGAAGCCAGGGCGGGTCGCTAGTTTAGAATAAGATTCAGAAACAACATTTAGTAATAAGTATTTCTCTCCTATTCGAGTCTTAAATTGAGAGAATAAATGAGGAAATTTTAACTCACTTGAAAATGGCTAGTACATAATAATTAAATTAGTTTAGGCGCCCTCATTCTGTATAATTATCGGCCTTGCAACTATAATTATTTTTTTACATCAGAGCGGTCTTTGTTAAAAACACCAGTATTTATTATTTAAAACTACATTATCTGATTCCATCGCGTGAATTGTTCACACACGTTACAAAAATAAATAAGCTTGTAACAAATCCAAAATGGCGTATTTATATAGAAATATGAAATACAATTCCTGTAACAAATTTGTTTTCATTTTAAAACATTACAGCGCATGTCTAAACATAAAAAGTTTTCTCCAAAGAGGTTTATTTTCTAGTCGTGTAGCGGGCTATGCGAAATTCCAATTGTGAATTATCTGTGACAGCTGCTTTAGCGCACGCGCTGTAATGGCGTGTTTTGGCGCCATTTCTGAAAGCGAGAAACTTTTTATTGATTTTTATATTTTATAATGTCTATTTTACAAGAGTATTACATAATAAAAAATAATTCACTCTAGTATTACGAATCAATGTGTATAGTGTAAATACTACTATTGTATAATATAAATTCTATTTGAGTTCCGCCAAAAAATAATAGTTTTAATTAGTTTCTTTATGGAAGATTTCACGAGATAGTATGAATCCTTAGATCCAAGATTCAATTCAATATGGTTTTATTTAAATCGTAACCATTACTTTTGAAGGGATTAAATCTAGACAGGTAACACCAATCAAAGCGGCTCATTATTTGACTGAAAATCAAGTTGTACTAATTCATGTAGACTAAAATTGCACATATATTAAAATAAGAACAGTGTTGGCCTAGTGTCTTTGTAGTTAGTCCTAGGTTCAATGCCCGACTGCGAACCAATGGGCTTTCTATGTACGCATTCAACATTACCTCGAACAAAAGATAACCTCTTGAGAAAACCGACTTGCCTTAGACTCAAAATGTCGACATATGTCAGGATTAGGAGGCTACCTATTTGCCTATTAGATTGACAAATTATCATGATATGACATTAATCTGAGGCCCAAACCTAAAAATGTTGTGGTGCCAATAATTTATTAAATTTTTATCTAATATATAAAATTCTCGTGTCACAGTTTTCGTTGCCATACTCCTCCGAAACGGCTTGACCGATTTTGATGAATTTTTTTGTGCTTATCCGGTATCTATGAGAATCGGCCAACATCTATTTTTCATCCCCCTAAATGTTAGGGGTAGTCCACCCCTTTATTTTTTATGATACAGCATTAAAAAATACAACCCCTAATTTTCACCCCTCTACGATCAACCCCTATTTTTTACTATAAATAATATACATGGCAAAACGACGTTTGCCGGATCAGCTAGTTATAATATAAATACCTTGTGTAATATGTATTCGAGTGGCTGTTTATCGTAAATTACTATCACAATTCGCACTTACAAGCGCCATCTGAGATAACATTTGTCGAGTCGTTCATTATGAATTAACTGTAACATAAAATTGCAAAAAAAAAAATTGTCTGGCGTAGTCTGTGACGTGGGAAACATGACAAAGCCGTGATTTCGACAAGTTCCCGTTGTTGGGTTACATTTGTAACTTTATTTAATTTAAAAAAATCGGTTGTCTGTAAAGTCGGTTTACTGACGATAGTTGAACGTAACAACGTCATAAGAAAATACTGATGGAATGGTTGCATTTTTCAAAAGAAAAGTTTAATTTGATTGGTTTGATAGATATTTTGTATGGATATAGAGGTAAATGGAAATCACAATTGAATTGATCAAGTTACATTTATTTGTACGCATAAGTACAATTATGTCAATTTTTTAACGAACGCACGCTGCAGAACGCGGAGGCCGATTGTGCGTCTTTGTCTCTCGTTTCGCGCTCTCGCTTGCACTTCAAGCCTTAAATGGAACGCCTCAGAGCGAGGTAACGCCGCATGCGTCATGTTTTTTCGTGCGTGCAGCCGGCTCCATCGAATTATATGACGTTGTCACGTCAAAAGCAAAAAACTTTTGCCTTTATTGCCCACCACAGAAATTCAAATATACCTTGGACCTCTCGTTGTAGACCATTTTTTTTACGAACTCGGTATTAACTACCAAGTTTATATATCCTTGAAGAAGTTATTACTGTAAAAAAAAATATAGTTGTAGTAGTTGTAGTTGTAGATGTGCTTAAAAAGCGTGTTTTTTAGTTTTTTTAAACTATATTTATTTTTTATTTTAGTTATTTTTTTTTTTTTTTTTCGGATTATTGCATTGTCATCGATCTTTGACAGGTGCGCAAAGTTTGAATTAAATCTCTCCGTTAAAAGTGGGTCAAAATCGAGTCCGAAGGAGTCGGTTACATACATACATACATACAGGTGAAGCTAATATAAAGCGAGTAAAAAAGCATCCAAAATTATTCATTATTAAACATTCAAACATTCCAACACGGCTATGGGTACCTGCATGCTCCATCACGATGTATGGAAAAAATTGTTACGGCTCATGGCTATTAAACTATTTAATCATCTTCCTAGAAGTTAAATCACTGCCTTTTAAAGACAAGGTGCCTTTATAGCGTGGGCGAGTATTTAGACCATAAGTTTGACACCAATTCTAAATAACTTAACTTATTATGACATTATGTTCATATAATAAATATGACATAATAAAAATTAATATGACATTTTCAATTTATTTCTTCGATCTTAAAACACGTGGCATTTTAATTTACAATTCGTCATTTGAGATTTCAATAAATTATTTTGCATAAAATATAAAACACAAATCTATATATATAAAAAGAAAATGGTGTTCGTTTGAGGCTCTTTCACGCTTAAACCACTGATCGTATCGACATGAAACTACCACCATTCGATGCGAAATTTTAAATTCCAACGTTCCTTAATTTTTTTATTTCTGTTTTACTTTTATGAAAATTTTTCCCGCTAATAAAAACAAAAGAGGCTTCCTAGAACCGCAAAACGTCAACATCTGTTAAAAACTCGATTTTCGAAATATTTCAATTTTCTTAGCGGGAAGTTAAAAAGAAGAATAATAAATATATGAAAAAAAATAAAATAATGAAACATAAAATTTATTTTAATTCGTCTAGCAAAGCGGGCGCGAAACGGCTAGTATTTCATAAATTCGAAATCTTAATTTTAAATATAGAATTTCTATAATTCACCCTTCATACTCTCCAATCGGTCTCAATCGCTCCCTTTTCTTCAACAAAAACGCTGCACATGTTCGTGACGCTTATATTATTGTGTTTCATCCGTAAAAATTTTATCCTCATGCGCCTAAAGAAATTTCACTTCAATAAATCTTGTATTTTTTATGAACCAGTATCAGATTGCCGAGCGTTGCTAAGCTTTTATAAATGAACTAGCTGACCCGGCGAACTTCGTTCCGCCTTATAGTCTAATAATATCGTGTTAACTTCAGTTTCAGTTCAGGTATAATACATGTTATTATACATTAATACAATTTTTTCAATTACAGAAATGTTTTATTTCGTTGGTATTATAGGTTTGGACGTTAAAAGTTATCGCTCACTTTCGTGATTTGATGGACTTTGACTTTCTTATTTCGTCAACAGTTGGCACCACATGCTGTTTGCTTTCGTAATATTAATTAATTAATTTATTGTTATTCCATAACTTATCCGATATTTCATTACTTATTCTGCTATTCGGAGTGGAGAAGAATCCACCAAAAAAGAGATAACTAACATCAGTCCAGCCGATATTGAGTTATAAGTGGTGTAACTAACAGTGGTGTTTTATATATTTAGATAAATAACTTTGAAAATGATGAATTGTATTTCCCAACAGGAGCTGGTTGAATGAATTCCAAAAGGCACACCAAGATGGGCGAGAGCCGTCCCTTTGGCGAGTTTTATTGCGAACGTATTGGCTTGCCTATTCTCCTGGAGGACTGTTGCTTCTAATAAACACAATAGCGAGGTATAGAACCATTATTTAACGTAACATAACATATATTACTAACGGAACATACAAAATAATAATTATCAAAAGAAAAAAAAAAGGAAAAAATATGGAGAATGGAATAAGGTTGTACCAGGCCATTTATAAGTCGCATAGAAAGAGATACTCGGTTTGTAGAGCGTTATCTCTGTCACACGAAACACTAACAGTCCGGTATCTACGTAGATAGAGTATAGAACTAGATGAGCTTCTAAAATAAGAATAATAACTAAAGAGAGAAGGCATTAACGTGAAATACTTAAGTGTGAGCGAAACAGAGTATCAGTTTTTCTGTCTCTATTTGCGTATCGGGTTTTATTTGTATACCACCATTGATATACAAAAAACCCAAGATGCACACTCAACGTCAAAAAAACGTCCTCAAAAAATGAGCGCAACATTCTAAATTGTGCGCTCATTTCAAATAGTCTCGCGTCTACAAGTGGAGTCGATGTTATTTATTTGTGTTTTTTTTATAAATAAATTTATGTACTCTTGAACTTTTTTGTGTGTAGTTTTTGACAAATATATTTACGCTATATAAAGTGTGGGTCAGGAGGTAGCCAATTTAACATTTTTTTTTAATTTAAAGAAAAAAACTTTTTAACCGGATTAAAGTTATGTATTATTATAAATTTACAACTATTTAACATCCAAAACCTTTTGTCTTCAGTCACCGTGACAACTCACGCTGTAAAGCACCCGAAAAGTCGGATAAATTTAAAATTATGTTAAATAGTTGTAAATAAAAAAGTCATGTTCGACTCCACTCAATACCTTGTCCTACCGACCACGGTCGGTCGTAAAATTTTATTGCTTTAAGTACGTATACACTGCGTTGTAATAACAACTTTAAGCAATTTGCGTAAGGTTGATTTTGCAATAATATATGCTTGTAACATATACTGTTATGGACAGAAATAGTGTTTCGGGACACTTTCGAGCGTTACTTTTATATGAGACTGTGCATCTTGGGTTTTTTGTATATCAATGTATACCACCGATCCCTTGGTGGTAAACGAGCCCTCGTATATAACAAAAAAATATAAGAATAACTAAGTTATTTTTACACAGACTTCATATTTCATACACACTTTTTACACAAAACATAAATGTTTGTCAAGACACTTCAATGCTGGCAGGTTGAATTTGTAGGCTTTACCATTAATTTAATTTGTTTATATATTTTATCATTATATTTTTTTTTTAAATTCTAACCATACCTAATAAATAGGCTAAAAAAGCGACAAATCATAAGTCTTGATAGACACGGTTGAAAGAGAGGAGTAGTCTCGATGGAGATTTTGCTCTGAACGCCTAACAGCCTTGTGATTCTGTAACTCACTTTTCGACGGCGGCGGTCGCGCTCAAATCAGTCGTAAAGCAGTCATTTTACGATTTGGCATTCTGATAAATAGTAAACTACAAGCTCCCTCCTTATCAGAATGCCAAATCGTAAAATGACTGCTTCACGACTGATTTGAGCGCGACCGCCGCTGCGAAAACCGCTGTGTGAAAAAAAGTGAGTTACAGAATCGCAGGGCAGCTCTCAACACATCTGCTCATAGTCTAGCTGACTGATTGCAAGATAAAGACTTAAAAGAAATGTGTGCGTGTACTAGGTGTACACACGTAAGAAGTGAAACTTCTTTATGACCTTATTTTTCGAAAATGTTCTACTATATGCAACTTTACCGAAATTGGTTAAATAAAGTAAAATTAGATAAAGTTTAACAAAAGGCTTTTATTATCATAGACATGAATACAAATACAATTATTTCATTTTAACTTATTACTGTACTACAATGTACTACTAAGATTATTACAGAATTTCATTAATTGTAATAGAATTATTAGTATTACTATCATTGTTATCGATATTATATATTTTTGTAACTAATGGCTTCGAATCTCTTCGGATCAACCGTGGTAGGGACAAGAAAAAGATGGCGCGTAACCGAAAAATGTGACAAATGTGTGTAAATTTTTTTCCAACGCCGATAAAGAAGTTTGACTTCAAAAAGCAACATGGCGCGTAACCTGCTACAAAATTTCTCCCATACGTCGATAAAGAAGTTTCACTTCAAAAGATGGCGCGTAACGGAAAAATGTGACGCGTAACGAAAAAATGTTACACTAAATTTTTTTCCAACCCCGATAAAGAAGTTTCACTTCAAAAAATTGTATTCTGTCTGGTCTGAAAAAACGGATTTTAAAACCAAATATAATTATGTTTTAGGACAGTTACACCTATATTATTTACTCAATTGTTGACATATTGGTCGGTAAATGCCGCACTAACTCAAGAGGAAGCTGGTTACTACGCACTGGGGATGTTGGGTTGCAATTTCGTTGCATTGATGGCACAGCATCATAATACTCTGTTCGTGAATCGGTTCAGTTTGAAGTTAAAAGTTGCGTTTTCAGCTGTTATTTATAGAAAGGTATTTAACTTTTAGTCAATACATAATGTTTTTTTTATTTATAGTTTATAGCTGCCCCCGCGAACTTCGTTTCTCCTTAATGTGATTTGACTTAGCCTACCTTTTTAGTTCATACCAACATGGAACATTTTGCTATGCTTCCCCAGAGACTGTTCGGTTTTTTGGAATGAAACTTTTAAGGTTTTTCGGTGAATTTTTCTCTATATTAAACCTCAGAGTTCAAGTTATTAGATTTTAATTAACAATTAAAAAATAGGGGTTGATCGTAGGGTTGAAAATTAAGGGTTATGTGTATTTTCGTATGCTGTATCATAAAAAAATAAAAACAAAAAATGTATCTAAAAAAATTTTTAGGGGTTTGAAAGATAGATAGTACCCGATTCTTAGACTTACTGAATATGCATAAAAATATAAGTATCAGAGTATTTAGAGGAGTATAGGACAGAGAGTTTCATTTTTCTCCTAGAAATTTACCATACTGATTCATTGCTTGTCGTGTGGAGAAAAGTAGGTCCAGCTGGTTACAAGCAGGTAAAAGAAAGTGTCGATTAAATAGAGTTCCGTCATCCCTTTTTTTTTAAAGACAATTCACACCAATTGACCTAGTCCCGTGCTAAGCTGGTGAAGCTTGTGTTATGGGTACTAAGCAACGGATATACATATATATTATAGACAGATAGACATATTTAAACACCCAAGAGCTAAGCACAACTCCAAATGCTCATCACATCGATGTTCGTCTCAGCCGGGGATCGAACCCTGTGCCTGACACATTGAAGGCCTTAAGCCTGTCAATTGCCTCATGCTGACCTTCACCATGCAAGAATTGTATTATTATATATTAAATATGTATTTATATGTCTATCTATCTATAATATGTATATCCGTTGCCTAGTACCCATAACACAAGCTTCACCAGCTTAGCATGGGACTAGGTCAATTGGTGTGAATTGTCTTTTAAAAAAAAAAAGAAGGCTGACCCTACCTACCGTTTAGATAAAACGAATGATTACGAAACAGAAATAGCCAGAAGTATTAATATCCAGAAAATTGTGCCAATACTGGCTTTATTGGTGTCTTGCCAATTCCTCTTCATCTTTCGATAACTGAATCTAATATATAAAATTCTCGTGTCACAGTTTTCGTTGCCATACTCCTCCGAAACGATTTTGATGAAATTTTTTGTGCTTATCCGGTATCTATGAGAATCGGCCAACATCTATTTTTCATCCCCCTAAATGTTAGGGGTAGTCCACCCAAAAATTTTTATTTTTATTTTTTAAACAAAATTTTTAATTTCTATTTTTTTATGATACAAAAATACATACAACCCCTAACTTTCACCCCTCTACGATCAACCCCTATTTTTTTATTATAAATGATGGCAAAACGACGTTTGCCCGGTCAGCTAGTAATAAATAATTTCGTATTTCTAGCTTCTACGAATGAGTCAACTTTCCCTAAACGAAGTGGCAGCCGGGAAATTGGTGAATCTCCTATCGAACGATATCGCCAGATTCGATCAAGCGTTAATGTTTCTACATTATTTGTGGCTGGTACCCCTACAAGTCGCAATTGTTCTATACTTTTTGTACGATATTGGAGGGTATGCGCCAATCGTCGGGCTTTTTGTTGTGATATTATTAATATTGCCAATACAAGGTAAGTTTTGCCATTTAGTTTTTTTTTTTTTTATAGAACAGGGGGCAAACGGTCAGGAGGCTCACCTGATCTTAAGTGATACCGCCGCCCATGGACACTCTCAATGCCAGAGGGCTCGCGAGTGCGTTGCCGGCCTTTCAGGAATTGGTACGCTCTTTTCTTGAAGGACCCTAAGTCGAATTGGTTCGTAAATACTTCAGTGGGCAGCTGGTTCCACAAAGTGGTGGTGCGCGGCAAAAACTGCCTTGAAAAAGGCTCAGTTGTGGAACGGCGGACGTCGATTTATCCCCTTTTTAAGATAGTACACTAATAAACCTTCATTCTACGATCACTACGAGACTTTATACTCTGAAAAGCGCTAACGAAGTTTTTCCCGCTATAAAAAGTTACTTGCGGACCCCACAGACGTTGTCCTAGATGATATTTCAAGCGATTCGAATATTAATCAAAGTATGAAAGTATCGACTGTAGCGCCATCTGCTGGGCTGATTTGTGAAACTTTTTTGAAAAATTTCGAAAAATGAAACAGATACAGAAATCTAAAGCACAGACCTAAAAAGGTTAAAGCGCCACTGATTTTATCTTTATATTGTATAAAGGACTTCTATTTGAAATTCTGGCATAATATTTACAATTTTTGCAGCTACCCTCACGAAATATACGGCGACGATCCGTCGTACAGTCGCACAGAGGACAGATAAAAGAATAAAATTAATGAGTGAGATTATAAGTGGAATTCAAGTGAGTTGATAGTTGATATGAAATACCTGCAGGGCTATTATGTAAACCCGATTTGAAATTACATACCAAATGTTTAAAAAAATAGACTTTGACCTGTAATATATTCATGAAATTGTATAATACCTATAAGGAACTTTTTTAGTTTGATTTAGATATCTGTAGTAGTAGTAGTAGTAGTAGTAGTAGTAGTAGTAGTAGTAGTAGTAGTAGTAGTAGTAGTAGTAGTAGTAGTAGTAGTTTTAGATATTTTTGAATTTTAACTTAGCAAACGTGGAATTGTGTTATGTTTAATATTAAGTTCTGAATTCTAAACGGAATCTAAATAATTTTTTTTTTTGAAAAATTTTGAAATTTATTGGGTAGTTCTTAATACACCTGGTGTAGTTGGAGGTCATGGGATCGAACCCCAGCGAAGCAATTGTCCAAGTATATTTTTTTAACTCTTCCATACTCGAACTACAAACTATATTTTGTCGTGTTTCAAGAGAACATTTGCTTTTAAATACATAGATATTAGAAAGAAGTGCTTACAGCCTTGCGATTCTGTAATATAATAAGGAGGGAGCTTGTAGTATATTGTTTATCAGAATGCCAGATCGTAAAATCACTGCTTTACGACTGATTTGAGCGCGACCGCCGCTGCGAAAACCGCTGTGTGAGTTCGAAAAGTGAGTTACAGAATCGCAAGGCTGCTATCCACTGTCAATTCCAATTGCGTCTAGGCTTACGGGTGTGTTGTCGGGCTTCCTACCACTAAGATATATTTAAATTTTTAAGGTAATCAAAATGTATGCTTGGGAGAAATCGTTCTTAAAAATTGTAACATTGGCAAGGGAATACGAAGTATGGGCATTACGAAGGTCCCTATTCGTCCGGAGTGTGTTCATAGGTTTTATGATGTTTGCTGAAAGAACCACGCTTTTTATAACATCCCTCACAATTGTGTTAAATGGAAATTTGCTGACGGCTACTGTGGTAAAGTATTTAAGTTAATGCCAGCCATTTAAACTGATATATCCATATAACTGGATATCCATAACTACCCTCACAATTGTGTTAAATGGAAATTTGCTGACGGCTACTGTGGTAAAGTATTTAAGTTAATGCCAGCCATTTAAACTGATATATCCATATAACTGGATATAACTGGATATCCATAACTAACCTCACACTTGTGTTAAATGGAAATTTGCTGACGGCTACTGTGGTAAAGTATTTAAGTTAATGCCAGCCATTTAAACTGATATATCCATATAACTGGATATAACTGGATATCCATAACTACCCTCACACTTGTGTTAAATGGAAATTTGCTGACAGCTACTGTGGTAAAGTATTTAGGTTAATGCCAGCCATTTAAACTGATATATCCATATAACTGGATATAACTGGATATCCATAACTACCCTCACAATTGTGTTAAATGGAAATTTGCTGACAGCTACTGTGGTAAAGTATTTAAGTTAATGCCAGCCATTTAAACTCATAAATTCACCGATATCCAGATTACGCGTTCTGATAAACGAGCTCGCTCTCGATATCCATAACTATGAAATTTTATCCTTTTTTTTTCATTTAATTTTTTGGTTATTTTTTTTTAACTCTTCGTGTTTTTGTTTGCCTCTAATTAATGGAATGGAACTGGAATGTACTGTTAAATATCCAACGAAAATCTAAACACTTTGAGCCATATAAATAACATTTTAATTGTGTTTGACTTAGAAATTACCTCTTATTGGATTAATAAATCAGTTTATTGCCTAAAGTTTCAATAATTGTGAATCATACATTTTCAGATCTACCCAATTAAGCTGTTTTTGAGCTTGGTACAAATGAATTTGACGTTTATTTTACCGCTTGCGATAGCTAGCTTATCGGAACTAGGCGTGACACTTGAGCGAATCAAAAACGTTCTTATTATGGGTAAGGTGCAATTGATTATTTTTCATTTCTATATTTCGCTTTTTTTCAATTTTTTCCAAGAGTTGTATCGAAATTGGATATTAAAAAAAAACTCTCTTAAAATATACCTACCTACTAAGGGAGCGTTCAAGTATTACGTCACGCAATTTTTGGAGATTATTGACATCCCCCCATGTAACGCGCCGTAACGTTTTTCTGTACCCAAGTATAGTAAAACGTTTCGTGACCACCTAGTGACTCTTTATACCTAACAGTTACCATTATGAGGTGTAAGTACTGGAAAGTCGAAAATAATATTAACAATAACGCGTAATTCAATTCCCGCCCTGTATCGTAACGTTTTACAAAAGGACCCCCCCCCCCCCCCCCCAAATTCGTTACGTAATACTTGAACGGTCCCTAACTTGGAGACCGCTAATATCTGAACTGCGATTCTATAACTCACTTTTCGAACTCACACAGCGGCTTTCGCATCGACGGTCGCTTTTAAAATCAGTCGTGAAGCAGTCATTTTATGATTTGGCATTCTAATAATCAATAAACTACAAGCTCCCACCTTTTCAGAGGTGAGTTCGAAAGGTGAGTTACAGAATCGCAGGGCTGTACGTAACAGTATTCAATTAACACGAAGCTTCCATAACAAAAATTTACTGCAGCAACAATAGGGCGTAATTTATCTTGTCAACATTTATCAATTGTATTCAATTATGCAGATGAGAGAGAGGATTTATCGCTACTATCGAAACCAGCGCCAGTCGAATTTAATGGGAAAACAATTGAAAATAAAGATTCTGTACTTCAAAAATATTCAGTTAGCAACGAAGCAAGAAGCTCAGTAGGTGAGTTTTTTTAATGGACACACAAACGGGCAGGAGGCTCATCTGATGCTATGTGATAGCCCATGGACACATTGCCAGAAGGCTGGCGAGTGCGTTGCCGTCCTTACAACAACGGGTATCCTCTTTTTTTGAAGGACCCTAAGTCGTATTTGTTCGGTAATACGCTATAGAATATTTCTTTAGAAGTACTAGCCGTTTCGCGCCCGCTTTGCTGGACGAATTAAAATAAATTTTATGTTTCATTATTTTTTTTTTCATAGTTTTATTATTCTTCTTTTTAACTTCCCGCTAAGAAAATTGAAATATTTCGAAAATCGAGTTTTTAACAGATGTTGACGTTTAGAGGTTCTAGGAAGCCTCCCCGAATAAATTTTCATAAAAGTAAAACAGCAATAAAATGAAGGAACGTGGAATGGAATTTAATAAATAAATAGCCATAAACCATCTAGGTAAAATTTCGCATCGAATGGTGGTAGTTTCATGTCGATACGATCAGTGGTTTAGGCGTATTGAGCCTCAAACGAAGACCATTTTCATTATATATATATAGATTATTGCCTTTCCAAGCTACTGATATTCATTACCACTACTTACTATTGAAATTGTTGAGAACCTTTTAACTGCAGTGACACATATAAAGCAATAACTATAGATTTAAAAAATTCGAGTAGCAATTAAATCAAAATATAATTTATTCATGTAACGCAATTTGCACTTAGGCACTTCCAAATTTACATTTATTTCGATCTCCTAAATCAACGGCACGTGGTGCGGTCGAGAGCGAGAAGAACTTGCAATAAACACTCTTACTCTTTCTAATCTCTATCTTACATTATATGACTTTTTTTATGGCTCTGGCACGGTTTGTGCATTAGCCAGCGTCAAGTATAAGATTTTTATAATTCGCACTTTGTAATTTGCCATCCTCGGCCTAGAACGTATTGCTACGTTCTAAACCTTCACAGTCTCCTTTCTTAGGTAGCATACTCACTGCTTGCCTTAGAAATTCGACCGTACCCTCCATGTACGGTTTAAGCACTCGCCCGGTACCGCACAACCCTCCCAAAGGCCGAGAACAAATTTAAATTAAATTAAAACTTGCCGTCGAACCGGGAATCGAACCCGGTACCCCTCACCTAGCTGACACTTAATAAGACCGCTTTGAATTAGGCTAAACAATCGAATCGACACTTTGACAGTTGACATACTAATTGTCGCCATTTCAAGAAATTTGTTCCAAAACATGGCTGTGTTTTTATGTTATTGCTGGCTTGAAATAGGTCGATATTTTTGAAGTGAAACTTTTTTATCGGGGTTGGAAAAAAATTTAGTGCAACATTTTTTCGTTATGCGTCACATTTTTCCGTTACGCGCCATGTTGCTTTTTGAAGACAAACTTCTTTATCGGCGTTGGAATGAAAGTTCTTTATCGACGTATGGGAGAAATTTTGTAGCAAAATAACGACAACAATGATAGTAATAATTCTATTACAATTAATGAAATTCTGTAATAATCTTAGTAGTAATAAGGTAAAATGAAATAATTGTATTTGTATTCATGTCTATGATAATAAAAGCCTTTTGTTAAACTTTATTTAACCAATTTCGTTAAGTTGCATATAGTAGATCATTTTTCGAAAAATAAGGCCATAAAGAAGTTTCACTTCTTACGTGTGTACATCTATTACACGCACACATTTTTTTAGTATCCTCACACTCGCAGTCCGAAGGGTTTGTTGTTGAGTTGGACAACGTGACAGCTTCTTGGAAGAAGCCAGACGAGACAAAAACTTTAAAAAATATATGTTTACGTTTGCGTAAGAATAAACTATGCACAATTATCGGGCCCGTTGGTTCTGGAAAGGTAAGATATACTCTCTTATTTACGCATCTTTTTTAATATTTCTCGTTTTTCAATTGTTTTTTTTTTAGAGTTTATGGCCTGGTATCTATCCCTTTAGACCTTTAGGCCAATTTTTCTATTTACGATTCTGTAATTCCTTTAGCGATACTAATGACTTTTTGTTTCGCCATTCCAAGGTGGTAACTTTGCGCTGGCTACGGATAATGAGAGAACTAAAAATAAAAAATCAGTGGCGCTACAACCTCTTTTAGGTCTGGGCCTCAGATTTCTGAATCTGTTTCATGATATTTTTTTCAATGTAATAGGCAGGTAGGTGATCAGCCTTCTGTGCCTGACACACGCCGTCGACTTCTTGGGTCTAATGCCGGTTTCCTCACGATCTCTTCCTTCACCGTTCGAGCGAATGTTAAATGCGCACATAGAAAGAAATTCCATTGGTGCACAGCCGGGGATTGAACTTACGACCTCAGGAGTCACACGCTGAAACCACTAGGCCAACACTGCTCTAATGAGAGAACTATATCGATTTAACAGTAAGATTGGAAGATGCAGAGTACGGGTGCCGTTCAGTCGGCAAATACTAGATTACCAAAAGTATAAAAAATAGAATACCCTTGCTGTTTTGCGAATAAGAAAACTTTTTTTTTACAGTCTTCTCTTCTCCAAGTTCTTCTTAACGAGTTACCGGTTCTTAGTGGTAATGTTACCATGAAGGGAACTGTGTCGTATGCCTCACAGGAAGCCTGGCTATTTCCCGCGAGCGTCCGAGAGAATATACTATTTGGGTTGCCATACGATAAAAATAAATATAATGAGGTACCCACATACTACGATTACGATTAATTTATACAGGGTGGCCAAAAAGTCGTGGATTAAACGCAAATAGGGGATAGATGAGGTCATCAGCGGCAAAAAATTGTTCTACGGGAGGTCTCTAAGCTCAACCCCTGCATAGTTATAATTTATTTTGCGTCTTATAAAGATATTAGAGCGATTCAGGGCCATGTGTAATACCTATTCAGAATCCCTATGAAATGCGCCAAAACTTGTAATATAGGGTCACTTTTCGGTAGAGTAATTTTTTTTCACAGTGGGGTCCGAAGTAAATAAAAAGTTTTGATTTGAAAAAAAATTATATCGTATAACTTAATATTATCTTCAATACACTCAATAAACATCTATAAATAGTATGGCTAACGTAAGAACTCATCAGTACCAATCTAGTGGATATTATGAGAAAGATACAGGATGTAGATTTTTTCGAATTTTAATAAGAAAAATTAATTTTCTTATAAAACGCAAAATAAATTACAACTCTGCAGGGGTTGAGCTTAAAGACCTCCCGTACAACAATTTTTTGCAGCTGATGACCTCATCTATCCCCTATTTGCGTTTGATCCACGACTTTTTGGCCATCCTGTATATTCACGCCTTTTTCCCGTAGGGGTACACCATGGATCCCCACTTGCTACCGTCCTTACCTCTCTCGCTTCATCCACTTTCATGACATTCACCATCGTCGGTTGTGGGTACTTTTCACTTGTACTCTAGTACTCCTGGATTTAGTCCGGGTGTGTCGAGGCGTACCTAACCCGACGACCACGATTGCCTTGAATATTCTTCTTGTCCATTTCTTTTATTATGTATATTTTTTTTGTGATATTAAAATAAACTTTATGTAACTAGATAATGCGTTACCCCAAAGAAGTATAACTTCAAAAACGTGTGTACTTCCGTACACGCGTTAGAAGTTATACTTCTTTAGGCGCGTTATGAAAAATTGATGAGAGTGAAATTTTACTTTGCGCGCACCGTGACACAAAATTTACAGAATGAAGTTGCCCACGGAAGATGCTACGGCATTGGACATAGTTTAAAAACAACATTCGAATAATAATAGAATTTATGTTACTTGATGATGATACTATGAACTTTATTGACTATAATGACTCCTTTTCCAGTCTTTGATTATTAAATGTAATTAATTATTTGCATGCAATCAAAAACTATTTTTAATAATGCCAAAGAAGTATAACTTCTAACGCGTGTACATATTTTCAATTTCCCCGTACTAGACTATCTAAAGTTAGTAATTCGGGGAAAGGGATACTCTTCTTTAATAAAATCCCAGAGGCTCTTTTATCTCTGCCTTTCCATAAATTTAAGAAATGTATTAAAGAAAAGCTGTGTAAAAAGGCTTACTATAAAGTCAACGATTATCTAGTTGATAAAAGGGCCTGGGACTAGTGCTAGACAGGCTACCTCTAATTAATTTGCGATAAAGGTAAAAAGAGTACCGAGAGTTTTTTACGCCGGCTATTTCTTTCTTTGCCGATGAGTAGGGATGCCAACAAATTCAAATTTAATGACGTGGAATAAGTGATACATGTATCTTATGTTCCATAATAAACATATTTTATTTTATTATTTTATTTTTCATAAGAACGCACACGTTTTATTTTATAGGTTTGCAGGGTATGCTGTTTACTTCCGGACTTCAAGCAATTTCCATACGCGGATTTATCTTTAGTTGGAGAGCGCGGTGTTCAATTATCCGGGGGGCAAAGAGCCAGAATCAATTTGGCAAGGGCTATATATAGAGAGGTATTTCATAAATTTTCCATGAATTTGACTAGCAATAAATAACTTTTTTACATTAATTTACGTGATACGTTGAGGCTATTGAGAATTTTTTAAGGGCAAAACCATTTGAATTATTAAATTTATGTTAGTCTTAAGTGCTAAACAGTGGTAAATGGTAATAGTAGAGAAGAACAAAAGTCAAAAGTCAAAAATCAGTTATTCATATAGGTACTTATGAACGTCAAAAAAGAAATATATTTTTTTTATGATTGGACAATTCACACCAATTGACCTAGTCCCATGCTAAGCTGGTGAAGCTTCTATTATGGGTAGGCAACGGATATACATACATATTATATATAGATAGACATATACATACATATTAAAACACCCAAGACCTAAGCACAACACCAAATGCTCATCGATGTTTGTCTCAGCCGGGGATCGAACCCGGGACCCATGGATCCGCAGTCAGGGGTACTAACCACTAGACCAATGAGCCGTCAAACATTTAGATTAAAAATTAATAAATAAAACATTAAAACAAATTTAAAAAGTTTGGTCCCTGTGACCTTCAGTGCATGCATTTCCTCGCTGTATTGCGATACTTATTCGTTGAGGATAGCACCAGCTCTGGGGTCACCAATACTTATTTATTTATTTATTTATGCTTTATTACCTTATTCACAAACATACACATAACAAAAATACAAAAAAAAACATGTTACAAAAGTTATAAGGCAACGGGCGGCCTTATCGCTAACAAGCGATTTCTTCCAGGCAACCCTAATGTGGAACAATGAAAAAGAAACACCTACAGAGGGTAGAGTACAAGAATTGCAAAAATTATTAACAAAAAAAAAACTCAAAATAACCCGTTACTAAAACTAAAATAAAGTAAAGTCTAAAGGAAAAATAACAATAATAATAAATAGAACTATGTATAGACAAACATTTAAAATACAATACAATACAAAAGGTTAACAGAGTCACAATAATTAATATATAAAGGCAGAGGCAGCTAATTACGAGGCAGAAAGAAAATGATCAAAAAGAAGAAGAAGAAGACTTATATCTACCAGGCGCCAACTTAAATCTTTAATTAGCTGTGGGGTTCACCCTCCCGGATAATAAATACGACGGAAACAATTTAATTCTTTACTTAACTAACATATATTATTACACGAATAATTTTTCGTTATTTTAATTATGACTTGCCTTTATAGTTTGTCTCTGATTTTTTTTTTTTTAAGACAATTCACACCAATTGACCTAATCCCATGCTAAGCTGGTGAAGCTTGTGTTATGGGTACTAGGCAACGGATATACATACATATTATAGATAGATATACATATAAATACATATTTAAACACCCAAGACCTAAGAACAACACCAAATGCTCATCATATCGATGTTCGCCTCAGCCGAGGATCGAACCTGGGACCCATGGATTCGCAGTCAGGGCTACTAACCACTAGACCAATGAGTTAATAAAGAGATTTAACCTTTAAAATAAATGTAATTAAATTGTTCCAGGCAGATATATATTTATTGGACGATCCATTATCGGCCGTCGACGCAAACGTTGGACGACAACTCTTCGAGGAATGCATAAAAGGCTATCTCCGCTCGAAGACCTGCATTCTGGTCACGCACCAAATACATTTCATCAAATCCGCGGATGTCATTGTAGTGTTAAATAATGTATGTGAGTTTAGATTGTCTAGATTTTCTTTAAAGCCTAGGCTAAACAAAATATATACAACCTTCACTTCACTTCACTTTATTTATAATGGCGACTTCTCATCTAATAATATATACAAGAGGTTAACATTATACTACAAGCTATGGAGGGGAGAATCTTATTTATAACTTTAATTTATTAACAGTAATAAATTTCCCTAAAATTTTGACGATCGGGCTGGATGGGAGGGAAAGTAGGGAGTTAAGGTTACATGGACGAGGGAAATCTGGAGAAAGATGGTCAAATAACGAGTCATTAATTAAAGAACAGTTAAAAAATATATGGTCTGTCGAGCCCTCGTCCATACCACACTCACAGAGAGAACTGTCTTTAATTTTATTTTAGCTAGATGAACGGGAGTACTAGCGTGCCGTCTACGAAGACAGCAGATTATAGACGTGACCTATTTGCTTAAAAACTTACATTTAAAAAACCACGGCGAAGATATACAACCTTTATATGTAGCAGATTCGACGTGTAAAATAAATACACACACACGTCCGACACACGATCGATTCAACTGACAGATTGACACATTTACATTGACAGTTTATAATCTGTAAAATGTAGGTTTAGGTAGTAGTGTTTAATCATCCGGGTTACCAATACCATTTACGTAAGCTATTGAAAACATTAAAAAAAAAGATTTCTATGATATTGCATAATGTTCTTTCTAATATACATAGAGCAGTGTTGGCCTAGTGGCTTCAGCGTGCGACTCTCTTACCTGAGGTCGTAGGTTCGATCCCCAGCTGTGCACCAATGGACTTTCTTTCTATGTGCGTGTGTATTTAACATTTGCTCGAACGGTGAAGGAAAACATCGTGAGGAAACCGACATGTCTTAGACCCAAAAAGTCGACGGCTTGTGTCAAGCACAGGAGGCTACTACTTGCCTATTAGATTTAAAAATGATCATGAAACAGATTCAGAAATCTGAGGCCCAGACCTAAAGAGGTTGGCGCCACTGATTTATTATTTATTTTATTTTGTCTTTCTAATAAAACAAACGACATTATTATTAGATTAAAGAAATATCGTCACTCCATTGACATCGTCATTATTGTTGCGGGTTGTGGGCGTCCTGTGGGTAAAGTGCGACAAAAGACACGAATAATTATCGTACTAATAAGTCGTATCTAGTAGTCGTACTATAATCGTAATAATAGATTTCATTTTAACACTACAAATAACACTTAATTTATAACGCACCAAGGCACCAATCTCACTTGTTATTACAATCTACTAGGCCAAACATCTTCACTACAATGCTCTACAGATTACTCAATCAGAACCGTACCGCGTTCCCTGTACAGATACCGGCAAACATCTTGAACAAATGTCCTTGCCTGCGCACGATTTTTAGGTATCACTGGGAGGTGGGTGGCGGGAGAGTGACGTGTCGATTGCGAGATTGGTAAATCAGTTGACGTTTGTGTGCACGATGCGCAAACTTTCCCCCACTCCCTTGTATAATGCTCAAGAAGTTTGCCGGTATCTGTACGCACTGTCAAAAGTTAAGATGGCAAAAGTTAAGTTAAGATTGGTCGTAACAATATTCGTTTTCTTTAAGTACCTAATGATTTCAAACTGAAACAATGAAATAAAAAATCAATGAAATGATGTTTATTAGTAATCATAACAATCAAATACAGTATTTACAATTTAATTAACCTTTACTACAAATATTATATAAACAAAAATAACAAAAAATTAATAAAAAGAAAATTAATTTGGTTCCTGTAGCAGTATTGCCTCGCTTTTTAAACAAATTAAATTACGATTCTGAAATGTAATACAAGAAATTTCAATGAATAACCACAGCAATCTAAATAAGTAAATAAGGTTCGTAACATTAGCGTGATTCATCATTTCAAAAGGGCATTAAAGATACACATCAGAATGAGCCCATTAGACTAAAATTGGGCTAGCTGAAGATTCGTATATAATATTAAATTTCTCATGAAAATAAAAAAATAATTTTTTGAAATGAGAAAAAAGTTAAACAAATAAAAACAAAAATATACTGTTCATTGACTCGATCATAAACTTTAATTTTTTTAGGGCGCAGTGGAAAATATAGGAACGCTTGATGATTTATTGAAATCTGGAAAGGAATTTTCTACGCTCCTATCAACGATGGAAGATAAACACGAGGAAGACATTGAAAATGTAAGTAAATATTAAAACACAATTCCATAGAAATACACTATTATTTATATAATAATCTATATCTAATATATAAAATTCTCGTGTCGCGGTGTTTGTAGTTAAACTCCTCCGAAACGGCTTGACCGATTCTCATGAAATTTTGTGTGCATATTGGATATAACTGAGAATCGGACAACATCTATTTTTCATCCCCCTAAATGTTAAGGGTAGTCCACCCCTAGATTTTTTTTTAAATTTTTAGATAAAAAATATTTTATGATACAGCATTAAAAAATACATACAACCCTAATTTTCACCCCTCTACTATCAACCCCCATTTTTTATTATAAATGATATACATGGCAAAACGACGTTTGCCGGATCAGCTAGTCTTAAAATATATAAATTACGTGTCACGTTGTTTGTCCGCTATGGACTCTTAAACTACCGAACCGATTTCAATCAAATTTGCACACCGTGTGCAGTTTTTGCAGTTCAAAAATAGATAAAAACAATCCTTGATGCGGATTATATATCATGCTAAAATTTCAGCTCGATAGGTGCAGAACTTTTTGAGTTTTTGAAGTGTACACAATCCAACATAACTTTTTTATATAGCAAGCATGCAAGCTAAAGAATAAAATAAAGTAATTAAAGTTAATTCGATATATTGAAATATTTGTTGTTTTTGTATTACGTTAGATACTTGAGTAAGTAAATATTAAGATTTACTTTTTTTCCCCTTTATGGCTCTGGCACGGTTTGTGCATTAGCCAGCGTCAAAATTTGACCCTTTTCGGTGGAGAACTTTTTTAGTAGCATCACTTATGGAATCTCAGAATTCTACAGAATGAAAAATCAGAGTATAGTTGCCCCTTTCAAAAGGTTTCATATGGAGAAGAATGGGCAAGAAACTCCAGAATTTCTCTTTTAAAGTGGTTTTTACAATATTTTTAATATTTCATAGTATTCACTAGGAAGACTAGATTTTAATAATATTTTTAGGAAACACCCCAATTCGTGAGAGGTATGTCGCGAACTTCAGTGAGGAGCGAGGAAGCTTCTAAAATCGAGAAGGAGCAGATATTAGCAGCGGAAGAAAGGGCGAAAGGGAACCTGAAGTGGAGTGTCATTTCGAAGTATTTGAAAAGCGTGAACTCCTGGCCCTGGGTTGGTCTTACACTGCTATCACTACTGCTCACTCAGGCTGGTGTCTCGTTCAGCGATTATTGGGTTAGCTACTGGTATGGTCATTTTTATTATTTATTATTAATTGAAGTTATACTTCTTTAAGCGCGTTATGAAAAATTTATGAGAGTGAAATTTTACGATGCGCGCGCACCGTGACACAAAATTATCAGAATGAAGTTGCCCACTAACGAATTCTTTTTAAACAAGCCGGGCGCCGAGCATGCGCGAGATCGCTCGCGCCCATATCGATGGGAATAAGAGAATCTACAAGTAAAAAGAAATAGAATATGCGTGAAGTTAGCAGCTATGCCAAGAATTTTGAATGACCTTTGTAGTACCTTTTAAACAAATAATGGAGTTTTAATTATTTTTTCAAAGAAATTTAGCAATGCTTTTTCACAAAGACCTATTGTTACTTAGTTAAAAGGTTATGAAACATACCTAGTTATAAAATTGAATGAATAATATTAATTAATAATTGAATAATATACTAAATATTACTAAATTATTAACGTTAAATATTAATTATTTAATATTTAAAAAAAATAAAGAAAGCCAAAGAAGTATAACTTCTTACGCAGCACGCGCGTACATAAGTACACGCACCCTTCTTTTTATTAATTGAAGTTATACTTCTTTAGGCGCGTTATGAAAAATTTATGAGAGTGAAATTTTACGATGCGCGCGCACCGTGACACAAAATTAACAGAATGAAGTTGTGGCGCACGGACGCCGCCTCTGTTCACTGTGTATTAAATATTAATAATATTTATCCACATGCTTTGAGTTTCTACATTTAAAACACGTGTAGTCCGGTCAATTTAGACATCCAAGGTTACAATAATTCGCACTTGGCTGAATATTGGTAGGATTGCTTAATACACTATTATAAAGGAAATGTGAAAAGTCCTCATCGATCCGGCACGTGCAAAAAAATTTACTCCGGGTCAAAGATCACAAAAATGGGTTTTTCGCGATTTTCCGCAAAATGGTAAGTTTTATCATAAAATTAGTTTTTGAATCGTGATATCTCAAAAACGGTGGCTCTTAGGAAAAAAAGTATTTAGACATTTTTTATAGATAATTATCTGATCTACAATTTTGGTCTAAACTAATTTTATGATAAAACTTACCATTTTGCTGAAAATCGCGAAAAACCCATTTTTGTGATCTTTGATCCGGAGTAAATTTTTTTGCACGTGCCGGATCGATGAGGACTTTTCACATTTCCTTTATAATAGTGTATTGAGCAATCCTACCAATATTCAGCCAAGTGCGAATTATTGTAACCTTACCCCTATTTTTTAGTCTAATTTGACCGGATTAGTGTATTCATTTTGTTTTCATTATACAAGTGCGAATTTTATAAGTGTGTCTGAATTATAATCAGAAGTGATTTAAATTGAATATTTAAATCAATACTAATTAATATTAGAAAATAATAAAATATAAATATAATATTAATAAATATTTATTTATTTAATTTTTCAAATGTAAACTGAACTTTATTGACTATAATGACTCCTTTTCCAGTCTTTGATTTTTTAATTGTAATTAATTATTTGCATGCAATCAAAAACTATTTTTTATAATGTCAAAGAAGTATAACTTCTTGGCATTATAAGGTGTAACATAAATTCTATTATTATTCGAATGTTGTTTTTAAATTATTTCCAATGCCGTAGCATCTACCGTGGGCAACTTCATTCTGTTAATTTTGCATAGGACAAATTTCACTATCATCAATTTTTCATAACGCGCCTAAAGAAGTATAACTTCAAAAATATCCTAAATATTTTGTTTTTTTTTATTTATTTTTTTTATGGCTCTGGCACGATTTGTGCATTAGCCAGCGTCAAGTACTATAAGATTTTTATAATTCGTGCTTTTTGCCTTAGAAATTCGACCATGTCCTCCATGTACGGTTTAGGCACTCGCCCGGTACCGCACAACCCTCCCAAAGGCCGAGAACAAATTTAAATTAAATTAAAACTCGCCCTCGAACCGGTAATCGAACCCGGTACCCCTCACCTAGCTGCCACTTAATAAGACCGCTAGGCTATAAGGCCCCTAAAATATATTGTTGAAGGCTTTATTTTACGTAGGACGCATTCCACATACTGATTCCAGCTCATTAAAATTGCTTAATGAATTCACAGGACAAATGAGGTCGATAATTATGAGCAGAACTTGCCGCCGGGGGAGAATTCAGGTGACATTTCTAAAAATCCGTATTTATCATTCAATCTGTAGCGAGTGAAATTTACTATTTCCAATTATTAATGCCAGTAAGGTTTTATAAATGAGTCATAGAATCTGGTTATCGTAGCATTTAGCAAATTTTTTTAAGAAATAATAATATTTTTTTAACATCTACGTACCTATATAGGTACAACATATATATGTTGTCAAATATTAATTCTTTTTTTTAACTTTTTAATTCAAAATGCTTACACAGTATTAATTAATATCTAAAAAAAATTATTATTAAATTAATTAAAAATTATTAAATTGATTAATTAAGTTAGTTAGTGAGTTACTTAGTTTTATTTAGTTCTAAGGTTTTTATTAAAAACGAACAGTTTCTTTGGGATAGCATATATAATATATTATATGCATATTTTGTTGGTATGTAGCTACTGAAGGTAAACTAAGTAAAATCATATTAAGGACCGATCTGGTATCCAAACTCCAAAAAGTATATTGTTTCTTTCCAATTTTAGAAAAAAGATACAATAGAACAATAACAAGGCAGAAAAAATATATGGTGGAGTTGAGTAGTTTATGTATCCATTTTGAAAGATCGATACACGATTTAAATAACTTCGCTTGATAGAAAAAAAATCCAAACATAGCCAATTTTTGACACTTTGAATTCATTTTATGACAAACGTTATAGAACATGATTTTAATTTTACACGTCATTAAAAAAATTAAATTAATTGAATGTTTTACATAACTAATTGTCATTACGGGCCGGCGCGCCTCAGTGCTCCAGCTCTCCACTGCGCCCCGAGATACTGACACAGCAATTCGAGCTGGGATAGGGCCTAAAGGCCGATTTACATTATCTTAGTGTTTAGGAGAGTGCTTTAGGATAGTACTTTAGTTGAAACATGTAAACGCTACTTGCTTTAGTATGGTTCTACTTGACTTTCAAGTTGAACCAAAATAGAATCGCTTTTTATTTTTGTTTCAAGTGATACCCCTCCCGCGCCCGCGCAACCCTCGAGATCTTCCCTCGTTGTGTGTAAACACGTAATTTAGTAAAATCTTTAGGAGAGTGTTTTGATAAAAAGATGGCTAAATGGTCGGAAGATACAACTATCAAATTTGTGTCTGAATATGTTGTTCACGAATGTTTGTGGAACGTTAAAAACAATTTATACAAAAACAAACAGGCTAGGCATTGGGCATACACTGCCTTAAATGAAGCTATTTTATTTATTATTCATATTTAGTTTATTTATTTCGAATAAAATCTCGTCTTCTATTTGTTCCATAACTACAGTTAGTATTTTGCGTAGAATAGAGCGTATTTGCCGACGTCGTTGCGCGTTCATTGTGGCGCTGTAATGATACTCTACTGGAAGAAATGTAAACGTTCACTCGCAACGCACTAAAACACTAAAGAACTTGCCTTTCAACTTGTACTAAAATACTCTACTAAACACTAAGATAATGTAAATCGGCCCTAAGGCGGGCACGAAGTTCGGGAAGATTTTGTATATTAGTGCATGTAATAATTTGTTCCAGATCCCGGTATCAATGTAATCATGGGTCCTCTAACAACTGGACAGTATCTATTAATAAGTGGTTGTGCAATCATTTATATTCTAATCATGACGCATGCGCGAATCCTCACATTCGTTGTCGTCACTATGCGTGCATCAATTAATCTTCACAATAATATGTTTAATAATTTAATCAGAGCTCTAATGAAGTTTTTCGACACAAATCCATCAGGTAAAATAATTTAAGTATTACATATATTAATAAGATGACGGTCAGTGGCAGCTAGGTGAGGGGTACCGGGTTCGATTCCCGGTTCGAGGGCAGGTTTTAATTTAATTTAAATTTGTTCTCGGCCTTTGGGAGGGTTGTGCGGTACCGGGCGAGTGCCTAAACCGTACATGGAGGACACGGTCGAATTTCTAAACACAAGCACGAATTATAAAAAATCCTATACTTGCACGCTGGCTAATGCACAAATCGTGCCAGAGCCATAAAAAAAAAGATGACGTTCCTGTGTTTCGGTAAGAAGGCCTGTAAATCACCAAAATCTTTTTAACAAAATAAAAACCAATGCAACACAAGTCAGGACATGTCGTCGATTTTTGGATTTGAGGCATACCGGCCACCTCACGATGTTTGCTTTAATTTTACTTTTATTTCTACACCAACTCTGTTGAGTTATAAATTCTAAAATGAATAAAGAATAATTCTGATACCAGAAGTTCTTCTTGGGGGACCTGTCCAGTATGGTAGCCAAACATGGGCTCTAAAACAACACATGACTAACAAACTGGCAGCCCACGCGCAATGACGACTCATTGGTCTAGTGGTTAGTACCCCTGACTGCGAATCCATGGGTCCCGGGTTCGATCCCCGGCTGAGGCGAACATCGATGTGATGAGCATTTGGTGTTGTTCTTAGGTCTTGGGTGTTTAAATATGTATTTATATGTTTATCTAACTATAATATGTATGTATATCCGTTGCCTAGTACCCATAACACAAGCTTCACCAGCTTAGCATGGGACTAGGTCAATTAGTGTGAATTGTCAAAAAAAAAATCTATGATGATAAATAAAATAGTAATAAATATTTTCAGGTCGTGTATTAAATAGATTCTCTAAAGATATCGGAGCTATGGACGAGACATTACCCAGAAGTTTCTTAGAAACAATACAAATGTATATGTTCGCGCTCAGTGTACTGACATTGAATGCGATAGCTCTACCCTGGACTTTAATACCAACTTTCGTACTCCTTTTCATATTTTTCTTCCTATTCCGATGGTATTTGAGAGCCGCTCAGGCCGTCAAGAGGCTGGAGAGTACAAGTATGTATATATGGTAACCTCCCGTAGGCTCATTTGCCCCCCCCCCCCCCTCATATGAACCTATGTTGACTTATGTTAGTCATAGAGCTCAGAGCCCCCCCTTGAATCTCTGGGTGCTCAGAGTCCCGGTGGAGGACACCCAGAGGGTGATTCATCACCGTGAGTGCGTGTGGTAACCCGGTGGGATTTCTATTTGTTATGTACCTTCATATTTCTCGGATGGGCTCCGGATATATCTCTCTCAACGCACATAATGCGAGATATTTATTTATATTATTATTATTTATTTATTTAAGTTCACCATATCATCTTAATAAAAATCTTACTAAATTACGTGCCACATTGTTTGTCCGCTATGGACTCCTAAACTACCGAACCGATTTCAATCAAATTTGCACACCTTTAAAAGATAGGATAGCTTACATCTCAATTTATACCCGCAATATTATTTTATTGCAAAATATTTGTTTATGATTCGATAGTCACAATTCTAACAGATGGCGCTGTGTTGAAAGTACCAATGTTTCACATAAGCTACAATGGCCATAACCACCAAAAAAGCATGGTGGTGCTCATGGCTGGTGTTCTCCTACCGTTTCCCTTGAATAGTTTGCCACTATGTAATAATATAACAAAAACCTTAGGCACAGCAACGCTTGGCCGGTGTGCTAGTATATAATGTATACTAGCTAAGCTACTATATATACTAAGCTAGTTCACCGATAATTCGGTGAACATAAATTTAACAAATCAATAAAAATATTAAATATCTTTCTTTTTAATTCATTACAGGCAATATTTAATTAAAAAAAAAACTATACAAAAACCTTTTTTCAGCAAAAAGTCCCGTATTTAGCATGATAAGTTCAACAATTGCCGGCTTGGGAACGATTCGAAGCTCAAATTCACATCTCAGATTACTCAAGATGTTTGATGATGCACAGGTTAGTTGGCGCTGAAACTCTTCATCATAATGTCCTCAATTCCATGTTTCTATAAATTCTATTCTATCTTATTATATATATTATTATATTCGATTATATCTTTTAAAAATTTTGTAAAAAGAAATGTCTTTTTAAATTTGGCGACAAGGCCGATGGCTGGCCATGCGTCATACTCTCGAACGGGTGGTACTTGTGGTGACTGGTCGTACTTGAATTCGTGTATGCGGTGATGTTAGTTATTTTTACTATGTATTTGCGTATTGTTCCCACGATGGGTGCTCCTATTATTATTATTTATTACTTAAGATGTCATGTGGAACATGGTGTAATGTTTGCAGCTCCTTACAAACGTTGTGTAAAACAAAAAACTTGGCGATTAAAAAGAGTGACGGAGAGTTATTACCAGTTCTTCTCTTCCGTTCTACGCCCTTGATTTGAGAACTGGCAGTAAATGTAAAATTAGAAGCATTATATTTCTTTTTTGACGTTTATAAGTGTACATTGTGTTACCTACATGAATTAATTTTTGACTTTTGCAACGTTTTGCCAGTTCGTGGGATTTGTAACAATCATTTTTCCAAATGAAAATTTGGCGTCATTACGTATGTTCTGGATCTTTTCTATATCTGTTTGGTGATCATTTTTCTTAGGCAAGTGATCGGCCTGTAATCACCGTTGGTCTTAGGCATTCATTTGCCGTACGAGTGTTAAATTCCCTAGGCCAACACTGTTTCTAAGAAATACTAGCCTCGCACGTTGATATTGCGATGGAACCTTGTCACAATAACAGCTGCGTGACGTCATCCACCGCAGAAAAGTACAGACAACAAAAAAGTTAATAATAATAATATTCATTTATTTGCTTGATATTATTTTATATTTTATTTCTTGGTTTATATTTTGAATCAATAAGTTAGAGTCCTCTTTCTCCTTAACGAAATAATTGTCCACTTTCATAATCATTTCACGAGCACGGCTGTTAATTAGTTTCTTGGTCATTTTAATAGGATAAGTATGATAACAAAACTAAACAACAAAAATAAAACAGGATAACGAAAATAAAAAAACACGTGGTAGATGTACTCAATACGCGTAAGCGCTGGCTGACCTTGCGCACGGTACTGACACTGACAGTTCGACTACGTCACTAAGATGGCCGCCAGTCGCAATATCAATGTGCGGGACTAGTATAAATAAAATTTTGATGGATATTTTTTTTAGGATGCCAACACAAGCGCATTTTTCTCGTTTCTCGGTGGAGCATCAGCGTTTGGATTGTATTTGGATACAATTGGACTTGCCTATCTCGCAACTATCATAGCTATCTTTCTCTTCCTAGATTTTGGTATGTATTTTTTTTTTTTAATTCTCAATCCATCTGCAATCAGCCTTTTGGCTTTTATCAGATTTTGGTACGTATACAATTCTTATATACCTCGGCTGCTGCATTGATAAACTCAAAAACTGTAAAAATAACGATTATTCTTATGATGTTTTAAATATATATACCGAGGGCTTGAATCAGTCTGTTGCACAGATGACCGTTATCAAAGACGTTGCGGTTACTGAATGCTGTCTCCGACACTATCCACATATATATAATATATACCGTATATACGGTACGTATATTTAAGATTATATATTTTACTTTTAATTTCGAAATTATCGTATCGGCTTATGAATTTTAATATTATAGAAAATAAAAAAATAAATAAAAAATAAAATAAATTGTTTAAACGTTTCATTATACAATGCCAGACTATTAATTTAGTGCGTTGCGTTGACTTGAAATTAAAACACAGAATAAAAATTTGTGAAATGACAGAAATCAGATGAATGGAGTGACTGACGCCATTACATTATTCTAGGAATAGCTCCGTTATTCTATATAATATTTCTTTCTTATAGTATTCCCGAATAGGCCCACTATTCTTAGAATTTATTTATTTAGTTATCAAGCTTACGACATCACACACAGTCCTAAATTTACTAATTATTTTACAAAATCTTACATCTAAAATGTGTGACAATTAATGCAAGCAGAAGTTTCTCGAAAAAAAAAATAGAAATTAAAAAAAATATACAACTAAAACACACACGACAATACAAGCAAATTAGAATTGCAGATGGTAAACCGTAATCTTGATTTACTCTCGATTAACTGACGATTTATTCTAAGATTAAGATTTACTTTTGTATGGTCTACCCTTAGACAAATAAATTAATTATTAGGTGACATAATACCGGTCGGTAGCGTCGGACTCGCCGTCAGCCAATCAATGTCTATGACAATGATACTCCAAATGGCGGCCAGGATCACCGCGGATCTCTTAGCGCAGATGACTTCCGTAGAACGAGTGCTCGAGTACACCAACCTACCTTGCGAGGAGAACATGGAAGATGGGCGTAAGTACAGGCTATTGATAAATCACTTTTTTTTTTACATGGAGGACACGGTCAAATTTCTAAAAGACAAGCACAAATTTTAAATAATCCTATACTTGACGCTGGCTAATGCACAAATCGTGCCAGAGCCATAAAAAAATCAAAGTATAAGTTGGCGCCTGGTAGATAGTTTCCGGTACCCCAGCGCTGGTACTCGCTCAATAAGCACCGCAATACAGCGATGCCAGCATTTTGATTACTCTGAGACTGGGATCGAACAATTTTATTTTGATTTATTATGTAAAGATTAAAAATAAATAAGTTAAAAATAACTAGTGGCTTCAGTGCGACACTCATCCTTGAGGTCGTAGGTTCGATCCCCGGTTGTGCACCAATGGACTTTCTATGTGCGCAATTAACATTCGTTTGAACGCTGAAGGAAAACATCGTGAGGAAACCGGCTTGCCTTAGACCCAAAAAAGTCGACGGCGTGTCAAGTACAGGAGGCTAATCACCTACTTACATTGACAAATCATGTAACAGATGCTGAGCTTAGGGGCCTCATAGCCTAGCGGTCTTATTAAGTGGCAGCTAGGTGAGGGGTACCGGGTTCGATTCCCGGTTCGAGGGCAAGTTTTAATTTAATTTAAATTTGTTCTCGGTCTTTGGGAGGGTTGTGCGGTACCGGGCGAGTGCTTAAACCGTACATGGAGGACACGTCGAATTTCTAAAAGACAAGCACGAATTATAAAAAATCCTATACTTGACGCTGGCTAATGCACAAATCGTGCCAGAACCATTAAAAAAAAAAAAGATTCTGAGGCCCAGACCTAAAATGGTTGTAGCGCAACTGATTTTATTTTTATTTATTTTTTCATAATTGTTAATGAAGGATAATGTGAAAGTTAAAACTAATTTATTTTCTAAGAAAAAAAAGGATTATAAGTCAAATATGATGTTTTCTTGATCAGAGGTGTAATCAGAATGACCAAGTAAAATGTATTGAAAGTTAAAATACGCCTTGTTCCGCTTGTAGTAAATATGACATTTGCTGCGTAGTTGCTATTTAATAAGTTCAGGCGCTATGCACCAACAAATACTACTAGTCCCGCACATTGATATTGCGACTGGCGGCCATCTTGGTGACGTAGTCGAACTGTCAGTATCAGTACCGTGCGCAAGGCAAAGTCAGCCAGCGCTTACGCGTATTGAGTACTACTACGTGTTTTTATTGCTTTTTATTTTCGTTTTCCTGTTTTATTTTTGTTGTTTAGTTTTGTTATCATACTTATCCTATTAAAGGAGCACAAAAGTAATATTAGTAGGTAATTTATAATTATAATTAAATACCCATAAATATATGTTTATAATATAAATACCTATAATATAACCCTAGATTATAAACTTTTTTCACCAGAGGTGTCAACACACGAAAAGAAGATTACCGTTACAGATTGTTCACCTACAATCAAGCAAATAAATGAATATTTTTATTATTAACTTTTTTGCTGTCTTCACTTTTTTGCGATGGATGACGTCACGCAGCTGTTATTGTGACAAGGTTCCATCGCAATATCAACGTGCGGGGCTAGTAATTATTTCTTACTTTTCTGTGTAGCTACTCAACCTCCAAAGGAGTGGCCAACGGATGGAAAAGTAGAATTTGAAAATGTCTACTTAAAATATGGAGAAGACGACCCACCAGTGTTAAAAGACCTCAATTTTGAAGTCGAAGGTGGTTGGAAGGTAAGATATGCTATTTATTTATTGACACTTTGTGACCTTATACAAAATCATACATCAATAATATGTATAAACAAAAATGTAAAAGCTAAAGCAAAGGTTAATTAATATATATACATATATATATATAAAGAAGAATTTTAAATATATTTAATGACTGAGCTCGTCTGATATTAATTGGTAAGGAATGCCGTAACTAATGTGAAACATAATGTGCTATTAAAAAAAATGCAGGGTTTTTCAGGCTTTGAGTACCTGATTATTTCATGAAGTCTATCATGTCAAAGGGCGTGGTTATACAAACTAATTATAATTGCTATGCAATTCACTATTATAAATTTTTCGTATAAGGTATCAAAATTTCTGTCGAACTATAATGACGTAACATTACTGTCAACATTACCTCTAATGTCATGCCATAGATATAAATTGTTATAACTATTCAAAATTAGCCTAACTATTGAGTTAACTAAGTTTGTACGGTTCATAATCATTAAATAATAGAGGATTTAATTTTTACTCTATATTAACAACTCGTAAAATAATTAAATGTTAATTGCTATAAAACGAATGTTAATAGTAGAAGAGAGTGCCTGCGTCTGGCTAATCTCTCCGGGCGACGATTTAGGTAATCGCCACGCTTATAAAACTAAGAAAGCCTTAGTGAGCAAAATACAGCCTTGGCTCGTACAAAGTCAGATCAAGATCATGAGCTGTTTCTGAGCGAATATGCTGCTGTTTTTCTAAGAAAATACCACCAGCTCTAGTAATACGGCTCATTGGTCTAGTGGTTAGTACCCCTGACTGCGAATCCATGGGTCCCGGGTTCGATCCCCGGCTGAGACGAACATCGATGTGATGAGCATTTGGTGTTGTGCTAGGGCTTGGGTGTTTAAATATGTATTTATATGTCTATCTATCTATAATATGTATGTATATCCGTTGCCTAGTACCCATAACACAAGCTTCACCAGCTTAGCATGGGACTAGGTCAATTGGTGTGAATTGTCCAATCATATTATTATTATTAATACTCTAGTGGCTTTATAATCTGTGTATAACTCAATAGACAACTCGGCCTTAAGATGTTCGATGTTTTAGGTTGGTGTGGTTGGTAGAACTGGTGCTGGGAAGTCATCGCTCATCGCTGCTTTATTCCAACTAACCAATATAGAAGGGAAGGTCAAAATAGATGGCTTCGATACGAACGGGATGCCGAAAAGTGTAAGTTTAAAGTTATAGCGTATCCAAATATAGGTGAAAACATGGCGTATGGGAAGTCACAGACCAAGTTCATAATCAAGGCCGAATTAATTGTAGAGACAATATTTTCTACCAATAATAAATAAAAAAAATGTGAGCCGTCACGGGACGCCTGGCAGATGTGAAACATCGACATTATTTTGTAAAAGTAATATATGCAGAAAAGAACAGATTGTGATAGGAACTAAATATGTATGTCATAATGATAAAATAAAATATTACTATTTTTTTCCAGATAACGATGACTATTTATTGAATAAACATTTATTTCGACACATACGCACATTAAAATCGTGGCTACTTAATTCGTTTAATCAGTGACTTCGAAATACACACACCGTACACAATACTGCATATATACTGTATATATATATATATATACCATCATATAGCGTGGCGCGTCGCCACGGCATGCGTCGCCACGCCAGAAATCGGTTTTACGTGCGGCAATAGATGTTTCACATCAAAAAAGGTTTTTCAGCTTACATGCTAAATATAAAATTTTCCTACACTCATATAAACTTATTAAAGTCAAAGACAAAATCATTTATTCATATAGGTAACACAACGTACACTTATGAACGTCAAAAAAAAAATATATGCAATGCTTCTAATTTACATTTACTGCCAGTCTCAAATCAAGGGCGTAGAATGCAAGAGAAGAACTGGCAATAAACTCTCCGCCACTCTTTTTAATCGCCAAGTTTTGTTGTTTTACACAACGTTTGTAAGGAGCTGCAACCATTACACCATGTTCCACATGCCATCTAAAGTATAAATAATAATAAAATAAATTAAAAACAAAGATTTGTCCTCTATCAGCACGAGGTATGGTGAAATAGGAGCACGCACTTACATTCTCGTGGGAACAACATGCAAACTAATTATACTTATTATATATCGGCAAACGGTTTATTTATTTATTTACAGCTTGTATCAAAAACTTCCTCTAAATGTTTCCAACCGTGGCGTTCACCAGCGGTTCGGATTCACATTGGACCCGCTAACATTATTATATCGTCGTCCCATCTTCTTATCTGCCTTTCTACCATTACAGCAATATTAATTCCATAGAAAATAACCTAAACCTTTTCATAACCAACAATAGACAATCCAACTTGTTAATTCTGTGTTAAACTAAATATGTCTCTACCGTTTCCCATGCCTAGTGGCTTATCAGTACTCGCAGCACCAACCCCTCGCCTGCATCACCTGCATAATCCATAAGGATTTAAAATAGGTTACAGCTAGATTGGACTGTATCCAACGGGTTAATTCTTAATATGATACATTCTCAAGTTGATACCATCACAACTACCTACTATCATTTTATGCTTAGTTTCGGTGTCTTAAACTAAGTGTATCCAATCTTACCCAAAACGAACAATGTCGGATACGGTAAAACGGGTTGAACGGGTTAATATGATACATTCTCAAGTTGATACCATCATAACCACTATCATTTTATGCTTAGTTTCGGGGTCTTAAACTAAGTGTATCAAATCTTACCCAAAACAAACAATGTTGGATACTCAACCAGGAAGAACGGGTAAACCCCATACATTCTCGAGTGGATACAGCGAGTAAACTATTAAATGTTTTGGTATAAAAGGAACACAATTGTTTAGATTTAGCTATGAAGCCGGCTTGTATGCTTAGTTTCATGGTCCAAAAGTTTTAAATTTCACAGATGGACTCATTATTGAAGCAATGCCTACGATCAATTGATATAAAGATACTTTGTTCGGAAGTTTACGACCTTACTTACGTCATATAAGGTGAACATTTACTTTGCAGCTCTTACGTTCAAGAATATCTATAATTCCACAAGAGCCAGTCCTGTTCTCGGCTTCGTTGAGGTACAATTTGGATCCATTCGACAGTTATAGCGATGAAGACATTTGGAGAGCTTTGGAACAGGTATTTCACATAAATCTAATACATATGTGTGTGTATTTTTCTGTAAATTTTTTTAAATCTATCTCTTTGTGTATAGATTTTTTGAAATTTATGATCGATGAAAATTCCGCAAATTTTTCCCTACTCTTTTTTGGCCTCCTTAGTTGTTGTCTACATTATATATACTAGTTAATTGCTATGACTATACTTCGATAAGAGTCAGCCTATTAGCATGAGTGACTTTCTAAAACTCAAATCATTTATTTCAATTAGGCACTTTTGAAAGTCAAAATGGCAAGTTAAAATATTTAAAAAAATACTAATTGCCTATCTAGTTAAGTAAAGATATAAATATCACAAAAGAATATTTCTACATAATTAAGTAAATTTACATTTTTTATTTTAAAAGATACTTATCTAACTTCAGGGTGTCGGTTTTTTGTGACGGTGTGCGCCCGAATCGTAAAAATTTACTCTTATAAATCCCTAACGCACCAAAAGAAGTATAACTTCAATAAAAGTTTACAAAACCAAAAGGAAAATGAGGCCTAGACCAGATGTTGTTGCGCCAATGTGTGTATGTTACACACAAATGCAAAGTTTGAAGTTTTTGTCAGTCAAAATCTTCTTTTAATGACAATCAATTACAGGTGGAACTAAGAGATGTTGTACCAGCATTGGACTACAAGGTTTCCGAAGGTGGATCCAATTTCTCAGTCGGTCAAAGACAGTTGGTGTGCTTGGCACGGGCTGTTTTGCGTTCCAATAAAATTCTGATAATGGATGAAGCTACCGCCAATGTTGACCCACAGTATGTATATTTCTGGTTCCATGATAATTATAATAACCGGCGACGCACTTCCGAGCCATCTAATAGTGTCTTCTAAGAGCCCATGGGCGGCGTTATCACAAAACATCAAATGCCTCTTGCCAGTTTGCTCCCAGTTCTATTTAAAACCAAATACAAGTAACAATAGTGAATTAAACAAGTTTTTGTTCAAATTAACTTACATTCTTCTACGAATGGATTATTTTATTAATGAACAAGATTTTTCAATGAAGTTCTGTTTAACACAACAGCCCTGCGATTCTGTAACTCACTTTTCGAACTCACACAGCGGTTTTCGCATCGGCGGTCAGAATTATTGTTTATCAGAATGCCAAATCATAAAATGACTGCTTTACGACTGATTTGAGAGCACCGCCGATGCGAAAACCGCTGTGTGAGTTCGAAAAGTGAGTTACAGAATCGCAGGGCTGAGCGCTTTATAAGGCAGTTTTTGCCACGCACCACAACTATGTGGAACTTGGCCCACTTTAGTATTTCCGAAGTATTTCGACTTAGGGTCCTTTGAGAAAAGAGCGTACCAATTCTTAAAATGCCGGCAACGCACTTACGAGCCTTCTGGCAATGTGAGTGTCCATGGGCGGCAGTATCACTTGACATCAGGTGCCCGTTTGCCTGTTCTATAAATTAAAAAAAATGTGAGCCGTCACGGGACGCCTGGCAGATGTGAAACATCCACATTATTTTGTAAAAGTTATGCAGAAAAGATCAGATTGTGATGGGAACTAAATGTCATAATGATAAAATAAAATATTACGATTTTTTTTCCAGATAACGATGACTATTTATTGAATAAACATTTATTTTCATTAAATACAAAAATTTACGAATTTATTTCAAATCGTGACTACTTAATTCGTTTAATCAGTGACTTCAAACTACACACACCGTACACACTACTGCATATAGACTGTATATATATACCATCGTATATCATGTGGCGATGCGTCGCCACGGCATGCGTCGCCACGCCAGAAATCGGTTTTACGTGCAGCTGCTGTTTCACATCAAAAAAAAATTCGATGAAGTTTTGTTGTGGGTAGCGATGTAATCGTATTACGTAGATGTAATCTTATAATATCTACGTAAAAACATGTCCCATTTGAGAGTCATACATTACGATAATCCTCTCCAAAAAGAGACTTAGAGATTCAGAAACAGAACTTAGCGCGAACTATGACTGAATTCTATTTAGTTTTATATTTTTTGTGGTTGCGTGTTTTTCCCTTGCTAGCTTAGATCTAATATAATTCATGTGTATGGGTATAAAATATATAAAGAGGAATGATTTGATTTTTTGTTTGTTTGAAATGAATAGGCTCCGGAACTACTGGACCGATTTCAAAAATTATTTCACCGTTGGCAAGCTACACTATTTTTTTTTCAAAAAATTAGGGATGCTTACTAAAACTTGAATAATCTAACCCAAGATGTAAAAAAATAAACAAAAAACTTCCTTCAATCGCGTGCGCTGCGAAATCTATTAATTATAGAACAAAATGGTGTATTCGTACCTAGGTATTGATCCTTATCAAAATAAATACCAACGGTTCACATAAGCTACAATTTAATGGCATAACCACCAAAAAAGCATGGTGGATTGGTGTTCTCCTGCCGTTTCTCTTGAATAGTTTACTACTACGTAATATAACAAAAATCTTAGCCACAGCAACGCTTGGCCGAGTCTACTAGTATGTGTATAAAATTTGTGATGTCATATTTTCTTATATGTATAATTTTATGCATATCGTGTTTTAGGACTTATAAATAAAATCCAATACATTTTTGAGATACAGGAGTTATTTTTCTCGTCTCAAAATCTTGTCTTTTTCAGAACTGACGAGCTCATCCAAAAGACCATAAGAAAAACCTTCGCGTCTTGTACTGTATTAACAATTGCCCACCGGTTAAATACAATTATGGATTCTGACCGCGTTCTAGTCATGGACAAAGGAAAAGTAGCAGAGTTCGATCATCCATATATACTCTTAAAAAACCCTAATAGTCTATTTAAATTTATGGTTAATGAAACTGGGGATAGCATGAGCAAAGCTCTCTTCGAAGTGGCGAAGAAGAAATATGAAGAGAATACTCGAAATATCAGTTAAATAGGAGTTTTTTTGTTAATGACAAATTTGCGGAAATCCTACTAAACAGACAAAAATATCGTATAAATTAGTTTTAAACAAATCTGCAACCTCAAAGGTTCTTGGGTTCAGTTTTTTGTATGTGCAACATTTTGATGTGTCAACGACTAAAATATCGAAACGCCAGCTGCGCGCACGAAAAAGCATGACTTATTGTCCCGTTACGCCCACTGTCCCGTTATGCTCATTGTACGCTAGCGCCGCGTCTATCTCTCTTACACTCGATTGACTTATGCGTCCGAGCATTTACTTTTTCTTTGTATCAAACTAAATATAGATAATTCAAAATGATTCAATTTTATTCATAAACCTTTACAGACGACCATTTATTTTAATAGATAAGTATGTGATGCCTGTGCCGGCATGGCTTTTTGGGTCTAAGGTATGCCATTCAAGTCCATTGATGGACAGCCGTGATTCGACCACGCGGCCTCAGGTTTGATAGGGCACACATCATTATTATTAGAATATTATATTAAGAATTTATGACTGCTCTATGTCTTTTTAGTCTGTAATCATAGATTTCTGAACAAATTTGGACATTTTTGTATATCTGAACTAATGTTATGAAGCCTTCGTGTGTTTAAGCCCTTAAGTTAAATCTAAGGAAGCTGTTTTTATAGTCCAGGGAAGTTCTAAGATTTGCCACACAGAAATAATTTAACTAATTTACGACCAGTCACTTTCTAAGCGGCTTGATCCCTTGGCGTTGCGTGGAGATGTGGGTTCTGAAGAGTTGTTCGGACTAATACCTGCAGCTGAGTTTCATCATCGGATGTCAATGCAGAATACAAAATACCATCCGTATTACCTCGACGTCCGTCGTTCCACAACTGAACGTTGTTTAAGGCAGTTTTTGCCGCGCACCACTACTATGTGGAACCAGCTGCCCACTGAAGTATTTCCGAACCAATTCGACTTAGGGTCCTTCAAGAAAAGAGCGTATCAATTCTTTAAAAGCCAGCAACGCACTTGCGATACTTCTGGCAATGTGAGTGTCCATGGGCGGCGGCAGTATTACTTAGCATCAGATGAGCCTCTTGCCCGTTTGCATCCTATTACATTAAAAAAAACTGTTTTTTTTAACATTTCTTTTATTATCTTGTATACCACTTCGCAATCGTGTATGTATTATTCTGTTAGAAAGGCTATCCAGCATTGTATAAGTTAGAAAGAGACAAACACTGTTTTGTGGGTTTACTCTCAATTTGTATGAAAGTTACGCTTATTTTGCCGCATGTGTACTAATTTTAACTATAATTATTAAAATAAAATTTCTATACTCTAATAAAAGACAAATTAATGAAGATGTGTTTTATTTATGTGTTTGATTTCAAAAAAAAAATTCTCCATAGCTCCTTTGTCCGTGGACTTTCAAATAAATTTATCAATATTCTTAATTCAGTTGATAATGTTAATCGATATAAATAAATCAGTGGCGCTACAACCTTTTAGGCCTGGGCCTCAGATTTTTGTATGTGTTTCATTTGACAATCTAAAGGCCTCCCGTGCCTGACACATGCCGTCGACTTTTTGGGTTTCGAAACAGTTTCCTCACGATGTTTTTCTTCACCTTTCGGGCGAAGCTGGGGTTTGAACCTAGGACCTCAAGGGGCCGTACGAGTATCACACAAGCAGATTTACTGCAATTTATTCCTCCCCTTCCTCTTGTAAGCAAAAGTAAGCAAAGATCTCAAGAATAGTACATAAACGTATTAATGTTCTGTAGGAATACTCAAAAACGAATTTCGTTTTCAAGCATAGACAATGTGTGGGTAATATGTGATCTACTAAGTACTTATTGACCATGACCTTGCACAAATAACAAATAGAAGAATGTTAAAGGAATTTATAGTTAAATGAAACAACGTGACTTCACTCAGGGTCTGTCTGTGTGTATGGATAAAGTACCAAATAGCTATGCAACAAAAATTATTTGGAAGATAAATTGTGCTATTTGACATTTCATCTGGTCTAAGATCCCGATATACAACGACCTTCACCGAGATGCTTATTTAATTAAACGTATTTTAAAGTTAATTTACCCATATGAATTATATTTATTGACATATTAAATTAAATATAAAATACGTTTCATTAAATAAGCATCTCGGTGAAGGTCGTTGTATATCGGGATCTTATACTAATCGGACTCATAACTTATGATGGACTTTATGTGACGAATAGCGCTATCTGACAGTCGTGAAACGCAACAATAGTGTTTATCCTACCAATAAGTAGTAAATAGCTAATTTGGAACTTATGTAGAACTTATCCGTACATTGTGAAACAGACTCTTAGTATCAGACGCAACTGACATTTTATTATGACAAAGAAACGACATATCATACAGTAAAACCGTAGATCAATACAGGTGGCGCTAAAATAAACTATATTTTGACGTGACAACGTCTTATAAATCGATGGAGCCGGCTGCACGCACGAAAAAACATGACTCATGCGGCGTTACCGCGTTCTGAGGCGTTCCATTTAAGGCTTGAAGTGCAAGCGAGAGCGCGAAGCGACAGAGAGGCACAATCGGACTCCGCGCTCTTCAGCGTTCGACATCTGTCTCTCTCCTACTTGAGTGAGCGTTTCATGACGTCGTCACGTTCAACTATCGTCAGGAAACCGACTTTACAGACAACCGATTTTTTATTTTTATCTTTACTGTTAAGGAAAATATTAGAAGAGGAATAATAGAGCAGTAGTAGCGTTAGCGTGCGACTCTCATCCCTGAAGTCATAGGTTCGATCCCCGACTGTGGACTTGCGCATTTAATATTGGCTTGAACGGTGAAGGAAAACTTCGTGAGAAAATGGTTGTAGACCCAAAAAGTCGACGGCGTATGTCAAGCATAGGAGATTGATCACCTACTTAAAATAATAATAGTAAAAACATTATTCATGAAAATAGGTTGTGACAAAATTCATCTATCGCTAGTCCACTCAGGGAGTTCCTGTGTTGTGGGTGACTAGATAACTAGCTAATTTGCCTATTAGATTGATTTTTAAATAGATACAGAAATCTGAGGCCCAGGCCTAAAAAGGTGGTTTATAAGGTAAGACAGTAGTTTTTTTTAATATTTATATTTAGAAAAATGAATTTCAAGATCAACAATGGTTTGGTGGTTTTAATTTTTTAATATTATTTTAGATATTCCCACCGACGGGCGGATCCATACGACTTTCTCCAATAGTCCACCTGGCGCAGCTGTTTTTTTTTGAAGTTATACTTCATTAGGCGCGTTATGAAAAATTGATGAGAGTGAAATTTTACGATGCGCGCGCAACGTTACACAAAATTAACAGAATGAAGTTAGTTCTAGGTGGCATGAAAATCGATAATAACTATGTTCAAGTTGTATATTCTAGTATTTTTATATTTAGAACACGTGTTTCGTAACAGTACAATTAAACAGTGTGAATAAATTAATATTATTTTGGTGTTTTTATTCAATAAATTTCATTTACGACGGTGATAGTAATAATAATTTTATTGATTAATTTTAATATTTATCGTTAATCACTATTGCATTCTAGTTACTTTTTTTCCATACGCCAAAGAAGTATAACTTCTAACGAGTGAACATAAGTGCACAAACTCTTTTTTTTTTGTTTTATCTATTTTAATGTTTATACTATTTGTCCTGTTCTCATAAATATCGTTGTCTCACATTCGTAAAACGTCCTACTCTATGTAATGTCATCTGTAATACACATGACAACGTCACACATTTTATGAAAATTTTACAAAACTTTCTAAAAAAATCGAAAATATTCAAAATGCCATAACAATGGGTTGCGCATGCACTGATTCCTCAAGCGACATAGATAAATCGGGGCTGTTCGCGAATCCTCACGTGCTCTACATAAGCGTTGCATTGGGGCTGGTGATTCTATATCTAATTTGGTCCCTGTACAAGTGTGAGATGTGCTGTTAAAATAGCGGTGATTAAGAAGCAACGTAGACTGAGATGTTACCGCAATACACCGATCACCTTTTCCAAGATGAGCTGCTGCGGGGACTGTTGTGAGGATTGCGGTGATAGTGCATTTTATGAGAACCCCAGAGTTCAAGGACTGTTCCTGAGCCTACTTCTCATTATACTGTACCTGAGCTATAAGATCTTTCGATGTCGTCATCCACGGAGGTGCATTCTTTAGTAGGTAAGTATTATCTATATCTTTATATATATAATTCTTCTGTGAGTGTGTATGTCACTGAACTTCTCTCAAACGACTGGACCGATTTTGATGAAATTTTTTGTGTGTGTTCAAGGGGATCTGGGAATGGTTTAGATTCACAAATCAGCCCGCCAGATGGCGCTGCAGTCGGTACTTTCATACTTTGCTTTACTAATCGCTTGAAATATCATGCAGGACAACGTCTGTCGGGTCCACTAGTAATATATAAAAATGAAACCCGTTTTCCGTTGTCACGACATAACATGAAAACGGCTTGACCGATTTGTCAGATTTTTTTTAATAATATTCCTTGAAGTACGAGGATGGTTCTTATGGAGAGAAAAATTAAAAAAAATTGAGTGAAAAAGTCTAAAAACAACACTTTTCTATATTCCCATACAAAATATTCGTAATAATACTTAAAAGTCAATTTGAACTTTAATACCATATCATAAAGTTCAAGTGTTAGTGGAGGGGTTCCGGGAAGGTAAATTTTTATTTTTTGACATAATGTATTTGTTGTATTATCAACTTTCTTGTTTTTATCTTACTAGCTAGACCGGTGTCCCGAATAGCAGAATAAGTATTAAAAAAAAAAGAATCGACTGTTAGGCGGTACGATGTTCGCCAGGCCAGCTAGTTTTCAATAAATTATTAAGCTTTTTTTGCTGTTTGCGTTGCGTTGCGGTTCCAATTCTCACTGGATCCGCTACCTTTTATATCATCCCCCCATCTTATCTTCCTGCTTCTCTTTCGTTTCCCACTTCTGGGTACCACTCCGTGACAAGTCTTGGTAAATATACCGTATCGCGCCACCAGCGATTTTGAGGCTGATTTTTACAGTCGCGTTATGATCATACATCATAACTAGTATTGTTATGATGGCGCATGACTATTTTTGGCTAAAAAAATCCAATTTTCAAAGTATTTGGAATTGATTCTCCTGTTCACACAAGCATAAGTGCTGTGGCTATACTTGTGGGGACAACGAAACCACAAACAGAAATAAAGCATCGTAGAGTCCGTATACTACCAAAAAAAACTGTTTTTTGGACAGCTCCGGCGCTGCAGCAAATGCAGCCCCTCCATCCTTGCCTTTATATACACTCCAGGGGTAAGGCAGACAAGACCACGTTGATAGTCGGGTGCTCTGATTCGGTTTTGGGTACTTTTTGATGAGATTTTTTTTTGGCAAAAAAAGTCATGCGCCATCATAACAACACTAGTTATGGTGCGAAGAACTCATGACGAAATCATAAAAAAAATCAGCCTCAAAATCGCTGGTGGCGCGATACGGAATATTATCCAATTTTTTATATTTTAATATCGCCTAATTTTCTTTCATCTTTACAATATATGTATTGTGTATACACACACTTAAGAAAATTTATACAGATAGGACCACTGATTCTACAGTATAGGCCTCATCCAATTGGCTCCCATCTCACTATCTTGGGCATTTTTTCCCAGTCTTCTCCAACTCGTGGTGTGTTGGTGTTAGTTGTAATAACGGAAATAAAAGATTAAAAAATTATAAAAACTTTATTCATAATTCGATCTAACCAATAATGATACTATTCTGATGACAGCTTAAATATTTCAAAAATTAATTTCACATGAATATTGCAATCACTGACAAATACAGCACACACACATGAAAGACGCCATAATGCTATTATTACATAAAATAGATAAATTTACCATCAATACAAATGTTGCAAATTAATGCTAACAATAATCCTTCAACAAATATCAACGAATTTATTGATAACCGTTTCGTTCGTCTAAAAAACTGTAGAGCAGTGTTGCTGCGTCGTAAGTTTGATTCTGAACCTTTGAACTTTCTATTTGCGGATACCTGCTCGCAAGAAATATCTTAAAACAGACCCTGAATTTGATGGCGTGTGTCAGACATAGGATACTTGCATATTAGAAAAAGCAGATGACATGTTTGGTAAGGCTCGCAACTTGGCTTCATTTATTTATTTATAAGTTCTAAAACGTTTATGCATAAAATTATACAAGAAAATATGACATCACAAATTTTACACACATCAATTATATTAGAACATAAGCAAGCTAGCAAGGGAAAAAATTTAATTAAATTAAAGTTTTCATGGACTATGTATATGTGTGTATATATTAATGCAATACAAGTCCACAGATCAGCTTTGACAATAACCGCTCCCGAAAATAAGAGATACACTATGTTAATTTCTTTGAATTGTAATACCTTTAAGATTGCACTGTCCATCGCTCAACCTTTTTTAGCTTGCTTAGAGCATTTCCATTGCTTTATTTCATGAGGAAGTATTTAGAAATCCACAGATTTTTGTAAATAAAACAAAGTAAATGAGTATTGTTTATTTTTCTTTCAGATCGCTTTGAAAGTACGAAGTCTTCGCTATTTCGTAGAGTTGCTTGCTGATCTTTTCACCGGTCTCCTTCACCATGCTGGTGAAGTGGCTGTTGGGGTTTGAGAGGAGGTGATAAGGATGATCGAACTCGGCAACTTGGCCTGAGCTCATCACTAACACTCTATCAGAATCCATGATGGTGTTCAATCTGTGCGCTATAGTAAGGACAGTACACGAGGCGAACTGTTTACGAATCGTCTGCTGAATGAAATTGTCGGTTCTGAAAAAGCATTGTTAAATTAACGGTTTAAAAAAACACAAGTTTTTAATTGTTTTTTTGTAAAACCAAGGGCGTTACGTTACGTTACGTTGCCAGGTGATTGCCAAGTTCAGGGGACCAGTAGCAGTAGCTACAGATGGGAAATTTAAACCTCAACATGGTCTTAACTATATAATAAATGAATACGTAACTAATACAAAATAATTTAGACAAATTAATTATTAAAAAAAGAGTTTTTCTACTAAAGCTGTCCCTTTGGCGACGTCCTTTAACACAAAATATGATATGTTACAGTTAGAATTGGAACTGTGACTAGAAATTATGAAGACGTGACCATGAGACAAAAATTAAAAAGCTATTAACGGAATACTTTGTTTGTTTTTCTTTGGTTAAATTTTGAGTATTTTCGATCGAATTTCATTGGAATTGAATCGAAAAGCAAAACAAAGCAAAATGTTACTTTATAATATAAAATATTTATTTCTCATTGATGGGAAAATATCAAATGGGTTAGGGAGCGTTCAAGTATTACGTAACGCAATTTTTGGAGATTATTGACCCCAATGAACTCGCCGTAACGTTTTTCAGTACCCAAGTACAGTACTGTACCCAAGTCTAGTAAAACGTTTCGTGACCACCTAGTGACTCTTTAGTTACTATTATGTGGTGTAAGTAGAAAATAATATTAACAATAACGCGTAATTCAATCCCCGCCCCGCATCGTAACGTTTTACAAAAGGACCCCCCCCCTCCCAAAATTCGTTACGTAATACTTGAACGCTCCCTGAGTGGTATGGATACGTGATACTTTTTAAATGTAATGTAACAAAAAGATATCGTGAGGATAATGGGATCTTTGTTCGTCGTGTAAGTAGAAAATAATATTAACAATAACGCGTAATTCAATCCCCGCCCCGCATCGTAACGTTTTACAAAAGGACCCCCCCCCCTCCCAAAATTCGTTACGTAATACTTGAACGCTCCCTGAGTGATATGGATACGTGATACTTTTTAAATGTAATGTAACAAAAAGATATCGTGAGGATAATGGGATCTTTGTTCGTCGACGCTGAATAATTATTTCCGTAGGTCAAAATCCAATTCGTTTTTCCATCGGTCTCTTTTATGCTGGTGAAATGGCTGTTGGGGTTTGAGAGGAGGGGATTGAACAAGTCAACATGGCCTGAACTCATGACTATCAGAATCCATTAGGATGTTCAATCTGTGTGCGATAGTAGACATATTCAGGAAGTCTCGAATCTTAGTGATGTAGATGAACAGATGGATGATTACCTCCTAGTGAAAAATTAAATGCCTAAACAGGGGATAGTAGCACCAATACTTACTGTGGATCAACATTAGCGGTGGCTTCATCCATAATCAATACCTTGTTTGATCTAAGTACAGCTCTAGCTAAACACATTAATTGCCTCTGACCAACGGAGAAGTTAGCTCCGCCCTCAGTCACTTTGAAGTCCAAGGAGGGTATACTACCTTTCAAGTCCACCTGAAGGTTTTAATTGTCTTTTTAACTGGCTTAAAAAAGATCAGTAATCTAACAGTATTCTAACAGTCCAAATTTCATGAAATCGGTTCAGAATTTTAGGTATGGGAATGATGTTTTGTGTAAGCAGTGACTTGACTTGACTACAGCCCTGCGATTCTGTAACTCACTTTTCGAACTCACACAGCGGTTTTCGCATCGGCGGTCGCTCACAAATCAGTCGTGAAGCAGTCATTTTATGATTTGGCATTCTGATAAACAATAAACTACAAGCTCCCCTCTTATCAGAATGCCAAATCATAAAAAATGACTGCTTCACGACTGATTTGAGAGCGACCGCCGATGCGAAAACCGCTGTGTGAGTTCAAAAAGTGAGTTACAGAATCGCAGGGCAGGTCTGTGGTTCAAATCCCGGTCTGAAATTTAAGCTGGCAGTATATCCCAGCGAGCGAGGTCGAAAAATATGATACCGCTAGGCTATTAAAGTTAGGCAGCTGGTGGCGTTTTTTTTATAAAACAAGGGGCAAACGAGCAGGAGGCTCACCTTATGTTAAGTGATACAGCTGCCCATGGACACTCTCAATGCGCGATTGCGTATCCAGCCTTTTAAATACGCTGGGTAAGGGTGTGAATACCCTTCGAATAAGCATGTAATGGTCAGCTCTAATATTGCTCTAACGTTTTTTTTTATTATTTTTTTTTAGATTGGACAATTCACACCAATTGACCTAGTCCCATGCTAAGCTAGTGAAGCTTGTGTTATGGGTACTAGGCAACGGATATACATACATATTATAGATAGATAGACATATAAATACATATTTAAACACCCAAGACCTAAGCACAACACCAAATGCTCATCACATCGATGTTCGTCTCAGCCGGGGATCGAACCCGGGACCCATGGATTCGCAGTCGGGGGTACTAACCACTAGACCAATGAGTAGACCACTGTAAATAATCTCCTAGAAGCCTAAATAAGAGAACAAAGGTGTACCTGTTCAAGCGCTCTCCATAACTCCTCGTCACTGTATATGTCGAATGGATCCAAGTTATATCGTATCGTAGCAGAGAAGAGAACGGGCTCTTGTGGGATGATGGAAATTTTTGAACGTAGATTCTGGAATAGTTATTTTGAGGTTTCAATTGGTTTTGGGACATGACTCTTCTATAATATTGTAAGTCCAGAGAGTTTCCTGAATATTCACTGACTTGGTTTGTAAGTGCTTGATGGGATCGTAATCGCTATGCCTATTACTCTTGACTGCTATGGGTTAACATTTAAAACATACATTGATAAAGTAGAATCATTACAAACAAGATTTTTAAAATGACTAGTAAATAAAAAGACAAGGAATCTATGTAAAGGTGATTATTATAAAATATGGTAAATTCTACCGGCTAGCCTGAAACATCAATTCCTTGTACTTTTTATTTTTATTTTTTTATGGCTCTGGCACGATTTGTGCATTAGCCAGCGTCAAGTATAGGATTTTTTATAATTCGTGCTAGTCTTTAGAAAATCGACCGTGCCCTCCATGTTTGGTTTAGGCACTTGCCCGGTACCGCACAACCCTCCCAAAGGCCGAGAACAAATTTAAATTAAATTAAAACTTGCCCTCGAACCGGGAATCGAACCCGGTACCCCTCACCTAGCTGCCACTGATTAACCTTGTACTTGTAAATAACCATAGCAAGCAGGATCGTTTAACTAGTTTAGTGCAACATATAACTGACACAAGGTCTATATCCAAAGGTAAATTTGAAATACCCACAGTGCAAAATTATTATGGAGACAGAACGTTGAAGAAACGGGTTCCATACTTGCTGGATAAATTTAGAGGTTTATTAAAAAACCATTTGTTAAATATGCTGTAACCTATAAGTAAATTAATTAGTGTGACCTAATTTAGTGATTTAGAAGTTATGTTTATTTAAGGCGAGTTACCTGCAGTCAAACTGCGTAAGCCGCAAAACTGGTCGGTCATGGTTTGAATTAAGGTGTAACTTTTTTGTGAATAAATATATTAAAACAATAAAAATGTGTGCGTGTACTAGGTGTAGACACGTAAGAAGTGAAACTTCTTTATGACCTTATTTTTCGAAAAATTATCTACATAAAGTTTAACAAAAGGCTTTTATTATCATAGACATGAATACAAATACAATTATTTCATTTTAACTTGTATTCACTTTAACTGTACTACTAAGATTATTACAGAATTGTAATAGAATTATTAGTATTACTATCATTGTTATCGTTATTATATATTTTTGTTACTATTGGCTTCGAATCTCTTCGGATCAACCGTGGTAGGGACAAGAAAAAGATGGCGCGTAACCGACAAATGTGACAAATGTGCGTAATTTTTTTTCCAACGCCGATAAAGAAGTTTGACTTCAAAAAGCAACATGGCGCGTAACCTGCTACAAAATTTCTCCCATACGTCGATAAAGAAGTTTCACTTCAAAAGATGGCGCGTAACGGAAAAATGTGACGCGTAACGAAAAAATGTTACACTAATTTTTTTTCCAACGCCGATAAAGAAGTTTGACTTCAATAAATAAAAACAAAGTAATTCCTTACCTGCCTAGCCACCAGAGATGTGTCAATTCCATCAATTATGATATTTCCGTCAATAAACGCAAATCTAAAAATGGCGGAGATGAGCGATGACTTCCCAGCTCCCGTGCGTCCCACAATGCCGACCTGTCAGCACCAGAATAAATGTACTTTATTGAGAGTTCGTGTTATACAAGACAAAGTTATTCGTGTAAGATATCTTTTATTAGAATAAGACCTCTGCCTCACCGGGACGCCATGGCCACGTCGCCAGCGACGTCGCCAACTAGTTCATAATTAAGATGTATGCCGGCTAACTCACTTGGCTACCGACTGGCGACGCTAGCTACCTGGCGAATTAGCATACTATAGCACTTTTTTTGCTTTTCATAGTCTCTTAATTATGTTTTTTACTTAGCTATCCTGAAAGAATTTTTAGTAAGGCTCCTGCTGTCCTAATTATTAATATTTTACATAATAACGATTTTAAAAAATTTTTAATTTAAAAAACGATTTTAATTAAATCAATTAATGATTAAATAAAATAAAAAATGTGAGCCGTCACGGGACGCCTGGCAGATGTGAAACATCGACATTATTTTGTAAAAGTAATATGCAGAAAGGAACAGATTGTGATAGGAATTAAATGTCATAATGATAAAATAAAATATTAAATTTTTTTTCCAGATAACGATGACTATTAATTGAATAAACATTTATTTTCATTAAATACAAAAATTTACGAATTTATTTCAAATCGTGACCACTTAATTCGTTTAATCAGTGACTTCGAAATACACACACCGTACACACTACTGCATATATACCATCATGTAGCGTGGCGACGTGTCGCCACGGCATGCGTCGCCATGCCAGAAATCGGTTTTACGTGCGGCTATAGATGTTTCACATCAATAATTATTATTTTATTATAATTTTATTGATCATTTAATTAAAATTTATTTTTGATTTTGAGTTGAGACAGAACTGAATGTCTGACAGACCGTCTGGCGACGCAGAGACGCCAGTCGTAGCCATGGCAACGTCGCTGGCGATCTGGCCATGGCGTCCCGCTGAGGCAGAGGCCTTAAATTACACTTTTTTAGGTCTGAGATTAGAAGCATTTAATGTCCATTTCTTTTTTGACGTTCATAAGTGTACATTGTGTTACCTATATGTGATTTTGATTGATTGAGTATAAATAAAATTGTCTTCAAACCTTCCAACCACTTTCGATAACAATATTTAAGTTTTTCAAAACTGGTGCTTCATCAGGCGCATATCTCATGTTGACGTCTTGGAACACAATTTTCCCTTGGGACGGCCATGTTGGAGATTCTGGGATTTCTGAAAGAGACAGGGAGGAAGCTAAATTTCTATTAATAAACACAGATAATAATGATAACTGAGCCTCATTTTTTTTTCTTTTTATGGCTCTGGCACGATTGGTGCATTAGCCAGCGTCAAGTATAGGATTTTTTTTTATAATTCGTGCCAGTCTTTAGAAATTCGACCGTGTCCTCCATGTACGGTTTAGGCACTCGCCCGGTACCGCACAACCCTCCCAAAGGCCGAGAACAAATTTAAATTAATTTAAAACTTGCCCTCGAACTGGGAATCGAACCCGGTACCCCTCACCTAGCTGCCACTTAAAAAGACCGCTAGGCTATGAGGCCCCTAAGCCTCATTTATTCCTTGAAACATTCATCCATCTTTACTTAAAATTGTATACAGAAATAATTATAAATAAGTTTTTTTTTTACAAGAACTTCTTATGTATCTTCCAATTGGCTCTATCTGTCTCTATCTTGAGTATTTTTCTCCCAATCTTCTTCACCAACTTCTTTAAGATCATCAGCCCGCCATTAATCACAGGTACATCTCTTGTTCCTGGTGGCCCTTTCCACCTCGATACCCTCTTTTCCCAACTGCCATTGGGTATGGCCTACCCATTTAGACATAGACATAACATTAATTACCAGCGTAACAGACAAATAATAATAATCAAAAAGTGCGTGCGTACAAAGTACACATGTCAGAAGTGAAACTTCTTTGGCAAACTATTTTTTAAGTCTTGTTCATATTTATACAAATCTAAAACTTTAGATTTCTGAGATTTAGAGGGAGGGATTTTTTTTTTTCTTCGGTAATAAAAACACGTGGCATTTTAATTTACCATTCGTCATTTGACATTCCAATAAATTATTGTGCATAAAATACTAATATTTTATACATTCTCTTTACGAAATTCAATTGCTCTCTCCCTTTTCTTCGACAAAAACGCTGCACATTTACGTGACGCTAATTATTATTATTATTGCGTTTCATCCGTAAAAATTTTACCCTCATAAAGAAGTTTCACTTCAAAAAAAAAAAGAATGAAAAAAGGATTTTTTTTTCTTTACAGTGTTCTGTAAAGAAGGGGCGTTTTAAGTATGTAATGGTTGGGTGTTCTGGTAGTAACTGGCCCTGGCTCAGCATTATGCTAGGAGCAGACTGTTCCGCAGCGCTGGTCATTCTACTAGAGACCACAAGAGCTAGTGCGCTTTTCCACTTAAGTTTTTTGCAATGGCATAGGGCATCAATAACTTTTGATTTCTTTCTTATATATTATTTCTGTTCTTATCTTGTCCTTTAGTTTTGAATGTACGTTCCATTCCTCGTTGACAAGTTGTTATGTTACAAACACAGATAATACAACAAAATACTAATAACAATGATGAAAGATCCAAGTTTAAGAAGAGAATTTTTTTAATTTATTCAAAAACCTTTTTAAGTATTCTTTCGTTTCTTTGACAAATATAATTGCGCTGTTATAAAAAGAGACAAAGCTTGTGTACCCTACCTTATGAAGTCTAATGTTCTATGTAACTGTCTCTTTCTGTCACATTTTGTATTGATATAATAAAAAAAAATGTGAGCCGTCACGAAACATCGACATTATTTTGTAAAAGTAATATGCAGAAAATAACAGATTGTGATAGGAACTAAATATGTCATAATGACAAAATAAAATATTAAGATTTTCCAGATAACGATGATTATTTATTAAATAAACATTTATTTTCATTAAATACAAAAATTTACGAATTTATTTCAAATCGTGACTACTTAATTCGTTTAATCAGTAACTTCGAAATACACACACCGTACACACTACTGCATATAGACTGTTGTATATACACCATCATATAGCGTGACGTCGCCACGCCAGAAATCGGTTTTACGTACGGCTATAGATGTTTCACATCAAAAATAACAGTGCAGTAGTAAAGTGTAACTTTTAATATTGTCTTTGATTTGATGACTACTAAAGTAGCCGCGCCCTGTGCGCGGTCAAGTGTAACCCGTAAAACTTGACAAATACCTAAACCTCATGAATAATTCCAGATATTAGTGAAAACCGCTATAAATTCCGAGCGAGCTCATGAAACAGTCCGACAGCGGCAGAGGACTGGTTTTTATCTATACTAATAATATAAAGAGCAAAGATTTGTTTGTAACGAATTTGCTCAAAAAGTACTGGACCCATTTAAAAAATTCTTTCACCATTTGAATGCTACATTATCACTGATTAATATAGGCTATTTTTATTTCAAGAAAAAAAGAAGGATCCCTACTAATACTACAATAATGTTACCCAAGGTGTAAAAAAATGCCTATAAAAAAATGTTCCACAATATCAAAGAACATATCAATGTCTATGAAAAATTAAAAAAAAAAGTTCACTCGTGCGAAGCCTGGACAGGCCGCTAGTATACTATAAAAGTTAGACAAAAATTAGGTTAATATATGACACACAACTTCGTGGCCATTATCATTATTTTTATTTTTAGTTGTATTACTCATAATTTAATTTAAAAAAAATGTTATCTTTAAAACAATTTAAGGATATGTATAACCTGTACATATTTTTTTAAGAGCAGTGTTGGCCTAGTGGCTTCAGCGTGCGACTCTCATCCCTGAGGTCGTAGGTTCGATCCCCGGCTGTGCACCAATGGACTTTCTATGTCCGCACTGCGCAATTACCATTCGTTTGAACGGTGAAGGAAAATATGGCGAGGAAATCGGCAAAACCCAAGAATGCAACGGCGTGTCAGGCACAGGAGGCTGATCGCATATTAGATTGACAAATGATCATGAAACAGATACAGAAATCTGAGGACCAGACCTAAAAGGTTGCAGCACCACAGATTTTATTTATTTATACTTTTTTTACATTTCTTGTATTTGTGATGTGTCATGTTTCCTTATTAATTAATAAGATTGACCTGTATTGATTTTCTAGATATATTTAAGCATCCATTTAGCCTTCCAAACACGTGTGGGCTCACACAACACAACGCTCTTTATTATTTTATTATAATTATTGATTTTTGCAATCTATTGAAATAAATAAATGTCTATGAAAACGTGGATTGGTGTCGGTTGTTACATTCCCCGTTTAAGATGTTTTCACACAAAATCGCGTCTTAAAAAGCGTATTGTGCAAAGAAAACGTAAATATTATGTTCTAATGTAGAATATATATATTACTAGCAGACTCGGCCAAGCGTTGCTGTGGCTAAGGTTTTTGTTATATTACATAGTAGTAAACGATTCAAAGGAAATGGTAGGATACCACCATGCTTTTTGGTAGTTATGCCACTAAATTGTAGCTTATGTTAAACGTTGGTACTTTCAACACAGCGCCATCTGTTAGAATTGACTATCAAATAATTAACAAGTGAACATTTTAGTTTTTTGAAGTGTTTGAGGCGTTAGGGAAAAATGATGAGAGTAAATTTTTACGATGCGCGCGCACACCATCACAAAAAACCGCCACCCTGAAGTTAGCTACAGTCAACATTTTAGTTTTTTTGAAGTTTTTGGGGCGTTAGGGAAAAATGATGAGAGTAAATTTTTACGATGCGCGCGCACACCGTCACTAAAAACCGACACCCTGAAGTTAGCTATAGTCAACACTTTAGTATTTTTGAAGATTTTGGTGCGTTAGGGAAAAATGATGAGAGTAAATTTTTACGATGCGCGCGCACACCGTCACTAAAAACCGACACCCTGAAGTTAGCTATAGTCAACACTTTAGTATTTTTGAAGATTTTGGTGCGTTAGGGAAAAATGATGAGAGTAAATTTTTACGATGCGCGCGCACACCGTCACTAAAAACCGACACCCTGAAGTTAGGCTATAGTCAACACTTTAGTATTTTTGAAGATTTTGGTGCGTTAGGGAAAAATGATGAGAGTAAATTTTTACGATGCGCGCGCACACCGTCACTAAAAACCGACACACTGAAGTTAGCTATAGTCAACATTTTAGTTTTTTTGAAGTTTTTGAGGCGTTAGGGAAAAATGAAGAGAGTAAATTTTTACGATGCGCGCGCACACCATCACAAAAAACCGCCACGTTAGGGAAAAATGATGAGAGTAATTTTTTTCTATTGTTAGTGTAGTTTTTTTTACAAACGTAGAATAAATTTTTTTGAAAACGTTTTTACTGTTAAGTATAACTTCTTAGGCGTGTACCTAATACTCCAGTCAAATTACGAAATAAATAAACATGAGCGAACACAGTTTGGGGATTTTGAGGATCGATAGGGGGGTGTATTCTGAGCATAAATTCCAATTTGAGGGGTTGTACTGAGGTCAGCTCAAGGTCATTTCGATGGAAACGCGTTTAATTCGATATCTCGAGAATGGTTAGTGTTAGGCGAAAAATTGTAGAGACCTTTTCTTTTCCTAACTAAATTTACTAACTTTTTTATTTGAAACTTTTTTTTATAACATTAATATTTTTCAAGTTATTACTCCCGCAAGGCAGAAATTTTACTTTTTTTTCAATTTTTCGTCGTTTTCTCCCCAACCATTCAATTTAATTAAATTTTACCGATCATCGAAGTGTAGATCTTTTAATTATGAACAATTTTGTTCTCAAACTTTTTTCCGTAATGCCAATACTTTCGGAGTTATAGATTACTTTACCGAGCGAAATCCGCGCCACTGTCGCAATATAAAAAGGTCAATCGATTAAACTATTTAAAAATTTGGTATTTAATATTCATGGGTTAATTTGGGTAAGAAGTAAATTAAAAATTAAAACTGTTTCACACATTTATTGATAGAAAAATAGGTTATAAAATTCGGAATATTAAGCACCCGAGGTCGATGGAAGTGATTCGTGAATATTCGTGGTCCTGACGGTATCGGGGCATACGTCGTCCTCGTCCATTGCGTCAAGATCATCATCGTCGATAACGTTAGCGACATTCGAACAATAGTTCTCTTTGCAATTGGTGCAAATCACTGAGCAAAAGAGGCCGGCCTTTCTGCATCCGCACGCTTAGCCGCACGTAAATTATCCGGAGCTGGTTTCAATGACATCGCTATCGGCTAATAATTACTGATTAATTATCATTATTAATCATATATTATGATTAATAATTTACTGAGATCGATTGCGTGCAAATGCAAAACCAAATGCGGCAAAACGTGCGGATGCAGAAAGGCCGGCCTCTTTTGCTCAGTGATTTGCACCAATTGGAAAGAGAACTATTGTTCGAATGTCGCTAACGTTATCGACGATGATGATCTTGACGCAATGGACGAGGACGACGTATGCCCCGATACCGTCAGGACCACGAATATTCACGAATCACTTCCATCGACCTCGGGTGCTTAATATTCCGAATTTTATAACCTATTTTTCTATCAATAAATGTGTGAAACAGTTTTAATTTTTAATTTACTTCTTACCCAAATTAACCCATTAATATTAAATACCAAATTTTTAAATAGTTTAATCGATTGACCTTTTTATATTGCGACAGTGGCGCGGATTTCGCTCGGTAAAGTAATCTATAACTCCGAAAGTATTGGCATTACGGAAAAAAGTTTGAGAACAAAATTGTTCATAATTAAAAGATCTACACTTCGATGATCGGTAAAATTTAATTAAATTGAATGGTTGGGGAGAAAACGACGAAAAATTGAAAAAAAAGTAAAATTTCTGCCTTGCGGGAGTAATAACTTGAAAAATATTAATGTTATAAAAAAAAGTTTCAAATAAAAAAGTTAGTAAATTTAGTTAGGAAAAGAAAAGGTCTCTACAATTTTTCGCCTAACACTAACCATTCTCGAGATATCGAATTAAACGCGTTTCCATCGAAATGACCTTGAGCTGACCTCAGTACAACCCCTCAAATTGGAATTTATGCTCAGAATACACCCCCCTATCGATCCTCAAAATCCCCAAACTGTGTTCGCTCATGTTTATTTAACCCGTTTTTAGCCATAATTTGACTGGACTATAAGTACACACACGTTTTTTATTATAAAATTTGTTTATGTTTTTTATATGTCTATCTATCTATAATATGTATGTATCCGTTGCCTAGTACCCATAACACAAGCTTCACCAGCTTAGCATGGGACTAGGTCAATTGGGGTGAATGGTCCAAAAGCAGCGTGGGTGTCAACCCATGAACCCAAAATCTCTTTGATTTTCTCTTTTTACTTTTTTACACATATTAGCCACACATTGTCTATGCTTGAAAACGACATGCATTTCCGAGACTTTCTATACAAATTGATACGTTTATGTACTATTATTTTTGAGAGATTTGCTTACTTTTACTGACAAGAGGAAGGGGCGGATAAATTGCAGTAAATCTGCTTGTAATACTTGAACGGCAATTACATGTTTGCTTTTTATTCCGTTAGTTAAATTCATCCTGCAATTCTAATTGATATTTATGTAAGTTGATCACGTTGAGCGTTAATTAATTTAACTGAACTTACTGTTAATTAAAAGTTATCTCCGTAGTAGAATCAAATAAAAGTTCGCAATTTTTCCTAGAAATACTTCAATAGCAAATCAGTCACTTCTCAGGATCCCAGATTTCTGTCTGTTTCATGATCATTTGTCAATCTAATAGGCAAGTTTTTTTTATGGCTCTGGCACGGTTTGTGCATTAGCCAGCGTCAAGTATGAGATTTTTATCATTCGTGCTTTTTGCCTTAGAAATTCGATCATGTCCTCCATGTACGGTTTAGGCACTCGCCCGGTACCGCACAACCCTCCCAAAGGCCGAGAACAAATTTAAATTAAATTAAAACTTGCCCTCGAACCGGGAATCGAACCCGGTACCCCTCACCTAGCTGCCACTTAATAAGACCGCTAGGCTATGAGGCCCCCAATAGGCAAGTAGGTGATCAGCCTGCTGTACTTAACCCGCCGTTGACTTTTAGTGTACTTTCATATTTTAACACATTAGGAGATTAAATATGACATTCTCTTTCTTCTTGTCTCTTTTTTAGTAGATCTACCAATTTTGAAAATTCTTTTACCAATAGAAAACCATGTTATTTGCGAGTGTAATACGTAGAGCTAAAAAGTTCATAGCCTGACACATAGATGGCGCCACTAGTAAACAGCAGCTGGTAGTGCGCGGCAAAAACTGCCTTAAAAACGCTTAGCACTAAACGTTGTAGAACTCGAAGAAATATTGAATAATCCATTGAAATTCTATCAAAAAAAAAGGGTGCGTGTACTTATGTACGCGCGTAAGAAGTTATACTTCTTTGGCATTATTAAAAATAGTTTGGCTTTGTTCCACCTCCAGTTTTTGATGTTTCACGGCGATAAGATGACAACTCTTTTTTTGTATTCTATTTAGTGCACTTACACTGATTCATCAATTGTTTTTTGTCTCTTGTCCTTATATTTGCTAGATTAAATCTGAAAAATTACATGTTTTGATTAAACAATGTGGTCATTTTTTTAATCAAAACATTACTCGATAATAATAATACATACGGATAGTTAACCTCAATTGTATTGAAGCACTTAGGAAGGTTGATGAGCACAGTTTTTTCACAAATATTAATTAGTATTGGTTTAAATATTCAATTTAAATCACTTCTGATTGTAATTCAAAAATACATTGCTAAATTTCTTTGAAAAAATAAATAAAACTCCTTTATTTTTTTAAAAGGTAAATGACAAATGTCATTATGGTCATTCAAAATTTTTGGCATACGAACTTCACGCATATTCTATTTCTTTTTACTTGTAGATTGTCTTATTCCTATCTCGCTCGCGCACGCTATAATCAAACTCCTAATTTTGTGTCACAGGTGCGCGCGCATTGTAAAATTTCACTCTCATAAATTTTTCATAACGCGCCTAAAGAAGTATAACTTCAAAAATTCTATGTTAGCCTAGGAACTTTTCAGCCCACCTGTTACAATACGAAAAATGGAAAGCCTTTTCATGGTCGTCGGATTTGCAAAGAAGGAAAACGTTTTCAAAGGCTGCTTTTGTAGAGAGAAAATGGAGCTTGATAATGTCTACAAAACGACAGCATATCCAATACTCCATCAATACTACACTGAACAAAATATTTGGCGATTTTCACCAATATCTAGATTTTTTTTTTGACAATTCACCCCAATTGACCTAGTCCCATGCTAAGCTGGCGAAGCTTGTGTTATGGGTACTAGGCATATAAATACATATATAAACACCCAAGACCCATGGATTCGCAGTCAGGAGTACTAACCACTAGACCAATGAGCCGTCTAAGTCTTAATTATGAAGTTTAGGTATTTGTCAAGGTTTACGGGTTACGGTTGACCGCGCCCTGTTTTAATTAATAGCCTTTAGTAGTTATCAAATCAAAGACAATATTAAAAGTTATCTACTGCACTGTTATTTCTCTTTTATTATATCACATTGACAGAAAGAGACAGTTACTTAGAACGTTAGACTTCATAAATAAGAGGGTAGATATAAAAAAACTGTGTCTTTTCATCAGAGTGCAAACATAATTTTAGGTTTTATGATGGTTCATCATCGAACGTATATTATATATATATATATATATATATATGTAATACGAAAATCCCTCCGTATCACCTCGACGTCCGCCGTTCCACAACTGAGCGTTTTTTAAGGCACTTTCAGCACCACTATGCGGAACCAGCTGCGTTATATTAAGTATTTCACAACCAATTCGCCTTGGTGCCCTTAAAGATAAGAGCATTCCTATATCAAATAGGCTAGCAACGCACTAGCGAGCCTGGCCTTGAATGTCCATGGGCTTAACTTAACATCAGCTTAGCCCCATTTTCCTCCCTGTTCTATAAAATAAAGATACTCACGTCCTTGGAAGAGATTTGGTTCTGTATCAATTTTGGTATATTCCAAGACTCGTTCGACGCTGGTGAGTTGGGCTAAGAACTCCACCAACATACGAGCTCCATGCTGCAACATAGCCGTCAGCATGTTACTCTGGGTGACGGCCAGACCCACGCTGCCTACTGCTATTATACCACCTAGAAAGAAGATAAGAGAATGAAGAGGATTCTTGGCAAGTCTCTATCGTCTATATCATGTCAATGGACAGACCCCCTTCTCAAAGTGATAATTCTCTAATTTCGATTGGGAATTTTGTATAATTATACCACCTAGAAAGAAGATAAGAGAATGAAGAGGATTCTTGGCAAGTCTCTATCGTCTATATCATGTCAATGGACAGACCCCCTTCTCAAAGTGATAATTCTCTAATTTCGATTGGGAATTTTGTATAATTATACCACCTAGAAAGAAGATAAGAGAATGAAGAGGATTCTTGGCAAGTCTCTATCGTCTATATCATGTCAATGGACAGACCCCCTTCTCAAAGTGATAATTCTCTAATTTCGATTGGGAATTTTGTATAATTATACCACCTAGAAAGAAGATAAGAGAATGAAGAGGATTCTTGGCAAGTCTCTATCGTCTATATCATGTCAATGGACAGACCCCCTTCTCAAAGTGATAATTCTCTAATTTCGATTGGGAATTTTGTATAATTATACCACCTAGAAAGAAGATAAGAGAATGAAGAGGATTCTTGGCAAGTCTCTATCGTCTATATCATGTCAATGGACAGACCCCCTTCTCAAAGTGATAATTCTCTAATTTCGATTGGGAATTTTGTATAATTATACCACCTAGAAAGAAGATAAGAGAATGAAGAGGATTCTTGGCAAGTCTCTATCGTCTATATCATGTCAATGGACAGACCCCCTTCTCAAAGTGATAATTCTCTAATTTCGATTGGGAATTTTGTATAATTATACCACCTAGAAAGAAGATAAGAGAATGAAGAGGATTCTTGGCAAGTCTCTATCGTCTATATCATGTCAATGGACAGACCCCCTTCTCAAAGTGATAATTCTCTAATTTCGATTGGGAATTTTGTATAATTATACCACCTAGAAAGAAGATAAGAGAATGAAGAGGATTCTTGGCAAGTCTCTATCGTCTATATCATGTCAATGGACAGACCCCCTTCTCAAAGTGATAATTCACTAATTTCGATTGGGAATTTTGTATAAACGAATACAAGTTTTTGTATTTGTTTGTACACTGGCTGAGTTCACAAGAGTTGCTTCCTATATTATTAGTTATAAGATTTAGGTATATAAATATATTTTTTTAATGTTTTTTATCTAGGTTAATTGGTGTGGATATAAATATTGTGTCGTTCTATCGAATTAGTTTATTATATACAGCCCTGCGATTTTGTAACTCACTTTTAGAACTCACACAGCGGTTTTTGCATCGGCGGTCGCTCTCAAATCAGTCGGGAAGCAGTCATTTTTTGATTTGGCATTCTGATAAACAATAAACTACAAGCTCCCACCTTTTCAGAATGCCAAATCAAAAAATGACTGCTTCCCGACTGATTTGAGAGCGACCGCCGATGCGAAAACCGCTGTGTGAGTTCGAAAAGTGAGTTACAGAATCGCAGGGCAGGTAAAAAAAAACATATAAGGAGTGATTCTTCTGGAGCCTGGTTGGTCGAAAACTCAAATTAGTTCTATCTCGCGTATTTAACTGGTGAAAGTCACTCCTTATTTGTTTTAAAATCGTTTATATTTTTTTGTACATACAACACGGCTTCAAGAATATATTGACCAGATAGTGTCATAATATTTAATTCCTTTAACTTATTCCGTAGCTATACCACGAACAGCCTCCGAAAGATAAATTGTGAAAAGATTTCGAAATATCTGAATTAGGGGTCAAGAAATGAGCATAGCATTTCCTCATAGGCTGGCAACACACCCTGGTGTCCATGGACAGTTAGCACTTTATTTGTGACCTACATGCTGTTTTACCTTTCCTATAAAATAATCGTACTACTGTTTAAAAAAAAATTCTTACCGAAATCAAGGTACAAGAAGACAAATATGATGACTGTCAGGTATATCTGACACATCGTGTCCAAGTAGAAGCCAAATGTGCAGCCTCCACCCAAGTAGCAGTTCCATGCTGATGTGTGAACGTCCTATAATGATATTCATTCCAATCAAGTTTTCCTCTAGTCGCGAGGCCATTGCTTTTGAATGCGAATGCGTTGTCGAACTTTTGAATTGCGTGTGAATTAGATTATTAGAAAGTAAATCTTTATTGAAAGACTGGTCGTGCAGGGAGTAGACTAAAAATGTCTTTCGTCTTTTGAGGCCATAGAAAGACCACTAGGCTAATGTTTTTCAAGCGAGGGGAGCCTTGAGGGGGTCGAGTTTGTATTAAAAGGGGTCGCAGTCTGTTGAAAAATAATAAATACAAACTACCTATAGGTACATATGATTCGTTAATAACAGCGCGCTATCTACATATAATATTATAAGAATTTACAGTGACGGCCGACGGGGTCGCAAGACTGCTTTACTTAACTTTTTGGCTTTCCGTGGCGTCAAAAATGGAATGGAACAATTCATAATCTTGTCAATAACGATTCAATCGTTATTCGACTTAGGGTCCTTCAAGAAAAAAGGCTGGCAACGTACTTGCGAGCCTTCTGGCAGTGTGAGTGTCTATGGGCGGCAACACTTAACACTCGTGAGGAAACCGGCTTGTCCAAGACCGAAACAGTCGACGTGTGTCAGGCACAGGAGGCTGATCACCTACTTGCCTTTTAGAAGAAATGATCATGAAACAGATACAGAATTCTGTTAGTGCTACTGATTATTATTATTGTTTGTTATTCCTATAAGTGCTTGTCACATAAAATCTTATATTTTTTTTGTACCAATGTACCAGTGTGCCGAGCGTTGACAAGCTTTTATATATATATATATTTATTTTAAAGACAATTCACACCAATTGACCTAGTCCCATGCTAAGCTGGTGAAGCTTGTGTTATGGGTACTAGGCAACGGATATACATACATATTATAGATAGATAGACATATAAATACATATTTAAACACCCAAGACCTAAGCACAACACCAAATGCTCATCACATTGACGTTCGTCTCAGCCGGGGTTCGAACCCGGGACCCATCGTCCCCCGTCAGGGGTACTAACCATTAGACCAATGAGTCGTCGTATATAAATGTATATTGTCTCTGAAACTTAAAGTTATAAGTCCGTTATATTCCAGCTTATTTCAGGATTCAATCAAATTGGCAGAGTAGCGTTGGAGGTTTTTTTGAAGTGGAGATCTCAAATAAATTATATCGCTTAATATGTTTGCTTATGTCATGTCCTCTAAAGGACTTTACCTGATGTCGGTCAAAGTCATCAATCAGTCGGCTCTGTGCACCAGCAGATCGGATAGTTGCAATTCCATTGAGGGATGATGTCACCATCGAAAAGACGGGGCTTTTTGCTAAAAATTTCAATGATTTGTTAATATAATATGGACTGGATTGTCCACTGCTGATAGAGGATAAATGTTTCTTTATTTATTGTTTTATTCCTTGGAGATTACAGTAGGGGGGAGTTGCCAACTCTTCTGTACTACAAGTACAAGGACAGTTTGTAAGAGACAGAAGAGTTTTTAATAAGTTCATGAATGAATATTTTGAATTAATTTTCAGACTAATGAAGTATGTCGCGACTGCAAAATTATCTGATAAATTATTTTTTTGTTTTAGGAGAATTTCCAGATTTCCATTCATCAGGAATAGAGCAGTGTTGCTCTAGTGTCTTCAGCGTGTGACTCATCCCTGAGGGCGCAGGTTCAATCCCCGGCTGTGCACCAATATACTTTCTTTCTATGTGTGCATTTAAAATGCGCTCGAACGGTGAATGAAAACATCGTGAGGAAACCGGTTTGTATTAGACTCAAAAAGTCGCCAGCGTGTGGACACAGGAGGCTGATCACCTACTATTAGATTGACAAGTTATCATAAAACAGATACAGAAATCTAAGGCCCAGATCAAAAAAGGTTGCAGCGCTACTGATTTATTTTATTTTGAAGTGAAACTTTAGAATCGTTGTGATTTCAAACCGGATGCAACGGAAAAAGCGACAGTAAAAAGAGACAGACGCATAAATTCGTAGGATTTAGCATGGGAGAGAATGAGATGGGAAGAATTGTGCAGTGTATAAACTTTAAATTGGCGTGTATTTGATCATTTTCTGAATTAAAAAAACAAAGATGTGCAAAAAATTAAATAAGTAATAATCATCGAATTTCAAACTTCCATTATTTTAGTTTTTATCAAATTAAAGATTGATATTCATATTAAACTTATAAATGAAAATTTAACATAGTCCTACATTTAGTTAGTGAAAAAAGTATAATTTACATATTATTCATTATAAAAACTTTGTTTTTGATGGTTTCACTTCTACCACGTGTGAATTGTACACATGAGTTTTTTTTAAATCAATTATTATGAAATTTTAAGACTCTTGAATACTTCATATTTATTATTTGATAATAATTATAAAGATTAGTGTTATATATAAAATAATAGTATTTGGATTGCCTAGTAAAACCCCACTGTCAGCAAAAAGTAAAATAATAATAATTTTTTTGCAACACTATGTTCAAGAGGGACTGGTGACTTGTAATAACAGGTTTTCCCAACCTTTTTCAAGCACCAGTCTCTCAGTATAATACATAGCTTTAAGCTTATTGTCAAGTTTATTATTATTATTATTAATTAAATTAAATTAAGTTAAAGTTAATTAAAGTAAGTTTAAGTTAAAGTAAGTTTATCATAAAGCAATGTATGTATAAGACAAATAAATTCTCATTCTCATTCTCATAATCAAAATTCATTTAACTCACTTGTTCCCTCCAATCTCTTTACACCTTGAGCCGTTCGAAGATAAACTTTGACAAATAGTACGAAAAGAATCATCAGCAAAGCCGAAGGTATCAGTGTCCAATACAGCGCGATGGCATTCAGTACCAAAATAGCAATCAATGTACTATATATTTGTAAAACATCCAGCAATGTCCGCGGTAATATCTCGTCCAACGCCCCCATGTCTTTCGTAAATCGGTTGAGGATACGACCTGCAAGAAAGTTTTCGTTTATATGAGCTGTTTATTTTTATTTATACTTTACTAGCTGGCCTGGCGAACATCGTACCGCCTAACAGTCGATTCTTTATTTTTTTTTAATACTTATTCTGCTATTCGGGACACCGGTCTAGCTAGTAAGATAAAAAAAAAGAAAGTTGATAAGACAACAAATACATTATGTCAAAAAATTAAAATTTACCTTCCCGGAACCCCTCCACTAACACTTGAACTTTATGATATGGTATTAAAGTTCAAATTGACTTTTAAGTATTATTACGAATATTTTGTATGGGAATATAGAAAAGTGTTGTTTTTAGACTTTTTCACTCAATTTTTTTTAATTTTTCTCTGCGTAAGAAACTCGTACTTCAAGGAATATTATTAAAAAAAAATCTGACAAATCGGTCAGCCGTTTTCATGTTATGTCGTGACAACGGAAAACGGGTTTCATTTTTATATATATAGATTACCTTAATCAAAAACATACACATAACAAAAATAAAAAAAAACAGGTTACAAAAGTTATAAGGCAACGGGCGGCCTTATCGCTAACAAGCGATTTCTTCCAGGCAACCCTAAAGTGGAACAATTAAAAAGAATCTACAGAGGGTAGAGTACAAGTAATGCAAAAATTATTAACAAAAAAGAACTCAAAATAACACGTTACTATAACTAAAATAAAATAAAGTAAAATCTAAAGATAAAATAACAATAATAAGAAATAAAAATATGTAGAAACATAAATAAAATACAATCAAAAGGTTAACAGAGTCACAATAATTAATAAATATCATCAGAGCTAATTACGAGGCAGATAGAAAATTATCAAAAAGGAGCTGTTTCCTCATCAATCACAAATAGTCCGTAAATCGTACGGTGAAGGAACAGCCTTACTTAGCTCCAGGTGGCTGAGACCCAAAATGGCTGGGCCAAACAAGGAACCCCCCCACTCTCTATCCTGTCCTACTTCCCGCCAGTTACTGGCTTAAACTTACACATCTTAGATCCAAAATATAAGAATGGCTGATCATCATTGGCGCGCCGATAAGAGAGAAAAACGAGCAAGAACTTGAGACACTAGGTCTGCTGTCAGATAATATAAGTATGACCTGTAGAACGCTCACAAGAAGGTGGAAATGAATAGGCAATTTGACAGTGTGAAAGATAAATTTAAAAGCGAAAAGTAAGGTAGGTATCTATAATTAAAAATAATGATTTTTTACGTAAGTCACGTGACACAAACCGTTAACAAATAAGTCGAATCGAGAATTACATAGCATGCTTGTTAATGTGTGCCTGTCTAATTGCAATACTATATTGGAGTTTAAAATAATATACGTATGTTCTGTTATTATATATGTATATTATTGTATGTACCATGTAGCCTCAATAACCGTAGCGCTTTTATTACGTGGAATCGCGTGGAACAAGTCAATATTGAAGTTGGCATCGCAGAGAGCATACAAGGAGTTGTAAACTAAAACTCATACACGTATAAAAATACTTAAGTTTTGTTTAATTAATGAAAAACAGACGCAAAATTTCTTACGAGAATTTAACCGAGGGTAGTTACATTAAACTATTTATCAAACTACCTTCATTGTGTGATTTCCACTGTAACAAAAATAATATACTTAGATAACTAGCAGCGATTTTTTTTATATGTATATTATTTCTAGGAAACATTTTTTTAGTTCAATAAAAATAACTATCAATAATAAAAAATAGGGGTTGTATGTATTTTTGTATGTTGTATCATAAAAAAATAAAAACAAAAAATGTTGTCTAAAAAAATTAAAATTTAGGGGGATGAAAAATAGATGTTGTCCGATTCGCAGACCTAACCGATATGCACACAAAATTTCACGAAAATCGGTTGAACCATTTCGGAGGAGTTTAATTATAAACACCCTGACACGAGAGTTTTATATATTAGATTATAGGCTTAATTCCAGCCTATATAATTAGTAGTTTGAAACTAGTGTCTGGCTATGTGAATAAATTATGAACTAATACATATTAATCTAGCCCGCCATCCGCATTGCGCAAACTAAACATTCAAAGCAAGCTTTTTTATCATTATCTTATTTGCGTAACAAAATTAAGTAATTTACTTGCCAAAACCAATAAAAATTGAGAAAAGGTTTCCCTATTATACCTTGCACAAAGACTTATGACGTGTGATGTCTCTATTGGGAACTACTCCCAAACGAATGGACCGATCATGATGCAATATGCTATTTTATAAGAGTACCGAGAGTTTTTTACGCCGGCTTTTTCTCTCGGCCTACACCCTCTGACTTCTTTGCCCATGAGTAGGGATGCCTACCGATTCAAATTTAATGACGTGGAATAAGTGATACCTGTATCTGATATTGCATAATAAACATATTTTATTTTTTATTTATTTTTATTTTATTTAAGAAGATGGTGAAGGTTCTCAGCTGTTGTAAATACAACATCTTCTTAACGCTTAAACATAGATATGTTCAAGCTGCTTTTTGAAGTATATGTTTGGCCAGGTTTGACAGTTGGTGCTGGTGATTGATTAAATGTATACCTACAAATGATGCGCATGGATCAAATGAGTTCAAAGGCACAATTCCTCACAATTTCTAGGTCTTTGTAGTTAGTTTAATTTGAGACCATTATAAAAATTCTAAAAACTTCTGTTTTTTTTTAACTTTTAGTATCAAATTAAAATAGCATTAAAAGGCCGGCAATGCACTCACGAGTACTCGGGCATTATGAGTGTCCGGCGTCCGGTATCCTGTATGATAAAAACCTTTTTTATTGATTTTATATGGGTTGCCTGGTGACTGTGTAAGTTAGCCCATATGTACTTTTTTGCCAAATTCAAAAAGAGGAGTTTCTCAAAAACTATGTGTAATTTATGAGTGAAACTTCTTAGGCGCATGAGAGTAATTTTTTTACGGATGAAACACAATAATAATATTAGCGTCTCAAAGATGTGCAGCGTTTTTATGGAAGAAAAGGGAGAGAGCTATTGAGACCGATTGACAGAGAGTGAGAAGGGCGAGTTACTTTATTGAAATTCTATTTTTAAAATCAAAATTTGGTAAAGAGGAATTTATGAAATATTAGTATTTTATTCTATTTTATGCTAAATATTTTTTGAAATCTCTAATTACGAATTGTAAATTTAAAATGCCACGTGTTTTTAATATTGAAGAAATAAATTTAAAAAATTAAATTTATAATTTGTATTAATTTTCGCCACTTAATATTTTAATGACAATTAAATTAATTAAATTTCTTACACATCATCCTTTTTCCCTCCCTCTAAGTCTCGGAAATCTAAAGTTTTAGATTTGTATAAATTTGATCAAAACTTATAAATTAGTTTGCCAAAGAAGTTTCTGACATGTGTCCTTTGTACGCACGCACTTTTTTCTCTACTCGATGTGCTGTAAAAAATAAAAACCAATTCTTACCCGAAGAACTTGTATCGAAGAATCTCATGACGCCCTTAATCATGGTGGAGAACATGAAATCATGGAGCCGTTGAGAGGCTTTTGCGCAGAGCGAGGCGAAAGGCCAGACTCGGAAGTTGGTCAAGAAGATGCACGCTAATACTATACATCCGTGGATGAGGAGGTACTGGCCCGTTGTAAATGGACCCACTTGGACATTTAGACCTGGATCTGGAATGCAAGAGGTGTTATAAAATCTGTAAAACCTCAAATCGATAGGACTGTACTGTTAAAATGATATATCATCCAAAAAACTTTCAAGCCAAAAGCGGTTTACGGTTTTTTTTTATGGCTCTGGCACGGTTTGTGCATTAGCCAGCGTCAAGTATAAGATTTTTATAATTCGAGCTTTTTGCTTTAGAAATTCGACCATGTCGTCCATGTACGGTTTAGGCACTCGCCCGGTACCGCACAACCCTCCCAAAGGCCGAGAACAAATTTAAATTAAATTAAAACTTGCCCTCGAACCGGGAATCGAACCCGGTACCCCTCACCTAGCTGCCACTTAATAAGACCGCTAGGCTATGAGGCCCCTAACAAAAGAATGCTTTAAAACTATTAAAGTACAATGTGTCCCGACCAAGGAGGTTTCAATTCAATTTAAGTACACATAATCTGTGGTGAGCGCGCTGGTTCCGCGCCAATAGACCAATAACAGACTTTTTCCATTTTGGCGCTATTTAGTACATACGAATTTGAGTAATATTTTGTTGGATAAAACTTTAGTAGCAAAAATGTCAAGCAACACCAACGATACCGATGAAAAGTTAACTCGACGAATAGTATTTTGATAGAAAAATCAAGAAAAGCGTACGACAAATGTTACCAAGACTTTATTACTTGGAAACCTATAGCCATGAGATTAAATAAAGTAGTGTATGCAACTGCATATAATTAGGTATTAAAACATGAGTGTAATCTTATCAAAAAACTACACTCATGTTTTAATACCCTCTATTATATGACAGTTGTATAAACTACTATTACAAGACAAAATTGTTTTGACAAAAATAATTTAATAATTACCTAATTCATTCCCTTGCATCTCTTCCTCGTATGCTGCCATTTGATTGGACCTGAAATCATCGATCCTTTAACAATTTGTATGAACCAAAATAAAGAAGATTCTATACTCTTGAAATTGAGTTTAACGCTATGAACACAATAAGAGAATGAGTACCAGCTAAAACAAGCTAAAATAAGCTTCCTGAACTTTAGATTTAAGACGACGAATAATTTAGGATTCAGGTGACTTTGAATAAAGTAATAACCGCCGCCCATGGATATTTGCAACGCCAAGGGTGTGTTGCCGACCTTTCAGGGTACGCTCTTTTCTTGAAAGCCTATTCGTAACGGTTTAGAAATACCTCTACTGGCAGTTGATTCTACAAAGAGGTGGTGCGCGGCGGAAAGTGCCTTAAAAACGATGTGTTGTGGAACTACATACGTCAAGATGGAAAGGATGCTATTATACCCAAATATTCGGCAACTTGACGACTCATTGGTCTAGTGGTTAGTACCCCTGACTGCGAATCCATGGGTCCCGGGTTCGATCCCCGGCTGAGACAAGACATGTGATGAGCATTTGGTGTTGTGCTTTTTTATATGTCTATCTATCTATCTATAATATGTATGTATATCCGTTGGCTAGTACCCATAACACAAGCTTCACCAGCTTAGCATGGGACTAGGTCAATTGGTGTGAATTGTCAATAAAAAAAAATAAAAAAAAGAACAATAAAAAAAAAAACTCCAATAATGTGCAAGTTAATATGCAGGTTTGGGATGTCTTTGATTCCTTGGAGGATGGGGCGGGTATGGGATGCTACTTGTGTAAAGCAAAAAAGTTAGAGCAGCCGCAGAGCAGACGAAAAATAATAAAAGGCTTAAATATAAGAGTCTTTACTCCAAATTTGATGTTGTTCCCTTTGAAATAGAGACTCTTTTTTGTTTAATTAATATTTTTAAAAAAATTTTTTTTAATAATTTGCATGTAGTAAATTTTTTTATTTTTTTTCAATCAATATTTTTAATCAGGGTAGTATTATATATGTATCACTATAACTTTCTTTTTTACTAAAGAAGTATATATACTTTAGTGTCACATAAAAAATATAGACATAAATAATTAATTGATTAAAAACAACCTAACGTTTGCATATTCTATGGGCTTCATACTTTCGATTGGTATAGAATTTATCTAATAATCATGCCGGTGAAATGTTTAAAATTTTTTTTTTAATATTAATTAAAATACTCTGGACTGAAATTTGCTAGGCAACCCATATGGATTATATTTATTGACATATTAAATGAAATATAAAATACGTTTCATTAAATAAGCATCTCGGTGAAGGTCGTTGTATATCGGGATCTTAGACCATCTTGGGCCGTGTGGTTCAAGTGCACAGCCAATTAAAGATTTCAGTTGACGCCTGGTAGGTAGTACCAATGACCCCAAGGCTGGTGCTATCGCAAAACGAATAAATATCGCAATACAGCGAGGAAATGCCATTCAAGGCACACTGCCTTAAATTATTGATATCTATATATATAAAAATGAAACCCGTTTTCCGTTGTCACGACATAACATGAAAACGGCTTGACCGATTTGTCTGATTCTTTTTTTATAATATTCTTGCTGTGCTGGTGCTTACGGAGAGAAAAATTTAAAAAAAAATGAGAGAAAAAGTCTAAAAACAACACTTTTCTATATTCCCATACAAAATATTCGTAATAATATTTAAAGGCAATTTGAACTTTAATACCATACCATAAAGTTCAAGTGTTAGTGGAGGGGTTCCGGGAAGGGAAATTTTTATTTTTTGACATTAATGTATTTGTTGTCTTATCAATTTTCTATTTTTTATCTTACTAGCTAGACCGGTGTCCCGAATAGCAGAATAAGTATTCAAAAAAAATAAAGAATCGACTGTTAGGCGGTACGATGTTCGCCAGGCCAGCTAGTTAGTATATAGATTTTTATGTACTATGTAAGTAACACGGGTGTTACATCCTTGAGGCCTGGGCCTCAGATTTCTGTGTTAGTTTTTTTCTGATAGGCAAGTCAGCCTTCTATGCCCAACGTACCTTCGACTTTTTGGGTATATAGCCAGTTTCCTCACGATCTTTTCTTTCACATATTGTACATAATCTAATTGGCATTACCTTACCTATATATTAACGTTCATAAGTGTACATAGTACATAAAGATAGGTGTAAAATGTTCCGTGTTTTCTTTGTGTATAAATTTTGAAATAAATACCAAAAACTAATCCAATAATCTGCCGCCGCTGCTGACGCTGCTGCGGTGAGAATGATGCCCATTGTGAATAGGATGAAGCATATGTTTCCGCCAGATCTGAAGTAGGACCTGATGACCTCCCATCGCAGGTTCCCGGACTGTTTCTCTTCGGCTGCCATCTTCTGCGTTTCGAACTCTTCCAAGTCCTCGCTCTCCGTTGCCGATATTGCTCTTAATAACTGCGGAGTCTCTTTCTCATCGCCTTTCTGTATAAGAGACATATAAGATAGAACCCGTTTTTTGTGTTAAATTAAACCCAATCCACGGAGAGTATAAAATCGTGGGTGAGGAGAAAACTTGTTGGAAACGCGTATTTCAAGTGTAAAATATATGGACGGCTCTTTGGTCTAGTGGTTAGTACCCCTGACTGCGAGTCCATGCCATGGATGGATGGATGGATGCCGGGTTCGATCCCCGGCTGAGACAAACATCGATGTGATGAGCATTTGGTGTTGTGCTTAGGTCTTGGGTGTTTAAATATGTATTTATATGTCTATCTATCTATAATATGTATGTATATCCGTTGCCTAGTACCCATAACACAAGCTTCACCTGCTTAGGATGGGACTAGGTCAATTGGTGTGAATTGTCCAATCATAAAAAAAAATATTTTAATGGATGGTAAGGTTTAAGGCCCTATCCCAGCACGAATTGCTGTGTCAGTGTCTCGGGGTGGATTGCGGGGCGCAGTGGAGAGCTGGAGCACTGAGGCACGCCGGCCCGTAATAACAATTAGTTATGTAAAACATTAAATTTATGTAATTTTATCCATTTTTTTCCTGAAATGGAGCCAAGTAGGCTTGCGATAAAAATATGTCATGTAAATTTCAAAATCATGTTCTATATACATTTTCGTCATAAAATGAATTCAAAGTGTCAAAAATTGGCTATGTTTGGATTTTTTTTCTATCGAGCGAAGTTATTTAAATCGTGTATCGATCTTTCAAAAATACATAAACTACTCAACTCCACCATATATTTTTTCCATTCTCCCTACTTCAAGAAACGATGACGAAAAATGGAAAGAAACAATGTACTTTTTTGGAGTTAGCGACCAGATCGGTCCTTAAAGAAGATTATTCTCATTAAAAACGTATAGGTCACTTATTTTGTGGTTGTTTGTTTAATTTTTTCCTTTGATAGATATAGACACATATATAAATATGATATTTATGCTTTTGTTCTAATGTAATTGATGTGTGTGTGTTGGAGTTAAACCGCAACAAATCCACAAATTATTATTGATCTTAAAACACTTACCAAAGATCCAGTATCTTCCTTGCTCTCTTGTAGATTGGAGAGCATCATTGAAAACTCCTTCCCAGAGGACACCAGCTCATCAAATGTACCCATATTTTCAACTTGACCCTGGAGAAAAACATTCTTTGGTTAGTGGCAACGGAGTACTCTTACTAACTTTTATTTTATACGTAGATCAGCCTTCTGAACGACACATATCGTTGACATGCGTTTATTTGATATCAATGGCGCTACAACCTTTTTAGGTCTGGGCCTCAGATTTCTGTATCTGTTTCATGATCCAATAGGCAAGTATGTGATAGATGTTCTTGACGTACGCGCTCGACTTTTTGGGTCTAAGGCAAGCCGGTTTCCTCACGATGTTTTCCTTCACCGTTCGAGCGAATGTTAAATGCGCACATAGAAAGAAAGTACACAGGTGGTAATCGAACCTACGACCTCAGGGATGAGAGTCGCACGCTGAAGCCACTTGGCCAACACTGCTACGCGTAACATGCAAGTGATTATTGTTCCTTTAGAGGAAATAATTTATTGATTGCATTTAACTAAATTGGAAAAATTTCTTTGAGATACAAGCAGAGATACTGAACAAATTAAACTCGTAAACTGTATCCACATTGAGATCCTTGTGAATAATAAATTTTTAATATACCATGGTGCATTGATAATGTCCCGAAGCATCGGGAACTGTATTATTTCTATATTGATCTTTTGTATAGAGCAGTTTCCGAACTATTTTTGTCCCATGCCCCAAAAAGTCTACCTAAAATTCTTATGCCCCCTTTATACATAATTTAAATATAAAATATTAATTGTTCATTTAAGAAATTTAATTGATAGGTTTTAGGAAGAAATCACTAGGAAATTGTAAACGAACAAAAAAGTAAGTTTTCAAAACACAACGAAAAAATTCAAATTCTAAATAATTTTAATAAAGATTTTTAATTTAGTGATTTTATATTAGGTTCCAATTTGGTAAGCTTAAATCTCAAGTCTGCACGTTGTGTTATATTAATCCAGCTGATTTCGATTGCCCCTTAACAATCAAATTGCACCCCTGTGGGGCTTGGAATCAACGTTGGGCAACACTGGTATAATAGTCCTAAATCATCTTCTTTATAAAGAATAACGGGTTATTACTCTTGCAGTGAAATAAATAAAAACAAAAGAAAAAATACATATTAATACATAATATGTATTTATTAATACAGTATTCCAGTTCTCTTGGAACGATAATTGGCAATGCAGGCCGATTAACAAGGCATTTAGCGATCGTTCATTACGAAATAATATCGTCGACGAGTTGAACAATCTTTAGAGTTAATGAAAGACTCTGAGTACTAAGTTGAATTATTTGTAGCGACACCTACAATTTGAAGCTAGAATAGCGACATTTTAATAGATTTTGCTGATGTTTTCGTAAAAGAATCTTCACCGATCAGCCTTGCGATTCTGTAACTCGTCATCAGTCATTTTATGATTTGGCATTCTAATAAGGTCCTCCTTGTAGTTTATTGTTTATCAGAATGCCAAATCATAAAATGACTGCTTCACGACTGATTTGAGCGCGACCGCCGCTGCGAAAACCGCTGTGTGAGTTCGAAATGTGAGTTACAGAATAGCAAGGCTGATCGGTGAGTCTGTACGGATAGAGATAAATTACGTATTTCTGTTAACAACTATGTCATTATAGTTCGACAAGAATCTTTCAAACTCACTTAATATGTATCGAAAGTAAATAGTTTGTGTGAATAAACAAGCATTAAGGAATATTATTAATATTATTTTATATAACAGGAGGGTCATCTGATGTTAAGTGATACCACCGCCCATGGACACACATTGCCAGTGGGATCGCGAATGCGTTGCCGGTCTTTTTTTTATTTAATAGTATTAGATTTATATTGATGAGATCCCTCTTGCATTAAGACACTCTCAATGCTCGTGGCTCGCGAGTGCGCTGCCGGCCTTGCAATTTTATTTAAAGGTATTAGATTTCTATGGATGCGAGCCCTCTCTTATTGAGACACTCTCAATGCTCGTGTCACGCAAGTGAGTTACAGGCCTTTACTTTTATTTAATTATTGTTTTTTTTAATCATATTAAACTGGACTAGACAAATAAAACCTTTTTACTTTGTTGTAGAAGAAGAAAATGTATTCAAAGATTATAGAGTTATTTTATTAGTAGTATCACAATGGACGTCCTATTGAAGTTAACCTATTTAAAATCCAATGTAAGACGATATTGTACGGACAGCAAATCAATCATTTTAAATGTAAATAGTTTAACAAAGTTAGAGGCTGTTTTTGGCTCTGTCTTCAGAATGAGTCAAAGATGATCTAATCGTAATAGTTAATAAATAAACAAATCAATGGCACTACAACCTCTTTAGGTCTGGGCCTCAGATTTCTAGTTCTTCTGTCAATCTAATACGCATTTCATCAGTCTCCTGTGCCTGACACATTCCGACTTTTTGGTTCTAAGACAAGCCGGTTTCCTCACGATGTTTTCCTACACCGTTCGAGCGAATGTTAAATGCGCACCTAGACAGAAAGTCCATTAGGATACCAGCTTGTCTTAGACTCAAAACGTCGACGGCGTGTGTCAGGCACAAAAGGCTGATTGATAAAGTAAAATAATCATGAAAGTGATGCAGAAATCTAGGCCCAGACTAAAAAGGTTGCAGCGCCGATGTTTTTTTAATAATTAGAACTGCTTTATAACCTTGTCATATACACATAATTTGACGGCTCATTGGTCTAGTGGTTAGTACCCCTGACTGCGAATCCATGGGTCCCGGGTTCGATCCCCGGCTGAGACGAACATCGAAGCGATGAGCATTTGGTGTTGGGCTTAGGTCTTGGGTGTTTAAATATGTATTTATATGTCTATCTACCTATAATATGTATATATATCCGTTGCCTAGTACCCATAACACAAGCTTCACCAGCTTAGCATGGGACTAGGTCAATTGGTGTGAATTGTCCAATCATAAAAAAAAAATATGCTTTTCTCTAGTAACATGAAAAACACTTGCTGACCGTACTGAACAATAATAACTGCAGTGGGAATAATTTCGCGGTTTTCCGTTGTGGCTTCATCTCTTTAAAATAAATTAATATTCCAATACAAGTTTTCTGATCCCGGTTCGTTTGACTTCTAGAAAAATAACTAAAACTATATAGAAATTTGCTGACTAAACTACCACTGAAGTCTACGAGCCATTTTTAGTTGGTGCGTTGCCTGCCTTTGAGGGAGGAGTATACTCTTACTTTAAACAATTATTGGAGTAATTTCCACGCTTAAAAGAAAGTGTCTTGTAGAGCGGAGCCATCATGATCGGATGAAATTTAGAATTAATACAGCACGAACGGTGATGACGAGGCAGGAGGGACCTAAACAACTCTTCTTCTCTCTCACTAAACATGTTTAAAGTGATCGTCATCGTCTGTCCTAGGCGCGACAGACAGCCCCTTGTACAGAGGCTGTTTCAGCGCAGAGGAATCAGTCACCCACGTAGTCCTGGAATGCGAGGCTGCGGCTAATCAACGTGCAGAAATCCTCGAAACAGTGAGATCGCTCTGCCAAGGAGACTTCTGTGCTTCTGGAAGGAGCTGGGCTGGCTAAATTAGCCAGGACTTTACGTACAACGGACCAATTACGAGTCTAAGGGTCGATTCGACTAAACTTCAATTTATACACGAGTAACTATACCAAGAATAATCTATTCCATGATTTTAATCTCGAGTAAATCCATAGTCGTTTGTCCACGTAATCGATAGTATAGATGTGCTAGGAATAACAATACGCGAATAGCAAGAGAATGGTGAACGAAAATAAAACTCGGCAAATAAATGTTGTTCTACAACGGGACGGTGTAAGAGCATACATCATGTCAACTCGATTTTGCCGTATTACAGTGTGAAAAAGTAGCTTTTAACAGGTGTCAAACGACAACAAAAAGTTTTTATTTCTTGTTTGTTTGAGGCTTTCGTCTAAAAAGGAACTTCTGTTGAGCCCAGTTGAATTTCATTCTAATATTATAGAAAATAAAAAATCTAAAAACAAATAAATAAATAATAAATTGTTTAAACGTTTCATTATACAATGCTAGACTATTAATTTAGTGACTGATTGGACTGACTGACGCCATTAAATTATTCTAGGAATAGCTGTTATACCGTGCGACACGGCGGTATAGTAGCAATTCCCGAATAAGCCCACTATTCTTAGAATTTGTAGTTGGTAAAACGTAAAATTGATTTACTCTCGATTAACTGACGATTTATTCTAAGATTAAGATTTACTCTTGTTTGGTCGAAGTGCGGAAAATGAGTCCACCAACCTATAACCGTCATGTGATTTTTTTTTGAAGTGAAACTTGTTTAGGCGCATAAGGGTAAAATTTTAAGGGGTAAAACGTAATAATAATATTAGCGTCACGAATATGTGCAGCGTTTTTGTCGATTGTTTAATCATTCTTAAAAGTCATACAAACAATATCTCAATTATTAGCAAGACTAAATGGTCAATGCTCGATAGTAATAGTGATTTTTTGTGCGGGACCTTATCACATATTTTCTAACTAGCGGGAGGACTGTCGTCGCTACTTCTCCAATAATATTTATAGGCAGCCCGCCGTCCCGCGAGCCACTATGCTTTTGATGCAGTAAGTGATTTTGCAGAAATCTTCCTATTGCAATCATCTTTATATCGTGCCACAAGAAATCAGAAGATCCTTCACAGTGTCTTTTATTACATATGACCTCAATAGCAATGGAAACTAATATTTTATTACCTTTCATAATTATGATAACGTATAAACGATTCGTTATCAGTCAGTGATAACAGCCGTTTATCTTACATGTGTACACGTTTAAATCTTTTAAACAAATTCAATATACAAAGCTAAAATTATTATATTTGAGCTAGGGCCCGCGACTTTGTCTGCGCAAGATTAAAATTTGTCCAAATGATGCGTGTAAGGGTGCGTACAGACTATGTAACATATTATATAACTTGTGTTTTATAACACGTCCACATTATGTAATCTTGTTATTCAACATTATAACATAAAACAATACTGTACACATTAGAATAACAATGCAATATAACAACGTTATATAACTATTTTAAATAACAAAAGAAAAACAAAAAAACGTAAATGCTGGGTTCGTCCTAGCATACATATCAATAACATGTTATTTTAACATGTTTTATAACATTCAGTGTCCACATTATCTGAAACATGTTGTATACCAATGTTGTATAACATGTTATGTTATATAGTCTGTACGCACCTTAAGACAATTATATCTACTTTAAATATCAGATGGTATAAAAGTATATATTTTCGTTTAGGAATCAATTTATTACTACCAAATGTGCATTTGCAATAAATTATCAATTTTTATTGTAGTTATGGTTCACTATTTTGGCTATAATGGCTTACACATAAGACATATATATATACTGAGGCGGGCATTTTTGTAGGACTATTTAAGATAAACATTTCCATCATATATTACATATGTGTAACTTTAGCGGTTTTCGCAGCGCACGCCAGAATAGCTCGCAGATGGTAGATTTTTTCCTACTTTCTTGATATTTCACAATTCACACGATATCTTTATAAATTGTAGTCTATATTTTATTCTGATATATAAGCTATATCTAATATATAAAATTCTCGTGTCGCGGTGTTCGTGGTTAAACTCCTCCAAAACGGCTTGACCGATTCTCATGAAATTTTGTGAGCGTATTGGGTATAACTTAGAATCGGACAACATCTATTTTTCATCCCCCCAAATGTTAAGGGTAGTCCACCCCTACATTGTTTTTTCAATTTTTAGATAAAAAAAATTTTATGATACACCATTAAAAAATTCATACAACCCCTAATTTTCACCCCTCTACGATCAACCCCTATTTTTTATTATAAATGATAAACATGGCAAAACGACGTTTGCCGGATCAGCTAGTTATTATATATTTTCATTAAAATCCATTCAGTAGTTTTTACATGGAAGAGTAACAAACATCCATCCATACTTGCAAACTTTCACGTTTATAGTAGCATTAATTTAAACGCCATAAGGAGAAAACACCGGCTTTACTAGAAGAGAATGTTTCTATATACAGAATCCCTGATATTATCTCCAATACCTTGAGACAAATAAAAAAAAACGTGTGGCACTCGGGGACTGCCACGGTAAAGCTATTGCAAAGCATTTTTTATCAACTTATGCAATTATAATTATTAAAGTGAAACTTTTATTACATCGTCTCAAACTTTTTCGTCTGTGTGTTGCATGTCGCGTGACGGTCGGCCGCGGAGTAGGGATAAAGTGAAAGGCGCTCGTCATAGCAGCCAAGGCCAATATGGCGGCACCTATAGTTCGCAGCAGCTGACCGTGTAGTGTAAAGACTATTATTTAATATGTGTATATAATCTAAATAATTGTTAAGTATTATGTATGTCGTACTCTCTAAGACACAGAGTTCAATAAAATATTAGTTGGAGACTTAGTCTACTTTTATTATTTCCCATTATCATTTCAATTTTCCAAGTATAAATTTCCATTTTTCAAAATTGTTTAGTTAAATGTCTATAATGTGAAAAAAAGTTTCACTTTTACCGTGGTTTCATAAAACCACACAATCCTTTGTTTATTTATTTTTTGCAGGATTTTTTTTCTTTGATATTAATTCAATCTACGACTCTACCAGACTCAGACTAACACGCCTATCCAATCACGCTAAACCGATGTGAGACGCAGTATGCGTTCTGTCCCGCTCTAACACGTATTGGCCACACCTATATTACGTCATCATGTGTTAGGTTTATTTCGTTACGGAATTTATTGATTCAGTCGCCGCGCTCAAAGCCCGCGATAAAATCTATGCAATAGCTTAAAAAATATATTTAAACAATAAACTACAAGCTCCCTCCTTATCAGAATGCCAAATCGTAAAATGACTGCTTCACGACTGATATGAGCGCGACCGCCGCTACGAAAACCGCTGTGTGAGTTCGAAAGGTGAGTTACAGAATCGAAAGGCAGACCATGAATATTACTGGTTGATAACACAAACCTCGTTCAGCACAATGATGTAGTCCGCTGCCTTCAGGAAGTGCACTTGGTGGGTGACTAATATTCGCGTCTTTCCCTTCAAATATCCATTTATACAGCCTTCGAAAAGCTGCCTTCCCACATTTGCGTCCACCGCAGACAGGGGATCGTCTAACAGGTATATATCTGACTGAAATATAATTTGAATTTAAATAAACAATCACTATTACATATGATGTTAAAATAGCATGTGTTATTCCACGAATTACATCCGTACTCAGAGATGCTTATTAAGTCTCTTACTCTATTTTAAATCATTGGTTAACTAATTGGCCATTTAATTTAGTAATTGACTTAGTTTTGATTGATTACTTCGTTACATTAAAATAAAATCAACATAAATCATTAGAGATGCAACGGGCGGCCTTATCGCTAATAAGCGATCTATTACAGGCAACCCTAATGAAAAAATATTTAAAAAAAAAGAAATACTAAGGGCAAGAATTGACAAAATAACAAAACTAAAATTACAATTAACACAGAAAAATTATACAATAACCAAACTATATCTATTTAATATAAAAACATACATTAACATATAAATCAATATGAATATAAATTAATATATAACAGTTCTCAGAGGACAAGAAAACTACAAACTCTGCTTTTGTTGTTTGTAATGTACAATTAAGTAATAAAGTACTCTGAGTACGAATGCCAACAATTGTTAATAATAGTGTATTAATTAAGATATTAATAGTTAAATTTTCACCAGAGAAAAGAAAAAACGTTAATATAGTTGCTAAAACTACATATTTTTAAAATATTTAATGAATTTATATTACAACTAGTGGACCTGACAGACGTTGTCCTGCATGATATTTCAAGCAATTAGTAAAGCAAAGTATGAAAGTACCGACCGCAGCGCCATCTGGCGGGCTGATTTGTGAATCTAAACCATTCCCAGATCCCCTTGAACACACACAAAAAATTTCATCAAAATCGGTCGTCGTTTGAGAGAAGTTCAGTGATATACACACTCACAGAAGAATTATATATATAAAGATGACCTCCAATAAGTGTAAAACAAAATATGAGAACGAAAACAAATGAAATGAGAAAAACAAGATGGAGAATGTTTTTAATAATAAAAAAACCAATTACATCTCTATAGACGGAGCGGGCCAAATTGATTCTGGCCCGTTGCCCTCCCGACATCGAAACCCCCCTCTCCCCCACCAGTGTCTGATCGCCATACGGGAATTGTTTGAAATCTTTCTCCAGAGCGCATACTTTGCATACCTATAATCAATTTAATATTAATCGAAGTGAAAGCTGCTTCTACTGGACTTAAATTCCTTTTGAAAATTGAGTAGAATAATTAAAGGCCGATTTACATTATCTTAGTGTTTAGGAGAGTGCTTTAGGATAGTACTTTAGTTGAAACATGTAAACGCTACTTGCTTTAGTAAACGCTACGCTAAAGAACTTGCCTTTCAAGTTGTACTAAAGCACTCTCCTAAACACTAAAGACCGCGTTACATTATCTTAGTGTTTAGGAGAGTGCTTTAGGGTAGTACTTTAGTTGAAACATGTAAACGCTACTTGCTTTAGTAAACGCTACGCTTAAGAACTTGCCTTTCAAGTTGTACTAAAGCACTCTCCTAAACACTAAGATAATGTAAATCGGCCATAAGATAATGTAAATCGGCCCTTATATTGGTGCCGTGAGCCATTTGGGTTCAGAAATGTTATAATAACATTATGCAAGAATGGTACAAAAATGGTTGCCACACATAATGGCGTGCAAATTAGTCTTACATAATTAAAGAATTTTTCTTGTATACTTGTATATTTCATAATCATAGTCAATACTTATAATAGTTTATCACAACATCATTATTAAAAATATATTATTTTGTTAAAATATCTGTTTTGTGAGCAGTGTCATCCTTGAGGTCGTAGGTTCGATCCCCGGCTGTGCACCAATTGACTTTCTATGTTCGCATTTATCGCTCGAACGGAAGAACATCGTGAGGAAACCGGCTTGCCAACCCAAAAAGTCGACATGTGTTAGGCACAGAGGGCCTATCAGATCAGATAGCAGATCAGCAGATCACCTATTTGCCTATTAGATTGACAATCGTAGGCCTATAAATATCTATAAAGGTTGTAGCGCCACTGATTTATTTATTTTCCCACAAATAATTTTTTTTTTAAAGTAGTGAAACAACTATGTAATTCTTTTAAGGGGATAGTGATTAAATAATTATAGGCAAGGTGCCTTTAATTGGAGAGTTTTCAGACCACAAGTTTTGACAAAAATTATAAATAACTTTTCATATTAAAACGATAAATAATATGACATTTGCATGTCTATTTTCCTATCTGATTGTATGGTTTTTTACAATGAATCAATCTGAATGTACCACTGTCTTTGCAAATAAACGATTTAATAATACATTTGTGAACCTATGTATTAATCTTCAATCTAGGTATGTAAAAATGCAAATCTAATCCAATTTCCAGATAGTTTACCTCATAGTATTTCGAAACATTACAACTTTAGTTTTATCTGTTTAAAAAAAAGTAAAACAGCTATAAAAACGTGTTTAGTTTTACAAATTTGTTACATTCTAGGAAATAATGTACACTGGATATGTAGCAATATAAATATTTGTGTAACGAAATAAAAAAAAATGAAATTGAAAAAATACATTTGTGAGGTAATCGCTGGAACTATATTGCTATATAAATATCTTAAAACAGTTTCACTTATCGCTATAATCGCTAATCATGAGTTTTGGATACTTCTAGAGACGTAAACTATTATCGCTGCAAATACTTTTGACCTTGAACACACATACGGCGCAGCTGATATAAAAAATAAAGTCGAATTGTTGACCTTCTTTATCGGTTAGAAATAATATTGTATGCAATTCAGTTAATAAATTTATATGTCTTAAATATAGCATTTTGTAAGAGTTGTATTTTAATAAGACATGTTTATTTGCTCCACAAATGAGCAATTTAAAACTAAGAGCGATTCGAATCGTCGACGACCAGTCCCTTTCCGAGCGGCTTGCTCTTGGCGTTGCATAGAGATGTGGGATATCTCTGCATCTTCTACCGTATTTACCGTGGAGAGTCAGAGAAGTTGTTCGGACTAATACCTGCAGCTGAGTTTTATCATCGGACGTCAAGGCAGAATACAAAATACCATCCGTATCACCTTGGCGCCCGCCACATCTGAGCGTTTCTTAAGGCAATTCTTGCCGTGCACCTCCACTATGTGGAACCAGCTGCCCACTGAAGTATTTCCGAACCATTCGACTTAGGGTCCTAAGAGCGTACCAATTTTTAAAAGGCCGGCAACGCTACGCGAGCCCTTTGGCACACTGTAGTTTTTTGATTCTCGGTAAAATATTATTTTTCATCAACAACATTCTTACCGTAACTTTGTTTTGCAGGTTCTTAAGTGGCGTAGACGGACCGCATGTTGCAGTCAAGACCGACTGCAATATGCGGTTTGCTCAGGAACTGCTAGAGCGGTCCGTGTATTGCGAATATGAATTTAGTATGGAAACTGCATATCGCCGTGCAGAAACCGCATATTGCAGTCGGTCTTGACTGCAACATGCGGTCCGTCTATGGCCCGCTGTATGTGGTTTAAATTTTCATTTAGTTTTGTTTATTACTGTTATTATTAATTTTTAGTTATTATTATTTATTTTTTTAATTTTATTTTGTGGTTGTTTGTTTAATTTTTTCCTTTGATAGATTTCTGTATGATTTCTGTAATATGTGTGTTAAATTTATGATGTATTTTCTTGTATTTTTTAGGCATACACATTGTTTTAGAATGTATAAATAAAATGAAACATCGATTAAGAGATAGGGAAACCGCTTTTTATGAAATCACTAAAAGAAATTAATTCTTCGATACGAAGCTTCGATAATTTATGTAAAATTTATTGAAACTATGCAGATTGCTTGAACATTGAAGATCGGATTCATTAAAATTCAAAAGGAATAATATTCCGTTTAAAATTACTGAGTCAAGCACGCCCTAAACATAATACTAAGTTAACATATATGTAGTATGTTGCACAGATCCCAGTTAACAAACACGTTGCTACTAATATTATGTTCGCATAGTGAGTTCGCAGTAACGATATTGTGTATCTATCTTATGTATCTAATATAGTAATATTATATATTTTTTCGACATTATTGTATTGTATCTACTGTCAGGATTATGTGACGATAGAAGAATTTTATCACAACCCTTTTGTCATAAATAAAGTTTTTATTATTAATAGAATCGCTTGTGGTATACATATACTACAAAAATATTCATAAGTCGCAGTTTTTTTTTATTTATATATTTTATTTATACAAAATATATAAATAAAAAAGATCCATTGGTACACAGAAATATTAAACACTCGTCAAATGAGAGGCGCAAACTTATTTTTTCTTTTTCTTTGCTACTGTGGCTGCTGTGGTCTCTGGCAGAATGACCAGCGCTGTGGAACTTTCTGCTCCTCAGCATAATGCTGAGCCAGGGCCAATTACAACCACAGTACACACACATTGCACACTTGAAGCGAACCGAATGGCAAAAGGGAATTTTTAATTTTAATTTTTTTGTTTTTGATATGTCTTATTTTATTTTTTCTTTGAGTAATGTTATTTTGTGTGTGTATTTTCATATATAATAAATGTTATGTCTATGTCTATGAAACTAGCTGTGGTCTCTGGCAGAATGACCAGCGCTGTAGCACAGTCTGCTTCTCAGCATAATGCTGAGTCAGGGCCAATTACAGCGGCACACACGCATTACACTTAAAACCTACCTTGTTCTTTAAACGAAAAAGAATTGTTATCTCTCATTCTTTTTTTTTGATTATTGTATTGTGTGTGTTTTGTTCGTAATAAATGTCATTTCTATTTCTATGTCTATGTCTATGTCTATACATACCCTCCTATATTTATCTGCGTTGTAAGGCAATCCAAACAGAATGTTCTCTCGTACAGAACTCGGGAACAGCCAGGCCTCCTGGCAGGCGTACGAAATGTTTCCATACACTGATACGCTCCCACTTGCGGCGGGCAACTCTTTCAATAATAACTGCAAGATGGATGACTGAAAACAAAAGAATCAAACTTAGCTACAAAGTACTTGGAACAAATTTTGGGCATTAAAAGTCAAAAATCATTTATTCATGTAGGTAACAATGTACACTGACCTTTTATGACCGTCAAAAAAAATGAAAAAAAAACGAAAAAAAAAAGAAATGAAAAAGAAGTTCAATACGACCTTAAGTTGGGTATAAAATAATAGTTTAAAAAAACTAAAAACACGCTGTTAAAGCACATCAAACTAAAAAGTGAAAAATAATTCCTAATTTAGGCTGAAAATGGTAATGAAGAAAAAATACTGGTTTTATTGTGAAAAAGCGTGGGTTGCTCGATAGACGAAAATATGGCACAGACTTTTTAGTTGGATTGCTTTAAAAGCGTGTTTTTCAGTTTTTTTTAACAATTTTTTATTTTTTAGTTAATTTTTTTTTCGGATTATTGCATTGTCATCGATCTTTGACAGGTGCGCAAAGTTTGAATTAAATCTGTCCGTTAAAAGTGGGTCAAAATCGACACCGAAGGAGTCGGTTACATACATACATACAGGTGAAGCTAATATAAAGCGTGTAAAAAGAACCGTCATGGGCACATGGAGACTTCTATATCATCAGAGGCGTTATTTATTTTGACATGACTCTAGTTCGGTGGCGATTGTTGTATATGTTCAAATATATGTTAAATGAAACACTTTGTTTGAAGCTGAGTAACAACTGACTTTAATGGTTTAAAATATGAGCTAGTTATCTTAATATGTATATATAAATTACGTGTCACGTTGTTTGTCCGCTATGAACTCCTAAACTACTGAACCGATTTCAATCAAATTTGCACACCGTGTGCGGATTGAGCTTACATCTCAATTTATATCCGCAGTATTATTTTATTGCTAAATATTTGTTTATTATTTGATAGTCACAATTCTAACAGATGGCGCTGTGTTAAAAGTACGTACCAACGTTTCGCATAAGCTACAATTTAATGGCATAACCACCAAAAAAACATCAGCATCATTTGTCTACATATTTTATAAAAATAAGCAATAATTTAAATAATTGTTTATCGAACTGTCGCGTTCATCATTGCACTCACCCATGCATGAAATAAGAAATATTGAGAGAATAATTTTTCATATATATACGATCAGTTTTCAACATTCAAATAACATTATTTGATATGGTTTGATAATAAACATAGCACGTGTTGCCCCAAGACTGCTACCTCCTTCTTCAATTATAATGGGTAAAATCCAGGGTAAACGGCGTGTAGGTAGAAGGAAAGAATCATGGCTTCGCAACGGCAAGTGGGATTTTTTCGAAATGAAACATCATTAGGCGCATGAGGGTAAAATTTTTACGGATATAACGCAATAATAACAATATTAGCGTCACGAAGTTGTGCAGCGTTTTTGTCAAAGGGAGAAAGAAAAATAATTTATTGAAATCTCAACGAATTGTAAATTAAAATGCCACGTGTTTTTATTATCGATGAAAGAAATTAAAAAAAATAATTTATAATTTGTATTAATTTTCGACACTTAAATATTTTAATGACAATTAAATTCATTATATTCCTAACATATCTTCCTTTTTCCTTCCCTTTAAGTCTCGGAAATGTAAAGTTTTTGATTTGTATAAATATGAACAAGACTTAAAATTTAGTTTGCCAAAGAAGTTTCACTTCTGACATGTGTACTTTGTACGCACGCACTTTTTTTTTACTTGGGGAAATGCATGAAGGGTTAGTGACTCGCGATTGTGCATATTATACTAAAACCCTAAGACGCCACCAACAATCACCTAAGGCGGGATGCGGTAACAGCAGAGCCATATCCACTTCCCGAAATGCGATGCAGCGGTTGCGTCGGCCTCTTCATGCCCATTAGTTTGTGAAGATACTTGACACAGCAAGTATCCGTCACAGACCGGGCTTTTAGTAATAGCTAGGGGAGATCGGGTCCAGTACTTGCAGTGATGGATCACCTTCCCCTTCCCCGCGTGGGCACTTTTTAGTTGGTGAGGATTTATTTAGACGAATCATTGGTCTAGTGGTTAGTACCCCTGACTGCGAATCCATGGGTCCCGGGTTCGATCCCCGGCTAAGACGAACATCGATGTGATGAGCATTTGGTGTTGTGCTTAGGTCTTGGGTGTTTAAATATGTATTTATATGTCTATCTATCTATAATATGTATGTATATCCGTTGCCTAGTACCCATAACACAAGCTTCACCAGCTTAGCATGGGACTCGGTCAATTGGTGTAAATTTTCTAAAAAAAAAAAAAAAATACATATATTGCTTTGTGATTTTATAAGAATGTTACACATGTTACACATTTATTGTTATTGAGCGGTTACTTTCATCCCGAATGGGCTTTGGGACAACGCTTTGATCCTTTCGGCCTCTTTGTTTTTCATGATAGATAGATGAAGAGTAGTTTTAGATCTCAAGAAAAATACTTTCTTATATTTAAATTGCTCTATACAAATAAATATATCTAAAACTAAAAATCGTTTTGCGTCAAGTTCAATCCCCTTTAAATGGAGCTTCTTTAGAATTTTTTCAAGTGATGTTATCTAGTGTCTAGACTCAATAGAATCTCAACCGTGGACTACTTAATTCATGTTAAGTGAATGGATTTTGTTATAGTGTCTATACAAGCCTATGCCGACTTCCAAACGTATTTAAACATTTATTTGTGGCTTTAATAATTTATTTGCAAGAATATGGTTCAAAAATGTTATGGTGGTACAATCTAAAGTTCGCATATTCTGCCACACATAATGGCGTGCAAATTTTACTTATAAGGAATTTTATAAATAATTTAGACATTACATTTTTAATCTACATATTATGGAAGTTTTTTTTTATGGCTCTGGCACGGTTTGTGCATTAGCCAGCGTCAAGTATAAGATTTTTATAATTCGTGCTTTTTGCCTTAGAAATTCGACCATGTCCTCCATGTACGGTTTAGGCACTCGCCCGGTACCGCACAACCTCCCAAAGGCCGAGAACAAATATTAAATGAAATTAAAACTTGCCCTCGAACCGGGAATCGAACCCGGTACCCCTCACCTAGCTGCCACTTAATAAGACCGCTAGGCTATGAGGCGCCTTTATGGAAGTTTGTGAGGTTGAAGGGGAATCTAAATACACCAATACAAAGAGACGTTTTTAAAATAATAGAGGAAAACAATACAATGTTTAGTGTGACTTATTTTTTAACGATTTAATATAGGAGACAAAGGCGTACTTTAGTGAAACATAACATTAAATACCGCCGTACAATTACATTAATAATTCAAATTGAGAGAGTAATCTCTGAATCTACTGAAACGTGTGTCTTTAAATTTATTGAAAAAGCTGCTTTTTGATCATTTTCTTTCTGCCTCGTAATTAGCTCTGCTTATATCATTATATTATATACTAGCTGATCCGGCAAACGTCGTTTTGCCATGTTTATCATTTGTGGTTATTGTGCCTCACTCGACATAGATAGGTATAGTGTGTCGCGGACTTTTTTGTAGATATTCATAAGATCTACAATTACTCAGAACATTTTATGGTTCTATCTTTAATACGGGTACGCAAAATAAGTAACTTTTTTGGTTGATTTTTTACACCTTGTGTCCGAAAAACCCTAATATCTTACGGAACCCTATTTTTGTTAATATAGCCTATATTACTCGTGGATAATGTAGCTTTCGAATGGTGAAAGAATTTTTAAAATCGGTCCAGTAGTTTATGAGCCTATTCATTACAATCAAACAAACAAACAAAGTTTTCCTCTTTATAATATTAGTGTAGATATATTAATTATTGTGACTCAGTTAACCTTTTGATTGTCTTTTAAATTTTTGTTTATACATATTTTTATTTGTTATTATTGTTATTTTTTCTTATGAAAGAAAAACAAATACTGCATAAATAATTATAACTGCATAAGTTGATAAAAAATGCTATGCAATAGCTTTACCGCGGCAGTCCCCAAGTGTCACACTTTTTTTATTAATTATTTTTGCATTTCTTGTAGGTGTTTCTTTTTCATTGTTCCACATTAGGGTTGCCTGGAAGAAATCGCTTGTTAGCGATAAGGCCGCCCGTTGCCTTATAACTTTTGTAACCTGCTTTTTTATTTTTGTTATGTGTATGTTTTTGAATAAAGTAATAAAGTATAAAAAAATAAATAAAACGAGTTGAAAATTACCAATACAAAGCCACATTTGTGATTATCATATGCTATATATTTACCTCACATACACACTCTCACGTACATACCCTCACTTTCACACCACACAGCACAGCCTAAGTAGGTATGTTATCATTTTTATGATTTTTTCTTTGTTAATATTTCAACGTTTTTTATATATATACTAGCTGATCCAGCAAACGTCCTTTTGCCATGTATATCATTTATAATAAAAAATAGGGGTTGATCGTAGAGGGGTGAAAATTAGGAGTTATATGTACTTTTCTAATGCTGTATCATAAAAAATTATCTAAAAATTAAAAAAATATTTAGGGGTGGACTACCCTTAACATTTAGGGGGATGAAAAATAGATGTTGTCTGATTCTCAGACATACCCAATATGCACACAAAATTTCATGAAAATCGGTCAAGCCGTTTCGGAGGAGTTTAACTACAAACACCGCGACACGAGAATTTTATAAATTAGATATTCTTTGGAAATATGTTTAGTATAATTGTTGTAGGTATATCATTTATGTTAGCTGGTAGATTACAAAATAATTAAATTTAATTAACCCGAAAGAAAATATATTTTGCAATAGCCGGATCTGCAAAGTCGAAGGAAAACTTTGCGGCAGTTGATAAGATAGGAATTCTAGAAAAAAGTTATAGAGATTGATAATGCCTACAAAGTCACATCTTGTCTCTTGTAATATTTTAATGACAAACCTTGCCAGATCCCACAGCTCCAATAATAGCGCAGAGTTTTCCTTTTCTTATACGTAGCGAGATGTTTTTGAGAGCCAAGAAGTTGGGGTCACCAGTCCAACTGGCTGAGACGTCATGAACCTCCACAATCATGTCTCCCGGGTGGGAGAGGCTTCTTCGGTTCTTCATACTGGCTCGAATACCTATTTAAATGTACATTAATACTTGATAAGACACATTAAAAGGCGGTACATTATATTATCACATAGAACTCCCCATTGGGAAACCTTCCCTTAGGGGAAAGGGCTATTCGTTTATGATACGGAACAACAATAAAAGGCAGCTGCTGCAGTCCATGGACACCCATGATAGTGCATTACCGGCCATTAAGAGAGTAATATGCACTTTTAAAAGTTTGGAAGGACCTCCACTGAAAACCGATTCCTTTCAAAGGGAAATGCCTAGAGAAGGGACTAAGCGTTCCAGCCAACGTTGTGGTTGTGTCCTTTCTGCCAGTGTCTACTTCTTTTTTCTAAGACAAACCAAGAAATAAAACCCTCTGTGCAAACCTTTGACGAACTAACTTTATATTTTTTAATTTTTGGACTGTTTTTAGTAGTACAGTGTACAGTATTATTATTATACTTAATATATTAACACTTATTGAAGTTACATAATAAAACTTGATTCTAAGACATCTTATGACCCGTTTTATGTAATCAGCGTGTCCTGTGACACATAGACCTCTTTCAGCTGCTTCCATTATTTTCTGATGTTAGCTCTTCTTGTCCAAGTTGTGCCTCATATTCTCTTTATCATTATTCAGTGTATATAAACAAATGTTATACTAGAGTACGTCAAAGACGGTTCGACAACCTGATCCCTTTGTCTTTGGTCTTCCAGTCTTCCTGTGGTTGACAAGCTGGTACCACAAGTACCATTAAAACGGCTTCAGTCTTACATACTTACTCCCTTTTCTAAACGGCATGTAGTTAATTAGTTAATATTTCTAAAGACCAGCAACTCACTCGAGACTTCTAGCATGACCATTGTCAATGTTTTAAGGCAATTGTGATGGTACTAGAATATATTTTTATATAGAACAGGGGGAAAATGGACAGGAGACTCACCTAATGCTTAGTATACCCATAGACACTCTCAATGCTCGCCGGCCTTCTAAGAATTGGTACGATTCTGTACCAGGAATTCTGGACTCAAAAGACGACTTATATATGTCACCGTAAAATTGTAAACACCGTTAGATTGTAATCTATCTCGCGAGATTGTAAACTGTCGAAATATTGTCAACTCAACGTACTGCTTACAATTTAACGTATTATTATTCGGTAGATTGTAATCTATCGAAGTGAAACCGTCAAATTGTGAAACGGATCGCACCTCGCGCGCTGATTGGTTTAACGGCATATGCCCGCGCCACCATATTTCTTTGATAATTGTTGTCGAATGTAAATTGATTGTTTTGATGAATGTACATTGATGTTGTGTCGAAAGTAACTCACGGCTTTAGTTATATGAAATTGTTGGGAAGTAAAATTTTACGTTTAAACTTTTAAACTGAAGTAAAACGAATTTGACGGTTTCACTTCGATAGATTACAATCTACCGAATAATAATACGTTAAGTTGTAAGCAGTGCGTTGAGGTTCACAATCTTTCGACAGTTTACAATCTCGCGAGATAGATTACAATCTAACGGTGTTTACAATTTTACGGTGACATATATATACTGTTATAACTTGCCACTCACCATTGCTTACTCCATTCAGGGCATCTGACTTCGGCGCGTAGGATAGTGGCCGAATATCCCTGCTCCTAGATTTTCGTATGCTGTTAGTTTTATTAAATAGGTTGGGAGATGGCGCCACAAAGCTCCTACTCAAGTCTGGCCGATCCTCTGCAAATAAACAAAAAAACTTGGCAAGCAATTCATAGCGTGAAAATCGGAGGAAATATTTAACCGACTTTCACAAGTGTAGCGCTAGTGATAATGTCTTAAACTCGAACAGTCTTTGACCTGTGTAAGGAATAGAATTCACCAAAAATAAATGATCACGAAATAGATACACAAAAGAAGAGAAGATTAAATCTCCTAACATCGTAAAAATGTTCTGCGTAAAGAACGAAGAATGTATGTGTTGTATAACACATAAATTGTCGATTTCCACGGTTTTAATTGAAATTAATTTATTCGTATCAAATATATAAATTAGTTCCAGCTGTTTATGTAAGGCCATTGTGAAAACAATTACGTATTGTATACAATAGATACTTTTTATTTTATTTAAATTGTATAATATATTGTATTAAGCCCGGAAAAAGTGAGGACCAATGGAGAGGTGATCTGATGCAATTTTGGCAAAGTTGGCAAAGTTCAAAGTTACCACTCTCTATTTTAATAATAAATCGTTTATTTGCCAATTAGATCGATTAAATGTAAAAATCCGCACAATCAGCCATAAATAAAAAATGCAAATGACATATTAATTTTTATAATGTCACTAGCTGACCTGAAAAACGTCGTTTTGCCATGTATATCATTTATAATAAAAAATAGGGGTTGATCGTAGAGGGGTGAAAATTAGGGGTTGTATGTATTGTTTAATGGTGTATCTTAAAAAAATAAATAAAAAATGTATCTAAAAATTTAAAAAAAAATTAGGGGTGGACTTATTCCTTAACATTCAGGGGGATGAAAAATAGATGTTGTTCGATTCTCAGTTATACCTACTGAATATGCACTCAAAATTTCATGAGAATCGGTCAAGCCGTTTCGGAGGAGTTTAACTACAAACACCGCGACACGAGAATTTTATATATTAGACATAATAAGAACATTAACATAATGACATAATAATAAGTTCAGTTATTTACAATTGGTGTCAAACTTATGGTCTAACTACTCGTACTCACCCACGATTTTAGGCAAAATGTTTTAAAGATATATTTTACTTGACATTAAACATTTATTAAACGGAGTCCCTTTGGGCAAGGTTCCGAAGATACTGGCAGCGTTCCCCCTTTGAATCGCTAGACTAATTCTTTGTCCGAGGTAGCTGCCAGCTCTTCGGTCTCCTGTGATGTCGACTAATCTTTTTGCTATTTCCTTAAAAAGCCTAATAGCGCTAGGACCCCACGGACCAAGGGTCTCGACACCGAATGGGACAAAATCATATTGGACTCCTATTAATATACATATTTTAGTTATTATATTCTAAGGTTAGTTAATATTTTTTATTCTTGTTTTATTAAAAACTGTTTTATTTGAACATTTTGTCACTATCACTTCCTAAAAGACATGTTTATTTATCCAACATCCTTAAAAGAACTATTAATTCTAAAACCATGGACATTTCGCACCGATGGACTAGCCTAGCCTAGATCCGCTTAACACTCGCTGGTACGTTGAAGAAAAAAATCTTGAGGAAACTGTCTTAGACCCAAGAAGTCGACTGTGTGTGTGGGCAGAAGGCTGGCCTATTAAAAATGATCTCGATACAGAGGCCCAGACTTAGATATGTTGGCGTCTCATTATTTATTGCAATCAAGAACATATAACAAATGATTGTTATATAAATGTATAATGTTAGATTTTAAATGTGTTTGTTTTATTGCGTATATAGCGATACATTTTTGCAAGCAATATATCAATCATAATGAATAATACATTCAGAGTGCGTTTCAGACATAGACAACTTGGCGCCAATACAACAGACTATGTAGTTTATCTATGAATTTTAATATGTTGTAATTAGGTTAATATATCATAAAATAAATCAATCTACGTTATTTTCTAATAATAAAAAAAACACAGGATTTTTTTAAAAGATAATATTTACATTTTTAAATTAAAAATATACCAAAATTGATAACATGTATTCGAAGAACTTTATGTATTAAGAAAATTTACTAATCATTTATTGTGTGTGTGAGTTGTTAAATTATGTTTCAGTACATTATATTTAAATAATATATTCCTTTAAAACCGACTCTAAATTGCACAAATATTAATTGGTCTTAGATAATTAAAATATCCTCACCATATATATATAATTAAAACCTGCCAAATAATTTATTTCCAACACACAAATATACAGTATTTATAATATTCATAATATAGTAATAATTAACAATAATTGCTAATTAACACAAATTTATTATGTTTCTGTTTAGGAAAGCGTAGTTATTTTAGAAAAAACTGAACCAATATTGACTATACGTGGGCCTTTCCCTTGAAGAAAATACGAGATTTATTCGTATTATTAAGGGTAGTATGTATTTTTTTTATTTTTTTTTATCTGCTGACTTGTAGTGCCAAATACGACGAACACAACATTTCACGAAAATCGGTCGAGTCACTTTGGGGGAGTTTAATTACAAAACACCGTGACACGAGAATTTTATACATTAGATTGTGTTTTAATAAGAGTCCACAAATATCATGGGTGATTTTGATTAGTGCCTGCTCTTAAATACTTTTATCTTTTAATAAATTTAAGAAATGTATTAAATAAAAGCTGTGTAAAAAGGCTTACTATAAAGTTAACGATTATCTAGTTGATAAAAGGGCCTGGGACTAGTGCTAGACAGGCTACTTCTAATTAATTTGCGATATTTGTTTTAAAATAAGTGTTGTTTGATGATTTGCCATTTTAAAAGAGTACCGAGAGTTTGTTACGCTGGCTTTTTCTCTCGGCCTACACCAGTCTTCTTTGCCGATGAGTAGGGATGTCTACCGATACAAATTTAATGACGTGGAATAAGTGATAAAAGTTTAGTAATTTAGTAGTTAAACTTACCCAATATCATGAAGTCTTGAACTCTTCTGAACGAGACAAGGAGTTCAGCGATGAACGTTATCACCAACGGTAACACCAGTGTGATATTTATTTGAGCTGCTGCTATGAACTGCTGAAGAGGGTAGATCTGAAAGATGATGATATGAGAACAAAACTGTCAGGCGAACAGCGTGTTATAGGACAGAGGTAACAAATTAGCACCGTTAGTTTTCTTTTTGAAGTGAAACTTCTTTATCGGGGTTGGAAAAAAATTTAGTGTAACATTTTTTCGTTACGCGTCACATTTTTCCGTTACGCGCCATCTTTTGAAGTGAAACTTCTGTATCGACGTATGGGAGAAATTTTGTAGCAGGTTACGCGCCATGTTGCTTTTTGAAGTCAAACTTCTTTATCGGCGTTGGAAAAAAATTTACACACATTTGTCACATTTTTCGGTTACGCGCCATCTTTTTCTTGTCCCTCCCTTGGTTGATCCGAAGAGATTCGAAGCCATTAGTAACAAAAATATATAATAACGATAACAATGATATTAATACTAATAATTCTATTACAATTAATGAAATTCTGTAATAATCTTAGTACTACATAGTAGTAAAGTAATAAGTTAAAATGAAATAATTGTATTTGTATTCATGTCTATGATAATAAAAGCCTTTTGTTAAACTTTATCTAATTTAACTTTATTTAACCAATTTCTGTAAAGTTGCATACAGTAGATCATTTTTCGAAAAATAAGGTCATAAAGAAGTTTCACTTCTTACGTGTGTACACCTAGTACACGCACACATTTTTTTTATATATGGCTCTGGCACGATTTGTGCATTAGCCAGCGTCACGTATAGGATTTTTTATAATTCGTGCTTGTCTTATAGAAATTCGACCGTGCCCTCCATGTACGGTTTTAAGCACTCGCCCGGTACCGCACAACCCTCCCAAAGGCCGAATTAAATTAAATTAAAACTTGCCCTCGAACCGGGAATCGAACCCGGTACCCCTCACTTAGCTGCCACTTAATAAGACCGCTAGGCTATGAGGCCCTGCACCGTTAGTTAGAAGAAGAGCAGTGATGGCCTAGTGGCTTCAGCATGCGACTCTCATACCTGAGATCGTAGGTTCGATCCCCGACTGGCACACTGACGATTTTAGTCTAAGACAAGCCGGTTTCCTCGCGATGTTTTCCTTCACCGATCGAGCGAATGTTAAATACATAAAGAAAGTCTATTGGTGCATAGTCGGGGATCGAATGACCTCAGGGATGAGAGTCGCATACTGATGCCACTAGGCCAACACTGCTTCACAAGAAATAAGATATACATATGGGAACATCACATGAAGTCAGTGTGAGCAGTCATCGCAGTCTATGCCACGCATAGTAGGAGCTTCACCTGCCTTCGAGAGAAGAGTACTCATACTCCTTTTCTTTTTTTCGATCCAGTTTAAGTGTTTAGGAGAGTGCTTTAGGATAGTACTTTAGTTGAAACATGTAAACGCTACTTGCTTTAGTAAACGCTACGCTAAAGAACTTGCCTTTCAAGTTGTACTAAAGCACTCTCCTAAACACTAAGATAATGTAAATCGGACCTTAGGTACTGAGAAAATATAACCGTTTAGAGCGACTCCGGTTTAAGCGGCCAACTGCTTATAGCGAACATTTTTGACGGCTCATTGGTCTAGTGGTTAGTACCCCTGACTGCGCATCCATGGGTCCCGGGTTCGATCCCCGGCTGAGACAAACATAATAATCCTGCCGTTTTTTACGTCATACGGATACTACGACATAGTATCATCGGTCGCTTAAATGTCATTATATCCGTTCTACTGTATATATAAAATTGATAGCGCGGAGACATAATTTCGAAAATTTCTAGAAGTTGATAAGATAAAATATTCTCGATTTTATAATTACAATCATAATCGAAGTATTATCGTGCTATTGTGCCAATGTACTTGATAATCAGATAATGTGAACAAACATTTATGTTTAGAGAGCAAATGTATTCAAGTACTTGCAACTAATGTCGTAAAGTGGTTGACGGGATGAGAATTAGATATTACGGAGTGATTTGAGTAAATTTGACAGGCATTTGGGGAAATATTTTTACACGCTTTATATTAGCTTCACCTGTATGTATGTAACCGACTCCTTCGGACTCGATTTTGACCCACTTTTAAAGGACAGATTTAATTCAAACTTTGCGCACCTGTCAAAGATCGATGACAATGCAATAATCCGAAAAAAAAAATAAAAAAAAATTAACCGTAAAATAAAATAAATATACCTAGTTTAAAAAAACTAAAAAACACGCTTTTAAAGCACATCAAACTAAAAAGTGAAAAATAATTCCTAATTTAGGCTGAAAATGGTAATGAACAAAAATACTGGTATTATTGTGAAAAAACGTGGGTTGCTCGATAGACGAAAAATATGGCACAAAGCAAATATAGCAAAAGATGTGCTTTAAAAGCGTGTTTTTTAGTTTTTTTTAACTATATTTATTTTATTTTTATATAACGGGGGCAAACAGGCTTTAGGCAACTGATAAGCGATACTGGTTTAAGAATTGGTATTGGCTTCCACATATCTATTTATTTATTTATGCTTTATTACCTTATTCACAAAGATACAAACAAAAATACAAAAAAAACATGTTACAAAAGTTATAAGGCAACGGGCGGCCTTATCGCTAACAAGCGATTTCTTCCAGGCAACCCTAATTTGGAACAATGACAGAGAAACACCTACAGAGAGTACATGAATTGCAAAAATAATTAACAAAAAAAACTCAAAATAAAAACTCAAAATAACCCGTTACTATAACTAAAATAAAGTAAAGTCTAAAGGAAAAATAACAATAATAATAAATAGAACTATGTATAGACAAACATTTAAAATACAATCAAAAGGTTAACAGAGTCACAATAATAAATATATATAAGCAGAGGCAGCTAATTACGAGGCAGAAAGAAAATGATCAAAAAGAAGCTTCTTGAATAAATTTAAGGACAATAATACATAGTGGTGGTGCGCGGCAAAAACCGCCTTAAGAAACGCTCAGCCCTGCGATTCTGTAACTCACTTTTCGAACTCACACAGTGGTTTTCGCTCACACAAACTACAAGCTCCCACCTTTTCAGAATAGCAAATTATAAAATGACTGCTTCACGACTGATTTGAGAGCGACCGCCGAGGCGAAATCCGCTGTGTGAGTTCGAAAAGTGAGTTACAGAATCGCAGGGCTGTTGTGGAACGACGAGGTTATACGGATAGTAATTTATTTATTTATTTCCTTAATACTAATACAATAGAAAACAAAAAACATACACCTTTTTATAACTAATTATAAATAATGCAATTCTTGTGAATTCAGCCTGTGTACAACTAAATATATCCATGTCACATGTAATATTCAGGGTAATCATTTATTCCATTTAGATACACAGTATGTACCAAAGATTTCCTTATCTTTACATTAATATAATTAATATTTTCAGCGTTTGAACGTTTCAATATTAGCTAACCTAACCTAACATTGTATACCTACTGAGCATATAAATATTACAATTTTTTATAGGGCAAACGGACAGGAGGCTCACGTGCTAAGTGGACACTCGCAATGTTAGAAGGCTCGCAAGTGCGTTGCCGGCCTTTTAAGAATTGTTCCGCTCTTTTGTTGAAGGACCTGTTAAATTGGTTCGAAAAAGCGCCTGAATTGCTTCGAGAAAAGAATTTAGGAAAGAAAGTTAGAAATTTAATGAATTTAGTTGTCATTGAAATATTAAAAGTGTCGAAAATTAAAACAAATTATAAATTTAATCTTTTAAATTTATTTCTTCGATAATAAAAACACGTGGCATTTTAATTTATCATTCGTCATTTGAGATTTCAATAAATTATTTTGCATAAAATATAAAATACTAATATTTCATAAACAAATTTTAAAAATAGAATATCTATAAGGGAATTCGCCCTTCTCACTCTCTCTCTTAATCGGTCTCAATCGCTTTCTCCCTATTTATCGACGAAAACGCTGCACATCTTCGTGACGTTTTGTAAAAATTTTACCCTCATGCGCCTAAAGAATTTTCACTTATCATCACGAATTTCGCTATGTTTGTCATCACGAAACATAGCGAAATCTTGGACCCTTCTAAAGATTATAGCGCCATAGTTTGTCTATACAAAAATTCTTTAATACTTACAACATTTGCGGTGAGGACGTTTCCAAAAACCAATGTATACATTAGTATAGCGATGAATAGCGCAGACCTCTCAGTGAAGGTCATGAATCCGAGGAAAATTGTTCGCAAAATTGTCGCAGTTTTCACTTCGACCATTTCTTCAGCGCGTTTTTCACCAACCACCTTTTGGAATGGCACCTCCCAGGCATACATTTTGATAACCTGTAATTAAACATTGTAATTAAAACATTGACAAACAGCAGCCCTGCGATTCTGTAACTCACTTTTCGAACTCACACAGCGGTTTTCGCATCGGCGGTCGCTCTCAAATCAGTCGTGAAGCAGTCATTTTATGATTTGGCATGCTGAAAAGGTGGGAGCTTGTATTTTATTGTTTATCAGAATGCCAAATCATAAAATGACTGCTTCACGACTGATTTGAGAGAGACCCCCGATGCGAAAACCGCTGTGTGAGTTCCAAAAGTGAGTTACAGAATCGCAGGGCAGCTGCAAACGTGGTTCTAAATTTTAACAGCTATATACCAACAGCTTACAAGAATAATATTATGTATGTGTGACTAGGTGTTAGTAGTATTTAAGATATTGTTTTATAATTAATCAGATTTGAGTATTGCTCTGTCTTATTCATTTCTCGCTTCCTCTCAAACTCCTTCAAGTCCTCAATTATCGTGTCGATGCCCTTGAAACCTTGAAACTTTCATGCTACCCGAAGGGCTCCGTCCGATCAAATTGCACGATGTGCAAATTCGTTGAAATCGGTTAAGTAGTTTAGGTGTCCATAGCGGACAAACAACGTGACGCGTAATTTATATATATTCACTATATGTCAGGCTACATCTATATATAAAAATGTTATGTTGGTTTGTGTACGCCTCAAAAACTCAAAAAGTTCTGCACCGATCGAGCTGAAATTTTAGCATCTGCATCAAGGATTGTTTTTATCTATTTTTTTTTTTTTTCCAAAAGTATTGTAAAATTAAACTTATATGAAATATATTCTTTGTTTTGTTTCTCATTTCTGAACCATTCAATCACAATGGGCCACAGCGAAGGTTACAGTTTGTTATATAAAAACGATTATGATATATGTATTTATCGTAAATTTTCATCACCTGTATCCCGTTGATAACTTCACTCATCACCTTGATTCGTTCATCAGTCTTTTCAGCCGTGCGGAATCTCACTTTACCCATCAAGCTACCAAGACCACCTGTAATCAATAGCTTTGTTAAGAAAGTACAGAATTTTCGTGGTTTTTCAAAGACGAAAATGTTTAGATCATTTAAAAACTTATCATGAATATCTGAAAGCAATGGATCTTACTGGAAATAGGCGATTAAGGGGAATCTATATACCTTTATGGTCACTATATGTTTCAGGAATTCAGAAGCTTCTTAATGTAATAATAATAATTTATTTATTGCAAGAATATGGTACAAAAATATGTAAGGTGGTACAATCGTAAGTTCGCATATTCTGCCACACACAATGGCGAGCAAATTTGTCTTAGGAATTTTACATTTTACATTATTAGTACAAGTCAATTCTTATATTATTTGTATCGTATATTTATACGTTATTAAATTTATATCAACTACAGTCTCACGCAAATAATCATTTATTGAATAGTAGAATTTTCTAAAAGTAATACACCAAGTCGCGTTTTAAAGACTAGTCGGAAGATCTTTTAATTATTTTGTAATTTATTGTATACATTTGAGCTGTAGATTTTTAAAACTGCAGACTACTCGGTCATGATACAAATACCCTAAAGAGCTTTGGAAAGAAAATTCAATACCTGCCTTGCGATTCTGTAACTCACAAACAATAAACTACAAGCTCCCACCTTATCAGAATGCCAAATCGTAAAATGACTGCTTCACGACTGATTTGAGCGCGACCGCCGCTGTGAAAACCGCTGTGTGAGTTCGAAAAGTGAGTTACAGAATCCCAAGGCAGTAGAGTATTTTAACATTTACTAATATCGGACATTCTACGTAAATGACGTTACGAATTTAAAACGTTTTAGATATACATTCGTCGTAAAGTAAAATATGTATATTGATTAGATTATGAATCTAAAAGGAAGTAATTAAAAATTAAGGAAAATAAAACTTTTATGATAAACAATATACCTATAGTCCGACTTAGTAGACTTTCCACTATCACGAGATTGGTATCTAAGCCGCGAAACCATCGCTAGTATATACATAAACGTTCGCAAGAACCGCCATTTTGGATTTGTCCTTTTTTGATTTTGTTTCACACACACACTCACACACTGGCATACACACACCCTCACATACGCCCATACAACTTTATTTGTACTAACTTCTAATTAGTTGACTGTTTTGTTTTTCTTTCTTTAATTAAAACGTTAAATTTGTTTGCCTACCCATATATGTACTTTTTGTAACCACTCAATATGACTTTGCTGTGGAATGAAAGCCTGGTTATCCATATCACAGGTTCTTGCCTAGTTTGGAAACCAGTCTCCCAATGCCTTCTCAACTGTAATCTTATTGTTTGTTGTAAATGTTATATGGGAGAAAATAAAAATTATTCTTTTTCTTATTTGTAGTAACAATAATTAACATCTTAAGGCCCTATCCCAGCACGAATTTCTGTGTCAGTGTCTCGGGGTGGGCTGCGGGGCGCAGTGGAGAGCTGGAGCACTGAGGCGCGCCGGCCCGTAATAACAATTAGTTATGTAAATCATTAAATTAATGTAATTTAATCATTTTTTTTCTGAATTGGATTACTTGGCTTGCGATAAAATATATTGTGTAAATTTCAAAATCATGCTCTATATACATTTTCGTCATAAAATGTTAAAAATTGGCTATGTTTGGATTTTTTTTCTATCGAGCGAAGTTAAGTTATGGATACAACTACTCAACTCCACCATATATTTTTCCATTCATTCATTTTCCATTCTACTTCAAGAAACGGTGACGAAAAATGAAAAGAAACAATGTACTTTTTATAAGTCCTTAAGAACTCAACTACTTATTAATTAGCGCAAAACAACGTTGCGTCGCTAATGACAAAGAGGATTAACGATTTTATATCTACTTAGCAGTTTATAAAGAGTTTAAAATATTATCTTTATAGGAAACAGAAGCAAGCACCTACATTTAAATTTATAAAGGATATATCTTGAAAATTAACTTTATATCAACTCCAAGTTGAGGTCCTACCTCAAACCAATCTCTTTGTATTGTTCCAATTGAATCAAATCAAATCAAATCAAAATCAAAAACGTTTATTCAATTTAGATGCTTCTTAGAGCATGCTTATGAATGTCAACAAAGCTTACAAAATTCACGAAAGAGCAGGACTACGCCATCCGTTCGCAAAACTACCAGGAGGCCTTGTTCTGAGAAGAACGGGCAAGAAACTCAGCAAGTTTTGCCTTCCCTTTACATTACAATCATTCAAAGGAAAATGTCATAAACCACAACGTCATTAAAGTTACATAAGTAAAAAAAATTAAAATCTGTTCTGTGATTTACCACATTCACCATTACACACATATTCATAATACTTCAAAGATAACAAATCAAATTATAAGAATATAATTAGAACTATTGCCAAGCGTTTTTATCTTCCAGGTAGTCATTGACTGTGTAGTAACCTTTACATATTAAGGTTTTTTTGATATGTGTTTTGAATCTGTTTAAAGGCAGTTCCAATATTTCACTAGGAATCATGTTATAGCAGCGTATACTTAGGCCCATAAATGAAGTATTTATTTTCTGCAACCTGTAAGACGGCTGGAAAAGTTTCCCCTTTTATTGTATTCCTATTGTGAATGTCGCTGTTCTTTAAAAGAGAACTAATATTACTATGAATGAATAAGTATGTTTTAGTGTAGCTTCATGTGTATGTAGTATAAAAAATAAATATAATACCTTGTATTGGTAGTGCGATGACAATCAATGCTGCTAAACCCAGCAGAGCAGCATAACCAGCTTGCAAATATCCCAAATAGCAGACAGCTGCCAGCTGTATTGGTATTATCCACACATAATGAAGGAAGAGGAAGGCCAGGTCAAACCTCTGGAGATCATTCGACAGTATATTTACGACCTTCCCAGCTGTCGTCTCCCCGAGAGACCCATTGTTCATCCGCATTATCTAGAGAATAAATTATTTAGTTATTACCTTATTCAAAAACATACACATAACAAAAATAAAAAAGCAGGTTACAAAAGTTGTAAGGCAAGGCGGCCTTATCGCTAACAAGCGATATTCTTCCAGGCAACCCTAATGTGGAACAATGTAAAAGAAACACCTACAGAGGATAGAGTACCGGAAATGCAATAATAATAAACAAAAAAAACTCAAAATAACACGTTACAATAACTTAAATAAAATAAAGTAAAATCTAAAGAAAAAATAACAATAATCTATATATATAAAATGAAAATGGTGTTCGTTTGAGGCTCTTTCACGCTTAAACCACTGATTGTATCGATGAAACTACCACTATTCGATGCGAAATTTTTCCTAGATGGTTTATGGCTATTTATTTATTAAATTCCAACGTTCCTTCATTTTTTTATTGCTGTTTTACTTTTATGAAAATTTATCCATACGGACTTCACCGCGGAAACATTCGGGGAGGCTTCCTAGAACCTCTAAACGTCAACATCTGTTAAAAACTCAATTTTCGAAATATTTCAATTTTCTTAGCGGGAAGTTAAAAAGAAGAATAATAAAAATATGAAAAAAAATAAAATAATGAAACATAAAATTTATTTTAATTCGTCCAGCAAAGCGGGCGCGAAACGGCTAGTAATAAATAAAAATATGTATAAACAAAAATTTTAAAGCCAAGTCTGTAAGCCTGTCTTAGACCCAAAAAGTCGACGGCGTGTGTCAGGCACTGGAGGCTGATCACCTACTTGCCTATTTGATTTAAAAATGAACATGAAACAAATTCAGAAATCTGAGGCCAAAACCTAAAGAGATTGAAGCGCCGCTGATTTATTTATTTTAATAAAGATTTGTTTGATTGAAAAATTTAGTACGTAATTTAGTTATAAGCTGTTCGTTTAATAAATAATAATAATATAGCAAATTTTAGTTTGAACTTTAAATAGCGATATATTAATTAATAAATCAGCTACAACCTTTTTAGGTCTGGGCCTCAGATTTCTATAACTGTTTCATGATCATTTTTTAATCTAATAAATAAATAGTTTGGAAAATCCAAAAGTGCACGCCCCATAGCGGTCATTTACATTTAAAATTCTCATTCAAGTTTTTTTTTTTTTAAATAACAAAAAAAAAAATGAAAATGAATGATTGAAAAAAAAACAATTATATTATTTAATTTATATGGCGCCACTATATATCTTTATATATACAATTCTTCTGTGAGTGTGTATATCACTGAACTTCTCTCAAACGACTGGACCGATTTTGATGAATTTTTTTGTATGTGTTCAAGGGGATCTGGGAATGGTTTCGATTCACAAATCAGCCCACCAGATGGCGCTGCAGTCGGTACTTTCATACTTTGCTTTACTAATCGCTTGAAATATCATGCAGGACAACGTCTGTCGGGTCCACTAGTTTTTATTATAAAAAAATATATAGTATATATATATACGTCCAAGAATGATTGATTTTAATGTTATTATTTACTATGTTAAACAAAATAATTGTTCATAAAAAATACCATATATGCTTGATAGATTATTTAACTCGATTTTAGTGCACTCATATTATCCTGTAAGTGTTATATTAGTGAGAAAAAAGTCATTCAAGTTTCGAAAGACTGGGTTTTTTGACATGTCGAGAGTAGAGCACTGCCAGAGGCGTGCAATACCCACGGGTATTATAGATAGTAAAGTAAAACTTATAAAACAAAAATCTAAACATAATCAAATATACAGTACTAGCGGACCCGACATACGTTGTCCTGTCTTAACTATGAATATTGATTTCAAATTGGTATAATGAATTAAAAAATATTTCAGAAACAAAGTGTTTATTATTCTAATGCTTATATTATACAACATTCTTTGTTTGTTTCTCTGGCTCGCATATTACTATATTATCAATATAATAACTCCGATCGAAGCATTTATTTTGAACGATATTCATTTTTCTTACATCCTCTGACGATATTTGAAGCACGCATTCTGTCAATGTTGTGTTATGTCAAACGCCATAAGGTTACACCAAAAAGTTCGAATTGTATGGTGGTTAAGTATTCTTGAATTTTCTAATTTTCCGCGTAATTTTTTTCTTTTATAAGAACCTTCTCCTGACAATTACAAACACAACAAAAAAAAATCAGACAAATCGGTCGAGCCGTTTTCATGTGATGTCGTGACAACGGAAAACGGGTTTCATTTTTATATATATATAGATTAGGAAGATACATACTGATAACTAAAAGAAGATTGAAAAAGAAACGGGTTTAAATATGTAAGTATCTATGAAAAATGAAAATGTTTATATGTATCTCAAATTTTACATTAAATACATGAGTTGAGACAGCCCCCGTAAGTAGTCAGATACACTTGTGTTGGGGTTGGTTTTCTACTTCCCTTATTTATACAATATTGAGACAGTTGTTAGAAAAGAATACAAAACAAAACAATAACCCAGCTAAGAAGCAAAGCCGGTAAAAAAATTAAATAAAATGAAATGTAATTCTCATACTTTCTCTGACGATTCTATGAACTTATTTTATGCATGCGCGGTTGAGTGTGTATGTGCGCATGTGTGTGTGTGTGTGAGTGAGTGTATACTTGTTGTTAAGTATTTATATATTTACTAGTGGACCCGACAGACGTTGTCCTGCATGATATTTCAATCAATTAGTAAAGCAAAGTATGAAAGTACCGACTGCAGCGCCATCTGGCGGGCTGATTTGTGAATCTAAACCATTCCCAGATCCCCTTGAACACACACAAAAAATTTCATCAAAATCGGTCCAGTCGTTTGAGAGAAGTTCAGTGACATACACACTCACAGAAGAATTATATATATAAAGATTTAGTTATCAAGCTTACGACATCACACACAGTCCTAAATTTACTAATTATTTTACAAAATCTTACATCTAAAATGTGTGACAATTAATGCAAGCATAAGTTTCTCAAAAAAAAATACAACCAAATCACACACGACAATACAAACACACATTAAAATAAAATAATTTTTTTAACATAAACATAAAATAAAATTTTCAACAAATTTCATTACAATGAAATTTAAGTATATAATTATGTATGAATTATTATTGTATTATAGTTGATAAACAATGTTCATCACAAATATAGGAGAAATCCAATTGATTCTAAAAGTTTGTTGACTCAGTTCATCTGATTTCTAAAAGTAAGAATTTTAAAGCAGGATTTTGCTTAATGGATAGAATTTCTACTTATTGAAAACTAAAACTCACAAAGACGGTAAATGTTAAATTAAGTTTCAATTAATAGTATAAGATCCCGATATACAACGACCTTCACCGAGATGCTTATTTAATGAAACGTATTTTATATTTAATTTAATATGTCAATAAATATAATCCATATGGGTTGCCTAGCAAATTTCAGTCCAGAGTATGTTTAATTAATATTTAAAAAAAAATATTTTTTTATAATTTGCATGTAGTAATTTTTTTTAATTTTTTTCAATCAATATTTTTTATCAGGGTAGTATTATATATGTTTCACTATAACTTTCTTTTTTACTAAAGATGTATATATACTTTAGTGTCACATAAAAAATATACACATAAATAATTAATTGATTAAAAACAACCTAACGTTTGCATATTCTATGGGCTTCATACTTTCGATTGGTATAGAATTTATCTAATAATCATACCGGTGAAATGTTTAAAAGAATATATTTTTTTTTAATATTAATTAAAATACTCTGGACTGAAATTTGCTAGACAACCCATATGGATTATATTTATTGACATATTAAATTAAATATAAAATATGTTTCATTAAATAAGCATCTCGGTGAAGGTAGTTGTATATCAGGATCTTAGACCATAAAGTTTTAGTTTATACTCTTATTTCAATGATATATCATTTTTGACATGTCAGAGATGACAAACCTTTTTGGCCGGGCACATTTTTCAATTTCAATACGAATCTGAACATCTGAGTCTGAACATACATTTTATTGTTAATTAATGTATCCATTTAATTAAATGCGGTGCTCCACATTAAAAGTGGTTTAACGGCGAAAGATACTTACATTCCTTTCCGTCACAAACAGTAAAAAACGCACAAGTTAAGATAACATTTTTTTTTAATGGTTTACTAAACCTGGAATTAGTAGGCAGTGATGCCAGCTAAAGAATAAAATAAACTAATTAAACTTTATTATATATATTGTTCGTGATATAAAAGTAAATATTTGTTACTTTTGTATTAGTTCACTTGAGTAAATAAATATTAATATTTACTTTTTGTAGGTAAAACATAAAAAAATACATATTGCCCTCAAATTTGTCCTTTTTTCGGTGGAGTACTTTTTTAGTAGCAACACTTATGAAATGTCAGAATTCTACGGAATGAAAAATTTGAGTATAAGTCAAATTGTGGGGGCCTCATAGCCTAGCGGTCTTATTAAGTGGCAGCTAGGTGATGAGTACCGGGTTCGATTCCCGGTTCGAGGGCAAGTTTTAATTTAATTTAAATTTGTTCTCGGCCTTTGGGAGGGTTGTGCGGTACCGGGCGAGTGCTTAAGCCGTACATGGAGGACATGGTCGAATTTCTAAGGCAAAAAGCACGAATTATAAAAAATCTCATACTTGACGCTGGCTAATGCACAAACCGTGCCAGAGCCTTAAAAAAAAAGTCAAATTGTTTGTGTTTTCCTATAAGTGCTTGTAACATTAAATCTATAATTTTGTTTTTCTTAATAGCAATGTATCGGTATGCCGAGCGTTGGCAAGCCTTTGTAATTGAATAAAAAATGGATAATACTGGCTAAAGACTCCGCTAATCGTTTAAATCGTCAATTATTTATCAATATACTTAAGTAAATCAATTTTATCAAGATATAGCGCAATTATTACACCATATAATATATTATGAATCATATGATCACGTGCGTTATTTCCTTCATGGTTCGATTGTGCGTAAATTCTCGCACATTTCCGTGCCAATCAAGGCTAGTCTTAGAATCAAAGACATGTAATAGACATATAGAATATCTTTTAATAAATAATTTACTAGCAGACCGGCCAAGCGTTGCTGTGGCTAAGGTTTTTGTTATATTACATTGTAGCAAACTATTCAAGGGACACGGTAGGAGAACACCAGCCATGGGGACTACCATGCTTTTTTGGTGGTTATGCCATTTAATTGTAGCTTATGTGAAACGTTGGTACTTTCAACACAGCGCCATTTGTTAGAATTGTGACTCACAAATAATAAACAAATATTTTGCAATAAAATAATATTGCGGGTATAAATTGAGATGTAAGCTATCCTATCTTTTAAGTTGGATCAAACTACATACGGTGTGCAAATTTGATTGATATCGGTTCGGTAGTTTAGGAGTCCATCGCGGACAAACAACGTGACACGTAATTTATATATATTAAGATGGTCTCGAACATAAATAAATCATTGGCGCTACAACTTTTTAGGTCTGTATCTCAGGAATCTGCATCTATTTCATCATCATAGACATAACATTTATTAGTAACGAAACACACAGAAATATACAAAATAATAATGGTACATTTTAAGTGTGTAATGTGTTGTTGTTGTAATTGGCCCTGGCTCAGCATTATGCTGTGGATCAGACGTGTTCCACAGCGCTGGTCATTCTGCCATAGACCACATCAGTTAGTTCGCGCCTCAGACGCAAAAAAACAAAAATAATGTTTGATAATTTGTCAATCTAATAGGCAAGCAGGTGATCTGCCTCATGCATGACACATGTCGACTTTTTGGGTCTAAGACGTGCCAGTTCCCTTACGATGTTCTCCGTCTTCGAGCGAATGTTAAAAAGACTGAAAGTCTCCACACATAGTGCACAGCCCCCTTCCTATCGACATGGAACCAACAACAGAGTTGGTGCGGCGGAAAAAGCTAAAGCAAGCAGGCTCCGAATATGATTTTGTCCCATTCGGTGTCGAGACCCTTGGTCCGTGGGGTCCTAGCACTATAAGGCTTTTTAAGGAAATAGCTAAAGGGTTAGTCGACATCACAGGAGACCGAAGAGCTGGCAGCTACGGATAAAGAATTAGTCTAGCTATTCAAAGTGGGACCGGTGCCAGTATCTTCTGAACCTTGCCTAAAGGGCATTTTAATAATATATTTAAGTTATTATATTTTAAGGTTAGTTATTGTTTTTGTTGTTCTTCTTTTTTGATATCTTAATATATATCAATTACGTGTCACGTTGTTTGTCCGCGATGGACTCCTAAACTACCGAACCGATATCAATCAAATTTGCACACCGTGTGCAGTTTGATCTAACTTAAAAGATAGATCAAACATCTCAATTTATACCCGCAATATTATTTTATTGCAAATTATTTGTTAATTATTTGGTAGTCACAATTCTAACAGATGGCGCTGTGTTGAAAGTACCGACGTTTCACATAAGCTACAATTTAATGGCATTGCCACCAAAAAAGCATGGTGGTCCCCATGACTGGTGTTCTCCTACCGTTTGCCTTGAATAGTTTACTACTATGTAATATAACAAAAACCTTAGCCACAGCAACGCTTGGCCGGTCTGCTAGTACGAATATGTTATAGAAAGGATAAACATGTGTGAAAATAACATGAGAAATTAAGAAGCCAGGAGATCCATGCAACTTCCGCAGCACCGCAAAGCACCGAGGGGACTCTTGTATGGAAGAATTATTTATGTAATCCAATATTCAGTATGCATGAACTTAGAGCGATATATACATAGTCGGTCCCAAAGTTCTGTCATAAATGGAAATAATGATAAAAACAAAAGTACTTATCACTTTTTAACGAGTGATATATCAATGTATAGTACATTAATTAAGGAATAGAAATAGCATGAAATTATTCGAAATGCCCTCTCTTATTTTTAATACAGGCCCTTAAGCGCCACGGCCAGTCGTCTATCGCAGCACGCAATAAATTCATGTCGATTTCAGTGACTGCTTTATTAAAAATGACTTCAGAGTCTCCATTTTTTTATGTGGTATAGCACAGACCTTCCTCTCTAAGATCTGCCAAATTTTATAGTCCAAAGGATTAGGGTCCTGACTGGAGGAAGGCCAAACCTCATGTCTAATTGAGTCGATGTTTTGACGCTTAAACCAGGCTTGAGTGGTCTTGGCTGTTTTGAAGGCGCAGAGTCCTGCTGGAACACGAAGTGATGTCCCACAAATAGCGTGCTGGGCAGGTCTTTGACAAATTGATCCAAAACCGTCTCTTGGTATTGGTCTAAGATCCCGCTATACAACGACCTTCACCGAGATGCTTATTTAATGAAACTTATTTTATATATAATTTAATATGTCAATAAATATAATCCATATGGGTTGCCTAGCAAATTTCAGTCAAGAGTATTTTTAATTAATTTTAAAAAAAATATTTTTTTAAACACTTCACCGGCATGATTATTAGATAAATTCTATACCAATCGAAAGTATGAAGCCCTTAGAATATGCAAAAGTTAGGTTGTTTTTAATCAATTAATTATTTATGTGTATATTTTTTATGTGACACTAAAGTATATATACATCTTTAGTATAAAAGAAGTTTTTAGTGATACATATATAATACTACCCTGATTAAAAATATTGATTGAAAAAAGTTCAAAAAATTTACTACATGCAAATTATAAAAAAAATTTTTTTTTTAAATATTAATTAAACATACTCTGGACTAAAATTTGCTAGGCAACCCATATGGATTATATTTATTGACATATTAAATCTATATATATAAAAGAAAGTCGTGTTTGTTACAACACTTATAACTCGAGATCGGCTGGACCGATGTTAGTTATGTCTTTTTTGAGGGATTTTTCTCCACTCCGAATAGCAGAATAAGTAATAAAATTTCGGATAAGTTATCGAATAACAATAAATAAATAAATTAATTTTACGAATGCACACGGCATGTGGTGACATTTGTTGACAAAACTACGCATCATTTTACGTCGAATTCGTGTCACTTCAAGAAATTCCGAACTTGAGGTAAATGAGGAGATGCATAACCAGGCTTTGATCTTGATCGAAAACATGTGTTACCTCATCAAAAAATGTTGTAAAGCAGAAAGTGCTTTAACATGCAGTATCGCAATATTGGCGATAGAGAGAAGAGGCCTAATGTGTAAAACTGCCATTCTTCTTTTGCAATGGCAAGCAATAAAACATTTCTCTATTTGCAAAAAAAGTTATCACCTTAATGAAATCCTAAAATAAGTTTAACTAAAGTAACAACGATATTATTATTAAGGCGGAACGAAGTTAGCCGGGTCAGCTAGTTAAATATAAAATAAGTTTCATTAAATAAGCATCTCGGTAAAGGTCGTTGTATAGCGGGATCTTATACTATATACTTTTTCACTGGTTTTGATTTTTTTTTATAAAATTATGTTCGAAATTTAAAAATAATGTGACATTGACAGAACTTTGGGACCAACTACGTATGGGGAGTTAAAAAAATATATATTTGGACATACTACACGTCGGAAATATCTGCGAACCTCGCTGGAATGCGCTTCCCCGCACCCCGCCCCGTTTTCGCCTATCCAGTACCGTTGCCAACGCAATCGCCGACGCACGTGTATTATTCTTTAATCGCATTTTAGTGTTTATTGTTTCTCTGTAAATTTGTAAATAATTTGAATTTTAAATAATGTAAATAATAAGTATTTGTAAATTTCAAGTAGGTACGAGTATCAATAAAAATAAGTACACAAATAAAATATTTTTTATTTTTACATCTTCAATTTTTTTGCTATCTCTCCAGTTTGTATGACGTCATTAAGCCAGGTTCGCAGATATTTCCGACGACTTGTAAATGTCTATGAAAGCATGATTTGCATATCATATCAGCCCCAGACGATAATATATGATATGTTTAAAGTGTTATTGAATTGTGACGCTTATTTGATTTTTATCTGATACCGTCAGACATTATCTTAAGAAGCTAGCCTGCGAGGTTATAAAAAGGTTGCTTTGAGTTTGCAAAAAAACAGTGGCAAGTTATGCAACTTACATTAGTTATGTTACATAATATACGTATATGTATACTAGCTCACCGGGCAAACGTCGTTTCGCTATGTATATCATTTATAATAAAAAAATAGGGGTTGATCGTAGAGGGGTGAAAGTTGTATGTATTTTTTAATGCTGCTTAATAAAAAAATAAAAACAGAAAAAAAATTTTAAAAATAAAAATAAAATATTTAGGGGTGGACTACCCTTAACATTTAGGGGGATGAAAAATAGATATTGTCCGATTCTCAGACATACCCAATAAGCACACAAAATTTCATGAGAATCGTTAGAGCCGTTTCGGAGGATTTTAACCACAAACACCGCGACACGAGAATTTTATACTATATTTTTATTTTATAATAATTTTATATTATTATTCGCACACTTGAAGCTAAGCCTTTTTTTCCACTCGTAAATTGTAATTTAACATTGATATTTTGACATTAATGACATTAATATTTTGACATGATAATTTTACATTATCGGAAACATTCTCGTTTCCGATACTGTCCAATATCATAAGTGTCACTTAGATTTACGAACTCTTCAATAAGTCAAGATAGTTTTTTTTCCAGCGTCGCAATCCCACTACCCCTAATGTTATCTTAGTTATAAGCTCATGTATTAAACGATTAAAGCCTATCCAGCTTCAAACAAAGAGGTTCATTTAACATATACAGCGTACTGTGACTGTGTCCTCTATTCAATCCGGTAAAAAAGTGTTTTCTTTAAATGTAAAAGTTATGTCGATAAAAGACAATACTATAAAAACTGATTATTGTCTAATTAACCAACCTTCCTAAACATAAGTGAACTGACGGCAACACGCAGCTTCATCCCAAACTGTTGGCAGTAGAAGTTGCCGTGGTGGTTGAAAAAGGCCGCCACCATATTCGCGACAATCATCGCGGCTGCGTAGTATGCCGCCTCTTCTGTAGACATCGTGCTGTCCACACTCCAGTAACTCAGCAATTGCGCGAATAGCAATGGTGATAATGTACTGAAACATCACCTGTATTAATATAAGGAACACTTATATATCACACAAAATAAGAGCGTACCTCAAAGGTCGGCAACACACTTGCGAACTTTTTCTTATAACAGAGCAGAGGCTCTCCTGATGTTAAGTCATACCGCCGCCCATGGCCAAAAATATAAATATATTAGGAGGAAAGATGGCAGTGTTCCTTTAACCAAACAGGAGGTTTAACTACTGACTGGCGTAAAGAAGCTGTAGTGGTAAAATTAGCTTATGTATTTATTTATTTTTTGATGTGATAACGTCTTCTAAATCGATGAACGCCCACTGCACGCATGAAAAAATATGACTCATTGTCACTTTTCGCCTGAGCCGAGCATAGCATGACACATTGTCACGTTCCGCCTGAGCCGAGTGTAGCATGACACATTGTCACGTTCCACCTGAGCCGAGCATAGCATGACACATTGTCACGTTCCACCTGAGCCGAGCATAGCATGACACATTGTCACGTTCCGCCTGAGCCGAGCGTGCAAGCGAGATAGGAACTATCGGCCTAATTATTTAAATAAATAAAATATTTTAATTCACGAGTGTAAATAGATAAGGTATCGAAAAAAATATATTTTCATAACTCCGTTGTATTATACATATAATGATGATTAGTGATACTAATTAAATTAAATTCATGCATGCATTTTTTCATCAACGTATTCGATACGTTATATATGTCGCAGCCAACTAGCTTAATTAGCCGTTTAACTAGCGGCCTGAATTATATTCAACAGAAATATAGTATATATAAATATAGTGTCTAAACTCTTCCATACTAATTTTCATAAAATTTGGAGAATATCATCAAATTTGTTATTTGTCTTTATTGACAGTTTGGAGTAGGTGGCAGAAATTGGAACTAAATAGAAATGAACAGGATAGGCAACCTTACCCACGTCATCGATACAAGTTATTTATTTATTTAAAACAATATGTATGCCTAAAAATACAAGAAAATATGACATCACAAATTTAACACACATACACATCAATTACATTAGAACATAAGCAATCTGTCAAGGGAAAAAATTAAACAAACAACCCCAAAAAAAGAAATAACTAAAAGATAAAATTTATAATCACTAAAACTAAAAAGATAAAAAATAACAATAACATTGCAACAAAGTTACGGTAAGTTGGTATAAAACAGATCAATATTTTCATCAATGTTTGTATGTTGACCATTAAAAGTAGCAGATAAGCGAGCCGTAGGTACGTATAGACTTCTAGTACGAGTAAGTTTGATATAAAGATTCTAGAATAATTTGGTTCTTTGCATTATAAGCATACAGATTTGATACTTCTTTCATAATTTGAACCGTACGTTATCCCTGATAAACATAGGCTATAGAATTTTTGCATAAAAGTTAAGGTTTTTTTTTTTGGAGTTTATGGCCTGGTATCTAGATCTTTAGGCCAAGTCTTGAGTAAAAGTTAAGGTTCTATAAGAAATAACGATAGTATAGTAATAAAGATTTCTATATGCTGTGGAAACTATTGATAATAGAGCTGTTAACACTGACTGATTTTTTACTTAAAAATTCCCAAATCTTAGACATTGAAATACAGTGTTTATAATGAATAGACTGCTTTTTATTTAATTAACTAAATGAAGAATTCATCACTACTGAACTGATTTTTTATTATTAAATTGCAACATATACATATATATAGATATACATATATCATTAACAAAACAGATAATCGAAAAATTATATTAATCTGCTGTCAAACTGTATATAATTAAATAAAAACTTACCGAAGTACTGTATAAATGAACTGCATGGCCCCACCCAATAGATAGGACCAAATAAAGGTTCTATACAGAACTCTGATGAGGGAGGGCTCTCTCCCTGCTGCCTTCGCATATTTTTCTTCTATCAACCAATTTCTGTAAATAAAAACAATAGTTCGTAAACGTCTCTTATATTTAATAAATAATAATAATAAACTAATCTGTGATTATTGCCGTTCCCGCCAAAACGACGCCGGGCATAAACTATAGACGGTCGTATATCCATAGATTAGGCCCGGTATAAACTATAGATCTATAGATTAGCTTATTGTAACATGATGTCAGGTTTGCGGTGAGAATGGAAACATGACGCATGACGCATGACGTTTTGTAGCGTTCAATTGTGATTGGTCAAGCGACGTTTAATGACGCGTATTTGTCATGCGATGCGGTTGTCGTACGCGTTGACCAATCATAATCTCTGGTTTTATTTCTCAACTTCGAGTATATTGTGTGTTAAGAACTTTTATTAAATTGTGTTGTTGGTTATGTGTCATTCTTTATCTAATCTAAAATTGGGATTGGACATAAATAATAAATTTTCCAAGTCATGATAATATATCGTGAAATTGATTATTTATCGATTTATTTAGTAAATCCGTAAATTGTATATTTCACATGTATTTAGAGCTAGAATAAATAATTCTACAGATAAGACACGTGGGATTGGCGCCCAAATTTCCGCTTTCCATAGATTAGTCAAACTTAGATGTTTTTTTTTTGTTATTGAATTTAAAATTAAGCATTTTACAGTTTTAAATTCAATTTAAATGTGTACAAATGTGTTTTAATAAATGCTTGTAAGGGTTTCCCTTTTTTATCCTATAATTAATAATGAAAACCTGTGTAACGCTATTGCTACAATTTTGGAATAGGTTTTTGTCTTACGAAATCGTTTAATTATTATATACACAGACAACGTAAAACCATAACATACAAAAGAAAAGCCAGGTAAAAAATAAAATAATCAATAAAAAAACATGGCTGACAACCATGCATATTTTTAATAAAATTTTATGGCGCCAATTTCATACAATAAAAAAGAAAAGCCTGGCCGAAAATGATTAATAATAAAATATTACAAAACAACATGGCTGACCACGCATATTGTTAATGCAATTTTATGGCGCCAATTCCATACATGTAAAAAATAAAAGGTCAAAAAATTTAAATGTATAGTTCTCAAATTCGCGTACCGACTCCGTCACTCATTGATCGCCATGATTTTTATTACAAAATGTTTGTATAACAATTCATTATCATGAATGTAATTAAAGAAGGTTTATTTAAATGTATTTTAATGAGGCATTTACACAATGTGACGAAAAAGATTAGAAAAAAACTTTAGAGGTGTCAAGGGACACCCGGATGGAACGAAATTCCTTTCGATTAATTTATATGTTAATTGGTATCATAACAGTATGATAGATTATCTCGACACCAATCTTACGACGAAAAAAAAAGCCAACATCACGAGGTGTTCCCAGGCGGTCACCCATCCAAGGATTGACCTCGCCCGACGTTGCTTAACTTCGGTGATCGGACGAGAACCGGTGTATTACAATAGCAAATAGCAAAAAAGTGTCGTGACAACTTTTCGTAAGAATTTTTTCCGTCTAGCCCCCTTGCACAACGCGCGATAAGGAACTTCGTTCCAAAAATAATTTTTAGAGTAATGTTATTAACTATTATAGTTTATTTAAAAATGTATAGTACTTGCGTTGTTTTAAACAACGTCGTTTCGTGGTTTCTTGTAAAGCAAAGGAGTGAAAATCCTTGCCCCTTCCATCCCTAGATAATTTAAAAAGAAAGAAAAGTGAGTTACAGAATCGCAAGGCAGTTCTGTATTAAAAAAAAATGCGTGAACCAAAGACAATTTACTCTATGCAACACAGACCCGACAACAGGTCCCGTGCAAATAGTATAGTTCAATAATCATTTACGAGCGCGGACGCTCTCTTCGTGACTGAATTATCTATTATATGACGTAATGTCATGTAATTAACGTCAAACTGTTCATGCTGAATTTAATTCAACAATTAGCTGTTATTCAGTTTTTTCATAAATTTCTTTTTTTAGAATGTTATCTCTAGGCCAAAATTAAAATGTATAGTATAATGATAAGGCCTTGTCATTTTATGTATTATTATACATCATAATGACAAGGCCACTGTGCACTTGTACCCCATAAAGGCCGATTTACATTATCTTGGTGTTTAGGAGAGTGCTTTAGGATAGTACTTTAGTTGAAACATGTAAACGCTACTTGCTTTAGTACGGTTCTACTTGACTTTCAAGTTGAATCAAAATAGAATCGCTTTTTATTTTTGTTTCAAGTAATACCCCTCCCGCGCCCGCGCACCCCCCGAGATCTTCCCTCGTTGTGTGTAAACACGTAATTTAGTCAAATCTTTAGGAGAGTGCATAAGTGCCGTGAAACGCGTGCGTGTTTTTTGATTTTTATAGATAGCTAAATGGTCGGAAGATACAACTATCAAATTTGTGTCTAAATATGCTGTTCACGAATGTTTGTGGAACGTTAAAAACAATTTATACAAAAACAAACCGGCTAGGCATTCGGCATACACTGCCTTAAAAGAAGCTATTTTGTTTATTATTTATATTTAGATTATTTATTTCGAATAAAATCTCGTCTTCTATTTGTTCCATAACTACAGTTAGTATTTTGCGTAGAATAGAGCGTATTTGCCGACGTCGTTGCGCGTTCATTGTGGCGCTGTAATGATACTCTACTGGAAGAAATGTAAACCTTCACTCGCAACGCACTAAAGCACTAAAGAACTTGCCTTTCAAGTTGTACTAAAGCACTCTCCTAAACACTAAGATAATGTAAATCGGCCTTAAGTCTACCTACACCAAAGGGAACAAAATCTCAATCACGGAGTAGTATTAGCATAGTTTTAAAATTAATTTAAATAATACGGATTATAAAATAAATGAATCGTAGTTTTTTTATCTCAACAGTATAAAACTAATAATCTGTAATCTAAATTGCGATACTTGATAATATTTTTTATCTGTGTCGCTATTACCCATATTAATCTGAAAGCAATAAAATAATCTATTTAATGGCGCGAAATTTTTCTTTTTTTGCTTAGTCATAGACATTAATAAGAAATTAATAAAAATAAAGTAAAATTTAATAATTTATAATATTCATACTAATATTATAGAGAGGTAAGTTTTTCTTAATTTATAAAATAAAGACGGGATTTTTTTGGGGTTTGATTTATTCTACTCGTCTCCTGAATAGCAGCATATTAAAATCCACAAGAAAATGACGAAAAAAAAGATGGACCCCGGCTGTGCACCAATAGACTTTCTTTCTATGTGCGCATTTAACATTCGCTCGAACGGTGAAGGAAAACTGTGAGGAAACCTTGCCTTAGACCCAAAAAGTCGACGATTGATAAAGAAAGAAATAGATACAGAAATCTGAGGCCCAGACCTAAAAAGGTTGTAGCGCCACTGATTGATGAATAAATAAATGTTATTTTGGTGTTTTTATTAAATCAATTTCATATACGACGGTGATAGTATTTACTAATAATAATTTTATTGATTTATTTTTTTTCCATACACCAAAGAAGTATAACTTCTAACGCGTGTACATAAGTACACACACTCTTTTTTTAAATTTGTACTATTTTCTGTTTATTAATTTTTAATTATTTTTATTTAGTATTGTCATAACTTTTTTTCATCTTTTAGTCGATACAAACTCCGGGGAAATAAATACAGATAATGCAACTTTCTCTGCAGCTGTGATACTTTTTGACATTCAACATCTTTTGTCTTCAGTCACCGTGACCACGCACGCTGTAAAGCACGCGAAACGTCGGATAAATTTAAAATTATGTTAAATAGTTGTAAATTTATAATAATACATAACTTCAATCCGGTCAAAAAAGTTTTTTATTTAAATTATTTATTACTATTTATTATTATTACTTTGTAGGTTGAGAAAATTGTAGACTGTTTACTTGATTGTTAAGAGTTATATTAAATATATCTATGTTGATTATCTAAAAGCCTTGATTTCGAATCCTACTAATATTATAAACACGAAAGTTTGTATGTATGGATGGATGTTTGTTACTCTTTCACGTAAAAACTACTGAACGGATTTCAATGAAACCTTACAATAATATAGCTTATACATCAGAATAACACATAGGCTACAATTTATAAAGATATTGTGTGAATTGTCCAAAATATCAAGAACGTAGGAAAAAATCTACCATCTGCGAGCTATTCTGGCGTGCGCTTCGAAAACCGCTAGAGTTACACATATGTAATATATGATGGAAATGTTTATCTTTAATAGTCCTACAAAAATGCTCGCCTCAGTATATATCTATGTCTTATGTGTAAGCCATTATAGCCAAAATAGTGAAAAATTACTACTATACAAAATTATAATTTGTTTCAAATGCACATTTGGTAGTCATAAATTGTTTCCTAAATGAAAATAGATACTTTTATCGCTTCTGGTATTTAATGTAGATAAAATATGTCTTTCACGTCTGCCACGAAGTCGAGGGCACCAGCTAGTAAAAGTATAATACATAGTAGTACATAGTTAAGCAACACGTGGAAACTGCATGTTAACTGTATTGATAATTTTTTTAAATAAACCTTGAAATTTATATTAAAGAAAATTACGTTATATACGTTTCGAGTTTAAATTACGCTACATACAGTAGTAGTAGAACAAATTTATTTATTTATTTCTTCATTTACTTATTTATTTCTTCATACAGGGTGGTGAAAAAGTCGTGGATCAAACGCCAATAGGGGATAAATGAGGTCAGCAGCTGCAAAAAATTCTACGGGAGGTCTCTAAGCTCAACCCCTGCAGAGTTATATTTTATTTTGCGTTTTTATAAGAAAATTTACTTTTTTTACTAATTCTTATTAAAATTCGAAAATATCTACATCCTGTATCTTTTTCATAATATCCACTAGATTGGTATTGATGAGTTGCGTTAGACATACTATTTATAGTTGTTTATTGAGTGTATTGAAGATAATATTAAGTTATACGATATAATTTTTTTCAAATCACAACTTTTTATTTACTTCGGACCGCACTGTGAAAAAAAATTACTCTACCGAAAAGTGACCCTGTATTACAAGTTTTGGCGCATTTCATAGGGATTCTGAAAAGGTATTACACATAGCCATGAGTCGCTCTAATATCTTTCAAGGACGACAAAACAACAACAACGATTCGGACTTATGATAGATTATTTACCTACCAGTGACCAGTACTGTGTGAATCAGACTAGATTCAAAAAATTGGACAGATGGCTGGAGGGTTACGTAGGAATTTGATTAGATGGTGCAGATTAAGTATTGCGTTTAATCCACGACTTTTTGACCACCCTGTATATTTATGTATTTAATTATTTCTTTCTTTATTTGTTACATACGTTACTTTACATAACATACAAATTAAGGGGTGCAAGGGTCGGCCTTGTCGCTAACAAGCGATCTCTTCCAGGCAAGTAAAAAACAACAAAAAAAATTAATATCAAATCTTATAAAACCAACCTTAATCTAAAATGATACAAAAAGAAACTAAAAGGCTAATCTTACAGATTCATAAATTGTGTTGCAATACAAAAAAATAAGAAATACAAGAATTACAAAAGTTACGATTGATCAGGATAGGATATGGTTAAGAAATGTTTATGTAGAAGAGTTTTAAAGAGTAGCCAATCGTATGGAGTCGGGCAGCCTATTCCACAAACTAATGGCGTATATCCTACGAATTGCCTAATAAAAAACATTCACGATCTCCGCCATTAAGTTGTGGAATACGCTGCCCGACTCCGTACGATTGGCTACCTCTCTATCATCTTTTAAAACTCTTCTGCATAAACATTTCTTAACCTTATCCTATCCTGATCAATCGTGACTTGTATAAATCTTATGTTTCCTTTTACATAACTATTTGCTGTCCATGTATTTGTAAGATTAGCTTTTAAGTTTTTAGTCTGTTGTAAATTTTTTTTTTTTGTATTACTTTAGATTAAGGTACTATGTATATATGTATTTTTTTTTATATAACATTTGTTTCTGCACTTCTCGCACGAATCATGTTTCTCTGTTTTTAGTTTTTTCTTTAACTAGGGTTGCCTGGAAGAGATCGCTTATTAGCGATAAGGCCGCCCGTTGCATCCCTTATTATTTTTTTTTGTATTGTGTTTGATTTATTGTTTTTTTCAACGAAGTGTTAATAAATAAATAAATAAATAAAAAATAACAAATTCCCACCTTTCCAAAGCATCGCCCACCCTTTTCGATCCATATTTATCCTTTGTGGGCACCAGATCCTCGTCTTCCAGGTCACGCCTATTCCCATTATAAAATAACGAAAAAGTCCAAACATAAAACAAACGGGAAAAGAGTCCAGGTGCCGAAGGCTGGGGTTTCTCCCAATCTTTACTCTTTAAATTAACCATTTTAAAAACACGACCGACGCGTGAGCAAATTTAATTTTTACAGCGGCATCGCTGATAACACCAGCTGTCGACTGTACACACGATATTGCACTAAATGTTTTTCACACACAACATATTACAATTAATCAATAAATTATGCAAGTCATAGATAAACATTCCATAGGATTTTCCTTTCACGTCTATAATGATTCATGGTTGTATAGGGAGGATTGTTAATAATAATTAAAGAGCTGTGTACAACCCCACATGTATTTTAATAATATTCTCGTAATGTTAGCTTAAATAATTATTCCACCATTTTATTAAATCTAAATTTTTCCTGAAAGACAACGTACGCTATCTGTGAAGTTAGCAGAGCACAAAAATAGAGTTCTATTTGCACACACAATAGTTATGTAGTTCCTGATAGTTATTAGAAAGAGGTCTTTGGGGGCCTCATAGCCTAGCGGTCTTATTAAGTGGCAGCTAAGTGAAGGGTACCGGGTTCGATTCCCGGTTCGAGGGCAAGTTTTAATTTAATTTAAATTTGTTCTCGGCCTTTGGGAGGGTTGTGCGGTACCGGGCGAGTGCCTAAACCGTACATGGAGGACACCATGGAATTTCTAAAGACAAGCACGAATTATAAAAAATCCTATACTTGACGCTGGGCTAATGCACAAATCGTGCCAGAGCCATAAAAAAAAAGAGGTCTTTTTTTTAAATAGTAAGATGCTCTACCAGCTTCCCAGCCAGCATTTCTTATCGATTTCGATAAATAAGGTCTCATTAAAACAACACATTCAATTGTAATAGTTTCATATAAAAAAGGTTTACTTATAAAAATATAAAGAAGAGTGAGAAAAAAATATACATTATTAACCTCTGCAGCAGTACCCCACAGTAGAATACCCTACGACATAATATAATAATAATGATTTCATTACACATATATAGAAATCTGAGGCCTAGACCAGTTGTATTGCCACTGATTTATGGTTATTTTTTATATTTAATTTAAAAAATAACTTCACTCTTTATGAGGCAAACGTGAACATGTATTATCATGTGTATATTGCTTCGAAATCTTATCGATAATCGAAGGTGAATTAATTTACGTTAAACGGTAATAAAGTGTTATCTAGTTATAATTTTGATAATACTTGCCTAAATCGATTTAATGATTTTACCTTGGATAAGAAAATGGGTTAGTTTTTGTTCTAATTTTGGGAGAACTCACGGCCAAAGTAAAATCCGGACGTCGGTTATACCAAGCCCAGACACAAGTTCTGCCTTGCGATTCTGTAACTCACTTTTCGAACTCACACAGCGGTTTTCGCATCCGCGGTCGCTCTCAAATCAGTCGTGAAGCAGTCATTTTATGATTTGGCATTCTAATAAACAAAAAACAAATATAAGCTCCCACCTTTTCAGAATGCCAAATCATAAAATGACTGCTTCACGACTGATTTGAGAGCGACCGCCGATGCGAAAACCGCTGTGTGAGTTCGAAAAGTGAGTTACAGAATCGCAGGGCTGTTACAAATGAAAATGCATTTTCTAATGAAGTAATGTAATATTATTAAAATTTATTCCTATATATTTATTAAAGTCTCAGCAAAAATAAAAAAAAATATATTTGATATGGCAACCTTTGGCTTTATACAAGCCTTTAATCTGTTTGGCCACGAATCTATGGGACGGATATACGAAGTTTCCGAGGGATATTTCGCCACTGCTTGCTCCAAAGATATTTTATATTTTGTTTGAAACTATAGTATTGTCAATCAATCTTCTACTTGTACTTGTGTTGTTGTATATTGTCTACGGTCAAAATCCATGAAATTTTTTACGTATGTCAAATATAGTCCTACCCTTAGGACACGCGATTGGTGGTTTTATTTTGGCTTGGTTTCATTCTTCCTCTAGCAGACATTACGTCTCTATACGTATTCATAGTGTACTATGGAGATTGTTTTGAAGAGTTGTTTGAGTCGATCCCTTCTGATTTCATCACCGTACTAGCCGTATTAACTTCAGATTCCTTCACAAGACATTTTCTTTTTGCTGTGGAATCGACTCCCGGCGGGGTCTCCCTTCGAAGATACGTCCTCCAATTGTTTAAAAAAGCGTTCTCCTCCCGTAAAGGCCGGCCACTAAAATGTCCATGGGCGGCGATGACATGTCCTTTTTAGGCATCCCGTGGACTCATTTGCCCACCACCCTATAAAAAAATACATTCATCGCTCTATTTTTTTTACTCATTTTATTCATTAAAACTCTCGAGACTCTGACCCCTCTTCGGACCCCGGCAGCATCAATTAACTTTCTATCCGCGTTTAACATTGGCTCGTACGGTGAAGGAAGACATCGTGAGGACATCATCCTTAGAAATAAAAAGTCGTTGATCACTTACTTACCTTCGGACAGCCCTGCGCCATTGCAAATTTCATAAAAGATTTCCCCTGGTAAAAAAATAAACGCATTATTAATAAATATAGCATTTAACATTTAAGTATTTTTCAATAGGAGCAAAAATTTATGCCAAAAATTGTTAATTTATTACGTAAGTTTTTCTTTGATGGGGCAATACATATAACCCCCGGCGTAACTGCTTGGGCCAAAGGGTCACTAAAAACCCCACTGTTTCGCCAACACTGGTAACAGCGCCTACCACGCGATGTGTTTAACAATGGTTCTTGTCGCATGAATGATTTGTGATGACCCTTGGGGTCAAGGGTGATTCTCAAGTAGCCCCACCTTCAAATTGGAGCTGGAGGTCGGCTCCAGTGCTTGCAGAGTTTCATCAGCATTTTAGATGCCGAACGCATAAATATATAATTATATTTATTTATTTATTTATAGCCTTACTAGCTGACTTGGCGAACATCGTACCGCCTAACAGTCGATTCTTTATTTTTTTAATACTTATTCTGCTACTCAGGACACCGGTCTAGCTAGTAAGATTAAAAAAAGAAAGTTGATAATACAACAAATACATTATGTCAAAAAATAAAAACTTACCTTCCCGGAACCCCTCCACTAACACTTGAACTTTATGATATGGTATTAAAGTTCAAATTGCCTTTAAATATTATTACGAATATTTTGTATGGGAATATAGAAAAGTATTATTTTTAGACTTTTTCACTCAATTTTTTAAATTTTTCTCTCCGTAAGAACCATCCTCGTACTTCAAGGAATATTATAAAAAAAGAATCAGACAAATCGGTCAAGCCGTTTTCATGTTATGTCGTGACAACGGAAAATGGGTTTCATTTTTATATATATAGATATCAGAATACAAAATATGTACATTATAACTGTTATTTTCCTTAATCTATGATAACTGATTCTGTGTGCCTACGGGCAAAAGCCTCCCCCATTGTCCTCCATTTTTCCTTATTGTAAACCAATCTCGTCCTGCCCTGCGATTCTGTAACTCACTTTTCGAACTCACACAGCGGTTTTCGCATCGGCTGTCGCTCTCAAGTCAGTCGTGAAGCAGTCATTTTATGATTTGGCACTCTGATAAACAATAAACTACAAGCTCCCACCTTTTCAGAATGCCAAATCATAAAATGACTGCTTCACGACTGATTTGAGAGCGACCGCCGTTGCGAAAACCGCTCAGTGAGTTTGAAAAGTGAGTTACAGAATCGCAGGGCAGGTCGTCTTTCCTGCCATTTCCACGATTTCATCGGCCCACCTCTTAAATTGCCTACCTCTGTTTCTTTTATGGCCTCTTGGTTGCCATAGTGTTACAATTTTGCTCCATTTTTCTGCTCCTCTTATGGTATGTCCAGCCTATTTCCATTTTAGTACTTTTGTTTTATGCACAACGTCAGCTTATCTCTTAATTTTTTGTTACTAATTTTATCAATTCTTCTTTTCTTTATTATGCTTCTTTCCATAAATATATATTAAAGTCTAATTTTAGTCGCAGCTATAAAATTCATCTATTAACTCAACAAAATTCTCACGAAATCTAGTTTTTAATAACTAGATTAAAGCCCGTCACAGACTTAGCTATAATATATATTAATATTTTTATGGCTAGGCATATTACTATATATTTTCTATACTAATTTTCGCGTGACCGCACACTCAGCTATAATATATGTTTCTGTGACGTCACCAAGCGATACCGTAATATACATTATTGCATATTACTATATATTATGGTACTAGGACAACCATCAATTAAATGAAGGCAAAATATATATTTCTCAGTGTGTGGTAGCTTGCTATAATATATATTATAGTACGGTATATTAATATATATTATAGCTGAGTCTGTGACGGGCTTTATTTTTATAGAAAAATAATAATCCGCCCAAAAAATGTATCTAATTCTTAACAATTATTCTTATTTTAACTTTTAATTTTATTTTATTTACTTCACACCACATTACACAAGACTTTATACACTGCTAACTTTTACTAATCTCAAAGCTATCGGTCAAGCTCACCGTGATAATTAAGGACTTGAAGCAGTCTTCGCCACTTTGATAGGAAGCGAGAAATCAATAAGACAGTGATATTTATTTTTATAAAACAACATCTTTAATACTACTTACACCTATTCACACACACATATTATTATTATGAGCTGTTGGTGTATCGTGCAAGCAGTTAAAATAATAGAACAACCACGTGAGCCGTTTCAGCAGTTGATCAATTTGGGTTTTGTTTTGCTTTGTTTTGTATTCTTTTCTAACAACTGTCTCAATATTGTAAAAATAAGGGAAGTAGCGAGCCAACCCCAACACAAGTGTATCTGGCTGTCTCAACTCATGTATTTGTCACCGTAAAATTGTAAAAACCGTTAGATTGTAATCTATCTCGCGAGATTATAAACTGTCGAAAGATTGTGAACCTCAACGAACTGCTTACAAATTAACGTATTATTATTCGGTAGTTATATGAAATTGTTGGGAAGTAAAATTAATCTGTAATTGACCAAAGAAGTTTGAATGATAACTAAGTTAGTGAAGTACAATCTACCGAATAATAATACGTTAAATTGTAAGCAGTATGCTGAGGTTCACAATCTTTCGACAGTTTATAATCTCGCGAGATAGATTACAATCTAACGGTGTTTATAATTTTACGTTAACATATTTAATGTTTTTTTTAATTTTCATTTTCATCAATGTTCAAATGAAATCTGAAAGTATTTTACAGCAGAGAAACATTCAAATCCATATCAAACACACTTAGAAGACTGCAGATATGCTAATAATAATTGATGCTGTTAGCTGATGGATGGATAGGCTTTTACGCTACTCGAAATTTTTATTATTGTATAACAGTGAACAGTGATTTATAAGGCAGTTTTTTAAGACAGAGAGTTTAGTTTTTGTACAACAAGGAGCTAACGGCTCATCTGATGTTAGGTAATAACGCCCATGGACAGTCAATGCCCATTTAATAAATAATGCCCAATAATAAATTCGACGACTCATTGGTCTAGTGGTTAGTACCCCTGACTGCGAATCCATGGGTCCCGGGTTCGATCCCCGGCTGAGGCGAACATCGATGTGATGAGCAATTGGTGTTGTTCTTAGGTCTTGGTGTTTAAATATGTATTTATATGTATATCTATCTATAATATGTATGTATATCCGTTGCCTAGTACCCATAACACAAGCTTCACCAGCTTAGCATGGGACTAGGTCAATTGGTATGAATTGTCTTTAAAAAAAAAAAAAAAAATATCTATCAAGTGATTCATAGCCATAATATCTTTATATACATCAATCGATTACTAAAAGCTGAGTTATTTGCGTAAAAAATTTGCGTAAATTTAATAGTTGGTTATAAATGCTAATGTTAGTAGTAGTGTACTCCTCAAAGGTCGGCAACGCACCCACTAAAAATGGGTGTACATGCGCTGCGATGACTGCCCTTTTTGGGCGTGCCCTAACCGTGGATGTTGAAGTCGGGTATGCCTTGTACTAGTGTCATGTGGATGAAGCGAGAGGACCGTAGCAAGTGTAGATCCGCGGTCCCTTCGGGAAAAAGGCGTGATTATATAAATTAATAAAAACACGTAGTTTCTAAAAAAGTTTCCAAATTAAATAAATATGTTTTTAACTGTTTTGGAATCAATCACCAGCCACACCACATCATCAACGGAAACCTACATATAAACATTTGGGTAGTTTAGTAGCACTCCCTTCGCCCAACGCCTTTTCTCTTCCGAGGCCCATCTTTAACCACTTCCTTACAAAATGTTTACTGAAACAGAAGGTATTCTGTTTGCTGAAACAGAAGGTATTCTTCTTGTGCAACCAACGTTTAATTAAAAAATGTGTTATGTAGAAATTATTGTCAAGTACCGATAACATGTCAAATGGAAGAGACTACCACGACACAGGGATGGTGTGAGGGCTAGTCCACCTTCTTTTTACCTAAACATCATTTTTGAAGTTATACTTCTTTTGGCGCGTTAGGGAAAAATGATAGAGTAAATTTTTTCGAAGCACGCGCACACCGTCGCAAAAAACCGACACCCTGAATTTAGCTATAGTAAACATTTTAGTTTTTTTGAAGTTATACTTCTTTTGGCGCGTTAGGGAAAAATTATGAGTGTATTTTTTTCTTTTTTACTGTCGTTTTTTGTATATACGTAGAATAAGGCGAAAGACAAAATTTTTGAAAATATCATATAAATCTTAGTATTGTCTTTGATTGACATAACCTTTACACATTTAAAGAAAAAACTTTTTGACCGGATTGAAGTTATGTATTATTACTTATTTATTATTACAGCTATTTAACATAATTTTAAATTTATCCGAAACGTCGTTTTTTCTTTAGATTTTTTTCTTGTTACGCCAAAGTATAACAAAGTATAACTTCTAACGCGTGTACATAAGTACACACACGTTTTTTTACTGTGTATGTACGAGCTAAGGCTGTACATTTTGCTCACTTAGGCTTTCTTAGTTTTAAAAGCGTGGCGATTTCCTAAATCGTCGGAGTTACGCCCCGAGAGTATAGCCTCTTCAACTGTTACATAGCATTCATTCCTTACATAGGAATTAACAGTTTAGTATCAACGCTTATATGTATATGTATATGTTTCTTTCTAAAATATAAAGAAAATATGTTTATAATGGAATAAAAGATACAGGTGTCACTTAATCCAAGTCATGCAATTTGTATCGATAGATATCCCTACTCATCGGCAAAGAAGACAGAGGGTGTAGGCCGAGAGAAAAATCCGGCGTAAATAACTCTCGGTACTCTTTTAAAATAGCAAATCATCAAACAACACTTATTTTAAAACAAATATCGCAAATTAATTAGAAGTAGCCTGTCTAGCACTAGTACCTGGCCCTTTCTTTATTATACCACTATTACTAAATATAATATACTATTACCTTCAATAGGCTATACATACAGTATTCCAGGAGAATAATCAACGAAATGAGCTGAATTTTTGGTCGCATCAATATTTGGTCTTTTTAATTTATAGTTTAAGCGATTCTAAACGACTGTAAAAATATTTATTTACGTCGAAAATATACTAAAATTCTCGATAATCACAATTAAAAGATGGTTGATATGCTACTATATACATTACTCAAAATGATTTGTTAAATTAAAGGCTGGCAACGCACTGGCGGTATTACTTAACATTAGGTGAGCCTCCTGCCCGTTTGCCTCCTGTTCTATGAATGTATATATCTTAAGATATATAAATAACACGTCACGTTGTTTGTCCGCTATGGACTCCTAAGCTACTTAACCGATTTCAATCAAATTTTCACACCGTACTGTTAATAATTCTGCTGTATGTATGTCACTGAACTCTTCTTAAACGGCTGGACCGATTGAAATGATTTTTTTTAGTATGATTTTGGGTGGAGCCCTGGATGGTTTAGATTCACTAATCCGCCCAGCAGATGGCGCTGCAGCCGGTACTTTCATACTTTGTTTAATATCCTAATCGCTTCAAATATCATGCAAGACAATGTCTGTCGGGACCGCTAGTATATTTATATATATTGAACACTGCATCTATTAGACAGCTCTTTAAAGACGCTAGTGAGTGGACTTTAAATTATTAATTAGTAAATAAATATGTTAATTAATCAATCTAGTTTATATACAATACAAAATAAAATTTATATCTTTCATATAAAAATAAATCAGTGGCGCCACCTTTTTAGGTCTGGTCCTCAAATTTCTGTCTCTGTTTCATGATCATTTGTCAATCTAATAGGCAAGTATCAGCCTCCTTTGCCTGACAAACGTCGACTTTTTGGGTGTAAGGCAATACGGCTTCCTTACGATGTTTTCCTTCACTGTTCGAGCAAATATTAAATGCTCATAGAAATTCCATTGAAATCGAACCTACGACCTCAGGGATGAGTGTCACACGTTGAAGCCACTAGGCCAACACTGCTCGCAAAAAGTTATAGGATGATAGATGATAGATACGCTTTTACGAGCTAACGGTCATTTTAAGTTCCTTCACCGTTCGAGCAAATGTTAAATGCGCACATAGTAATTCTATTGGTGCACAGCCAGGGATCGAACCTATGACCTCAGGTATGAGAGTCGCACGCTAGACCAACGCTCTCTCTTTCCTATAGATTCATTTTATTCGATTCCTTTTGTATTCATTCATTATTATTATATTCATATTAATACCTGCAGCTGAGTTTCGTCATCGGACGTCGAGGCAGAGTACGAAATTCCACCCATATAACCTCGACGTCCGCCGTGAGCGACTGAGCGTTTTTCAAGGCAGTTTTTGCCGCGCACCACCACTTTGTGGAACCAGCTGCCCACTGAAGTATTTCCGAACCAATTCGACTTAGGGTCCTTCAAGAAAAGAGCGTACCAATTCCTGAAAGGCCGGCAACGCACTCGCGAGCCCTCTTGCATTGAGAGTGTCCATGGGCGGCGGTATCACTTAACATCAGGTGAGCCTCCTTCCCGTTTGCTTCCTGTTCTATAAAAAAAAAATTCATGTGGAAATACGTTAATAGAAACAATGACAAAGAAGAATATATCTTAATATATATATTTCTTGTGTGCGTGTGTATGGGACTGAACTCCTCCTAAACGACTGGACCGATTTTGATGAAATTTTTTGTGTGTGTTCAAGGGGATCTGGGAATGGTTTAGATTCACAAATCAGCCCGCCAGATGTTAAGGGTAGTCCACCCCTAATTTTTATTTTTTTATTTATAGATAAAATTTTATTTTTTATTTTTTTTATGTTACAGAATTAAAAAATACATACAACCCCTAATTTTCAACCCTCTACGATCAACCCCTATTTTTTTATTATAAATGATATACATGGCAAAACGACGTTTGCCGGATCGGCTAGTTATTATTATATATTTATGGTATCAAACTAAATAATTTCCGGAGAAGAATCAAAGAAATGCGCTGATTGTTTGATCGTTATCATTAATTAGAAGGTGGACGTATGGTGTATACTGCGGCGCGGAAGGCAACCGCCGCAGTGTGACGCCAGACGCCGCCCGCCCAACTCGTTCACGATGTACACCGTTGCGGTGCCTTAGTCGCGATTGTGTGATGTGAAACTTTGTCAATTTAAACCAATGGCTAATGTTATGCTATAACCCTGACTAGTTTTGGTCATGGAAAATTGTGCCTTAAAGTATGGGAGCAATAACAATAATGAAATTGAAGAAAAAGTGGTAAGTGTTAACACGATTTATGTATGACTAGTAGACGTCAAGCGTTGCTGTGGCTAAGATTTTTGTTATATTACATAGTAGTAAACTATTCAAGAGAAAAGGCAGGAGAACACCAATCGACCATGCTTTTTTGGTCATTAAATTGTAGCGTGAAACGTTGGTAACATCATTTTGTTCTATATTTATAGTTTTCGCAGCGCACACGATTGAAGGAAGATTTTTGTTTATTTTTTTACACCTTGGGTTAGATTCAAGTTTTAGTAAGCATCGCTAATTTTTTTGAAAATGAAACATATATCACTCGGGAATAGTGTAGCTTGCCAACGGTGAAAGAATTTTTGAAATCGGTTTAGTAGTTTCGGAGCCTATTCATTTCAAACAAACAAAAAATCAAACCTTTCCTCTTTATAATATTGGTATAGATTTACTTGACATTAACCCATCACCCCTAGATGGGGCAGAGAGCGTCCACAGAGAGTCTCCATCGCGTTCGGTCTTGAGCCTCGTATTTTACCTCGCTCCCAGTCTTTAAGGGTCTCCTTGCCTCGTCTGCGACTGATTTATGTATTATAGATTTATGTATGCGATTAGGTCAATTACAGCTATATCCAGATTTTATATATTTCTTGATATACATGTTCATCAAGGGGTTTAATATTCTGGGTTTCCTGCGATTTCTTTTACAGTAATAATAATTAAGCCTCATTTATTCCTTGAAAAACATTTACAAAACAAAATTTACAAAATATACACACACACACAAAATACATACATACATACATATACACACACCATATATATGTCACCGTAAAATTGTAAACACCGTTAGATTGTAATCTATCTCGCGAGATTGTAAACTGTCGAAAGATTGTGAACCTCAACGAACTGCTTACAATTTAACGTATTATTATTCGGTAGTTATATGAAATTGTTGGGAAGTAAAATTAATCTGTAATTGACCAAAGAAGTTTGAATGATAACTAAGTTAGTGTAGTACAATCTACCGAATAATAATAGGTTAAATTGTAAGCAGTACGCTGAGGTTCACAATCTTTCGACAATTTATAATCTCGCGAGATAGATTACAATCTAACGATGTTTACAATTTTACGTTAACATATATATATATTTGTTTTTCCAAGGACCTCTTATTGAGTATAGGCCTCCTCCAATTGACTCCATCTCTCTTGAGCATTTTTCTCCCAATCCTCACCACCAACTTTCTTCAGCTCGTCGGCCCATCGTGCAAGAGGGCGACCACGCTTTCTTTTTCCTGGTGGCCCTTTCCACTTTGTTACCCTCTTTGTCCTGCCATTATTCATTCGAGCGGTATGGCCCGCCCATTTCCACAAGTTTTTTGCAATAGGACAGTGCATCACCTTTGTTTTGTTTCTTATTTGTGTACTTCTGATCTTGTCCTTCAGTTTTAAATTGAGTATACTGCGTTCTTTTACAGTATTGGCGCTTAAAAGCTTAAATGCCCGGGTTCGATCGGACAACCTCAGTGTTAGTCGTGCGCTTAACCATTGAGCTATGGGTTTGTGTTTGAGACGTTCAAATATTTCGTTGTCTTAATACATAATATCGACCAGCGCAATCCGTTGATATTGTCTAAGTTTAACCTATTAAAATCCAGTGAACTAATGCGTATGGAGCGGTTATTAAGACACTTGCGCGGCAAGACTTTATGCAAACCAGCTGCCATTGCAGGTTCCGAACCGTTACGCCCTAAAAGCCTTTAAGAGAATAGCAACGCCCTTGCAAACCTTCTAGTGTTGGAATTGTCCATGGGCAGCAAATTCTTTTCTTAAAGTGGCTTTTTCCTTTGTCCCATAAAAAAATCTGATAATTTCTTTTTTCTCATTATCTATGGTCTTTATTAGTAATAATAAGAATCAAATATACAGTATTTACAATTTTCTTAACCCACATAGTACTAATAATTAAAAAAAAATCAAAACAAATTAAAAAAAGTTTGGCCTTTATGGCAGTGTACCTACCTTTTAGCAGCATTTCCTCGCTGAATTGCGATACTTATTCGTTAAAGAAAGCACCAGCTCTGGGGTCATCGGTACTATTTATTAGGCGCCAACTTAAATCTTTAATTAGCGCCTGTGCACTTGAACCCCACGGCCCATGAGTCTCTACTCCAAAGGAAAAAAAAATCTAAGTTGAAGAAAAAACTTATATAGTTGAGCCGTTTATTATTTTCCGCCTATTAATTAATTATATTTTAGTTTATTATCAAACATTTTTCAAGTAATTAATAATTATGGGGGATACTAAATTAAAGTATCCCCCATAATTATTATTTATTTAACACTCGGGTGCAATAGTACAATTAAAATAATGTAATAATAAGGACGGCTTTATCGCTTTTGAGCGATCTCTTCCTAACCACTGTAAGGGTCTGTTTCACAATGTATGGATAAAGTACCAAATAGCCATGCAACACATAAATTATTTGGAAGATAAATTATTGTGCTATTTGACATTCATCCGACTCATAACTTTTGATAGACTTTATGTGACGAATAGCGCTATCTGACAGTTGTGAAACGCAACAATTGTGTTTATCCTACCAATAAGTAATAAATAGCTAATTTGGAACTTATCCGCACATTGTGAAACAGACCCTTAGGGAAATAAATAGATAAGGTGAGGGCAAGGAGTGCAAAACAACATGAGATTTACTAAAAGAAAGAAAGAATGAAACAAAACTAGTGTAGACAATGAAAAAGGATACATGAATCACGATAATTTCAGTTAATAATAATAATAATTTATTTGCAATAATATGGTACAACAATGTTATGATGGTACAATCTAAAGTTCGCATATTCTGCCACACAATGGCGTGCATAAGACAAATGTCTTAAAAATAATTTTACATAGAAGTTACATATACGTATATTATGAGTCATGTTCAATTGTTATATTTTTTGTAGTCATTATCACATTATTAAAATATATTATTAATATTAATTATAATGTTTCACGCAGTAGTAGGAATATCTTTTAGTGTTTTTGGTAAATTATTTTAAACCTTGAGTGCCATACAAAGTGTGTTTTCCCATACAATAGTTAAGGTAATGCTTCTACAGTAGAAATTTAGGGCTATGGGGATAGCAACATGAAGAGATACATTATTATTATAAACTAGCTAACCGCGAACTTCGTTTCGCCTTAATATGATTTTTAATTAGCATACCTTTTACATACCAACATATGGAACATTTTGCACTCTTCTTAACGTGATTATCATGAATCTAAATATATTATTTATGTTTTAAAGTACTTGTTAAAAGACAGGTGGTTGTTTAACTAATCTATATATATAAAAATGAAACCCGTTTTCCGTTGTCACGACATAACATGAAAACGACTTGACCGATTTGTCTGATTCTTTTTTTATAATATTCCTTGAAGTACAAGGATGGTTCTTACGGAGAGAAAAATTAAAAGAAATGAGTGAAAAAGTCTAAAAACAACACTTTTCTATATTTCCATACAAAATATTCGTAATAATACTTGAAAGTCAATTTGAACTTTAATACCATATGATAAAGTTCAAGTGTTAGTGGAGGGGTTCCGGGAAGGTAAATTTTTATTTTTTGACATAATGTATTTGTTGTCTTATCAACTTTCTTTTTTTTATCTTACTAGCTAGACCGGTGTCCCGAATAGCAGAATAAGTATTTAAAAAAAATAAAAAATCGACTGTTAGGCGGTACGATGTTCGCCAGGTCAGCTAGTATAAAATATAAACACAAATTAATGATAACTGTACAGTTTGACAGCTAGTGGATTGTGAAATGTGTATTTAAATTTAAGGGTATGTTTACAATGTATGGATAAAGTACCAAATAGCTATGCAACACATAAATTATTTGGAAGATAAATTGTGCTATTTGACATTCACCGGACTTACTTATGATGGACTTTATGTGACGAATAGCGCTATGTGACAGTCGTGAAACGCAACAATAGTGTTTATCCTACCAATAAGTAATAAATAGCTAATTTGGAACTTATGTAGAACTTATCCGTACATTGTGAAACAGACCCTTTTATAAATGGCAGGAGTATATGTATTGTATATGTAATAGCAAGCTGCACTAGATAACTAAATAGATGAGAGGGTGAGATTTAAGAACCTAACAACCCTACGGATACCTAAGCCCCCAAATTCAAAATCATTTATTCATTTAAATAAACATAAAAAAAGAGCGTACCAATTCTTAAAAGGCCGGCAATGCACTCGCGAGCCCTCTGGCATTGAGTGTCCATAGGCGGCGGAATCACTTAACATCAGATGAGCCCCCCGTTCTATAAAAAAAAATGTGTGCGTGTACTAGGTGTACACACGTAAGAAGTGAAACTTCTTTATGACCTTATTTTTCGAAAAATGATCTACTATATGCAACTTAACGAAATTGGTTAAATAAAGTTTAACAAAAGGCTTTTATTATCATAGACATGAATACAAATACAATTATTTCATTTTATCTTATTACTACTAAGATTATTACAGAATTTCATTAATTGTAATAGAATTATTACTATCATTGTTATCGTTATTATATATTTTTGTTATTAATGGCTTCGAATGTGACGCGTAACGAAAAAATGTTACACTAAATTTTTTTCCAACCCCGATAAAGAAGTTTCACTTCAAAAAAATGTACACTTATGAACGTCAATAAAGAAATACAAATGCAAGTGTGCGTGTGTGCAAGCAACAGACGAGAAGTTTTTTGTTTTACAAAATGTTTGTATGGAGCTGTAACCATTACACTAAGTCCCTACAGATATGGGTACATAAGTAGTGAGTACATAAATAAGTACAGGATGTCTGCACCAAGAGACCTAATGTTAAAGACGGAGCCCTACGGGTAGGATCACAGGGGAGGGACTTTCTCAAAGCTATCACGATAATTATGTGCTTGAAGGTAAAGCCTCCCTGAGAGGAAGCGAGAAAGGAATAATGGGGACATTTGGGAGTTTCGTCGAAAGACAAGCTGAGTTGTAGTAATGTTGTAATGCGACGAAATTCCAAACACGTCCCAAGACCGATTTTATATATCAAATATGGTCTGTCGGGCACAGATATTTACTTTACATTTGACGCCTCATTGGTCTAGTGGCCCCGAGATCCCGGGTTCGATCCCCGGCTGAGACAAACATCGATGTGATGAGTATTTGGTGTTGTGCTTAGGTCTTGGGTGTTTAAATATGTATTTATATGTCTTTCTATCTATAATATGTTTGTATATCCGTTGCCCAGTACCCATAACACAAGCTTCACCAGCTTAGCATGGGACTAGGTCAATTGGTGTGAATTGTCCAATCATATTAAAAAAAAAAAAATACTAACATTATCAATCAAGATTGAATTGTTTATTTTTATGTAATAGGAGGCAAACGGGCAGGCTCATCTGACGTTAAGTGTCCTATAAACTTTGTCAGAAGGCTCGCAAGTGCGTTGCCGGCCATTCAAGAATTGGTACGCTCTTTTCTTGAAGGACCCATATTCGAATTCTTCCGGAAATACTTTGAGCTTACTACATAGTGGTGGTGCGCGGCAAAAACTGCCTTAATAAACGCTCAGTTGTGGAACGACGGACGTCGAAGTGATACGGGTGGAATTTCGTATTCTGCCTCGACGTCCGATAATGAAACTTAACTGCAGGTAAAACTTAACTAAACAGTTAACTGCTGAAGTTATTTAACATCATCAAAGTATAAACATACACAGTAGAATTATAAATCAACGGACACAACTAACATCATCCTAAGCACGTTACCAATGTCTTTTGATTCAAACGATGCTGATCAATTTAAAAAAAAATGCATTTTAAGTGCCTATGTGGCTTATCCGCTATTTCCGATTTTACTAGTAATTTGTTTAGAAAATATAGCTAATAACATAGAATTAAATATGATGAGGTGAACTTTAATAAATAAATATAAACGATATTTTAGACGGTTATATTGACATTTATATGCGAAAACTATCGTTAAACAGTCTCTCTTTCCATAACTGTGTTAACACACTTGTAAGAAAGAGAAAAATAGCTTAGACTTAGATCCAACATTAAATGCCCTGAACTGTCTAAGCATTCATTTGTTTTCAATAGAACTTAAAATATACAAATATATAAATTCAAAAACTAAAGGACTGTTTCCACTTAGAATACATTATCCCGAATATATTATTACGCCCCTTGTCGACATCCCCAGGTTCCGCACTGCACGATTTGGTTCTTTGTTTTTTATCAAAATTAAGCGGAACTTCTTGCCCCCTTCCATTCATAGACAGTTTAATATTCGTTCATTTAAGCATTTAAGCAAGCATGTCCTAGACAGCCCAATCAATCAATCAAAATCATTTATTCATATAGGTAACACAATGTACACAATGTACATTTATGAACGTCAAAAAAGAAATATATATTAAATCCTTCTAATTTTGCATTTACTGCCAGATCTCAAATCAAGAGCGTAGAACGTAGAACATAAGAGAAGAACTGACAATAATTTTTGTTGTTGTACACAATGCTTGTAAGATGACCAATAGGACAGGTCGTAATCAGGTCGGTCCTGTTTAAAAAAAATGTCCACCCAGTAAATACTTATATCAGAACCACATCAGACATTTTTTACGTTCAATGAGGACCAACATTGGTTGTAATACTCCTCTAAACAGATCTCTATCTGCAGTAAACGTGTTGAGGACATACGAAGCTGATTCATTATGACAGTTTGCATGTATTCAAGCATATGCTGCAGACATTCCTCCACCAATAACAATTGCATGGAAGAAATATTAAATAACATATTTGATCTCACACACGGTTTTATTGTGTTTTTGAAGTTATACTTCTTTAGGCGCGTTATGAAAAATTGATGAGAGTGAAATTTTACGATGCGCGCGCACCGTGACACAAAATTAACAGAATGAAGTTGCCCACGGAAGATGCTACGGCATTGGACATAATTTAAAAACAACATTCGAATAATAATAGAATTTATGGTACACCTATTGTAAGAGCATAATAATAAATATTTATGTATTAATTTTTCAAATGTAAACTGTACTTTATTGATTATAATGACTCCTTTTCCAGTCTTTGATGATTTAATTGTAATTAATTATTTGCATGCAATCAAAAACTATTTTTAATAATGCCAAAGAAGTATAACTTATTACGCGCGTACATAAGTACACCCTTTTTTTTATTACTCTTTAATGTATAATATTCTACGGATTCGATATTTGTAAATATGTGAGGAACATGTATACTAACAATACAATAATTGACCTATCCGCAGCATTGCTTAATTTGTAAGTAACACTTTGTGCCTATTTTAGTATAGTAGTTTTATTCTAGAAGTACATTGTCTTCACATATTACATATATTGAATTTAATGTATACAAAATATTGTAAAAGCTATTTTAAAAGACTAAGTGTGGAGTTTCTAGGCCATTCTTCTCCACACGAAACTACCTTTTGGAAGGGGCAACTAGAATCATCTTTTTATTTTATTTGACGTTTAAAAGTGCCAAGTGGGCTAATGGAATAAATGATTTGACTTGATTTTATAAAGTTTAATCTAGTTTATTGTAATTTAATATTTATTTTTTTATTATTGTAATTAAAAAACAAAGAATTAGTCTAGCTATTCAAAGGAAGAACGCTGCCAGTATCTTCGGAACCTTGCCTAAAGGGACTCCTTTTAATAATATATTTTAGTTATTATATGTTAAGGTTAGTTATTTATTCATTCATAAGAACCCCCTTATTTAATTTAATTCAGTTTGTTAGCATAACGTATATCTAATATTATAAATAGTTAACACATTATTGTAATTTAATTTGTATTTTTATATAATTGTAATTTTTTGTGTGTTGTATGTTCTGTAAGTGTCTGTGTTTCTTTAGCCTTTTCACAATAAAATAATACACTATTGTTACATACTTTTATTATTCTAAATGCATGAAGAGTTCTATAAAAATCTAAAGGTATTCAGAGACAGCGCGGTATGACCTCTATATGTCAGAAACGTATTGGATTTCGAAGAGACTTTTTTGTACTATATATTTAACTAGAAGGCGTTGAATACGTGTTCAGTATAACCGTCCAGGTTGCTTTTGGGCTTGCCCCGGTTCTGCAGTGGATCAGGTATGTTTGAGACCCGAACTGAAGGTTTGTATGCCATTGGGAAATGATGGAAATCCTTGATGCATTGTTAAGATGGTCTAGGACAGTGACGGCATATGGGAAATCTTCCAGAGATTCTGTGAAGCCGTCATGCACCTTAAGGAAGAGGCGGAGAGGGCCAGGGAGGAGGATCCTGCAGCCCACCCGCGTCGCCGTAGGAGACCACAGCGTCGCCATTGCACCGTGCAACCCTGTGTGTAATCCTGGGCACGCAGTTGCTCCAGCGGGGGAACAGGGGCTCATGCGTCCAAAAGAAGGGATGCGTCAGCATTGTACCCGGCCTCCCCCAGCTCTATAAAAAACAGGCTGAATTGGCCGATGTGAAAGACCCTTGTGCCAAGGTCCATTCCACATCATTCGTGGCCGTAGAGGACCGTAATATTAACGGTTGATCGCGTGGCTGGATGCGGACAAGGCTACGCTGCCCCGGGCGATTGCTGGTGGCGCCGTGGGGTTTTAGTGGGTATGCACAACAGCGAGTCCAACATCACCCTTCCCCAGGTCAACCATGCCGCGGGAGGGTATGCGTAACGCATTTCCCCACGAAAATAAAAATTCTGAGGATGGCACCAATAGTATCATGAATAGGTTGATCACAAAGTCGAGAATCTTAAAACGTTGGCATACTGTCTAAATTACTGAAGTAGTTTAGTTTCTCTTTTGTTTTAATACTTAACAAGTACTAACTAACTAAGCAACTAACACCGAATTGTTAGTAACTAAAACTACATATGAATTAAATAGTTGTCATACTTGCCACTTCAACCTCAAATATCTTTGGTTAGGAATTCAATTTTTTAAAGCTCTTTACTCGTGCATTTGTTTTTCGAGAACCATGATTCATTTCATTTTTCCCGTTCTAATTTTTTTTATTTGTAAACAAAATTGCAAAAGTTTTTGTTACTTCGTATGTTCAGGCTGTACTATGGACTTTGTATGAGGGCATTTAACTGTCGCACGTGACTGAGACCAAAAAAGTCTATGGTTTGTCTATAGATCATAAATCTAATAATTATACAGTTCATTGACCTAGCGGGCAATCCCATCTGTATTCTGTCTGTTATTGATTTATTATGAACACAATATGGACGATGTTACGTTCATTATCACACAAAACCCCTACATTATGTATGCTTAAACATCATGTTAAATTGATAATCAATAAATGAAAATCTCTATATAAAATTCTCGAGTCACAATGTTCGTTCCCATACTCCTCCGAAACGGCTCGACCGGTTCTTATGAAATTTTTTATGCAAATTCAGTAAGTTTGAGAGTCGGCTACTATTCAAACCCCTATGTGATAAGGGGTGTCCACCACAATTAATTGAAAATAAACCCTTGAAGAAATCTACGGCGTTTTCTATTCGATCCCCTAGCTCGTGTTTCCTCTTATGTTCTTTTGATGATCGGGCATAACCCGTAACAAATTAGGGTAGTACAAAGTACAAACTTGAGACCGGAAGTTGAACTCTGTACCCAAGGGGTAACGATCCTTGACGCATCTCAAATTAATGCCACTGATTTATATTTAAATAGTTGACCCGGCGAACTTCGTTCCGCTTACAACTTTTTATGCAAATACAGAAATGTTTTATTGCTTGCCATAGCGAAAGAAGAATGGCAGTTTAACACATTAGGCCTCTTCTCTCTAGCGATATTGCGATACTGCATGTTAAAGCACTTTCTGATATAAGCGTAATTTTGTCAACACCACCACATGATGTTTGTATTCGTAAAATTAATTAATTAATTTTATTTTATTCGATATTTTATAACTTATTCTGCTCTTCGGAGCGGAGAAGAATCCACCAAAAAAGAGATAACTAACATCGGTCCAGCTGATCTTTTGTTATAAGTGGTGGAACTAACACGACTTTGTTTCATTTAAGATATATAATCTATATATATAAAAATGAAACCCGTTTTCCGTTGTCACGACATAACATGAAAACGGCTTGACCGATTTGGCCAATTCTTTTTTTATAATATTCTTTGAAGTACGAGGATGGTTCTTACGGAGAGTAAAATTAAAAAAATTGAGTGAAAAATTCTAAAAACAACACTTTTCTATATTCCCATACATAATATTCGTTATAATACTTAAAATTCAATTTGAACTTTAATACCATATCATAAAGTTCAAGTGTTAGTGGAGGGGTTCCGGGAAGGTAAATTTTTATTTTTTGACATAATGTATTTGTTGTCGTATCAACTTTCTTTTTTTTTATCTTAACTAGACCGGTGTCCCTAATAGCAGAATAAGTATTTTAAAAAAATATAGAATCGACTGTTCGGCGGTACGATGTTCGCCAGGCCAGCTAGTTAAAAATAAATCAGTGGCGCTACAACCATTGTAAATCTTGGATTCTGATTTCTGTATCTGTTTCATGATCATTTGTCAATCTAATAGTCAAGTGACCAGCCTCCTGTGCCTGGCACACGTCGTCGACTGTTTGGGTCTAAGGTTTCGGTTTCCTCACGATATTTGCCTTCACCGTTCGAGCGAATGTTAAATGTGTACATAGAAAAATCAAAAGAATCAAAATCATTTATTCATATACTAACACAATGTACACTTATGAACGTCAAAAAAGAAATATATGTTTAATGCTTCTAATTTTACATTTACTGCCAGTTGTCAAATTAAGGGCGTAGAACAGAAGAGAAGAACTATAAACTCTCCGGCACTCCTTGTAAACGCCAAGTTTTTTGTTTTATACAATGTTTGTAGGTGCAAGAAAGTGATGGTGCACTGCCGGGGATAGAACCTACGACCTCTGGGATGAGAGTGAGCCTACACTGCTCTAGAACTATATAAATTAAATATTTCTTAATTTAAAACAAAATTGTATTCTATTAAAAAATTTAATTTCTTTTTGTTCTCATTTCATTCGTAGCGATTGCGTAGATGTCTACGCGTAGCGTAGCGCTACGCCGAGAATGGGGTTAGTAAGCCAATGCGGCGCGTAGCGGCCTTCCTCGTGTACCTACTGTAGAAGAAATCGTAACTTTGTGTTACAAATTTTGTATTTTTGTATCATAAATGATTTGTTTTGGATTAACGTAACGTTTCCTTAATATACTAATAAGGGAGCGTTCAAGTATTTCGTAACGAGTTTTGGAGGGGGGGTGGGGGTGTCCTTTTGTAAAACGTTACGATGCGGGGCGGGGATTGAATATCGCGTTATTGTTAATATTATTTTCGACTTACACCACATAATAGTAACTAAAGAGTCACTAGGTGGTCACGAAACGTTTTACTATACTCGAGTACAGTACTGTACTCGGGTACTGAAAAACGTTACGGCGAGTTACATGGGTCAATAATCTCCAAAAATTTGCGTTACGTAATACTTGAACGCTCCCTAAACAAGCGGTACCAATAATTATGTATAAATCCACTATAAGGTTAAGGTTATAACATTTCTTACAAGGCAAACTTGGACAAACTAAATAGATATATTTGATGTAACTTTAAAATGCATGAAAAATAATATAAAAACCTCTGGTGCCCTTTTTTAAATAGAATGGCTTTGTTATTCCTCTTTTATGTTAAATATATTATAATAATCAATGCAAATTACATATTTCTGTATAAATAGGTAATAATATTAACTGTGTTTTGTGTTTATGTTTGAATGTGTTATTCCGTTTTTGGCGTTTGCAACGCACTTGCATAATTCACTTAGAATTTTACAATATCTATCTCTCTCATTCAAATTCTTCGCGAATGTAACAGAATAAACAGTATATATGCGGCTGATGATGAAAATCTAAACATAACAATCAAATATACAGTGTTTACAATTTTCTTAACCTACATAGTAATAAAAATAATTAATAAAACTAAAATTAAAACAAATTTAAAAAGTTTGGCCCCTGTGGCAGTTTTCCTTTCACGCTGGTAGCATTTGCTAGCTGTATGCTTATTCGTTGACCTAGGAAAGCATCAGCTCCGGGGTCACCGGTACTATCTAGCAGGTGCTAACTTAAATCATTAATTAGTTGTGCACTTTACGAAATTTTAATTTTAAAAATAGATAGATATTTCTATAAGGTAATTCGCCCTTCTCACTCTCTAACAATCGGTCTCAATCGCTCTCTCCCTTTTCTTCGACAAAAACGCTGCACATCTTCGTAACGTATCCGTAAAAAATTTCCCCTAATGCGCCTAAAGAAGTTTCACTTCAACAAGTAAAAACTGAAATCGGAATGGATTTTTTGTAAAATTTCTGTTCACCATAATTGTCATGTATAGATCGTTTGTAACATATACTATAGACAATTCATTAAATATATAATAAATCTGAATATATATACAATATAGCCACACCTGAGCTTTCAGTAAAACATTAACGAATATTAACGCATATTTATTACATAAATCACATTTAAGTGTTGTTCTCTCGTAGTCATAATGTAACAATCGTTTATAGTATGTAAATTTTATTTAAAAGCCTATTCACCATATATTAAGTAATTATGAAATAAAAAAGCCTTTATTCGAGTACTTTAATGAGGATACATTAAATTTATGTAATACTAGCTGGCCTGGCGAACATCGTACCGCCTAACAGTCGATTCTTTATTTTTTTTTATACTTATTCTGCTATTCGGGACATCGGTCTAGCTAGTAAGATAATTAAGAAAGTTGATAATACAACAAATACATTATGTCAAAAAATAAAAATTTACCTTCCCGGAACCACTCCACTAACACTTGAACTTTATGATATGGTATTAAAGTTCAAATTGCCTTTAAATATTATTACTAATATTTTGTATGGGAATATAGAAAAGTGATGTTTATAGACTTTTTCACTCAATTTTTTAAATTTATCTCTCCACCTCGAGAACCATCCTCGTTCAAGGAATATTATAAAAAAAGAATCAGACAAATCGGTCAAGCCGTTTTCATGTTATGTCGTGACAACGCAAAACGGGTTTCATTTTTATATATATATATATATAGATTTAATATAAGACGCTGTGAAGGTCTGATGTAGTGTACTTATATTATAATGGAAACCCATTTTCAGAGGGTGCGAGTCCAGCTCTTAAGTACAGTCTTACTTTGAATAGTCTTTTTTAAGGGAAGACCGCCACCGGCAGTCGACTCCACAGTTCGCTAGTAATCTTCCCTGGTATCTGGTGGGCATTCTCTTTTTCTTCCCACGAGCCCATTTCGAATAAGGGTTTTTTTTGCGCTCTCTAGGCTTCCTAACTCTCTAGGCGGGAGCGCTACTGAGTAGCGATCGCACAATTCTAGAACGTGCGTACTCGCTATCTCTTTCACACACTGCTCCGTCCTTGTCGTACGGCGTTCTAGAGTGCTCGGTCTAGCTTCGAGAAGGTTCCGATCTTCCCTCTCTTTCGCGTATCATACCGTCTCACACCTAGAAAAATGTGACCGGCCATAATAAAAAAGTGTGTTTGAGTACAAAGTACACGTGTCAGAAGTGAGACTTCTTTGGCAAACTAATTTTTAAGTCTTGTTCATAGAAATCTAAAACTTTAGATTTCCGAGACTTAGATTGAGGGAAAAAGGAAGATATGTTAGGAATTTAATGAATTTAATTAAAATATTAATGTGTCGAACATTAATACAAATTATAATTTTTTTTTTAATTCATTTCTTCAATAATAAAAACACGTGGCATTTTAATTTACAATTCGTCATTTGATATTTCAATAAATTATTTTGCATAAAATATTAATATTTCACAAATTCTCTTTACGAAATTTTAAAAATATAATTTCGACAAGGTAATTGACGGCTCATTGGTCTAGTGGTTAGTACCCCTGACTGCGAATCCATGGGTCCCGGGTTCGATCCCCGGCTGAGACAAACATCGATGTGATGTGCATTTGGTGTTGTGCTTAGGTCTTGGGTGTTTAAATATGTATTTATATGTCTATCTATCTATAATATGTATGTATATCCGTTGCCTAGTACCTATAACACAAGCTTCACCAGCTTAGCATGGGACTAGGTCGTGTGAATTGTCTAATAAAAAAAATTAAAAAAAATTCGCCCTTCTCACACTCTCTCAATCAGTCTCAAACGCTCTCTCCCTTTTTTTCGACATAAACGCTGCACATCGTAACGCTAATATTATGATTATTGCGTTTTATCTGTAATAATTTTACCCTCTGCGCCTAAAGAAGTTTCACTTCAATCAATAATAACACGAACACCCACAAAGTGTCACCTTCTCCATAAACATTAATAATCCAGTCGCTCTACCACCCTGAGCCTTGGTTGTTACCGTTATTATTATTTCATAGACAAGTAGACAAGCCTTCGGTCCGACATCCGTTTTGTATTTGTGCCTCTTTCTTTCTCTGTATTCTTTCACCATACGCAAATGATACACAAAGACCATTGGTGCACAGCCGTGGATCAAACCTATGACTTAAGAGATGAGAGCTGCAGCCACTAGGTCAACACTGCTCATATATATTATATACTAGCCGTTTCCCGTCCGCTTTGCTGGACGAATTAAAATAAATTTTATGTTTTTTAATTTTTTTTTTCATATTTTCATTATTCTTCTTTTTAACTTCCCGCTAAGAAAATTGAAATATTTCTAAAATCGAGTTATTAACAGATGTTGACGTTTTGAGGTCCTAGGAAGCCTCCCCGAATGTTTCCGCGGTGAAGTCCGTATGGATAAATTTTCATAAAAGTAAAACAGCAATAAAAAAAATGAAGGAACGTTAGAATTCGAAAAATAAATAGCCATAAACCATCTAGGAAAAATTTCGCATCGAATGGTGGTAGTTTCATGTTCGATACGATCAGTGGTTTAGGCGTGATTGAGCCTCAAACGAAGACCATTTTCATTATATATATATAGATTTACTACTTTTAATAAAACTTATTATCGTGATATTTAGCGATATGTTTATAATAAGTTCTTAATAAAATAAATTAAAAATATTCGTTAGTATTTTTTATGTTAATCTTAGAGCAGTCATATACCATCTCCTACGTATTACATATTTGTATGTACTAGTTTTTAGCTACATTAAACTAATTACAATACAAAATAAATTTACCCGATACCTTTATAACAGACTGTATGGCGTCCTACTATTACAATAGTCTAATATAAAGTTGACACTAAATTTTATGTAAAATGATAGGCAATAATTTATAGTATTTATACATACACAGACACACAAGTACACATACATATACCCCATGTGATTTCCTTATATAAATTTTTTTTTTTGTTAATGTTGCAACTTGATAATAAATGTTTATTCATCATAAAATTTTCACTACTTTTTATCACTTTCTGGCGATCCGAAGACCACACACAGTTAGATTACACTTCGCTGCGCTATAATAACGCTATACACGTATCTTGTCAAGTGAAAGTGTACATACTTTGGTTGGGCCAGTGAATCGTGCCACGCTGTAGGTCAAGGGCTGACTTACACACCCCAAACGATCGAAACCAAGATAATTGCAGGTAGGTTATGTAACGCGAAGTAATGCGGATTTTAACAGACCAACATTAGCTTGGTTTTCGCGATATAACTTGACTCTAAAGATATAGTAAGGGAGCGTTCAAGTATTACGTAACGCAATTTTTGGAGATTATTGACCCCGCCCCCATGTAACTCTCCGTAACGTTATTCAGTACCCAAGTACAGTACTGTACACAAGTATAGTAAATCGTTTCGTGACCACCTAGTGACTTTAGTTACTATTATTTGGTGTAAGTCGAAAAAAATATTAACAATAACGCGTAATTTAATCCCCGCCCCGCATCGTAACGTTTTACAAAAGAACCCCTCCCCTCCCAAAATACGTTACGTAATACTTTTTTTTTTTTTTTTTAAAGACAATTCACACCAATTGACTTAGTCCCATGCTAAGCTGGTGAAGCTTGTGTTATGGGTACTAGGCAACGAATATACATATTATAGATAGATAAACATATAAATACATATTTAAACACCCAAGACCTAAGAACAACACCAAACGCTCATCACATCCATGTTCGCCTCAGCCGGGGATCGAACCCGGGACCCATGGATTCGCAGTCAAGGGTACTAACCACTAGACCAATGAGTCGTCAACTTGAACGCTCCCTAAGTCTTTTATTATTATTTTCTACTTAGTATTAATACATTCTTTTCTTTTTTTGCGACTGAGGCGCAAACTAGCTTATGTGGTCTCCGGCTGAATGACCAGCGCTGTGGAACAGTCTGCTCCTCAGCATAATGCTGAGCCAGGGCCAAATACAGCCACAGCACACACGCATTATATTCTTGAGACGAACCGTTTGGGAAAAGGAAAAAAAATATGAATCTCTCATAATATCTTTTTATTTAATTTTTTTCTCTTTGATTATTGTTATTTTGTGTTTATGTGTGTGTTTTTTTGTTTGAAATACATGATATGTCTATGTCTGATATGTATTTTATTGATATAACCTTTAACATTGAAAGAAAACACATTTTAACCGGATTAAAGTTATGTATTTTAAATTTACAATTATTTTACGTAATTTTAATTTAACCGACGTTTCGCGTGCTTTACAGCGTGCGTGGTCACGGTGACTGAAGACAAAAGGTGTTGAATGTCAAAAAGTATCACAGCTGTAGAGAAAGTTGTGTTATCTGTATTTATTTCCCCGGAGGTGGTATCGACTAAAAGATGGAGGGTTTTGGCAGAAATGGCTCACGGTGTCCTCTTAATTAAACGGTCAAATTTAAAATTATGTAAAATAATTGTAAATTTATAATAATACATAACTTTAATCCGGTTAAAAAGTGTTTTCTCTAAACTGAGGTACTGAGTATTGACTATTGTATAGGCTCGTACACGTCTATCCAATATGAGTGTTGGTACAATACTGATCTATATTAAAACATTGATACATTTACATTAATCGTGTAGGCAATACATCCCCTTAATAAAAATACATGGCAAATATTATAACACCGTAGAATAATTTTTATGACATTATTACCAACTCAAGAACTTAATTTAAGATGTGAATACACAATAAAAATAAAATCATGTAAATTAATAATAATTGATTCCATAAACTAGATTAAACATCCTTTATAAGCTTTAATATGTTATTATCGTTTATATCATATTATTATTAAGGTGCACTTGAAGAAAGTCCTCAAAGGCCGGCAGCGCACCCACTAAAAGGGAGTATCCATGGGGTGCGATTAATGCTCTTTTTGGGCGTTCCGTAGGCTCGCTTGTTCTATAAAAAAAATGTGGACTGTATCCGTGGGGTTGTTAGGTACTCACCAGTTGTCTAGTACAGCTTGTTAATACATATACTTTATATACTATAAAGATACTCCTGACATTTCTATACTAATATTATAAAGAGGAAAGATTTGATGTTTTTTTGTTTGAAATGAATAGGCTCCGAAACTACTAGACCGATTTCAAAAATTCTTTCACCGTTGGCTAGCTACACTATTCCCAAGTGACATAGGCTATGTTTCATTTTCAAAAAAATTAGGGATGCTTACTAAACTTGAATAATCTAACCCAAGGTGTAACAAAATAAACAAAAAACTTCCTTCAATCGCGTGCGCTGCGAAAACTATTAATGATATAATAAAATGATGTATTACAATTTTCCAGGACACATCACTATCTATAAAAAATGTCGCGACAGCATGTCTCTATCTTTTATAGTTACGTCACAATAAGCGTCCTTTTATTAAAACTCCACCGCTAGAAAAGGCTCTTTATTCGTACCTAGGTATTGATCCTTATCAAAATAAATACCAACGTTTCACATAAGCTACAATTTTATGGCATAAACACCAAAAAAGCATGGTGGATTAGTGTTCTCCTGCCGTTTCTCTTGAATAGTTTATTACTATGTAATATAACAAAAATCTTAGCCACAGCAACGCTTGGCCGAGTCTACTATTATTACATATAAACACAAGTCTGCGATCAAGCTAGCAATATTTGACTGCAAATATTTATTTGAAGCACAAAACCAATGGTTCGAATTTAATAATTTTGTCGGATACATTTATCGTGAAAGCCTTTAGGCTATTATGATACTACTAATGGAGCAATCAGTAATATTGTAAAATCGGGACAAATTTTTTGAGAGCTTTCGCTGCGGGGAAATTTATTTCGTAATCCTTCACTTAAATTTTATATATCAAAAAACAATTATACTAAAGATATTGCCAGAGATAGAATATATACGAAAAGGTTCAAACGTTTACGAAAAGTATATATTAAATACATTTTTTTTATGACTGGCACGGTTTGTGCATCAGCCAGCGTCAACTATAAGATTTTTTTCGTGCTTGCCTTAGAAATTCGACCGTGTCCTCCATGTACGGTTTAAGGACTCGCCCGGTACCGCACAACCCTCCCAAAGGCCGAGAACAAATTTAAATTAAATTAAAACTTGCCCTCGAACCGGGAATCGAACCCGGTAACCCTCACCTAGCTGCTACTTAATAAGGCCGCTAGGCTATGAGGCCCACTTAAATACATTTAACTAAGTAATACATAATTCGGCTGTGTTGTGTGGTGGTGTGAATGTGCGTGTGTAGGGTGTGCTAATGATGCAAGTGATTTAACGCTATTAATACTCATTTTAAGCGTATTCTGCGGTAGCTTAAACAAGTCAAGGCTTAAACAGTGGTTGTTCTTTAATAGGTCTAAAGAAAAGTCTTAGACATATATTTATGTCTGTCATCTATTTCTCGCAAAATTGATGCCGTGGCGCCGCGTCGCCACGCTATATGATGGTCTATATGCAGTAGTGTGTACGGTGTGTGTATTTCGAAGTCACTGATTAAACGAATTAAGTAGTCACGATTTGAAATAAATTCGTAATTTTTGTATTTAATGAAAATAAATGTTTATTCAATAAATAGTCATCGTTATCTGGAAAAAAAATCGTAATATATTATATTATCATTATGACATATTTAGTTCCTTTCACAATCTGTTCTTTTCTGCTTTTCATGTTTTTCTTTTAAACAAATAAAGGAGTTTTAATTATTTTTTCAAAGAAATTTAGCAATGCTTTTTCACAAAGACCTATTGTTACTTAGTCAAAAGGTTATGAAACATACCTAGTTGTTAAATTGAATTAATAATATAATAAAATAATAATTATTATTAATATTAATTAATAATTGAATAATATACTAAATATTAACTATTGTTAAATTATTATCGCTAAATATTTATTATTCATTATTTAATATTAAAAAAAATAAAGAAAGCCAAAGAAGTATAACTTCTTACGCGCGTACATAAGTACACGCACCTTTTTTTTTATTTTTTTATTTAGACTTTACAGTTACCATAATATACAAAAACATACATATAAAAAAAAACACAAAAAGCAGGTTACATTAGTTATAAGGCAACGGGCGGTCTTATCGCTAACAAGCGATTTCTTCCAGGCAACCCTAATATGCTACAATAAAAAAAGAAACACCTACAGAGGGAAAGTACAAGAATTGCATAATTAATTTATAAAAAAAACTCAAAATAACATGTAACTATAACTAAAATTAAATAAAATAAAATCTAAAGAAAAAATTGTTTTAATTAATTATCAGCAAAACTATTTTGAGTTTAATATTTATCCTTGTTTAATTCTTTATAATTTTTTTATTTACCCAAATTGTCTATAAGCTGATTTGATTTTAATATCTTAGGAGATATCATAGTATGACATTGCAACACAGCAATGATAACAAGGGCTATACTATGTTGTACAGTGGTGTGAAACCGCGGGACAGAGTTAATGCTATACACATATCTTAATATACATAAATTACGTGTCACGTTGTTTGTCCGCTATGGACTCCTAAACTACTTAACCGATTTCAATCAAATTTGCACACCGTGTGCAGTTGCATCTAACTTAAAAGATAGAATAGCTTAGCTTACATCTCAATTTATATTATTTTATTGCAAAATATTTGTTTATTATTTAATAATTCTAACAGATGGCGCTGTGTTGACAGTACCAACGTTTCACATAAGCTACAATTGAATGGCATTACCACCAAAAAAGCATGGTGGCCCCATGACTGGTGTTCTCCTATCGTTTCCCTTGAATAGTTTGCTACTATGTAATATAACAAAAACCTTAGCCACAGCGACGCTTGGCCGGTCTGTTAGTAATATATATAACTTCATGTAATTATATATTGTTAGATAAAGGTTTTGTGAAATGCACTTAGCAACAAATAAATAAAAGTCTAAAAGTTTAAGTGCACAGACGCTAATTAAAGATTTAAGTTGGCACCTGGTACCTTTCCTCAACGATATACAGTAAATATAATACAGTGAGGAAATGCTAGCACTGCCACAGCTAGATACTGCCACATGGGCCAAAATATTAAATTTTGTTTTTATGTTCTATTTATTAATTTTTAATTATAAACAATTATTATACTATGAAAATTTAAACAAAAATATATTGTTTACTCGTAATCCTCTAAATTCTTTGTGTAATACTATTAAAACCTCGCTCATTCGATTTAATATAAGCGATTAAATCATAAATTTTAATAAAACCTTTAATTATTGACTCAATACGTTCGACATCAAAATTCACCCCAAAATGTAACAAAGGCATGCCAATCAGTTGAAATTCAGTGAGTGACGTTGGCGTTCGGCCGATATTCATTCGGTATTGGGCGCCACGAAGGCGCGGTGCAAGCGACGCGCGCAGACATGCGTGCGCCGCCCCGATCGAGTTCCACGGCCAGCAACCACGCTGCGGAACCAGCCGCCACACTGCCACCGTATTAACCGTTCCTGGGGCAACTCCGCCGCGATTTTATAAACGAGTTATTAGTGCAATGTCGACACCCCTAATCGATAGATCGTAAACAGTTTTTCAGATTTTGTTGCGCGTTTCCCACGGTCGAAGGGTATTTGCTTGTGCATACAAATTGGTGCCGTCCTGTGCTTAGTTAATAGTGATAAGTGTACACCGGAGGTTTTTACGTTATTTTCTTTGCGCGCTTGGGCAATCGTTGGTTTTTTACCTAATTTTTGCATTCTTTTGCTATTTTTGTGATAAAACGCAATCTATGCTCGGAGCTATGACTACCATGGTATGGTTTCCTTTGTCTACGTATAAACTGTAGTTTCATAGTCGAATATAGAACTCATGGGTACTTCTGTTTGACAAAGAATATACGGATTTTCTTAAAGAAAAAATGTCATTACGAAAGAAAAACGAAAAACACAATGACGTCTCTTACTTTAAAACAATGTCAACAAGAGCTGGAACAAAGACACTTTACATCAAGACCTGTATAATCTGTCGCTAGATAGGAAACATGCTTTGTCTAACTGTTTAATAGTTTTAGATTAATTCTGTAGTTTTAGCTAGAATAGCTCATTATACCCACGTTCTTGAAAACTGTGAAACAATGAATGGTCTGTATTACGTAAACATTTCGAGAATTACGTAAGATTTCGTAGTGAAGTTCTATTTGACTAAGTACTTCCTTTCGCACTAGACCTGAGTTGAGCTTTTAAATATTGTGTTGCCATCTTTTTTATTCTCTCAATGCGTAGTGTATCAAGCTTTCATTCATTTAACTACTAGAATACATTGTATCATTTAAACAGCTAGTTATTTGAACGCAATTAGATAAGGCGTTGAAGATTTATTACAAAAGTGTTTCTAGGGAAATACGTTAGGAATAAACTTAAACTTTCAAAAGTAAAATTAAAGCCTAAAAGCTAAATAGGCCGTCTACCCGTTGACATAGTGTTGAATAAGCCCCGGCCTCGTTTCTCCCTTTCAGCCTCTCCAAGCTTACAACGCATTATGTATCTAGGCCCAGTAACCTCCTTCAGCTATTAATTTTTCAATCCTTAGTTACCTGTTGAACTTCCAACCTGACTAGTTATTGCACGAATACGGCTTTGATCGTTCGTAAACCATACCATAGTACATAAAGATTACTATTAACAAAGCGAGACCGCACCGGAATCAGACGCACGTGTTTCAACCACGGCTCTATGCAAAACACGGCAATCGCCCTGCTGGAGTCGGCGTCGGCGTTCGAGAGGGCAGTGCTGGAATGTGAGCACCTGGAGGCGTCCGAGCACGGCGGGTTCCGGTGAGAGCGTTGGCGCGCCATGGAGGAGCGACCGCCGGACGTACCGCTAATCGTGACGCCGCCGTGCGCGGCCGTGGCGGCGGCGCTCACCTCCCGGCGCGCCGCGTCCGCGCGCAGCTCACGCGACGAACCGCCGCCGTCCACCTGGCGCTCCTCGGTGCGTGTGCGCGACACCAGTTTCCGCGGCTCCCGCAAGAGCGTCGTACGCCTCGAACCGCCCTGTAATGGTCTCAACGGGTTGCCCGCCATCGGCAAGGAGGTAACTCCCGATTTTCGTGTCTATTTTGTTCGGATATCGAGCGCGAGCTTTGGCTTATGTCGGTGTTATTAATTTTGCTTCCGCGTTCCCCTCCTAGCCGACCACGATGGGCTTCAGTTTAGGCCAGGTTTAAATTGCGTTAAGGACTAATTATTAGACGTAAATCGCGAATTTGATAACGACACAACGCAAGGTGTCGAGGTCGTACGACAATCGGATTTGATCAATGCAAATAGTATATGATATTGTCGACACTTGTAGACAATCACAGACTGGCATAGCATGAATAGAGAGAGATGGACATAGTAATATAATATGTATTTTAAAGTTGCAGGAGTGTCGTATATGAGGTAATAACAAGAGCATGAAATCATCAAATCATTTGAGGTGCGTGTTGCGCATGAGTTTGAGCAAATGTTTTCATGAAGACACCGATTAAGACACTGCAAAGTAGTTCATATAGAATCGAAGACTGAGTAGAATGAGACGTAAAACACAAATTTTCAAAGGAAAATTTTTGTTGGCGTAGCATGGGTTATCTATTATATAAAGCATGAATGAAAAGTTCAATTGTCGCGTTCTTAGTAGAAGAAGTTAGGTAATGTAGAATGCATTTAGACCAATAGATATTTTTACCAATACAAGAGTGCGGTAAGTACACTCTTGCGCATAAAGTTTTACAAATAAGTTCAGTAACATTAAAATCGGATATTATTACCATTTTTTTATCACTTTTAAAACTAAACAATTAACTTATTTTTCGTCCTTTATAAGGCCCCATAAATTCAATTGCAGTTCTAATAACCTGCAATAAGTTCATGAAAACCACTTAACATAGTATACACCGCAAGAAGTCCAGTGGTTCTACAACCGCTGATACATATTTGATCACTATATTTACTGATGAATTGTTTGCAGGTGCTATCTCTTGGTGCGACAGGTGGCCACAAGGGAACGACCACACCTTCCCACCCCTGTACTATCCTCCACCATTCTCCTTATAAGGTATGTATTATTTATTACATGGTCTAGGCTCCGAATATGATTTTGTCCCATTCGGTGTGACCTTTGGTCCGTGGGGTCCTAGTGCTACAAGGCTTTTTAAGGAAATAGGTTAGTCGACTTCATAGCAGGCCGAAATAATATACATGGCAAAACAACGTTTGCTGGGTCAGGTAGTAGTTTTATATACATTTTCTGTAAGATTATTCGAATTCATATTCAAATTCAAAAATCATTTATTCATGTAGGTAACACAATGTACACTTGTGATTCGTCATTAAATAAATACATATTAATGCTTCTAATTTTACATTTACTGCCAGTTCTCAAATCAAGGGGGTAGAACGGAAGAGAAGAACTGGCAATAAACTCTCCGCCACTCTTTTTAATCGCCATGTTTTTTTTTACACAACGTTTGTAAGGAGCTGCAACCATTACACCATGTTCCACATGACATCTTAAGTAATCAATAATAATAACATAAATTAAAAACAAAGACTTAAAGAGGTCTATGACAAACAAATATAGTCTGTGTATCTTTATTAACTGTGTCCTTTACTATTATGTATTAATAATAATAATAATTTATTTATTGCAAGAATATGCTACAAAAATGTGTAAGGTGGTACAATCGTAAGTTCGCATATTCTGCCACACAAAATGGCGCGCAAATTTGTCTTTAAAGGAATTTTACATTTTACATTATTAGTCAATTCTTATATTATTTTATGTAATATAATTATTGGAACGAAGATCCTTATCGCGCGTTGTGAAAGGGGTCTAGACGGAAAAAATTCTTACGAAAAGTTGTCACGACACTTTTTTCCTATTTGCTATTGTAATACACCGGTTCTCGTCCGATCACCAAAGTTAAGCAACGTCGGGCGAGGTCAGTACTTGGATGGGTGACCGCCTGGGAACACCTCGTGATGTTGGCTTTTTTTGTCCCATTCGGTGTGACCTTTGGTCCGTGGGGTCCTAGTGCTACAAGGCTTTTTAAGGAAATAGGTTAGTCGACTTCATAGCAGGCCGAAATAATATACATGGCAAAACAACGTTTGCTGGGTCAGGTAGTAGTTTTATATACATTTTCTGTAAGATTATTCGAATTCATATTCAAATTCAAAAATCATTTATTCATGTAGGTAACACAATGTACACTTGTGATTCGTCATTAAATAAATACATATTAATGCTTCTAATTTTACATTTACTGCCAGTTCTCAAATCAAGGGGGTAGAACGGAAGAGAAGAACTGGCAATAAACTCTCCGCCACTCTTTTTAATCGCCATGTTTTTTTTTACACAACGTTTGTAAGGAGCTGCAACCATTACACCATGTTCCACATGACATCTTAAGTAATCAATAATAATAACATAAATTAAAAACAAAGACTTAAAGAGGTCTATGACAAACAAATATAGTCTGTGTATCTTTATTAACTGTGTCCTTTACTATTATGTATTAATAATAATAATAATTTATTTATTGCAAGAATATGCTACAAAAATGTGTAAGGTGGTACAATCGTAAGTTCGCATATTCTGCCACACAAAATGGCGCGCAAATTTGTCTTTAAAGGAATTTTACATTTTACATTATTAGTCAATTCTTATATTATTTTATGTAATATAATTATTGGAACGAAGATCCTTATCGCGCGTTGTGAAAGGGGTCTAGACGGAAAAAATTCTTACGAAAAGTTGTCACGACACTTTTTTCCTATTTGCTATTGTAATACACCGGTTCTCGTCCGATCACCAAAGTTAAGCAACGTCGGGCGAGGTCAGTACTTGGATGGGTGACCGCCTGGGAACACCTCGTGATGTTGGCTTTTTTTTTCGTCGTAAGATTGGTGTCGAGAAAATCTATCATACTGTTATGATACCAATTAACATATAAATTAATCGAAAGGAATTTCGTTCCATCCGGGTGTCCCTTGACACCTCTAAAGTTTTTTATTTTTATGGTGATCCCAGAATCTTGGCAAAGTACGTAAAATCCACGCGGATAGAAGCTTGTAAAATACACATTCTATTGACTCGAATGGTCCGTACATTTCTTTCGTGGATGACCTATTTAACATGAATATTGAACTAAAAACTTGGCTAAAGCATGAATAAAAAATATTTGTCGCAACATTTTCAACACGCAACACGCCATTTCCATACCAATTACAAAGGCTTGTTATTTAATGATTTCATGGAAATTTGAAAATACGTTTGCTGGATTTATATGTGTTCAATTAGAAATCAACTTTAAACAAATCTTTATATGTATAATTCTTGTGTGTGTATGTCACTGAACTTCTCTCAAACGACTAGACCGATTTCGATGAAATTTTTTGTATGTGTTCTAGGGGATCTGGGAATGGTTTAGATTCACAAATCAGCCCGCCAGATAGCGCTGCAGTTGGTACTTTCATACTTTGCTTTACTAATCGCTTGAAATATCATGCAGGACAACGTCTGTCGGGTCCACTAGTATAATATATACCTCAAATATTTTTTATCACTACTAGCTAACCGGGCAAACGTCGTTTTGCCATGTATATCATTAATAATAAAAAATAGGGGTTGATCGTAGAGGGGTGAAAGTTAGGGGTTGTATGTATTTTTTAATGCTGTATCATAAATATCTAAAAAAAAAATTAGGGACGGACTACCCTTAACGTTTAGGGTCATGAAAAATAGATGTTGTTAGATTCTCAGACATACCCAATATGCACACAAAATTTCATGAGAATCGGTCGAGCCGTTTCGGAGGAGTTTAACCACAAACACCGCGACAAGAGAATTGGAACGAAGTTCCTTATCGCGCGTTGTGAAAGGGGGCTAGACGGAAAAATTCTTACGAAAAGTTGTCACGACACTTTTTTGCTATTTGCTATTGTAATACACCGGTTCTCGTCCGATCACCGAAGTTAAGCAACATCGGGCGAGGTCAGTACTTGGATGGGTGACCGCCAAAGAACACCTCGTGATGTTGGCTTTTTTTGTAGGGATAAGAAATGAAAATTATTTTTGGAATCACTTAACTAAATTAGTCTTGTTGGAACGAAGTTATCGAGCGTTGCGAAAGGGGGCTAGACGGAATAAATTAAGACCAAAAGTTGTAACGACACTTTTTGCTGTAGGTAGTTGTTATATTTTACATTTTCGATGTAGCTATCGCCAACGTCCATACCACGTTGAATACACCGGTTAAGCAACGTCAGACGAGGTCAGTACTTGGATGGGTGACCGGGAACACCTCGTGATGTTGGCTTTTTTTTCCGTCGTATAATTGGTGTCGAGAAAATCTATCATACAGTTATGATACCAATTAACATATAAATTAATCGAAAGGAATTTCGCTCCATTCGGGTGTCCCTTGACACCTCTAAAGTTTTTTTATGTATTATATTCCGAAACAATTCGACTAGGATCGTTTAAAGAGTGTACCAATTCTTAAAAGGCCGGTAACGCAGTTGCGAGCCTGAGGCAATGTTACTGTCCATGGGCGGATTTTATCTCTTAACATCATTGAGACTCCTGCCCGTTTGCTCCCTGTTATATTTATCATATAAAAAATATATAATTAAATTATTTAATTAATATAATGCCAAAATTCAAATTATGTACATACGAAAAATCATTTGTCGACATATTTGTATATTAGAATCAAAATGACAATTGTATAAACTCTAAAATAAACTTTATTTATAAATAAATTGTTTTTGATAAATATAACATCTATTCCTTGGCACAAAGCCATTAAAACAGAAATACTATTAATGGTATATAAAAGACTTTAAGTATGCGTGTGTATGTGTATTTAAATTTGTGTCTGAGAGTGTGGATGAGGGGCGTTATAAGTAAGCGTGCGTGTTAGTAAATTTATTAAAGAACTTAACAGCAGAGCACAAAACAATTGTAGTTCTAGTACACACAATAGTTCTATACTTCGTGATAGTTACCTACCTACCTACCTACCTGTTCTCTTTCTATAACTGTACTGTTCTGTACCAAGCTTCAACTGTTTTACCTAGATGTACGAGTAATCTAATATATAAAATCGTCGCGGTGTTTGTAGTTAAACTCCTCCGAAACGGGTTGACCGATTCTCATGAAATTTTGTGTGCATATTGGGTATGTCTGAGAATCGGACAACATCTATTTTTCATCCCCCTAAATGTTAAGGGTAGTCCACCCCTAAATATTTTATTTTTATTTCTAGATATTTTTTTCTGTTTTTATTTTTTTATGATACAACATTAAAAAATACATGCAACCCCTCTACGATCAACCCCTATTTTTTATTATAAATGATATACATGGCAAAACGACGTTTGCCCGGTCAGCTAGTATATATATTATATTTGCCGGATTAGCTAGTTAATATATAAATTAATATAGTGTACATTATATTGTTTCAGGCCGCTTGGGATTGGTTGATACTAATATTAGTGATATACACAGCAATATTCACACCCTACGTGGCAGCATTTCAACTAAACGAGCCGGACTTCGACAAGCGCTCTCGGGGTTTTGGCCAGGATCCTATTGTTATTATTGATATGATAGGTAATTATACTTAGTATTGTATGTTTGAAGGCGCTATTATTAGTACAGTCGACTCTCGATAATTTGAAACTCAAGGGAGCAGAGATAAATTTCAAATTATCAAGAGTTCAAAATAACAAGTGTTTGAAGAACCAGGAGGGGGAGGGCGACTGAAGGAAATAAGAATTTGATTAAAATTTGTTACTTATTATTTCTATATTCTTATTATGTTTTAACAATTATTGTAACAATTATTCACAAATTTTTATCAAGACAAGTCTGTGCATGTATGTAAACAAACGACAGGTATGTGCATGATAAACGCTTCAAATTATAGAGAGTAGGGAAGACCGGATTTCAAATTATCGCATGTTGGCGAGCAAGATAATACTTTTTCAACTTCAAATTACTGAAGGAACTAATTATCATTGATTTTATTCAATTTATCGAGTATTTTTCAAGGGACCGGAATTTTTTTTCTTCAAATTATCGAGAGTTTCAAATTAACGAGTGTCAAATTATCGAGAGTCGACTGTACTTGGTACTCCGTAACTCTCAATGAAGATAGCTAATTGTATTATGAGTACCGCAATTGTATATTTCCTAAATCAGCAATGCAATTTCTAATGGGATGTTTTATAACAACGGTGCTGGCCGATGAAAAAATTATTTAGTACTTGTAATTTAGGGGGAATTACAATCTCCTGGAGGGTTTTAAGACGGAACATTTTTAAAGAATTATTTACGAAATTTGATTGTTTTTTCATAAAAAACGAACGATCCCATACAATTTAGATTAGGATTCGAACCCAACAAAGTAAACCAAATATGAACTCCAAGGATGGCTACGACCGAAATATCAAAAAGCTATAATACTCCAAGATCGAACTATGTATCCATATAGTAAAGCCGCTGGCCGATTAAAAAAATTTTCGTCACTTTTTGGCGAAATCTTGAATTTGATGGCTAAGAAAGTTCCAATTAAGTTCCAAATTATCTAATATATAAAATTCTCGTGTCGCGGTGTTTGTAGTCCTCCGAAACGGCTTCACCGATTCTCATGAAATTTTGTGTGCATATTGGGTATGTCTGAGAATCGGACAACATCTATTTTTCATCCCCCTAAATGTTAAGGATGGTCCCCTTATTTTAACCCCTAAATTTTTTTTTTAATTTTTAGGTAATTTTTTTATGATACAGCATTAAAAAATACATACAACCCCTATTTTTTATTATAAATTATATACATGGCAAAACAACAGCCGGATCAGCTAGTCAGAATATAAAAATAGACAGAACAGACTAATTTTAGAGTAATGTTAAATAGAACAATGACAATATTCTAAAATAGGTTATCTAATACAAAAAGTTGATAACAGAAATAAATACTATTTAATTTTGCTAATGATGATTCTCAAAACCTCCGACAACAATCTGGAGAATTGACCAAAGAAACTATATAAAAAATGGCAAAATGTCAGGGAAAACAAAATTTAATTATTAAAACATAAATCAGAAAATTTATATACCTTATTTCGTTCTTCTTGATTAAGAACTAATAAAGCTCTCTCTCATTACAGTGGATGTGACCTTCATCATTGACATCCTGATAAACTTCCGCACAACCTACGTGAATGTTGCTGACGAGGTGGAATCTGATCCAACCAAGATCGCCATGCACTACTTACGTGGCTGGTTCCTCATCGACCTAGTCGCTGCAATTCCATTCGACCTTCTACTCTTCGGCACCGACACCGACGAAGTGAGCAAACCAACCCATCCATATCACATACTCGTAGTCAAGAACATGCCTGACTCTTAGACCTGCTTCCAGGTTATCAATTGTCCGAATTCATTTTTGTTAAACCAGGAGTAGGATATACATTTCGGACAAATGAATCTCTGGACAATAGCCCTACACTAGTAGCGGAATGCATATAACACTTAAATTCTAACACTAATTTACCATTCACCAAAAATGCCCAGTTAAATCATTCTTTATTTAAACTGATTCCCATGTATAAAATTTATTTTTATTTTCGGTGGAGGGCCCAAGGTGGGTGCGTACTGAATTTGTATTACCATTTCTTGTTACAGCAGGGGCTGGAAAGTGATGAGGTATAGCATCTTTGTGAAGTATTTTTATGTTGCTGCCACTTTACATTTTAGTTAATAAATCTCTAATAGCCGTAACTAAACCACCTATGAATGCGTTAATGGAAGAATGGGACGCTTCCAAAGCAAAAACGTATGTTTTAAATTTCACACTGCGCTCTAACGCTCACTCGCAATTCACGAGCTTATCCACAAAGGAATAACATAGGAATGCGGTACCCGTATGATATAGTGTAGAAGCTTACTGATTGAGAGATTGAACGATCTTAATGAAAAGACTGGTCGTTTTTCAGGACTGTCTTTAACGCAACTAATCAAAGTGACTCTTGGTCGTAACATCTTCATAAGCATGATATTGTATATACGAAATGAGCAGTTGAGAATATTAGCCAAGTATTTGAGAACTGATAGACAAAACGCTTTGGTATGCAACGAAATTTTGGTAGTTAAAGCAAATATTCCTAAAGCATTTCATAGTAAAGTGCGTAACACGAAATGCACAAAGCTTGGTAGCGAATACTCACACTTCCCAGACGAATATTTTGTACAAATCAAAAGTTGCAATCACAACATGACAAGCACGAGATTTCAAAACATTATAGCACCCACCTTACATATAAAACAATTTAAACCATTCATAATTAATTTCACTTAAAATTTGTTTGTCGCGTTTTGTCTTAAAATCCTGTTAAAACTTGAAATTTGTTAAAAATTAAGTCATCTAGATAGTAAAAATTGTTATTCTAAAACTCACAATAACTTCTAAATATTTTATAAAATAAATGTTATTTATGTTCTTATCTGTTTTTTAATTTGAAAAACGCTAAACAGAGATTTAGTAAGTATTATTTTTCAATATTTTCGTTACACTGTAGTTATAAAGACATCGTAAGTTAGTCCCGCTAGAATCCCAACGATAATTCGCTGAGGTAGGCCCACATAACATGCATTCGTAAATCTAGATAGTAGGTAAAATTAAAATCCCGCACTGCTGAATCGTAGTAAGAAGTGAATTGAAAAGTATATAGCTTAGACAGAGGTATACCACTTGATCTAATGTTGAACTACGAATGCACTGCATATCAGGAATCGCTTAGTTTATGAAAAGTATGGCTGATGATGAAAGTAGTAAGATTTCGCTTGAAGTCTCGCTAGGCCGTTGCAGCTGAATAGTTATGCGAACAATGCTTGAGTTCGTGCTTGCTTGTATTCGAGAAGCTTCTTAAATGCTTTTTTGGTTTTGCAGACAACTACCCTCATTGGTTTACTAAAAACAGCGCGACTGTTGCGTTTAGTGCGGGTTGCAAGAAAAATTGATAGATATTCTGAATATGGCACCGCCGTCCTCCTCCTTCTTATGGCCACCTTTGTACTTATTGCGCACTGGCTGGCCTGTTTATGGTAAGTACGAGATACAGACGCTAATTCTGATGTACAACTCTCTCAAAAAACTAATCAAAAAGAGATCCGATTCTAAAAATATCTGATAAAAGGATCGGTAACTGTGTAACTGTGTCGTTTTTTTGTCGGATAACATGACTAAAACTAGAACTGTGGATGCAGTTCAATGTGTCAAAGTCAAAGTGACAATGGTCACCGTTTGATTGACAACACAATTGGTTAAAACATTTGGTTTTAATCAATAAAAGTTATGTTTTTAATTAAAGTTAGAAGTTATTTCACTATGATTAATTTAAGTTCTATTAACTCCACGGATTTGTACATCAGAATTAGCTATTTTTGTGGTTACTTTATAAATAGTAGCTACCCTCACTAATGTTTCTTTTAGGTATGCCATCGGAAGTTGGGAACGACCTCAGCTGCACGCTCCTATCGGCTGGCTCGATGCTCTAGCCAATGATGTGCAAGCGTCCTACGATAATTCTACTGGACCTTCTATGAGGTATATTATATGAATTTAGATCTAGAACAAAAAAACTCCATACGTACGTTTTCTGTATAGGATATATTCTGTCCCATCCGTTTGCGATTACTAAATTTATAGTAAACCTCAAATTAAAGGTTTAATTATATAACAATATGTCCCCTATATATCGACAAAATATTATCAATATTTAGGCTTGGATTGGCGTATAATGCGAGAGAATTTTAGTTATAACTGCTTTTAAAATATTGTCTCGTGATGTTGTTTCTTTTATTAAAATCAGTGGCGCTACAACCTATTTTTTGTTCGAATGTTACATGCGCACATATAAAGAAACAGCATTGGTGCACAGCCGGGGATCGAACCTACGACCTCAGGGATGAGAGTCGCACGTTGAAGGCCAATACTGCTGATATTACCAATCACAATCTAATAAACCACGCCGTCGTTCCTCTTTTGTTATACTTTCACCTTACGTTTTACGATGATCACGTGTTTTTGTTTTAGGTCCCGATACATTACAGCTTTATATTTCACATGCACTTCATTGACCAGCGTTGGTTTTGGAAATGTTGCACCTAATACTGACATGGAAAAGGGTTTTACGATATTTGTTATGCTCGTCGGATGTAAGTACATGCTTTAAAGATAAATGCTATTAATTAACATAAGTCAACATTTGCTATTCAGCTAGAGAGTCAGGTGTATAATAATATTTTTATTTTTTTTGGACCACAAAATTAGGACAAACACATGATATAAATCGACATACATACATAAATATCAAAAGCGGTGCCGTCCCTATAACATGTGGACACGACCAGCGAAATCAAGTAGATACAAAAAACAGTGTTAAATACAAACAAGCATAAAAATTAAAAATGCAAACTATAAAAGAATTAAACTATTTGAACCAAGAAAATAAATTATCGGTACTGTGTCCTAATTCTACTCTTAGCTGAGGCCAGAGAACCGTGAAAAATGTCAAAACTCTGTGCAATATCATTATGGTAGCGACATAACCTATTAATTGGTAATAATAATTTATTTGCAACAGTTTGGTACAAAAATGTTATGGTGGTACAATTTAAAGTTCGTTTATTCTGTCTCACGTATAGCGTGCAACTTTGTTTAATGACAGAACTTTTAAGACGTTACAATTACATTATGAGTCATGTCATTATAGTCCATTCTTATATTATTTTATCACATTATTAAAATTCAATTCCGTTTCAAATTAATATTATTTATAATGTTTCACACAAATAATAATTAATAGAATAATATTTTTTTTTCCAAAAGTACATCAAGTCGATTTTTAAAAACTCTAATACACTCTTTAAATGTTTTTGGTAAATTTCTAAAAACCTTGATTGCCATACAAAAGGCATAGTTCTAATGTCTCCTATCATTCCTTTGTGTATTTTGCCCGAGTTGATTAATTCAACTTTGGAAGCTACTCAAATAGAGAATAAATTATAAAATATATTTTTTTAGAATTGATCGATAATAATACTCTAATTAAAATTTTAAAAGCATATATATACTAGCAGACCAACCAAGCATAGCTTTGGCTAAGGTTTTTGTTATATTACATAGTAGTAAACTATTCAAGGGAAACGGTAGGAGAACACCAGTCATAGGGACCACCATGCTTTTTTGGTGGTTATGCTATTAAATTGTAGCTTATGTGAAACGTTGGTATTTTCAACACAGCGCCATCTGTTAGACTAATTGTGACTATCAAATTATTTGCAATAAAATAATATTAAAAATAAATCGAGATGTAAGCTATCCTATCTTTTAAGTTAGATCAAACCGCACACGGTGTGCAAATTTGATTGAAATCGGTTCAGTAGTTTAGGAGTCCATAGCGGACAAACAACGTGACACGTAATTTATATATATTAAGATTATAGCATAATTGTATGTGTGTACTTACAAATTGTGTGTATTAACCAAACGCTTGTACTAACAGCGCTGATGTATGCCAGTATATTTGGAAATGTTTCTGCGATAATTCAAAGACTGTATTCCGGGACCGCACGGTACCACACACAAATACTCCGTGTTCGTGAATTTATTCGTTTTCATCAGGTAATTATGTATAAATATTGAACACACACACCCTTACATACATATCCTCACAGCATCACACAACAAAGCCAAATTAAATTTAAAAAAAAACGTGTGGCACTCGGGGACTGCCGCAGTAAAGTTATTGCATAGCATTTTTTATCAACTTATCCAATTATAATTATTTATTTATGCAGTATTTTTTGAATTTATACTTCTTTAGGCGCATTATGAAAAATTTATGTATGCCAAGAATTTTGAATGACCATAATGACATTTACCTTTTAAACAAATAAAGGAGTTTTAATTATTTTTTCCAAGAAATTTAGCAGTGCTTTTTCAGAAAGACCTATTGTTACTTAGTTAAAAGGTTATGAAACATACCTAGTTATTAAATTGAATTAATAATATAATAAAATAATAAATATATATTATTATTAATTAATAATTGAATAATATACTAAATATTAAATATTGTTAAAATATTAACGCTAAATATTTATAATTAATTATTTAATATTTAAAAAAAATAAAGAAAGCCAAAGAAGTATAACTTCTTACGCGCGTACATAAGTACACGCACCATTTTTTTTATATTAATTCAAGTTACACTTTTTGAGCGTGGTGACCGATAAGAAAACAATTATTTTTCTTTTTTTGAATAAAAAGAAGTTAGTATCGTATATTGTAGGTTATTCAGGATTTTTTATCATTGAAACTATAGGTTTATGGTAACTGAAATAAGAAACATAAGGTTGAGACTTGAGATCCTCTAAATATCTGAAAATACCGCGTCAATAGTGGTCCCATATTTTGTTGTGGATTCTTGTGGATCATTATTCATTTTCAAATTTAATTTTTCCGAAAGAAAATTTGTCAACCGCTCTAATTTTTTATCAGCGAAGTTGATGTTTAAATCGCCAGCCAAGATAAGTTTTTTTTTTTTGACAATTCACACCAATTGACCTAGTCCCATGCTAAGCTGGTGAAGCTTGTGTTATGGGTACTAGGCAACGGATATACATACATATTATAGATAGATATACATAAAAATACATATTTAAACACCCAAGACCTGAGCACAACACCAATTGCTCATCACATCGATGTTCGTCTCAGCCGGGGATCGAACCCGGGACCCATGGATTCGCAGTCAGGGGTACTAACCACTAGACCAATGAATCGTCAATGATATAAGTGGAAATTTATTTCCATTTGTACCAATTATTTTCGACCCTTCTTCAGTGTACTCCAGTAAACGCGTGCCGGGTGCACTGGCCGCGCTTAAGCCACGTCACCGATCTCGTCAGAGGGATGTGAGACGTAGTATGCGTTCTGTCCCGCTCTAACGTGTATTGGCGGCACCAATATTACGTCTTGTGTTAGGTTTTTATTACGGAATTTCTTGACTCGGTCGCCGCGCTCAAATCCTATGCAATAGCTTAAAAATTTACAACGGCAAGATAAATCAATCTACCTATATATAACATATGACATTACAACCTTGCAGTTGTACATTTTAAGCGCTAAACTAATTAGAATCATTATGCCAATTCATTCGTGTTTCCTAATTGAATATTCAATCATCACTTTTTGACGTGACAACGTCTTATAATTCGATGGAGCCGGTTGCGCGCACGAAAAAACATGACTCATGCGGCGTTACCTCGCTCTGAGGCGTTCCATTTAAAATTGACATAATTGTATTTATGCGTACAAATAAATGTAACTTGATCAATTCAATTGTGATTTCCATTTACCTCCTTCTCTATATCCATACAAAATACCTATCAAACAAATTATATTTTTTTTTTTTAAATGCAACCATCCCATCAATATTTTTTTTATGACGTTGTCACGTTATTACGTCAGTAAACCGACTTTACAGACAACCGATTTTTTTTAATTAACTTTAAAATCGTTCCAGATTACGAACCCACTCCGCCAAAGACTGGAAGAATATTTCCAACATGCTTGGAGCTACACAAACGGCATCGATACGTCTAGTGTCCTAAAAGGTTTTCCAGAATGCCTGCAAGCTGATATTTGCTTACATTTAAACAGAAACCTGTTAGCTAGCTGTGCAGCTTTTGATGGAGCCAGTCCTGGTTGCCTAAGGTATTTAAAGAAGTCTTATAATAATAATTATAAAAGACAAAAGAACTATGTGCCAGTGAGGAATGCTTTCTTGTTTATGCTTTGTTTTGACTTCAGCAACTGAGGCCAAACAACGTCTCAGTAGAATGATAACCTCGTATGTCCAGAGAATCAATTATTTTAATTATATTATTAAAAAAAAATATTTTCGTCAATGTTCGTTGTTGTTGATTTTGGCCATAGTTTTGGATGGTAAAAAAGACTTATTTATTAATATAATAAATAAGTTATTACTTCATGATTATACCAGTTAAATGACATAAGAGTCTAAGAATAAAAAATAAATGGTTTTTTGACATACGAGGTCATAATTTTACAGTGACGAGGTTTCTGCTATTCTTGTTGTGGTAATGTTAAATTCTTGCTTCTTTAGCTTATTTTAATTACTAGTAGACTCGGCCAAGCGTTGCTGTGGCTAAGATTTTTGTTAAGATTTTTGTAAACAATTCAAGAGAAACGGCAGGAGAACACCAATCCACCATGCTTTTTTGGTGGTTATGCCATTAAATTGTAGCTTATGTGAATACCAATATACCTAGGTACGAATAAAGAGCCTTTTCTAGCGGTGGTATTTTAATAGAAAAATAATAATAAAAGGACGTTTATTGTGACGTAACTATAAAAGATAGAGACATGCTGTCGTGACATTTTTTATAGATAGTGATGTGTCCTGAAAAATTTTGATACATCATTTTGTTTAATAGTTTTCGCAGCGCACACGATTGAAGGAAGTTTTTTGTTTATTTTTTTACACCTTGGGTTAGATTATTAAGTTTTAGTAAGCATCCCTAATTTTTTTGAAAATTAAACATAGCCTATGTCACTCGGGAATAGTGTAGCTTGCCAATGGTGAAAGAATTTTTGAAATCGGTCATGTAGTTTCGGAGCCTATTCATTTCAAACAAACAAAAAATCAAACCTTTCCTCTTTATAATATTAGTATAGATTATGTTGATATTCTAAATCTTATAAAGTAATTAAATATATAGATGAAGACAGCATAAGATAGGTTGATAGCAAGTCTGTGGTTGCCGATAGCTTTGAAAATGTACAAAAATGCCATCAAAACAGCAATCTCGCAACTTAATTCTTCTAACGTCAAAAGTTGTGAGATCCATGTAATACCAAGTCGGTTAATTATATCAGCCCTGACTGAATAAAAGATTTTTAATTGATGAGATGGGGGATGAGAATCGCACCCTGAAGCCACACAGCTGTGTATTTGTTACACCCGTATATAATATAATTATTTTAATTTCAGAGCATTATCGTTGCGATTCAAGACGACGCACGCGCCTCCTGGCGAGACTTTAGTTCACAGAGGCGATGTACTCACTTCACTGTATTTCATATCTCGAGGCTCTATTGAGATATTAAAAGACGATATTGTAATGGCTATCTTAGGTTGGTTATTTTATTATTAATGAAATCAAATCATTTATTCAAAATTATTTATTCATTTAGGTAACACAATGTACACTTATGAACGTCAAAAAGAAATACATACAAAAATACAGAAAAAAAATACATAAATACAGGAGACCGAAGATCTGGCAGCTACCTCGGATAAAGAATTAGTCTAGCAATTCAAAGGGGGAACGCTGCCAGTATCTTCGGAACCTTGCCTAAAGGGACTCCTTTTAATGATATATTTTAGTTTATGTTAAGTTTAGTTATTTATTTCAATGTATATTATTTTATTATTATTAGTTTATGTTTATATTTAAAAGAAATACATATTAAATGTCCATATTCTATTCAAATGGTGTATTAGAAATACGCTTACGAAGAAAGGCTCAAGTTTTTCATAAAATCATTACTATTATGACTTTTGAACTTGATTGTACGAATAATTTTTTTGGAAACTAACACCGACCACACCATATAATACACAGCAAACCTACCCAAACGCACTCCCTTCACCCAGCGCTTTTTCGAGAGTCGAGAGAGTCAGTCGAGAGAGAGAGTAAAAAAAAATTGCCGATTAAATAGAGTGTCGGAGAGTTTATTGCCAGTCCTACGCCCTTGCTCTGAGAACTAGCGGTAAATGTAAAATTAGAAGCATTTAATGTGTATTTCTTTTTTGACGTTCATAAGTGGACATTGTAGGGGCCTCATAGCCTAGCGGTCTTATTAAGTGGCAGCTAGGTGAGGGGTACCGGGTTCGATTCGCGGTTCGAGGGCAGATTTTAATTTAATTTAAATTTGTTCTCGGCCTTTGGGAGGGTTGTGCGGTACTGGGCGAGTGCCTAAACCGTACATGGAGGACACGGTCGAATTTCTAAAGACAAGCACGAATTATAAAAAATCCTATACTTGACGCTGGCTAATGCACAAATCGTGCCAGAGCCATTAAAATAAAAATAAAAAAGTGTACATTAATGCGAATAAATGATTTTTGACCTAGACTTTGCTAGTGCACTTTCTTTTTAACAAAACATCCTTTTTATTATGTAATAAAGTTTCTTTTCTCAAATATTCTCTTTTACGATGTCAGGTGAAATAATTTTGATTGACATATAGGTAAAGACGACATCTTCGGAGAGAATCCGTGTACGCATAGCACAGTGGGCCGGAGCAATTGCAGAGTGCGAGCTCTTACCTACTGCGACCTGCATCGCGTACATAGGGACGACCTTCTGGACGTCCTGGAGTACTACCCCGAGTTTCGTGCCACGTTTGTCAACAGTCTGGAGATAACTTTTAACATGAGAGATGTAAGTTTTTGAAGTTATACTTCTTTAGGCGCGTTATGAAATGTTGGTGAGAGTGAAATTTTACGATGCGCGCGCACCGTGACACAAAATTATCAGTAATGTCAGTTTTTTAAACAGCCGGGTGCCGAGAGAGCACGAGCGAGATGGGAATAAGACAATCTACAAGTAAAAAGAAATAGAATATGCGTGAAGTTAGCAGCTATGCCAAGAATTTTGAATGACCATAATGACCTTTGTAGTACCTTTTAAACAAATAAAGGAGTTTTAATTATTTTTTCAAAGAAATTTAGCAATCCTTTTGCACAAAGACCTGTTGTTACTTACGCAGCCCCCTGTGCCTGACACACGCCGTTGACTTTTTGGTTCTAAGGCAAGCCGGTTTCCTCACGATGTTTTCCTTCACCGTTCGAGCGAATATTAAATGCGCACATAGAAAGTCTATTGGTGCACAGCCGGGGATTGAACCTACGACCTCAGGGCTGCGCTGAAGCCACTAGGCAAATTCTGTTCATTAGGAGTTATATTTATTTATATTTGTATTTCCAAACTTGAGGAGTCAAGGTCGTCCCTTAAAGGTCTCTAATCCTAAGAGTAAGTGATCCCCCCTTTTGGCCTCTCTATTACAAAAATCCTAAATATATGTTACAGGACGAGTTGAGTGGAATAGAACCCAAACGGCGAATGCGCTACGAGAATCCAAATGAGGCGCGGCTACTGCGAGAAGCCTACGCCCGAACAACCCGACGACCACATACAGAAACCTTCGCTGATAAGGTATAAAACCTTTTTATTTATAATACATATTTATGACGGTGGAATACAAATTGGTCAACGTAAAAAGTAAAAGTAAAAAATGTAATGTGTATGTAATAAAAGGAGGCCAAGGTTGTTTGCGAACCAGTCTGTTGTATAGATCCCCGTTATCAAAGACGTTGCTACTGAATGCTTTATATGTTCGTAGAGTGAGCTCACAGCAGAGATATTGTGTATTATATCTTTAATTATATTTTTGTTTTCGACATTATCGTGTTGGTTTAGTATTTATAGTGAATAAATTATGTAACTATATAAAGCCGATGGCTGGCCATGCGTTATACTAGTGACTTTGTATTTGCGTGTAGTTCTAACGAGAATGTAACTGCTTCTATTTCACCATGCCTCCTGCTAATAGAGGACAAATCTTTTTTTTTATTTATTTTATTATTATTTATTACTTTAGATGTCATGCGGAACATGGTGTAATGTTCCATACAAACATTTTGTAAAACAAAAACTTTGCGATTAAAAAGAGTGGCGAGAGTTTATTGCCAGTTCTTCTCAAACTCAAACTCAAACTCAAAATATCTTTATTCAAGTGGGTAATCTTTAAGTAGACTTTTGAATCGTCAAGTTAAATTAATCGTAAATTTACATTTACTACCAGTTCGCAAGTCAAGGGCGTAGAGCGGGTAAGAAGAACTGGCAAGAAACTTTCCGCCACTCTTTTTAATCGCCAAGTATTGTCATACAAATTGTTTGAACTGGAGCAATTCAATCCCAAGGATTAGGATCATTTAAGTAGTCCTCAAATTTATAAAAAGCTTTGTTGATTAATTTTCGTTTAACGAGGGCTTTGATTTTATTTAGTTCTCGTTCTACGCCCTTGATTTTAGAACTGGCAGTAAATGTAAAATTAGAAGCATTTAATAGGTATTTCTTTATTGACAAGTCATACCTACGGTTACCTAAATGAATAAATGATTTTGAATTTCAATATAATCACAGGATTCCCAATGCAGCGACGAGGATACAGAGTCGCCGCCCAGTAGAGGAATTTTGGAGTTTTCTACTGACAAAGCAGGCCAGGATGTTACCCCACTAAATTTTAACTTTAGTAAACAGAGATCCACCACGCTTAATTCGATAACAGGTACAATCTTATTAATACATTTGTTTTGATTACCGAACACTATTTATACTTTTGATTTCGTTTTTCGAACTTCAAGAATTGAATATTTTAAAAAATCCAGTTGGGGGGCCTCATTGCCTAGCGGTCTTATTAAGTGGCAGCTAGGTGATGGGTACCGGGTTCGATTCCCGGTTCGAGGGCAAGTTTTAATTTAATTTAAATTTGTTCTCGGCCTTTGGGAGGGTTGTGCGGTACCGGGCGAGTGCTTAAACCGTACATGGAGATGGAGGGCACGGTCGAATTTCTAAAGACAAAGCACGAATTATAAAAAAATCTATACTTGACGCTGGCTAATGCACAAATTGTGCCAGAGCCATTAAAAAAAAAACCAGCGATACGGACCCAATAGAATACAATACGAAACATACAACTCCTAAAGAATAAGGAATTTCTATAATAATTTGTGGTCGAAAAGACTTTTTATTTCTTTATTTATTTTACAGAATAATAATAATAAAATCATGATAATGTGTTGGAAACTACTGCGTTTTGTATAAATGTATCTAATCATAGCAGGTTTAGGAGAAATGCATATAAAATATTTATTTAACTTTTTTGGCCGTCCATTTATAAGCCGCGGTAGCAAATACCTCAATGTACTCTCGTCAAAGACAGATAACCACAGTTGGTCTAAGATCCCGATATACAACTACCTTCAACGAGATGCTTATTTAATGAAACGTATTTTATATTTAATTTAATATGTCAATAAATATAATCCATATGGGTTGCCTAGCAAATTTCAGTCCAGAGTATTTTAATTAATATTTTAAAATAAATATTTTTTTAAACATTTCACCTGTATGATTATTAGATAAATTCTATACCAATCGAAAGTATGAAGCCCATAGAATATGCAAACGTTAAGTTGTTTTTAATCAATTAATTATTTATGTGTATATTTTTTATGTGACACTAAAGTATATTGTATATATAATACATCTTTAGTAAAAAAGAAAGTTATAGTGATACATATAAAAAATTTACTACATGCAAATTATAAAAAAATGTTTTTTTTTAATATTAAATAAAACATACTCTGGACTGAAATTTGCTAGGCAACTCATATGGATTATGGATTATATTAAATTAAATATAAAATACGTTTCATTAAATAAGCATCTCGGTGAAGGTCGTTGTATATCGGGATCTTATACTAAATGAGTCTCCATCGCGCTCGCCCAACCTTATATTTCACCTCACTCCGAGTCTTTTCGGCTCTCTTTGATGAGATGAGACCTATGATGTTGACGTGTGTCAGGCACAGGAAGCCTATCAATTGCCTATATGATTGACAAATCATGAATTAGATACAGAAATCTGAATTCCAGACCTAATAAGGTTGTATTGCGACTGACATTTTTTTAATCTTTCTCCCGCGGGCTTGTTGAATATTCTAAAGACATACAAAAGTAAACGAACAATATTATGAATCCGATAAAAAATTCAAAATATAAAAAAAAATGTGTGCGTGTACTAGGTACACACGTAAGAAGTGAAACTTCTTAATGACCTTATTTTTCGAAAAATGATCTACTATATGCAACTTTACAGAAATTGGTTAAATAAAGTTAAATTAGATAAAGTTTAACAAAAGGCTTTTATTATCATTGACATGAATACAAATACAATTATTTCATTTTAACTTATTACTGTACTACTATGTAGTACTAAGATTATTACAGAATTTCATTAATTGTAATAGAATTATTAGTATTACTATCATTGTTATCGTTATTATATATTTTTGTTACTAATGGCTTCAAATCTCTTCGGATCAACCGTGGTAGGGACAAGAAAAAGATGGCGCGTAACCGAAAAATGTGACAAATGTGTGTAAACTTTTTTCCAACGCCGATAAAGAAGTTTGACTTCAAAAAGCAACATGGCGCGTAACCTGCTACCAAATTTCTCCCATACGTCGATAAAGAAGTTTCACTTCAAAAGATGGCGCGTAACGGAAAAATGTGACGCGTAACGAAAAAATGTTGCACTAAATTTTTTTCCAACCCCGATAAAGAAGTTTCACTTCAATTACATCAAATGGGTTTTAGTTTTGTAATTACACTTGGTCTACGTTATTATGCTTTCTCCTTTTCCATTTGGATCTGTTCTCTGCTCCATCTTCATCCTAGAAACCTTTATACTGTCAGCCTATCGCTTTTGTGGTCTTCCCTCGTGTTTTTCAGTAGGGCCCAACAGCCGTCCATCTTTTGTATGGATTGCAATAAATAGTGTTCGGTAATTTTATTAGTGTAGTTGGACATAGTCTAAGAATGTGCATATCTCCCAGAAAACCTTTTTTCTATATTTTTTAAGAGTGATTTAATATTTGCGATTCAAGCACACGAAAAATGTAATGCTTTTTATAAGATAATCATAATTCATACAAAATACAAGAGACTTTTTGCAGCATGTGGAATGCTTTAACCCAAATTTCCTGAATGATATGTGAGGATGAGGATTTTATGATCATTTTCAAGTGCTGGTACTCTACTTGAGGTTCGATTTGGTACTAAAGTGCTATTTCGAAGTATTATGAGGTCTTTTGACCCTTTTTCTTTTCTTATTTTGAATTAAAATCGGGGTCCGAAGAAACATTGCTAATACTCAATGAAAGGAACACGAAACACGTTCGAAATTTAAAATTACACTGCATTGCTATAAGTCCCGCACGTTGATATTGCGACTGGCGGCCATCTTAGTGACGTAGTCGAACTGTTAGTCTCAGTACCGTGCGCAAGGTAGCCAGCGCTTATATCTACCACGTGTTTTTTATTGCTTTTTATTTTCGTTATCCTATTTTATTTTTGTTGTTTAGTTTTGTTATCATACTAATCCTATTAAAATGAGCAAAAAAGTAATTAAGAGCCGCGCTCGTGAAACATACAGGCAAATAAATGAATATTATTATTATTAACTTTTTTGTTGTCTGTACTTTTCTGCGGTGGATGACGTCACGTAGCTCTTATTGTGACAAGGTTCCATCGCAATGTCAACGTGCGGGGCTTATACGTTAGAATACTTTATAGTATTGGTTGATTAGTTCATTTGAAATTCAATAATATACCGCAATATTACGACAGAGAACTTAACAATATTGGTCGAGTATTTCATTCGAAATTCAAAAATACACAGCAACATGCGACAAAGTACTATTAAATATTTCAATGGAAATTAAAACTTAATATATTATAGCATTTTGATTTAATTCCCTGTTGGAGAAAATACACTTCCCAACTTTATAAGTAGTTTAGTATATGAAAACGTCATATCTTCCTCATCGTCATGCTCTGAGCGCGGCCCTTGTGTGCAGGCATGCTTGCGCACTTTAAACGGAGCTTCCCAGACCTCTACCATCATAAAACACACCAGCCGCTGCATAACAAGTACTGTAAGTATACAATCTATATAGTGCATGTTTACATTTGAAATGCTTTTAAATTTCCACGAAAAATTTATCCGCAGTGCGGTTAAATGGCGGGTTTTATCGCTTTCGAAAATCAAAGCGGCATTGTGGATTTTCCTGCGAGTACCTATTAACCAACAAGTTTTATCGTCTATATCAATGCTTGCAATTAATAAATAACGTGTTTCCTTGAAGCTTTCGCGTATCACGGGAAAAAATCACATTGCAATCGACCTCATATTGAACCAATTATCAAAGCTCCTACTGTTCGTTTATCTCCATCTTCATATTTGCAGCGCAATCTACTCCACAAACGTACAGAGGCCGAGGTGCTGTCAGACGTCAATCTTCTGTTGGGCCACTGAACGACACGTCTCCTTTAACATCAGCTGCTGCAGGGGAGGCAGCAGTGAGCACTCCAGCACATAGTACAACCCTCCCCGTATCCAGCCTTAGCACAAATCCCAGCTCCTATTACACAAATGCATCTCCTAGCCCGCCAACACCGGCTCCGGTCCATGTATCCTGTGATGACATTCTGGCACCATCTGCTCAATCCGTTGGAAGAACTCCTTCGTCTCGGTCAGCGCCACACTCAGCTATCAACTTGCATATGACTGGACGACCGACTGCGCTTCTCTTTAATGGAGATAAGGCGCAAAATGGACAGGTACAGAAGTGCTAGCAATTAATGATTGAAATTAAAAAGGATTAAGCCAAAATTCATTGATTATATTGATACTCGTATGTTTAATTATGTAGCTTCTAGAAGATCTGCAGGTTTGGAGTAAAGAAAAGTTAAAGAGAAAAACACTGTTTTAAAATTTAATATTCATATACCACCATTGATATACAAAAAACCCAAGATGCACAGTCTCGAATAAAAGTAACGCTCGAAAGTGTCCCGAAACACTATTTCTGTCTCTTTCTATAAGTTACAAGCATATATTATTGCAAAATCAACCTTACGCGAATTGTTTAAAGTTGTTGTTACAACGCAACAAAATTTTACGACCGACCGTGGTCGGTAGGACAAGGTAGTGGAGTCGAACATGACTTTTTTATTTACAACTATTTAACATAATTTTAAATTTATCCAACGTTTCGCGTGCTTTACAGCGTGCGTGGACACGGTGACTGAAGACAAAAGGTGTTGGATGTTAAATAGTTGTAACTTTATAATAATACATAACTTTAATCCGGTTAAAAAGTTTTTTCTTTAAATTAAAAAAAATGTTAAATTGGCTACCTCCTGACCTACACTTTATATAGCGTAAATATATTTGTCAAAAACTACACACAAAAAAGTTCAAAAGTACATAAATTTATTTATAAAAAAAAACAAAAATTAATAACATCGACTCCACTTATTAGAACAGGGATAATTCTTATAATGCGACTAAAATAAAAAGAAGACTGTAATGCGTTGTTCTAACACTGAACAAGCAGCCATTGAAGTTGGCCGTATAGAAGTTTGTGCGTTGAATGAAGTTTTTAGAAAAAATAAATAAAAATCACACATTGCTTGTTATAATCAGTCATAAAAACAACAAAAACTAATCAAAAAAGTTTTTTACTTACCGAAAATACGATATCCCATCCTTTTTTAGCCTTCTTGACGTTATATTTTTACAATTTCTCACAGAACACTTTGGCATTTTTAACAACTGCTCCCAGACGCGAGCGACGCGAGACTATTTGAAATGAGCGCACAATTTAGGATGTTGCGCTCATTTTTTGAGGACGTTTTTTAGACGTTGAGTGTGCATCTTGGGTTTTTTGTATATCAATGTATACCACTATAGATTTTACTAGTTCAGAGACCATTTAATTCCAGGATACGGTATCCCCGCAGTACCAAAACGTTGGATCAGCCACGGCTGCCTCCGTCACAACCATCCTAACCAGGCTGGAGGAGCTAAGCCGTAGGGTTGCCATGTTGGAAAATGGGTTAACAGCTGATGTGCGAAGAATCCTTCAGCTGCTCCAAGCCCGAGAACTGCCACACCACAATTCGGCACCAGCGCATACTCCAGCACAGCCTTTGCCTAAAGCCTCGCTTTCGGTGCCACAGAATCATGACGTACGTATTGTAAAGGTTGAATTATAATATTATAAAAAAAAAACATACTCTGGACTGAAATTTGCTAGGCAACCCATATGGATTATATTTATTGACATATTAAATTAAATATAAAATAAGTTTCATTAAATAAGCATCTCGGTGAAGGTCGTTGTATAGCGGGATCTTAGATTATTACTATTTAAATTTCGCGCCAAATGTCACTCACATAGTATATATTGTTTTTGCTCTGTTCTCTTTGTTCACGGGTTTATTTATTTATTTCGTAATTTGTATTGCATAGTTAGTGTTGATTTGAGGAACATAAAACAAAGGGTTACCAAATAGCTTCTATATTCATCCAATGTTTGCCAGCTTTGCAATCGACTCATTGGTCTAGTGGTTAGTACCTGACTGCGAATCCATGGGTCCCGGGTTCGATCCCCGGCTGAGACGAACATCGATGTGATGAGCATTTGGTGTTGTGCTTAGGTCTTGGGTGTTTAAATATGTATTTATATGTCTATCTATCTATAATATGTATGTATATCCGTTGCCTAGTACCCATAACACAAGCTTTACCAGCTTAGCATGGGACTAGGTCAATTGGTGTGAATGGTCTTTATAAAAAAGAAAAAAGAAAAAAAAAGAAATACCTCTGAGAAGTTAATGAAGTTAAGAAGATTATTAATGGCTGATTGTGCGGATTTTGTATAATTAATCAACGTAAATGTACCACTTTCTTAGCAAATAAACGATTTATTTTAATATTGTTAATCAGAATCAATGGGAATGGAGTTGGAATGGAGATCGCGAGCGCAGCAGCCGCGTGCGCAGCGAACGGGCGGAGCGCACGCCGGGAGTCCAGCGTTCCGCCTCCGAACCGCACGCACCCGTTCCGCCCGCCCTACCGCCGCCCCCGCATTCCCACTCCTTTTACAGGTAAGCCCGACCCGTAGATTAACGATAATAAAGAATATTGTGAGGGCTATATATGTCACCGTAAAATTGTAAACACCGTTAGATTGTAATCTATCTCGCGAGATTATAAACTGTCGAAAGATTGTGAACCTCAACGAACTGCTTACAATTTAACGTATTATTATTCGGTAGTTATATGAAATTGTTGGAAAGTAAAATTAATCTGTAATTGACCAAAGAAGTTTGAATGATAACTAAGTTAGTGTAGTACAATCTACCGAATAATAATACGTTAAATTGTAAGCAGTAAGCTGAGGTTCACAATCTTTCGACAGTTTATAATCTCGCGAGATAGATTACAATCTAAGGGTGTTTACAATTTTACGTTAACATATCGATTCCCGGTTCGAGGGCAAGTTTTAATTTAATTTAAATTTGTTCTCGGCCTTTGGGAGGGTTATGCGGTACCGGGCGAGTGCTTAAATCGTACATGGAGGACATGGTCGAATTTCTAAAGACTGGCACGAATTATAAAAAAAAATCCTATACTTGACGCTGGCTAATGCACAAATCGTGCCAGAGCCATAAAAAAAAAATTAAGAATATTTAAGTATAATTCTATTTTTTTTGCTGTGTAAAATATTTTTAGTAATTGAAATTATTTTACTTGCTTTTGATTAAAAAAAACAATTAGGTACTTATACCATGAGCACTATCTTTCTTATTGTATTATGCATAACATAGAAACGGATTTATCACCTGTTCGGTTCCTGGGTCAGGAGGATGCTTTAAATAATGGAAAAAAAATATCGGTTGTCTGTAAAGTCGGTTTACTGACGACAGTTGAACGTGACAACGTCATAAGAAAATACTGATGGAATGGTTGCGTTTCTCAAAAGAAAATTTTAATTTTATTTGTTAGATAGATATTTTGTATGGATATAGAGAAAGAAATGGAAATCACAATTGAATTGATCAAGTTACATTTATTTGTACGCATAAATACAATTATGTCAATTTTTGTGTGCAAGCGAGAGCGCGGAACGAGTGCTCTCGCTTGCACTTCAAGCCTTAAATGGAACGCCTCAGAGGTAACGCCGCATGAGTCATGTTTTTCCGTGCGTGCAGCCGGCGCCATCGAATTATAAGACGTTGTCACGTCAAAAATTTTGTCTGTAAGGTCGGTTTACGGACGATAGTGTAGAGGTGTAATTATTGTCTATATAGAAATTTCGTAATTCCATTTGTAATATTGTCAACAATAATGATACTCATTCGCATACTTTTATGAATAAAATTGAATTATCACTATTTTGTATGGATATAAAGGAGTGAATCCTCGGACGCATAGACTAATCGAGTGGAAGAGAAATAGATGCGGAGCAAGCGTACAACAATGAGCAAATTCAAAAAATCATAAAATCATTTATAAATAAATACATCAATAGGTATCAAAATGTACACTTATGAACGTCAAAAATAAATATATATGAAATGCTTCTAATTTTACATTTACTGCCAGTTCTCAAGTCTAGAGCGTAGAACGGAAGAGGAGAACCGGCAATATTCTCTCCGCCACTCTTTTTAATCGCCAAGTTTTTTGGAGTTTATTGGAGTTTACTCCTTAAGAAACGATTTGAGTTATAAGGCCCGATACGGAAATTTTATGAGGAGTTAAATCAAGTGTAACACGAAAAGTTGAGGCGTTATGTAGAAAGAGACAAACATATATATCTGTAGGATTGAACGTGTAAAAGAATAAGATGGAATACATTACACAGACTTTTCTATTTTGAATTCACGTTTTGACAGCCACGTTACAACATTGTCAGTGTTGACAGGTGTAAAAAATAAAAGTAGATTGTCTAGCGTGCCATAGAGTTTTGTCAATAGTAATGGTCAGTGAAATTAAAACTAAAAAGATTGTTCATTCTAATTCTTCTCTTACTATAAAGGTAACTTTGGTCACGCCATTTTATCGTTCGTAAGGAGTAAACTCCAATCGTGCGTCGTAGCTGACACACACACACTTTTTTTGTTTTACACAATGTTTGTAAGGAGCTGCTACCATTATACCATGTTCCACATGACATCTTGAGTAATTAATAATAATAAAATAAATTAAAAACATAGATTTGTCCTGTATCAACAAGAGGCATGGTGAAAAAAACGCACTTACATTCTCGTGGGAACAACACGCAAATACATAATTAGTCGAAATAACAAACATCACCATCACCATCATACACGAATTCAAGTCCGACCCCTTTCACGAGTCTTGGCCAGCCATCGGCCCCCTCGCCCCCCTCGCCATATTTTACGGAGAGAGACAACGTGACGCATTGACGGATGGACGCATGGAGCGTAACGGGACAATGAGTCATGTAGTACAGCCGGCGTTCATCGATTTATTAGACGTTGTCACGTCAATATAATGTACACCTATTTTTTATTGTTGGAAGTTGCTATTAGTGCTATGAAAAGCGTATAAAAATGCTATGCAGAGTGTGGACGATCGATTTCTCTCTCTACTTTTAACTCCCGACTATTTAGGTAATCGCCACGCTTATAAATCTAAGAAAACTTGAGTGAACAAAATGTACATCGCCCGTCTTAAAAAAAATGAATAGAAATGATAAGAGTACATTTTTACTATGCGCACGCACAGCGTCACAAAAAACCGACACCCTGAAATTAGCTATTGTCAACACTTTAGTTTTTTCTATTCTTAGTGTCGTTTTTTCTAGAAACGTACAATAAAATTTGAGTTATACGCCAAAGAAGTATAACTTCTAACGCGTGTAAATAAGTACAGACACGTTTTTTTTTATCAACAGGTAGTGTGAGGCAGGCGAGACGAGCGCTTCTCGCTCTCGGCCATCGACGCGCTCGCTCGCTGAGTCCGCGTCGTGCGGCTCGCTGGCGGGCGCCGCTGCCGAGCCGCCCGCCACGCCCAACACACGCCCGGCCTCACGACCGCGGTTCCACTTCTGCCGGCACATCACCAGCGCCCGCGACGACGCATGGACCTTCCTCTAACGATGGACCAATTTTATACTCTCAATGTGCGCTCGTCACCACGATCAAGTGATTATTTTTCTTTTATTTATATAATTATCGCACTTACATGGTTTTCGTTATTTTAATATTTGTAAAAACATCTCAGCGTGCAGGAGTATGTTCAAAAGACTGAGACGTGAACGCCCGTACTAGGCCCTTAGTATGCGATAACATCGAAGTTTTGTTAAAAATTGCACCACAAAATACTTTGAATTTGTGTATAAATTTAAATAAGAAAGTAATTGTCACATATACAACATTTCACGTAAACCAATACGCAGTTTTCAAATGTAATAAATATGATAATAATATCACGATTATTTTGTCAATTTGCTTGCTTCTGCAATTAAACTAATTCTCGTTGAATATTGGCTGATTACGTAATAAGGAGCCTTTCTCTAAGGGGTCCAGTAAACGACGGAGTGTGTTCATAACCACAGATTAGATAAAAACAAACACGCACAAAGACAAAAAGGACGGTGTCAAAGCTACAAAAAAGTAAATTGTTTTTAAATATAGAACTATAGTTTGTGGTCTCAATGGGTGAATCTTCGATGTTAGTTCATACTAAGGCAGTATTACCAGAGCGAATAAACGATAAACGCTTTCTACCCGTCCTTGCTCCTTGCCTTTACAATGTAGCTAGGTAATAAACACTGGTCATGATGCTCCTCGTGGAAGTGCGTTTATTGACTTTACATATTTAGATAATACATAGTATTGGAATGCGTGATTTTCCACAGAACATTATGTAAGTTCTGAATCTCGAATAAAATGGGTTGCCAGAAGAAATATTCTCTACGAGCTTTTAGCTTCCTTTTAAGCTAATTGTTACATATTTAGAATATGAAAATAAGGTAAGCTTAGATATTTTAATAATCTGCTTTAAGAATAGCCAAAAAATCTTCACTTATTTTAAACTTCAGAAAATCATTCCCAAATGTAAGTGTAATCAAAAGTTTTCATTAAATAAAAAAATTCTCGCAAATCGCTAAAGAGTTATTTCACGTATACAAACTTCAAAGATTTATTTTTTTATCTGGCAACCCGGCTGAATAAATCTATGAAATCGATAGACAAATGCCGTAAAAATCACGCATCAAATCATACTGTACTCAGTGCATCATTATATTTAAGTTTACCCAACTTCGACTGAATTATTATTTAATATTGTCCCTGAACGCGATGGTGGCCCCTAAATTTGTACTTAAATTAATTATTCGGAAACATCTTAAAGCTAAGTATGGCTCAAAAGACTATCAAATAAGATAATGCATATTCTTAGATTAAGACATTTTGCCAATAATAATAAAGTAAGCAATAAGTACCATCTCGAATAAGCCGTGATTTTTCATAACGCAACAATAAAAAAAAAACACAAGTATTTTACACTACATTTAAATTTATGTTTTGAAATATCCTATAGCTAAAAGTTGGACAAGTAACAACAAAACACGCTTGACATTTGACGTCTGCGTTAAATATTTGTACTACTTGTCAGATGTTATAGATTTTTCATAGACTGTCAGATATTACGGCCAAATTCATGCTAGATCTACAGAGGCTATAGTACGTTGACCATGGTTTCACCTAGCATTCGTATACGTAAAAGTAAAGAAAAGAATCGGCTATATATAGTGTATACTAAACATATCCTATTCGACCGAATATGACCGTGCGTTCGTCACGAATGCTTGATAAGTTCTATTCAATTTCACGCATCGTTCGTGCTAAAGTCTCTGAAGGGATTGCTAGGTTTGACGTTAGCCAAACTTCAACTGTCAATATCAACGTCCTCATTTATTATCTATACTCTTATGTTTATCTGTTGACAGATATTAATATAGATTTTAACTTTTAAGTGGTCATTCAACGCACTATACAATAGGTATTTGTTCACATCATAGTTTAGGTATAGTTTTAGTCAATTGTGAAGTAGTTATACACTTTGACTCTAGAATTTGCTGCTTTGCTGTACAAATCCTTTTATTCGCCAAGCACATATAGATAATAATTTGCTTATAGACATGTATATTGTATGTATAGTTCCGTGGATTAATTTTGACATGACTGGTCTTGCCAGTACCATTCCTATATTATTACTACACTAAATATTGTTCACAAAACATTCTAAGATCATATATACTTAGATTCCGAAACGGTTATTTGCGATTGTCAGTGTCAAGTGTGACAAATGATTACACAGATTGCATTAATTTGTAATCTGTGTAAAACTCGATGTAAAATGTATTATTGAATTGCATTGCACACTGCTTGCCACTTTTATCAGTTATTTCATAATAATAACACAATTTTGCTGTCATTGCCAACGTTTGCTTGTCAACTGTCAAATTTGTAATTTTGAATAACGTAAATGGGCGTTTCGGAACTATACAATCATTATATCTAAGTCGCAATTCAGTAAGTATAAGCAATACACTGATTAGGTAGGTACTTGTTTAAGATAAAATATAAAATTGTTACAAACATTTTATATCATATAGAGTAACTTTACCTATCGATTCAATAATTATTTAATCTTTAATCAGCAGATAAGAATTGCGTTCGCGCTTATGAGCACAGGGTGTTTTAATTTTTGTAGTTTAATTGGAAAATTTATTCCACATGAACTCTGGCTAATTGTCAATTGATATAAAGTTACATGTATATTTGATTTTCTCATACAAATAATAATAACCACAATAGTATGTGAAGTAAGAAAACAATAAAAACATGTGACATATGACGTGTGGAACATATTGTCTACAAAAAAACATCAATACATGTCTGTAGCGACACCTACAATATTTTGTCTACAAATAAGTACGATGACGTAATACCATGAAACGCGCTTGCTATGTATTTCCCACTAAGGATATATACAACTTCTCTACTTTAGCTATTAGACCTACGCTCGTCAAAATAGCCTGGACTGAACTGTCAGGGCCCTTCAGGTCAACATTAAGATTCCATAAAAATTTGCCAATAGGATCTTTGAACAAGTCACTGTTCGACATGTCGAGAACCTTGGTTGGAGGAACAGTACACCATCTTTCCTCTATATATGTCACCGTAAAATTGTAAAAACCGTTAGATTGTAATCTATCTCGCGAGATTGTAAACTGTCGAAAGATTGTGAACCTCAACGAACTGCTTACAATTTAACGTATTATTATTCGGTAGTTATATGAAATTGTTGGGAAGTAAAATTAATCTGTAATTGACCAAAGAAGTTTGAATGATAACTAAGTTAGTGTAGTACAATCTACCGAATAATAATACGTTAAATTGTAAGCAGTACGCTGAGGTTCACAATCTTTCGACAGTTTACAATCTCGCGAGATAGATTACAATCTAACGGTGTTTACAAATACATGACAGTTCATAGACAAGCAATTTGTATAGCTACAATTCTATTCGATTGTAAACGTGTATAAACGTGCCGTACACGAAATAGTTAATAAATGCAACAGTTATTATTTTGAATAAAAATCGATTCTACAATTTTTTTTTATTGTAAAAAGTTTTATATCAGACCATAAAAACTTTAATTATATCAGCTGACAATGTCCACAGAGTAAGCCAGAAATGGTGTAAATTTGTAATAAGTAATGATATTTACTGTAAGACGTTGGTTAAGCGACTTTTACGAGTATTTTTATTTTACGCTAGTTTTAACATAATTTTACGAATCTCATTGCCATACTTCAATTTTATTCATATCAACAAAAATATAACATTTCTGTATTACGTATAACGTTTTTCTTTTATTTATCGGTAAATATATTATATACATTGTCTTTGATTTGCGTGTACATTTAAATAAACCGTAAACATTTTATTAATTTTGAATAAGAAGGTAAACACTATACGGTGAACACGTGTCTATGGTATCTAGGGTAAGTTTCAAATTATGTGAGCGCGAATAATCACTCCCGATTGTCAAAATCCAATGCATTTTTCAGACTTAGTGCTAAGTAAAACTTCTATATGTCAAAAACGTATTAGATTTGAATCTCTCTGAATCGTATCCTAAGTTCTAACAAAAAGTTTAACAACCCGTCGGCGTCAACCTTTACCACCAAGGAGACACCTTTTAAATAACCCATAACCAAGACGCAGTTACACAGAACTGAATATTTCTTTATCTGATTAAACCACAGAATAGTTGAAGGGATAGCGGGCTGCAACTATATCAAGGGCTTGAAACAAAATCAGGAACGCTCCCGTTCAAGTATTACGTAACGCAACTGTTGGAGATTATTGCCCCCCCCCCCCCCATGTAACTCGCTGTAACGTTTTTCAGTACCCTAGTACAGTACTGTACTCAAGTATAGTAAAACATTTCGTGACCACCTTGTGTCTCTTTAGTTACTATTATGTGGTGTAAGTCGAAAATAATATTAACAATAACGCGGAATTCAATCCCCGCCCCGCATCGTAACGTTTTACAAAAGGACCCCCCATTGTTACGTAATACCTGAACGCTCCCTTAGTCAAATAAAATTTTAATCAAAATATGGCGTGAGTGGGTCACGCCTGTCGAAAAGTGGTTTTGTCTCAGCCCTCATATCTTGTAGAATTGATGTGAAAAGCGGAAACCCTATAGCACAAACTTCGTCCCATACCTTTTACAGCAGCATACTTTCTATAAAATCCTATTTAGATGTACGAAGGCGTAGTATACTTGCGTTTCGCTTGAGAATCACAAAAATGTTTAAACAATGTTTCCATTGCGTCATTTTTACATTCCTAAACCGCGCGCGCGCCTGTCAGAACCAGAAAAAAAAAACAAAGACAAATGACAAAAGAGTCATTTCTCTTTCACTGTCGTCAATTAGCTAATATGCAAACACTGTACAATAATGAATTTCTACTAATTAATAACTTAGTTTTTAGCAGCCATTTTATTATTATTCGAAAAATTGCTTCACTTTTAGTTTTTCGACCACAAAGCGCTGTTCAAGTTAGCCATACTAACGATTATCTTTTCTCTAAAATAGACTATTCAATTGTACGTATTTTCCTTTTTAGCTAAGCGATTAAATTTATTCAGTTCTATAAATCTAAAACGCAGGTACGCATACGTCTTCGTCTTTACTGAAAGATACTTATTATTTCGTATTTTTAAACATTTTATTCATAAATTGGTCTACACTGTTTTAAGACTTAAACAAGATTACAATATAAAGCGAAAGATGATAAATCATTCGTCCACGTCTAGTCTAATAACAGACAAGATTTTAATAATTCAGCGATATGCATAATAAAATTAGTAATTTTGTCTGTGATTAAAATTTTATAATATTAAGCTGTAATTCGTAATTTGTTCTTTATTCATACATTCTGATAAATCGAATTTTGGGAAGCGAAGAGAACGTGTTTTATCAACCGAATTCAAGTAAGCTTTTTCGACTGAATCTTTTAGTTCATGTTTTTACACTAGGAACGATTTGTATAATTTAATTGTTTTAAAAAACTTCTTATTCTATTGCTACCGTATACATATAGAACGTTTAAACCCCGTAAAATTATCAAAAGTGGGATTTTGACGGATCAATCATAATGCTATTGAGATGAGCAAGATTTTAGATACTAGGAATCGCACACTACACGAACAGTGGCAACCACCTCAGATTGTTTGCTTGTTTCCCTCGTTTTCGGAGCATTTTTGATAAGTTGGTTTGCTGTGCTTTTTGTACATTTACAAAAGATAATTTATTTCTATAACCATGGGTCCGAAGATGTCTATTGAATTAAAGCGTGAAATCATTATTCAAAAACACTTAAAAACAACTGAGGTGGTCTTTGTGAGGGCCGGAACGGATTAGTGACATTTCAATTAGTTTGACAAACGTACAAGGTTACAAAAGGAATAAAAACTCATATGTCAAAGTACCACTGTATGAAACGTCAAAATGTGTCTGAAATGTCAAAATTCGAACAGAATATGTGAATACGGAAAGTTGTATTTTATCGTTCATTCATCTGCGCTTCTTTTTGTTAAACAAAATGTTGATCTAATGCATGTTGCGTGTTCACAGAATCCAGCGCCCGTAATCTGATAAATTTACTGAATATTAAAATTGTAAGTTACAGAGTAGCGGCGCTGACACTCAAATCTATCTATAACGTAATAAAATGTCTAAAAGATGAGCAGCGCCACGTGGGCGTGTTTGGAACTAAACGGTAGTAATCGTTCGAATAATAACAGGAAGATACGCATTCGAGACAAACTTCACTGTGACGTACGACAGCTGTCAGTATCTCATTTTGTATATATTTATTAACACTTCGTTGCATACAGATACACAAATATAATACAATTGATCTAATTAAATGAAAAGGAGGGCAACTGGCCTTATGGCTTTCGAGATCTCTTCCAGGCTCTTCTTCTTCGGATGCCTCTCTTTTTTTTTTCTTTTTGCCGGGTATCTTGCGCTAGTCTAAACAGCTCCTGGGCGGATGTGATGCCGGTCCACTCCCATACGTTCCGCAGCCACGACTTCTTTCTTATTCCAGCCCGTCTCTTGAAGTTCAGCCTTGAAGTTTTCCCGTCGATTAATAACGCAAAACGTGTCCAAGATATGTGAATTTTCCGTATTTTACAGTGCATTCCGTCATCTGTCATTATCTCATTTTGTATATACCACTCGAATACTATTCGAATGTTCGTATAGTTTAGTTCCAAATACGCCGAGCGCTGTTAAATTTTTCATCTTGTTATTCGATACGATTCGTGCTATGAGTTGTGTATATGTCGCAGCTAACTAGTTTAATTAGCCGTTCAGTCAACAGCCAAGCCTCTTTACTAAAAAGAACCGTTTAACTAGCGGCCTAAATGATATTCAGCCGTAGTATTTGTTACAACATTTAATAAACTGGATGGCAAATACTTAGACTATGTGAGAGAAAATAAAAAAGCTGAAATATCTGACATAAGAAATTCATTATTTAAATTATAACATATTAGTGTTTTTACACTTCCTCCTCGTGACTTAGTGACTAGACTATTCATCAAATTTGTTATTTGCAGATGCTAAATTGACAGTTTGGTGTAGGTGGCAAAAATAAATAGGATAGGCAAGTGATGTAACGTCATCGATCTGGCTGAACATCATTCAGACCACTAGTTGAACGGCGCTGTTGAGTAAAGAGACTAGGCAGTTGATTAAAAGGCTAATTAAGCTAGTTGGCTGCGACATCTATACCATTAAACTACATATAGGTATATTCTTATGATTAGTCCCCTAACGATTAGTTAGTACCTATATAAAATCTATGTGATTTGGTTACCTACTTAGTTATATAGATTTAGAAGCTTGCGTCATATGCAGGTCGTTAAAGTGACGTTTTAATATTCTTTAATCTATTAAATATACATAAATAGTCATTTGGAATGTGTTAGTAAGTATTTCAATCACCAAAGAATGAGATAATCTGTTTGTGACACAACTTCATAACTTTATGAATCTGTACTCTATGCCAATTGTCAATTTTGATCACGAAAATTGTATACATTAATGAACAATATATAATTAAAGGGGAAAATTCTACGAAAGACTAGGCATTATGGTCGAAAAACTAAGCCTGCGCCATGGAATGCATGACCAATGGATGAAAAAGATACTGGCTGAAAATAAGCCGCGCGCGGAAAAAAAAGTGTAAAAAAAAAAAAGCGCGCGAAACGGATTGATCCATAATATATAAAAACAAAAAAAAGTCTTGCATTGATCTTTCTTTTGTTTTAGGTTTAACGTATGAATCTCGTCCATAAATACGTGATGTGCTCCGTTAATTTTCTTGCTTTTAATAATATAAACAATTTTTTTTGTTTAACTGGAAATGTTTTCCTCCTGACCTTACATAAGCTGGGCTGGAGATTTCGATATATAGATAATTAATGGATCGATTGATTATTAATCGATCTATCAATTACGCATTTTCATTTAATCAAAAGCTGTTTGTTTTGTCATCTCTGAGGTCATAGGTTCGATCGCCGGCAGTGCACCAATGGACCTTTCAATGCGCGCATACAAAATTCGCTCGGTGATGGAAAATATCGTGACCGGCTTGCCTTAGACCAAAAAAGTCGACGGCGTGTATTTCTAATTTTAATTTGTCAATTAACAGATACTGTGGCCGACCTTAAAACATAGGGCCACTTATTTATTTTTTGATTGTTTGACATCTAAGTTTGTCAACGTTGTGTGCGAATATATATCAAGAAAGGGAAAATGATGTGTGTGTACAACAGATTTATAGTAATCATTATACTGTTTTAGCAATTAAGTTGGATACTTATTTTGTTTATTAATTTCTGTTAACATTAAGGTTTTATAGCTTTAAAATATGTAACTGTTAAAATTTATATTGAATTGTCTGACGTTACTCTAACGACGGCATGGCTAAATGTTTTTGAAATAACGATTTTTAAATCGACGCTTGCTTCGTTTAGAACTTGAGATTCAAAGACAAGCGGTCGAAATGGCTCCCATCCGTAAAGCGGTCACAGAGTTTTGACAGATGGGAGGTTGTCTATGAATCAAAACCATAGTATATGTAAGTTTCCTCTAGTTCGTAACTTTTGATTAACAACGATTGTATTTTTTTCTCTGCAGCTTAACAAGGCGGCTTTAAAAGTAATTTTTATACAATATTAATAAATTGTTCGTTATTGTTAAGATGTGAACGAACTGTTATTGACATATGTCATTTTTATTAATAATTATACAGAGCACATTAGCCGTATAGAGATAGTAAAATTTTGAGCAGCGCAAAATTCTTGTTGAATACCTAAATAAATTCAGTGAAAATAAAAATATCACGCACATGCGATTGAACTCTTTTATTTCCCGTCCTTACATTTGTCTTAATAATAAAAAAATGTCTTGGAGTGGTAATAATAATAAAACCACGCTACCAATACTAACATTCTTTAGTTACGCAAAAATGGCAATTTTCTTCTCTAAAAATACAAAAAAGTTCGCATTTATCTATTAAAGCATATATTCCTATAATTTGCGTATTTTAGTAGCAAATTATACATTCACGAAAATACTAACATTACTAAGTCAATACAATAATGTTGAAAAATATATAATATTAAATACATAAATAAATAAAATAAAACAGCCTTTATTGCTGTTTCTATCTTACAATAATACTCATTAATTAATACATGCCTAACATAATTACTTTCTAAATACTTTTCTACTAAATTAAATTTAAATTACTTTCGAAGTACTTACTTAATTAAATTGGTTTAATCATTGTATGTTCGGCAACTGGATGTTTGTCTGGAACAGCTTGTCTGTCGACAAAGGCCTCCTCTAAAGATTTCCACGTATTCCTGTCTTTTGCTAAACGAGTCCTTACCGGACAGTTAATTTATTTAATTATCTACAACTTAATTTAAACAATTTTTTTTCATCTAATGCTAATTCTAGTTCTTGTAATTTTTCCATGGTTCCTAGTGATCGGCAATTTATAGTTGCTATATATAGATCGTCATTTGTCTTCCTGTTATTTCTTATCTTTAGAGGGTCGTGGTCATTTTCCCCCACGAGGACCAGTCGGTTTGGGGATTAAATACATAAGAAACACTATATCGCTACTATGAACTCACTCTGCAAACAAATGTCGATAGTGGAGACTGCGATCTGCAACGACTCAACGGGGATCTGTGCAACAGATTCTGGCACTTGGTATCGCATACCTTGGCCTTCGCCGTCGCACATATCCCCAAAACCAAGATAGCGTGTTCTTGGAGAACACTTGGGTTGTTCATCCCCCGCAAAACTTTATGTAGATAGTAGACCAATAGATCCATAATAAGTTATGTTAGTCTTTGAATCGTGCATTAATTTAGCGCAAAGATAACGCCATTTGATTTCAATCAATATTTAGCTAGCTAGTGAAAACGGAACAACTGGCTTTTATAAGAAAATGTAGTTTGTATTATTTCCCCGTATTGATAATATTTTAGGAGCAAGTGAAGCTGATTGGCTTCATGTTTAGCTATATATTTTACTGTCAAATTTAGTTTGAATTACGCTTTGTTGACGCGCATGTATCCAGCAAATCCAAATTGTATTCATACGTCTACCAACAGGAATGAGAATAACAATTACATTTAGAAACATTTATTTATTTATTTCCTATTTTTACAGTAACTTAATACTAATACAATAGAAAACTAAACTAAAAACATAATATAAACATAACAAGTATTAATAAAAACCTAAATCATTTTATAACTAATTATATATAATGCAATTCTTGTGTATTCAGCCAGTGTGCAACCATATATATCCGTCTCACAAGCAATAGTGTTTAGGGTGCGCAAAACACGCGTAAATGGTGCTTCTCTAAGCTCGTACGCGCACGAGGCACTGCCAGCAATTACGACCGCTTACCACGTCGAGTGTGAACATACAAACAACTCATAACATATGAGCTTAATAACTATAACTAACAATTAATGAGGCATAAAAATCAAACAAATTAGTTGAGTTAGAGGAACATGCGGGTTCAAATGTTATCACAAAAAAATGGTTGTCTGTAAAATCGGTTTTCGGACGATAGTTTAACGTGACAACGTCATAACAAAACATTGATGAAATGATTGCATACTTAAGTCTTCGAGTGGAAGATATAGATGCGGCGTATGCGTTCAATGAGCGTAACGGGACAATGAGCATACGGGACAATGAGTCATGCTTTGTCGAGCGTGCAGCTGGCGTTCTTCGATTTATTAGACGTTGTCATGTCAAAAATATCTTACCTCATTGGGAGTGTTCCAAGCATTGATATACAAAAAACCCAAGATGCACACTCAACGTCTAAAAAACGTCCTCCAAAAATGAGAGCAACATTCTAAATTGTGCGCTCATTTCAAATAGTCTCGCGTCTAATAAGTGGAGTCGATGTTATTTATTTGTGTTTTTTTTTATAAATAAATTTATGTACTTTTGAACTTTTTTGTGTGTAGTTTTTGATAAATATATTTACGCTACATTTTTTTTTAATTTAAAGAAAAAACTTTTTAACCGGATTAAAGTTATGTATAAATTATAAATTTACAACTATTTAACATCCAACACCTTTTGTCTTCAGTCACCGTGACCACGCACGCATTGCTTTAAGTACGTATAGTATACACTGCGTTGTAATAACAACTTTAAGCAATTCGCGTAAGGTTGATTTTGCAATAATATATGCTTGTAACATATACTGTTATAGACATACTGTTATAGAAAGGGACAGAAATAGTGTTTCGGGACACTTTCGAGCGTTACTTTTATACGAGACTGTGCATCTTGGGTTTTTTGTAATGGTTCCAAGACTTCAAATATATACAAGAAAAAACCACCAAATCCTAAATGGGCGGCGACGCACTAAAGTGCCCTCGGGCAATGTGACTGTCTATTGGCGGTATCAGTTAACATCAGATCAGACTCCATGGTATATAAAAACATCTGTAAGTTTTTCGAAACTTTCTAAGAAATTTGAAATGTAGGAGGAGTCGTAGTGTGTGGTCTGTCTCTATGTCTCTCTTAATATGCCTCGTTTCTGAATCTTACCCTTATTAAAATTACTGAAATAATTTAAATAATTCTACCACCTATAAAAACGACGCCTTAGTAAAAAAATAAAAAATTGCTTTATATAAATAAAAGGATAATATAAAAAAATCCCTATAAAAAATACTAAGACTTACTAATTAAACTATATACAGTAAGATTATGTAGTATTATTGTATTTACAAAAAAGACACCAAAGAAAACACAAAACACAAATAAACTGTAATATAAGTTTAGGATCGTCCACAAAAACTAAATATAAATTGGCGGGAACGGCGCCCGTACTTTGTCACTTCCAATAGAGATAGCGATATCGACCCTACGTTTTTATATATGTCGATGTAGTTCTCTCAATATCCGTAGCGCTGATGTCGCGTCCTTGGGATCGCGCCGTATAAAACCTTATTGTCGATATCGCTATCGGCCCAGGTTAAAATAAATGATCTTCGGATACAGCTAAAAAAATTGTCGTCATTGGGTATAACGGTTTCAGTTTTTTTTTTTTATATTATGGCAATAGTTATATGCCAGTTTTAGACCACAAGCCCATGAACAAAAAATACCTGTGAAATGACCCAACCTGAATTACGCTTAGAAGGCTGTTACTATATCTGAAAATAGCTCTGAGCACTATGCCGTCATTTCTGAGCGGTACATGTGAGTACGTGAGTGAATGGACTTTCTCAGGTACAATGGGGGAATTTCGACTAATTATTAATGTACGGCTTTGTTATAAGTGTATAGATGATTAAAAATAATTGTCGAAAAACCTAGTGCCGTACAAAAGTGATGGTACCGGAAGTCGGTGCAAATTTTTAATTCGACGATAGTTGCAGAAGCAATATAGGTCATTTATTACTGTACGGCATTTGTGTGATTCCTTTTGGACACATATACAGATACTTTACCCGTAAACGCCGTACATATTTCCAGCGGAGCGGTCGAAAGCCAAGGGTCGGAACCCTACCCCTACACCCATATACCCTAAGGTCATTGTAAAATGTACGGCAACATGTTCAAAATATTATTTAACACGGACAATAATGTTTTATAATTATGCCGTCCAAATATTATAGTTAATATTTGTGTAATTAAATATTTATCGAAATTTCAGGATTTACCAAGTTCTTGCTGCTGTAAGATCAGAGAATAATGTACGGCAACTTGTTTTTTTACATAATGTTACTAAATATTACCGTTGTACCTTATAGCCGTTCATTTTAAATGGTAACAAATAAAAATATTATGATAAAAAATATATGAAATTTCCGAAATTTAGATGACTTTTCAAATGCTCCTAGAGTAATATGGGGAGTAATATTTTCAAAGATTATTGTTATTTTATATGTAACAAATATAAATAAACAAAAAAAACCAGATGCCGTACATTTTACTCCAGATTATTCTTTACAGCTGATAAAAACTTCGACGACGTTTGAGGTGTCCCTTAAGGTCATTAATAACTGTACATATCTGAGTATACTACCATAAGGCTGTAAAGTATATTTACAGCCTTATCGTACCAGCAGGAAGAGGTAAAGGAAAAATATTTTTAACAAAAATATATATAATACAGGGCGTCCCAAAGTTATGAGACATGAAGGGAAAGTACCTTAAATATCGCAGATAGGGTATTTTACTAAAAGAAGACTTTATGTTATTTATAAAAGTTAGTAATTCTGCATTCAAAGATTTTTTAAAAACTACTTGCCTCGTCTGGAAATCGAACCGGCTTAAATTAAAAAAAAACACCCCTACTTTTATGATGCCAATCGAAAGAATGGCCAAAACCTAATAACTTTTCTAAAGTAACAGACTCGTAGGGGATTTTTTTAGGCCGAATACGATAGATAATGTTTTTAATTTGATTACAAAGATATATTCACGCTGTTCCTTTCTTTTAAAATACTATGTTACTTAAGAAGAGTTATTAGTTTTTGACCATTCTTTCGATTGGCATCATAAAAGTAGGGGTGTTTTTTTTACATTTAAGTCAGTTCGATTCCCAGACGAGGCAAGTAATTTTTAAAAAATCTTTGAATGCAGAATTAATAACTTTTAAAAATAACATAAAGTCTTCTTTTAGTAAAATACCCTATCTACGATATTTAAGGTACTTTCCCTTCATTTACTATAACTTTGGGACGCCGTGTATTGGTAGGCGGTGGTAGCGGACTATCGAAAGTGTACGGCATTTATCTTTTATTGAAGATTGTCTAAAGTATTAATAACCTGTGTTATTGCCGTACAGATAAAAGTCACCGGAAAATGACTCTTTTCTGAGAAAAGTAATTTACCCCATACACCTATGTGTTCCACAAAAAATGTACGGCATGCTGGAAAATGTTATCTATTTGTGAAGTACTCTCAAGATCATTTAATTTTATGTTGTTTCATATCATCATCACCTATATGCTAATCAGACATATGTTGCGACCCTTGGCTTTCGACCGCTCCGCTGGGAATATGTACGGCGTTTACGGGTAAAGTATCTGTATATGTGTCCAAAAGGAATCACACAAATGCCGTACAGTAATAAATGACCTTTATTGCTTCTGCAACTGTCGTCGAATTAAAAATTTGCACCGACTTCCGGTACCATCACTTTTGTACGGCACTAGGTTTTTCGACATTTATTTTTAATCATCTATACACTTATAACAAAGCCGTACATTAATAATTTGTCGAAATTCCCCCATTGTACCTGAGAAAGTCCATTCACTCACGTACTCACATGTACCGCTCAGAAATGACGGCATAGTGCTCAGAGCTATTTTCAGATATAGTAACAGCCTTCTAAGAGTAATTCACGTTGGGTCATTTCACAGGTATTTTTTGTTCATGGGCTTGTGGTCTATTTCAAGTAAAAGGTTGGGAAACTACACGCGAGAAAACAAAACAAAGACATCAAAAGGAAATAAAAGGATAAGCTGGTTAAAAACAAAATATGTACACAAACATATTACATATTAATATTATTGTTGATAATGGAAGAAGATAATGCATTATAAAACAATAAAGCAAAAGGAGATTTTAGTCGGAAACGGAACATGAATTATTTGTACGGAATTCAGAAAGGAGGTGCCGGTCATATTGGGAACAAGACAAGAAAATTTGGTCGAGGTCACCAATATCTTCTCCACACTCGCAAATATCGATATCAACAATACGAATAAATATTATAAATTTTCATGCCGACAATATTAATGGCATCATTCTCTAATTTTTCTTCCTCTTTATTTTTGTGACCAACCAGAGGACAACCATTTTTAGGCTCTGAAACTTGGAAGCATTTAAATACATTATTATGAGCAACACGATCATAACCATGTCGAGGTTTAGGAGGAGAGCGAGGTTTTAAGAATACTGTCTTTTATATGAGGGATTAGTAGAATTATTTTGAGATAGAGACTTGGCTGCAGAAGAATATGCGGGTTTTGGAACTTCCGGAATTGTTGAACTTAATGCATCTGCGTATGATGGCTTAACAGAAGGAAAATATTTACTGGCTTCGAATGAAAACATAGCGTTTTTTTGTTAAACGGTGTCTTGATTCATATTAAAAAGGTGTTGTATGTTCTATCTTATCTTGTTTGGTATGGTGTCGTCTAGATGGCGTTGTATCGAAATCGCTCTGGTAATAATTAGCAATATTTTTTTTTAATAATGTTATTTCCAACTGCTTTTTATACCAAATACATCTAAATAATACATTAATATACCATAGTTTTATATTTTAAAATATCCTATTCTGTTTTGATTCGAATTTTATCTGTGCATTTCATACTTCTGGACATTTGACAACTGTAACCTGTAACTTGTGACCTAACTATATATAACATACAATAACAACAATATAATTTTTATATTTCAAATAAAATACGTCTTATTTTATTTAATACTTCTGAAATAACTAAGAAACGCTATTTGCATTCATATTTAGTGGCAGCCTAGAATGATAATCTAGGTACTTTGATGCTATCGAATTCAGTAATTTTTAGGTTAAGTAGGTTTTGGTAATTTTAAAAATCCTATATCATGGAATCAAAAGGATTACAGCGACCAGTAAAGTGTTTTAAATGCAGATATGTGTTAGTTCCTAACTTAGAAACATCAAAATCATGCAGTACAAATTGTGATAGCTATGATCTTAGAAATTTTATATTTCTTAGTGAAGACAGACTTCCAGATTGGATTAAGATTAAAATTGAAGAGGAACAATGGACAAAAGGAAAATTAAATTGCTCAAATTGTGCTTGTAAAGTTGGTTCCTTTGATTTTGTGGCTGGAAGAAAGTGTGAGTGCGGAAGTTCTGTTTTGCCTCCAGTTCATTTTATCACAAGCCAAGTTGATATACCCATTAAAAATGCAATAAATGTATGTTCTAGATAATAATATGTTTAATTTCTAAATTTTAATAATTTCCAAATTTATTTTTATTTTGTCATCTGAAAAAATACAATTATGCCATTATAAATTGTTTTTTATCAGTGTTCACATCCAAGCTGCAATTTTTGTTATGCAATACCTATTTTCCACTGGTATAGACTGAATGTATCAAGCCTCATTAGACAAACATAATATTGCTGGCGTATCTATCTACTATATGTTTGGAGATCTGTAACTAAATTATATTTTTACTATAGCAACTTTTTCTCTGGCTGTTTCAGCTTGTCACTGAATTAAATATGAATTAAAATGGACATGAGGGGCCTCATAGCCTAGCGGTCTTATTCCGTGGCAGCTAGGTGAGGGGTACCGGGTTTGATTCCCAGTTCGAGGGCAAGTTTTAATTTAAATTTGTTCTCGGCCTTTGGGAGGGTTATGCAGTACCGGGCGAGTGCCTAAACCGTACATGGAGGACACGGTCGAATTTCAAAAAAAGAGGCACAAATTATAAAAAATCCTATACTTGACGCTGGCTAATGCACAAATCGTGCCAAAGGCATTAAAAAAAAAATGGACATGAGAATTGAGTGGTTCTTTGAAATAACAAGTACAAATTACAAACTATAATTTATTCTACAACCATACAGCTTGGTACAGCTTCATTAACTTCAAGGTCCCTGCACTTGGCTGCTTGTAATTCCCTTCTTATCTGTAAAAAAATTTTAGTTTTTAACATGAAGATGAAACAAATTAGTGTTTTATGTTACACCTGCAGCCTCTTGACCTATTTGCTTGGTTGGAAATAAATGTAACCTACTTACTATTACTCATATACATAAAAAAGTAGCATTCGGATGGTAAAAAATTTCTACATATTATTACTATCCACCACATTCACAAAACAAAATTGGTGTAATTAAAATAATGTAGAAAAAAAAATATGTTAACCATCCTGAAGTTATAGGTTTAGAATTAGTTAGTTTTTTAGTATCTATTTGTTATAAACAATGTTTCAAATTGTTTATAACAAATAGATACTAAAAAGTATTAGTATTATAAAAAAATAGCCAAAACTTACTTCATGGGTAATAGTAGGATGGAATTGTTTCCTCAACAATTCCAATAAGGCGTCTCGCTGCTCAGTGGAAATATCAGCTTTATATCTTTGAACAAATGTCAATAATGCCTGATGCCACAGCACTGGTAATGTTCTTGAGTCATTATTAAATCTAAAATACAATCAAAATTTATTTTATTATTTATTCTTTATACAAATTAATAATTAATATACAAATTCAATCAATTTTACAAGACGTCTATAAAGTGGTTTTTGATTATACTAAAAGCTTAAAATTACAATAGTAATCACACCTATTTGTATATTACAAAAATATTTAAACAAATATGGTCATAAATTTAAACTCCGCCCACTGAATAGATAAGAAAAGTTATATATGGAAGTTGAAGAAAGGTTTAATATCTAGAAATAGTGTGTTCTAGAATGTACTACTAATAAAATAAGGCTCCTTATATTACCTTATAAAGTGAAATACGACAGAATCAACAACCCTGTATGGCAATGCATATTTCTTATCAAAAAGTATTCTAAGGAATATAGAACTTGCTCCATTATAATCCATCTCAGCAATTTTTAACATTGCAGCACTTGAATGGAGTACAGGTACTGAATTCCGAGCCAATACTGATCCAACAATGATTGCTTCTCGTAATGAGCAGTCACCGGACTGAAATTTAAGAATTTTTTTTTTGTTGTACCATATTTACAGTAGGGATGCATCCGATACCGATACCGATATATCGGCGATACTTTGGATTTGCCGATATATCGGTATCGGCGATATTTTAATTGCCGATACAACGATACTTTTCAAATTTCGCGCTTTAAAAAAAGTAATATAAACGTGCATCTTGTTTGATCTGGGGCGTGGGAAACGAGGCAGGGACTATCTATGCCCCTCACACCCACTTAGTCCCCGCGTATTCCATTTCGCTAGACACTTTAGTTGGTTTTTAACTGCTATCGCGCGTAGTATTTTTTCAATACCAAATTAAATAAAATACAGAATTACAAAAATCTTATCAATGTTTGTAATGTAATTTTAATTATTAACAGTTATTTATTTTATTTTGATTTAACTATTACTCTTAATTCTTAATTTTATTTACTAAACCTTTAATCTTATTCAAAGTTTGTGACTGTTTATTTTATAATAAAAATTAAAAACTTTAACAAAACTTGATATATTTTACCTTAATTTAATTTGAATTCAATAAGCATTAGTATCGGTATCGGCGATATTTCTATAAGAGTGTCGGTATCGGTATCGTATCGGCAAAAAGGCGTATCGATGCATCCCTAATTTACAGACATATTATGATAGATTTTTAAAGATTGTGATAAATAGTACAGATATTGACATTTCCATGCGATTCATTAAGTAAGTTTTATTATACCCAAAGTACTTTATTCCCTCTTTCAGTTGGATTGTGTACACAGTGTGATGATCAGTAGTTTAGTTTAAATAATGCAAATAGATAGAATATTTCTCATGAAGTCAGCACATTCATAAAAATAATATTTAATAATTGATTCCTTACTTCCAATAATGGCAATAGAATTCCCTTCATAAAAGCACCAGGTTTGAAAAGTGCTTTTCTCAAAGCCTGATATAAATGGAAATTTAATCTTTTATATTCAGCTAGGTCATCTCTCACTCTCGGTAGCAAGACTAGATTATAAAACCTTTGTGCCATTTTTTCTTTAAGGTTTGATGCAAATATCCTTGTTGCCTAAAAAAATCAATTATAATTGTCAATTTGATGCTACAAGAGAACAAATAAAATCCGGTACCTAAAATTTTTTGGAATAGTTAGCCTTTAAGAGATCTCTTCCAGGCAACCCAATTAATGGGAAAAAAGAATTACTAAAGGCAAAGCGTGTAACAAAAATAAATAATTAATAAGTAAAAATCAATGTAAACATTGTGTAATGTTAATATAACATCAAACTCCCTAAAATATAGAAATTACTGGACTTGAGTTGGTTTGCTTGCCTTATTCATAATATGGTGCACATAACATTGGTTTTTCCATATAACAATATCTCTTAAAGATACGGACTAAATGTTTTTACTAATTATGAACAATATTTTTAATAATCACACTCAAAAACCTCAAACCTATAATAATACTAATCAACAAAGCTTTTTATAAATTTGAGGACTACTTAAATGATCCTAATCCTTGGGATTGAATTGCTCCAGTTCAAAGAATTTGTATGACAATACCTGGCGATTAAAAAGAGTGGCGGAAAGTTTCTTGCCAGTTCTTCTTACCCGCTCTACGCCCTTGACTTGCGAACTGGTAGTAAATGTAAATTAACGATTAATTTAACTTGACGATTCAAAAGTGTACTTGGTTACCCACTTGAATAAAGATATTTTGAGTTTGAGTTTGAATAATAATTTATTTGCAAGAATATCGTACAAAAATCTTATGGTTGTACAATCTATGTTAATTATTAAGAACTTAAGTGTACCTGATACATAGCAGCTGCCGACCATGTTGTTGGTTCAGTAAGATATAAGATTTGTTCCCAGTTTTGTAAATGTGGGACCATTTTGAAGGCTTTAGGCAGTTTTCCTGATCTGTACTTTTTCAGCACATCTCTTACACCTTCATACATAGTTTTTATCCTTAAAAAATTAAATTATATATCATTATTTGATAGATTGTTACCATGTTAAATTATTGACATACTACTTTTCCAGAAAAATCATATTTCAAAATAATTATTAAGATTTAAATCTATCATATAAAACCCTTCTAACCTTGGATCAATATTTTGTAACTTTAGTGTTTCTACATCAGAAAACTGTGTTTGAAGTTCTGTATGTTTATCTGTTATTTTGTCTTTAATTATATCTGCCAAGGTTCTTGTTCTTTCCGGATTTGATGACATGAACATTTGAATTGCTGCTTCATCTTCCTCATTGATTTCAATATGGTCATAGTATACATCAGGTTCCAGATCATCTTCTTCTGATTGTTGGTCTTCATCATCAGAATTCTTTAATGCTGAGAAGAAAACAAGGTAAATATTCCATATGCGTCATCATGACAATACTAGTTATGATGTTTACAGATCATAACGCAACTGTAAAAAAAATCAGCCTCAAAATCGTTGGTGCCGCGATTCGGAATATTTACCGAAAACAATAAATTTAAGCATCATTGTTTGTTTAAAATACATTTCAAGCATTTTACAACCATAAGCAAAGAAAAAAAAATTCAATATTAAGTAGTAAATATAAATTAACATACCATTAATTGAAAAAGGTAGTGTACTTTTAGAAGATGGTCCTACATCACTTCCTAATTCTGCTTGTTGACGTCTGGCTGCTTTTAAGATTTTCTTTGATAAATCCGCATTGACAAACTATAAAAATCGAAAAAAAAATTATAATCTAGTCTGGACGTATGTAAAATAATATAAACAGTTAAATTTGACTCACCTCTTCATCTTCATCCTGCCTGTGCTTTTCTTTTAAGCTGCTTTTTAATTTCACAGTATTTGTGGATTCAATTTGGTCAGCGAGGCCAATATTTTTTCCAACTTGCGACGGTTTTAGTTTCTTTGCTTTACCCATATTTTAATAACTTAAAATAAAAATAATCTATTATAATTTTTAATTCAAACACGTGCCCGACGTGAGACGTCCTTTATTATTAAACACTGACAATTGACTTTAAACAGAGTATGGTGATTTTTGACATATGATAGTACAGGTGACTTGACTGTTTGTTAATCGTTTATACTAGAGGCTTGACATAAACTCTCGCTTTGTCATGTGAACATTTTCATGAAAATTCGTTTGACTTCAATGGTTACTGTTAGTAACAGCTGTCGAAACTCGAAAGGTGATTTTGCCTCATCCCTCAGGTTTTATTTTTATATTGACAAGAAGATACTTTAGGAAACAGAAAAAGTATCAAATTTAATTAGAACTTGGGACTTATTAAAAAAACTTCACGAGGATAAATGGTTCGCTCAAACAAGCGAAGATTAATTTGAGAATGAGATGCAGCATAATGTCTTCAGTAATGTGCTCTTTTAACTAAAGAACTCTTTCATCTCCTCCTGTCAAATTTTATTAGCGCTGTGATGAAAAAACATAGACAACATGACCAATATTTATAACAACTCTAAATTTTTTGAAAAAAATGCTTTAGAAATCTCTAATATTATATACCTACATAATATTTTAATTTATAATATAGAAATATAAAACATTTATAAAGTTTCATCCCTGTGGCAGTGTACGTTTAATGCTGGCAGCATTTCCTCGCTCTATTATTAAATACTGTATTGTCTTGGAAATTTAAATTATAACATTTTTATAATGATTTTTTCATATAAATGATTCATATCTAAAACCGAGTTCCAACTGACCACAACATTCCTTTTGACACCTGTCATATCATGCTTTTTAACCAGAATTGTACTTTATTTTTCATTGAAGTTTTGTAATTATCCTATAATAGTATCTATTGAATAAATAACAAACTGTGTGGGCCTCAATTAACCATTTAGGGAAATGCAAAATTACTCATTATAGGTGTGCAATTCTCCATTAAATTTTGTTTGCATCAATATATTTGACTAGATAAAACTTGATTGGAACACCTCCAAGTGATTGTAGCTGCCGGAAATGCGTCAAAGTAAAAAAAAAATTTTTTAAAGTTTTGTGAAATGTATTGAAATTTGTAAACAATCCGCCATTATCTACTTTTCTATTGGTTATAAGAGATGTGACATTTTCGTTTTCTGTTGGTTATAAGTGATGTGACATTGTCGGTAAATTAATCGGATCGATTATTTTCTTATTTGTTAATTTTAAAGTTGAACCTAATTTAACCATTACTTGTCATAAATAATCGATTTTCCTTAAAAAAATAATCGATTATTTTTATTAATCGATTTTTTCCTAATTTTTGAATTAATTTCAAAATAAACACCCTAAATATTTTATTTTTCATGCTTTTTTTTAATTAAAAAATTAACAATAGAAATTATAAACATAAATTAACGTTTAAGAATGATCAAAATCGAAATTAACTTAATCTCGTTTTGATAGATTTTAGGTGAAATTTGATAAATGCCGAGTGTATGCCTTTTCAGTAGAACATTGCAGTATTTTTGTTGTCTTTTTAATTGTATGTAGACTTGTGCTGCTGGATAAATTTATTTTACTTTTAAATTATAGTGTTCCATTCAAACTTGAGTTTTTGTAAAATTACTGGTTTTATCCTCCTTTCGATGTTTTACAAAAAAACATCAATGCATCGAGTATATCAATACATTGGCCGTAGCCGTAGCGGCTAAGGCTGATCGCCGAAGCTGCGGAGGCTTGGATAAAATGCCTGTGCTTTGTTACAGCGGGTAGGGCTGCTCTTCCTCCGCGCCTCCGATTATTTATATACATTATACACACTAGGGGTAAGGCAGACAAGACCACGTGGATAGTGGGGTGCTCTGATTCGGTTTTGGGTACTTTTTAGGGATGTGAAAAAATAATCGATTATTAAAATTTTGGTACGCAAGGGTGGAGGGGCTGCATTTCCCGTAGCGCCGGAGCTGTCCAAAAAACCTATTATTATTTAGATCTGTTAGGTTAGGTTAGTATATGAATATTTTTTTCACTGGCACTCTTTAAGTATTCAGGACTATTCTTCATCGTTAGGTATCCCTAAAATCTATAAATATTTACAATATATAATTATGGTAGGGGAGCCCAAGAGGGGATTTCGGGATTTACTAAAACGCGGCAGATCAATATTTTTTTTTTTTTTTATATAATAGGGGGGCAAACGAGCTTGCGGGACGACCAAAAAGGGTAGTCCACGCAGCCCATAGACACCCATTTTAGTGGGTGCGTTGCCGGCCTTTGAGGGAGGAATAGGCTCGTTTTTTAAAAATTTGGAGGTCGTATCTCTGAGGGAAGACCCCCCCCGGGAGCCGATTCCACAGTTCGCTAGTTCGCAAAAGAAAATGCCTTGTGAAGCGGACCGTGGAAGACCTCCAACCATCAAGATGATGCTGGTGAAATTTAGAGGTCGTTCGGCTCGTACGGTGTTGAAAAGAGGCAGGAGGGATCAACCCAAACAATTCTTCCGAACACTCTCCGTAATAAATTTTGTAAAAAACGCAAAGAGACGCAATGTCTCTGCGTAGCGATAGAGAATCAAGCCGATCAGTAAGACATTGGAGATTGACAATTCGACAAGCCCTTCGCTGAATTTGGTCAAAAGGAAGAAGCTGGTATTTGGGAGCACCGGCCCAGAGATGCGAGCAGTATTCCATATGAGGTCGTACTTGAGCTTTGTAGAGCTGCATACGTTGCACCTCAGTGAAATACTGCTTAGCCCTACCCAAAACACCCAGATTTTTGGAAGCCAGTTTGGCTTTTTCTTCCAGATGACTGCGAAATTGGACTTCTTTCGAAATGCCAACCCCAAGGATACTGAGGCTGTGTGACGAACTAAGGAGAGCGCCTTCAAATTGAGGAGATACGACAAAAGGATCTTTCTTGGCAGAAAACGAACAAACCTGAGTCTTTGTAGGATTAAACTTAACAAGGTTGTTACTACCCCACACAGAAACCTTCTCCAGAATCGACTCAATTTCGAGAACAAGTATGTTGCGACTCTCATCGACTTCAGATCGAGACATGTTCGGATGGCCGGAATATAATGTGTCGATGGTGCTGTCGTCTGCATAGCAATGGATGTTGTCGATATTCAACAGGTCATTGATATGCAGAACGAACAGGGTCGGCGAAAGGACACAACCTTGCGGAACGCCTGCATTGATGGGTCTAGGATTGGAACACGCTCCGTCAACTAGGACTTTAATGCTACGTCCTACAAGAAAATTTGCCAGCCATCGGCATAAGCCATCGGGCAAACCGTATGACGGTAGTTTCGAAAGAAGCGCCCTATGCCAAACCCTATCAAAGGCCTTAGCTATATCCAAGCTAGCGGCCAATGCCTCTCCCTTACTTTCCACAAATTCGGCCCATCTATGAGTTAGATAGGCAAGAAGATCACCAGCCGAGCGGCCACGGCGAAAGCCATACTGACGATCACTAATTAGCTGGTGCTCCTCCAGATATCGCAAGAGCTGCCTATTGATGATAGACTCCATTACCTTTGAAAATAAAGAAGTGATTGCGATAGGTCTGTAGCTGGATGGTTCAGAGCGGTCACCTTTTTTGGGAATGGGATGAACATGCGCAGTCTTCCATGAGCTTGGAACTACGCCCGAGGAGTACGAGAGTCGAAAGAGCCGTGTAAGCACCGGAGTCAGCTCAGAAGCACAGGTCTTAAGAACGATCGAGGGAAGGCCGTCAGGACCACTTGACTTGTGGGTATCAAGGGAGATTAAGGCCCTCCGCACACCAATCTGTTCGAATCGAACTTCAGGCATAGAAAACCCGCAATGCGAAATAGTGGGCGGTAAGGTCCCTGAGTCATTGAGCGTGGAGTTAGATGCAAAGAGAGAGCAAAGGAGCTCTGCTTTCTCTTTCGCCGAGTGAGCCATCGAGTCATCCTCCTTTCGCAAGGATGGTAAAGAGGACTGACAAAAGTTTCCCTGAGTTGCCTTCGCCAATGACCAAAAGGCTCGAGTTCCAGAGGGCAATTTCGCGAGCTTTTCACCAATTCTGCCAATATGTTCCGATTTTGCTTTAAAAATTTCTCGTTTAAGGGTTCGGGTAGCTGCGTTAAATTTATTTTTATGGAGAGCTACATCGGGATCCTTTATGGCTATTGCGTGAGCCCAGATTTTATAGTACTCTAGCTTAAGACGGGAAGCCTCTTTGCAAGAGTGGCCAAACCATGGACGAGATTTACCACGAATGGGGACCATAGAGTAAGGGATATAGAGTTCCATTGCTTGTAGCACCACATCGGCGACAGATTCAGCGCTGGCGTCAGGATCACTACCCTTGAAGCAGACTTGCAACCATGGGTATGCTGCAAAGAAATGACGCATGTCATCCCAATTGGCCGATTTGTAATGCCAGACACGACGGCATTCCGAAAACTGCGGGCGGGTTCGACGCCTAATTGGCACAACGGTTCGCACCAAGCAGTGGTCGGAGGACCCAAGTGGGGCATCCACAGTAACCTCATAGAAGTCTGGGTGAGAAGTCAGCATAAGATCTAATAACGAAGGCTGATGGTCAGCTCGGTCTGGTATTCGCGTAGGCGTTGTGACCAGTTGAGTTAAAGCATATGCAAGAGCGAAATCATGGAAGCCTCTTCCCGAATAGTCGGTCGTACGAGAATTTAACCACTCAGAATGATGGGCATTGAAATCACCCAGTATAACGACTTCAGCAGGCGATAGAGACAGAAGGGAATCGAGTGCAGTTTGGACATGTTCTATAAGTCGATCGACCTCGGTGTTGCCGCTGTGTGACCTGTAAAGGCAGCAGTATATGCGGGGATGGTCAGCACATTCTACGCGTACCCACAAGGTAGAAAGATCCGATTCTTCCAAATGTAAGAGGCGACGGAAATTTATATCCTCAGGAATGTAAACGCATACACCGGCTTGTGGCCTAAAATTATGCTCAAGACAATAGCCTGGATAGTGCAAATGTTCAACAGACGAGGGAACTATCTTGGTCTCCGTTAGAAACAATAAGGCCGGCTTAGCCGTCTCGAGGTGAAAGTGGACGGGATTTAAATTAGATTGAAGCCCCCTAATGTTAGTAAAGTCTGTGTTAAATTGTGTTACCGTGAGTTTATTTCTAGATTTGCCTCTGCAGTTGAGCGGTATTTTGTCCCCCCCAGAATACGCGGGACAGCCTGAGTGAGTACACCCAGGGACGGATTCTCCTGTACTAGAAGGTACCCTCCTGGGGTAAAAAAGTTTTATTAAATAACGCTGCCATGATGATTCGGAGAGGAAGGAAATGAGCTTCCGGGAATCCCACAATATAAAACGAAACGCGACACACGTCCTGCGTGGGCCACTTCACGCTTTTTTGCAATGGGAGAGTGGTATTACCCCGGTCGTGTCGGCTCATTCGGCTGCTTACGCAGCATGACACTCCCACTACTTGGACTAACTGACTGCGCTGGTGGAAATAGTTATTATTCAAATATCCCACCAGCGGGCGATGGGGTCGTCACTGCCCTACGCCTTAAAAATCCCTTAGTCGCCTTTTACGACACCCACGGGTAGAGATGGGGAGGTGCTATTCTATAAGCCGGCACAACACGGCCAAAACACAGGGGGATACCTCGTACCCGGTTAAGTACCTCCACAAAACATGAGGCCCATATATAAGGCCGCCCATGAAGGATACAGGATCAGATTAGTAAAAAAAATTGACCATCAGAAATCCTCGAGCGCGTCAGATTAAGGTAGGGTGAGTTAATTACATCCTAAAAAGTGTATATTCCACTAATCTGACAATTTGAGAGTGACGTAAAAAAAGGGGAGGGCAACAAAGTTGTAAAAAAAACGTCATCTCGACATTCTCGAGCGTAAGTATTTTTTTTTATTTTGAAGGAAATAATTCAAGAATAATGAAAAATATATAATCTGACGATTTCCGCAAGCCGAAATAACAAAAATTCGTCGATAAAGTTAAATGCGTGCAGCTGCGTGATGCCTACATTTCCTTAAACCGATCGGAATCTACTAAACGGCGTTCTAAATATTTCCCTCAAAATTACATTTCCTGTGAATTTGAACCGGACCGATTCGGACCGATAGATTTTGAGAAATTTTGAAAAATGTAAAATAAAATAAGATTTTTTTTTAAAGTGGTTTCTTTATCGATCAACTTCAAAAACTAATCCGCCTTTGAGCTTGAAAAACCACGTCGATCGCCACCAAGCTGGTCAAAAGCGGTTGATTCGTTCGAGAGATATCGTGAACGAAAGAAACCCGAAAAAGTGTTTTTTCGGGATTACTCCGAAATTTGTGGTTCGATCAATTAAAATTGCAAAATTACTTATGAGGTTGATAAAACTTCGTCGAATGCCGCCAACCGCGTGAAAATTGCTTGATCTATTCAAAAGTTATTGCGATTCGAAAATTCCAAAAATAGTGTTCTATGAACTCATCGAGCTCAAAATATCAATTTTAAGCGCCCAGGAATGGAATTAGCGGGAAGTTGCAGGGATGGCCTTTAAGGTGAACCGTTTTTCTAATTTTTTTTTGTCAGATCAGGCGAATCCCTCTAGATAATAGTCAGATTATGAGACTGTACGTTTAGAACATAAAGATAAACCATATATATCTTCATCTGACGCGCTTGAGAATTTCAAAATGTCGATTTTTTTTGCAAATTATGAAAATGGCCGCAGGTTTGCGTCCCTTCGAAATCGTCAGATTAGTGAATGAGAGCTTTTTTTTAGTGCACTTAACACTCCCTTAGAAAATCTGACGCGCTCAATTTTTTTTGTTTTTCATTTTCAACCTTTAAATACAACAACCCGCATCATGCAAACGATCAGATTAACATACGTACATTATTAAAAATACGTAGGGCATTGATACTATCAATATCTGACGCGCTCGGGGATATCCATGCAACAGGTTTTTTTTTACATATTTAATAATCTATAGCCGCTTCCCCCACTGATGTAAAGGTATATATCACATAATTTTTTTTTCTTCTTATCATCTAAGCTTTGCATCCCAATAGGTCTCTACGACGCTCGAGTAAATCCCCATTTAGCATCGTGGGCTCCCCTACCATTAAAACAAAGAGCTCATAACTCCTGAGATATCCTCAGATATCCTGAGTTTCATTCGTCAAAATAACAATTTTGTTATAGACTGCGAGAAATTTTTGACATTTCTGTTTACATACACAAGATATAGATCAAGATCTTGTCTCACATTTCTGTATTTGTTTTAGGTCTTAGACGTATGAGCAAATTTATAACGTACTTATATTAGTGCAGAGCCGGGGTTCGAACACATGCCTACACGATTGAGAATCTACAACTATCTAATCTCAAATTATTCTAAACTGAATTGTGTCGAAAACAATTTCTGTAAAGCCACAGAATAAAACACAATTAACAATATTTTTTTTATTCTGCAGTTCAATTGAATGCTTCGATTGCGGAAATGACGTCACGTATAGCGCCATTAATACCGGTTACAGCCGACTGAAAGACTCCACGAATGATAAGTTCGACGGTAAACATGATGATACCATTAAAAAGTCTGGTAAAAACAGATATAACGGGATTTAGAAGCCAATCGAAAAGAATGTTGCCGCGTAGTCTCACACGCAGACGTCTGTTGAACAATTATTTATGTTAATATTTATAATATTAAGTAAAATACTTAGTGTAACACTACCAATTAAAAGTAATGATAAAATTAATACTATGACAAAATCTCTTTGACATAAAAGAGTCATAAACAATTTTCGACTCTGACGTCAAGATTCAGAGTTACAAACATTTCATAAATCTTCAATTAAAGTCGATCATATCAATAAAACAGCAAACTTTTTTTATTTCATATTTTTAGTCTAATTACGACCAAAAATATCGTATTGATATACTAGTCAAAATTAAATTAATTGATATATTATTGTGTGCATTTAAGATATAAATCAGGTTTATTGCTAAACCTTTTAACTAAATTTAAATATCGTGTACCCTCTCAGGCATCACATTGTTATATAAAAAAAACCTTACCCAACATCATTAATTTTGAACTCTTGCAAATGGATTTCGTCGTTATTAAAATCGATCAAAATATCTGCGACAATTCGAAAACGGTCCAAAGATCCAATAATTTTTCCAGTGGGTCCAATATTCATTACTTGGACGAGGTAATTATAATTAAACTGTAACAAATATATAATAAAATATACTATTAATATATTACATATATACTATAGTCATTGTTTTAATGTTATGGTGCAAGGCGCCTTCTTGTAAACATCTTAAAACAACATTAAACATTTGATTGGCGCCTAAACTGGTCCATGCGATAGACTATACAATCGCGCGTCATCCGTATAATAAAAACTTCTTAGTCATTATTTTGGTATTACCAAAGACAACTAAACATTGAAATTTATTTATTTATAAGTAATCTTATTAGGGGCCTCATAGCCTAGCGGTCTTATTAAGTGGCAGCTAGGTGAGGGGTACCGGGTTCGATTCCCGGTTCGAGGGCAGGTTTTAATTTAATTTAAATTTGTTCTCGGCCTTTGGGAGGGTTGTGCGGTACCGGGCGAGTGCCTAAACCGTACATGGAGGAAACGGTTGAATTTCTAAAGACAAGCACGAATTATAAAAAAAATCCTATACTTGACGCTGGCTAATGCACAAATCGTGCCAGAGCTATAAAAAAAAAGTAATCTTACAGCTTCACGTTTACAATATAAACAGCCTCTATTACATTGTTTAAAACCCTGCGAATTACGCAGATAATTCGCGTTCGTACGAGGCACATGAACCAAATGTGAATATCTTGTCACACACGGATTCTTACAGAAATTAATTAATCTATCTATCCGTTCTTTAAGAATGGCGTGTAAAAATAAATCTTGCTGACTCCGCCGACATTCACAATCTAAATTACACATTTGCTCGTAATGAGTACTAAATTTGTACATTTTGCTCATACAGGCTTTCATAAGCGTGGCGATTACCTAAATCGTTGGAGTTACGCCCCTAGACCAGGGGTCTCCAAACTGTCAAAAGGGCCACATCTGGCCCACGGGCAGATTTTGTCCGGCCCGCGGAGAGCTAGCATACTTGAAAACTCCTTTTAGAGACCATATTTTTTATAGCAAATTAAATTTAGTTTACTGAAGTATTCTAATTTTATGTGGAATAATTATTAATATGACATCTACATTGATATGGTCATGGGCTAACTACTCATAACATTGTTGTAGGCTTATTGTTATTTTTTTTTGTGATAAAAACATAACTTATAACAAGATAATTATAATTAATATAAAATACTAATAAGATTTATGTAATTGAGATTTGGACTATTTCACTTTTTACCACCGGCAACAATGATAATATGGTTTTGGCCCTCGGAACTTACTGGAGTTATCAGTATGGCCCTAAGGCTGGAATGTTTGGAGACCCCTGCCCTAGACTATAGCTGGATATATGCACTTTCTTCAACCTACATTGCATTCGTTCGTTTCATAACAATTAACATTTCATGATTTCGCTTATATTCTATTGTACGCGAGTGATTAATGTGATTAAAAATAAAATCATCTATTATAAAGAGGACACTCCCACCCAGAACTGTAACCGTTGACACCCAGGAACCGTACATTTTGATCCTTCGATCCGGATGTACGAGCCAAGGCCGTACAAGAGGAATTGTTTTATTATTTTGATATTTTAAATTATTTTGGCGTTCGTTATTCGAATATTACGACATGAAAATAGATAAGCATTAACAACTAATAATAGATAATTATTTCACTAAACATAATCAATTTCATTTGACACACACCAATGGCGCTTTCACCTTCTGTGGTTCATCTCACAGACGATATCATTAATATTTTGTTCATAGGAAAATAGGTAATCAGACTTTAAGATGTTTAATAAGACTATTTTTGGGTGGTTGGTAAAGTACCGTGTCCCTACCGGTGTTCTCCAACATCATGTGCATGTGTCAAATCACGCAAATGGAAAGAAAAACTTATTGATCACAACTAAGGCTGTGTGTACTAGTAACCATTGTTTAACTTCGGAGACTGTTTTGTATTTAAATATAATATAGTTTTTTGTGTAATTTAATATAAATATTTGAATTATAATTTGGACATATTTTGAATTACAGAGCCAGTGGAGTTCGAGTGAGAATGACAATTAATACGTGAAAACTTGACGTTTGTTGTGTTGCGATGCCATTTTGACTAAAGAAGCATTTTGGCGGGTTCTTAAAATTATGAACGATAATTTCAAATTATATAATATTAAACAGATTTAAAAACAATTTGTATAGTTCCGAATAAATTATCTAAAATGGGGTTTCATATTTTGTCAAATAGCCCTATACAGAGCGCTAATTTCTTCACAGCGACTATAGTATTTGTCAAATATAATTTGACAGATCAAAATATTTAGTTGAAAAAGAACGCAATAAGTTTTTTATAAATAAGGTGTTATCAAAACGATCCGCTATTTCTAATATAAGGAAAATAATTACCTCAAGGTCATTGAACTGCAAATGTACACGAACTCGGAGGTTTTTAGCGAAATAATTAACTTTCTGGTCTTCGAATCTGGTCACGTTCACTAGGCCTGTCATGTTACCTTCAGTCAGCTTCAACCATGCGCTGTACGTAATTAACAGTAGACGCTGAAACAGAAATTATCTTAATTAACAGCAATTATAATGAAATACGATATTTTCTGCTGTAAAATGTTATTTAGATAAAATTTTGCTTAGCGCTATGAATGACAGCAATAAGTTCAGTTCCTCTTTAAATGCCTGTTCAAAATTAACACATGACATTTAAGGGGCTGTTCAAGTATAGGTCGGTTATCGAAAGCTGGCGGGTTCACAGTACTCACACTAATGCAATTTCACATACAGTATGTTTCAAAATATGATTTTTTTGCCATGCTATACATTTTAGTCCACTCTGGTTTTAGTAAGGTTGGGTGGGTTGTAAATAAATAAAAATGTGTCAAATACATATAAATATTAGGTGCATACGAGGGTGGATCCAAAAGTTCTAAGCCAGACCAAGAACGTGAAAGAGTAGTTCGTGTAAATAATTTTTCATTTTTCGACATAAGCTCCATCTAGCTCAACACACTTCACTTTTACTTCACTAACTATTCTTTCAATACTCCTCTTAGAAACCCCAGTCGCATCTGATTTCAAATTAAATATAACATTTTTTCATTAAACTGTTTTTATTAAGATGCTTAAAATAATTAAAAATATTGTGCACCATTTCACGAGATTGCCCTGGTAATGTTTGAAAAAAGATCAACATGTATAAAATAATAATAATATAAAACAGTAAAGATCAACATAAACAGTATCAAAAGAAAAACAATAACTGTCTCTTTTATACTCATAAGCTCAAGCTCGGTCAACCGAGCGCGAGAGAGACGGACAGTCTTTTCATGATGTATTTGTGATTGTATTTTAGTTTGACATCACGTCTCGCGCTTATTCACAGACACTACACAAGCACAGATTTACTGAAATTTAATCCCCCCCCCATCTTTTCAGCAAAAGTACATAAACATATTAATTTTTGACTATGTGTGGGTAACATGTGTAAAAAAGTGCGTGCGTCCAAAGTACACGTCAGAAGTAAAACTTCTTTGGAAAACAAATTTTTAACTCTTGTTCATATTTATACAAATCTAACACTTTAGATTTCCGAGACTTGGAGGGAAAATGGAAGATATGTTAGGAATTTAATGAATTTAATGAATTTAATTGTCATTAAAATATTAAGTGTCGAAAATTAATACCTACCTACAAATTATAAATTTAATTTTGTTAATTTATTTCTTTGATAATAAAAACACGTGGCATTTTAATTTACAATTCATCATTTCAGATTTATATTATTTTTATTAAATTATTTTGCATAAATTATAAAATTAGTATTTCATAAAATATCTTTACGAAATTTTAATCTTAAAAATTGAATTTCTGAAGGTAATTCAACCTTCTCACTCTCTCTCAATCAGTCTCAATCGCTCTCCTTTTTCTTCGACAAGAACGTTCCGTAAAAATCCTCATGCCCTTAAAGAAGTTTCACTTCAAAAAGTAAATAATTACTGTTGACGTAATCACCAAATCAGAAAATCAAAGATAATAGTGCTTGCGTAATACTATTGTCTTTGATAATGAGCAGCCCCTATGAGGTCAGACATTGGCACACACGTAGATGGGCAGAGGCAATTGGGTTCAAGAAGGAGGCGCTAGTGGTTTGTTTTGAATATTATAATAATAATTTACTGCAAGAATATGGTGCTAAAATGTGCAAGGTGGTAGAAACGTAAGTTCGCATATTCTGCCACTCACAATGGCGCGCAAATTTGTCTTTAAAGGAATTTTACATTCTAAATTATTAGTCATATGAATTGGTCAATTCTTATATTATTTGTATCGTACATATTATACGTTATTAAATTTATATCAACTACAGTATCCCACGCAAATAATCATTTATTGAATGATACATTTTTTCCAAAAGTAAAACACCAAGTCGATTTTTAAAGACTCTAGTCGGAAGACCTTTTAATTCCTTCGTTAAATTATTGTAAACCTTAATGGCCTTGGAAAGGTGTTTTTCCTAAACAGTTCCAGATTGATTTCCGGCAGAGCCAATTTCTCCCCATGTATACTTCTTCCTTCGACTTCTACATTCGACTTAAAAATACATATGTATGTTTCTGTGCACGAATACTTATGCCAAATCATAAAATGACTGCTTCACGACTGATTTGAGCTCGACCGCCGATGCGAAAACCGCTGTATGTGTTCGAAAAGTGAGTTACAGAATCGCAAGGTTTCACATATGTTCCGATACTGATAGACAAATATTATCTGCATGGCCAGTGTCAAGAGTTTACTCAAAAAAGACAAAAGTAATTTATTCATAAAGGTATCACAATGTACACTTATGAACGTCAAAAAAGAAATATACATTAAATGCTTCTAATTTTACATTTACTGCCACATCTCAAATCAAAGGCGTAGAACGGAAGAGACGAACTGGCAATAAACTCTCAGCCACTGTTTTTAATCGCCAGGTTTTTCCACATGACATCTTAAGTAAATAAATTAAAAACAAAGATTTGTCCTCTATCAGCAGGAGGCATGGTGAAATAGGAGCACGCACTTACATTCTCGTGGCAACAACACGCAAATACATAGTCGAAACAACTAACATCGACTCTATCCTGTCGTCGGCATAGCAATGTAAGTTGCCAAGTTGCAACATATCATTGATATGCGTTTTAGGTCGAAACATGCTCCGTCAACCATCCGCATAATCTCGGGGAGCCAATAGGAAGCTTAGCAATAAAAAAAAAGGATGCGTGTACTTATGTACGCGCGTAAGAAGTTATACTTCTTTGGCTTTCTTTATTTTTTTAAAATATTAAATAATTAATAATAAATATTTAACGTTAATAATTTAATAATATTTAATATATTATGCAATTATCAATATATATTAATAACTAGGTATGTTTCATAACCTTTTAACTAAGTAATAATAGGTCTTTGTGAAAAATCATTGCTAAATTTCTTTGAAAAAATAATTCAAATTTCTCTCCTTTATTTGTTTAAAAGGTCATTCTGGTCATTCAGAATTCATGGCATAACTTCACGCATATTCTATTTCTTTTTACTTGTAGATTGTCTTATTCCCATCTCGCTCGCGCACGCTATAATCACACTGACAACTTTTTGTCTCAGGTGCGCGCGCATCGTAAAATTTAACTCTCATCATTTTTCATAACGCGCCTAATGAAGTATAACTTCAATAATGTAAATGGTAAAAATTACAAATACTTACAACTTCAAATCCCTCTACGATCTCTGGTAATAACATGGGGTCCAAGCCGTTACTTGCCAAAAATGGAACTAATAGATGTAAGGTGCTGTCCACATAGCTGTTCACTGTAGCTGTTAGACCCAAGTTCCATTTTGGCCTAAAATATTTTTATAACAATTACCATGGTGGGGTTAAATTAGGAACAAGACAGGACTTACAGTTGGCCTAGTATCTCCCATATCCCCCCCCCCCCAAATAAAAAAATCAACAGTCGGGGCAGTCGAAACCGCTTTCACAGATTTTATTGATTCCCGTCCGAATGGATTTTATAGTAAAGGGACCAATGAAATCAAATGCCTATAAGGCCGGCTCCACACGTTGGCCCCAACGCTATTCGTCCAACGTGTGGATCTAGAAAATGGCATTGGTCCCAACGTTGGGGCGAGTATTGGTAGTTGGCCTGTTCGTGTCGGTTTCATCAAAAGAATCTGCGCCAACGCTCGCGATCTGTCCACACGTTGGCGCTTTGCTCAGTTTTGTTACAACACGCAGCGAGTGCGTACGTCGAGCGAGAATGGCTTCTTCATCCACAAAATCGCCACAGGCATGGACAAATGAAAAAGTAATAGAATTTATTGAACTTTGTCAAGCACATCCAATAATATGGGACGCAACTCGAAAGGATCATAAAAATAAATTTTTTATAGCTGATGCATGGCGCACCATTCAACAAAATATGGGAATGAATTTCTCAATTGAAGATTTTTAAAAAAAATTATATTTTATTTTTATATTTTATATTTTTATTTTCTCAGTAACAAATATAAATGTGCACTCATCATTACTATAAACGCGCTCAGAGCAGTTTCGATTTCTGTATCGGACATCTTTACATTGGCCCTGACGGGACAGAACTAGTTTATTAGCCAACGTGTGTACGCCTCACCGAGTTTGCAGTCCAACGTTGGTACGAGCGTTGGGACCCACATGTGGAGCCGGCGTAAGATGGCAAATACTTTGATTAATTAAATATATTATATTTAAAATTATCTACTTTTGTTCCATACAAAACTTCAATTTCACATGTATATCATATCATATTTACCTAATATTAAATAGATACATATACTTACTCATCACTGACTTTATCGCTGGCATCTTGTGTAGGGTCCCATGTGGGTCTAAAATAACATTGCAAAATTAGGGATTAAACATTCTTAACGGCTCAAATATAAGATTTATTCCTCCAACTTTGATTTTGTTCCCTTTGTAGTAGAGAGACTCTTGGGCCGTAAAATAAAAAAAAACCTTTATATAAGTAGCGGCACGAAACTCTAGCGCTGACCGTTATTGCGCAGAAGTAAAAAATAAGGTACCTGAGGGGGGCTAGCGGAATGAAGAGCGTCGATTGGCTCTCCAGTCGCATTTTGTCCCCCGCGCGACAGTACACATGCGCAGCAATCCCCTCCACGTATCGGCCAGCGCTAGACTTACGTGCCGCTGGTTATACGTAAAGTTTTCTCGTAATGGGTCGAACTATACCCCGAGCCCTGCGTCTTGACGGAATTAAAGTACTTACATGATAATTTCATCGCTCACATACTCGTTAGTGTTCTGATCCAACTTCCAGTTGACACTGCAATGGATGAAGACGATTTATATTGTGAATTTTTAATTACGTATAATATATTAATTTTTCTATTTATTTTTTGTGTGTATACTTTTACACACATTTTTACACGCTTTATATTAACTTCACCTGTATGTATGTATGTATGTATGTAACCGACTCCTTCGGACTCGATTTTGACCCACTTTAAACGGACAGATTTAATTCAAACTTTGTACACTTATAAAGAATCAGCGACAATGTAATAATTTCATAGGTTTATCTCGAAAAAAACAATGAAATTTTTTTTAAGTACACAAAGCAATACGATTAAATTGAGACAACACGTATTGCTGCTAGGACTAAAAAGTGGAAAATAAATATAGTTTAAAAAATCTATAAAACACGCTTTTAAAGCACATCAAACTAAAAAGTTCATTACCATTTTCAGCCTAAATTAGGAATTATTGTTCACTTTTTAGTTTGATGTGCTTTAAAAGCGTGTTTTATAGATTTTTTAAACTATATTTAGTTTACACATTACAATTTTCCAAGACTTCTTTACATTGGTAATTTTTACTAATATTATTATTATTATTACATTACTTTCTAGCGTCTGAGGCGCAAACTGTTCTGGTCTCTGGCAGAATGACCAGCGCTGTGGAACACGTCTGCTCCACAGCATTATGCTGAGCCAGGGCCAAGTTAAGGGCCAGTTACAACTACAACACACACATTACACACTTGAAATGTAACTTGTTCTTTCTTTTTTGATCACTTTTATGAATTTTTCATTATAAATGTTTGACTTGAATTTTTATAGCAACAGAAATAAAAATAACAATTTGTTTGTCACTTATACTCAGAAATGGTTTTCTTGTTACATACTAAGTGTAACAAGCGTTAATTTGTTGTAACCTTCTTCGGTAAATAGACAAAAATATAAAATATTTTTTATGTCGAAATAGTAATTTTAAATATTGGTGATTTCAAAAGAACGATACAGCGTTGTTTACAGCGTGATTATTAAGTTCGCTACTTCATTATATTATACTATCGGTTCTGACATTGTCCTGTACACACGTCTTAGGGTGCGAACAGACTATGTAACATATTATATAACTTGTGTTTTATAACACGTCCACATTATGTAACCTTGTTATTCAACATTATAACATAAAACAATACTGTACACATTAGAATAACAATGCAATATAACAATGTTATATAACCATTTTAAATAACAAAAGAAAAACAAAAAAACGTAAATGCTGGGTTCGTTCTAGCATACATATCAATAACATGTTTTATAACATTCAGTGTCCACATTATCTGAAACATGTTGTATAGCAATGTTGTATAACATGTTTTGTTATATAGTCTGTACGCACCTTTACATACAAAAAAAATCTAATAATCTAAATCATTCTCGACTACACTCACAAAAGAATTACCAAAATCTATCCAGCCGTTTAGGAGTATAATTACGAACGCGTGCACAGAAGATTTATATATATAACAGCTGTTTATTTGCTGCAGCGCCATCTGCCCGACTGATTTTTGAATCAAAACCATCCAGGGCACCACCCAAACGCATACAAAAAAACTAATTCAAATCGGTCCAGCCGTTTAAGAGGAGTTAAGAGATATACACACGTACAGTAGAATAAAAAAACGTTAATATTAAAATTATGTTCTATAAAATGAGATATGAACTTATAATTATTTCGATAGGAACGAATTAAACATAAAAATAAAATAATATACATTGAAATAAATAACTAAAATACATATATCAATAAAAGGAGTCCCTTTAGGCAAGGTTCCGAAGATACTGGCAGCGTTCCCCCTTTGAATAGCTAGACTAATTCTTTGTCCGAGGTAGCTGCCAGATCTTCGGTCTCCTGTGATGTCGACTAACCTTTTTGAAATTTCTTTAAAAAGCCTTAAAGCGCTAGGACCCCACGGACCAAGGGTCTCGAATATAATTATAGAATATATATATCAAGATAATATATGTGTTTATCTCTTTAAATTACTTACCTGGATACTTCATTGTTGTCTTCTAGTTGGTCCAACTTCCAAGGGCTAAAAAATATATTAATTTATTTGTATTATAATTACATCATTATAGCGTTTTCGAGAAAGTTCTTGTGACGTAGGAACGCATACATAACAATTGCTTATTCTCTGTATATTTAGATATGCTCAATGCTCCCTTCTACGTGAGTAACGTCGATATCCAACATGACCTGCCCTGCGATTCTGTAACTCACTTTTCGAACTCACACAGCGGTTTTCGCATCGGCGGTCGCTCTCAAATCAGTCGTGAAGCAGTTATTTAATGCTTCCGCTTGTAGTTTATTGATTATTAGAATGCCAAATCATAAAATGACTGCTTCACGACTGATTTGAGAGCGACCGCCGATGCGAAAACCGCTGTGTGAGTTCGAAAAGTGAGTTACAGAATTGCAGGGCGGGAGCTCCCTACAAAGACCATCCGTTGGTGCGTAAAAGCATCAAGTAGAACTCCTACTCAACAACGAAAGGAGTAGGAAGTCCATTTTAAGGGATCGGGATAATCCCATCAAGTTCGCTAGTGGTGAGATCATTCCGGCAGATCTCCAAAACAGCCCGAGCCGAGCTGTCAAGGCCTAAGTAATTATCTACTATATAAAAATATGTCGGGTTTTCCTTCCTGACGCTATAACTCCAGAACGCACGAACCGATTTCCACGGTTTTGCATTCGTTAGAAAGGTCTCGGGCTCCGTGAGGTTTATAGCAAAGAAAATTCAGGAAAAAATTCAACAGAAAAGCGGGAACACCAAACGAAATATTACATAAAACGAAGCCATCTGGTGGCGAAACGGACTTCGCCGAGTTTGCTAGTTATTAATGAAAATAAAATTGTACTTACGAAGGTTTAAATTTTACAATATTAGCTTCAGCGACCGAAAGTAATATAGCGATTGCGAGCGCAGTTGCCTTCGTTCCCTTCATGTTAAATGCTTAATTATAACTAACCAAAGTTAATCAATGTGTGATAAAAATCATAATTGATTTATTTATCATTTTAATTAAATCTTATGAAATTCTAGATATATATTATCGTATATTGATAAATTTAAAAAAAATAACCTCGTTCGATACCAACTAAAATAATAACAATATCTCAGATTCCTGTCTATTTCGTGATCATTTATTCTCAATTGGCAAGTATAAGAGTAGAAAGAAGTACAGAAGTCTAAAAACTTCTGTGGACCTATCCTATCGCTAAACTCCAAAAAGTATATTGTTTCTTTCCATTTTTCGTCATCGTTTCTTGAAGTAGGGCGAATGGAAAAAATATATGGTGGAGTTGAGTAGTTTATGTATCCATTTTGAATGATCGATACACGATTTAAATAACTTCGCTCGATAGAAAAAAAATCCAAACATAGCTAATTTTTAACACTTTGAATTCATTTTATGACGAAAATGTATATAGAACATTATTTTGAAATTTACACGATATATTTAATCGCAAGCCAAGTAATCCATTTCAGAAAAAAAAATGATAAAATCACATTAATTTAATGTTTTACATAACTAATTGTTATTACGGGCCGACGCGACGCGCCTCTCTGCGCACCGCAGTCCACCCCGAGACACTGACACAGCAATTCGTGCTGGGAAAGGGCCTTAACGGGAGTTTTTAATTTATTCACTGATAATTCTCTAATTTCTTGGGAGATTGTTGTAAAAACTTCCATATAAGGAGTGGTTTATCTGGAGCCTATATGGTCGTACGCTTAGATTAGTTCTGTTTCAGGTATTATAATGAAAGTCACCATTTGTTTTATAATCGTTCATATTTTTTGTACATACAACAAGGCTTCAAGAATATATTGGCCATATAGTGTTATAGTATAAGATCCCGATATACAACGACCTCAACCGAGATGCTTATTTAATGAAACGTATTTTATATTTAATTTAATATGTCAATAAATATAATGCATATGGGTTGCCTAGCAAATTTCAGTCCAGAGTATATTTAAATAATATTTTTAAAAAAATATTTTTATAATTTGCATGTAGTAAATTTTTTGAATTTTTTTCAATCAATATTTTTAATCAGGGTAATATTATATATGTATCACTATAACCTTCTTTTTTACTAAAGATGTATATATACTTTAGTGTGACATAAAAAATAAACACATAAATAATTAATTGATTAAAAACAACCTAACGTTTGCATATTCTATGGGCTTCATACTTTCGATTGGTATAGAATTTATCTAATAATCATACCGGTGAAATGTTTAAAATTTTTTTTTTTTTTTAAATTAATTAAACATACTCTGGACTGAAATTTGCTAGGCAACCCATATGGATTATATTTATTGACATATTAAATTAAATATAAAATACGTTTCATTAAATAAGCATCTCGGTGAAGGAATGCCGTACCGACTCCCTTGGGGAAACACAATAAATTTCCCGAACAGCCCGCTTCTACAGCACAAATGTGGATTGAACCTCTGCAGGAGCACCCCACAGTAGAATACCGTTGGAGGTACTGTAAAGAACTGCAATATATATAAGACACTAGCAGACCGGCCATGCGTTGCTGTGGCTAAGGTTTTTGTTATATTACATGGTAGCAAACTATTCATGGGAAACGGTAGGAGAACACCAGTCATGGCGACCCATGGGGACCATGCTTTTTTGGTGGTTATGCCATTAAATTGTAGCTTATGTGAAACGTTGGTATGGTTGCAATAAAATACGGGTATAAATTAAGATGTAGGCTATCCTATATTTTAAGTTAGTTAAAATTGCACACGGTATGCAAATTTGATTGAAATCGGTTCGGTAGTTTAGGAGTCCATAGCGGACAAACAACGTGACACGTAATTTATATATATTAATAAGATAAGATATATCTTCCATGAAATGTCCTAATACAGGTATCATTTGTGGACTTTGTATATTTTCTAAACAATAATTATATGCTGTCAAATAACCTTCTGCCTTATTATTACGTAATTAGCTAACCTAACATCTTTAATAGTAACCATACCAATATTAACATTATTTTAGGTTTAAATATATATTTTTTTAAATACAACGTATATCATTTATTTCGTACACAACACAAATATACAGTATTTACAATATTCTGAACCTGCATAGTAATAATAATAACTAAAAATTTATTAATAGAAAATTAAAACTTTTGCTCGATAGACGAAAAATATGGCACAGAGCGCCCCACGCTTTTTCACAATAATACCAGTATTTTTTGTTCATTACCATTTTCAGCCTAAATTAGGAATTATTTTTCACTTTTTAGTTTGATGTGCTTTAAAAGCGTGTTTTTTAGTTTTTTTAAACTATTATTTATTTTTTATTTTTTAGTTAAATTTTTTTTCGGATTATTGCATTGTCATCGATCTTTGACAGGTGCGCAAAATTTGAATAAAATCTGTCCGTTTAAAGTGGGTCAAAATCGAGTCCGAAGGAGTCGGTTACATACATACAGGTGAAGCTAATATAAAGCGTGTAAAAAGTTTGGTCCTTGTGGCAGTGTTCCTTTAATGCTGGTAAATATACTCTGCTATGTGTCCTCGCTCACTTGCTTGGGCGCTCTCTTACCTCCATCAATGTTTCAGCCATTCTGAATCAAGTCATCGTAAGACGATAGCAAGTCGTTGATCCCTTGGAAAATGGGACAGGCTTTGATATGGGATGCTAATTGTGTCAACACGTTTCAAATCAAATCAAATCAAAAATCATTTAATCATATTGGTAACACTTTGTACACTTATGACTTGTCTGTAAAGAAATAAATATTAATGCTTCTAATTTTACATTTAGTGCCAGTTCTCAAATCAAGGGCGTAGAACGGAAGAGAAGAACTGGCAATAAACTCTCCGCCACTCTTTTTAATCGCCATGTTTTTTTTTTACACAACGTTTGTAAGGAGCTGCAACCATTAAACCATGTTCCACATGACACCTTAAGTTTGCCTCGGACAAGCAAAAAAGCTGGGGCGGCCGTAGACCAGGCGGAAAATAATAATCGGCTCAAATAAGAGTCTTTCCTCTAATTTTGTTCCCTTTGGAGTAGAGACTCTAAGGTCGTGAGGTTCAAGTGCCAGGAGCTAATTAAAGATTTAAGTTGGCGGCTGGTAGATAGTACCGGTGACCCCAGAGCTGGTGCTTTCCTCGCTCAACGAATAAGTATCGCAATTCAGCGAGGAAATGCTGCTAAAAGGTACACTGCCTCAGAGACCAAAGTTTTTAAAATTTTCTTTAATTTTAAATTATTTGTATTATTACTACGTAAGTTAAGACAATTGTAAATACTGTATCTATACTAATATTATAAAGAGGAAAGGTTTGATTTTTTGTTTGTTTGAAATGAATAGGCTCCGAAACTACTGGACCGATTTCAAAAATTCTTTCACCGTTGGCAAGCTACACTATTCCCGAGTGACATGGGCTATGTTTCATTTTCAAAAAAATTAGGGATGCTTACTAAAACTTGCATAATCTAACCCAAGGTGTAAAAAAATTAACAAAAAACTTCCTGCGAAAACTTTTAATGATAGAACAAAATTTATTTCAATTTCAGAACACATCACTATCTATAAAAAATGTCGCGACAGCATGTCTCTATCTTTTATAGTTACGTACCGCCCGCTAGAAAAGGCTCTTTATTCAGACCTAGGTATTGATCCTTATCAAAATAAATACCAACATTTCACATAAGCTACAATTTAATGGCATAACCACCAAAAAAGCATTGTGGATTGGTATTCTCCTGCCGTTACTCTTGAATTACTACTATCTAATATAACAAAAATCTTAACCACAGCAACGCTTGGCCGAGTCTACTAGTCTATATATATAAAATGAAAATGGTCTTCGTTTGAAGCTCAATCACGCCTAAACCACTGATCGTATCGACATGAAACTACCACCGAAATTTTTCCTAGATGGTTTATGGCTATTTATTTTTCGAATTCTAACGTTCCTTCATTTTTTATTGCTGTTTTACTTTTATGAAAATTTATACATACGGACTTCACCGCGGAAACATTCGGGGAGGCTTCCTAGGACCTCAAAACGTCAACATCTGTTAATAACTCGATTTTAGAAATATTTCAATTTTATTAGCGGGAAGTTAAAAAGAAGAATAATGAAAATATGAAAAAAAAATTTAAAAAACATAAAATTTATTTTAATTCGTCCAGCAAAGCGGACGGGAAACGGCTAGTATTATATAAATTAAATTTCTTAAAACTGAAACAATGTTAAGAAACATAAGAACAAACACTTTTATCACATGAGTAGGTATTCTATTGTTAAATAGTTTTATAATCTGATTGTTTATCGTCCGAGATTTCCGTCCAGATAACACCTACTGTTTTTAATTAGATTAATATCAATAAAGTACTCCTGAAAGAAATAAAACACTTTATTACACATAATAAAGGATGTTTAGTTTTAAAAGAGAAAGTGCACTTTCACCCACAGGATTCCTTTGGTCGTGGGGTGATCTCTTCCATTTGATATTTATTTATTTATTTTCCTTATTTCCTATTTTTACAGTAACTTAATACTAATACAATAGAAAACTTTACTAAAACCATAATTAAACATAACAAGTATTAATAAAAACCTAAACCTTTTTATAACTAATTATAATAATACAATTCTTGTGAATTCAGCCAGTTTGCAACTAAATATATCCTTCTCACAAGCAATAGTGTTTAGGCCTACAACGCACTAGCGGCTGGCCGCGATGCGGTGTGCCGCTGCGGTATGACGCGGTATATACGGTCTGCCGTAGCGGCATGCCGTATTCCGGCTAACCGTCCCTATTGCGGTCCTATTGCGGTCTGCCGCAATCGTCACTCGTCAGTGCTTCTCGAAATATTGCACATGATGGACGTTGAAGAAATTGCGGCAGTTATTTATTTATATCATCGTAGAAAATATCGTCAAAAAACTCTGCGTAGTGTCTAGCGCAAGGAACAAGCGATGAAGGACACGGTATTTGCGGCTAACCGCGCCGAGTGCGTGGATGGTCGCGGCGCGCCGCATCATTATACCGGTGCGGCTCGTCGCAGCTCCAGAACAACCGGAGCGGTTGACGGTTGTCCGCAAATCAGTGCGTCGTTATCGTGCGGTTTCATGTAATAATCGATGTGCGGCTTAACGCAGCGGCACACCGCATCGCGGCCAGCCGCTAGTGCGTTGTAAGCCTTAGGGTGCGCAAGACACGCGTAAATGGTGCTTCTCTGAGTAAGTTCGTACGCGCCCGAGGCACTGCCAGCAATTGTGACCACTTACCACGCCGAGTGTGATTATTTGGCAAACGCAGCCCTAGTCTCTCCAACATTTCCCCATTATATATTTTACCTCTAAGGACCTCAAATAAATATTATGTGATAGTAAGGTCTAACTTGTTGTATCCTACTATACAGTGGCGTAGCTAGGTAACCAAGGGCCCTGGGGCAAATTGAAAAATGGGGCCCGCTGCTGTGTAAACTGATTAGGTTTTATCAAATAAAAATATGAATATACAAATACTTTAAAAATGCTAAGCTACTTAAGCTCTTTTGTGCACTGCAGGGCACTCGACACTCAAACAACTGTGTTGCTTAATTCTTTCTAATAAATGCTTCCAATCTCGAATTCCAAAACGCACATATCCGTCAAATTGACACTGCCAACCTACAGAAAGAATTTAGGGGAATTCCCTAGAAATAACTTTTGAATTTCTCTCAGCTGAGTTGTCATGATTAAAGTGGGATTGCAACCTGGCAATATTTATTTTGAAAATGAGAGAAATTTTCAAAATTTCAGTTCTATCGAGATTTCTGGTAAGGATTCGAGGGCCCCTTGAGTTTGAGGGCCCCGGGGCACTGGCCCGCCTAGCCCCTAGGTAGCTACGCCACTGCTGCTATACCCAATAATTAATTATCGTGATTCATGCGCACTTTTTCTTTTTCATGTGTCATTTCTTTGTTTTTTTTTTTTTTTAGAGACAATTCACACCAATTGACCTAATCCCATGCTAAGCTGGTGGAGCTTGTGTTATGGGTAGTAGGCAACTGATATACATACATATTATAGATAGATAGACATATAAATACATATTTGAACACCCAAGACCTAAGCACAACACCAAATGCTCATCACATCGATGTTCGTCTCAGCCGGGGATCGAACCCGGGACCCATGGATTTGCAGTCAGGGGTACTAACCACTAGACCAATGAGTCGTCAATACAAACAAAGTTGGATACATTACTGGGTAAAATTATATACACTTAGATTATATAATTAAACTAATGTTGCACAGGAAGAATCTTTCCATTTTAACATAGGACAGTTAATGTATAGTAAAGTTTTCAATCGTTAGTGAAAATTTTGTTTTTAAAAGTGATTAAAGATGGAAGGGCCTCGGAAGGAGAAAAAGCATTGCGCAAAGTGCGTTTTTTGGGTAACTATTGGTTTGCATTGTGTGTAATATGGTATGGCTATATTTGTTTTCTTATAAGTAAAGCGTATTACTTTCAACACGGCGCCATCTGTTAGAATTGTGACTATCAAATAATAAACAAATATTTTGTAATAAAATAATATTGCGAGTATAAATTGAGATATAAGCTATCCTATCTTTTAAGTTAGATCAAACTTCACACGGTGTGCAAATTTGACTGAAATCGGTTCGGTAGTTTAGGAGTCCATAGCGGACAAACAACGTGACGCCTAATTTATATATATTAAGATTAAGATTATATGAGAGGCACTGGACAGAAACCGGTGGAAACAGATAGTCCGCTCCTTGCTGACCACGACGCTTAGATATGAGATGCTGATAGAAGTAGGAGCGAAAAAAAAACACTTTCACTTTTAACTTTTTATTTAAGACAAACATACTCTTCAATATTTTACGTAAGCCTGTCATAAAATTATTTACCCCACTTAGCCTCTAAGGACAGCGACATCTCTGGCCACGTATTGAAACATATAAAATGTATATAATATTCCTTTCATACGATCATAGGATGTGAATACGATAGTGACAGTTTTGACAGCTCACAGATTACAAATACCAGCCCATAGTTCCAAATATGACCACGGAGCTCTGCTCAAGGTTTTTTTATAAAAAATCGGTTGCCTGTGAAGTCGGTTTACTGACGGTAGTTGAACGTGACAACGTCATAAGAAAATTCTGATGGAATGGTTGCACTTTTCAAAAGAAAATTTCAATTTTATTTGTTTGATAGATATTTTGTATGGATGTAGAGAAGGAGGTAAATGGAAATCACAATTGAATTGATCAAGTTACATTTATTTGTACGCATAAGTACAATTATATCAATTTTTTTTACGAACGTACGCGGAGGCCGATTGTGCTTCTTTGTCGCTAGTTTCGCGCTCTCGCTTGCACTCAAGCCTTAAATGGAACGCCTCAGAGTGAGGTAACGCCGTATGCGTCATGTTTATTCGTGCGTGCAGCCGGTCCCATCGAATTATAAGACGTTGTCACGTCAAAAAAATATCATAACTACAGTCAAAATCTGTTATAACGACATCGAAGGATCTGCTCATACTTGATCGTAAAAACCGATAGTCGTAATAGCCGAAGACGTTATAAGAACCTAATACAATAGAATTCAGCCGGGTACTTTGATTTTGGTCAATATAACCGGTATGTTGTTCTAAACTCTAAACGATGTCGTCGTAAACAGTTTTGACTATAGTTAACTACATGTTGTTTATATCACGCATGCCATAGTTTTATCTAAGCCCTTACGGTAAGATCCAGAAAGAAGAACGCGCGAATGTCTCCCATATTTCAAAATTCATTTTTGACATACGTCAAACTAAGTCTCGACTATAAATCTTACGTCAATTAAAAGTCCATATGAGGCCAGAGCCCTCAACCCATAACCCACTTATCAATATGATAATCAATTTAACGGCCAATTAAAAATAAAACAGATCTCCCTTTTCATATATTAAAATAATAGTATATACAGGGTGGCCAAAAAGTCATGGATCAAACGCAAATAGGGGATAGATTATCAGCTGCAAAAAAATGTTCTACGGGAGGTCTCTAAGCTCAACCCCTGCAGAGTTATAATTTATTTTGCGTTTTTATAAGAAAATTGACTTTTTTTACAAATTCTTATTAATATTCGAAAAAATCTACATCCTGTATCTTTTTCATAATATCCACTAGATTGGTACTGATGAGGTCTTGCGTTAGACATACTATTTATAGTTGTTTATTGAGTGTATTGAAGATAATATTAAGTTATACGATATAATTTTTTTTCAAATCATAACTTTTTGTTTACTTCGGACCCCACTGTGAAAAAAAAATACTCTAGCGAAAAGTGACCCTGTATTACAAGTTTTGGCGCATTTAATAGGGATTCTTTAAGGGTATTACACATTGCCATGAGGCGGTCTAATATCTTTCTAAGAAGAATTACAAACAACGATTGTGAAATAATTGTATTAAAACAATTATGATGACCTCACCTATCCCCTATTTGCGTTTGATCCACGACTTTTTGACCATCCTGTATATTAGTATAATATTAACTTTTGAGGAAAAAAATAAAATTAAAATAAATAACTTAAAACATTCAAAGAAGAACAATGTCATAGATTTTACCATTAATTATCTATAATTCTCTACTCTTTATACTTTCTTTTTTATCTATGCTATAAAAATGGAACGTCAAACTTAATAGACAAAAGTTGTTTAATAATAGATTCAAGGCTCAATTTATTCCGCAGTTACTACACAAATTATTTAATTAAACTATTCCTAAAGCTTTACCTCCGGAGAAAATAAAATGTTGTTTTAAGGTCTTATTTTCTAGTATTCGTGACTTGTAATATTAAGGTATCACTTCAGCCTTGTTTTAAACGAATAAAGACAGTTGACACTTGACAGTTCATACAAAGTGTTTATTTTGAACAACCGCCACCGATTTTAGCTGCCTTGCGATTCTGTAACTCACTTTTCGAACTCTCACAGCGGTTTTCACAGCGGCGGTCGCGCTCAAATCAGTCGTCAGGAGTCATTTTACGATTTGACATTCTGATAAACAATAACTGTGAGAGTTCGAAAAGTGAGTTACAGAATCGCAAGGCTGTATCCAAATTGAAATATCGTCTTTATTGGATGGTTCTTAGATGATATTACAATGCGATATCATATAATATATAAAATATACCTAAATACACTGCGTTTTATAAACCCTAAATATTTAAATGAGTATTTTATATTTTTTACTTAGCTTTCTTCTCGTCGAACAACATTTTGTTCCTTTGTTTCAACATATGACCAAACAGCACAGGGAACAGAGGAATATACAAGAACATATAGAAGACAAGGAAATAATAATAATTAAATATGAAATTCCAGGAATTCGGCATTGACATTGTGAACAGATTATGTTCTTTGACATCATCCAGTGTATAATACAGGCATAAAAGTTCGCCAGTTATTCCTACGGGATACAGTAATAGGAATGTTGAGTACCTGAAAAGATATTTTATTAAATTACTATTTTTTTTTTATTAATTTTTACGCAGTTCTGACATTTCCGGTGATTATTTTTCCGACCCAAATATCGGCCAATAGAATTGCACCATTCGACGTCACGTGGTACAACCTACATGGTATTATACTGAAATTTTTTTGGGAAAATTTTCTCTGGTCGTTGCTTCAAGAAAAGTATTAAGTAGTTGTTTTATTCATTATGAAATTCTTATTTGTTAACTGTACATTTCGTCTCATGGTGCAATTGTATTGGCCGACATTTGGGTCGGAAAAATAATCCCCCGAATACCACACGAGCTTCAAAATTATCGGGCATTTCCCTCAAGGTTCCCTGCAAACAAATATAGTCGTCATGACGACTATATTAATTGTTTGCAACGAACCTATCGGGAAATATCCGATAATTTTGAAGCTCTTGTGGTATTATAAGTAAATAATTTTGTAGTTCCAGCTGTTTCACCCCCCAGGTAGCGCTCATCACATACTACTAGAGCCCTTTGCCTTATCTGATGTTTTATATATGTTAACGTAAAATTGTAAACACCGTTAGATTGTAATCTATCTCGCGAGATTGTAAACTGTCGAAAGATTGTGAACCTCAGCTTACTGCTTACAATTTAATGTATTATTATTCGGTAGATTGTACTACACTAACTTAGTTATCATTCAAACTTCTTTGGTCGATTACAGATTAATTTTACTTTCCAACAATTTCATATAACTACCGAATAATAATACGTTAAATTGTAAGCAGTTCGTTGAGGTTCACAATCTTTCGACAGTTTATAATCTCGCGAGATAGATTACAATCTAACGGTGTTTACAATTTTACGGTGACATATATGCGGCGTATTGAGGTTTTGACTTCTAATTAATTTGCGATATTTGTTTTAAAATAAGTGTTGTTTGATGATTTGCTATTTTAAAAGAGTACCGAGAGGTTTTTACGTCAGCTTTTTCTCTCGGCCTACATCCTCTGTCTTCTTTGCCGATGAGTAGGGATGTCTACCTATTCAAATTTAATGACGTGGAATAAGTAATACCTGTATCTATGTTCCATAATAAAGATATTTTATTTTTGAAGTTATACTTGTGTAGGCACGTCATGAAAACTTGATGAGAATGAAATTTTACGATGCGCGCGCACCGTGACACAAAATTAACAGAATAAAGTTAGTGGCGCATGGCGCTCTGTTCGCTGTGTAGTTATATTTATAATATTTATCCGTATGCTTTGAGTCTCTTCATTTAAAACACGTGTTTTCATACAAGTGCGAATTTTATATGTGCGTCTGAATTATAATCAGAAGTGATTAAAATTGAATATTTAAATCAATACTAATTAATATTAGAAAATAATAATAACTATAATATTTATAAATATTTATTTATTTAATTTTTTAAATGTAAACTGAACTTTATTGACTGTAATGAATATTAATATTAATTTGTAATTAATTATTTGCATGCAATCAAAAACTATTTTTAATAATGCCAAAGAAGTATAACTTCTTACGCGCGTACATAAGTACACGCACCCTTTTTTTTTTAGTCTACTGCCTTACGTTGGAGCGGAATATATTTACACGAATCCTTCATAACAGACTGTATGACATTCAAACTCAAAATAACTTTATTTATACAGGTAAACAAATACACTTATAAACGTCAACAGAAAGGATTTTAAATTGATTCTAAATTTACATTTACTACCAGTTCGCAAGTCAAGATCGTCGAGGTGGCAAGAACTGAGTTCTTGGAGAACACTTGGGTTGATCAAGCCCCTCATGACTTTATGTAAATAAGCTAACTGTAAATTATGATAATACATGTAACATCGGGTAAGAATGACGTATAGACAGGCATCATAAAAACCTGGTCGGCCATCTTGCATAGACAAAAAACCTGGTCGGCCATCTTGCATAGACAAAAAACCTGGTCGGCCATCTTGCATAGACAAAAAAAACTAGTCGGACATTTATCATAGACAAAAAATTTGGCGGGTTCTTGAAAATAACAATTTGTGTCTGTTCTACAAATAGGTAAACGATTGTCTCGTTACCAGGCCATAAAATTAAAAAAAAAAAAAAAAAAAAAAAGTAAATGATTATTTTATTCTAATTCTTAAAATAAGCTACCTAATTTGTAGTACTAAGTTAATTGTCACGCTTACCGTAAGAACTTCAATGGCTGCGGCACACACTTCAGCAGATTCAGCGCATAATACGCATAACGTATTATCTCTGTGACCGACCAGGCGACGATGCATAATGGAAGTCCAGGACTAATGGTCGGCCCATGGGCAACCAATAGCGATCCACATACTAGGAATACCCTCGAGAATACTTGCATAAGAACAATAAATACACCTGACGGTACCAGTCCAATTGCTGCGTGGAGTATCTAGAAAAAAGGATTGTCTATTCGTCAATACGTCAAGAATTATAATGTACGCAATATGTAAGCGATATTATAAATGTACTTTAAACTTAGAATATTCGAATAAAAAATTAATTACTTAACAACGATATTACGTAATGAGGTTTTATGATTTAGTACTGGCTAGTAACAATTTTTTTTCGAATATATAATAAGCTTAAAACTTAAGACGCAACAATATTTTCTGGTAGTAAACAGATTGGAGGCGCGGGATGTTACTTTATAAAACTTTATACCTATAAGCTAAATATTTGAAATGGTTATATAGTGGACTGTATTTTTTCTTATTGATACCTAATATGATTGCTCAATAATGGACAATGGAAAAAGAAAGAAAGGATGTCGGCACAGTACCTTCAACCTCGTGGCTTCTTCTAGTGGCTTCTTTCCTTTGTTGTACACCAATGAACAATCACTTTCACAAATTATACTTAATCAAGTTAAAGTTAATTGAATTTAAGTATAGTTAAAGTTTATAATAAAAAATTAAATGTTTAAAAGAAAAAGGAAGCGTTGCGAGCGAGCGGCGAATAATCAACCATAACGCGGGTCATCAAAATTGTCACTAATTAATTCTTATTAGAGACTCATCGACGTGCGCGCCACCTATAGCCCGTTCCGGAACTAGTACCGTCATAGGATTGGGACAAAATAGGTGGGTGATGAGAGATGCGTCTAGGAATTATTAGGATGGGTATATGTATTGAGCAACCATTATTTAAAAATCAAAAAATATTATAAAAATAACAATCCGGCGCAACCATTCCCCCGGGTTTGAAGGGTTGCCTTCAAGAAAAACTAGAAAGTAAATGAATAGCGATATGAAAAGCGATCTAAAGAAAAGTTTATTAAAGTAACTAACTTAACTAACGACTTATACAAATGTAAACTAACTAACCTAACCAATGACCTATACAAATGTAACTATTCGCTAGGTAGGGGACAGAGACGTACTACAGGACGTAGATAGGTACCTGACGCCGTGCGAACGCGGACCACACGTATAACACCGTTTGAACCAGGGAAAACTTCCTCCACTATTCCTAACGGCCAGTGGAGCGGCGGTGCATTGTCAACAATAACTATTACAACATCGCCGTTAGAAATTGGCTTAGCTGGCGTGTTCCACTTGTTCCGCATTTGCAATGTATGAAGGTAATCAGACTTCCAGCGCTTCCAAAAGGACTGCACTAGCTTGTCAACTAACTCATGACGCGAAAGCAAATGTAATCTATCTTCTTCGATTTCTCTAGCTGGTAGATACTTTAGCGGTGTTAAGTTTAAAAAGTGTGCGGGTGTTAACGCGAGAGGTTCCGATGGATCATTGGATAGCGTGCGACACAGTGGCCGCGAGTTCATCACTGCCTCGATCTGTGCAAGTACAGTGCTGAACTCCTCGAAAGTTAGAATTTGATCACCTATCACCCGGTATAAATGAGTTTTAAGGCTCTTAATATTGGTCTCCCAATTGCCACCAAAATGACTAGCAGCTGGAGTATTTAATGACCAATCAATGCGAGTTTCAGCTAATACGTGACCAAACTCAGAGTTAAAGTGTTTTGAAACTAAGAAGTCGTGTAACTCCGAAAGCGTACGCTTTGCGCCTACGTAATTAGTGCCGTTATCTGAGTACACGCGAGCCACGGGACCACGGCGTGATAGAAAACGCTTAAAAGCTCCAAGGAAGCTAGCTGTGCTCAAATCACCTGCAACTTCTATGTGAACAGCGCGGGTGGTTAAGCACACAAAAAGACATACGTATGCCTTGAACGATCGAATTCCGCGTCCACGCGAACTACTCACTTTAAAGGGACCCGCGTAATCAGTGCCAGTATGTACGAAGGGTTTAGCGACTGGTGTAACTCGGCAGGAGCGATGATCGGCCATTTCAGGAAAATTTGGTTTAGCGCGGAGTCGAAAACAGGGTAAACATTTGTGAACCCGGCTTCGAATTAAATTTCGAGCGGACAAAATCCAATATTTTTGACGCAGTATGGACATCAATAGCTCCGGACCTGCATGGCAATTCAATTTGTGATAGTAATCCACTATAAGATTCAAAATATGACCTTTCCGAGGAAGTATGAGTGGATGCTTACTATCAAATTTTATATCAGCGTTACTCAACCGTCCTCCGACTCTAAGAAGTTTGTTCTGAAGGAATGGCTTGAGGCGCTGAAAAGCAGGGGTACATCGCTTGCCTGTACGTAAGCTAGCGATTTCGTTGAAGAAGTGGGACCGTTGAAGGTCACTCAGTATTAAATTCTCAGCGTAATCTAAATCCGCTGCGATTATAGTACTACGCCGAGGCAATAATTTAACAAAACGACAGATATAAACGACAATGCGTAAAAGCTTTGACCAAGATGAAAAACGATTTGCAAGCGTAATTAAAAAACTTTTCTCAACCTTTTCACAGTCTTCAGCAGTGAAAAGAGTTACATGCTTCTTTACTTCTGGAGGCTGAGACACAGTAGATGGATTAAAATCCGTAACAGGCCAAAAACTTGGATCTGATAGAATCCATTGAGGACCGCAGAACCAAAGCGGATGATCAATGATTTGTGCGGGACTAAGGCCACGAGATAAACAATCAGCGGGGTTTTCATGGCCAGCGATGTGATAAAATGTTCGCGGTGGAAATTCATTCTGAATCTTAGAGACTCTATTAGCAACGAAAGTATCCCAACGATGGGGCGAAGAATGCACCCAACAAAGAGCTACAGTCGAGTCTGAGAATGCGAAAACACGATCTATATTAATGCGATTGTTACAAGCATTAATTACATTAGCAATTAAGTTGCTTAAGACTAATATTGCACAAAGCTCGAGACGTGCTAGCGAAACCACCTTACGAGGTGACACTTTAGATTTAGCGCTTATCAGACTAAATGAGTTTTTGCGAAGACCTTGACTGTCTCTTACATGAAAGTACACAACTCCTCCGTAGGCCCTTTCACTTGCGTCCGCGAAGCCCACAACGGTTACAACATCACCGGACGCGATGCCAATATGTCGTGGAATTTTAATTTTTCCAAGAAGAGGAAGTTCCTCCTTAAAACGGGACCACTGTTGAATGATGTGGTCGGGTGGTATATCATCCCAATCACATTCACACAACCAAAGTTGTTTTATGAGAAGTTTTGCGTATAAGACCACTGGTGCAACAAATCCCATGACGTCCCATATCCTAGCGACACACGACAGAATAGTACGCTTTGTACATGATTCAGCGGTTGTACAGATTTTAAGACTAAAATTATCTGTTGCGGGTGACCAGCATAGTCCTAGTACCTTATGCGAATCAGAGTCATCAAACTCCTTTACAGCAGAGAGACGATGCGACGGCGTAATAGAATCCAAGATTCTTTGTGAATTGCTTGTCCATTTAACAAGATCAAATTGTCCGGCTTTCATCAAAGCGATTACTTCCGCAGCGGTGGAAATAGCCTCATCTTCGTTGTCAATGCTGTAGACAAAATCGTCCATATACAAACCAGTGTTGACTGTTTGCTGTGCTCGCGGATAAGAAGCACCTTCATCCAAAACTAGTTGCTTTATGGTACGAAGAGCGTGAAACGGGCTAGACTTCAGTCCGAAACAAACGCGGTTAAATTCATAAACCTTCAAGGGTTCTTGCGGCGAAAAACGATACAGAATGCGTTGGAACCTTCGGTCACATGGCCGAACTCCAATGCAAAGAAACATTTGACGAATGTCAGCGGAGAGAGCGATACGAAATAAGCGAAAATTAACAATAATATGAAATAAGTTTCCTTGCAGATTTTGCCCATTATATAAAATGTCATTAAGCGAGATTTGGGAACTGGACTTTGAACTACCGTCCAGGACGATGCGTAATTTAGAAGTAAGTTTATCTTCTCTTATTATACCATGGTGAGGTATTGTATATGAGGGTAAATTCCGAGTTTCTTCAGTGTCTAGAGGAGCGGGAGAAATATAACCCTTATTTAAATATTCACTAATCACGTTATCATACGCCTCCTTTAATTTAGGTGATGCCTGCATTTTACGTTCTAAACAAAGAAAGCGATTTTTAGATTTCTTAAACGAATCACCTAATGAAAATACATCCCCTTTAAATGGAAGCGCGACCATGTATCGACCATCCGTATCACGGGTAGTCGTGCTGCTATAGATATCTTCACACGCCTTATCATCTGGACTCAATAGTTGCGGGGCGCTTACTTCTTCTATCTGCCAGAATTTACGTACAGCAGCGTCAAGCGGGTCTGTAGCACAACAATATGAGACAGACGCGTGATTATCAACTAGAGCAGGAGCAGAGCCGACAATAACATAACCTAACACGGTCTCTAAAGCGAGCGGTGAGAGACAATCAGACTGACCTTGAACTTTACGAGATAAGAGAAGGTGAGGAAAGATTGATGCTCCAATCAACAAATCAATATCTCCAGGGGCAGCGTAGGTATCGTCAGCTAAAGGTAAATTATTAAAATTGATCAACGACGAAATATCCACAGACACAGTGGGCAAGCGCTCCGTGACCTTGTCGACTACGAGCGAGTCCATGCTAAAACACACACTGAGATCAAAGCGGGAAAAGAATTTCACCGAAACCGAACTTAGAATTGGCTTAGTAGTACCTCCAATCCCTTTAACCACTGAACATGAGGGTTTCTGGTTTGTCTCTAAACCCAACCGCTGGCATAAGCTGCGACTGGCGAAATTACTTTGCGAGGCACTGTCCAATAAAGCGCGCACATTATGTTCCCTACCTTGCGTATCGAAAACAACAACACGTGCGGTAGCGAGTAACACCGTAGTAGGTGTGCGGGAAGCATTACAATTAGATAAGGAACACAATGTGACGTCATGGGGTTGCGTGGGTATCACCGAAGTTCGCCCTTTATTAGCGGTACTACTGTCAACCGAAGTGCTGGCAGTGGCAAGGCGCACAGTGGAAGCGGCATTGCGCAGCGTGGCAGCAGGTAAAGTGCGTGAAGTACTGTCACCAGACGTGGTGCCCGTGGCTGCGGCGCTGTTATTGTTATCAAAGTGTAGCATGGTGTGATGTAAATTATTACACCGGCGGCAGCGTGAAGAAGAGTTACAGGCAGTTAATCGGTGCTTCCCTAAGCAGTTCACGCACAGATTATTCGCCTTAACAAATTTAAAACGATCGTTAGCGGTCATGTTATGAAAAGTTGAGCATGTATACAAATGTTCGTGTCGCGTATTACATAGGGAACACACCGGCTGCGTAGGTGCAGTCGCCGTATTTAGGTATGTATGCGTTGGTTTTGAAATTTTGCTTGTCGTATCATATTTACGTTCCAAAGTTTTCTTAGCATCATATTTACCTGAAGTGCGTTGTAATATTTTTAGGTGTTCGCGAATAAAACTTATAAACTCGCTACATGTTGGTATATCAGCTGAACTGCGTTTATACAGTTCGAATAAACGAACTGTTTCAGTATCTATTTTTTTTAAAGCCATATACATAAATATGAAATCGGCTAGGTTATCTAGCTTTAAATGCTCAAGAGCGGCAACTGAAGAAGAAAATGTTTCTAAAAATTGCTCAAGGCTATTTGCGTTTGCTATAGACATCGCCTTAAAATCGTAAATTTGATCTAAATACGAGGTTGCGAGATAACGCTTGTCTTCAAATTTATCAATAAGTGTTTTATAAATTATTTCATAATTTGAGGCGCAAGGTGTAAACCCGGCGCAAGCCGATTTTGCTTTGCCTGTTAGTTTTCCTAATAGGTAATATATCTTTTCACCGTCCGTAAGTGATTCATTTTCGTGTATGGTGGTCTTAAAGTTATTATAGAACAAAGGCCAAGACTTAACATCCCCGTCAAAAGACACCAACTCGATAGGAGGCAAATAGGGCTTAAGCCTCCGCGGCGTATCCTTATCAGTTTTATTAGCACTACAGCTGTACAGTGAAACTAAGCGCTTGACGCGGCTGTAAAGCCGCTCGAATGCAATTAAACTTTTAAATTCTGAAGTCGCCTTAGGATTTAAAGATAACAAGCGATTATTATAATCATCTAAGATTTTAATAAAGTCTGAGCGTAACGTTTCAATATTACTACTCGCGTCGAGAAAGTTTTCCCTCATCAAAGGGTCACAATCCGCATCTTTAGATAGGTCAAATACCTCTTGTAAACAAATGAATATTGTATTCCGTTTTTGTTCTAATAATACGAGTTGTATATCTACAGCTAGATCTGTAGATTCCGAAAGCTTATCACTCTTCGGCATTTTTAATTTAAAATAGCGGTAAAATTATAGTTATTCAATATAATAGAATAGAAAAGCAATTAAGAATAATTAGGTATAAAGTTTACTGAAGTGCAAATATGTTGCAGTGACCGACAAACTATGCCAAGGTCACGCGTACGTTTAACAAAGCGATGCAAGTAATGATCGAAATGTTATAAGCATAACATTACAATTGCTTAGCTAAATTATTATACTAAGCGAAAATAAGCGGAGCGTAGGTAAAAACTATAAGCTAAGAAATATATCCGGCTCGAAGGACCAACTTTTAATGGAGGCGCGGGATGTTACTTTATAAAACTTTATACCTATAAGCTAAATATTTGAAATGGTTATATAGTGGACTGTATTTTTTCTTATTGATACCTAATATGATTGCTCAATAATGGACAATGGAAAAAGAAAGAAAGGATGTCGGCACAGTACCTTCAACCTCGTGGCTTCTTCTAGTGGCTTCTTTCCTTTGTTGTACACCAATGAACAATCACTTTCACAAATTATACTTAATCAAGTTAAAGTTAATTGAATTTAAGTATAGTTAAAGTTTATAATAAAAAATTAAATGTTTAAAAGAAAAAGGAAGCGTTGCGAGCGAGCGGCGAATAATCAACCATAACGCGGGTCATCAAAATTGTCACTAATTAATTCTTATTAGAGACTCATCGACGTGCGCGCCACCTATAGCCCGTTCCGGAACTAGTACCGTCATAGGATTGGGACAAAATAGGTGGGTGATGAGAGATGCGTCTAGGAATTATTAGGATGGGTATATGTATTGAGCAACCATTATTTAAAAATCAAAAAATATTATAAAAATAACAATCCGGCGCAACCACAGATATTCAAACTTCCTTGTAAATAGTATATGTGTTATTAATACTATACTTTCTCGTCTTACAACATTATGAATTGAAATATGAAGGTCAAATTAAACTACCGAATCGACTGGTTTGGAAGAGGTTTAATTTTATTTAAAATAATAACAGGAAAATATATTCATATTTGATTTTATACATTTTTAGAGGGGAAATATATTTTTTGAATTAAGAACGTTCTAATATTTTAAAACAGATGCTTATTTATGGCTGAACTGTCATCACTTTAAGCCTAGCACAAACTTCACCATAGATATAAAAGCCATAATTTAAGAATTAAGACAAAATCAGTATTTGGCTCCAATGATACTACACACATGTATGATGCATGTAGGTGCTTCCTATTAATTCTAATTTTCACAAAGGGATTTTAAAATTTCATACAAAAATTAATTGTTACTTATATACTTTTATAACTATTTCTATTACATAATTTTATAACTTTTTAAGGTTTAAGGCCGATGAAGGAAAGGTAAGCCATTAGCAATGCGGTTTATCAAAATGTAATATCCATGTCATAAAGATAAAATTTCTATTAAATTAACATACATACCTCTAAAACTGCTGCATTTTGAAATATATATACTGTCCATTTTATTTCATTCCAATATGTATCTAATGACCCTCGATTTAAAAAGTGAATAATTGTCTGCCATAATAAATATGACCATCTGAAAAGATCATCTTTAATTAACCTACAGACAGAAACATCTTTCCATCTATTATTAATCTATACAGAGATGCCCACTTTTTAGTTTTTATAATATGTTACTTCACCATAATTATAACTCTACATAGAGTGGAATCTATTCTTATGTCATAGATGGACTACAGACTGTCATTTACATCTCAGTGTACCTACGTAAGCTAATAATTTCATTATTTATCATATCAAAATAATTTTCTTTCTTCAATCAGAATAATTGTAAATTTCTAAATTTCCATCTATTATAGATTACAATTAAATTATGAAAATCTTATTACAATGTAATTCAATACTTAATTTCATCATTATACAATATTTAGAATTAAAAAAAAAATTTGCAAGGCATGTTTTAATTGATTTTATTGATAAAAGTTACCAGAAATAGACATAAAAAATAAATGTAAAGTATTCTCAGTATGGAGAATAATTTGAATGTAAAGTCATTATATTATATCAGCATTTAAATTAAATAAATCATTAACAAAAACTGATGAAATTAATGATATGAGGATTTTAAATAATCAAACTTCTTTTAACATCTTTTTTCACTGATGAAATTAAAGAATTGGCCATGAGTAAATCAGTTTGAGAGGTCATTGACAAACTCTATGGTACCATAGTGTATCAACTAAATTTAACATCAAACTCCATAGAAGTTAAAAAATACTGTTGTTGTTGTTGCCCGTTGTTTACCTAGTCCATAAAATGTAATATGTATTTCTTTGCAAATAACAAGAACTCTCCATGCCAGCTATCAACTTTACAAAGTTTACACTGTTATCAAAATTATAACATAAATAAGTATAAGTTATAACATATAAATTACTATAGATCATTTAATAAATACTTTCATACATATTACAAGACTTAAGAACTATTTACTTGATTAGTAATATGCTAATTCCTACAAACAGGATGACTATTGAAATTTTATGTATATTAAGTATGTGAATAATGTATGTATGAATTTTATTTAATTTGTCAAATGTAACCACAATTTATTTATTTAATAATAGTCCGGTTTTTTAATAATTTAATTCAAACTGTTTATTAAATTGTCTAACAATAGGTACTAAAATTTAAATCAATGGAAAAATCCATAAAAAACATTTTATTATAACAAATGTGTTTGTTTTGATGTCAGTATTTATCTTATCGTAAATTTATAGATATTTGTATATAGCTAATATGACTGATTAATGTGTATTAGTTGTTATTAATAACAACAAATTTTCGTAACGTAATTCTTTAAAAATATAATATATTAATTTTAAAGAATAATATAAATATTTTTTATCGAAAAATAGCATAACAATATATCCATTGCATTCGAATAAAATGATACAATTCATTAATAATTAATGTTATTGGTTATAAGTTAGTTTTACTTACCCTAAACTTTGGATTCCATTATATGCTATTAAATACAATTTACCGAATGCAGAAGGTTCATTGTATTTTGATTTCTTCACTGTTTTTGTCATTTTTATAGATAAAACTATTTGTTTCGGTTAAATTTTAAAATTTATTGTACATTTATTGTTGTTTAAAATACACGCGCAACAGCAGTTCACACCCGTGGTTTACAGTTTACAACTTTACACAACGGTCTACGTATACGGTATATGTCTATAGTAGCTTACGTCATCACTCATCGCACTTTGGTTGAGTGACCAGCAAAATCGACTCGTATGTATAAATTATTGTATTCTCCAACAAATACCTAAACATTAATTACCTACACCTTTAACTTAATTTTTAAATAGAAGTTCAGTGTCAGTTGTGAAGTACAACAAATAAGTTAAAAAGAATCCCCTTACCAGTTCCTAGGCAACTCCACCGACCATGTCAAGATTTCATATTAGATTTTAGGAATAGTTAGCAAAGAAGACAGTGGGATTACTATTTCAAGCATAGGATTCAACCTATAAATTATCACATCGTAAAACTCATTTAGATTTCAACTTTGTACTTACAGTAAAAAATATCTTACGTTGTTAGCGACATTTAGCTAGGTCCAAATTTGTGACGGTTAAAGTCTAAAAAAACGTCAGTAAAACTTTATCAACAGATTTTTCTTCGTTGTGTACAATTATTATTTATTGGCATCTTTACTAAACAAGGTTCTAGTTAAACATTATTTTATATTTGTCCGCTAAACCTTAAAGGAACAAATTTTGTTTTATCTTTAAGGACCTATCCGGTCGCCAAGTAATCCATTTCAGAAAAAAATTGATAAAATTACATTACTTAAGTAATTGAATGTTTTACATAACTAATTGTTATTACGGGCCGGCGCGCCTCAGTCCACCCCGAGACACTGACATCGCAATTCGCAATTCGTGCTGGGATAGGGCCTTAATAGATATATTATATAATGCGGCTGCAGCTTTCTTCGTTGCATTCAGTATTCACTAATAAGCGCTGACTGTTGACGGACGGCGCATGACAGTGACAACTTCAAATGTAAATCAGATATTCATTTTAGGAAAGGAAGATTTTTTTAGTGGTTTTCCAATTAATTCAATAAACATATTTAAGAATACAATATTTTTGAGAAATTATACTCATGTATGTTTTACAAAAGTCTTATAATAAGATTCAGAAACGTGACTTAGTGCTTAGTATGTGACTCCTGCTGTATGACAAAAATATAATATTGGATTTAGCGTATAACGACAATGAAGGGACCACTCTGATTTCGTCGCTATATCCGGAAGTCGTAACAGGCAATGGTTGAGATAATGACAATTACATGTGTATAGTTTATACTTATTATTATTGAAAACATTTGCACACATTAACTGGTACATTTACCCCAGAATATCAGTTTGAAACAGATCCATAAATTTAACTCCGACACGTAAGTACCTAAAATTTTTTGACTTTTTTCGTACAAATTTAGTTTTCGACTTTCTACATACACTACTTATGTTATGGCATCTTGACTAAGCCTCCTGATATCTATAAACAAAAGGTACAGATCTCCATAATTGCTGACTATCTGGTTGAATGGAAACAAAATATTTGTGATGAAATAAGAAATAAAAATTAATTATAGGTATCTTTGGCGACTATCTCCGGTCGCAATATCTGTATGTGATTTCTAAGAATTTGTTACACGAACGCGATAGCCACATGAATTTTTTACTAAAGTGCGTTTTCCAATTACAGCACTAGAGCGCATTATGCGGCATAATGCTCAACGTTGAATGTTCCAACTACAGCAACGCTACGCACAATTGAGCACTCTCAAAACTTATGCTCTCGCAATAAATACCAACACAGTGACAGAAAATTGACCAGTGTTTTTCTTTAAGTTGGCATTTATCGTAATTTTCGTTAGTAAATATTATTTATTGTTGAAAAATTTGTTTCGTCGTAGATTTTGAAAATAATTAAAGTTATTTCAAACTGCTAAAAAAAATAAATATAAGTATGGATGAAGGTATAAATAGTTACTTTTTTTTATATTCCACATTTAAAATATGAATACAATTTTATTTTAAAATTCGGATCTGTAAACAAATTTATTTTACAGGATTATACTCTTGTAAACATTGCAATGGTTTTGAAAAAGTATATAATTTTTTTAGAAATAATTTTAAAAAAATTACTCAAAACATAAATTATATAAACTTCTTACATGAAACTATATATTTTACTGTTAATTTAGCTTGTTAAAACCTTATATTCTTTAAAGGTTTTCTCTAATTTCAGTAAAAAAATGTTAATGAAATAATTTGATTATTAAAACCACATTATTTATACATTAATGAGGTTGCTAACTCTATTCAGAACATTTTTTTTCAACACTGACTTAGCGCACTCTGCTGATGCATTTGAAAACTAATTCATGTTCCAATTAAGCTTCAGCATTATGCGGCATTGTGCGGCACTGAGTCGCATTATGCTCTGTAATTGGAAAACGCACTGTATGCTTTAGATTTAACGTCGTGATAGCAACATGGTCGCTACAACCAAGGTCATAATAAAATATGAGATCCACTGTATACTCTATGCATTGAGTTTGACATATGGAAGCCTTGGTGAGCAACAAATTATGGCAACTGTGAAGTTTGAATCTTACCCTTATATGACATCAATCAAAAGATAGTCTAAAAATAATCTGTCAAATATTATTCTTAACTAAACGCAGCTAAAACTGTTCCTGAGGAGGCCTCATAGCCTAGCAGCCTTAAGTGGCAGCTAGGTGAGGGGTACCGGGTTCGATTCCCGGTTCGAGGGCAAGTTATTTATTTATTTATTTAATTATAAGTAATCTTACAGCTAACATACATAATATTACAAAAGAAACACTTAGACAGTACAAAAAGCCAAAACAGATTACATAGATAAACAATATTATATACGAAAAATGAAACATATTTTAATTTAAATTTGTTCTCGGCCTTTGGTAGGGTTGTGCGGTACCGGGCAAGTGCCTAAACCGTACATGGAGGACACGGTAGAATTTCTAAAGACAAGCACGAATTATAAAAAATCCTATACTTGACGCTGGCTAATGCACAAAAGTAAAGTAAAGTACAAGCATTTTCCAAACTGGCAATTATTGTGTGTAGGAAATAATTGCCAACTTAAGACAATTTTGCGGAAATTTTTGTAGTTTTTCCCTCGAATGTTAGTATAAGATATAGTATAGTGAATTTTGAACAAAAGTATTCAAAATAATATTTTATTGAATTTCTCTCGACTTAATATAATAATTCAATATAATAAATATTACTTACTACGATATGAAAATCATATTATGAGCATGTATACGTACGCTGTATGCCAACTTTTATGCGAAATATGAATTTGCTTTACTATTACAAATAAAAATTTATTTTAAAAACATTTCAATTTTCATTATTTCGTATTGTTCTCGGATATCTTTAAAAAAACTGAAATATCTACACTGTGCTCACAGATTACACTGAAGCTCAAAAGGTGACGTTAAATTTCACAGGTGAGATTGTATAATTCTTGTAAAGTAATAGGCAATACTAATAGCCAATAGCTGGTAACACCGGCTTCCATATTTCTTTTTAAGTATCGTGCTGTACGGGGTAGGTTATAATTTTATCATTTCTTAGTAAGAATTCGTTTTTCTCTTGTGTTAAATAATATTTAACATTCTTCCTTTTCTATTTTGCAGTTATAATCGCGTGACACCTACGCTATCAAAATGGTTGCCGCTAAGAAACAAGTACGTATTAACACGTGTATCGTGATTAACTGTAATGGGCTCTTGGCAAGATTATTTATATCTAATATATATAATCGCCACAAAAGTCGGTCCTAAATCAAATACTACTCGATAGGCTCGCTAATTCAATAATTTGAGAGGTTGAGTTTGTAGCAAACATAGTTATTTGAGGTTATCTCATATTGCCTAGCTTATTGGCTATTGCTGATGTTTACTTGTTTTTTCAGAAAAAGACCATCGAGTCCATCAACTCCAGGTTAGCCCTGGTTATGAAATCAGGCAAATATTGCTTGGGGTACAAACAAACCTTAAAGACTCTTCGTCAAGGAAAGGCAAAGTTGGTGATCATCGCCAAGAACGCTCCTCCTCTAAGGTGAGACTACTGAGAAGTAGAGTTCCCGAATTAACTTTACCGGAAAGCATATGGAGTCTTCGGACTAAGAAGTATGGTTTCCCATTTAATTTTCATCAAAGATACTGTATCTAAGAGGTAACTCTGCGATATTGGATCTTTATTTAAGTGAATTATTATTGGGAACCCTATGGAGTAGTCTTAGATCCATGTGCTTTTAAATCTGGTGAGTTTCATGTTCATAATTCTCGTAATTTAGCTGACTTTGATGTAGTAGACAGATCCAAGTGTAAAATTTACAAATTTTTATAAGAAAAAACCTCAGAACCAACTTATTTGCAGAGATAACCTTTTAGTTGATGTCACACTGATTTTAAGTGAGCTACATTTGTACTTAACATACTTTTTTCTCAGGAAATCCGAGGTTGAATACTACGCTCTGCTAGCCAAGACAGGAGTCCACCACTACAGTGGAAACAACATTGAGTTAGGCACAGCTTGTGGTAAATACTACAGAGTATGCACACTAGCCATCACTGACCCTGGAGACTCTGACATTATCACAACATTGCCTGAAGCTACTGTTTAATAAATAGGATAATATTATAACCTTTTTTTTATTTCTCCTTGTAAACATAGAAGTATTATTTTGGTAAGGGAAGCGGCTAAAACATGTATCAAATTGGTATTCTAATCAATTGTTTTTATAAACTAAACTACTTTTCATAACAACTGACAGTGAAACGAAGTCCCAATTTGTAATAATAATCTGCGTGAATTCTTAGTACTTGTTTTATCTAAGTTTTGAAATTCTTTTTATTTAGTGGAACAGGATCATACCAATTGGTCATTAGTGCACACTTGCTTAACTTTGCCAGATTTATTTACATTTTCTACAAACATTGTCAAAGACTGTAGTAGATGTTCTTTGTCTTTGATATTGTTTAATTAGGTAGAGGTGGGATACATTATATTTAAAATAAAATCCAATTTATTATCTATATATATAAAAGAAAGTCGTGTTTGTTACAACACTTATAACTCGAGAACGGCTGGACCGATTGCCATGGTTTTTGATTTGTTTCCGTCCCGAATAGCAGAATAAGCAATAAAATATCGGATAAGTTATCGAATAACAATAAATAAATTAATTAATTTTACGAATGCAAAAACCATATGGTGCCATCTGTTGACAAAACTACGCATCATTTTACGTCGAATTCGTGTCAGTTCAAGAAATTCCGATCTTGAGGTGAATGAGAATCAATAAAAAAATGCTATTAGCTTACTTTTGCTGACAAGGATAATAAATAACATTTTTCATATTCCTAAAATGACGTATACGTTGTCAACATAAAAAAAGCAAATTAGCTGTGCTGCGACCACAAATACAAAAAAAGTCAAGACTAGTCAAGAAAAAAACACGAGTAAAGACGTGGTTATTTAATTCTAATATGTAAAATAAAATAAAAGATAGATTTATTATTTCATTTATTACTTTTGTAATCTCATCTGCACATCTGCGAAGCACATTACCTGAAACAATTAAAACAATGTTACAAAAAGCCATACAATTTCAGATTTTATACAATATAACACTATACAGAGCCCGCAGGTTTGGGTTCAGCGAAGCAATAAAACATATCTTATATTTTTTACTATTTCACAACATTTTAATTCACAGGCGCCTGTCTTTTCGGAGGTGGTGGATTCGAATCCCGGATGAGACAATAATTTTTTCTTTTTATGTCGACAATTAACTTGTACGGCGAAGATAATAGCGTGAGAAAATCGCCTATTAACAATACAAAATGAGCAGAAGAAGCAAAAACCTTGAGATTACAACACCAGTGGGTTTTTCTTCTATACTTTTTATTTATTTTGTAGTTATTCACACTTCATTACTTTTATAATAGAAAGCAAATAACTTAATACATGAAAATTATAAGAGATGCAACGGGCGGCCTTATCGCTAACAATCGATATTTTCCAGGCAACCATAGTAATATCTAAACAATAATAATATGGTGGGTAAGGAAAAAGGAGTACATAACCAAATCATCTAACCAAAATTATAGAATTCAAAAATAATACAAAAAAAAATCATACAACAAACTAAAAAGCTAATCTCACTAGTTTTTTTCACAAGTTTTTTTATTTAGTATTTTTATTCTATTAAATAATTTTATATCCTGTAACATATTTATTTTATTAATATAATTTTTTTTTTTATCCAGTTGTCATTAAATGTTTTGTAGTATTTCACGTATGAACAACGGAAGAGTATCAAACAGTTAAAACAATTATAAAATTGTTTAAATTTTTTTTTACATTTTTGATAATAATATACTTACGTGAGTAAAGCACACTCCGTGTAGACCGTGTCAATGTGTCTCAAAGCATTTCTCGTGACATTTTGTCATCTTAGTTAGCCATATTCTGAAAAATATTTAAATGTTATATCACCTACAGTTACATTAAAAATAATTGGTCAATAATTCTGATGTACGAATCTCGGTAGTGTTTTTAACTGGCAACACTACCGAGGCTGCATAATTACTTAAGAGTCTGGCTAATGAAAGAAGATAATTGAACTATTTGAAAACTTTCGGATGGCAACACAGAATGTCATTGAATTTCTTAGGTTAGTATGATTTATTGTCTTGATACTTCATGCAATTACTCATTTTTATTTCTATTATATATTTTTTCCGAATAGTTAACAGGTATAATTGCCTAAACTTTGTTTTATTTGATAGAATATTTCGTTTCTTTCGCAGGATTTGATTATTCCGAATAAAGTTGTATTTTATAATAAATATAGTTTTAGTTTTCCATGCAATGCTAGTCATTTTAAATATCAATAAAAGACTAAATACGTATAGTATTTAATAAAATAAAATCAAGTACATATGTTTAATCAAAAAAAAATATCAAACTTTTAGGGATACCATACTAATTTTTTTTGAATTTGCCGCGCTTTTTCGTTATCTTCTTTCATTAGCCAGACTAGTTATACCTACATATATTTATTATATATATTACACGAGAATAGGACAGAGCTCATTCTGATTTAACGAATTTTGACATTGTAATAAAGTTACGAGTAAAGAGAATATATATGATAAGTTTTATTAATAGCTGTTTAAAAGTTTATTAAGCAATCGTCTAGATGATTTCATATAAAGATTGACGAAAGAAAGAAAAGAATAGAAGTTACATAAAGAAGAATAAAATGTACCCATTTAGTGTTCGTACACTTGTTCATTGTTGCATCTTAATATAACACTCGAAAATTTAATTTTAATTTCTAAAAGGTATTTTTAGCTAACCTGGAATGCGATTGATTGGCTCCGTGTAGATAGATGTAATAATGAAGGGAAATAAAACGTTTCTTTCTCTGTGTTGTAATGTTTTCGTTTCATTTTAATTGTATGTGTGCTTTATCTCTAAGCTTATAAGGAATTAAATTATAAATAAAAGAAATTTGTACTATGATTTAGCCCTTGAGGCACCACCTTAGTAGTTTTTCTGTACTTTTAGTTTGTACATATATAAAACATTAATAATAAAAAAAATCACTACACACTCACACATCAGCATTATTACCAGTATCTCAACCAATTACTTAAAACGCAATTGTGCTAAACTAATTATCCTAATCATTGGGATTGATTTGCTCCAGTTCAAACAATTTGTATGACTCAAAACTTGGCGTTTAAAAAGAGTGGCGGAGAGTTTCTTGGCATTTCTTCGCCCTTGACTTGTGCACTGGTAGTTAATGTCTTTTTTGACGTTCAAAAGTGTACCTTGTGCTAACTATATGAATAAATGATTTTGATGTAAATTTAGAATCAATTTAACATCTTTTCTGCGGATGTTCATAAGTGTACCTTTTTGAATAAAGTTATTGAGTTTACTATTAAACTTTGGCTAGGACTTAAATTAACCTTATTATTTTATATATTTTATTATTTCCTTCACTCTTACTTGCTAGTAATTATCTTATATAGCTTATAAGACGTTTTATTCATTTTATACCTATTTTTTTAAACAGGTTTTGCTTGTATAATACTTATTAACTAAATGTGTCCTCATATATCAGTTTCATATTCTTTGAGCCATATTTTTCTACCTATCTCTTAGCCACAACCTATTGAGCTCATATAAAGACATCGTAACTAGTGATTTAAACTCTGTAACTGTTTCTCTTATATTTGATTGTCATAAATGTACCACTTTCTTGTAAATAAATGATTTATTATTATGATTAATGTTGTCTATTTTCTACCTTGTCTTGTTAAGTGCTTACAAGCACTTTGGCATAATATTCAAATGGAATAACATTATTATGCATGGAAACATTGGTATATGGCATAAAAATTTGCAACACCTTTTTATTCATGGCAACATTGCTAGTAAGTGCTTTAATATGAAATGACGTGCCTTTAACTTATATTAAATGACAGTTTGACTTAATTATTGAATTAAAATGTTTTACCTGTCTATTTTAACAATCCCCTGTAGCTTTGCTACACTGCAGTTCACCTATTTTTAAAACCTTTATCGGCCATTAAAAAAAAACTATTCTGAAATGAAACTTTAGCCCAATTTATTTTACTACTATAATATATCTTATGGCCAAAAATGAAATTACACAATTCATTCACATTATTTTATTTCTTAATTTCTAGAAATGGTAATTTTACCACTGTATTATTACATAATGTACTATTTCACAATACAATTACATCCATTCTTGTTTTAATCCAACATTTTGTGACATTAAGTTTCTTTATCAATCACCAACTGCCTGTAATGCAAACAATCACATAGATAGATCAGTGTTCCGCAGTTTAAGTGATCAGTGTACCATGGTCATTGGTTGTTGGCAGCGGAAAATGAGGTTATATCATAAACTAATCTAATTTGCATATCCGGAGGATATTTTTGATCGCATAAATGAACTCAAGGGACCCTTAGGACTATTGACAAAGATATAAGAGCAGCCCTGCCAACAATTACTCCAAATTTCGACCACCTATGCTCAATTAAACATTCTCGTGCTTCGCATTAAATACCTTTCTGACATTTAAAGTTTATGATTATTGATTATTATTACTTAAAACTGATTTTTAGTGTATCTCCTAATTTTCCTAGATATACATTGAACCCAAAAAGTTTGCGGAACACTGGCATAGTCTACAATCTCGTAATTTGAAAGCTAAAACAATATTATCAAAACCATTTCTCATATAAAATACTGAATTGTATTCAATAAAAAAAAACCTTTATTGCATTAAATTTGTTCTTAAGAACCTTTTTAATAATGTCCTATTGATAGCTTAATTACTATTATTTATATATATCTACTGTTTTGAGTGTAATTTCTAAATCCAATACCTACCAATCTATCATTTAAGCTGCAATAAAAAGTACCATGAATAATATTGTGAGACAGTTTCAAATATTATTTCTTTCCATCTCAAATCTACCTGAAATATCCCAACGCTCTTATAACAAATGATTTTATTTTTTCCTAGTCAGTTGGTTCTTCAACTTAGGAATTGTGAATTGGCAATATTTAACCTAAATTAAAATAGCAAATGACTCGAGTTATAATTGTTATCATTTAAAAATATGGTATAAATTTACTTCCTTTGAGGCATCATTTGGTAATTGTCTATAAAAATATACTGCCTTAGTGAAAAATCTTAGTATCTAATTTTCATTAAATTTAAGACCTGCTTAATACTGATTTCAGTTATTGTTTTGTTCATATATATGTTTTGAGTGTTTTTCTCATATATGGCCAGTTTGTTTATTCATTTAATAGGAAAAGCCATAGAGTAATTTTTATAATCTATTAATTGTAGCTTATTTTGAATTTCTTTCATCCTGTTAACTTTTAATGGTGTTGCCATTTAAAACCTTTTTAGCAGAAATTCTATCTATAGAGAATAAACACATTTAACCTTTTAGGTTTGAATAGAAATATTATTTGTATAGGTGACCTAACAAAATATTATTCAATGTTTTATTCTTAGCAAAATTGAAATATATTTTTGCATTTGTTAAGCAACATTATTTTATTACTTCTCAGCCTTACTTAGACTTCCAGAAAGTACATCTCGGTAGCTATTTGTGCTATTTGTGATAAATCTTTACTAATATTAAATTTATTAAGGCTATTTAAATGTTAATAATTTTGTTAACTTGGAAAATTACTATAGTACTGTTGGACTATGAAACTGTAACATTCTATGTACATCAATTGAATTTTGTTTTATATTTACTTAAATATCACTATATCCTTACATACTTATATTCAGTTCTTACACATAGTATGTGTCAATTTACTCTGAATTTAGTTATATAATTAAGATATAGACCTTTCATCTAATAATAGCAATATCATGTTTGTAAAGATCACCTAATTTGTTACTCGTGGTTACTTTAATGTATATTTTTAATACCATCACAATAGTCTATCTTAGAAATAATTAGTTTTTCACCAGTACTATTCCTATATTTAATCCATTTTGGCTATAACCATCGACACAGTGTTGTCATATTCGCATATTCTAGAACTTACCATAGTTAGCGTTGTACTGTTGGGGTTGTTGGTGTTGTTGTTGTTGTTGTTGGTATGGGTATACGGGCTGACCATACGAGTCGTATTCTTGGGCCGTGTAGGCCGGTTCGCTGGCTCCGTAGCCCGCGTCTCCGGCCCCACCAGAATTACTGAAACATTAATTATAATTATGAAGAACAGAATAACAAAAGTGTTATCAAGTCTGTAAACAACATGGCTTTAAATAATCACAATTTAAAAAAAATACTATATTTCAAGTTTTAAATTTTTCAAAATCGTCTGAATTTGTTTTAAACGAGTAAAAAAACATTAAAACAAAAATTGGTTATGTCACAATTTTTGGAGATTACTGACCCCCCCCCCCCCCATGTAACGCGCCGTAACGTTTTCTGTACCGAAGTATAATAAAAAATTTCGTGACCACCTAGTGACTCTTTGTACCTAAAAGTTACTATTATGTGGTGTAAAGTACTGGAAAGTCGAAAATAATATTAACAATAACGCGTAATTCAATCCCCGCCCCGTATCGAAGTTATTATTATTATGAAAATCTATTTGTAGTTTCTTAAAAATACGATAATTACCTGTAATTATCATTTTCATATCCCCCTTGGCCTGTTGAGTAGCCATAGTTAGAGCCGTATCCCGAATTGTATCCCGTCGAAGCTGGCGCTGGAGCCGGAGATGAGTAACTGCCTCCTTGATAGGAGCTGCGAGATATATATGTTATGAATACCAGGTCTATCTATTTTCTCTTTTTATTGTTTATTTTTCAAATATCAGTACTGTTGTTTATATCTGCAGCTATATATCAGACGGCAATTCCTATCAAAACAGTCTCATCATATGTTTAATGTTTATGATAAACATTTTGTATGTATTGGAAATAGAACGTGCCCATTTTTTATTAATAAACAAAATACCTAAACTAGTAAATTGAATCTCTCATATATGGAAGGACATTGTCAATTAAAGAAATTTTTTCCCTTGAATTAACTGTCTTAATATTTCTTATAGAAAAGGGGACAAACAGACAGGAGGCACATCTGATGTTTAAAGCCTCCGCCCATGGACAGTCTCAATGCCAGAGGACGAGTGCCGGCCTTTAAGAATTGGTAACCTCTTTTCATAGGATTTTTGGTGAGCATCCACCACTGTGTTACTTCAAATTATTATTGTAAGGTGCGACACCACTTCCAATTGTACTTGAGCAGCAAAAGCTCGTAAGAGGAAACAATAAATATTTTACAAGAAGTTTTAAAATAATTATTTACTGGCCCAGTCATTTAAAAACAATGAACATCCTGTATTGGCTTTAAATAAAAAAAATGTTTGGTACTAAACTCAGATTTTTCATTCTTTAGATTTCTGACATTTCATAAGTGTTGCTACTAAAAAAGTTCTCCACCGAAAAAGGGCAAAAAGGTAAATCTAAATATTTACTTAGTCAAGTGACCTAATACAAAAATATTAAAATTTCACGAACAATTTATCGAATTAAGTTAAATTAGTTTATTTTATTCTTTAGCTGGCTATCTATGCCTGTGCGTGTATTCTACTGTTTGTGATGGATGAAAAGGTACGTAATTATCACTCGCCGTAAAAACACTTTTAATGTGAGCACCCGCACTTAATAAAATGGATACATTCACTAACAAATAAAATTCATGTATAAATTGAAATTGAAAAATGGGTCCGGCTAAAAAGATTTGTAATCTTTGTCATGTCAAAAAACTATAATGTTTAAAGAACTTTATTTCTCATTACAAAAATTATTTTTTATTTACATGAGAAATTTAATATTAAGTATATACGAACGAGATACACGTCATCATCAGCTAGCCCAATTTTAGTCTAATGGGCTCATTCTGATGTGTGTCTTTAATGCCCTTTTGAACTGATCAAACACGCTAATGTTACGAACCTTAGACGGCAACCGATTAAACAATTGCAGACCCTCATACCTAATAGATCTCTTTAAATAATTTGTGCGCGGCTTTGGCAAGATAAGCAAACTCGCTCGACGAGTATTGCGTGTAGTGGTGTATTTGATTTTATTAAATGATAAGTTACTATGTAGAGAGTTATTTAAATTTTTTTTAATAAGGATACAGGTGCTATAAACATATAGTTGTTTAATCGTCATAATTTTAGTTTCTTGGTAGATTTTATTAGTAGGTGTTAAATTTTTTTATCTGAATAGTGCTTTTATTAATTTATTTTGTAGTGTTTGTATTTTAGAAATTTTGTTTTTGCACGCTGTACCCCATATTTCAATTAGGTATATGGAATGTGGCTAAACTATAGCTGTCAGAATTCTATGGAATTAAAAATCAAGAGTCAAAGGGCTTTGAGTTGCTTCTATATTATGTTATAAATTCAATATCAAATAGTTATTAGATAAAAGATAAACTTACTTTGAGGTGTATGAAGGTGCCGCATATGGGTCGGCCGGTGGCTGTTCGTAAGGTTGGTATCCTGTATGACTGAAGACATACAATTCTTTAATATAGGAAGATATAGATGTAAAAATTATTTTTAATATATCATATATCAGTAAAAGTTTAACGTCATATTTGTATCAGACGGCACATTCCTATCGTGTAAATGGATCATCATATAAACCTAAGTTTTATAATTGGGATTTTAAGAAAATACAGTGATTTCAAGTGTAACAACAATGAAGGAATCACTTTAATTTCGTTGATACATGTTTTTTTTTTTTTAAAGACAATTCACACCAATTGACCTAGTCCCATGCTAAGCTGGTGAAGCTTGTGTTATGGGTACTAGGCAACGGATATACATACATATTATAGATAGACTTATAAATACATATTTAAACACCCAAGACCTAAGCACAACACCAAATGCTCATCACATCGATGTTCACCTCAGCTGGGGATCGAACCCGGGACCCATGGATTCGCAGTCAGGGGTACTAACCACTAGACCAATGAGTCGTCTACATGTGGATAAATGTTACTTATAAACGTTGTGTATTATCAATAGGAAGAAGTATTATAGGATGTTTTGCATATTATTTATTAAATAACTCACTATAGCTATGTGAATTTTGTTCAAAAGTATGCTTTTCAAAGTCATAGTAAATGAAATCAACTGTAATGCAAATAAAATTACTGAACAGACCAATAAATAGTAGGTATAAATGGTTTTCAATTTTTATTTATTAACAAAATTGTGTTTACTTACACTGGCTCATATCCATTGGGCTGTGGGGCTGGATTGTGTTGTGGGGGCTGGTAACCTCCCGCTGAGGGTCTGCCACCACCACCACCACCACGGGGGCCATCAAACCTAGATATACATATGTTATGGTAAGGATGTATTGGGTATATGTATTTCCAAATTAAGGAGCGACTCCTAATAAGAGGGGTTTATACAAACATATACATATGTATTCAATAATTAGGGTCTTTAAAATACCACTAAAATAGATAACAAAATGTTTTGTGTCATATAGTGATAATATAAATTGAAGGTACATATATGATTGAAATAAATAAAATAAACCAGTGGCGCTACAACCAATTTTAGGTCTGGGCCTCAGATTTCTGCATCTGTTTTATGATCATGTCAATCTAATAGGTACTTTCCTATTGGATGAGGTGATCAGCCTGCTTCAACTTTTTGTCTAAGGCTTGCCGGTTTATATTTTATATAGGTAACACAGTGTACACTTATGACTCGTCAGTAAAGAAAAACAATGCTTCTAATTTTACATTTAGTGCCAGTTCTCAAATCAAAGGCATAGAACGGAAGAGAAGAACTGGCAATAAACTCTCCGCCACTCTTTTTAATCACCATGTTTTTTTTTACACAACGTTTGTAAGGAGCTGCAACCATTACACCATGTGCCACCAATGCGCACTTAGACAGAAAGTCCATTGGTGCTCAGCTGGGTATCGAACTTGCAACCTCAGGGACGAGAGTCACACGCTGAAGCCACTAGGCCAACACTGCTTATATAAATGGAACCTAATTTATTTATAACAATAACCTACATAGCCAAAGCAATTATTGTAAAAAGGACTAGGTGTCACGGATGAATTGTAGAATAAATAATCAATGAAATAAATAAGAATACAGTATAAGGTATTGTGTATAAGCATAATAAAGATCTCACCTTCCACGTTTAGGTGCTCCCAGTCCTCCTCCATGTGGTGGCCCACTTGTTCGTTTGTAGGGTGCGGGTGCAGGGGCTCCTTGAGGCATAGGTCGTGGACCACTGGGCTCATGTAGGTCATGCATGGGAGGCCCTACTGGGGGACCACCCATAGGGCCACCACCCCTACCTCCCCTACCTATTTATTAATTATATATTACAATAACTGTATAATAAATACCCTTAAAGTAATGTCATATTTACAAAACTCTTAGCCAGTCCAATGAAGTCTGATTTATTTTAGAAATATACAAAAGAAACTAAAAGCCTGTTTTTAATTTGTCTTCCTAAACACTTTATTGTTACAACTAAACAAAGCTTAACTGACTTTATAACCTTTTACAGCTGAATTTAAAGGCCGATTTACATTATCTTAGTGTTAAGGAGAGTGCTTTATTACAACTTGAAAGGCAAGTTCTTTAGCGTAGCGTTTACTAAAGCAAGTAGCCCTTACATGTTTTAACTAAAGTACTATCCTAAAGCACTCTCCTAATCACTAATGATAATGTAAATCAGCCTTAACATGGATATTAAATAAAGTGAAGCCAAATACTACCTAATTAAAAAATTTAATTCTTGTTCAATATGCTTTAAATGGCGAGTCTTTCAAAAGCTTATAGAATATACATAATATGTTAGCCGCATTGATGTAATTATTGCATTTAAACTCACCCCTCATGTGTGGTGGGCCACCCCTGTCTCCGCGAGGTGCAAAGCCCCCACGGCCTCTCATACCACCGGGACCACCTCGGTTATTGCCAAATCCACCTCCTGTTTACAAATTAAAAGCAAGATGTCAGAGGCATGGCTTTGTCTCAGGATTAAGTAACGAATCTGAACAAAGTCTGATTCCCATACCTCATTAATCGTGGCGTTTTTAAATTTAACTATTATATCCTATTAATTTTCAACATAACCTCAAAATATCATGTTCTCATGCAATAGATAATAAAATTTGTTCAAATGCACATTTATGGATTACATGTAAATTCGTTTGAATTACAATGCCTAAACAATGATATGTGTCACACATGAGACTAACCACATTTAATCATCAAGTTAAAATTTGAGAAATTATCAAGAATATAGAGTATTTTAAAGATCCTTACTTTGTGGAGGTCCCCTGCTTTCTATTGTAGGAACTGGGTGTGGGCCAGGACCTTGAGGCCCCGGTGGGAAGCGGCCACCGCGATCGCCGCCGCCACGCATAGGCGCTCCGCGGAATCCACCACGAGGACCGCCACGCATGGGCGCTCCGCGGAATCCACCACGAGGACCGCCACGTGGCGGCATTCCACCGCCCCGTGGTGGTCCACCTCTGCCTCTCATACCGGGAACACCTCTAAAAAATTCAATCTTAGAGGGAACATTGACACACTAAATAAATCTTAAATTAATGTTTATCTATTGTAACATGAAATCATAAATACACAATAAAATTTCATAAATACTTACCGGCCTCTCATGTTAAAGCCGCCACAAAATGGCGCCTACAAAGTCAAGTCAAATGACGAATCTGTATTGCAATTTGAAAATGGAGATCAATCAGTAAATTTAAAACCGGCTTGCTGGTGCTGCCAACAACTCGGAAGCAAATATTACAGATGACAGCCCTGCGATCAGTGTTGCCAACTTAATTTTAACGAACCCACCAATTTTGCCGTCGCAACCCACCAGAAAACCACTAAAATCCACACTAACTAATAAAATAAATGTAAGTGTGTTTGTTTATTTATCCTTTTTTCACGCCGAAAGGAAATATAGGATCGATGTGATTTTTATGTCCGCAGATAGGAGGGGGTTAGGCAAGCAGCCGGCGAGCACTATTTTTTTGTTTTTACCGCGGGAAACACATGTTTTACTGAAGTAAACAGTAGTCTATGGACTATGTCACTCTTTACTTTAGATGGATAGCATACAGCTAGGATATATTTTTTGACAATAAAAGAACAATATTGTAAATTGAATTATAAAATTCGTTTATTTTCATTACAAAAAAACTTATAGAAGACATACAAAATCGTTAAAAATCATCTTCAGCAGAGTCGGATTCCTCTGCACCTTATGATTTTAAGTACATTTCTTTCGTTCCTATTTTCTGGACTACATAATTTGGCAAGATGTAATTATTGCAACACTTTCCTTCGCGTTTTAAACCTGCGCGGATTGTCATAATAGATGACAGTAGATCTAGCTTCATTCGGTTTCTGTGTTTTGTCTTCACGATATTCATAATGCTGAATAATCGCTCTACGCATTAGAGTGCGGTAAAACTAATAAAGATATAGCAAACGTGGCTAAATCTTCAAATCGGTTTTCTCCTGCAATGTCTTCGAAATCCAGCACCTCGTACCAAAATTCCAGCCGCCACCAGCTGTACTTTCCACCACTTCCAGCCAGTCCTTTAATTGGGAGTCCCGTAACCAACAATCCCGGAACTTTTGCGTATATTGCGGTTTTGGCATTTTGTTTTAAAAATAAACTAAACATTTGCAAACAAACAAGGTCGCTCCGATGCATAGCATAACCAAAACTACTAAGTATCTGTGTTGTGTATTTCTATTTTTGTGCATGCATACGAAACGAACACATACAAATCTCATTAATTCAAATCAAATTTGACCCATTAGTCATACGAATAAAGCCCATAATCAAAATAATTTAAGAAATTGATAAACTTGTTTCGGGAAATTCCCGAAAATAACGAACGTAATTTTACAGAGTTGCCTACATAATGACAAAAAATTCCTTTATAAGGTAAACGTTTTCGTCTTTTCCTGTAAAGATATCACTCGTGCTAGTGGTTAAATGTCGTAGCATACCACTGAATGAAACAAACTAAACCACTAGAAAAATCCACTAGCCACTAAAACCAAAATTCGCCCGCTAAAACATATATCTAAACCACCAGATCTAGTGGAATATCCACTAAGTTGGCAACACTGCCTGCGATTCTGTAACTCACTTCACACACCCTCAGCGCTGATTTTTGCTGTCAAATCGTTCGTTTCGGTGTCATGTTACAATTTGGTATTCTGTTAAACAATAACCGCGACAAAAGCGCCGCTCAAATGAGATTGTTAACATTTGGAACTAAAATTTGGCACTGCTACACTTACGCTCCAAAATTGTTGGTATTTGGTATTCTGATACATACCATTTGACATCTCATCTCACTTAAATGTACATTTTGTACGACAATTGACAAATTAAAAGTTGCTCTTCCCTCGCTGAAATCGTCATTTACCAGTGAGTTAGCCATTTTTAGCGAAGTTAAAACTTGTTTTATGTGAAAATATTCTAACATAGGACAATCTATATGTATCTTGGGGTAAGTTTATAAAATAATATTTATCAATACAGCATTATTTTACGAAAAAAATTATATATATAAACATTAAGCTTCGTGAAATTGAACTTTGTTATTGTTACAGAAGGCCCGTTTCCACTTTTAAAGTTTAAACCTCTATTTCAAGAAATAAATGATGTAATCCATTAAAAAATACTTAATATAATATCTATAGATGGCGAAGAAAATGTAGGCACGAAACGACCAATTGGTTTCTCGGCGTTGGTTATTATCGCTTTTTTCCAATACTCAAGAAATTATATGGTATTGACGAAACCTAGAACATATGCTGCTGAGATGAACGAAGAGTCTAGTAAATACTAAATAGATGATCTAAGGTAAACATTTTGATTACTTTAGCATAAAAAATATAATTTTTATCCAAGAACCAATTTTTCGATGCAGTCTTGATCATGTCTTGTCTCCAGCAGAGATAAGTCGAACAAAAAACGATAAATAAGATAGGTAAATATTGTAATATATTTGTATTTTTCTACTATACTAAAATTATAAATCTAATAATTTCAGAGATCCCCAAATGTTCAAAATTCCTGATAGAAAAATACATTCTGCCTTTGAAGAAGAAGAATATTACATGTGTATCATACAACAAGGCCCCTGGATATAAAAAGACACAATAGTGCAGACATTTTAAAATTATTGAATTTCGACTATCCTTCAATTTATAATAAATGATAACACAGTACAATTTCGGTTCCTATATTTTTATAAAATATATTGATATAACATTAAGGTTTTGGATAAAAACATTATTCTGCTTTACACAAGTATGAAATACCATCATTACATACATGATGGTTTAAGTACTTATTAAGCTTTTTTAAATGTATCGTTCATAACTATTACTTTTTACAAACTAATTAGAAAATATATTAAAATAAATATATTTATCTACAAAATAAAGTAGATGTTATTGATTAGCTCTATGTGAGGCTGTGTTTTAATTAGTTTTTATTATACTTAAGTTTGTTTTACTGAAAGTTATTTTGTAGTGTGTTAAAAGTTTACTATAATCATTAAATTAAATGTTTAAAGTTATTATATTGTTCTTTTATTCACCTATAAAGTAACATGGCTTATATATTTTTCATTTCGGCTTAGCTATGTATTTAACTCGGTTACTACGTTTTCTATAGGCAGTCATTAAATAAGTGGTAGATTTAATTAATCATTTTATTAATATAATATTATTAGATACAAAAAAAAATATTATGAAGTACACAATTATCTTAAACACGGTAATACAATTTTTCATATAAAAATCATAGTTGTCCAAACTGCATTCAAAATAGATTAGTGGTCTCGGTTTAATATCTCTTCTTAACATTTCAATAATTGGTCATTTTCTTCCTCATTCTTGACAACTACCACTGATGGCTGTAATACAATGATTATCTGTTAAAATTGTAAATAGGGAAATGTGGTAGGTCACTGTACTGACACAATAATATTGCATAGCAATTTAATTATTGTAAAGTTAAGGTAAATAATAAAAAAACTTGCATAAAACACACAAAAACTTATATATGGGATATCTTTGTATTTCTAAGTAAAGTATCTTAAAAACATGTTTGATAATATTATAACTAAGCCAAATATTATTAAAAGTTTTATGGTAACAAGGCTTAGTAATTTCGCACAGTATTTGATTCAGTACGATGAATAAAAAAAATCTTGAGCAAACCTATATTTAGACTCAAAAATCCAAATCCAAGTATGTACTTTAAAAACAATTATTTATTAATGAAACAAATCCAAGACCCATAAAGGGTATGTTTAGTTTTAAAGTGTAGTCAGCAGCAATAACTATCTTTTGATTGCTTCATTAAATAAGTTATGGCAATGTTGTTTCCAACATTTAAAATTAACGTTGATCACTTGAAATGGTATGAATTTGAGCAATTGAAAGCTTATATATTTGATCCAACATACCTAACATGATTATTTATACTTGTATTCTGAAATCTGAACAATTAAATTAAATTCAACTTGATCAGTTAAAATTAATACTTCTTATATTTCATGAATGGAATTTGAAGTTAGGAAACCTAAAAATATTTTTTTATTTGACATTTTTAACCAACAATTTCATTATTCTTTACAATGTCGCTTCGATTTAACCTATTACATTTGACTTCAAATTTGCCATCAAACAAACAAACTTTGTTAACTGTTTTACTAGTCACTACTTATTCCTATTTATTTACTATGATAGTTATTATATTTCTAAAATAGTTTTAATAGAATTCAGTTTTTATGAGTGTTAGTAAAAACATAGGTAATATTGTTGTTGTGTGTTTGACCTCTGAATCACTTAAAAAGGTTGCAATAGTAGTTTCATGGCATCTAAAAAGTACCAACACTTGCACTTACACAAATGAATAAATATATAAACACTAATTTTTCTTCTTTATAGATAGGTACCCTTTTATTTTATAATTACTCAACAAAATATTATATGAAAACATTGGTATTAACCTTGGTTACCTTTAGTAACATTTTGAAAATTTAAAACACCTATCCATCCTGTTTACTTTGAATCCGTAGCCCATTTGCTGAGAGAATCACTTTTAGCGTGACATCATCTTTTATCTTTTTGTTAAGATAATATTCTTAAATTTTTTACAATATATCCAGATGTTAGGTATCCCTTGTTTCGTGCTGAAACATAATTAATATTTTTAAGTTTCTGTCGGTTTATCTTTTTTTTAATTCAAACGTCGACCATTTTGTTTTATTAAAAATATTTTGTTTATGTATGATGAAAATTTTGACAATTAACTCTTTTTATAAAATAATAGTTATTCCGTGAGTCCACTACGCAGTAACAGCGCTCCCTTCGTCACTGACGTAATTTTTGGAATCTCATGGTATTCTGTTAATAAATTTTACATTACGTCTTGATAAGTGGAGGGAGGTAACCTAGTGAGTTGTTGTCTATTAATATCGTGACAATTGACTCATTTTATTTTATAAAAAGAGTTAATTGTCAAAATTTTCATCATACATAAACAAAATATTTTTAATAAAACAAAAAGGTCGACGTTTGAATTAAAAAAAATATTAAAAAAAAAGATAAACCGTGAAAATATCTCAAAAATGATTTATCTGATGGAAAATAATAGAATAGCGAGGAAAATTATTAAAACCCATCTGGCAATGGGGCCGCTTAAAGGTAAGTAGTGAGTTTATTTATTAGTCAATCGTAAGTTACGTATTTTGTTTATAACTTCCAATTAAGAGTTTATATTTCGTATTTACCCGACAACTGACCAGCCGTGGTGTATATGAGCGACAGAAACTTAAAAATATTAATTATGTTTCAGCACGAAACAAGGGATACCTAACATCTGGATATATTGTAAAAAATTTAATAATATTATCTTAACAAAAAGATAAAAGATGATGTCACGCTAAAAGTGATTCTCTCAGCAAATGGGCTACGGATTCAAAGTAAACAGGATGGATAGGTGTTTTAAATTTTCAAAATGTTACTAAAGGTAACCAAGGTTAATACCAATGTTTTCATATAATATTTTGTTGAGTAATTATAAAATAAAAGGGTACCTATCTATAAAGAAGAAAAATTAGTGTTTATATATTTATTCATTTGTGTAAGTGCAAGTGTTGGTACTTTTTAGATGCCATGAAACTACTATTGCAACCTTTTTAAGTGATTCAGAGGTCAAACTCACAACAACAATATTACCTATGTTTTTACTAACACTCATAAAAACTGAATTCTATTAAAACTATTTTAGAAATATAATAACTATCATAGTAAATAAATAGGAATAAGTAGTGACTAGTAAAACAGTTAACAAAGTTTGTTTGTTTGATGGCAAATTTGAAGTCAAATGTAATAGGTTAAATCGAAGCGACATTGTAAAGAATAATGAAATTGTTGGTTAAAAATGTCAAATAAAAAAATATTTTTAGGTTTCCTAACTTCAAATTCCATTCATGAAATATAAGAAGTATTAATTTTAACTGATCAAGTTGAATTTAATTTAATTGTTCAGATTTCAGAATACAAGTATAAATAATCATGTTAGGTATGTTGGATCAAATATATAAGCTTTCAATTGCTCAAATTCATACCATTTCAAGTGATCAACGTTAATTTTAAATGTTGGAAACAACATTGCCATAACTTATTTAATGAAGCAATCAAAAGATAGTTATTGCTGCTGACTACACTTTAAAACTAAACATACCCTTTATGGGTCTTGGATTTGTTTCATTAATAAATAATTGTTTTTAAAGTACATACTTGGATTTGGATTTTTGAGTCTAAATATAGGTTTGCTCAAGATTTTTTTTATTCATCGTACTGAATCAAATACTGTGCGAAATTACTAAGCCTTGTTACCATAAAACTTTTAATAATATTTGGCTTAGTTATAATATTATCAAACATGTTTTTAAGATACTTTACTTAGAAATACAAAGATATCCCATATATAAGTTTTTGTGTGTTTTATGCAAGTTTTTTTATTATTTACCTTAACTTTACAATAATTAAATTGCTATGCAATATTATTGTGTCAGTACAGTGACCTACCACATTTCCCTATTTACAATTTTAACAGATAATCATTGTATTACAGCCATCAGTGGTAGTTGTCAAGAATGAGGAAGAAAATGACCAATTATTGAAATGTTAAGAAGAGATATTAAACCGAGACCACTAATCTATTTTGAATGCAGTTTGGACAACTATGATTTTTATATGAAAAATTGTATTACCGTGTTTAAGATAATTGTGTACTTCATAATATTTTTTTTTGTATCTAATAATATTATATTAATAAAATGATTAATTAAATCTACCACTTATTTAATGACTGCCTATAGAAAACGTAGTAACCGAGTTAAATACATAGCTAAGCCGAAATGAAAAATATATAAGCCATGTTACTTTATAGGTGAATAAAAGAACAATATAATAACTTTAAACATTTAATTTAATGATTATAGTAAACTTTTAACACACTACAAAATAACTTTCAGTAAAACAAACTTAAGTATAATAAAAACTAATTAAAACACAGCCTCACATAGAGCTAATCAATAACATCTACTTTATTTTGTAGATAAATATATTTATTTTAATATATTTTCTAATTAGTTTGTAAAAAGTAATAGTTATGAACGATACATTTAAAAAAGCTTAATAAGTACTTAAACCATCATGTATGTAATGATGGTATTTCATACTTGTGTAAAGCAGAATAATGTTTTTATCCAAAACCTTAATGTTATATCAATATATTTTATAAAAATATAGGAACCGAAATTGTACTGTGTTATCATTTATTATAAATTGAAGGATAGTCGAAATTCAATAATTTGAAAATGTCTGCACTATTGTGTCTTTTTATATCCAGGGGCCTTGTTGTATGATACACATGTAATATTCTTCTTCTTCAAAGGCAGAATGTATTTTTCTATCAGGAATTTTGAACATTTGGGGATCTCTGAAATTATTAGATTTATAATTTTAGTATAGTAGAAAAATACAAATATATTACAATATTTACCTATCTTATTTATCGTTTTTTGTTCGACTTATCTCTGCTGGAGACAAGACATGATCAAGACTGCATCGAAAAATTGGTTCTTGGATAAAAATTATATTTTTTATGCTAAAGTAATCAAAATGTTTACCTTAGATCATCTATTTAGTATTTACTAGACTCTTCGTTCATCTCAGCAGCATATGTTCTAGGTTTCGTCAATACCATATAATTTCTTGAGTATTGGAAAAAAGCGATAATAACCAACGCCGAGAAACCAATTGGTCGTTTCGTGCCTACATTTTCTTCGCCATCTATAGATATTATATTAAGTATTTTTTAATGGATTACATCATTTATTTCTTGAAATAGAGGTTTAAACTTTAAAAGTGGAAACGGGCCTTCTGTAACAATAACAAAGTTCAATTTCACGAAGCTTAATGTTTATATATATAATTTTTTTCGTAAAATAATGCTGTATTGATAAATATTATTTTATAAACTTACCCCAAGATACATATAGATTGTCCTATGTTAGAATATTTTCACATAAAACAAGTTTTAACTTCGCTAAAAATGGCTAACTCACTGGTAAATGACGATTTCAGCGAGGGAAGAGCAACTTTTAATTTGACGTACAAAATGTACATTTAAATGAGATGAGATGTCAAATGGTATGTATCAGAATACCAAATAACAAACAATTTTGGAGCGTAAGTGTAGCAGTGCCAAATTTTAGTTCCAAATGTGAACAATCTTATTTGAGCGGCGCTTTTGTCGCGGTTATTGTTTAACAGAATACCAAATTGTAACATGACACCGAAACGAACGATTTGACAGCAAAACTCAGCGCTGAGAGTGTGTGAAGCGAGTTACAGAATCGCAGGGAAATTTATCTTTTTTTTAATATTATTAATTTTATTTCAAACGTCGACCATTTTGTTCTCTATTTTGTTTTATTAAAAATATTTTGTTTATGTATGATGAAAATTTTGACAATTTACTCTTTTTATAAAATAAAATGAGTCAATTGTCACGATATTAATAGACAACAACTTACTAGGTTACCTGCCTCCACTTATCAAGACGTAATGTAAAATTTCTTAACAGAATACCATGAGATTCCAAAAATTACGTCAGTGACGAAGGGAGCGCTGTTACTGCGTAGTGGACTCACGGATTAACAGTGAGTTACAGAATCGCAGGGCAGATCACTATTCTTTTTTTTTTTAAATTTATTTATTAGCCAGATAAAAGTATGTGCGTTTTCCAATTACAGCACTAGAGCGCATTATGCGGCATAATGCTCAACGTCGAATCATGAATGTTCCAACTACAGCAACGCTTCGCACAATTGAGCACTCTCAAAACTAATGCTCTCGCGTGCTTCTCGCAATAAATACCAACACAGTGACAGAAAATTGACCAGTGTTTTTCTTTAAGTTGACATTTATCGAAATTTTCGTTAGTAAATATTATTTATTGTTGAAAAATTTGTTTCGTCGTAGATTTTGAAAATAATTAAAGTTAGTTCAAACTGCTAAAAAAAATAAATATAAGTATAGATGAAGGTATAAATAGTAACTTTTTTTTGATATTCCACATTTAAAATATGAATACAATTTTATTTTAAAATTCGGATCTGTAAACAAATTTATTTTACAGGATTATACTTTTGTAAACATTGCAATGGTTTTGAAAAAGTATATAATTTTTTTAGAAATCATTTTAAAAAAGTTACTCAAAACGTAAATGATGTAAACTTCTTACATGAAACTTTATATTTTACTGTTAATTTAGCTTGTTAAAACCTTATATTCTTTAAAGGTTTTCTCTTATTTCAGTAAAAAAATGTTAATGAAATAATTTTATTATTAAAATAAGCGTAAAAAGTTTTCAACCAATTATTATTGTTAACCACATTATTTATACATTAATGAGTTTGCTAACTCTACTCAGAACATTTTTTTTTCAACACTGACTTAGCGCACTCTGCTGATGCATTTGAAAACTAATTCACGTTCCAATTAAGCTTCAGCATTATGCGGCATTGTTCGGCACTGAGTCGCATTATGCTCTGTAATTGGAAAACGCACTATCGCTATTAAGAACAGTGTTGCCAGTTTTTGCTTTGCCACTGCCTTTTTATTTTATTTTAACAAATCATAGTTTTTAATGGCTCAAAATTTATAGTGTTTTTTACAGTAGTTATAATAGCTATCAAAGCGAAAATGTTGTCAGTATTTAGTATATTTTGTCTATCGGTTTTTACTGAAGGCCGCACCTACCAGTTCCTGTATTTATAGCAACCAGAATATGTAATAATTAATAAACGAGTTTCGTGACATTTCGTGTACTCGTTCCACGACCGAACCCGAATTGACCACAGAGTCGAACGGCAGTCATAGGAACGAGTGTCAAAGATTTTTTTAATATTTATAGTCATTGAGTTAATATTTAAAATTTTGATAAATAACGTTTGTTATTATTATCGACCATTGAATAGTCGTTTTGAAATAAACCATTCAAATTAACGGTTTTGCACTAATTTGACTTTGACATTATTCATTTAATATGATAATAATGACAATGGCAGCTGACACTAACACCATTGATTCAAAATACTATTAAATTACTACAGACTATCAAATAGTCTGTTAATTTGTAGATCTTATTTCTTAACTGATTTGACTTTGAAGTTATTAATAATGAAAATGGCAGCTGTGAGCTGACAGTTGACACCAGCGCCACCACCCCGATATATACAATACCAAGATTTAAGCATAAAATTAGAAATAATAATAATCCTTGTTAGTTGTTATTAAATTTTTAGTAGGTAAGACCTAAGGGAAATGAGATGGATGATCAGACAAAAACTTTAAAGTATCTGGTATCAGTAGAAAAATTAGCGGATGAAATTTTAAGTGACAAACGTGAAATAGTATTATTGGATAAAAGGAGAAATCAAAACCGGGAAGCTTTGAGGGACCTGGCAAAATCCGAACAAAAGAAATGTTGGGTTACCGTTGGTTCTGTGCTTGTTAAACACAATATGGAGTCAACAAAATCATTGCTAGAAGCAGATCAGAAACAACTTGATATAGATATTAACACATTACGTAGTAATCTTAAAGTAAAAGTTAACAATTTAAGGGATTTGGAAATGCAAGCCCCTGTGCCTGGTCTAATGTTAGTTCCAATGTCAAACAGGGAAACTGAAGCTTTGTCTAAGAGTGGATTAATTCATTGATTTATCTAGAATGTATTACTGCCTTAATTCTTTGTTTAGGTTATATGAATTTTGGCATCTCTTTAAGCCTCTAGAATTTCAGGTTCGATAGTATCAGATCAAAACTCATCAAAATGTGGATATAATTTACGAGATAAATGTATACACTGTTTTTGTCTAATATAAATTGTCACATTGATGACTATTATGAGCGACATTAGAGATTATGATTGGCTTCAGAAATTTTAACTATAATGGTTAGATTATTAAGAGTCGCAACTTAGCTGTAAATACATTGTCTAATTCAATGTTTTTGACATATGATAGACACCTAGCACTAAATGTCAACTCTGAATCCTAGCGTGCATGTATTCCACCAATGGAGGTTATGATTTGCAATTAACAAGATTCATATCTTAGTACTCAAAGACTGACAATGTGTGGACAATAAACAGATGTAGAATTCTAAGGCCATTATGCATGGGGGGTATCACTGATTGTTGTTAAAAAAAACATATTTTGTATAATTAAAATAAAACAAAAGATATAAATATTTTGTGTTTTATTGGGCTAAGGTAATTCAAATAAAAAAGTCATCAAATATATAATTTCAATATGCACAGTTACATCTTTATACATGTAAATAATATACATAACAAATAAATAATAAATAGTACCAAATTTTGGATTCATCATTCATGGTTAATATTGCAGATTGTGATAATAATCATATACAGTGAGCTAAGTGCAGATTTGTGTTCTTAAAAGAATAATTTACATCACCTACGATAACAAGTTCCGTCATGGCAAATATTTGAACATAACCAATGATTACCAAATTATATATGGCATATCTAGTCCGATTTGTATTTGCAAAATAAATTCTAAGCATTAACTTACTTATCAATAATTGTCAATATAAAAACATTAATTTATAGGTTATTGCTTAATATATTATATATCTTAGTAGCTTGTATTGAAATTACATAATTCAGTACAAAATGCCACAGTCCTCAAGTCTTTTGAGCACGTCTGAAGAATCACTTGATATATTGTGATTAGGGCTTTTCGCATCACAGTTTTCGGGGCCTTCGCCCTCTTGTCTCGTTACCAGTTGGCCATGCCCGGTTTATTGAGCGTCATGAAATATATTTGGCAGGAAGAGCCGCCTTTTGCAGACGAGAAGAATACTTTGTCATTGCGCTCGCATAAGAATTTCAGCCTTTGAGCTTTTTTGTGCATAAATACACCGTCAAGATGGCCGCTTTCCACCGACCGGATTTCTATGGCCTTGTTGCCCCATCCCATTATTTGTCCAGTTCCAATGTACGCTACTGACGTTGGCATCTCACCCCACTGAAAACATTTAATACCAGTTAAAACAACTAATATTATCTACAAACAATACAGTCTTTAAAAGTACACTGTTTGATTTACATTTGGGCATATATTTCAAGTGTATTTTAAAGTGATACTCAAAATTAAATAGCTTGATCTACCATACCACTTTAAATTAGTTTTTTTTTGTTTTGTAACATCTCAGTAACATGGATCATAAACACAAGGGTGAATGACCTTAGGTCAACGACCTCACACCTGGATTCTGTCTAACAAATTAGTCAGAATTACTGATTTTGGTTACCAATTTTTTTAAATTCATCTCTCATTCAGTAAAATCACTCAGATATTTAAAAATTACACACTACCGTTTATTCTGCAAATTAAAATTAAAAATTGGTCACATTGACACATACAAATATTATTTTTATTTTGCTGAAACCCGAAATAAGGCTTTAACCTTTATAAAAGCAATACTCACTTGTAAAACAATATTCTTACTAACACGTCCATACGTGTTAACATACACCCCTTCATTGTCATAACACAGCAAAAGTTGTCCACCATTTGAGTTCGGTAATGGTACGATGCAGTGAGGAACTATTGCACCTTGGGTCTGGAAAGAATTTGTTAATAAATTCAAATGTGCAATTAAATCTAAACAACATAAATTTTGCTAAATTAATTGATATACTTTGCAAGATTTTTATGTATAAATGTGAAGACATAAAATAATAGGCTAGGGGCCTCATAGCCTAGCGGGCTTATTAAGTGGCAGCTAGGTGAGGGGTACCGGGTTCGATTCCCGGTTCGAGAGCAAGTTTTAATTTAATTTAAATTTGTTCTCGGTCTTTGGGAGGGTTGTGCGGTACCGGCCGAGTGCTTAAACCGTACATGGAGGACACGGTCGAATTTTTAAGGCAAGCACGAATTATAAAATCTTATACTTGACGGTGGCTAATGCACAAATCGTGCCAGAGCCATTATAAAATAATAATAATAATAGGCTAGAGAATCCTGAGATATTTGCTACACAGTTAGTTATTAGATAGCCTAACGTTACCCAACACAAAAAGTAAGATGATAAACTACTTTTATATGCATTTGTCGCGTTCCTAACAAGACTGCATTACATTTATAAAAACCACAGCGGTTCTAATGTAACATATTATTTTTTTTATTTTTTTTAAAGACAATTCACACCAATTGACCGAGTCCCATGCTAAGCTGGTGAAGCTTGTGTTATGGGTACTGGGCAACGGATATACATACATATTATAGATAGATAGACATATAAATACATATTTAAACACCCAAGACCTAAGCACAACACCAAATGCTCATCACATCGATGTTCGTCTCAGCCGGGGATCGAACCCACTAGACCAATGAGTCGTCAGATTTTATTATATTATTCTGTAAAAAAAAATAAATAGAAAATATCCATGAAATATCAAACCTGGTATGTTCATAGATTATTATATATATATCAACTTTACTATATGGGTCTGTATTTATGACATTTTTAACCAACTCAAAAAAGTTCATAAGTTTGATTTGTATGAGATATTTTGGAATTGAATAATAATTGAGTGGCTTTTAAATATTAAATTTCGTACGAGTATGTCTATTAAACATATCATACACTAGCAGACACGGCCAAGCGTTGCTGTGGCTAAGGTTTTAGTTATATTACATAGTAGTAAGCTATTCAAGGGAAACGGTAGGAGAACACCAGTCATGGGGACCATGCTTTTTTGGTGGTAATGCCATTAAATTGTAGCTTATGAGAAACATTGGTACTTTCAACAGAGCTGTTAGAATTATGACTGTCAAATAATAAACAAATAATTTGCAATAAAATAATATTGCGGGTATAAATTGAGATGTAAGCTATCCTCTCTTTTAAGTTAGATCAAACTGTCACGGTGTGCAAATTTGACTGATATCGGTTCGGTAGTTTAGGAGTCCATAGCGGACAAACAACGTGACACGTAATTTATATATATTAAGATAAAATATTTTTTCATATAATTCATTAATAAGAAACGCATGTCTGGACGAGAAATGTCTAATATAGGTGAAAAGTATTAACAAGTTTTAAAGCAGTATTGATTGTGACTCTTTTTACACGCTTTATATTAGCTTCACCTGTATGTATGTATGTATGTATGCAACCGACTCCTTCGGACCCGATTTTGACCCACTTTTAACGGACAGATTTAATTCAAACTTTGCGCACCTGCCAAAGCTCGATGACAATGTAATAATCCGAAAAAAAAAATGAAAAAAAATTAAATAAAAACATAACTAAAAAATAAAAAATAAATAATAGTTAAAAAAAAACTAGAACACACGCTTTTAAAGCACATCAAACTAAAAACTTTCTGAATCTGAATCTCTGTGCCATATTTTTCGTCTATCGAGCAACCCACGCTTTTTCACAATAATACCAGTATTTTTTGTTCATTACCATTTTCAGCCTAAACTAGGAATTATTGGAACGAAGTTCCTTATCGCGCGTTGTGAAAGGGGGCTAGACGGAATAAATTCTTACGAAAAGTTGTCACGACACTTTTTTACTATTTGCTATTGTAATACACCGGTTCTCGTCCGATCACGAAGTTAAGCAACGTCGGGCGAGGTCAGTACTTGGATGGGTGACCGCCTGGGAACACCTCGTGATGTTGGCTTTTTTTTTGTCGTAAGATTGGTGTCGAGAAAATCTATCATACTATTATTATACCAATTAACATATAAATTAATCGAAAGGAATTTCGTTCCATCCGGGTGTCCCTTGAAACCTCTAAAGTTTTTTTCACTTTTTAGTTTGATGTGCTTTAAAAGCGTGTTTTTTAGTTTTTTTAGAACTATTATTTATTCTTTTAATACCTCTGATGGAACATACATGTTACATTGAAAGACTCACATGTTTTGGAATATAAATGTCGTAAACGCTGGCCGTGTCCAGATCGACCGCGTGGAATCCGTCAGCCGATCCATAGATAACCTTCAGTCTGGTGCCTTCCTCTATTGTTAGATCCACTAAGAGAGGCCTGGAGTAGAAAGCAAATTGTTTATGAATATACCAACAATATTTTATTTTAAATATACAAAGAATTTATATCAAACTAGTGGACCCGACAGACGTTGTCCTGCATGATATTTCAAGCGATTAGTAAAGCAAAGTATGAAAGTACCGACTGCAGCGCCATCTGGCAGGCTGATTTGTGAATCTAAACCATTCCCAGATCCCCTTGAACACACACAAAAAATTTCATCAAAATCGGTCCAGTCGTTTTAGAGAAGTTCAGTTACATACACACTCACAGAAGAATTATATATATAAAGATTAAAAAAATTTTTTTTTTAATAACACCTACTTATTGGACAAAAGAAAATATTTTCTATATGAAGATAAAATATCTTGAAGAATCCAGATAATTAGCAAAATAAAAAAGATAGGTAATATAGCCAGGTCCGGGGTCCCGCTGTTTTTTTTATATATTTTAAAACATAGGATTATAATTATATATTATTATATATATAGGGGCCGTTCCAGTATTACCTAAGCAGATTTACTGCAATTTATCCCCCCCTACTGTCAACAAAAGTAAGCGAAGCTCTCAAAAATAATAGTAGATAAACATATTAATTTTTTGAGGGAATCCTCGAAAATGCGTTTCGTTTTCAACCATAGACAATGTATGGGTAATATGAGTAAAAAAAAGTAAATAATTACTGTTGACGTAATCACCAAATAAGAAAATCAAAGACAATATATTGCTTACGTAATACTTGAACGGCCCCATAAGTATAGAAACACTGTATTTAAAATATTTAAACGAAAATTACAAAGAATCCAGATATAGGGGGCCATCCATAAAGTACGTCACACGTTAATGGGGAGGGAGGGTATCACCGAAGTGTGACAAGGGGCATGGGGGGGTCAATACTTTTGTGACGTCACATATTAAAATTTAAAATACTAAAACGCAAAGTTTGGATGTGAATTGATATACAAAAAATATAAATATTTTTATCTTTAATTAATATAATTAATCGTTTATTAATTTCTAACTAGTTTGTTTTTTCGGTTTTATGAAATGTTGGACTTTATGTTGATTTTATGAGATTATTATTTAATAAAAATAAGTAGAAAATTAAAATAGCTGTTTTCTCTCGATTATTTTTAAATACATACATAAATTTTAAAAATGTGTGACGTCACATCAGGAGGGGGGGGGGGGGTTTGGTTTATAAAAATGTGACAACCTGTGACAAAGACGGGAGGAGGGGTTCATAAAATTCGTGTGACGTACTTTATGGATGGCCCCTAGTCAGCAAGAGATAATTAGTCATTAATTACTATGAATATTTTCACCAACCTGTGCTGGAGATCACCAAAGCTTTTGAAGGCCATAAACTTGTGGTAGGGCTTCGGGGCCCACGCGTATATCTCGATGGAGTCCTTCAATGCGATGACCAGGAACTTGATCCTCTCGTACTTAACGATGCGGAAGTGGACAGCGCCCTGAAGCTCACCCACGTTGATCCAGCCGTTCCGCCTCTCCACTTGCTGTAGAGATATAACAATTAATTATATAGACAGACCAACATTTTGATTGTATTTTACCAACATTTTGGGTAGACCAGGAAAATCAATTCTATATCTCTATATATCTAATATATAAAATTCTCGTGTCGCGGTGTTTGTAGTTAAACTCCTCCGAAACGGCTTGACCGATTCTCATGAAATTTTGTGTGGATATTGGGTATGTCTGAGAATCGGACAACATCTATTTTTCATCCCCATAAATGTTAAGGGTAGTCCACCCCTAAATTATTATTTTTAAATTTTTGGTTATTTTTTTTAATGATACAGCATTAAATATACATACAACCCCTAATTTTAACCCCTCTACGATCAACCCCTTTTTAAATTATTAATGTTCGTTCCCATACTCCTCCGAAACGGCTCGAGCGATTCTTAAGAATTTTTTGAAGTTATACTTTTTTAGGAGCACATTTTACGATGCACGCGCACCGTGACACAAAATTAACAGAATGAAGTTGCCCACTAATTGAAGTTATACTTCTTTAGGCGCGTTATGAAAAATTGATGAGAGTGAAATTTTACGATGCGCGCGCACCGTGACACAAAATTAACAGAATGAAGTTTCCCACGGAAGATGCTACGGCATTGGACATAATTTAAAAACAACATTCGAATAATAATAGAATTTATGTTACACTTTATGTAAGAGAATAATAATAAATATTTATTTATTTAATTTTTCAAATGTAAACTGACTATAATGACTCCTTTTCCAGTCTTTGATTATTTAATTGTAATTAATTATTTGCATGCAATCAAAAACTATTTTTAATAATGCCAAAGAAGTATAACTTCTTACGCGCGTACATAAGTACACGCACCCTTTTTTTGTAAGTTGTTTGGATAGAAACTTAATAAAAACAAACAATCTTCGGGTTGGATTTAGAATTACGTCGCCCGTATTTGATGATACTGATTATGCAGGTGTCTTGGGGGACCTTGATTGGAACACCTCCAAGTGATTTTTGTCGCCGGAGTTGCGTCAAGTATTAAAAAAAAAAAAAAAATTGTGTAATGTATTGAAATTCGTAAACAAACCTTACATTTTCTACTTTTCTATTGGTTATTAGAGATGTGACATTCCGCATAAAAAATCAATTTTGAATTAATCGATTGTTTTTTTAGCATGAAAAATCGATGAATAAAAAATAATAGATTTTTTTATAAACCCAACCCAATCTTCAATTAAAAATAAAAACCAAATATTTTAAAAAATATAGTTAAATCTGTCACTATAATTGAAAAGCTACCTTTTCATGTTTTTTTTTCGTGTACTTACGATCTCAAATCAAATGGAAATATTGTGTCAAATGGAATACATACATCACTTAGTCCGTCCGTCCGTAAGATCTTGGACTTCAACCAGCTGAGATAATACACCCGTACACGATTCTTCTTCCCACTGACAGTGACCAGAATATTCTGCCCCTCCAGAACTTCCATCTGCTGGAATCTACGTCTGGATATCAGCTGGTACACTTTGCCCTGGCCAGAACGGTCTAACAGCATCAGACCGTTCTCTGTACCAATTAGAAGGTTTACACCTGGAAAAGTAATTTAGATCAAATAAAAAGGCTTTAAATAACTGTCAAAATTACCTATATTATGTATATCTCCTTATGTAGATGCATATGTCACCGTAAAATTGTAAACACCGTTAGATTGTAATCTATCTCGCGAGATTATAAACTGTCGAAAGATTGTGAACCTCAACGAACTGCTAACAATTTAACGTATTATTATTCGGTAGTTATATGAAATTGTTGGGAAGTAAAATTAATCTGTAATTGACCAAAGAAGTTTGAATGATAACTAAGTTAGTGTAGTACAATCTACCGAATAATAATACGTTAAATTGTAAGCAGTTCGTTGAGGTTCACAATCTTTCGACAGTTTACAATCTCGCGAGATAGATTACAATCTAACGGTTTTTACAATTTTACGGTGACACATATATGTCAAAAACTAGCGAACCGATATTGATGAAACTAAAGACCAGTTCCCAGTTTATACCTGATTAAAAACTTTTGAGCATTGTTTGCCTAATGGCTTCAGCGTGCGACTCATCCTTGATGTCGTAGGTTCGATCCCCGGTTGTGCACCAATAGACTTTCTATGTGCGGATTTAACATTCACTGGAACGGTCGAACAAAGAAAACATAGCGAGAAAACAGGCTCGCCCTTAGAGTCCTTAGACCCACCCTAACAGTCGACGGCGCGGCGTGTGTCAGGCACAGGAGGGTGATTAGGTGAGCCTATTAGATTAACAAATGATCATGAAACAGATACAGAAATCTGAGGCCCAGACCTAAAAAAGTTGTAGTTAAAAACTTTTAAATACGATTTTTGGTTTCCGAGAAGTTTGTACGACACACGTACTTAGCACAGTCGGAGAATAAATATATAAAGTGCTTTTGTTATGGAGTATTCATTGGCTAAGGGAGTCAAGTATTATACGTAACGAATTTGGGGGAGGGGGGAGGGGAGGGGGGGGTGTCCCTTTTGTAAAACGTTACTATGCGTGGCGGGGATTGAATTACGCGTTATTGTCAATATTATTTTCGACTTTCCAGTACTTTACACCACACAATGGTAACTAATAGGTATAAAAAGTGACTCGGTGGTCACGAATCGTTGTATTATACTTGGGTACAGAAAAATGTTACGGTGCGTTACATGGGGGGGGGTCCATTAATCACCAAAAATTGCGTGACGTCAAGTATTAACTTGAACACTCCCTAAGGTTGGTACCATCCTTGGTATGATCCTAAAAATAAAAAAACGTAGACTATAAACATTCTCACCCCACAACGCCGCACACAAAATCTCCGAATTGAATCTCTTCTTGTATTTCCGTATCTCCGGCGTGTCGGACGACAGGTCGTGTCCCGTCGGCGTCACGTTGACATTAACGTGACTCTCCCGCCTGGAGGCGTTGCCCGAACCGCCCGTGCTGCCCGTGGACCCGGCTCCGAAGCCGAACGTGAGGAAAGACCTCTGCTTCTGTTGTAATGGAAGGAATTGTTGGGAGCCAACGGACGTGTTCGACGGGGAATGCTGTAAGGGTGATACGAAGGACTTCGACGGCGTGGATTGGACGGAGGATATGTGATGATGATGAGGGGAAGGCCCACCGGCTATGGCTTGCCTATACTGTAAGAGAATTCTATAGTTAGGCAAGCGAAGTATATCTGGCATACGGTTAGTTCCATCTCCCTTTTAGCATTCATTAATTACGCATTTATGTTTAGAGATACCAGCGCCCGTACTCGAATAGCAACTGCATTGACGCATCTTTGGAATCGCTTGGAACATGTTATTGTTGAGGTCGGGCTTATAGAATTTACAGAGGCAACCCCTGGTACAAGAAGCTACGCAAATCGTAATAGATTTCTTTATTACTACAGTCGAATATAGATATTTATAAATGTTAACGTAAAATTGTAAACACCGTTAGATTGTAATCTATCTCGCGAGATTGTAAACTGTCGAAAGATTGTGAACCTCAGCGTACTGCTTACAATTTAACGTATTATTATTCGGTAGATTGTACTACACTAACTTAGTTATCATTCAAACTTCTTTGGTCAATTACAGATTAATTTTACTTCCCAACAATTTCATGTAACTACCGAATAATAATACGTTAATTTGTAAGCAGTTCGTTGAGGTTCACAATCTTTCGACAGTTTACAATCTCGCGAGATAGATTACAATCTAACGGTTTTTACAATTTTACGGTGACATAAATAACTCGAAATCCTCAGTAGGTAAGTCGAAAAAAATGGCCATTCTCTTCCGTTGAACCCCTAAATACGCGATATCTCGAATGATTTAGACTTTGTAATTCGAACAAAATGTTTTCGCTACGAAGTATTGTTACTCCATATTTATACTCTGCATAAGTTAGTAAAATATAATGAATAATAGCTTAAAAATAAAGAAACAGCTTTATTACAACAAATCTTAACAGTCAGACTTTCCGGAATTACTCAATAATATTTGTTTATAGATCAAACGGGGAGGAGGTTCATCTGATGTTAAGGCCCATAGACACTCAATGCCAGACGGGTCGCGAGTGCGTTGCCGTTGCTTACGTAATTAATGAATGCCTCTTATTAGTTTACATCGTCGGAAAGTTATTGCTCGGCATCTACATTGTGTTTGCAGGCAATGATTTGTGATTTAATGATAATGATTGTTCACAGCAGTGATGCCAACTCCAACAATTCCCCTTAGGACCATCTTCAAATACCTACAAATATCAGTTTTGTACCGCGCAGCCCGACAACGCATTTTTCTTGCATAAAGTCAGCCGGTACTGTATGCAAGAATTTTCTTTCTAAGCTCCAAGCCTAAACAGATGATCATCAAAGTTCGTAACCTGACACATAGATGGCGCCACTAGTATTAAATTAACCTCTTCAGTTAGCCCTTACAGTGCCACATACTTTTCTTGACCGGCGTACATTGTAAGGTTTGTGTTTATTGTCATTACTTTATTGGTGCGTATTACTTTACCATCTACTAATATCCAATAAAAATCATGCATTTTTAATTACAATAGCAAAGATTTAATTATCGAACGGTTCGGTTTGCTATAGTCGTATTTTTAATTAGACGATGCCAACTGACAGTAGCTAATGTCACTTTGTAAAATAATGTTGCCATATTTAAAGTAGGTAATAGTGATGCGTTCAGTTCTTGTTCAATCAGATGAATGAACAATGAGTGTGAATAGTTAATCATTTCAAACAATAAAAGAATATTATTTCTATTTCAAAATTGTATAAAAGTGCTCTGATATAAGTTAGGTACTAGTACTAAGTAACTACAATCAGTTTTTTGACGTTTTATTACAAAGTGCGGCGCGGCGACTAGTGCCATCACCGATCATTAATTCAGGGTTTTTTACTTTGTCACAACACTATTTTTATTTAATTAAAAACTGACAACACCGTAAACGTCAGTTGACTTCGTCTAATTAAAAATACCACTATAGGTATCTTAAAAGATATTATATTAATAACACAGGTAACAATCCTTCCTAAGTTTGTGTCACATTTATAAGCCTAGAACTGTATTTTCTAGATACTAGTATCATTGTTTTATTAAGACATTTCAATAAATTATTCCCCTTATAATGGGTCATTTACTGGAAATACGAATATTCATGACAGGAACGCTCTTACCGGCTAGTAATAGAACATTACTTCAAAAGACACGTGTATAAATTTAACTGTCGTACTATTAGTTTGTGTGAAGTATTTTTAAAAAACTTATGCTAAATTTTAGATACTTTTTGGCGAAAATACTCAAATAAATGTATCTCCTAAAAACCCCTAAAGGCCGATTTACATTATCTTAGTGTTTAGGAGAGTGCTTTAGGATAGTACTTTAGTTGAAACATGTAAACGCTACTTGCTTTAGTAAACGCTACTTGCTTTAGTAAATGCTACTTGCTTTAGTACGGTTCTACTTGACTTTCAAGTTGAATCAAAATAGAATCGCTTTTTATTTTTGTTTCAAGTGATACCCCTCCCGCGCCCGCGCACCCCCCGAGATCTTCCCTCGTTGTGTGTAAACACGTAATTTAGTCAAATCTTTAGGAGAGTGCACAAGTGCCGTGAAACGCGTGCGTGTTTTTTGATTTTTAAAGATGGCTAAATGGTCGGAACATACAACTATCAAATTTGTGTCTGAATATGTTGTTCACGAATGTTTGTGGAACGTTAAAAACAATTTATACAAAAACAAACAGGCTAGGCATTCGGCATACACTGCCTTAAAAGAAGCTATTTTGTTTATTATTTATATTTAGTTTATTTATTTCGAATAAAATCTCGTCTTCTATTTGTTCCATAACTACAGTTAGTATTTTGCGTAGAATAGAGCGTATTTGCCGACGTCGTTGCGCGTTCATTGTGGCGCTGTAATGATACTCTACTGGAAGAAATGTAAACGTTCACTCGCATCGCACTAAAGCACTAAAGAACTTGCCTTTCAAGTTATAGTAAAGCACTCTCCTAAACACTAAGATAATGTAAATCGGCCATAAGACAGCTTGCATCCCACAAGTTGGCATCACTGACTCACAGTATCGCTTAAAGAAACAGGTCGCTATTGAACGACAATTGTCATTATCGATAAATAAAAATATTCTTTGATTTAATTTAAGAAATGTTTTTAATTTTTACTTTGCAATTGAAAATCATAGATTTTCGTGTAACAAATCCAGCCATGCGACCGTCAATTAGTATACGCTACTGTTCTCGTACACAGAAGGGAGATAGATCATCATAGCCAGTTAGAATAAACAAAAAAAAACCCTCCCCCGTAAAGTCAAGCTATGAAAATGAAAAGAGAAGATATGAATCAACATTCTATACGCGATAAAGCATTGTCTGCGTTCGTACTTACACGATTTATGGAGTTCCGCCACAGCCGCGACCATTGCTCCGTTGGCGAGGGCATGATTGACAATTTATTAAATTAATACTAAATTATATAAGCGCGTAATTTGCTTGGGCTCCCAACTAATAATCTCTAAATATATTTAGGAACCCCTTCAAAGTCTAGCGTCTAACACCTTAAAATTAAGCACACAAAATGATCGATGTGGATAAACGGCACGATTTAAAACCCATACGAATTACGATATTTACCTCTTCGCTCGTGGACTTGTCGAGTCTCGGTGGTGTGGTGGGTTGGCCGGCCTGGCTCAAGAGATCGGGGAGCACCGAGCTCGTGCGTGAGCCACTACCTTCATTGCCACTTGAACGGCCCTATGAGGAGTGCGAATTTTTCAAATATTTTACTTATACCCAAAACTACCCGTTAAAATTGTTCACCAGCAATGATTAAATGATTCTTATTGACAAACCGTTTCCCTCAATTACCTAACACATCTCTTTACATTCTCTAACATATTGAATAGGTACCTTATCATATACGTAGGTCCTTAGCTAGAAAATATATTTAAAAAACAAAGCTACATACATCCGCCATTTTGATTTTCAATGTTCAACAAAGTGAATTTTAAACCCCTCTCAACGTTTTGGTTTATCAGTGAAATTATTAAATATTTAATGGTTGTGTTAGGGGCTGTCCATTAATCACGTGAGGCAAGAAAGGCAAAAACATGAGGGGGTGGGGGGGTGAGAAGTAACGCGGGGAGTTAGTGTTGACAGAAAGTCTTATGGTCGCATGATTACAGCAATATTAAGTTTATATACATAGACGAAACACACACACACGGTTGTAACTAGCCCTGGCTCAGCATTATGCTGTGGAGTAGATGTTATCCACAGCGCTGGTCATTCAGCCATAGACCAAACAACGCAAAAGCAACCTGCAACCTTTCTGTCTACACCATCTCATCATGACACCTATATTTAAAGATACTATTAAAAAAAAACCAAGATTCCCCATTGATACTAAAACATACATGTGACTTGGGGGGTATATTTAAATCTTACACCTCCCCACGAGGGGGGGGGGGTTAAAATCACGTGATTATGGACGGCTTATGAATAAGAGAAACAAGACTTGACGCTATGCCTCCGATGAGCATTGGACAGCATGATGGTGCAAGTATCGTTCCGTCCGTTAGTGTCGAAGTGAACTTCAAAATCGAGCGCGTTAATTCTGCATCAGCACTAGCAAACACATGCACAAAACATACACACGACGATATCCTCCAGCTTCTGTGAACTAATGATCATTCCCGAATGTTACATCTCCTCTCATCTCGGCAGGAAACGGTCGAGCACAGATTAAAAAATATTAGTAGGTGCTTTGTTAATGGAAACTACTGCATAGCTCATCTAAATCACGCCAAAATACACGAGCGATATTGAACTTGTACCCACAACCCATAGCATAGCAAAGTTAGTTGTTACCTCATACATGTTAACTATCCCAAGCAATTACCTGGTCCTGTGCAATAACCGCTTCCTGCCTCGACAGGACCTCAACGTTCCGATTCAAATTCCTTCTGAACACAATATCAGACTCGGTCTTCTCTCTGCGTGGTTTGTACGCCACGTTCTCTTTGCTCAACGTGTTCGCAGTGAGATCCAGTGTATTCTCAAAGCAAATGCTCGTGGCTGGCGAATCGCTGTTCAGGCTACTCTGGCGGCTTTTGTTTTCGCTGTCCTGTCTTATTAATTCGGCAACGCTTTTCAGCGCGTCAATTGGATTGGAAGCCCTATCGGGTTTAGGTTTTTGCACGAATTTCAAACTGTCCATTTTTATGAAATCCGTCAGGATAGGCTCGCCGGGTATTTGAGGTTTGCTCTGTTTCCTTGTGTGATTGAAAATACCGCTGGAACGTTGTTTATTCGCGCCCGGTGGAGCCTCGTGCTTCGGAATGTAAATAGCCGAATGGCGCGTACTAGAAAGTGGAAAGAAGTCGGAGTTCTCCCTTCGGAAGCCTCTGAAAAATCTATTCGGAGGGTTCAGCTCCTCCTGTTCCTTTTTGAACTTCATAATGTCTGTGAGTTTCTCCTGCGTGCTCTTGTCTGTCTTTGGGAATTTGACACGAGATGGGGGCGTGGCGATCGCCTTGTATTTGGCCCAGCCGTCTTCCTCAATTCTAGATTGACGTTGGAGCTGTGCTCGTTTCGCCGTCTCCTTGCTGGGATCCTGTTTCTCTTCTTTATTATTTTTCGATGGAAAAAATCTGGCAAAGTCCCAATCCTTTAAGAGGACGGCTTCGTCGACGTCCGACTGCCTCTTGTCGTTTTCCCTCTGATTTAACATTAGTATGAAAAGCACAAATAAAATTATAAAAAAATTCTGCTCACTATTTTGGCGTGAAATTGTACTACCCCACCCATAAATATTTAGAGATATACCATAAACCATATCTACTGTTTATGTAAATAAATTTGGAAGATAAGGGAGAGTTCAAGTATTACGTCACGCAATTTTTGGAGATTCTTGACCCCCCCTCCCCCACTTAACGCACCGTAACGTTTTTCTGTACCCAATAGTAAAACGTTTCATGACCACCTACACCACTTCTTTTTACCTAAAAGTTACCATTATGTGGTGTAAAGTAATGGAAAGTCGAAAACAATATTAACAATAACGCGTAATTCAATTCCCCGCACCGTAACGTTTTACAAAAGGACCCCCTCCCCCCCAAAATTCGTTACGTAATACTTGAACGCTCCCTAGCACTTGCAAGGGGAGAGATCAAAACCATAAAAATTAATAGACCTCACATGATAGGTTAAAAGTATGATTCAAAATGTCTCGCCCTCTTACTTATAAAGTTTTTACAACTTTAAAAATTTAAATGTTATTTAGACATTATAAGTAAGTTGGGTCAAACAGCTTCAACAACTTTGAATACATGCCAAATAATTGGGAGCAAAGTATTGTACTTGTGATAATATTTCTCATTTTTATTATAGAACATACCACTGCTAATACTTTATTACATATACAACAGTATTTAAACCTGATCAAAGAAAAAATAAACGTAAATTGTACGATATTGTTACCAGTTCTTAAGGTGCGCTTACACGGGCAATTAAAATTGCTCAATTCCAGTCAATACTCGTCAATTATGACGTCACGACTACATCAAGCAATTTACGGCAACGGCAACAAGCATCAATACTGCGCAATACAATATTGAGCGATATGGCACAACTTCATCAACTAGGCAATACTGTCATACACGAGCATTTCCGTATTCGCTCGCTATGGACGACATTCTTCTTGCTGCGGCGGCTTGTTGCGCTTTTTTTATTATTAATCAAAAACAAAAAAGAAAGAAAAGGAATAGGCGTCTGGTGCGTCAAATCTGGGTGCGATCGTTTTTGGCAAAGAGGCCGCAATTTTCATTGTGAAAATAAATTAAACAATTAAAGAAAAAAATAATTTATTAATTACATTTTTAATTTATTATTTTTTTAATTTTTCTTTAATTCTTTAATTTAATTGTTTCTTTTTCAAGAATTAGATAATATATTATTCAAAAACTTTACTAGAATGTCACGAACATACTTTGAATTACTTTTGAATAAAGTAATTAGAAATTATTATTATTTAGACCTCTCGCTGTCCCCGCGGAAGCAAGACGGCAAGCCGCAAAACAAACAAGTGCGAATGAGACATATACAAAAATTGCTAGGAATTTCCAAGTCCATTGGATATTCGTCAATTCGAATCTGCGACATTGAGCGATATGAAATATCTGGAGCAATTAGAAGCAATATCGCCGAAATAATTTATTGAATTCATTGCAATTGCTCCATTAATTGCTCCAGATCGGTCCATTCGTATCGCCGAGCAATTATTGCCCTCGTGTAAGCGCACCATTAGAAGGATAAGATTCAATCGAGATGTGACAATTGTCAAAAATATGTCACAAATATTAAATTTTACATACGTATTACTATGTTTCAAATAAGTGCTTTTCATTATCATGAATATGAATCATTTTGAGAAAATATCTCTCGATAATACAAGACTTTGCTCCAAAATCCTAAAAAACTCACCCGCTTAACTAGCGTTCTATCAGCGTGGGGGTCATCGTCGTCGGGCGTTGGGGGCAAGGGGCGAGTGGGGGGACCGGCGCCGTCTTCCGACACCGCGGACAGTCCCGGCCTATAGCAAAATTCGGGACTAACAAGCCGAAATAAAACCAAAAAAGGAAGGAAATTCGAGGTGACGTGAACCAAGCGTTGACAAAGGTATGGTGAAATGGGTTTCATTATTGAAAATAGGGTAGATGGAAATTAAATTTCCGGAACGGGTTTGGAAGATTGTATGTACGAAGCAGGGAAAAGCGTTGGAAGAAAACAGAAAGGTGATAATGGAAAAATATTGCGAAACAAAATTGAGGGTATGAACAAAATAAAGTCGCAACGTAAAGAAAATGAGGGTAGCATGTTAGTATCATGATAATGCTTTCAAATATACGATGAACTTGATGAACAACATGATTTAAGATGTACTATGTGTATGTACACGCGTTAGAAGTTATACTTCTTTGGCGTAACAAGAAAAAAATCTTTTCAAAACATTTATTCTACGTTTGTAGAGAAAACTACACTAACAATAAGAAAAAAAGGTATTTAATACATTGATCTAGGTAAATAATGTTGTCTATAGCTACAGGGTGTCGGTTTATAGTGACGGTATGCGCGCGAATCGTAAAAATTTACTCTCATCAATTTTTCATAACGCGCCTAAAGAAGTATAACTTCAATAAAATAATGATGATTTGTTTTAAAGTTATTTCAATAATATATTAAGGCAAGAAGAATAAGTGAAGAATGTTGAAAGAATTTCAACAGCGGTATGTTACATCATTGCGCAAGTTTTATACCAGGCGCAATTTTAATTATTATTATCTGGTCTTATAAGAAACAATACAAATTCAACAATAACTCCAAAGACTTTTATTTACCGTCACTGTCATTCCCTATTATATTAGTTTATTGCTAGTTCTTCTCTTCCGTTCTACGCCCTTGATTTGAAAACTGGCAGTAAGTGCTCGTTCAGACACAGCGGGAACCGCGCGATTGTCAGATCGTGCGGTTTGAACCGCAAAAATGGCGACTGTTCAAACATTGGCGGTTAGTTAGCGATCAGTTTCAAGATGGAAGTCGAAGAGTAACTAACGTGTCTGTAGTTGATACAGAAAATAAAGAAAAGGCAGATTCAGAGAGGATCGACTGACACGTGGTAAATTTGTAACACTATATCCCAATTTAAGAATGTTTGAGAGAATTTATTTTGACTATTTGAGAATGTCAATAAAATCTTTTGATGAACTCATTGAACTAATCAGGGAAGATATTTCAATCTCTGAAACCCATATGAGGGCAAGCGTGTTACCAGAAGAAAAACTCTCCACTTCATCAATAAATAACTCAGTGTCGAAGCGATAGCGAGCTCACGGTGCTCTTGTTATGACGTGTTAATCGCGCTGTGCCCGCAATGCTAATGAACGCTGAGTAAGATCTTCATAGTAATAGAACAGCGCGGGAGTATCGCGATTCTATTTTCTGGTGGTTGGGTTGCGGAAACCGTGCGGTTTGATTAACCGCGCGGGTATGTCTGAACGATTACTTAATAACTCATACAAATAAGACCCGCGCGATTTCCATGCGATTCTGAAATCGTGCGGTTCCCGCCGTGTCTGAACGAGCACTAAATGTAAAATTAGAAGCATTTAATATATATAAATTTTGACGTGATAACGTCTTTAAATCGTTTTAGTCGGGTGACATGTTCAGAAACTTGTGTCACACCAAAACCTCACGAGCGCGATCGCAGGTATAACGAGAGAGAGACGGACCGATCTCCCGTCTCATCTCGAGCGCTGCCAGTCATTCCGTGAATGTATGAAGAAAAATGTATATCATAGTCGAATAAGTAAACTTGTCATTTTACACCCGAAATTTATCATCAAAAGTGTGAATAAAACGATAGATGTAATTTAAAATTTGAAAAAATTGTTATCTTCATTAATTCCTTACTTCCCAAAAACTTATATCACCAATAAGACGTTATCACGTAAACATCTCGATCGTAAACCTACTTTACAAACAACCAATATTTTTTTTTAAATATTACTTACAGCGGTTTGGGTGGGTCACTGGCCAACAGCGTCCCATCATTTCTCACTCGACCCCCGCCCTCATCTGGATCCGAATCGCTGTCGGACTCTTCGAATGTCGGTTCTGGTGGGTTTCTTTCCACTGGTGGACCTGGAAGCAATACTACTTGTTTGTAGTATATTTACTGTCTCAACGTTTCAAATGTAATCTTAATATATATAAATTACGTGTCACGTTGTTTGTCCGCTATGGACTCCTAAACTACTGAACCAATTTCAATCAAATTTGCACACCATGTGCGATTTGATCTAACTTAAAAGATATGATAGCTTACATCTCAATTTATACCCGCATTATTATTTAATTGCAAATTGTTTGTTAATTATTTGATAGTCACAATTCTAACAGATGGCGCTGTGTTGAAAGTACCAACGTTTCACAAAAGCTACAATTTAATGGCATAACCACCAAAAAAGCATGGTGGTCCCCATGACTGGTATTCTCCTACCGTTTCCCTTGAATAGTTTACTACTAATTAATATAACAAAAACCTTAGCCAAAGCAACGCTTGGCCGGTCTGCTAGTATTATTGAAATTGTAACTGTAATCGCACGCAACCACAAATACTTGCTCGTTCAGGGCGTATACGTACGTGTACGCAGGTAGCCTGAAAGAGTGCGCTTTGTGACTCATTGTTGGAAGTCCGTATGCTTAAGGGAGCGTTAAAGTATTACGTAACGCAATTTTTATTGACACCCCCCCCCCATTTATCTCGCCGTAACGTTTTTCAGTACCCTAGCAAAGTACTGTTCTCAAGTAAAGTAAAACGTTTCGTGACCACTTAGTGACTCTTTAGTTAATATTATGTGGTGTAAGTCGAAAAAATTAACAATAACGCGTGTCCCCGCCTCGCATCAAAACGTTTTACAAAAGGACCCCCCCCTCCCAAAACGCGTTACGTAATACTTGAACGCTCCCAACTCTTTATATATATTTTGTAATCGATAAAACATTAAAATAATCATTGGCGATTAAAAAGAGTGGCAGAGAGTTTCTTGCCAGTTCTTCTCGCCCGCTCTACGCCCTTGACTTGCGAACTGGTAATAAATATTGTTTTTTTGACGTTCATAAGGGTACTTGGTTATTTATATGAATAAAATTTGAGTTTGAATTATTTTTTATAACTTGGTTCATTCTTTTACCCCATAAGTTGTAATTTACGATAATGTGTGAACTACTGAACCGATTTTGATGAAACTTAGGACAGTTTTCATTGACATACACCTATGTATTTACTTAGGCACCTATAGATATCATCTAGAATTGAATTGAAATTTGATTTATATAACCAAGGACCAGATCCCCGATTAACAAAGACGTTGCTGCTGGTATCTCCACCATCGACATCTTTATATGTTCGCAGAGTTCACAGTAGCGATATTGTGTATCTTATGTATTTAATATTATATATGTTTCGACATTATCGCATTGGCTTAGGGGCCGTTCAAGTATTACGTAAGCAGGTTAACTGCAATTTATTCCCCCCCCCCCCTCTCCTCTTGTCAGCAAGATTAAGCAAAGCTCTAAAAAATAATAGTATGTAAACGTATTATTTTTTTGTAGGAATCCTAATATGTGTAAAAAGTAAATAATTGCTGTTGACGTAATCACCATAAAATAAAATCAAAGACCCCCCCCCCCTCCACCCTACACTGCTTACGTAATACTTGATCGGCCCTTTATTTTTGTGAATAAATATATAGATTCCTTCATAAACCACACCTTGTCCATTAGCTGGTGCTCGTGGAGGACGATTCGGTGGCTCGTTGCCGGAGACCACGCCCAACTCGTTCAATTGTGCGGCCAGCTTATCCAGGTCCTAAAAAAGTATTATACATTATTAGATGTACAGATTCTTCTATTTTCTGCGGCTCTATCAAGTTTGAAAAGTATTTTATATAATCTCATTCGGCAATATCCTAATTATGAATACAGACTTTTATTGGCATATTTTAAATATAATCTTTAAGGAAATTAAAAAATTAAATTAAAGCATTATTCTCCTAACAAAACAATGCTTTAAAATATTTTTTAATTATTAAAGTACATTGAGTCCCGACCAAGGAGGTTTCAATTCAATTTAAGTACACATAATCTGTGGTGAGCGCTGGTTCCGAGCGAATAGACCAATAACAGACTTTTTCCATTTTGGCGCTATTTAGTACATACGAATTTGAGTAATATTTTGTTAGATACAACTTTAGTAGCAAAAATGTCAAGCAACACCGACGATACCGATGAAAAGTTAACTCGTATAGTCTTTTGCCAGAAAAGCGTACGAAAAATGTTACCAAGACTTTATGACTTGGAAACCTATAGCCATGAGATTAAATAAAGTAGTGTATGCAACTGCATATAATTAGGTATTAAAGTGTAATCTTATCAAAAAACTACACTCATATTTTAATACCCTTTATTATATGACAGTTAACTACTATTTTCATCGTCCTTTTAATGGACTTCTTGGACTAAATTTAAATAGAAAATCATAGATTCAGATTCGAGACTTAAGTTTTTAAGGCCCAGAACACACGGTGAAACGCAACTGCAACGAAACCCTTTTGAAATTATTGATTTGAAACCAGTTTCAACCATTTTCCACACACGCTGCAAACACAATCATTTCGGTTTTCTTTGAGAACAGACGTCTGCAGAATGAGTTCTTCGAGTGACGAAGAAATTGTGGTTATGTATTTGTATCTTCGACAAAGAAGAAGGCGCAAAAGGAGAACTATGTGGATATATCCCTACATCGAGACGAATATCAACTTTCTGCCGATGCTTTATCAGTCTCAGTCTTGCGAGAGTAGCTTGATAGTGTGGTATTATACAAGCAAGGATACTTTTCCACTTCTAACACAAATGTAATGTTTTTTGTTCGTCGTCAGCCATTTTGTACAAAAGAAGCCAAATCCGATGAATGAAACGCAACGCGAGTTTCCTGCACGACGGTTTCAATGCGACTGATTTGAAACGCGTTTCAAACCGGTTTCAAACTGGTCGCGTCATGTGTGGTCTCTCAAAGGAATCTATGGCAGAAATTTAGATGCAACTCAAAAGTAACTAGAAGTTGCAATTTCGTTGCAGTTGCGTTTCACCGTGTGTTCTGGGCCTAAGACTTAAGTTGCCCAATGTCATATACATTATTGACATACGTAAGTCTCGAATTAAGATCTGAGGGTTAATTACCGATCCGATTTAGAAACTCACAACAGTACACACGTACTTCTCCACTACTCCGGCATCCGGTTTTAAACGATCCGATAACTTGCTAGATCGGAACGCGGTGTTTTATCGGAAGTGATGCCTCTTTGTCATCGAATGTATGACAATATAGCTAATGGTGCGTACAGACTATGTAACATATTATATAACTTGTGTTTTATAACACGTCCACATTATATAACCTTGTTATTCAACATTATAACATAAAACAATTCTGTACACATTAGAATAACAATGCAATATAACCATTTTAAATAACAAAAGAAAAACAAAAAATAAAAAAGTGTGTGTACAAAGTACACATGTCAGAAGTGAAACTTCTGTGGCAAACTAATCTTGAAGTGTTGTTCATATTTATACAAATCTAAAAGTTTAGATTTCCGATACTTAGAGGGACGGAAAAAGGGAGATATGTTAGGAATTTAATGAATTTAATTGTCATTAAAATATTAAGTGTCGAATAATAAATAATGTGACGGTAATTTTTTTTCCAACGCCGATAAAGAAGTTTCACTTCAACACGGAACATGGCGCGTAACCGAAAAACGTGACGCGTAACGAAAAAATGTTACACTAAATTTTTTTCCAACCCCGATAAAGAAGTTTCACTTCAAAATAACGTAGATGCTGGGTTCGTCCTAGCATACATATCAATAACATGTCATTATAACATGTTTTATAACATTCAGTGTCCACATTATCTGAAACATGTTGTATAGCAATGTTGTATAACATGTTATGTTATATAGTCTGTACGCACTGAGTTGTTGGCGGTTAAAGGCAGGACTCATCGTGAATCGTAAAGCCGAGGAATTTTAATAAAGCACCGATTATTGTCGGATAGTGGAGAAGCACAATCCGGCCTTCCGATATTTTTCTCATGACTAATTCCGGTTTCCGACGCCGGACTGGAGCAGTGGAGAAAGGGCCTTAGACTTGACTTCAATTAGTTATAAAAATATATATATTGGTATAACTTCTATTAATACGTGTCAAACATGATAAGAGCCGTAATACGAAGTTATTTTAAACCTCATACAAAGTATTTATGTATTTATAAAAAGCACAAAATTGGTGGAAACAGCCATTACCAGCCTGGTGTAGTCATTACCTCAAAACTTGTAACTCATTCAAAACTCAGCCAAATAGGCATTGTCTAATTAGACCAGTGCCGATAATTTTTGAAACCAAAAAAAATTACAGTAGGATGAAACCCATTAGAAAAGCAGGGGAATATGATCAAAATGAAAGGAAAAATAAATTACGGTCGATCTGAGGAAGGGAAGGGGATGACGGGTCTGGGCGTTACTGCATACGATTTTTTGCATTTTCTGAGAAGATTTACTATGGTAATATATATATATTTTTTTACCATAGGAAAGTAGAGATTTCAACGAACTGAAAGCACACCAACTTTTTGAAAAAAGCTGAAATTTTGACATCAGAATTTTCGATTGAAAATTAGGGTGTTTTTTCGGTATTAATAATATAATAGTAATTCAAAATAAGGTGAAAAAATAAATATTTTTAAACAAATAAATTACAGTATATTTGGGACATAATAAGGTAAGTTTTCACCAAATTTCGTTTAAAAAAATAAATTTTTGTAAAAGATAGAAATAAAAAACCAAAAAGTTGGTTTTTCGAATTTTTCACATAAATTTTGAGGTTATGTGAAAAATGTGTGAATACAAAAGTTTTAGATATTTTTATTACCTACAACTTTGCCATTTAACTTTCTTCGATAGGACTTTTAGTTTTGCCGGAAATCGAGATAAACCGTTTTTTACCCTTAAACTCCCCCCCCCCTTCCCCTTCCCGACCTCAGATCGACCGTAATTTATTTTTCCTTTCATTTTAATCATATTCCCCTGCTTTTCTAATGGGTTTCATCCTACTGTAATTTTTTTCACTTTTTATTATTTTTAAAGGCTATCTGCACTGGTCTAAATTGAACACGGAACACTTTAAAATAAAACAGAACTACTATTTACACACACATATATATATAAATAAATAATTTTATTTCTTATATTGAATTTAAAAAAAACACTGGCATATAAACTAAGACTTTTAACATATATAACTAGCTAAGCATATATACCAGCTGTTTCCACCTCATATAACAAATGAAAAAACACACCTCGGGCCTTCTTGGCGGTATCTGCATGTGCAAACAAAAACAGCGTGACATGAAAATAAAAAAAAAGCTTTTAAAATAATATTACGACACAAAAATCTCTGCTTTAAACAAAAACACAAATTCATTACTGTTTATTAGTCTGTGCGGAAACAATACAATTATTTAGTTTTCATTTATTCATTAAAAAATTGGGTTCGAGTGTTGCCAACAAAAAAAAATCTAAAATGTGTTCAAGTGTTGGCAACAAGAAAAAAAATTCTAAACTGTGTTCTAGTGTTAGCAACAAAAACAAAAAAAAATCTAAATTGTGTTCTAGAGTTGGCAACAAAAAAAATCTAAATTGTGTTCTAGTGTTAGCAACAACAACAAAAAACAATCTAAATTGTGTTCTAGTGTTAGCAACAACAACAAAAAACAATCTAAAATGTGTTCAAGTGTTGGCAACAAGAAAAAAAATTCTAAACTGTGTTCTAGTGTTAGCAACAAAAACAAAAAAAAATCTAAATTGTGTTCTAGAGTTGGCAACAAAAAAAATCTAAATTGTGTTCTAGTGTTAGCAACAACAACAAAAAACAATCTAAATTGTGTTCTAGTGTTAGCAACAACAACAAAAAACAATCTAAATTGTGTTCTAGTGTTAGCAACAACAACAAAAAACAATCTAAATTGTGTTCTAGTGTTAGCAACAACAACAAAAATAATTCCAAATGGTGTTCTAGTGTTGCCAACAGCAAAAAACTTTAGCACTTCTTTCCGCACAGACTAACATAAATATATTTTAACAGACTGCAAATGGTGAAATAAATTAAGAAAATTTCCTTACAAAGATCCATTTCAGTACAAAATAAAACTATTTTTTTATATACAAACACAATTATTTTGTATATTTAATTAGCACGCAAATTCAATGTCCAAATTTGCATATTTACCATGATTTTTAAATTATGAAATTTTACTCACACACACTATGTGATGTATGTATGTATTGAACATTGTTGAATTTTTGTTCTGAACACACTTTTTATTTTGTCTATCAATCTATTTTATGCAATAAATTTTCAATAAAAAATAAATTATAAATTAAAAAAAAAATGCTCCAGTTTAGACTTTTTTCTTAGCTAAGTGAGAAAAAAATATTTTTATTCATTCATTAGTGTATTCCATACCATGGGTTTGAACATGTGGTGCGAACCCCTCTGCGGGGGTTGCGGCCCACTGGCGGGCGGAGTCCCATTGTTGGAGCCCGAGCTGTTGGACGAGCCCGACGACTTCGGGGTAGGCGGAAGTGGCCTGGAATGATCACATATACCAACTACAATATATTCTATAGAAAAACTAGCTGACCCGGCAAACGTTTGTTTTGCCATGTATATTATTTCTAGGAAAATTTGTTTAGTTCAATAAAAATAATTATCTACAATAATAAAATAAGGGTTGATTGTAGAGGGGTAAAAATTAGGGGTTGTATGTATTTTTTATGTTGTATCATACAAAAATGAAATTTTGTTTGTGTAAAATATAAAAAAAATTTTTTTGAGGTGAACAGCCTTTATCGCTTAGGGGTTTGAATTATAGGGATGCATCGATACGCCTTTTTGCCGATACGATACCGATACCGATACTCTTATAGAAATATCGCCGATTCCTATACCGATACCGATACTAATGCTTATTGAATTCAAATTAAATTAAGGTAAAATATATCAAGTTTGGTTAAAGTTTTTAATTTTTATTATAAAATATAAACAGTCACAAACTTTTAATAAGATTAAAGGTTTAGTAAATAAAATCAAGAATTAAAAGTAATAGTTAAATTAAACTAAAATAAATAACTGTTAATAGTTAAAATTAACATTGATAAGATTTTTGTAATTCTGTATTTTATTTAATTTGGTATTGAAAAAATACTACGCGCGATAGCAGTTAAAAACCAACTAAAGTGTCTAGCGAAATGGAATACGCGGGGACTAAGCGGGTATGAGGGGCATAGATAGTCCGTGCCTCGTTTCCCACGCCCCAGATGCGCGTTTACATTACTTTTTTTAAAGCGCGAAATTTGAAAAGTATCGTAGTATCGGCAATTAAAATATCGTAAATACCCAAAGTATCGCCGATATATCGGTATCGGTATCGGATGCATCCCTAGTTTGAAATATAGATAGTAGCCAATTCTCAGACTTACTGAATATGCATACAAAATTTAATAAGAATCGGTCGAGCCGTTTCGGAGGAGAATGGAAACGAACATTTTGACACGAGAATTTTATATATATAGAGATTTAGACATCAGTGCGCAGGCGCCGATCAAAGAGATTGACATACTACAACTTGTAAGATGTCTATGATACTGCATGGTGTTGCTTCTAATAAAATGAATGACTTCGTGTTCTTTTCTTACATTATCTCTGACATATATATATGTGTAACTTAACTAATGTTAGGTTACATAACTCCGGTAAAAAAGTAATAGGGTTTGTCTATGACTTACCTATATCTGTTAGGCTGTTGTGCTTGTGGGTCTGGCACTACGATCAGTCTTTGAGGAATTGTTGGCCTCGCTGGAGGACCGGGTTCTGAAAAATCATTCAACAATATTAAATAAAACACATTTAAATTTTTTATTATCTACCCTCATATACAAAATGTTGTGTACCTTCAATTTTTATTTATTTTTGTACCTCAAGTTATTTTAGCTTTTATAGTCTATATAACGCATTATCTATTAAGCAAGTCATATGCTGATTAAAAAGTAAGATTTTAGAGAAAAAAAAAATACTATAACCCGATTTGAACACCTTCTGATCAATACAAAAGCAAACTTTTTCATTACATTTTTTTATTTTCGTCCAATTTTAAAATTCTATCCTTTTAAGTCAAATTTTGCGTTGTTCACCACAAATAATTATAATTAAATAATAAATTGTAGCAATGTCAAGTTTGTATGACCATAAACAGTAGAATACCTGGTATCTCTTCTCTCTCTTCCCGTTTACTGTTGCGTTTAGGCGGCGGCTGGGGTTGTTGTGCTTCCGCGGCTCTGAAAATGAAAAAAAATCATTGAAAAAACTGCACAAATATAATATACTAGTAGACTCGGCCAAGCGTTGCTGTGGCTAAGGTTTTTGTTATATTACATAGTAGTAGAAAGGTAGATAGCTTATGTGAAACGTTGGTACTTTTAATACAGCGCCATCTGTTAGAATTGTATCAAATAATAAACAAATATTTCAATAAAATAATATTGCGGGCATAAATTGAGATGTAAGCTATCCTATCTTTTAAGTTAGATCAAACTGCACACGGTGTGCAAATTTGATTAATATCGGTTCAGTAGTTTAAGAGTCCATAGCGGACAAACAACGTGACACGTAATTTATATATATTAAGATAGTATTCGCGGAAGATTTACCTTCCTTCCTGAATCTGCTGGAAATTCCTTCTCAAAGTGTCTCCACCTTGATGAGGAGCATTGTGCACTATAGAAGATGGCTCCCCCGCTATCGCGTTGTCTTCTTCTTCTCCCTCTGAGCCCGAATACTTGTAGTCTTCTCGCACAGAGTTGTCCTGCTTGCGCTTCTTGCATCGATCTATGTGATCCTTCAGCTGTATCCGAACTTGGCGTTCTGTGGGTTGATCTCTGGAATATATTTTTAATTATTTTTTCACTGCTTACGTCAAAATACCCTTGTATAATAAAAAAACTTTAGAGGTTTCAAGGGACACCCGGATGGAACGAAATTCCTTTCGATTAATTTATGTGTTAATTGGTATCATAACAGTATGATAGATTTTCTCGACACCAATCTTACGACGAAAAAAAAAAGCCAACATCACGAGGTGTTCCCAGGCGGTCACCCATCCAAGTACTGACCTCGCCCGACGTTGCTTAACTTCGGTGATCGGACGAGAACCGGTGTATTACAATAGCAAATAGCAAAAAAGTGTCGTGACAACTTTTCGTAAGAATTTTTTCCGTCTAGCCCCCTTTCACAACGCGCGATAAGGAACTTCGTTCCAATTATAAAAACGTATTATTTTATTACAGAGGTTTTTCACGGAACATGCCCATAGACACCCAAGCCAAGAGTTTCCGCTGTGGCGAACAATAATACCACTCCTCTTTTCCACCGCGTCGGCGATTTTACCGCCATGTGTGACGTCACGGGCGCGGTGGGTGGAGCCTGGAGCTAGTGGCAACGTGACGGTGCGATATGGACTATCGAACTTGGAACCTGTACGCACGTTTTACCCCTTGCATATTATAATTAATTTATCGTTATCTTTACGCTTTCTCTTTTCTTATTTGCTTTCATCTCATTTCGTATATAACTTTGTTTCTTCTGTGCTAATTTCAATATAAGTATTTAAGATGCCAAGCCTAGCCAAGAATCTTTTAATATATGGTGCACGCGTCACGCGCACCTATACCGCTCTTTAAGAGCTGTTATAGCTGTATCGGAATTTAAAGTAGGGCGAACAAGACCATTACTTCATTTTCTTCTACTGTCTGTAATTATACCGTTACAGGCGCTCATCAAACGCAGAATTTCCTAAACGACTTTTCCTCTCAAATTCTTTTTTATTGAAGTATTTTTTAGTTAGCTTTCATTTCCAAATTGTATTCTTTATTTCACTTCAATCATTGACGTTTATACAAGCTGTTGCTGTGTTTATATGTTTGAGGAGAAAATATTGTTACGTTTCTGATATTTCATTTTGATACAATTTTTTTTACCATGTGATGTCAGAATTATTAATTACCTACTAAGTAATGAATGATGATGTCACAATTCTTCAAGTGCATTCAGTTTATTTGACTGATACCCGTGTTTAATTCCTAACTCTATGGACATAGAACGGTCTACTATAAAGCAGACCAATCAGGGACAGCCTTCGGACAGTTAACAATTTGACAATTTCAAGATTGTAATTTGACGTTTTCACTTCGATAGATTACAATCTACCGAATAATATTACGTTAAATTGTAAGCAGTACGTTGAGTTGACAATCTTTCGACAGTTTACAATCTCGCGAGATACATTACAATTTTACGGTAACATATATATACAGTCTATATGCAGTAGTGTGTATATATATATGCAGTAGTATGATTAAACGAATTTGAAATAAATTCGTAAATTTTTGTATTTAATGGAAATAAATGTTTATTCAATAAATAGTCATCTTTATCTGGAAAAAAAATCTATAATATTTAGTTCCTATCACAATCTGTTCTTTTCTGCATATTACTTTTACAATATAATGCCAGGCGTCCCGTGACGGCTCACATTTTTTATTAAATTATCAATCACTATTATGTTTGGATACAAAGACTCGGACGCATAGGCCAATCGAGTGGAAGAGAGATAGATGCGGCGCAAGCGTACAATGAGCGTAACGGGACAATCAGTCATTTTGTCACGTCGAAATTGCCTCTTAGAAAAACACTATACATTAATCTCTAATGTATAAATCCAGATTTTTTTGGGGGCCTCATAGCCTAGCGGTCTTATTAAGTGGCAGCTAGGTGAGGGGTACCGGGTTCGATTCCCGGTTCGAGGGCAAGTTTTAATTTAATTTAAATTTGTTCTCGGCCTTTGCGAGGGTTGTGCGGTACCGGGCGAGTGCCTAAACCGTACATGGAGGACATGATCGAATTTCTAATAGACCACAAGCCCATGAACAAAAAATACCTGTGAAATGACCCAACGTGAATTACGCTTAGAAGGCTGTTACTATATCTGAAAATAGCTCTGAGCACTATGCCGTCATTTCTGAGCGGTACATGTGAGTACGTGAGTGAATGGACTTTCTCAGGTACAATGGGGGAATTTCGACTAATTATTAATGTACGGCTTTGTTATAAGTGTATAGATGATTAAAAATAAATGTCGAAAAACCTAGTGCCGTACAAAAGTGATGGTGCCGGAAGTCGGTGCAAATTTTTAATTCGACGACAGTTGCAGAAGCAATATAGGTCATTTATTACTGTACGGCATTTGTGTGATTCCTTTTGGACACATATACAGATACTTTACCCGTAAACGCCGTACATATTCCCAGCGGAGCGGTCGAAAGCCAAGGGTCGCAACATATGTCTGATTAGCATATAGGTGATGATGATATGAAACAACATAAAATTAAATGATCTTGAGAGTACTTCACAAATAGATAACATTTTCCGTATTCTAGCCTTCTAAGCGTAATTCACGTTGGGTCATTTCACAGGTATTTTTTGTTCATGGGCTTGTGGTCTATAAGGCAAAAAGCACGAATGATAAAATTCTCATACTTGACGTTGGCTAATGCACAAACCGTGCCAGAGCCATAAAGAAAAAAAAACCAGATTTTTGACTCACCTGATGAATGGGTGTTTGAGCAGCTGTTCGGTGTAAGGCCTCTGATGGTAATCCTTCACGAGCACGGTCTCGATGAAGCTGTGGAACTTCTTCGCCCACTTCTTGGACTTTAAACGAGGTGGTGGATTCCTGGATAAGCAAAAATTTATTTTAGTACCCACAATTTATGAAAATTATTAATATTTTTTGAAGTGAAACTTCTTTATCGGGGTTGGAAAAAAATTTAGTGTAACATTTTTTCGTTACGCGTCACATTTTTCCGTTACGCGCCATTTTTTGAAGTGAAACTTCTTTATCGACGTATGGGAGAAATTTTGTAGCAGGTTACGCGCCATGTTGCTTTTTGAAGTCAAACTTCTTTATCGGCGTTGGAAAAAAATTTACACACATTTGTCACATTTTTCGGTTACGCGCCATCTTTTTCTTGTCCCTACCACGGTAAATCCGAAGAGATTCGAAGCCATTAGAAACAAAAATATATAATAACGATAACAATGATAGTAATACTAATAATTCTATTACAATTAATGAAATTCTGTAATAATCTTAGTAGTACATTGTAGTACAGTAATAAGTTAAAATGAAATAATTGTATTTGTATTCATGTCTATGATAATAAAAGACTTTTGTTAAACTTTATCAAATTTAACTTTATTTAACCAATTTCTGTAAAGTTGCATATTTTAGATAATTTTTCGAAAAATAAGGTAATAAAGAAATTTCACTTCTTACGTTTGTACACCTAGTACACGCACACATTTTTTTTTTAGAGCAGTGTTGGCCTAGTGGCTTCAGCTTGCGACTCTGAGGTCATGGATTCGATCCCCGGCTGTGCATCAATAGACTTTCTATGTGCGCATTTAACATTCACTTAAAGGAAAACATCAAGAGAAAACCGGCTTCCTACCCAAAAGTCGACGGCGTGTGTCAGGCACAGGAGGCTAATCACCTACTTGCCTATTAGACAAATGACCAATAAACAGATACAGAAATCTGAGGCCCAGACCTAAAAAGGTGATACTGTTTTATTTTTAAAAACAATGTACTTTTATTGGTGCAAGCAATATTTGTATTACGTTTAAATACGTATATTAAAAAAAATATGACCAATACATTGCCAAATACTATATATATATTAAACATCGTACCGCCTAAAAGTCGATTCTTTATTTTTTTTAATACTTAATCCACTATTCGGGACACCGGTCTAGCTAGTAAGATAAAAAAAAGAAAGTTGATAAGATAACAAATACATTATGTCAAAAAATAAAAATTTACCTTTCCGGAACCCCTCCACTAACATTTGAACTTTATGATATGGTATTAAAGTTCAAATTGACTTTTATGTATTATTACGAATATTTTGTATGGTAATATAGAAAAGTGTTGTTTTTAGACTTTTTCACTCATTTTTTTTTAATTTTTCTCTCCGTAAGAACCATCCTCGTACTTCAAGGTATATTATTAAAAAAAATCAGACAAATCGGTCAAGCCGTTTTCATGTTATGTCGTGACAACGGAAAACGGGTTTCATTTATATATATAGATATTGCTATAGCAATCTTTACTATTGGGTTTAATGGTGATTTATATAGATTTGTATCTGTTTTTGAAGTAAAACTTCTTTACGCAACGAAGATGTGCAGCGTTATTGTCGAAGAAAAGAGAGAGTGGAAAATGGCGAACGTAGCATGAAGCAAATGGCCATGGAGAGAGAGAGAGAGAGAGAGAGAGAGAGAGATAGAGATAGAGAGAGAGATAGAGAGATAGAGAGAGAGATAGAGAGATAGAGAGAGAGATAGAGAGATAGAGAGAGAGAGAGAGAGAGAGAGTATAAGGGAGATCGAGAAAAAATACACGCTAGTAGTTACATATTAGAGCTTTAGATGGCAATTCTGTCGCATAAAACGTCAAAAAACGTAAAAAAAACGTCTTGTGCAGTAAACGCAGATTTATTTTTTAATTTATTTTATTAGCATGTATACAGTGTGAATATAGATATACAACTACATCGAATGATCATATACTGGTACATGATCATCTATTGGGGCTTTTACCTTAGTAATAATTAATTAATTAATACAAGTTTCACTTCTGACATGTGTACTTTACACACTTTTTTATAGAACAGGGGGCAAACGGGCAGGAGGCTTACCTGATGACAGGTGATACCGCCGCCCATGGGCAAGCCAGAAGGTTCTCGAATTGGTACGCTTTTGAAGGACTCTAAGTCGAATTGGTTCGGAAATACTTTAGTGGGCAGCTGGTTCTACATAGTGTACGGCAAAAACTGTCTTAATAAACGCTCAGTTGTCGGAAGAACGTCGAGGTGATACGGATGGTATTTCGTTTTCTGCCTTGACGTGAGATGAAACTTCAAAAAGTCAAAAATCATTCATTCATGTACATTGTATTGGTATGTTATCTAAAGCTGGCGGCTTCAACACATTTACACTTTGTGCTTGTGTAGTCTGTGAATAAGCGCGAGGCGTGATGTCAAACTGAAATACAATCACAAATAGATCATGAAAAGACTGTCCGTCTCTCTCGCGCTCGGTCAAGCTTATGAGTATAAAAGTGACAGTTATTGTTTTGCTTTTGCTACTGATTATGTTGATCTTTACTTTACATGTTGATCTGAGACATGAGAATCTTGTGAAATGGTGTACATGTTTTTAATTATTTTAAGCAGTTTAATGAAAAAAAAAAAATATTTTTAATTTGACATCAGATGCGACTGGGGTTTCTAAGAGGAGTATTGAAAGAATTGTTAGTAAAAGTGTAGTATGTCGAAAAATGAAAAATTATTTACACAAACTACTCTTTTACGTTCTTGGTCGGGCTTAGAACTTTTGGATCCACCCTCGTATGCACCTAATATTTATATGTATTTGACACATTTTTATTTATTTTACAACCCACCTAAAACCAGAGTAGACTCAAATATATAGCTTGGCAAAAAAAGTCATATTTTTAAACATACTGTATAGTGAAATTGCATTAGTGTGAGTACTGTGAAGGCGCCAGCTTTCGATAACCGACCTATACACTTATGAACGTCAAAAAAGAAATATACATTAAATGCTTCTAATTTTACATTGACCGCCAGTTCTCAAATCAAGGGCGTAGAGATCGGAAGAAAAGAACTGGAAATAAACTCTCCGCCACTCTTTTGAATCGCCAAGTTTTTGTTTTACACAAAGTTTGTAAGGAGCTGCAACCATTACACCATGTTCCACATGACATTTATATAATACTAGCTGACCTGGCAAACGTCGTTTTGCCATGTATATCATTTATAATAAAAAATAGGGGTTGATCGTAGAGGGGTGAAAATTAGGGGTTGTATATATTTTTTAATGCTGTATCATAAAAAAATAGAAATTAAAAATGTTGTCTAAAAAATAAAAATAAAAATCTAGGGGTGGACTACCCCTAACATTTAGGGGGATGAAAAATAGATGTTGGCCGATTCTCATAGATACCGGATAAGCACAAAAAATTTCATCAAAATCGGTCAAGCCGTTTCGGAGGAGTATGGCAACGAAAACACGAGAATTTTATATATTAGATATTAGTCCGAACATCATAAAAATACACATTTGAACACAAACCTCGGAATGAGGAACAGAGCCCTCATGGGATGCAAGTCACACAACGGGGGCTGACTCTCCGCCATCTCCAACGCCGTGATGCCCAAAGACCAGAGATCAGACCGATTGTCGTACGTGGCTTCTGGGTTCTCATCACAGGCGATGACCTCCGGAGCCATCCAATACGGCGTACCGATGAACGTGTTCCGCCTCCCGATGGTTCTGTCCAATTGGGCTGATACTCCAAAGTCCACTGAAATTTTTTCAATTTTGATTAAAGAGACTGGCTGATAGACACCCATTTTAGTTCTTGCCGGCCTTTGAACGAGGACTACGCTCCATAAAACCGACATTTTAATGCCATTAGTCTCGCACGTGCATTGCCGACATTTTAGTGCTTAAAGGCTCGCACTTGTGTTGCCGACATTTTAATGCCATAAGTCTCGCACTTGCGTTGCCGACATTTTACTGCCATAATTCTCGCACTTGCGTTGCCGACATTTTACGGCCATAAGTCTCGCAAATGCGTTGACGGCTTCTTACTGCCTGAAGTCACGCACTTGCGTTGCCGACATTTTACGGCCATAAGTCTCGCAAATGCGTTGACGGCTTTTTACTGCCTGAAGTCTCGCACTTGTGTTGCCGACATTTTACTGCCATAAGTCTCGCACTTGCGTTGCCGACATTTTAATGCCATAAGTCTCGCACTTGCGTTGCCGACATTTTACTGCCTAAAGGCTCGCAAGTGCGTTGACGGCTTCTTACTGCCAGAAGGTTCGCAAATTCGTCACCGGCCTTTTACTGCCATAAGTCTCGCACTTGTGTTGCCGACATTTTACTGCCATAATTCTCGCACTTGTGTTGCCGACATTTTAATGCCATAAGTCTCGCACGTGCGTTGCCGACATTTTAGTGCTTAAAGGCTCGCACTTGTGTTGCCGACATTTTAATGCCATAAGTCTCGCACTTGCGTTGCCGACATTTTAATGCCATAAGTCTCGCACTTGCGTTGCCGACATTTTAATGCCATAAGTCTCGCACTTGCGTTGCCGACATTTTAATGCCATAAGTCTCGCACTTGCGTTGCCGACATTTTAATGCCATAAGTCTCGCACTTGCGTTGCCGACATTTTAATGCCATAAGTCTCGCACTTGCGTTGCCGACATTTTAATGCCATAAGTCTCGCACTTGCGTTGCCGACATTTTAATGCCATAAGTCTCGCACTTGCGTTGCCGACATTTTACTGCCATAAGTCTCGCACTTGCGTTGCCGACATTTTACTGCCATAATTCTCGCACTTGCGTTGCCGACATTTTAATGCCATAAGTCTCGCACTTGCGTTGCCGACATTTTACTGCCATAATTCTCGCACTTGCGTTGCCGACATTTTACTGCCAGAAGGTTCGCAAGTGCGTTGACGGCTTTTTACTGCCACAAGGTTCGCAAATGCGTCGCCGGCCTTTTACTGCCATAAGTCTCGCAAGCGCGTTGCTAGCCCTTTACTGTCAGAAGGCTCGCAAGTGCGTTGCTAGCCCTTTACTGTCAGAAGGCTCGCAAGTGCGTTGACGACTTTTTACTGCCATAAGTCTCGCAAGTGCGTTGCTAGCCCTTTACTGTCAGAAGGCTCGCAAGTGCGTTGACGACTTTTTACTGCTTAAAGGCTCGCACGTGCGTTGTTAGCCCTTTACTGTCAGAAGGTTCGCAAATGCGTCGCCGGCCTTTACTGCCAGTTTTCAAACCTACGACAGACGAGAACTGATAATGAACTCTCTGGAAACTCACCTAACTTAACTTCAGCGTTGTCAGTCAATAAAACATTTTGTCCCTTAATATCACGATGTATGACTTTGTTTGAATGCAGATAGCTCAGCCCTCGGAGGATTTCTCTACATATATATGATATCCATTCTTCCTTTAGTGACTGCCCCTTCGTAGACTTCACCAAGTCAGTCACCGATCCTGAAAAATTAAATAACAATATGAGTTTCCATTTGTATAAGATATTAGGTCCTTACATATGAAATTGGCGTATTTCGTACTGGCCACTTTAATCACGATGTTCTCCTCTTTGGTAGGGAATTCCAAATTCAAAGTTTGTACAGCTATTTATAGGTATGTTATCTAAAGCTGGCGGCTTCAACACATTCACACTTTGTGCTTGTGTAGTGTCTGTGAATAAGCGCGAGGCGTGATGTCAAACTGAAATACAATCACAAATACATCACTAAAAGACTGTCCGTCTCTCTCGCGCTCGGTCAAGCTTATGAGTATAAAAGAGACAGTTATTGTTTTGCTTTTGCTACTGTTTATGTTGATCTTTACTGTTTATGTTGATCTTTACTGTATATATCGACGTAGGAAAGCATATTTGCTGTAAGTAGACATATTGCAATTGTTCACCAGAGCCAAAAAACTTAATTAATTTCGGAAAAAAATTAATAGTGTCGAACCTATCCATGATATTGCTACCATATTTGAAACATATATTTATTTAACTGCCAGTCACCATTTGCAATGTAAACTTTTTATCCAAAGTTACTATAAGTACGTTTTTGGCTAGTTACAGCAAACAGTTTTTTAAATCACGAACCTTTAAAACGCTGTAACTAAGGAAGAAAAATGTACGCGCGGAAATATTATCAATTTACAGGCGGTAAATATGCTGTATGCAGTAAATTTATGTATTTGGGTACTTTCAATTGCAATTCAAGATGTAAGATTAGTTTATAATTATGATTAGATCTAGAAATGCAGTGGGTCATTTGGTAATGTAATGTTTGCTTGAAATAAAATGTCGTAAATGGTAAAAAAAAAACTGCTGTAAGTAAACGAATATAAAAATCACACGCCGCAGAATAGCTGTAAGTAGCGTTAAGTTTTTAAATGGGAAGAAGTAAGTATTTGTAAAGAAAAAAATGCAGTTTTTCTTGTGCTGTAAGTACAAATTGTCTAAAATGACTGGATTTTGGTCTACATACAGCATTTAATCTTGCTAAAAAAAATATAAGTACGGGCGTTTTCAACGGCGTATGTAATTTTTTTTTCATCGTAGAAGCACAGGACCCGGGACATTCGATGCGGTTTTTTTTTCTGATTCTAATGGCAGTAAAAAGTCACTTTAGGTATTTTGTCTACTTACAGCAAATATGCTTTCCTACGTCGATATGTTGATCTTTATTCAAACATGGTGAACAATGTTTTTAATTATTTTAAGCATCTTAATAAAAACAGTTTAATGATAAAATGTTATTTTTAATTTGACATCAGATGCAACTGGGGTTTCTAAGAGGAGTATTGAAAGAATTGTTAGTGAAGTAAAAGTGAAGTGTGTTGAGCTAGATGGAGCTTATGTCGAAAAATTAAAAATTATTTACACAAACTACTCTTTTACGTTCTTGGTCGGGCTTAGAACTTTTGGATCTACCCTCGTATGCACATAATATTTATATGTATTTGACACATTTTTATTTATTTACAACCTACCCAACCTTACTAAAACCAGAGTAGACTAAAATATATAGCTTGGCAAAAAAGTCATATTTTTAAACATACTGTATAGTGAAATTGCATTAGTGTGAGTACTGTGAACGCGCCAGCTTTCTATAACCGACCTATACTCATGTATTTGTGCTTCGATGACCGTCATTCATTTGTTTTTTTCTGTATGCGTCACTCATTTTACAAAATAGAAAACTTAAAGTATCGCATTATTTACGAGTACGAGTTCCGCCGTGGCACTAGTGCTGCGGAAACGACTCGAAGGTTGAATAATGTGTATGGCGGTCATGTTGCAAAAGAAAACACAGTTCGTTTTTCGTTCCAACGTTTTCGTTCTGGAAATTTCGACCTGCAGAACAAGCCCCGTGGACGGCCTGAGACCCAAGTTGATAATGAAGTATTGAAGGCTATTGTGGAAGCGGATCCATCGCAAACCACGTCCGAGTTAGCTGCAGGCTGCGGTGTTAGTGATAAAACTGTTTTAATTCACTTGAAGCAAATTGGGAAGATTAATGTAAGGACCTAATATTTTCAGCACACACCACATACACACCCTCACCTTTACACCATCACACAACACAGCCAAGGTATAACATAGTTTAATGATTTATAATTGTTTAGTCAAGCCACATTTTATATACCTAATAGAATTATGGGGTACAGCATGCAAAAACAAAATTTCTTAGATACAAACACTACAAAATAAAGTAATAAAATCACTATTTTTTAACACCAACAAATAAAATCTACCAAGAAACCAATGATTAGTTATGACGATTAAACAACTATATGTTTATAGCACCTGTATCCTTATTAAAAAAAAAAAACTCTCTACATAGTAACTTATCATTTAATAAAAATACACCACTAGTATTGCGTGTGCAATACTCTACAATATTTTTTATGGCTCTGGCACGATTTGTGCATTAGCCAGCGTCAAGTATATAGGATTTTTTTACAATTCGTGCTTGTCTTTAGAAATTCGACAGTGTTCCTCAATGTACGGTTTAAGCACTCGCCCGGTACCGCACAACCCTCCCAAAGGCCGAGAATAAATTTAAATTAAAACTTGTCGATGCGATCAGTGGTTTAGGCGTGAAGGAGCCTCAAACCATTTTTCTTAAATATATATAGATTAAATTTCTCATGTAAATAAAAAATAATTTTTGTTATAAGAAATAAAGTTCTTTAAACATTAAATGTATTTAATAATTTCTATACATTTCTCCTTTCGTAAATGTATGTATTTTATTTATTTATTTACACTTCGTTGCAAATAAAAGAAACACAATACATAAAAATTATAAGGGATGCAACGGGCGGCCTTATCGCTAATAAGCGATCTCTTCCAGGCAACCCTAGTTAAGAGAAAAAAAAAGAAAAAAAAGAAACATGCGTGCGAGAAGTGCAGAATCCTTAATCTAAAGTAATACAAAAAATCTACAAATACATGAACAGCGAATAGTGATGTAAAAGGAAACATAAGAATTATACAAGTCACGATTGATGAGGATAGGATAATATCTCTTGTATGATCCGATGTATTCCATATCTTTAGCATAACTTTTTTTTGTTAATTTATGTTAGGTGTATGATTATGAATAAATGAATATCCACACTCCTTGCAGAAATCTTCGGCGCCGTGAGATCGGTCCGTGAAACCTGCGAAGTGCCAAAGAGATTTCTGTGCTTCTGGAAGGAGCTAGGCTTGCTTAGTTACCCAGGACCTTACGCACAACGGACCTAGTGAGAGTCTAAGTGCGGAAACTGAGTCCAACATACCATACCATCCATTCCATACTATAACTCAAAAATCTTTGCATGTTCTAAGAAACGATTATCAATTTAGATGTTTTTAGTTACTTTTTTTGCCACCTATTACATAAAAACAAAAAAATGATGTAGATTGATTATGTTTGGTTAATACATTATACACTTTTTGATGTAATTAAAGAATTTACTGCATAGTTTATTAACTCTTTAACTAGATATTTTAAATAATCATCAGACAGTTTAATGTAAACTTTTTTAGTATTAAGCATAAAATTTAAATGTTATTATTAAATTTTGAAAAAAATTAAATCTGTGGTAACTAAATGTTTCATCCATCAATTATCGATATACCAATTATATAAAAAAGTATACTTTAATTATTATTATGCCCACAATACAATTATAGCAAAGGCAACCCAAAAAAAAGAACTGCCAAAATGAAAGGATTCCTAATTTCCTATACTTTGATAGCTATTCAATACACGTAATAGACATGTTACATCCCAACAAAAATAATTCGTAGTAAAAAGTTACAATTGTTAAAGAAAGAAACAAAGTCATATAAATAATAAGAAATACTCAACAGCAACGAGAGGGAAATGGGGGGGGGGGGGTGTTGGTCTTAGTGGGGCATAATCTATGTCAGGGAATATCCTCCATTAAAAAGCTAAGCATACCGAAGAGCACGCCTAGGCAATGGAGCTAGGCTATCAGGGGCGCACCGAAAGTTCGTCATACACGTCCACGCCATCTTTATCATCTTGACGACTCATTGGTCTAGTGGCCCCTGACTGCGAATCCATGGGCCCCGGGTTCGACCCCCGGCTGAGACGAACATCTAGACTCTATTGAATAGAGTGCAGACAAATTCCAAACATATTTACATAGACAAACAGAATCCTCCTAACTGGCAGAGAGCAGCACTAAGCAACGCCAAAAGGAAAAAAAGTTTCCTCACCATCTCCAGACCTTCCAGTAGATCAGGAAGCAAATTATGATGTAGAACAAACTAAAAAGATATCTAAACCTCCACCTATAATCCTATATGGTATTGAAGACCAAGCCAAACTTACCGAACTCCTGGAATGTGCCGTAAACAAAACCGACCTTCGTCTACGAAATAATCAACCAAAACCAGCTGTGCATAAATTGCAGAATGAGCTTAATATGCCCATGGTAAAAGAAGAAATAATCACACATGGGTATTACAACAAACTAAGACTTCAAAAGCACCCCAATCAGCTAGGGGGCCATCCAAAAAGTACGTCACACGTTAATGTGGAGGGAGGGTATCACCGAAGTGTGACATCGTGTGACAAGGGGCATGGGGGGGGGGGTCAACAATTTTGTGACGTCACATGTTAAAATTTAAAATACTAAAACGCAAAGTTTGGATGGGAATTAAAAAATTTACGAACTTGATCTATATTTATTAATAATTTGGCATTCTCGCTATGCGATAATCTCTCATGCAACGTCATTTAACTCCTAGAGCGACGTTGTAATGCAAGTGAGACACTCAAATTCACGAGAATTTTGAATGGTAAGGATTTCAAGATAAATTTAAAAAATGTGTGACGTCACATCAGGAGGGGGGGTTATAAAAATGTGACAACCTGTGACAAGGACGGGGGGAGGGGTTCAAAAGTCCTAAAATTCGTGTGACGTACTTTATGGATGGCCCCTAGCAGGACAGGTCATTGAACTTTTCTCAACTATAATTAACATTAATTAACTTATATGAGATATGTATCATTGTAAACTCTTTAAGTGTTCAGGTATTAATATTATAGACAATGGGACAGCCACTGATAAATGTCTGCCATTCTTTTGACTATGTAAACATTATCAAATCATTGGTGCTACTATCTTATATGATTCTAATATCATAAAATAAAAATCTCTTGAAAGTCTAATATTATTTTCTATTTTAATTACCACATATTCAAGTTTTTTTGAAGTGAAACTTCTTTATCGGGGTTGGAAAAAAATTTAATGTAACATTTTTGCGTTACGCGTCACATTTTTCCGTTACGCGCCATCTATTGAAGTGAAACTTCTTTATCGACGTATGGGAGAAATTTTGTAGCAGGTTACGCGCCATGTTGCTTTTTGAAGTCAAACTTCTTTATCGGCGTTGGAAAAAAATTTACACACATTTGTCACATTTTTCGGTTACGCGCCATCTTTTTCTTGTCCCTACCACGGTTGATCCGAAGAGATTCGAAGCCATTAGTAACAAAAATATATAATAACGATAACAATGATAGTAATACCAATAATTCTATTACAATTAATGAAATTCTGTAATAATCTTAGTACTACATAGTAGTAAAGTAATAAGTTAAAATGAAATAATTGTATTTGTATTCATGTCTATGATAATAAAAGCCTTTTGTTAAACTTAATCTAATTTAATTTTATTTAACCAATTTCTGTAAAGTTGCATATAGTAGATAATTTTTCGAAAAATAAGGTCATAAAGAAGTTTCACTTCTTATGTGTGTATACCTAGTACACGCACACATTTTTATTTTATATAGAGCCAACTGGCAGGAGACTGATGTTAACTGATACAGCCCACAGACACTCAATATGAGGTTTCAAGGGTGTGTTGGCGGACTTGTAAGAAATGGTACACTGTTTTCTTAAAGGACCTTAAGTTGTATCACTGTAGAAATACCTCAATATTCAGCCTACAAAAAATACAAAGGATGTTGAGTTGTTATGGGTGGAATTTCATATTCCGCCTCAACATCCAATGATGAAACAATTCCTATGACCAATCTAATAACTAATCCTACCACTACTAGAAGAATGTCCAGTCTTCTAGTAGTAATAGGATTACTTATTTTGGAAATAGGTGCATGTTTGTTACTGGGATAATATAGCATTTGACTGGAGTAAGATTTTTAAATCAGTCCAGTAGTTTTTAGGTTTATTCAAAGTATCTTTCTCTTTTTATAATTGATATAGGAATTGTTAAGATTAATAATACAATATCAGCCATATGTACTGTCTTCAGATAAAATATATTCATAGATATAGCCCAATCACTCTCAAAACAAGTATGAAACTATAGTTTGTGTTTATTGTCATAATTCATAGATGTAGTCTATCCCAAATTAATAGTTACATGTGCTCACATCCACTTTCCTTTATATTTAGTCCTCCTATATATATATTTGTTGGACAACTGAATACCACTCTCTAAATAGAAAATTTAAACTTACCGGCACCACAATACTCCATAACCAACCAGAGCTGGTCATCTTTCCCTGGAGGACTTTTCTTTATAAAAGCACCATAGTAAGTGGCAATGTTGCGATGGGTTGAATATTTCTTTAACACATTGATCTCAAGTTTTATTTCCTCTTCTTCATCTTGTGTCACATCCATCACCTTGATGGCAGCAAGCTGGCCGGTCTTTGTGTGCCGTCCCTAGAAATTTCATTTTAAAGTTATAATACCTGCAAGTCTTAAAATATGTAAGCTAGCTATTATAAATATAGCTTATATAATCACTATTGTGGTATTGTTCCTAGTCAATTTTCACTATGTTAAAAAGAGTATCTTTTTAGATATGTATATTTTTTGCTTTTAAAACCAATACATAGGATACAAAACAAATTTATTGGATTTGTATTAGAGACTAACAATAGTGTTGGTAGAATTAAAAAATAAGTAAACAGTATTAAATTAATAAGAAAAGATAATATTAATGAGAAGAAAAAAATATTATATATTTCTTTTAGCAATAAAAATTTGAAATGTATATTCTAACTTTATTTTTTTTATTACTAAATTTATTAATATTTCATATGTAGGCTTGCTATATTGATAACATATTTAAAAAATTGAATGCATTATCAAATATAAATATTGTTGAGATAACATTACTTGCAACTAGAATTAATCTGGTAGGAAAAGTACATACTCTAAGATAATTTTAACAATAGTAGGCCATAGCTTCCTTAGTGTATGAAATTTAAATTATGTTCATTGAGATTAATAAAATATAGTCTTGTAGTTAAATGAATACTATGAATACATTACTTAGTAAAAGTCAACTATGTCAGGGTAAATATTAGTCAAATTGGAATACATAAGATATATAATAGCATAGCAAGTATAATTTTTAAGCACATACCTTGTATACTTGGCCATAAGTGCCATTTCCTACAACTTCAATAAGCTCAAATATTCCAGCAGGATCCTGTAAACAAGTATACACGAGAAATGTATAGATAAAAGCTAATTATATTCCCTAACACCTTCCCAATGATTCACACCCTGTGAGATCATTGCACTCTAGACAGGTTTTCACAAAGGGGCGTAAAACAAAGTAATACATATGACAATGTTTTTAGGATAAATCAAATATTTACCTTTAATGCACTGAGGTCAATGTCGTCTAATGAACAATTTACAGACGGTGCTAGTTGATGCGCCATTTTGAGTATATTGTCACACACGGAGACAAAGCACGAGATCTTCACATCAATATAAAAACCTTATAAAAGATCTTATATCACAACATTTGTATAGATATGGATAAGAATTTATTCTTGTACATCTGAATAATTTATAAAACACATTGTTTACAATTAAATTTAAAGAGAATTACAGATACACAATTTATATGCCGCACACACACACCCGGCGGTGATGCCAGATGAAATCTTGGGACAACTGACAATTTTCTCAAATCTACCATAGCAAATCTACCTAGTTTACAGATCTACTATATAGGTTAAAAATATAAGCAGATTTTTACTAAACGCCCTATTCATACGGATATAAATATAATATAGTTTATTATGGGTGTTCTATCTTGTTATAAATCACAACCCATTTTTATCATTGTTAATTGATTTATTCTTCACAAACAACAGTAATAAATTTATATTCACATAGAAACGCTCAAGGAAAAAAACATATATATCACTCGTCTTAAAAGTCTGTTCTGAGTGACGTCTGTTTTCTTCTTTTCTTAGTGTCCTATCTTTATGTTGACACATACATCAAAATCTTATAGAAAATACTTCACAAAATAGTATGTACTATTTTGTATATGCATTTTAAGTGCGTATCTAATATATTATTTTGGTAAAATATCGATTTTATTATTTTCTTTTCTTTATTAGAAATGGAGAGAAGTCTTAAAATACTTTCTAAAAATGATGTCTCAATAGTAGCAACAAAAACTTATAATCTATAGGTCTACCAGAATCTGATGGCAAAAATTTTTTTTTAAAAATTAGCGATTTTCATATGGCAATAGAAAAATTTCATCTGTCAACTGAAATTTCGAAGAATTGTTTTTGGTTTAGTTTCAAATTTCCTTTAAAAAGTGATGAAAATGTCGAAGAAACCTCTTCGATCGCAAGCAAGACATATTGTTTTCAATGTTTATCAAAGAACACTTGATCAACAAGATGCAGAACATACACAATCATCGATATTGAGCCATGTGCAAGCGTTGACTGGTTAGTAGGAATGACACGTCTTGATACTTTGGTTTATGGGATTTTTCGTGTGTATTATATTATGTACTTATACTGAACTTTGGTTTATTTCAGGGGTTTCTTATACTACAAATAAACTTGGATAGTTTTGATTTAGAATTGATCAGAAACAAGATAAATGAGTTTTACACTGTTTCTTTCTCTCAAATAGGGATTGATTGATGGCGAAAATCTTGTGAACATGTAATAAAAATTGAAAATCAGTTCATAGAACAAGATCGGTTAATTGAGATGCAGGAGGAAAGGTTTATCATAAATACTGCGTTGAAGACTTTTTTATGGATGTGCAGTATTTAGAACCATTTTCAAGTTCTTTATTAATTAATAAACTCATGAACAGAGTAATTGGAGTTTTCATCTAAATTTCAAACCCCACATTCGCCACATTTTCAAAAATTATCCTTGATCATTGGATAATTTTTTATATTTGCATGTATCACACACAATCAGCCGCTATAAGGAAAAAAAGTATCAAAACGTTTTACTCCAATTTCCCCAGTATTGCTAGCGTCAATTTCTTTTTTCCCTTTTTGCCATCAGATCCTGGTAGACCTATAGTATCCCTAGATATAGTGTTAGAATTTGACTTTTATTAAATATTTCATGTTACTTTTGACTCTCTTAGGTTATGACGTCATGTGCACAACTTAAAATTTTACTTTTAGGACTAATATTATTCTATTATTTTCAGCAAAAAAAAATCGTGAAGCGCAGAAGCTGTATGAAAATAAGAAATATTTAATGAATCATTGTAAATGTTTAGTAAACCGGCGCGAGATATCGCTTTAAAAATCTTTCCTACGCCCTGATGCCTAGGCGAGGTTGCCAATCTTTGAATAGCGACTACAACATGCAAGTGCGGCAACGCCGCAAAATGTAATATGAATAAAATGCGACAGAGACCCAAACAATGACGTAGAATATTGAAATTGGTATTTGGTACTTACGTACAGTCATACCTACACTTGTCAATAACGTTATCAAATCATGGAAAGCACTAAATTTCAAATACTAGATTAATCCAGATTTCCTAAAAAAATATGTTGAGTGTTGACATTGTGCAGCAGAAAACGCATTCATGTTCATTGAATTTCGTTCATTGAATTTCGTTCATTCACGCATATGTTCACAATTTCTAAAAAAAATATATACCTACCACTAATACTGACACCATTTTCGCTTTGATGGCTATTAAAGCAAATGTAAAAGAGACCATAAATTTTGAGCCATTAAAAACCATGATACGTCATGTTAAAATAAAATAAAAAAGGAGTGGCAAACGTCTGCTCTGGCAACACTGTCCGTAATAGCGATATTTGCTTCGAAGTTCGAAGTTGTTGGCCGCACTGGCAGGCCGATGACCGGCTTTAACACAGAACACAATTACCTAAAGGAAGAACGACGTCTTGGAACACAGATTCTAAGATACGCGAATGTATCGCCACCTATTATCAACCCACCCAAAACTACATGTGGCGGCAAAAATTTGAATTGCCGGCTGGTCCAGGTTCCCCAGAAAATTATTAATTTCGGATGCATAGGCCATTTCATTTGTATATAAGACTCAATTCTCAAATGAATAAGTTTTCTCATACACTAAATATTTAACAAATGATCTTGAAATAAAACAAAAAACGTTTTCTCATTGAATTATTATTTATTTCACTTTTATGGATCCTTAGACAAGAAATCAACATAATTGTGATGTTCGTACCTAGGTAATTCAAATGAAAAGTTTCTTCGCTACTTCTTCTCTACAAATGAATAATTTACATAATCCACAGTAACTTGTTCATGAGTCTCACAAGAGGAAGCAAACACCAACCATATTATAAGATGAAAATTATATATGTTAACGTAAAATTGTAAAAACCGTTAGATTGTAATCTATCTCGCGAGATTATAAACTGTCGAAAGATTGTGAACCTCAGCTTACTGCTTACAATTTAACGTATTATTATTCGGTAGATTGTACTACACTAACTTAGTTATCATTCAAACTTCTTTGGTCAAGTACAGATTAATTTTACTTTCCAACAATTTCATATAACTACCGAATAATAATACGTTAAATTGTAAGCAGTTCGTTGAGGTTCACAATCTTTCGACAGTTTATAATCTCGCGAGATAGATTACAATCTAACGGTGTTTACAATTTTACGGTGACATATAGATTCCTCTGGTAGTAATATTCTCTTATTCTTATAGGCAAGACTGTGTCAGACTTATAAAAAAAAACGGTACCACGAAAACACTTAAGAAACTGTATTTACAATGAGAATCATCAGGATATACACTAAAACTTGGAATAACACAGATCGAACTTCCCACCTCAGGGATAAGAGTCGCAAACCGAAGCCACTAGGCCAACACTGCTGCAAAATAAGTAATGTACCCAGTCTAGGCATAAGTTCTGTTACAAATGAGCATGCATTCTTTTGAAGTGAAACTTCTTTAGAATCGTTGTGATTTCAAACCGGATGCAACGGAAAAAGCGACAGTAAAAAGAGACAGACACATAAATTAATAGGATTTGGCGTGGGAGAGAGTGAGAAAGCGACAGGTAAGAGACACAAATACAAAAATGTGTAGGATGAAGCCAGGAAAGAATGAGACAGAAATATACATACTATTTTTAAACTTTATCTAAGTTAACTTTAATTAACCAATTTCTGTAAAGCTGCATATAGTAGATCATTTTTCGTAAAACAAAGGTCATAAAGAAGTTTCACTTCTTACGTGTGTACACTAGTACACGCATGCATTTTTTTTTAAAGAAGTAATTATCCTACATATTTACTAAAGTCTCAGCAAAAAACAATATTCTATTCGAAATGGCCACCTTTGGCTTTTATACATATTACACTTTAATCTGTTTGGCCACGAATCTATGGATTTACGCACTGTTTCCAAGGGAAATTTTGCCACTGCTTGCTCCAAAGATTTTTTAAGAGACTCAATGTCGCCGTGTCGTTTTGAGAAGGAAATGTCGTCTAAAACTAATTTGAAGTCTAATAATTTGAGGTCTGGGCTAGATGAGGCCAAGTAGAAGCAATCCTATTTTCTTTAACACCCCATTGTAATTTGATAATGAACATGAAAAAATATATGAAATGGCGCAAAATCGTAAGAACTTTTTTAAATAATATACGTGTTCCAAATTCAAAATAATTAAAAAGTTGAAAAAAGAAAAGGTTTTATGTAATAGTATTAATGGCTAGACTAGTTATATAAAAGTCTCATCAGTATTTGTTGGTTGGTCCTCGGCTGTGCGCCAATGGACTCTGTGCGCGTTAAACTCTAGCTCAAACGGTGAAGGGAAACGTCCTAAAGAAGCCTTCGCGTAACGAATTATACTCTAATTTTTAATTCCGTAGAATTCTGACGGCTATCATTTTTGACATGTCAGTAATGGCAAACCTTTTTGGCCGGGCACATTTTTCAATTTTAATACGAGTCTGTACATTTGAGTCTATACATACATTTTATTGTTAGTTAATATACCCATTTTATTAAGTGCGCTGCTCCACATTAAAAGTGGTTAAACGGCGTGTGGTAATTTCGTCCCTTTTCATCACAAGTAAAGATAACAGGGGCGTAGCTACCGCCGTATTTGCCGTATCAATTATACGGGGCCCCCGGACCACGGGGGCCCCAAAAGTGTGTAAGGAAAAAGAATAAAAACTTTCTAATTTATTTTATTTTACAAATGACAAAATTCTATAAAGCAATTCCTTTTTTTCCCGCCTTAAGCGTGCGTTCAAAAGTTGGCAACACTACATCGTTATGGCGGGCTGCGGGACTTCCCCGTTTTACTTACTTCATCTTCAACTCAGCGGGGAATCCCCGGGAATCCTTCATCGATATCGCGATGTACGTGTACGTTGTTGTACTTTGCATTGGATGTTAAACCACGGAGTGCAGTGCACTGTTTATTTACGCGCTTTATATAAATGTGCATTACATTGTAATTCAGTACAAACAATATTGTTCTTCTGGTTTAGCAGTATTAGTAACGATTTGTAAAAGAAATGAGTGAAAGAAAAAGAGATTATCCCAGCGGCGCTGAGAAAAGAAAAATTGAACAGAAAAGGGACGAGGTTATAAAAAAAGTGCCCAAAATTTCTTCATTTTTTCAGAGACAAGATACTGTGAGTGATTTAGATTGGAAAGGTAAGTACTACACTACTACCCAACCCATTTATTAGGGGCCCGTAGTGATAAACAAGGAAATCTTTTAATTTCGGTCTGTCCATCTGTCCGTCACAAAAAGTTGTCTCCCCCCTCGATTTTCACAATTATACTGTTTTTAGGGTTCCGTGCCTTGATTAAAAAAAACAAAATTCTAACTTATCTATAGGATCGATTTGTTTTGTTGTTTGTTTATCAGTCCGTATCGTATCGTTAATTGCGTGTTGAGAACTTCAGATGTGCAGACTCGCTTTCGGGTTCTCGTTTTGTATGGCCACTACACTACGCGCTGCGTTTAAATAGCACGCAGGTGTATAGTAATGCACGGACGGGCTGCAGGTGATTTTGTATCTACTAATAGGTACGAGCACAATCCGCGTAGAATCTGTGTGCGTCTGAACTGAACACTCTCTAACTGTGACCCTTAGTAACGTTATTTATTTATATATAACTCTTTTTAGTTTAGTATCAAAGCATTCGTATTTACTTTTTAACAATTACTCGTTTATTTTTAGATTCTTCTGAAGCATGTTCTTCGTCACATATCCATCCGGAAATAGAAGAAAGCCAAGCACATACTTTATCGGATGTCTATCCAGAAATCGAGGAACCCCAAGTCAACGATTCTGATATATCTGCAGATAATGCAGATTGTAATATAATTTCATCAGATAGAGGAAATTTTGGTGACAATTTAACTGAATGCGAACGAAAAATAATTTTTAAATTGGGTCCATTTAAACCACAAGGACCATTTCCAAAAGTTTCAGAAAATAACCGACCTTTTTCAGCTTATTATTATTCATATTTCAATCAGGCAGGCATAAAAATTATAAGACCATGGTTATGTTATTCTAACGTTTTAAACAAACCGTACTGTCACTTCTGTTGGTTATTAGCAGATCGTCAAAACAAATCGTACTCCTCTGCTTGGGTTAACGGTGTTTCGGTTAGAAGCAATTTCACACAAACTATTCTTGACCATGAAAAGTCACAGCAGCATATTAGTGCCTCACTCTCTTATAATAATTGGTTGCAAGGAAATACCATCGATACTCTATTGAAAAGTGAAATCGATAGTAAAATTACATTCTGGAGAGATGTACTGCATCGTATAATTAATGTTATAATTACTTTAGTATCTTGTAATCTACCTTTGAGGGGGCATGATTCTGATTCTGGCAATTTTATGGCAATTTCACGTCTGCTATCTAACTATGATGCAACTTCAAAAGAACTTTTTCTAAAACCGAAAGGTGAAATAAATTATTTAAGCCCTACGATTCAAAACGAAATTATTAGTTTGCTTGGTACTAACGTTAGGAACAGTATTATCTCAGAAATTAAAAAAGCTCAATTTCTGACAATAATTCTGGATACAACACAAGACTTGTCAAAAATTGACCAACTATCTGTAGTTTTTCGATATATCTCGGTTACAGAAAATGATGATAATGTGCTGAAGAAATAAAAATCTGTGAGTCCTTTTTAGGATTCATAGCAGTAACCGATTGCAGTGCTGCAGGTCTGAAAACTGTCATTTTAAATTTGACTAAAGAATATGGAATTGATTTGACTAAATGTAGAGGACAGGGATACGATGGAGCAAATGTTATGTCGGGTGTGTATGGAGGATTACAAACCCTAATAAAAGAGCATGCTCCAAATGCCGATTATGTTCATTGTGCTGCGCACGCTTTAAACTTGGTTATGAACGATGCTGCGAGACATGTTCGTGAAGTATCGACTTTTTTCGATAATTTAGAAAAAATATATACTTTTTTTGGCAATAGTATAAAACGCTGGGCTATGCTAAGTGACGATTCATCTGAAAAATATTTGATTACCCTTAAAAAGGTATGTCCTACTAGATGGTCTTCTAGGAACGACGCTTTATTAGCAGTAAAGAAAAATTTTTTACTAATCATGAAAACTTTGTACCAACTAAATTTAATTTCAAATAAAAAAGATGAACGTGAAGAATGTAAAAGTATAATTAATATTTTAGAGAGTTTTGATTTCTTAGTGCTCGTTACATTTTTTTCTTCACTATTTGAAATTATTAATCCTGTTTCTAAAGCTCTACAGCATGAAAATAATGACTTACAGAAATCTAGTATTTTATTAAGTAATCTTTTAAATAGACTGTGCCAATTAAGAAATCAGAATTCATTTAATAGTTTGCTAAATGAATCCAAAGATTTAGCAAAAAAGTGGGGGGTAACAACTGTTTTTAAAAACAGTAGGCGAAAGATAACGAAGCGTTTTTTTGATGAGTTATCACAAGATGAGAGAATTTCCGACCCGGAATCCTATTTCAAAGTCAATGTATACTATTGCTGTTTAGATATATTAATTTCTCAAACTAAAGAAAGATTTCAGAGCCTTTGCAACCTGAGTAGTATATTCGAAATATTACAACCGGAGAAACTCCTATCTTCTTCAAGCGAAGAGATATTAAACGCTTCCGGAAAACTGTCTGCTAAATACAGTAAAGACATCTCACTTAATCTTTGTGACCAATTAAAGGCTCTAAAAACATGCTTAAATTCTGAAATTAAAAAAAATTATTCCATTAAAGAACTCATTGAATTATTGCTAGTAAAATTCAATAGTCTTGCATCCAGTTTTCCCGAGGTAATCACAGCATGCTTTTTATTCTTGACCCTTCCAGTTACAACCGCAACGGCAGAAAGAAGTTTTTCAAAATTAAAACTAGTAAAAAATTACTTAAGAACTTCGATGGGACAAGAACGGCTGTCAGACATCTCACTATTGTCCATAGAGGCAGAAACTTTAGAAAAACTAAAATCATCATCAGCCATAAATGATTTAATAAATCAGTTTGCCGATAAAAAGGCAAGGAGAGTGAATATTTAAAATTTGATTTTTATTTGTAAAATGGGTAAATTATGTGATAAATAAATATTACTTATCACAATATTTTTTTTCTTTTGTGAAAAATCTTTACCTCCATATAAGGGCCTCCAAAAAAAATTTTATACGGGGCCCCGACAAGGCACGCTACGCCACTGAAAGATAACATTTTATATTTTAAAATGTTTACTAAACCTGGAATTAGTAGGCAGTGATGCCAGCTAAAGAATAGAATAAAGTAATTAAAGTTAATCCGATATATTGTTTAGATTTACCTTTTTTTAATAAAAACATAAAAAATACGTATAATTTTTTTATTGCCCTCAAATAAGTCAAATTTATCCCTTTTTCGGTGGAGAACTTTTTAGTAGCAACACTTATGAACTGTCAGAATTCTACGGAATTAAAAATCAGAGTATAGACGGATTGACTAATTGGATTGAACAGACATACTTTTACATTTACATCGGATTTGGAACAAGCATCTGGAAATATTAATAATTTTTATTTGGATCCTCCTATTAGTGCTTATGGATTTGACTTCGACCAATTCAAAACAACGAAGAAGTGGCTTCGGACTTTAAAACTACCAAAATCCTCCAATTATTACCAAGAACAAGACCTGGCTGTTTGGACTCAAGTTATTTGCCTTTCCCATTAAGGATAAATTAATATCTACATCATCATCGTCATCAGAGTATGGATAGACGGTGTGTCTGAGACACATAACCGTAGGGATTCCCTATTGGAAAAAATAATGGTGACGAAACAGCTACAGAAGGCCTATCTAAATGGCAACACCGATTTTAAAGTCTTCCGAAATACCTCTATTGATATTTTTTTGTAAATATCTGTAACTTACTAATATAGTCTAGTCGACAAGTTGAAAATGGTACAAAATAGAGATACTGCTCTTAAAATTATGTGCGATAGCTCATTGGATCCGGAATGACGTCTAGAAAAATGTGCCAAAAGCGTGTATTAGCACATAAAAAATTGCAAAAGTTATAAACAATTAAAGATGAAAAAAAAATGGCATTTCGTTTTTTGCCAATATTTAACAAACTATTAATATTTAAGAAATTTCAAGATTTCATAAAGATTCTGAAAGAAGAGGAAATTTCCAATAAAAAACTCTCAGCTCCCGGAACTCTATCTCCATTATTTATAATTTTAATTTAACGCTGAAAATAGGTCTGCGCGTGACATTTTTAGGATTCGCGCGTGGCGTCAAAAGCGACTACGGCACATTAATTAATTAATTTAAGGTATTGCATGTTTTTTTTTAAATTTGAAAAAATTATGGTGTGTTCTGAACACGAGTTTCGGGAGCTGAGAGTTTTTTATTGGAAATTTCCTCCTCTCTCAGAATCTTTTTTTGAAATTTCTTAAATATTAATAGTTTGTTAAATATTGGCAAAAAACGAAATGCCATTTTTTTTTCATCTTTAATTGTTTATAACTTTTGCAATTTTTTCTATATAATCGCGCATAATTTTAAGAGCAGCCCTGCGATTCTGTAACTCACTTTTCGAACTCACACAGCGGTTTTCGCATCGGCGGTCGCTCTCAAATCAGTCGTGAAGCAGTCATTTTATGATTTGGCATTCTGAAAAGGTGGGAGCTTATAGTTTATTAGAATGCCAAATCATAAAATGACTGCTTCACGACTGATTTGAGAGATAATTTACTACGATGCGAAAACCGCTGTGTGAGTTCGAAAAGTGAGTTACAGAATCGCAGGGCTGGTGCTTTCTTCAACAAATAAAGTATCGCAATACAGCGAGGAATGCTGCATTAAAGGTACCCTGCCACAGGGACCAATCTTTTTAAATTTGTTTTAATTTTCTTTTTAACTATTTTTATTGTGTTAGTTAAGTATTATGTATATTATTGTGTACTATATTATATTAGTTATATATTATGTAGGTTAAGAAAATTGTAAATACTGTATATTTGATTGTCATGTTTAGGTTTTTAATAAACGTTAATTAAATATAATACTAGCAGACTCGGGCAAGCGTTGCTGTGGCTAATGTTTTTGTTATGTTACATAGTAGCAAACTATTCAAGGGAAACGGTAGAACACCAGTCATGGGGACCACTATGCTTTTTTGGTGGTTATGCCATTAAATTGTAGCTTATGTGAAACGTTGGTACTTAGTTACAATGTCACACAGATACCCAAAACGCACCATAAGCGTTAATGCAATCAATGCTTAGTCTTATTATTCCATTGTGTTCCACGAATCAAAGTTATCATGTAAGGGGTTTTAGCTGTAAGATTATAATTATATTAAAGGTAGTCTAATATCGGCCACCATAGTGATAGGGTCTAACATCGACCAACTTAGAATAAGAGTCTCATATCGACTATAAGTTAAGAATATTAAGTGTAATTTACTTAATAAAGTTTTCCTTTTTAAAAAAACCTTTGATAACCGTCGCGATTTGACTGGCGCAGCCGGTAGGATATCCGTCGTGATCCTGTGCCTGTGAAGACTTAAAATCAGTCTGAGTGTAGGGTTGCGCGTGTGTTTTTACGCATTTAACGGATATTTTACGACCAAACAAATAAGTCATTATTGATCGCGTAATTCGACGGTAAAAGGTAAAAAGTGAAAGAAGCAGAAGCAGTTATAAATAGAAGAAATGGGTTGCAGACTTATGTGAGTAAACCTCTTCGCATTCCAACCTGTCCCATTTTATTTCCGTTTGACTGTGTATTGTGTAAAATAGATTTAAGTAATTTTAAGTTGATAAAGATTTTAATTGAAATAAAAAAGAAAATTATATTGAATTATTAAGTAAGTAAAGAAAATAAATTTATATTATTTTTAATTTTTATTGTAATAGATATTTTTTCTTAAAAATGCAAGAAATACGCACTATTCCAACTGATATTCTAAATATTATACCTAAGTTCGATGGGGAACAAAAACTATTAAATTTATTTTTAAAGAAAAGTGAGTATGTCATAAGAGCCTTTAGGCCAGAACGTCCGAATATAGCACAAGATATATACATATTTCATGTTATAACAAGCCGCCTTAGAGGTAAGGCAAGTCACTTGATTAGCGAGAGACAAGACATCAATAATTGGGAGGAGCTAAGAACAACTCTTATCCAACATTTCGGAGATCCTAGAACTGAAGAATGTATTTCGATTGAATTAGAAAATATTAAAATTAATCAAGGCGAGTCATATTTAAGCTTTTGTAATCGAATCCAAAGCGTCCGTAGCACATTATTTTCAAAAATTAATTTAATAGAGGACGAGAATATTAAGAACGCGAAGATGAATATATATAACCATACATGTTTAAATGTTTTCCTTTTCAATTTGCCCGAAGATATGATACGCGTTGTCCGATTACATAGATGTACAACTCTAGAAGACGCGCTCAGTGTAGTAATGGAAGAAGTAAATTTCCTTAACCAATATAAATCACGGAGTGTTAATAGACAAAAATATACTCAAAATATTAATGAAAAAAATAATTTAACACAAAATAATTTTCCACAAAATAATTTACCACAAAATAATTTATCACGAAATAATTTTTCACAAAATAATTTTAATAAGTTTAATCAATTACCCCAATACCAAAATAAGCCTCCAATGAATTTCAAATTCGGAATACAATCACAACAACAACCTCAAGGATTTAAACCTAATTTCTCTAATTTTAAATTCGGTACCAACCAAAAGCAAGGGATATATAATCCTAATAATCCTAATAATTCACAATTTAAGTTTGGTGGTGGACCACCTCAATTTGGATACAGGCAATTCCCCCAAACAACGAATCAACAACAATTTAAATTTGGTATCCCACAAAATCATCAACCAAAACCGGTACATAGATATGATAACGATGTATCGATGCGAACGGCGCCTCAAGCTAAGCCAAATTTTATGACACCAAGAACATCAAATAATTTATTTTATACAAATTACATGAACGACGATATGAATAACTACACAGATTACGATCATGAAACATTTTATACACACGAAGATAATTATCCCTATGAATATTATAATGTAGATCCGAATGATTTTACTCCAGATAATTATTGCGAATTAGAACAAAATTCAGAAGGTAATCCTTCAGAAGGAGGTCTCAATTACACCTCAGAACCTGAAAATTTTCATACACAAGCCTCAATAACCGACAAACCGAAGTAATACAATTAAATCATCACGGTGCTTTAAAGTTGCCACATATTGAAATTCCCGAAATAAATAGTAAGTTTATGATAGACACAGGTAGTTCACGATCCTTTATAAGTCCTGAAATAGTAAATAAGTATTTGACAGAATTTAAATATTATGAGCCATTCGAAGTCGTGAGTACACACGCACAGAGTCACCATAACGAAGTAATTTATATACCTCTCTTTAAAACTTTTTGTAGTACAGATTATCATAAATTTTATATCTATAATGTGGATAGCGATTATGGCGGTTTAATAGGATCAGACCTATTAAAACAACTTGACGCTAATATAGACATGAAAAATCAAATTTTAAAAACTCGTGACACAGAAATACCAATTATTTATAGTCCACCATTTGCCATTCATGTTGACGCACGTTCTGAAACTCGTGTTAAGGTTCCTGTTAATCTTCCCAATGGACAAGCAATATTAAATTCAATTAATTTTGGTAAAGGTATAAGAACACCATCTGCTCTTGTAAAATGCGAAAACGGTTATGCTACCACTATAATACAGAATGCATCTGATAAAAACTATAAAATTAAATTCACTAAACCTCTAATGGTTACAAGTTACAATAATTTGTGTTTTGAATATAGAGATATTTTTTACAGCCAGCATATACCATTAAGTTTTTCTAATCAAGTTAAGCATAAAACTCGTATTAAATTAAATGCTTTAGGTAAAAACGATAAAGATAATCAATCAATGAAAGTAAATGTAGGAAACTCTGATAGAAATCTTGATTACTATATTCAAGAATTAACTGATTCAATAACACGATTAGGACAAAACAACCAAAGTAAAGAACCTGAAAACGATAACAGTAACTCTATGTCTTTTTCTGAAATATCTAGGTCTATTCCATCTCGAATTAATTCCAGGTCATCATCACGCACATTAACAATAAACTCTAGTACAGATACAGCACATTCTGCTGAAGATATGGATACTGATGGCATTCCCATACTTTACGAAGCTATAGATACAAAACCAAACCAAATATTAATACACCCATGGTTTAAAAATGAACTTTCAGTTAAAATTCGCTCACATCCCAAGCAAAAGATTTTAGAGGTTCACTTACCCCTAGATAATTCCGAGTTAATAAAAAATTTTCTTAAAGAATATATTAGACCCAAAATTAAATACTTTATCTATTACGAAAATAAAGCACACCGACAATTATTCACACAAGTATTAATTTCATTATTTAGAAAAGAAACCGTAAAGCTTTATGAATGCACTGATAGAGTAATAAATGTCACTGACGAAAAAGAACAAGAGGAAATAGTAATGAAGTATCACGTAGGCAAAACCTGTCACCGAGGTATTAAAGAAACAATTTCTCATTTAAAACGAGTTTATTTTTGGACAAATTTAGAAGAAACCGTAACCAGTTTAATAAATTCATGCGACACTTGTTAACGTATGAAATACGATCGTAGACCATTTAAACCTCAATTACAACTTACACAAACTCAATCAAGACCTTTTCAAGAATTATTTATAGATTTATTCTCCATAGAAGGAAAATATTACTTAACCATATTAGACGCATTTAGTAAGTTAGCACAAGCTTTTGAAATCCCAGATAGATCAACACCTGAAGTAGTCAGGGCACTTATAAAGTATTTTTCATTCTACGGCGTACCTACTAAAATCAGTTCAGACCCTGGTTCTGAATTCAATAATAAACTCATGAAAGACTTAATGACATTGTATAAAATAGACATTCACATAGGCACCCCTAACAATCCAAACTCAATGGGATTAATAGAACGATTCCATTCCACAATTTTAGAAATATATAGACTTGCGAAATATGAACATAAATTCACAGATGCTACATCAGTGATGACTTATGCTATAATGGCTTACAATCAAACAATCCATTCAGTAACAGGTCTCACTCCGTTTGAAGTAGTATTTGGTCACACGGAAAATAACAATCAATTCAATTTAAACTTTGATAAAGAATATACTCAACAACTAGTTAGGGATCATGCAAAAAGAACTCACTACTTATACAAATACTTAACCGATAAAATAGGAACTAGGAAAGAAAAAGTTCAACAAAGTAGAGTAGGAGAAACTAATTTCGATTTAAATGAAGGTGATAATGTTTTTATTAAAGGCATAAATCGACGTAGAAGCAAGGATAAGCCCAGGTATGAAAAAGCAAAAGTTAAGGGTAAAATAAAAAGAAATGTAGTATTGGTAGAAACTAGCACAAAGGATAAAAATGTTCCAATAAAAGACATAAAACGTCCCCCACAGGTTCGTCCTGCTAGTGACCCAAGCAGTAACGATCCGGGCCCTTCAACTTCAAAAGGTTGAGAAGAATCCAGGCGTTCTCCCTCTTAGAGAAGGAACCGCTATGATTACGTATGATAAGTGGATAGTAATTAAGACATTAGATATTAAACTTATTAAGGAAGAATTAGAATTTAATATGCATAGGTATATAGAACTAAATAGAATAGTAGAATTACAGTTAAATACCAGTAGCCCTTCGTTAATATACTTCAATGATGTTAAGCTTCAAGTTAATTATATGTTAAATATCACATTGAACAAATATTCCGAAATTGTACCAATTAATAGACAGAAAAGAGGACTCATTAATCCTTTGGGATCTCTAGTTAAAATGATAACAGGAAATTTGGATTACGATGATGCTATTAAATATGACAACTTAATAAAAAATGTAAAATCTCGTGAACATTCTCTGGAAAAGAAAACTACTGTTATATCCGAAATGATAAGACTTGTTGCAAACTCTACTATAAATATTACAAACAATCTCGAACAATTAAGTGATGCAATTAATAAAATTAATAAAAATATTAAAGACATTTCAATTATTTCACATGTTAACCAAATAACACATATCTATAATTCCTTCTTACATAATTTTCGAATAATTTACACAAAATTGACCGAGATTGAAAACATTTTAGCATTCAGTAGAATGGGCGTATTACATCAATCTATAATTGATACTAATGAACTCATTAATGTACTTAGAATCATAGAGAAAACAGATAAGCTGATATTTAAAGTAATTCCTGAAAATATTGTAAGAATTGAACAGTCCATGACATTGAAATCGTATTTTAAGAACAATGTTATTACTTTAGTATTAGAAATACCCTTAGTTAAGAAAGAAACTTATTTTTATTATAAAATTGTACCCTTACCTATCACCCAACCTGAAACAAACCTTACCTTAATAATATTACCCAAGTATCCTTACCTTATTGCGAAGGGGTTGAAAGCGAAATCGCTGTCGACACCATGTAAGAATATAGAAGAAGAAATATACCTCTGTGATGAGCTGCAGACCATGGTACCTGTTGAAGACACTTGTATCCTGGACCTGATGAAATATTCTCACAACGTCTCTTGCAAACAAATTCCAATAGAATTCGAAGAAATTAAAGTGGAACTTTTACAGATTAATCGATGGATAATCTACTCTAAATCACCTGTTGATCTGGTTATAACCTGTGATAATGAAATTTTACATTACACTCTCATAAATACTTACTTATTAACCATAGAAGATAAATGCCAATATAACATTGCAAATCACAATTTAAGAATACATAGCAGTAACGGTGAGAAGCTTATATCTCAAAAGCTGCCGCTAGTAAATTTACCTGAAAATTTGAAGATCAGTATCCAGAGCAACATTAATCCTGTTAAGCTGAATGGGGTTGATTTAACCAATTTAAAAGTATTATCATACGCCCTACAAAACAGTGAAAATCAAAGTGATAGTGTAGTGAAAACCAATAGTGTCAGTTTAGGGACAATAATTCTATATGTAATTTTAATTTTAAGTCTTATATCCTTTCTGGCATACAAAAAGATAAAAACATGTATAATATTTCAAGGCCGAAACCATCCTCCGAAAAATTGTTCTTCAGATGATTTCGAGCTTAAGGAGGGAAAAGTTACAATGTCACACAGATACCCAAAACGCACCATAAGCGTTAATGCAATCAATGCTTAGTCTTATTATTCCATTGTGTTCCACGAATCAAAGTTATCATGTAAGGGGTTTTAGCTGTAAGATTATAATTATATTAAAGGTAGTCTAATATCGGCCACCATAGTGATAGGGTCTAACATCGACCAACTTAGAATAAGAGTCTCATATCGACTATAAGTTAAGAATATTAAGTGTAATTTACTTAATAAAGTTTTCCTTTTTAAAAAAACCTTTGATAACCGTCGCGATTTGACTACTTTCAACACAGCGCCATCTGTTAGAATTGTGACTATCAAATAATAAACAAATATTTTGCAATGAAATAATATTGTGCGTATAAATTGAGATGTAAGCTATCCTATCTTTTAAGTTGGATCAAACTACACACGGTGTGCAAATTTGATTGATATCGGTTCGGTAGTTCTGGGATCCTTTCGGAGTGTATCCATTTCCATCATATTCACAAGCAGGCGATTGGAACCCGCAAGGAGAAACTAGATGAGGCAAAGAGAGCCGGAAAGACTTGGAAAGAGTTGAAATACGAGGACCGAACACGTTGGTGACTCAGTGAGGACGCCCTCTGCCCCATCTAGGGGTAATGGGACATTAACTTAGTAAGTAGACAAATCGTGTGCTTCCAAAAATATATTATTACTAGCTGACCCGGCAAACGGTATATTATTTGTAGGAAACATGTTTTTAGTTTAATAAAAAAAACTATCTACAATAATAAAAAATTGGGGTTGATCGTAGGGCCTACTTGTTTTTGTATGTTGTATCATAAAAATAAAAATTCGAAAAAATAAAAACAGATTTTTTGGGGTGGACACCCCTTATCACTTAGGGGTTTGAAATACATAGATAGTAGCCGATTGTCAGACTTACTGAATATGCATAAAAAATTCATAAGAATCGGTCGAGCCGTTTCGGAGGTGTATGGGAACGAACGTTGTGACACGAGAATTATACATAGATACTAGTGGACCCCACAGACGTTGTCCTGCATGATATTTCAAGCTATTAGGATATTAAAGTATGAAAGTGCCGACTGCAGCGCCACCTGCCGGGCTGATTTGTGAATCTAAACCATTCCCAGATCCCCTTGAACACACACAAAAAATTTCATCAAAGTCGGTCCAGTCGTTTGAGAGAAGTTCAGTGACATACACACTCACAGAAGAATTATATATATAAAGATATATAGAGATATATAAAGATGTATATATAGAGATTATATATTTCAGGAATATAACCAGTTTTCGGTGTATATGTATTAAATACTAACGTGCTAACATTTTTTTTAGCCTTGGTTGTCAAAAACTTATCAGCCTTCTGATCTGTTGATCAGACATTACGTGATCTAATTTTAGTTACCCAAGTATTCGAAGGTTGCAATCGTAATGAACAAAGAAACTAGGCACCAAACATTAGTACGTGGCGTTTCGGTGAAGATACCTAGACAGATTACTGACCCAGTTGTAGAAAAGCGTGTGTTGCAAACCTTAAATTATTGACTAGATATTATACAAGTAAAATACAGCCTCGGAGCTACGTGCATACCAAATCGTAAGATCAAAGCACGCATAGGTACCTCACCCACACACGCGCAGCGCACACACGCGCAAACCACCAACACAAATAAAAGTATAATAAAAGTTACCAACAGAAGTACAACGTACGGTATTATTTGTTAGGAGGGAGGTAGAGGGAGAGGCTGACGCGCGAGGCAGCCAGTTTACCGTTGCAAGGCGCATTGTGCGGCTGGACGCCAGTCACCCGCGCGTCGCCGGCCCATAGAAGTACCGGCCTCCGCCTCAGGATCTATACACTTGTGTCACATGTATGGACTATAAAAGACAAAGTGCCCGTTCATTATTCAAGTGTTACTGTTTTATTATTGGATTCATCTCTACCACGGTATGTTTTCTATTTTAATAAACATTTTAATCTATCTTTGATTGGTCTATGACATTATATTCGAATTAAGCATTGGAAAGTTAATAAAGCTTTGAAAAGTCTTTTAACGATTTCACCCGAGAAAAGGTTTTTTCAATTCGACTTTTAATATATTTGGTGATTTGTAACTCTCTTGAACTAGTTTATTTCCACCTCATTAAATATTAATTGCTATACTCACGACGCGATTCGTGTATCAATTTGACATTCAACGCCATTTACCAGACAATTTGATCTTTACAGCTTTATTTTAAGCTTTTCCGGATTCATTGTATGTTAAAACTGAAGTTTTCGATCTATTATCGATTAAGTTTAGTTAAATATTTACACCCACGCTGTCACCGACACAATGTTTACCACGTCGACAAATTATGACCTAAAACTATTTAACCAAGGTAATGGTTTTAGATATACTTGTATTTGCTACTAAGGGCATACCAACCAGGAATTGACAACTCTATGGTCTGTCAGTCATATACATTCCACTGTATCCACCGCGAGGATAGATTACTCCAGAACCACGCTCTATTCAAAAATAAAATCCTCTAATCGTCACTTACCTGGGCAATTACTTCCTTGCAGACTGTCATTAAATATAACACATGATATTAACTAGGAATATAAGTTAAAAGAAGCCATTTTGGGACACATCATGGAGAACCCACATGCTTAATAATGTTGTTTATCTCAATTGGCAAGACGGTCTTTGGTTCGAGTTCGTCAACATAAATTATATATAATCTATATAAAAGCGCCTATTCGATTGGCTTGAATATGCCAAGCCAACACCCTTTATGTATTGAGACTACTATATAGTGATAATAATAATGAAACATGGATAAATAGAAAACTAAAATAAATTTAAAAAGTTCCCTGTGGCAGTGTACCTTTAATGTATTCCCTTGCTGTATTGGGATAATAATTTGTTGAAGCACCTGGTGGCACCTGTTCTATCTACCAACTTAAATGGTTTATTAACAACTCGAATCCCACGACCCAAGCAGTGGCGTAGCTAGGCAACCAAGGGCCCTGGGGAAAATTGAAAAATGGGGCCCCCTGCTGTGTAAACTGATTAGGTTTTATCAAAATATGAATATACAAATACATTAAAAATGCTAAGCTACTTAAGCTATTTTATGCACTGCAGGGCACTCGAACAACTGTGTTGTTTAATTCTTTCTTATAAATGCATCCAATCTCGAATTACAAAACGCACATATCACTATTCACTATCCGTCAAATGGACGACACTGCCAACCTACAGAAAGAATTTAGGGGAATTTCCTAGGCATAACTTTTGAATTTCTCTCAACTGAGTTGTCATGATTAAAGTGGGGTTGCAACCTGTCATATTTATTTTGAAAATGGGAGAAATTTCCAAAATTTCAGTTCGATCGAGGTTTCTGGTAAGGATTTGAGGGCCCCCTGACCTTGAGGGCCCCGAGGCACTGGCCTAGCCCCTAGGTAGCTACTCTACTGGACCCGTACCCCGAGAGTATCATACTCCAAAGGGAACCAAGTCAAAGTTGGAGAAAAGACTGTTACATTTTAGCCGTTTATTATTTTCCGCTCTGCTCTGCGGCCGTGCTTTTGTGCTACCAGTTGCATGCATGCATCCACTTGTGTTGGTCCCTAACAATGCCTGTTGGCTCCAATATGGCTGGAATGAGGTGCCGTCGAGGCCGGCGTTATAATAATAATTTATTGCATGAATATGATACAAAAATGTGTATGGAAAGTTTCTTGCCAGTTCTTCTTACCCGCTCTACGCCCTTGACTTGCGAACTGGTAGTAAATGTAAATTTTCAATTAATTTAACTTCTTTCTGACAATTCATAAGTGTACTTGTTTACCTACATGAATAAAGATATTTTGAGTTTGAGTTTGTATGGTGGTACAATCGTAAGTTCGCATACTCTACCACACACAAATATTTTGTCTTTGAAGGAAATTTACATTTTACATTATTAGTCATATGAATTAGTTAATTCTTATATTATTTAGACATAGACATAACATTTATTACTAACAAAAACACACACAAAATAACAATAATTAAAAAATATATATATAATGAAAACATTGTTTTTCCCTTTTTCCATTCGGTTCGTTTCTAATGTGAAAAGCGTGTGTGCTGTGGCTGTAATGGGCCCTGTCTTAGCGATATGCTGAGGAGCAGATCCACAGCGCTGGTCATTCTGCCAGAGACCACAGCAGCTAGTTTGCGCCTCGCAAAAAATATCGTACATATCAACTACACTGTCTCAACCACAATGTTTCGAGACTAGTATTGACCTAGGACATGATTTTATTAATTGAAAGTAGGAAATACAGTTAATATTATACATTGTACAAAGTAATTATTATCCATGTTCAGATAATTAAATATTAAGATGGAAACACGTAACATTAAATGAGTAATTCGTAATTATCTTCGAAGAAAGGCAAATTAAATGTAATTGATTAAGTTAATGTCTTCGATGGTCTAATGCGGTTAGCGCATTGTTGAAGACACAGCTGACTAAACGTTTTGCCATATAAAATCATTACAATATCGTTATTAAATCTTTTTTTTCTTCTTCTTAATCTACACGACTCTTGTGGGACCTTATACACACATTTTAAGTTAAGAAAATTCGTAAAATATATTTAATAATTTTTATTGACGTTTTCCTTTCGTAAATATTTGAACGTTTTTGTATATATATATGTATTTCATCTTTGGCTATATATATACCGGTCACAAGGATCTCCAGGTTATCGGGAGAGAGAGGGAAAGACTCTTTTTTGGTAACACAAAGAAGAAGGAGTTGTAGTTGGCTGAGAATTTACAAATTGTATTAATTTATCATCCAAACATTGTCGAGTAATTGATGGTAATATATGTGTATATATTTGACACGAGTAAAATCAAATGAAGTAACTTTATTTATTTAAGTTTACCACATCATACATAATACTATATCTAGGGTATATGTTACAAGCTTTTTTAAACATAAATGTTCCAAAAAATCTAGTAATTCTTATTGTTAAGCAAAAAAAATAGCGGATTAAGTATAAGATAGGCACTTAACAATGCTTTCTTTAAAATTGATCAGCCTCCTACCGAATATATACAGCTCCTTATTAAAACTGTTTAATCCATTAAAATCACGAAGAATTCGAAAGAGAGCCTGAACTCCTAGGTTGGTTTTTGCAGACGGAATTTGGAAAACTCTGCTGATTTTAAACCTTAGCGATGAATAGGGGATGACAATTTTTTTATGTAATAGGAGACAAACGGGCAGTAAGCTTATCTGATGTTAAGTGATGCCGCCCATGGACACTCACATTGCCAGAAGGCTCGCAAGTGCGTTGCCAGCCTTTCAAGAATTGGTACGCTCTTTTCTTAAAGGACCCTAAGTCGAATTGGTTCGGAAATACTTCAGTGGGCAGCTGGTTCCACATAGTGGTGGTGCCCAAAAATTATCTTAAAAAACGCTCAGTTGTGGAATAACAGACGTCAAGGTGATACGGATGGTATTTAGTAAGATTTAACTTAAAAAATTCTGTCACAAATAATTTTCTTAATTAACAAAATCGAAGCGATATTTGTGCTCGAAACTTTAAGTGCAAAGGATGAACGTATTAAAATATTAATTTAAAAACACTTATCTGTTAATGTGTATTAAAACAGAATATTATCTGTGTCATTTGTATCATAACCCAAAAATGATATTATGGCGATCTTTCGAAATTCCTTATTTTAAGCCTCTGACGCAAAAAGTTTATTGTTAATTCTAAAGTTCTTAATTTTTTAGTGTTTATTTGTAATGAGTTTCTTGTCTTTTTACTGATAATTTTTTTATATTATTAAAAAACAAAATAATCTATTTGAACTCGGTAAAGAACGACTTTTGATTTAATCATTTTTGTTAGAAAATCCAGTGGCGGTACAAATTTAAAAATGGCCGCTTGGCCGCAGATATCGTCCATTTCTTTGATTAATTTTTAATATAGATCAGACTTATGTGCCTGACACGTGTTGAATATAGGTTAAGAGTAAGGTTTTTTATCTTTGTTGTATGTTTTCGTTTCGGTTTCATTTATTTTTTAATAAGCAATTTAAAGAAATTTAAATTCCTTATAAAAAAGTGGGTTTTAATGTTAAGGCAATCAATAAAAACGATACGCTTTCTAAGGATTCAGAGTTACAAGCATGACCCACTAGGCGCACACTATTTTTGAACCATTTATTTTATTTTTGCTCCCAAACATCACACATGTTAGAAGGACAACCAGATATTTATTAATATTTGTTACTAGTAGACCAGCCAAGCGTTGCTGTGACTAAGGTTTTTGTTATATTACATAGTAGTAAACTATTCAAGGGAAACTGTAGGAGAACACCAGTCATGGGGACCACCATGCTTTATGGTGGTTATGCAATTAAATTGTAGTTTATGTGAAACGTTGGTACTTTCAACATAGCGCCATCTGTTAGACTTGTGACTATTAAATAAAAAACAAATATTTTGCAATAAAATAATATTGCAGGTATAAATTGAGATGTAAGCTATCCTATCTTTTAAGTTAGATCAAACTGCACACGGTGTGCAAATTTGATTGATATCGGTTCGGTAGTTTGGGAGTCCATAGCGGACAAACAACGTGACACGTAATTTATATATATTAAGATAGAAATGATATACACGTTTGGGAATGACATGAGAACTTAAGTAGCAGCAAACAGATCCATGTAACTTCCTTACAATAGCCCGCAATATCGCACACAACTCACGACTCTGTATTAAAGAAGCCGCGTCGGTCCGTCAAGAATCCGCTAATTTAAACTGTAAATACATAATTAAAAGGAATAAAGAAAACAACAATAAATAAATTAAGTTTTAGTTTATTATTGACGTTCGTAACACGATTCTTTGTGTTCGTCGGGCTCAATTCCTGCCATGAGTCATTTATTTGCGCAAAAAAACTGTGAACACCGATTACAAACAAAACATTACGACATTTTTAAAAGTTCACTACCCGTGTTAGGCACAGATTATTCACCTATTAAAATAAAATGTGTTTATTATGGAACATAAGATACATATGTATCACTTATTCCTTACGTCATTAAATTTAAATTTGTAGGCATCCCTACTCATCGGCAAAGAAGACAGAGGGTGTAGGCCGAGAGAAAAAGCCGACGTAAAAAACTCTCGGTACTCTTTTAAAAAAAAGGGGATCATGCAACAAATACTGAAGCCCAGATATACTTGAGGCCCAGGTCTAAAGGGTTGTAGCTGGTTTTATAAATTAATTGTTGTGTAAATTAAATTATTTGACAATGGGCCTATTTATATTATTTGACAAGATTGAACAAGACTAAACCATTTGAATTAGAGTCTGGCTAATGAAAGAAGATAACGAAAAAGCGCGGCAAATAAAAAAAAAATTTATGATTTCCCTAAAAGTTTGATATATTTTGTGGATTAAACTTAGTTGATACTTGATTTTATTTTATTATTTTTTACATTGATAGTAACTGTATTTCTATGAAATTAAATACTTTACGTATTTAGTCTTTTACTATTGATACTTAAAATGACTAGCATTGCATGGAAAACTAAAACTATATTTATTATAAAACACAATTTTATTCGGAATAATCAAATCCTGCGAAAGAAACGAAATAAAACAAAGTTTAGGCTATTATACCTGTTAACTATTCGGGAAAAATATATAATATAAATAAATTGCGTAATTGCATGAAGTATCAACCCAATGAATCATACTAACCTAAGAAATTCAATGACATTCTGTGTTGCCATCCGAAAGTTTTCAAATAATTCAATTATCTTCTTTGCCAGACTCTAGTGAGTTTTATTGCACATTATTAAGTGCTAAACAGTAAAAATAGTTCACAAGAACAGATTGTCTTCTTTTTAATAGAGACTGTAAGTGTTATTAGACATTATGTTAAATATCCTTTTAGTAAATTAGACTTAATTTACTTATTAGTAAGTTAGGCTAGATATTAAAGTCTGTGCAGAGACAATTTATAAAAAGATTGACTCGGGGAAACGATTATTATAACACTTTTATTATTTTGAATAACATTTATATTAAAAACAACTTTGGGTTCATTATTTTTAATAATTTAATTACTTAAAGATAAAAACATATTACAACAACAATCGAAGGTTATCGCGTTTATTGATACATACAGGAAGAGTTTCTCCTAGGACTAATTAAATGTTTTTATACGAAAAAATAATTAAAACGTAGGAAAAAATCACGGTTTAACCAACGTTACATCCAATTACCGCACTAATAGATTCATTTGTTCCATTATGCGTAAAGTCCTGGCTAACTAAGCTAGGCTAGCTCCTTCTATAAGTTCAAAAAATGGGCTTCATGTTACCTCACTGCTCCGAAAATTTCTATTCTATAAGGACTACGTAGGTGTTTGAGACTATATACTATATTCACTATATCAGACGACTCATTGGTCTAGTGGTTAGTACCCCTGACTGCGAATCCATGGGTCCCGGGCTCGACCCCGGCTGAGACGAACATCGATGTGATGAGCATTTGGTTTGCTTAGGTCTTGGGTGTTTAAATATGTATTTATATGTCTATCTATGTATGTATATCCGTTGCCTAGTACCCATAACACAAGCTTCACCAGCTTAGCATGGGACTCGGTCAATTGGTGTGAATTGTGTTTATAAAAAAAAAACTATATATACTATATGTAAACACATAAATAAATATAGTCAGCCATCTTACTCTCGTAACTTTGTAAATAAGTTTAATTCTAAACTGAAAAGTTTTAAATAAATTGCTGATACAAATGAAAATCTCGTGGTTTAAAATCACCAGACTTTTCCAAATGTCGTTTGCAAAAGGCAACCTAGAAGTTCAGGCACTTCTCATTCGAGTTCTTTGCGATTATAACTGGTTAATACTGGTATTACACTTACCCAGAGCTTCATATACATATTTGGTAGTGGGCTGATCAATATAAAAAAAGCTAAGTGTCTATCTGACACCTAATCCTCTATTGATAATAATTTTATTTAATATATATTTTAATTTTTTGTAATATATACTGTAGATATAGTATTATGTATGTGGTGAACTTTAATAAATAAATATCTTAAACTGTAAATATCGACGCGTTGAAGTCTTTTATACCGAGATATCGCTGACGCTATGGGCGTCGGGCGGCTTACAAATTGTTTTTTTACACGCTTTATATTAGCTTCACCTGTATGTATGTATGTAACCGACTCCTTCGGACTCGATTTTGACCCACTTTTAACGGCCAGATTTAATTCAAACTTTGCGCACCTGTCAAAGATTGATGACAATGCAATAATCCGAAAAAAAAAATGAAAATAATAAAAAATGTTTAACTAAAAAATAAATAATAGTTAAAAAAACTAAAAAACACGCTTTTAATGCACATAAAACTAAAAAGTGAAAAATAATTCCTAATTTAGGCTGAAAATGGTAATGAACAAAAAATACTGGTATTTTTGTAAAAAAGCGTGTGGCGCTCTGTGCCATATTTTTCGTCTATCACTTTTTAGTTTGATGTGCTTTAAAGCGTGTTTTTTAGTCTTTTTTAACTATTATTTATTTTGTAATATGGTTACATAGTATATCTTTTATCTATGAAAATACTAACGACATCCAAGTTTTCGTCAACCGCTGTCTTCGCCGTATTCTGGGTATCTATTGACCCGAGATCTCTAAGGAGCAAGCAGCAGCAGATCAAGCGACGCAAGTGCAAATGGATAGGCCATACGCTCCGAAGAGATCTCTATCGCATTGGTGCTTTATACCTGCCCTGCGATTCTGTAACTCACTTTTCGAACTCACACAGCGGTTTTCGCATCGGCGGTCGCTCTCAAATCAGTCGTGAAGCAGTGATTTTATGATTTGGCATTCTGATAAACAATAAACTACAGGCTACTGCTTCACGACTGATTTGAGAGCGACCGCCGATGCGAAAACCGCTGTGTGAGTTCGAAAAGTGAGTTACAGTATCGCAGGGCTGTAAGGAAAGTGGAAGCGTGGCTATTCCAAGCAAACCTGGCTTCGTACAGTTGAGAAAATGAGCCGGAAAGACTTGCAGGAAGGTACAATACGAGACTAGAGAATTCTCTAGAGACTCACTGTGGACTGCCATCTGCCCCATCTAGGGGTTATAGTACATTAAGTTATAAAATATCGTATAGGAAATAAATATGAAACCTTAAAAACCCCATTAAGCTGTAAATGCGTTCTGACAATGGTGACGCATGCGCCAATAAATAATATGTATTTTATTACTTCCATATTAATAAACGTGAGCGCATTCATGTGGAAAAGATTGAATAAGGAATATATGTTTTTTTTTATTGACATTTAAAACAATATATGCTATAAAATATAGCATACTGTCTGCGGGCGTGCAATTCTTAAGTTATTTTGTTCAAGGAGATAAATCTAAAACAGGAAATGGGAATCAGTTTTTTTAAGTATCAGGGGGAAAAGGAGGATTGCCAGAAGGTTCGCAAGTGTCTTTTCAGAATTGGTACGCTCTTTTCTTGAAGGACCCTAAGTCGAATTCGAAATACATCAGTGGTCATCAGGTCAAGCACCAAGTCATTGTTTAGAAGCGCGGCATCCAAAATTAAAATAGCCATGATGATCGCCAACCTTCGCAAGGAGATGGCACTATAAGAAGAAGATCAGTGGTCAGCTGGTTCCACATAGTGGTGCGCGGTTAACGTAAATGCTCAAATAATATACGGACGTCGAGGTGATATGAGTGGAATTTCGTATTCTACCGTACCTGCAGCTGAGTTTCATCATCGGACGTCGAGACAGAATACGAAATTCCACCCGTATCACCTCGACGTCCGCCGTTCCACAACTGAGCGTTTTTCAAAGCAGTTTTTGCCGCGCACCACCACTATGTGGAACCAGCTGCCCACTGAAGTATTTCCGAACCAATTCGACTTAGGGTCCTTCACGAAAAGAGCGTACCAATTCTTAAAAGGCCGGCAACGCACTCGCGAGCCCTCTGGCATTGAGAGTGTCCATGGGCGGCGGTATCACTTTACTATAAAACTGTTCTATAAAAAAAAATATTACATAATTTTAAATTTTTCCGACGTTTCGCGTGCTTTACAGCACGCGTGGTCACGGTGACAAAATAATTGTAAATTTATAATAAAACAAAACTTCAATCCGGTAAAAAAGTGTTTTCTTGTAATGTGTAAAAGTTATGTCAATAAATACTATGAACATTTTTATCGGTAAGTGACGAGGCGTGAAGGAAAACATCGTGAGGAAACCGACTTGCCTTAGACCCAAGTCGACACGTGTCAGGCATAGGCGGCTGATCTCTTGCCTATTACATTGACAAATCATGAAACAGATTTAGAAATCTAAAGCCCAGCCCTGCGATTCTGTAACTCACTTCTATGGCATTATGATAAACAATAAACTACAAGCTCCCACCTTTTCAGAATGCCAAATCATAAAATGACTGCTTCACGACTGATTTGAGAGCGACCGCCGATGCGAAAACCGCTGTGTGAGTTCGTGAAGTGAGTTACAGAATCGCAGGGCTGACCTAAAAGGTTGTAGCGCTACTGATTTAGAGACAAAAAATTACGAGACGCGACGTAAACAGAACGGTTAGTTGAATATAGAAACCGAACCGACTACAGTCTAAGTTTATTCACAGCGTCTAAAGATGGCATTAGAGGGTGTGGTTGGGCGTAACCCACATTGTTCACGCTCGCATCGTGAAACTTTGCCCTATGTTGAAAGGTTCAAGGAAATCTAATCATGACACTCATTTGCATACACCCCTAAGCTTAATAGAAAGCGCTTTCATTTGTTGCGACATTTTTTTTTTCTTGGACAATTCACACCAATTGATCTAGTCCCATGCTAAGCTGGTGAAGCTTGTGTTATGGGTACTAGGCAACGGATATATATACATATTATAGATAGATAGACATATAAATACATATTTTAAACACCCAAGACCTAAGCACAACACCAAATGCTCATCACATCGATGTTTGTCTCAGCCGGGGATCGAACCCGGGACCCATGGATTCGCAGTCAGGGGTACTAACCACTAGACCAATGAGCCGTCAATTCTTATTTTTTATTAATTTAAACTCTCAATCAGTGAGATTCGAACCCCAACCACCAATGTCTATGTACGTATTGAACACTCGCACGTACGAAGGAAAATATTGTAAGGAATTTTTTACGGAAAAATCACGAAGATGTGCAGCGTTTTTGTCGAAGAAAAGGGCGAGAGCGATTGAGACCGAATGAGAGAGAGTAAGAAGGGCGAATTACCTTATCGAAAAAATTTATGAAATATTAGTATTTTATATTCAATATTTTATATTTATATAAAATTCTCGTGTCGCGGTGTTTGTAGTTAAACTCCTCCGAAACGGCTTGACCGATTCTCATGAAATTTTGTGTGCATATTGGGTATGTCTGAGAATCGGACAACATCTATTTTTCATCCCCCTAAATGTTAAGGGTAGTCCACCCCTAATTTTTATTTTTGTAATTTTTAGATATTTTTTTTATGATACAGCCTTAAAAAATACAATCAACCCCTAATTTTCACCCCTCCACGATCAACCCCTATTTTTTATTATAAATGATATACATGGCAAAACGACGTTTGCCAGGTCAGCTAGTTATTATATAATTATCACGCAAAATCATCAAAGATCGAGAAATTATATCTATACATTGAATAATGGACGTGAAATGAATTTCACAAGTGAAACAAAGTCCAAGATACCGTTGGGCAATGGAGACGTAATTATCTATAAATAATATAAAGTTATGAAAAGTGTCATGAATCATACAACATACATTTGTATATGTCATTTTAAACTGTTGCTAGGTAACGTAAAGGTAGTTCCGGCTAATCACTTCATAATATATTCTCGACGTCCACTTTCCAAGCGGCTGCATAGAGATGTGGGGTCTCTGAATCTTCTACCGCATTTACCATGGAGAGTAAATTGTTATTGTTCATAGGAGTCCTGCAGCTGAGTTTTATCATTGGAGAAGGCAGAATACAAAATACCATCTGTATCATCTCGACGCGTTAAGGCAGTTTTTGCCGAACATCACCACTATGTGGAAACAGCTGTCCTTCAAGAAAAGAGCGTTCCCGCAACGATTTTGGTTGATTTTCAGCTCAACTTTAACTTTTATTAAGTTTTAGTATTTCATACTTCGCAACATATTTTAATTTATCAATAGACAACTTAATAGTTTAATTTATAATTATACTAGCAGCCCGGCCAAGCGTTGCTGTGGCTAAGGTTTTTGTTATATTACATAGTAGCAAACTATTCAAGGGAAACAGTAGGAGAACACCAGTCATGGGGACCACCATGCTTTTTTGGTGGTTATGCCATTAAATTGTAGCTTATGTGAAACGTTGGTACTTTCAACACAGCGCCATCTGTTAGAATTGTGACTATCAAATAATAAACAAATATTTTGCAAAAGTATCCTATCTTTTAAGTTGTGCAAATTTGATTGATATCGGTTCGGTAGTTTAGGAGTCCAAAGCCGACAAACAACGTGACATGTAATTTATATATATATTCAGATTTATATTTACTAGCGGCCCCTACAGATATTGACACACGTTTTAAAAACAAAAATTTCGAAAAACAAACAAAAATATATCTATTTGAATTCTCATCACAGTTGTTTAGCAGTTTAATTAAACAGAAGATATATATATTACTATGTAGCTTAAGAAAATTGTAATTATATATTGGTGTGTTGTAAATAAATATTAACAAACAAAAGCCTCCTCCAAAGCATCCCACAATTTTTTTTCTTATACAAATTAATTCAAATTCAAAAATCATTGATTCATATAGGTAACACAATGTACACTTATGAACGTCAAAAAAAAATACATTAAATGCTTCTAATTTTACATTTACTACCAGTTCTCCAATCAAGGGCGTAGAACGGAAGAGAAGAACTGGCAATAAACTCTCTGCCACTCTTTTTGATCGCCAAGTTTTTTGTTTTACACAACGTTTGTAAGGAGCTGCAACCACTACATCATGTTCCACACGACATCTTAAGTTATTAATAAAAATAAAATAAATTAAAAACAAAGATTTGTCCTCTATCTATATATATAAAAATGAAACCCGTTTTCCGTTGTCACGACATAACATGAAAACGGCTTGACCGATTTGTCTGATTCTTTTATTATAATATTCCTTGAAGTACGGGGATGGTTCTTACGGAGAGAAAAATTAAAAAAAATTGAGTGATTAAGTCTAAAAACAACATTTTTCTATATTCCCATACAAAATATTCGTAATAATATTTAAAGGCAATTTGAACTTTAATACCATTTCATAAAGTTCAAGTGTTAGTGGAGGGGTTCCGGGAAGGTAAATTTTTATTTTTTGACATAATGTATTTGTTATCTTATCAACTTTCTTTTTTTTATCTTACTAGCTAGATCGGTGTCCTGAATAGCACAATAAGTATTTAAAAAAAATAAAGAAGCGACTGTTAGGCGGTACGATGTTCGCCAGGCCAGCTAGTCTAATTATAATAATTAAACAAATTAGGAAAAATAATTGTCAAATAAGCTAGGCACGATTACAGGTGAATCAAAGTGAAATGACCGTTCGTGGATGCCTTGACCCTTGCAAGACGGAAGACTGTTATTCAGTCAGGCGAGACCGACTCCTGCGTAGAAAATGGCCGTCCTTGGTTTCACAATTAACCTTTGACCTTGAAAATGTATGCTTGTTAAATTTGTTGTTCGATTTTTTGAAGTTATACTTCTTTTGGCGCGTTAGGGAAACATGATGAGAGTATTTTTACGATGCGCGCACACAAAAGACCGATATCATGAAATCAGACACAGGAGGCTGATCACCTACTTGCATATTAGATTGAAAAATCATAAATCAGATACAGAAATGTGAGAATCTAAAAATGTTGCCACTGAATTATTTTAGTAGCAACATTATAATAATTTAATCATTGTATTAAACTAGTTTTGTTTAAAAATATTTTACATAATTTTGAATAAAACCAAAATATAACATTTTCTAATCTACTTTCTACATGGCTCTGGTCTTGGATAGGATTATAACTAAATATTATCGGAAGTATGAGCTACATATCATTTCCCTTTCCGTACAGTAACCAGTTTTTTAGGCAAATAACATAGTTCCCGCGAGAGTACATAGGTTTTTGACTGCAATTAGGCTGAAAGAATACGTGTTCTTGGTATCATCCAATAATTTATTAAATTGTTTGATTAATTAAATAGTAAACAATGTAAGTGTTGTATAAAAAAAAACATGGCGATTAAAAAGAGTGGCGGAGAGTTTATTGCCAGTTCTTCTCTTCCGTTCTACGCCCTTGATTTGAGAACTGGCACCAAATGTAAAATTAGAAGCATTTATATGTATTTCTTTACAGACATGTCATAAGTGTACAAAGTGTTACCAATATGATTAAATGATTTTTGAATTTGAATTTGTAATATAAATGAAATTGTTATTAAAACCTAAACATAACAATCAAATATTTACAATTGTTTTAACCTACATAGTAATAATATAATTAAAAATTAGTAAAAAGAAAATTAAAACAAATTCAAAAAGTTTAGTCCCTGTGTACCTTTAATGCATTTCCTCCCGATACTTATTCTACTACTACTTATTCTTTAATAAGCTGTGAACCTCACGGCCTAAGAGTCTCTAGTCCAAAGGAAACAAAGTCGAAAATATGTAGTTATATCAGTAGAATCTTCAAAATCAAAATTGGCAAAGGATTTTCTGTTTTTGAAGTGAAACTTCTTTAGAATCGTTGTGATTCGGATGCAACGGAAAAAGCGACAGTAAAAAGAGACAGACACATACATTAATAGGATTTGGCGTGGGAGAGAGTGAGATAGGAGGCATTATACAGTGTATAAACTTAAAATTAGTGTGTATTTGATCATTTTCTGAAATAAAAAAACCAGATGTGCAAAAAATTAAATAAGTAAGTCAAGTAAGTAGTTCATAGTTTATTTATATAATATCATTAATTATAGAAACTTTTTGAAGTGAAAACTTCTTACTACCTTAATTTAAAATTTTCTTAATTTAAAGTTTATACACTGTATAATGCTTCCTATCTCATTTTCTCCCACGATGGGCTTGTGAATTTATTTCAAACTTTTATTATATTAGTTATTACCAAATAAAGATTGATATTAAATTTATAAATTAAAATTTAACATTAAAAAATGTTTTTTTTTAAGAAAAGATCCTACATTTAGATAGAGAAAAAGTCTAATTTACATATTTTATTTATAATAACTTTGTTTTTGAAGGTTTCACTTGTACCACGTGTGAATTGGACACATGATTTTTTTTTTGGTTATATTCTATTCTGGGTTTTCTCCACCAGGTTGTGAGTTTAGTAACATTGGGGTTCTGTCATCCGCCATTCGATGTCCCAACAACTTGAGTCTGTTGCATTATTGACGATGTTGGCGTCAATCTTATAGCGTCATCTCCTTGCGAAGGTTGGTGCTTTGACAAAACCATTGTCTAAAGTTTTTCAACCAAGACGTGCATGGTCAGGTCTCCTTACCTGCCACATTGCCTTGTATGATTAGTTGATGGTTGGTGTCGTCAGGGATCTTATAAAGTAGCGTTACAAAGTCAAAGTCAAATCATTTATTTCAATTAGACCATCGAAAATGGCACTTTTGAACGTCAAAAAAAATATAAAGAAGATTCTAGTTGCCCCTTCCAAAAGGTAGTTTCGTGTGGAGAAGAATGGGCAAGAAACTTCACACTTACTCTTTTAAAATAGGTTTACAATATTTTGTTACAAACAGGCACAACATGTGTATTAAATAAAAATCATGCAAGATATATCGGCCTTTGGACCGCCAAGTTATAGCGCCACTGTATTATTATTATTACCGATTAGGATATAGAATCTTTGTAAGAATAACAATTTTAAAATTGTAATACCCCAAGGCCCTGTTCGGGTCCGGAGAGCCATAGCCAAGACCGACCTAGATCAGAGCTTTCAAACCGGTTTAACCTAACTTATATTAAGATTTGTATTCTATAATCTTCGTGCAATATTCGTGCGTGACATAGACATTTGATTGTTTTATCTGTGATGTTTCGCGCTTTTTTATTATCTACTAATTATCACGTGAACTTCAACACAATGTTTGGTGGTTTTTGTCGAGTTATAGAGACAAAATACCGCTAGAGACGGTTATTGCTCTTTCCGCAAGAAATTATCATGTATTCAGTACAACATTTTGTTAGTATAATTAAAGATTTCTTATTTTCTTTCGTAATTTGTAGTTGCATGGGCCAAAACTGGGGCGTTGGGTATTTTATGTTTATTAATGATAGAAGTGGTGTCATTTTCAGTCATTTAGCGCATGTCAATTGTCACTGTCAAATAACTTATTTGACGTATAAAGAGACGACGACGACTGTTAAGCAAGTCGTAAATTTATATCTTGCGTTTATTAAGGGTATGTTCCGATATACACTGCGACCACTGTACAGAGTACCGTCAATTTAGTATACTGTGAAACCGTTTCTCTATAGCCAGCTATACTGGTTACAATTTAAAACGGAACGCAGTCCAGTATACTAGTCAGCTTCGTTTTTCGACACAGTTTTCAAATGAGTGCATCAAAGTTTTTCAATTCAACAAGAAAAACTATTATTGGAGTATTATCGCATTAAAAAAATCTATATTAATATTAACTGTCAATTGAATTAATACTACAAAGAAAGTAAGTTAGAATTTTAAATGTTTGTTATTAAACTGTAAGTTATATCAGCCGTTAGGCATTCAAGTGGTTTTGATTGATCACGTGATCAAAGCACTGCGAGTACCTTACCTCGAAAACGCCAGTGCTCGCAGTAGAAGTATAGCGGGGATTTGTGACGTCATATATTTCCTAGGACGCTGCGGCTGTATACTGCAGTCCATAGCGGAACAAATTTTTGAACAGTGGGAGCACTATACAGTACTCGCAGTGTATATCGGAACATACCCTAAGTTAATAAATTTACCCTCCTAACCGACAATTGTCACTTTGACAATTTACTTTCATTACCTCACAGATAATGTAGTTTCCAACAGCTATAATATAAGACATAGAGAATATATGTTTTTGTCTATGGCAGCCATGGTGACGGTGCTCTGTTTACTCCATATTATATAATAAGTATAAAGAGGGCTTCGTAAGCTAAAATCCTATTAATGTTTTTTATTTAATATATTTTATCCGATTTTATTACTAATGCAAAATATTCCACCTAGGCCCTGACTAATATATTATCTACCTATAGTGCTTCCACCTGCCTCCCTGTTCTGTGGTTTCCCGCCAATTCATTCGTTCAAATATTAAAACATAGACAAAGAATAGACGACACAGATTAAAAATATATTCGATATAATCGCTGAATCGACGAGTGTTTTACGAATGATATGAAAATACAAGTATAATTTTATAGTAATTTAGAATTGAATATGGACACGTCTTATATTGAATTATTCACGTCAGAAAGCGTTATCAAGACCACATTAGCAGAGCTCTAGCGGGAGCCGGTTTGTGGTGAAAGTAATAAATTACGTTCGCCAAATTTTGATTGATAGACACAAATAAAATATTTTTTACTCGTGTAATAATAATACAGTGAACAGCGTTGGCCTAGTGGTATGCGCGTGCGACTCTCATACTGAGGTCGTAGGTTTATAACTTAACTTAACTTAAGTATAACGCTAACGTCTAACGTCTAACGCTCTTTTTGAAGTTATACTTCTTTAGGCGCGTTATGAAAAATTGATGAGAGTGAAATTTTACGATGCGCGCGCACCGTGACACAAAATTAACAGAATGAAGTTAGTTCTAGGTGGCATGAAAATCGATAATAACGATGTTCAAGTTGTATATTCTAGTATTTTTATATTTAGAACACGTGTTTCGTAACAGTACCTACAATTAAACAGTGTGAATAAATAGATATTATTTTGGTGTTTTTATTCAATCAATTTCATATACGACGGTAATAGTATTTACTAATAATAATTTTATTGATTAATTTTAATATCGTTAATCACTAGGTACTGCATTTTAGTTATTTTTTTTCCATACGCCAAAGAAGTATAACCTCTAACGCGTGTACATTAGTACACACACTCTTTTTTTTTTCTGTCTCAGCTTTTGGAAGGAAGCTGGCTTAAGTCAGGACTTAAGAACGGACTAAGTGCCGAAACTGAGGTTATACATTTTACAAATCAATTTTTCTTGCATCGATGTCTCGACAATAAATTATGGATCGGATTAAATTTATCACTGAATTTAATTGATTTCGTTATAAATAAAATGTTCATAAGAGATTTGTTATTCCGTTTTCTCTTTTACTTTATCTAGCATCTTAATTACTTAATTGTTGTGGAATTTTAGTGCAACAAAAATTTGGCAAATTGTATAAATTAGCTTAAGTAACGTGAATATAAAGTTTTGTTAAGAATTCTTGTTATTTGTGTTTGCGTAAATTGCAGGCGTAGCTGTAGTAATAAACTAATAATAAAAATAAAATAATACAAACTTTATGACAAAAGGGTTCTAACTAGAAATTATTACGTTGTACATGTTAAATGTTTAAAACAGTTTGAAAAAAAAACAAATTTTAGTTCTTACAAGATATTATTACTATTATTTATGACTATTTCTTACAAGATATTAAGTATGAGTGAATGTGTGAGTGTGTGAATGGGTGTGTGTGTGCATGCATTTGAGAGTGTAGCTAAGAGTTGTTATAAGCGTTATTCAGCGTAATCTTTATGTGATTTGTGAGTTTGTATCTGGATAGTTTGACTATTGCGGAATCCATAGATTGGGAAATATTATTATGATGAAAGGGGCCCCTAAATAAACCATGCCATCCCATGGGCCCCAGCTGTCTAAAACTATACAGCTGACAGGGCAAAATCTCCTAAAACAAGTAGGATATATATTGCTAGATTTAAGTATGAGGGTGTGCAATTTTTTAATCAATTACCGTCTAAAATTCGTAATATTAGCGCGTTTAACCAATTCAAAAGGGCATTAAAGATACATATCAGAATGAGCCTAGACTAAAATTGGGACGGCTGATGGCGACGTGTATCTCGAATATATATTAAGTTTCTCATGTAAAAATACATTTAATTTTTGTAGAAATAAAGTTCTTTAAACATTAAACATTAGATTTCTTTCATTTGCAATAATTTTCTGTAACTTGGTAGATTTACCATCATGATTTGATTTTCTCTTTAAGAGAAACACATCAGCCTTGCGATTCTGCAACTCACTTTTCGAATAAGGAGGGAGCTTGTAGTTTATTGTTTATCAGAATGCCAAATCATAAAATGACTGCTTCACGACTGATTTGAGCGCGACCGCCGCTGCGAAAACCGCTCTGACAGTTCGAAAAGTGAGTTACAGAATCGCAAGGCTGAACATTGAACAGAACAAAAGCCAAGAGCATATTAGTTTGTTATTATTATTTAGGTGAAGCTTGAAGGAATATTATTAGTTGCGAATATTTACTCTTTGTGTAAGTCGTTATAAAGCAAGAAAAGGTAAAGCTAAACGGAAAAGCACATCTTAACTTTTCATATCTTCTATATAAAATTCTCGTGTCACAATGTTAGTTACCTTACTCCTCCGAAACGGCTTGAGCGATTTTTATCAAATTTTATATGCATATTCAGTAGGTCTGAGAATCGGCTACTGTCTATTTTTCATACCCCTAAGTGATAAGGGTTGTCCACTCCTATCATTTATTTTTTGGACGATATTTTTTTTTATAATGTGCCATTAAAAAATACATACAACCCTAAATTTTCACCCCGCGATTGACCCCTATTTTTTATAATAGTAGATAGTTATTTTTATTGAACTAAAAAAGTTTCCTAGAAATAATATGCAAAACAACGTTTGCCGGGTCAGCTAGTCTACATATATAAAAATGAAACCCGTTTTCCGTTGTCACGACATAACATGAAAACGGCTTGACCGATTTGTCTGATTTTTTTAAATAATATTCCTTGAAGTACGAGGATGGTTCTTACGGAGAGAAAAATTAAAAAAAATTGAGTGAAAAAGTGTAAAAACAACACTTTTCTATATTCCCATACAAAATATTCGTAATAATATTTAAAGGCAATTTGAACTTTAATACCATATCATAAAGTTCAAGTGTTAGTGGAGGGGTTCCGGGAAGGTAAATTTTTAGTTTTTGACAATGTATTTATTGTATTATCAACTTTCTTTCTTTTATCTCACTAGCTAGACCGGTGTCCCGAATAGCAGAATAAGTATTAAAAAGAATAAAGAATCGACTGTTAGGCGGTACGATGTTCGCCAGGCCAGCTAGTAGTTTATAGAATCTTAATACATTTCTGAAATAAATACAGACAATCTATAAATGTTAAATAAAATGAAACACTGATTCTGTTGTCTGCATACGGAATGTAGGTAGTAATTTAGTCGTTTTATTTCCGCGTCCAATGCCATTGAAGGACATTTTGTTATTGGAGCAGTGCTAGAATATATTAAGATTCAAAAATAGATATTATAACCATATAATTAAAGCACAATTTGCCTTGATCAGTTTTATTTAATGCAGTCCATAAATATTTTGACACAAGCCGAAAGTATAATGTGTTCCGCGTTATAGGAAACGCATTGTAGGAGTATTTTCATAACGCGCTTGTATGACCCTATATAACGCGTTATGTACAAGATTCACGTTTAAATTTTCTATTTAAAGGGGATTTACGGCGAATTTTAAGAAAAAGCTATGTTATGAACGAAATAAGTAAGTACAAATCATGATAAATGTCACAGTACAGAAATATAATGTATGGAATCCCCGCGTTATATGGGGGAATACCCGTGTTATACGAGAGTCTGAAATCGGAGACCGTCAGTCTCGTGATCCATGTCTTGTCCTGTGCCAACAATATCCTTCTACCAACACGCCGTTACCTTGGATTTTACCCATAATTAATTGAAGGAGGTGGTAGCGGTCATGGCACGCGGCCAATCAATTAAAAACAATCTTAAAGAGTTTAAAACAATTGTTCTAATTACGTAAGCACTATAGGAGAAGGGGGGGCTTTGTCTTTGATTTTCTTCTTTCGTGATTACGTCAACAGTAATTAACTTTTTACATATATTACTCACACATTGTCCATGCTTGAAAACGAAATGCATTTCGAGGATTCCTACAGAAAATTAATACGTATATGTACTATTATTTTTGATTGCTTACTTTGCTGACAAGAGGAAGGAGGGGGGATAACTAAATACTTGAAGGGCCCCGAAGGTGTTGCTGGGCGCAAAATCGAAACCGCTTATAAAATAGTTCAGCGTAATAGGTGTAAATATTGAAATTGGCACTGTTAATCACCAATATAGAGCTCTTAACAAAAACTTGGTTTAATCGAGCTGTAGAGCGTGGGATTGCAATACTGACGCGTACAGTCAGCAAAATCAGTACTTCTAATTCAACTTAGACTCTTCAAGAGCGTACCAATTCTTAATAAAGGGCAAATCTGAAATTGAGTGTCCTTGGGCGCGTATCATCAGGTGTGCCTCCTGCCCGTTTGCCCCCTGTTCTATAAAAAAAGAGCGTACGGGCAAACAATTGAGAGTCTCTATATCACATCAGATGAGCCTCCTGCCCGTTTGCCCCCTGTTCTATAAAAAAAGAGCGTACGGGCAAACAATTGAGAGTCTCTATATCACATCAGATGAGCCTCCTGCCCGTTTGCCCCCTGTTCTATAAAAAAAGAGCGTACGGGCAAACAATTGAGAGTCTCTATATCTCATCAGATGAGCCTCCTGCCCGTTTGCTCCCTGTTACATAAAAATCCAATGGATGGTATGTGGGCACTTGCTCGTACGGTGAAGGAAAACATCGTGATCTACAGCTGATCTACCTGATGTTAAGTGATACCTACATCTGATATTAAGTGATGGCCCATAGACACTCACAAACCAGAGGGCGTGTACGTTGCAGGCGTTTTAAGAATTGGTACGCTCTTGGACCCTAAATCGAGATGGTTCACACCTGAACCTCTGAACAATTCTCTATAATTGTTTGATGACATAACATTTGGATTAGCTTTTACATTTTTGTTATTACATATTATTATTTTTAATTTTTTTTAGATTTAATTTTATTTTAGTTACATGTTATTTTGAGTTTTTTTTGTTAATTATTTATGCACTTCGTGTACTTCAGGTGTAGGTGTTTCTTTTTTTATTGCTCCATATTAGGGTTGCCTGGAAGAAATCGCTTGTTAGAGATGAGGCCGCCTGTTGCATAAAAACTTATGTAACCTGTTTTTTTATATCTATGTTTTGTATAAGGTAACGAAGTGTAAATAAATAAATAAAATTAATATTAGTATTCTGTGAAAGTATTATGCTGACCGTACACATTTTATTAATCGCTTGTAAGTACTTTTCCAGTGTTCTGTGCGACCTTCAGATTTTAGCGCGTTTATTTGTGTATAGTTCTCATTTAGTTAACGACAATATACAAAGTAATATAAAATATTAAGTAAATCACATATTTGTGCCTGCGTGTGTACATATACACACATATTTAAATTAAATTTAACCTGGCCGTAAAGTACAAATTTATTAATACTCAAATATTTATTATTTAAACGTTGCTCAGCTAATTTAAAGCCCAATTAGTTAACGACTAATTAAATAAAGAAGAAAACAAAGTGGTTTAAGTAATCGTTAAAATATAAGCTGAGCTATTTATAACATTTAACCTATTTTAATTACGTATTCTTTAATTTTAATTGTCCGTTGAGTGAGAAAGAACAAGGGCGTAGAGCTTGCCAGAAGAACTGGCAAGAAACTCTCCGCCACTCTTTTTATTCGCTAAGTTTTGAGTCGTACAAATTGTTTGAACTGGAGCAAATCAATCCCAAGGATTAGGATTATTTAAGTATTCGTCAAATTTATAAAAAGCGTTATTGATTAATTTTCGTTTAACGAGGGCTTGAATTTATTTAGTGATAATTCTCTAATTTCGCTTGGAAGTTTGTTGTAAAAACGAATACAATTTCCATATAAGGAGTGGTTTATCTTCTGGAGCCTGGTTGGTCGTACGCTTAGATTAGTTCTGTTTCGAGTATTGTACTGGTGAAAGTCATTTGTTTTAAAGTAGTTTATATTCTGCCCGTTTGTTCTAAATCGTATATCGTCGCTGTAGAATGATAACCTCGTATGTCCAGAGAACCAAACATAGCAGCCCTGCGATTCTGTAACTCACTTTTCGAACTCACACTCACACACAGAATGCCAAATCATAAAATGACTGATTCACGACTGATTTGAGAGCGACCGCCGATGCAAAAACCGCTGTGTGAGTTCGAAAAGTGAGTTACAGAATCGCAGGGCAGGACACAAAAAATGTTTCATTTCGTCAATGTTCATTAAAATATTATTGTCTTTTTGTCCATTTGGATAGTAAAAAAGACTTATTTATTAATAACACAAATGATTATACCAGATGACATAAGAGTCTAAGAATAAAAAAATAAATGATTTTTTGACATGAGGTTATCAAGTTTTCAAGGCGATTAAAAACAGTTGCGGAGAGTTTATTGCCAGTTCTTCTCTTCCGTTCTACGCCCTTGATTTGAGAACTGGCTGTAAATGTAAAATTAGAAGCATATTAATGTGTATTTCTTTTTTGACGTTCATAAGTGTACATTGTGTTACCTTTATGAATAAATGATTTTGACTTTTGATTCTAAAGTGACTATATAGACTTTCTTTTAAATCTACCGAAATCACCGTTAAGATCGCTCTATATACCAAAACAATGGTTAGATGAATCTGCAAAATAAAACGGCAAAAGTGCTACCCAATTAAGTAGATTGCTAACAAAAGTGAAATCGCTCGGGTGCACTGGCCGCTACGCGCCGTCTCGCGACACACACAAATCTGCATTATAACGTATTTATTAACGCGTTTGTTAGCTATCTTATTTCGTGATTATTAATAGAGAAATTAATATTAGATAATAAATAGAAAATTATAACAAATCTAAAAAGTTTGGTCCCTGTAGTAATGGCAAGATGGCATTTCCTTGCTGTATTGCGATACTTTTTCCATTTATTGTTTTCTAATTATTATTACTATGTAGGCTTCAGCGTGCGACTCTCATACCTGAGGTCGTAGGTTCGATCCCCTGCACCAATGGACTTTATTTCTATGTGCGCATTTAACATTTGCTCGAACGGTGAAGGAAAACATCGTGAGGAAAACCGACATGTCTTAGACTCAAAACGTTGACGTGTGTCAGGCACTGAAGGTCACCTACACCTTTTTCATTTTATGTAGGTTAAGAAAATTGTAAAAACCTACTGAATATTTGTGTGTTTGTAATAAATACTATTATAATATACTTAATTGACTATTTAGTTTGGAGGTTGGTAGTAATGGAGACAGCACAATTAAATCCAAATATTTATTCATATGTCACTAAGAAAATGAATGTGTTTATGGTGGTATCACTCTGTGATATCCGTGTCCGCACCAAAAATATTTTTTTTATTTTTTAGAAAACATTTTTTGTCTTTATTCTTTTATGATACAGCATACAAAATACATACAACCCTTAATTTTTACCCCTCTACGATCAACACCTGTTTCTTAATGAGGTTTATATAGAAAAAAATTCACAGAAAAACCTAAAAAGTGTTCTTTCCAGAAAACCGAACAGTCTTTGAGGTAGCATAGCATAATGTTCCATGTGTGTACTAAAAAGGAAGGCTAAGAAAAATCACATTAAGGAGAAACGAAGTTCGCGGGAGCAGCTCGTAATCTATAATATATATAAGACGTATTAGATTTTAACTCAACTAGTCTATATATATTTTTTACCTATTTTTAAAACGCAATAATATCACAAATTAAACGAGGAAACGTAGTGTTTCGTTTGACGCTATATTTGACGTGTGCGTGGGCTTATATGAATTGTTTTATAAAAATTTGGCCAATTTCGGCTATTTGTATTCATTTTGCGAAACGTCAGTGATATCTGTGATCTTGGTTACTAATATAGGATCGTGTTAACATTCTGTGGGGAAAGAGAACCGTCATTTGAGCAGTCATCGTTTTGCACTGCAGCTGGAACAATAATTAATCTATACATTTGATAAGTAAAATGTACATAAAGTCAATCACGAAGCCGTTCACAACTGTAGCAAACGCGGACAAAACATTTCCATATTGCTTTATTCTCACAAATTGTTATCTGTCTCTTTCCATCACAGCGTAAATACATTTTTAAAGAAAGAGACAATATCTTTAGTTTATTATTTTATGAAAGACGTTTCTGTTCAAGCATTTCCTCGACTTTTACTATAAGTAATAAGTAATATTAAAGCGATAATTGTAAAGAATGAAGTGCTAAACGATTGCTTTAGTTTGATAAAACTAAACGTGGGTGCCGCTAAACGCAAACCGGATCTCGAGTCGAGATAAATCATGAAACGTGCGACTTGATCCACTTCTCGTAAAAGGAACTAAATTGTTTTATTTTTACTTACCGGAACTGTATTTATTGGCGTTTTGTTTTTATGTTTTTGAATGTGTGCCGAATAAAACCTTCGTGCACTAACCTGTTTGGTAATTACCTTGTTTTATAGTCTGTGACACCAAGAATAGATTATCACAACAATGACAAACGCGTTGCCTAGCAACAGTTAATTGGAGGGAAAACATAAAAACAACTTGATTTTACATAAACAACGATTATGTCAAAATGAAACTCTTTTTTTAATAACTTCTAATTATTGCATTTAAAATTTTAAGAAGGAATTATGTTTAACACCTAACAGTTTTGACCTATTGCATTGTACGAACTATGACGTAAACGTTCTAAATTTTTATTCATATGTTCTGGGACCAGGCTGTGGTATTTCGACCTCACCACTTTGCACATTTCATTTTAAATATTACCCAAATACTAACGCAATAATGTACAGATGACTGATATAAGCCCCAAAAATTGCTAATGACCGCCATTTTGTTTCCGTAATATGACGTGTTAAGTACCGTTAGCATCATATCGGCGTGTATGCGTATCGAGCTGTGAACACGTTGACTTTTTGTAATGGTTTAAATAATTTATTTAAACCGTTGTTATTTGCATTCATAAAATATTAGTTAATTTCCTAAAATTATGGTTCCGGGGTCTGGTGTATTCAAAAATTGATTATAGACACGGATCACTTGCTTCCTAAAAACAAACTCTTTACTCTATGCGTACGGAGTATTACATAAAAATTTGTTTATTTCTAAAAAAAATATCATAGACACGGATCAGTTGCTCCCTAAAGTAAACTCTTTAAAAAAATAGATTATAGACACTGCTTTAAAAAAAACTGTTCAGTCGATGCGTACGGTATATTATATAAAAATTAGTTCAATTTTAAGTTTATATTGCAAATTATAAATAAACCAACACAATCCTCGCGTGAAAACACTTCTGAAATGGAAAGTCGAACATGACAAATCAACATGATGGCTCATAGTTCATGCAAATACATTAAATACTGTTATTATCTAGATTCTAGACACGTCACGATTCATTTGACGTGAGTTGCATCTGTCAAAATGTTAACTTACGAATCTGCGTGTTGCGACTACCGGTTTTAATATTTCATGAATCCGTGAGATTAAGTTTTAGTTTTCGGTATTATTTTAGATTAAATTTGGAAATTCTATAATTCTTAATTTTTTTAAATTGATTTTCCGTTACTACGTTTGACGTTGACGTTTAACGTTCAAGTATTACGTATTATCATCTTTGATTTTCTTATTTCGTGATAACGTCAACAGTAGTTATTTACTTTTTTACGCATATTACCCACTCATTGTCTATGCTTGAACACGAAATGCACTTTCGAGGATTCCTACAAAAAATAAATACGTTTATGAACTATTATTTTTAAGAGCTTTGCTTATTTTTGCTGACCAGAGGAAGGGGGGGGGGGGGGGTAAATTCTAGTAAATCTGCTTACGTAATACTTGAACGGCCCCAAGAATACTAAAGGGAATGCTTAGGGGGTTTGGCCATGAAAGGAATGAAAAGCGATTAATACAAGGCAACCGTGGATGGTGGAATCGGATATACCTGGACCAAATCCAGAAGGTTCTAGAGACACAAGTTATAAGTACCTATAAGGGACGAGCATGGTGAATCGCACGTGGAAGCGTTATTAAGGCCCTATCCCAGCACGAATTGCTGTCTCAGGGTCTCGGGGTGGACTGCGGTGCGCAGAGAGGCGCGTGGCGTCGGCCCGTAATAACAATTAGTTATGTACAACATTAAATTAATGTAATTTTATATTTTTTTTTCTGAAATGGATTACTTGACTTGCGATCAAATATATCGTGTAAATTTCATAATTATGTTCTATTTATTTTTGTCATAAAATGAATTCAAAGTGTCAAAAATTGGCTATATTTGGAAAAAGTTATTTCAACTTCGATCTTTCAAATGAAACATAAACTACTCAACTCCACCACATACTTTTTCCATTCGCACTACTTCAAGAAACGATGACGACACATGGAAATAAATAATCTACTTTTTTGGAGTTTGGCGACCAGATAGGTCCTAAAGTTACCACAATAAATGAAATAACAAATTTGTCTTTGTAACAATAATTAATATATTATATTTTTTAAATATTCATCAAAACGCTCTTATTTTGAGTGAATGTTTAATTGCTGACAACTTTTAACTTTCTCGCTTTCAGCTGCTATAAAAAAATAATTAAAATTGAGTGACAATTATAAATAATGAAGGATTAAATCAATTACTTTAAACTGTATATAGAAGTGTTGGCTTGGCCAAGTAGCTTCAGCATGCGACTCTCATCCCTTAAGTCGTAGGTTCGATCCCCTGCTGTGCACTAATGGACTTTCTCTCTATGTGTGCATTTAACCGCTCGAACGGTGAAGGAAATATTGTGAGGAAACCGGCTTGCCTTAGACCCAAAAAGTCGACGGCGTGTGTCATCTACTTAGCTATTAGATTACTTAACAAATGATCATGAAACAGCTACAGAAATCTGAGGCCCGGACCTAAAAACGTTGTAGCGCCACTGCTTTTTTAAAGAAATAGAGATTACATGATAATCACTTAAACAGTTTTTAAATCGCATTATACTTTCTTTTAACAGAAGTTCTGTAACATTATTCAATGTTCACTTGACACACAATGTCTCTGCTCTATCATTACCGTTTGACCTTTTGACATCTAGAGTCATTTATTTACTCTTGTAATGGTACAAACAGTAATGCTTTTCTAGTCATTAATAATGTGTAATTCGTTTTGATTTAATAAACATGGTGGCAGATGAATGTCTACGTACGGCTTTAGAAATGTTGGTGGCATTGTTATTAAGAAGTTTTTAGTTTACATACAAATATGCAATAGCCTACATAGTAATAATAATAATTGAAATTTGACAAAGAGTAAATTAAAACAAATTTCTAAAGTTTGGTCCTTTTACCTATAGCTGTTATTCCTAGCTAATTCGTTGAGGAAAGCACCAGTTCTGGGATCACTGGTAGTTTATTGCCAGTTCTTCTCTTCCGTTCTACGCCCTTGATTTGACAACTGGCAGTAAATGTAAATTTAGAAGCATTTAATGTATCTTTTTTGACGTTCATAAGTGTACATAGTTACCTTAATGAATAAATGATTTTTGACTTTTGAGTACCAGGCGCTTGAATCTTTTAAAAATTAGCTTTTAGCTTTTATATTAGATTTAACCCCGAGAGTCTACTCCAAAGAGAACAATATCAAAGTTAGAAGAAAGAAGTAGACTCTTTTATTTGAGCTGTTTATTATTTAAATATAATTTTGATTTTCTCTGGTTAAAGTTTTTGTATTGTGATTGATGAATGAATCATATACTTTTCGATTTCAAAACTGTGTAAAGAAATGCTCAGCCCTGCGATTCTGTAACTCACTTTTCGAACTCACTCAGCGGTTTTCGCATCGGCGGTCTCTCTGAATTCAGTTGTGAAGCAGTCATTTTATGATTTGGCATTCTGAAAAGGTGGAAGCTTGTAGTTTATTGTTTATTAGAACGGCTCAAATAAAAGAGTCTTCTTCTTTCTTCTAACTTTGATATTGTTCTCTTTGGAGTAGACTCTTTCGAAAAGTGAGTTACAGAATCGCAGGGCTGTTGTGGAACGACGGACGTCGAGGTGATACAGTTGGAATTTCGTATTCTGCCTCGACGTCCGATTGAGTATAAATATAGATAAAGTAGTCTAGTGAAGAAAAGGAATATTCCGATCTTTAAACTTTAAACTGAAATGTAAAAAAAATCAGTTTTCTAATGGGTGTGAACTGTCACGGCGCGGTACCAAATGGTAATGGTCAATGGCCACTACTTTCGCAACTCACGACTCCAATTATCAGTGCATCTCTCCATTACTGGATAATACAGCGAATTTTTATAATTACGTTCTGGTAATTAAGAATGCATAAACTTAATTGCTTTAAGAAAATGTTTCGTTTTAAAGTTTTTAAAAAGAAAAAAATAAGTTTATGATAATGTTAGCGATTACTGTACGAGATATCCTCTGATGAGACGAGAGCACACGGGAAAGCTTTTGTTGCGCCGCCCAGTTTGTGATTTGGACTGGGTTCTTGTAGAGATGTTGGGCTGGCTTCAGCGTGCGACTCTGATCCCTGAGGCCGTAGGTTCGATCCCATGTGGACTAATGGATTTTCTTCTTTACTTGGGCTTACACAGCCAAATTAGATATTACTTAGTTAAATGTATTGAATAATTTTTATTGCTAAAAATGGTGCAGTACAGTGGAATAACTAGTGTATCATAAGTTATATAAGTGAACCCTAATTGTTCCTCAATTAATTTTAGTTTATTTATATTTTAGTTAGTTTATTGCTTTCTTTGATAGATATAGATAGTTGGATTATTTTATTGTAACCAATCCATTTAATTATTAAGTACTGAATAACTCAAAGATTTGTTTAATGGCGTACAAAGAACTTTGTGCTTAAGTTAGTTATAAGCTGTAAATCTTTCTCAATAAAAAAAAATAGCATTCAAACGATTTCCCTAATATCTCATTAATTTTACACTACGCTATATATCGGTAAACCAATTAATGTCTTGTAGTAAAAGAGAAATCTTCCGTAGTAATGAGTAAATAGCTTTAAAGAGTTATTATACAATTATGTTTCATATGGATAATTGCGCTAATAGGGCCTTTTCATTTATTGACATAAATCTTTGGTTTAATGGTAATTATTCAATTGTGTACTTTGCTCTACTCTGTGTTATTCATTCTTCAATATATCAAATGACGTAACGTTGCTCTGCTCTGTGTTAGGTAATTATTCTTGAATAGAGCAATGGACACAACTATGCTCTGCTCTGTGGTACTTAATTAGTCTTGAATAGAGCAAAGGACCCAACTTTGCTCTGCTCTGTGTTTGTTAATTATTCTGCGATAGAGCAAAGGACACAACTATGCTCTGCTCTGTGTTACTTAATTAGTCTTGAATAGAGCAAAGGACCCAACTTTGCTCTGCTCTGTGTTAGTTAATTATTCTGCGATAGAGCAAAGGACACAACTATGCTCTGCTCTGTGTTACTTAATTAGTCTTGAATAGAGCAAAGGACCCAACTTTGCTCTGCTCTGTGTTAGTTAATTATTCTGCGATAGAGCAAAGGACACAACTATGCTCTGCTCTGTGGTACTTAATTAGTCTTGAATAGAGCAAAGGACCCAACTTTGCTCTGCTCTGTGTTAGTTAATTATTCTGCGATAGAGCAAAGGACACAACTAATATTAACAAAAATACTGTTTAAATGGCTTATTATATGTAAAATATAGCTTAGCTATAAAATATTGTGTTACAATGTCGTCAAACTCCTCATTTTTTGAAAGATTTTATGAAATTGTGTGTAGTAAAATTAGAGAGGAGTTGTTCAGATTACCTGCAGCTGAATTTCATCAGACGTTGAGGTAGAATACGTTACAGCTCGACGTCTATCTTTCCACAAATGAGCCCATTTTAGGCCATTTTTTCCGCTCACCAGCACTATGTAGGCACTGTCTACTGTAGTATTTCCGAACCGTAGCATACCAAAGTCCGTCCCATCCTCCAAGGAAGCAAAGACATCCCATCTGGACGTTTGCTTGTCTCTAGCGCTGTGTGATGTCGTTGAGCGCGACGTGGCGTGCAAAACTACCTGGACTCTTTTGGCAATAGAGGCCAAAGAATTACATTTAGTTTTATTATTATAGAGCAGCACAAGCCACTAGTGGCTTCAGCGTGCGACTCTCATCCATGAGGTCGTAGGTTCGATCCCCGTGCACCAATGGACTTTCTTTCTATGTGCATTTAGCATTAGCTTGAACGGTGAAGGAAAACATCGTGAGGAAACCGGCTTGCCTTAGTCACAAAAGTCGACATATATCAGGCACAGGCTGATCACCTACTTGCCTATAAGACAAATGATCGTAAAACATCTGAGGCCCAGACCTAAAAAGGTAGCACTGATTTATTTATTTAATACTAGCTGGCCTGGCGAACATCGTACCGCCTAACAGCCGATTCTTTATTTTTTTTAATACTTATTCTGCTATTCGGGACACCGGGCTAGCTAGTAAGATAAAAAAAAAGAAAGTTGATAAGACAACAAATACATTATGTCAAAAAATAAAAATTTACCTTCCCGGAACCCCTCCACTAATACTTGAACTTTATGCTATGGTATTAAAGTTCAAATTGACTTTTAAGTATTATTACGAATATTTTGTATGGGAATATGGACAAGTGTTGTTTTTAGACGTTTTCACTCAATTTTTTTTAATTTTTCTCCGTAAGAACCATCCAACTTACTGCTACAACTTACTAACTACTACTTCAAGGTATATTATATAAAAAAAATCAGACAAATCGGTCAAGCCGTTTTCATGTTATGTCGTGACAACGGAAAACGGGTTTCATTTTTATATATATAGATTATAACTTTGAAGTTTCAATACAGACTTTCTCAGTCAATTCGTTCGAGAGGCTATTTTTAACAAGCATAAAAAGCATAATAAATTGGGCACTAAAATTGAATCTGAGACCTCTCGATGAGTAATTAGCTATAACCACATCTCAGAGGTCAGACTCGCCTAAATTACTTCGAAAGTACCGGTGTATTTAAGTATTATTTTTTGTAACAGATTTGTTACTGCTTGTACTACATCCACATCTCTTAACATTACGATCCAACTTAACTTATAATACGTAATTTAAAACTAATTTACTAAAATTTCAAATTATTTTTATGGCCGCGGGGTTTGAGTGCACAATCTAATTAAAGATTTAAGTTGGCGCCTGGTAGATAGTACCGGCGACCCCAGAGCTGGTGCTTTCCTCAACGAATAAGTATCGCAATACAGCAAGGAAATGCTGCCAGCATTAAAGGTACACTGCCAAACCAAACTTTTAAAATTTGTTTTATTTTTCTTTTTATTATTACTATGTAGGAAATTGTAAATACTATATATTTGATTGTTATTTACTAAAGAAAATTTTATATAAGTGTCATAACACTACTTACAGCCTCTTTTAAGAAACCACTCTGTTATTGTGTTCTCTTTCCGCTTACTACTGTTTAGCACTTAAGACTAACATGCACTACCACTAATTCAAATGGTTTCAACCAAGCCCGTGGTGTCAAATAGCCTCGACATTCACGTGGTGGTGGAGTCTTTGTTCGTTTAAACATTCATTTCCTTTTGCCAACTAGCGAGCTGTGACTTTCAGTGGAGGAGCCAGCTACCTACAATAAAAAAAAGAGCACTGGGCGTCCATGGGCGGTGCTTATCACAAAGTAACCGGCCTGTTTGTTTGCCTCCTGTCCCATAAAAAACCCATTTGGGAAGACTTTATACAAACCATTCTCAAGTAATATATTTTTTCAGCTTCTAAGCTCGGAGTGGACGTTTGGAAGTTGGCGATGCTTAAAGACCATCTGCAAGGCTTTTGCTTCTGCACCTGATAGATCATCCTATAGGATGCAATAGAGAGCGCGTATGAGTCCCTACTTAGTTACGAACACTTGCTATGTAATAGCTTCTAATAATATCACAATCTACGTCAATTCGACTAATCTGTGACCGATTTTCGTGACTGCGTCACTGAAGTCCTATGACGTACCGTGACAGTAAACACATAAACATCATAGATTCTACTTATCTGTGCCCCATTGTGTCACGTGACTCAAACTCAAAATAACTTGATTCATGTAACCAAGTACACTTATGAACGTCAACAGAAAAGATGTCAAATTGATTCTAAATTTACATTTACTACCAGTTCTCAAGTCAAGGGACTACTCCCTTAGCAGGTAAGAAGAACAAGAAAGTCTCCGCTACTCTGACGTATAGCAGTCAATATTTTTAATTGAGTTTTTGATAAATTATTAATGATTATTTTACTCCATAACGCTTTTAAAGCCATGTTAAATAGTCTTAATAACACTTTTTTCATACAGTCAACTATAGTCGTATTTTTAATTAGACGAAGCCAACTGACAGTAGCTAATGTCACTTTGTAAAATAATGTTGCCATATTTAAAGTAATAGTGATGCGTTCAGTTCTTTTTCAATCAAATGAATGAACAATGAGTGTGAATAGTCAATCATTTCAAACAATAAAAGAATATTATTTCTATTTCAAAATTGTATAAAAGTGCTCTGATATAAGTTAGGTACTAGTACTATGTAACTACAATCAGTTTTTTGACGTCTTATTACAAAGCGCGGCGCGGCGACTAGTGCCATCACCGATCATTAATTCACGGGTTTTTACTTTGTCACAACACTATTTTTATTTCATTAAAAACTGACAACACCGTAAACGTCAGTTGACTTCGTCTACTTTAAAATTCGACTATAGTTCAAAGCGTTCTTTTAACTTAAGTATTCTATGTCTGTCTAAATATGGCGCAATCACTAATTTATTTTTATAAATAACAGGGTCTTTGGCATCCGCTTTGCAGAATTGCAAAGCCGAAATATAATTTTACAATTAGTAATAAATTGTACGATTTCTAGTCTGCGGTTAGCGTAAGTACGTAAATCAAATTGAAGATGTCCGATAAAGTGGTTAATAATTAGTGGAACTTGTGAAAGTGTTGAGAGAAAAAATTTCGTGAGAGCTTAGTTGAATTGTGCATCATCCGGTTATTTATATTTGAACTTGTTAATAAACATTATTGTTATTTGAACCAAACGTGTTCTGTACCGCGTCCTTAATTTTTAGCGCCAAATACTGCTGCCAAATCGTTTTACGTCTATCATTATCCTATTAATCAAATAACTATTTCTCAAATTGTGAAGTTGAATTTATAATTCGTACTTATTCTGTTTTTTTTCACATTTTATGTTTTCCGTAATTGTCAAATATTTTGCTGTCACTAGTATGATAATTTATGAGTGATGTGGTGTGCTAATAAATAAAAGTTCGCTCTATGAGTAGAGTCGATTGATATTTATGATTTTCCTGTATTTCAAAACCAATTCGTGTTTGACATTTGACATTCTTTAGCGCCAAGTTTCGACCGTTTTACATGACATGCTAGTAGCCACGGAGTTTAATACGTGTTAATCAATGGGAAAGGGAATTAAGGGAAAAAAAAAACAGAATTAGGAAGAATAACTAAGATAGCAGATGTTTCAATAAAAATAAATAGATTTAAGTAAATGGGCGATGCACATGGCAAGAGGAACAGAAAAGTAGAGCAAGTATTAAGCTGGTGCATAGTACAATAAACGAAAAAGATGAAGACAATTTAGAAGATGTATAGACTAAGGAAGAAGCAGGTACATCGCAGAGAGTGGGACAGTGCACAGTGCACTGTGCCACTCTCTCATTTGGAGGAGGCCTTTGTCAAAGGGTACAAAAAAACCATTATATAGCTAGAAAAAACGCCAGAAATCGGGTTTCACATCAAAAAAAATCAAAAATAATAAATTAAATAAAAATAAAAATAATAAATGTGTTTAAATGTAAAGTATCTAAAATGATTTTATTATATTTATTGATCGGTAAAAGACGCGCAGAATTTTAATTTACAATTTCAACAATTAAAAAAAGTAAATTTGCATGCAATAAAATTGATGATTCAGTAGATTTCAATGCAGACGCAACTTAAACATTAAATTTTACTGCTCTTGTCCATTAACATTTTAATAACAAGAACATTTAAGCTGCGAAAGTTCTATAAATCATAAGCTCAGGTCATTATACTGTTTCTAATCATAAAACCTTAATACGAAAATATTTATGGAGGTAAAGAGGTAGAAAAAGCAGAATTCTGAATTTTAAGGTCGTTTGTTCACACTCACTCCTTCACAAAACTGCACCCACACTCACGCGTAACGTAATGCTGTTTGTAAAAAAAATTGGGAGATGGTGTAAACAGTTAAAAAAAAAAAAATATGAAGAGCTGGGATCCCCGACACAGGTGTTTTAACTGGAAATAATCTTACACATAATTAATTGTTTATAATGAATAACACATTTTTGATGTGTAACATCTATAGCCGCTCGTAAAACCGATTTCTGGCGTGGCGACGCTATATGATGGTATATATATATACAGTCTATATGCAGTAGTGTGTACGGTGTGTGTATTTCGAAGTCACTGATTAAACGAATTAAGTAGTCACAATTTGAAATAAATTCGTAAATTTTTGTATTTCATGAAAATAAATGTTTATTCTATAAATAGTCATCATTATCTGGAAAAAAATCGTAATATTTTATTATATCATTATGACATAATATTTAGTTCCTATCACAATCTGTTCTTTTCTGCATATTACTTTTACAAAATATTGTCGATGTTTCACATTTGCCAGGGGTTCCGTGACGGCTCACATTTTTTTATTTTTTATTTGTAAATCTATGGATTTGCTCTATGTAACTGTTGATAGAACCTCGTGACAAATATCATGTCTTTACCTAATATTTGTAGTCAAAAGCGCGAAATATGACTCCCGTATGCCACTAAACGTATTTGACATTTAATGTTAAAAATCAACACGTACAGAAATAAACAACGCAAAAATTTTAGTCTCGGGCTAGTGCCGCATTTACTTATAAATATAATGAATAAACAATATGTGAACCAATATATATAATTAACATAAAATATTTGTCATAAACCCTTTTTAACTATGGCGGCAATAGTGTAATTAATTCATAAACCTATTCTTCTTTTGGTACCTGTCCATTACTGGACATTAGCCGTCAGTCTCCGCAGTTTACCATAGTCGCAATACACGTTACGAAGTCATGAATTTTACCTTCACTAACACGCCGTTAACCCTGGATTTTACCCTTAATTAATTAAAAGAAGTGGTAGCGGTCATGGCGCACATAGTCCATGTTCGTAACTTTCCGTAGTTTAATGTTCAGCATAAGTTTTTTCGACATTCCAACTCGATTAAAAACCGTCTGGATCCAGCCTATACGAAACTTCTTTTATTGTCATACATGTCATCTAAGTATAAAGAGCAAATTAAATCTTGTGTAACGATTAAAAAGATTGTGTCACCAAGGAGGTTGATAATGTGGATACTCTATGGTATTCACCACATGCGCTTATTCAAATATAGAATCACACTAATAAAAGCTAAAAATAAATACCACATGCATAAAAGCATTTACGACTGTCAATTATCGTGTTTTCCTTTTAAAAGTACTTATGTTTGTTCATTATATAAAGTATCTATTATTTTGAAACCCGGATGTTTACTCTGTGACCTACTTATGTCAGATCAACTGTCAACATGCCAAATCGGTATGTTATTCTATGATGCCAAATTGAAACATTCAACTCGCATGTTTTTTATTTATATTCTATAGTTACGAAGATTAGGGCTTAATAGTCATAGCAAAGCCAGCCATGGGTTTTCATATGTAGTGTGTTACTATGGTTACATGACCTTGATAACAAATATGGTAATCTTCCGTAAATCTTTCCGATTTCTCTATGTTTAAGACCGTAGATAACTCGCATCTGAGACTAATAGTATCGTTCATTTTAATACACGCGAAAATATTATTATTAGTGGATTGTAGAAGATACCTTCATGATTTGGCTAGTAAGACACAGTTATGCCATACAGTTATTTCAATGTAATAAACAGTTAAACGTATGGCCATTATCAAAATTATTGGCGATGATCATAGAGAAATAATATATACTGGGAATAATACAGATTAGTTTTTTAAGACAAAAGGCACAGATTAGATATAGAATTTTGACAGATTAGAAAGCGCGGGAACGAAGCAAACATCCCGACTAAATCAAAACGTAAATTGTCAGTTTTCAAGCGTAAATTAAATTAAAATTTTATAGACATAGCACATAATATGTAGTCGTTATGTCGTAACGCATACAAAATTATTTTAATTGCAATTTCAAATTACATAAGACAACAATGTAGTCTTTAGTTGGCAAAATTCTTGGAATTTTATTACGCATTATTGCAATAAACTGTACATAGATAATTAATAATTTTCTACAGATTGTGATTAAATACAGATATAGACTGTGAAGTGGTGGGGTTTTAAGCGGCGACACTGGTTCTAGTACGTCTGAAGGCCCTTACAATCTTATTGATCCGGTATTGTATATAACAAGTCTTGGATACACAGCGATTGCGCTAACTCACTCAGTGGTCTACTGAACCGCTCATCGCGCCAACGCAATTTAGTTGACATTTCACCCTATGACAACTAGTTGTGCTTTAATTCGGAGATATATAACCTTATTCAAGTAACTCTTATATAAATAGACGGCGATGGCATGCGGCCGGATCGGGTGTCTTCGATCCTTTGAAGGATGGGACGCCGGACGCCGGACGTTAGCCCCGTCTTACCTCTCTCGGACAAGCACAAAAGATGGCGCGGCCGCAGAGCAGGCGGAGAATGAAAAACTCAAATATAAATCATTCCTCAACTTTTAATTTGTTCCCTTTGTGAAACTCTTAGGTGGTTCAAGTGCAAAGCTAATTAAATATTTAAGTTGGCGACTGGTTGCGGTGACCCCAGAGCTGGTGCTTTTCTCAACGAATAAGTATCGTAATACAGCGAGGAAATACCAACATTAAAGATGGAAACAAACTTTGCTAGAATTTTCTATTTATCAATATTTAATTATTACTATGTAGGTTAATATAGCAAATACTGTATATTTGTGTGTCGGAAATAGAAAAAATTATGTCTATTATAATCTAACTATCAGCTCAGGTATCGCACGGATCCCGCAAACTTTGAAAAAAAAAACCTTTTGTATTTATCACTAAAACAATGAGAGATTTTGTTTTAATAGTTGGTAGGCATTTTGAGCTACTTGTAGAATCATTTGGTTTAGTCCGGATGAATGCGGAAGCGACCCTAAAAGCCTCTGATGCTGTCTGAGTAGAAAAGGTGGTTTTAGTGGGTATTACGGATTTAATAAATGCGCAAACGCATGTGTGAAATTCCATAGTATTCCCGAATATTTTTCGCACGCATCATGTTTCTTTTTTTTTTAGTTTTTCTCTTTAACTAGGGTTGCCTGGAAGAGATTGCTTATTAGCGATAAGGCCGTCCGTCTTATAATTTTTATGTATTATGTTTCTTTTATTTGCAACGAAGTGTAAATAAAGAAATATTAACAAATATTATCTTAAAAGATAATAAACGTGATACGGTAATAAAATATATAAACCTGCTTTCCACTTTAAATATAGCGGTCGTGATATACATACAAACATTGTCTCGGGTCCGGCTTCTTGCATAAATGCTACCGGTATCGGTCATTATTTCTCAGTACTAATGTAGTATTAATATTATATATTGAATTTATCATTCATATTAACGCTTGAACTATTTATAAACTCGATTTATGAAATGGTAAATAGTTTGTTTGTTTGAAATGAATTGGCTCAAAAAGTACTGGACCGATTTTAAAAACACAGAATCGGTTATCGTAGATTAAAAAAACAACTATAATGTATATATTTTGTATTGCTGAAATAATAAATAAATATGGAATGTCAAACTGAAAATTTAACTTAACGTAAATTTTTTTAACGATTTTCGTACAACGAGCTGCTTTTGCGTTGCGTGGTGTCTGCATCTTCTATCGCATTTATCAGAGGAGTTGTTTGAGCTGCAGCTGAGTTTCAACATTGTCGAGGCAGAGTACGAAATTCCACTCGTGTTACGACTTCCGTCGTTCCACAACTGAGCGTTTTTTTAGGTTATTTGCCGCGCACCACCGCTATGTTTAGTTGAAGTATTTCCGGACTAATTCAAGTATTTTTTTATTTATACCTTACATTTTGAAAGTTTGAAATTAAGTTTTATTTAGTACTAAGGTTTTTATTTCGGAAAAGCGAACAGTCTCTATGGGGTAACATAGAAAAATGTTCCATATTTTGTAACTGAAAGGGTAGGCTAAGTAAAATCATATTAAGGCGAAACGAAGTTCGTGGGGGCAGCTAGTAATAAAACTATTTCAATTATAATATCACGACAAATAAACTTAAAGAAGCCTAATGGAGGGTCTATTACAAACAATCCAAACAAAATAATGTATACTTAATATAAATACATTCAATCTTTGGAAATAAATGATAGTAAGAGTGTTATGAATAAAATATTTACATTGGAAGTTTTTTAATAATTTAAAATTTAAATGTATACAAAAAGATGTTTACGAAATGCTTACACAATTTGATAGGCTCTGTTAACTTCAGGCATTTAAGTTAATTTTAACGTTATTAAATGTGAACTTTCTATAGAGACGTCAAGTTGTACGTCAAATAATGATAAATAGCAAATATTTGAAAGTAATTAATATGGTTTTCCGGGGTAATTATGTTCAGGAAATTATTATAAAAGTGTATACCACCAGTGGGTGCTGTAATCAGCATGATGGTAAAACCGCCACTGGTGGTATACAGCCTCAATGGCTCGAGCATAGGGCGGCAGATTTTTGGGGCGGCAAATTTGGGATGCGAATTTCTTTTTGCTACCGAATAGGAAACAAAAGGATTTTGACGTTTTCTGACGTTTTTCAGATAAATCAAAATCAAAATACGTTTATTCAATTTAGATGCTTCTTAGAGCATGCTTATGAATGTCAACAACGTTCACAAAATTCACGAAAGAGCAGGACTACGCCATCCGTTCGCAAAACTACCAGGAGGCCTTGTTCTGAGAAGAACGGGCAAGAAACTCAGCAAGTTTTGCCCTCCCTTTACATTACAATTATTCAAAGGAAAATGTCATAAACCACAACGTCATTAAAGTTACATAAGTAAAAAAAAAAATCTGTTCTGTGATTTACCACATTCACCATTACACACATATTCTTAACACTTCAAAGATAACAAATCAAATTATAAGAATATAATTAGAACTATTGCCAAGCGTTTTTATCTTCCAAATAAATTATGGACATAATTTGTTGCAGATAGAAGTCTGCAACAAATTGTGTCCATCATATCACGTAACATTAGGCCCGTTGGCCCACTCGTTCTATAAAAAAGTGAGTCAAGAACGAATCACCTTCTTAACTGTATTATCAAATGGGTTAATCAGACATGGTGTGATCCAAAAATATAAATCACGTTGTGTGGGGCTCTGTGTTCCATTATTCGTAAATACACAACACAACAGTTTCCAACCCGAAGGTTGTTTTACAGATATTAGACAAAATTATTAAATACTAGCTGCCAGTTTAGCTAGCAGTTTTGTTTTTAATTTTTCTCTCCGTAAAAACCTTCCTCGTATCGGATCCAGTCTTCGAGTTTTGCGCTTAGCTTAACATATTTCGCGATTCATTTTCTAATACGCTCTTTAATAGTTTTCCCTCGTAAACTGACTCGAAAATATAAAAAAAATCGATAGCGTAGGAAAAGGCTTGAATATAATTACCATACGAACACAGTTGGCACTTTAAAAACACGTTTTGCGAGCTTTATGTCTGACAATATTATGTAGATTTGTGTTTTATTTAATATATTTCTATATGTCATTCATTGTTGTTGTTTCTTTGTATTATTTAATCGTGTTTTGTGTTGTATAACTGCAAACACATAATATGTCTGTGTAACATTGTTGGCGAAATAAAGATACGGGGTAAAAGAAAAAACTTCCCTTATCTACGCGTCAACTGTCACGATTTGGCGCGAACTATAACTGACAAATGTCAAAATCCATAACCTTTTTCAAAGTATTTCAAACTTGACATTGACTTGACGCGAATTTTTGATTATAGAATCAATTTGACCTAGTAACCGGATATGAAAAGGCAATATTGTTGGTGCAATGCACTTGTGTGCGTCACAAGTGACATGAAGGACAAGCTTTGTCTAGAACAAGTGCGAGGGGAGAGGGCCCGAGGCCGCTTCCTGACACGGACTGGTTTTGCGGTTTGCACCACATAAATGCACCAGTTTCACTTCTTATAAATTTGCATAAACAATACAATGTTTTTACGTAATTAACGAGCGATTTTTACAAGAATGGTAACGTTTATTTGAACACAGATTTGCAGTGTTAATGTTCACAATACATTGTTAAGTGGGAAGAAAAATCAGTATTGGAAATAGCGAAGATTTTGGAGGCCTTTACGACGGAACTCGTGTATTAAATTTTTTTATAATCTTTATCATAAGTGACTATAGGCATTTTTTTAATACAGTTTTTTATTTTACTCTTAGACCCAAATTTGACATGTGTCAGCTATATAAGGCTGTCTTGACCTCCGGGTTGACGCTATGAAACAACGCGTTGCGCATACATTTATAAATTGATAATAATAAGAATTGTCTTGCTATTCCAGTAAAAAGGTTTATATGTACCTAATATATAGTTAAGACAGTCACTGTAGTAACGCAGCGGAAATTTGATTTGAATTACCAAAAGTTACAAAATTCCTTCACCACAGAATACATTATTGAGTGCACAGACTATATAATAATGAAGAAAAAAAAAGAAAATATTTAAAAAGTGTAGACTGGCTGATAAGAAAAAAACAACAAATATTTCGTTCACTTTTCCCCATCACTCACTGACCGAACAGATGCTCTGACAGTTACAAGATCGCTAATTTATTATTATGATTTATTCACTGAGAAAAATCTTAGTACGTACTGACCGTATTGTATCACGTGGGAAAATTTATTGATTTAATGGAGCTCGGCAAAAGTGAAAGTCATCTTCCAGTAGGCCATGCCGGCGAATTATTAGGGTCACATGTTCTGGGGAATTTCAGACGCGTTTTGTTTGCTTCTGATTGGTCAGCAATTGTCTTTGGTATGTATAGACTAACCACAGATATGCAACTCTTTTTGTTTCGTGCTACTGACATCCCTGAGGTCGTAGGTTCAATCTACGGCTTGCCTTAGACCCAAAAAGTCGACGGCTTGTCAGGCATTATGAAACAGAATCAAATCTGAGGTCCAGACCTAAAAAGGTTGTAGTGCCACATTTTATATTTATTTAAACTATACTACCATTGTAATTTAAATACAACATTCCCGGCCACGTGCGTGAGCCGGTTGTCGTTATGTCGTGATAATGCGCGTGCGCATCTCTATGATTATACCGGCGAGTTCTATCGTGCCAGTAATGTTCGGTAACGTACAATGCCTGTCTTTGTTCAGTGAAAACTGCGGAAAACAAAAGATGCCCGTCACGCCAGATAAGTGAAATTACTGTGGAATATAGGGTTCATACAGATATTTATTTATTATTCTTACAGCTACAAATATACATATAAAAGAAAACACTTGGACTACATAAAATAAAAATAAATCAGTAGTGCTACCTTTTTAGGTCTGGGCCTCAGATTTTGCTAGCGAATTGACTCCCACTGGAGCCTTCTTATGGCAAAGGGAAGATAATATGTTTGGAATTTAATGAATTTAGTTGTCATTAAAATATTAAGTGTCGAAATTTAATACAAATTATAAATTTAATTTTTTAAATTTATTTCTTCGATAATATGACGTGGCATTTTAATTTACAATTCGTCATTTGAGATTTCAATAAATTATTTTTCATAAAATATAAAATACTAATTTCATAAATTCTCTTTTAATTTTAAAAATAGAATTTCTATAAGGTAATTCGCCCTTCTCACTCTCTCTCAATCAAAACGTCACGTAAAAATTTTACCCTCATGCGCCGAAAGAAGTTTCACTTCAAAAACTATTGAATTAGCATGCTTTTTGACAATGTGTCTATGAACAGGTGAATCAGGTGAGCCTCTGTATTGAAAGAAATCTATTACACAATTTAGTTAAGACGCGTTGCTCGCGTGCACTATTTGGAGTAACTTGCCCATTGGTTTCGCGTGCACTTTTATTTTAATGAGCCGGTTTTCGCGTCTCGCTCGTACTGAATGCTCCACTTTCTAGATCGTTTTTGATGGCCAAAAGTCAATTTAATCTGGCGCAAAGCTACAAAGGCAGCGTACAAAACGAGATACACTTTAACAATTTTTTGTTTCGCCCGCGTGGATTTCGTTTTTCGACGTAATTGTTACCTTATATCGTTATATTTTGGATAATTTATATACGTGGCATCTAGAAAGCAGAGACAAGATGGATGTTAAAGAGCTATGGAAAGGACCAAGGAAGGAACTTAACTAAGTATCAAGTTAAACTGTATATTGTTAGCAATTTTAAAGATTGGAAATAAACAGACGGCATATTACATAAAAACATAATGATTAAACCTTTCTCAGGAATCAAACTTTCTGTCATATGATGTTTCACTTTACGATACAGTGTTTTAAATGCGGATATATATATATTTTTTTAAAGACAATTCACACCAATTGACCGAGTCCCATGCTAAGCTGGTGAAGCTTGTGTTATGGGTACTAGACAATGGATATACATAGATATTATAGATAGATAGACATATAAATACATTTTTAATCACCCAAGACCTAAGCACAACACCAAATGCTCATCACATCGATGTTCGTTAGCCGGGGATCGAACCCGGGACCCATGGATTCGCAGTCAGGGGTACTAACCACTAGACCAATGAGTCGTATAAAAGTCCAAATATGTTGTTGAAATATGTATTTTAAGAAACTATAAGAGTTTGTTATTTTACTTGAAAACAATTACTTTTATCCTATTTCGTTTATAATCCAAAATGTTCTAACAAAAAATCTTCGAATTCAAATTTAAATGACAGGCCAAAACTCGCGTCTATTTCACAGACTAACAAACAAATTAAATAAAACGTCAGTTAACACATAATAGATAATAATCTAAGACCCATTTTCCCCTAAAATAAAGATTATTATCAAAAATATGATCGGTTCGCGCATTTGTAGAAGAAAAAATGTATAAAACCAATAGCTCCTTTTAAATTTGCCGGATCTTTGAGGTGACACGACATGCAAAGTCTGGTATGTCAAAATCAACGTTTTGACGTATGGTCAGTTGTCAGTTTCTGATTAGGGTGACGCTCTCTGACGCCATTTTGTGTTCTGACGTGTGTATCAATGACATCACTATCGGATCGCGTGCTTTGGACTTTTACTTAAAAGATGTTTGTGTCACGATTTTCTCGGAATAAAAGCTCTTAATATAATATAAAGATGTTATCTCTGTTAAGTAGACCATTTTATAATTGCTTCGTTCACTTGTTCAATTAAGATTAACTTTATCGAATATCAGATAAAATATTAAACATTTTCGCTGGCATGAACAATGACAGGTAGTCAGGGTGACAAAATGGAAAGGACCAGGGAAAAAGAGTCCAGAAATCCTCAAAACGAACTCTTTCTTGAACCGCTTATACCCATTAAAACCACATTGGCTACCAAAACGACCGACCTTTGGGGTGGCTTTCGCATTATTCCAAGACTAAACCAAAGGATTCTAAAAATGCCTACCAATTATAAAAACAAAATCACTCTCTGTTAAAATAAATTCAAAAGAACGGATTTCGCTTGAGAGAGATGAAAGCTTTTTTCAAAGTTTACGTGATTAGAACGAAGCTTGAGCGGATAGTTAGATTATATTAGATCACTAGCTGATCCGGCAAACGTCCTTTTGCCATGTATATCATTTATAATAAAAAATTGGGATTGATCGTAGAGGGGTGAAATTAGGGGTTATATGTATGTTTAATGCATATATCATATAAAAAAAATATCTAAAAATTAAAAAAAAATTTAGGGGTGGACTACCCTTACATTTAGGGGGATGAAAAATAGATGTTGTCCGATTCTCATACATACCCAATATGCACACAAAATTTCATGAGAATCGGTCGAGCCGTTTCGCAGGAGTTTAACCACAAACACCGCGACACGAGAATTTTATATACTAGATTAATAGACCTATTTTTTTATTCCTAACACACAGATATATAATATTAACAATATTCTTAACCTACATAGTAATAATAAATAAAAATAGAAAATTATAACAAATGTAAAGTTTGGTCCCTGCGACAGTGTTTGATACTGGTACTTTCTTCGTTGTATTGCGATTAATTGAAAAAAAAAATATGTTTATTATGGAACATAAGATACATGTATCACTTATTCCACGTCATTAAATTTGAATTTGTAGGCATCCCTACTCATCGGCAAAGAAGACAGAGGGTGTAGGCCGAGAGAAAAAGCCGGCGTAAAAAACTCTCGGTACTCTTTTGTTTTTTTTTTTTTTTTTTTTTTATAGAACGGGGGGCAAACGGGCAGGAGGCTCACCTGATGTTAAGTGATACCGCCGCCCATGGACACTCTCAATGCCAGAGGGCTCGCGAGTGCGTTGCGTTGTGTTGCGTTGTTTTTTGATGTTGTTGAGTTGTTATTGTTGAGGAAAGTACCAGCTCTGGGGTCACCAGTACTGTCAGACGCTAACTTAAATCGTTAATTAGCTGTCCACTAGAATCCCACGGCCCAAGAGTCTCTATACCAAAGGGAACAACAACAAAGTTGGAGGAAATACTTATATTTGAGCCAAGCCAGCTTTTGTGCTTGTCCGATAATTATTTGTCTTATTTATAATTAACTTTATACTTTCCAATCTTACCCATTAAAGTAAATTTTAGTACACATCGTAATGGGCTATATAAATGATAAATTTGTTCGTTTATTTGTCAATAAAACATTGCGTATTGCCGTAGCTGGTTACAATTTAATAATAATAGTGTAATAATTATAAGTCAATTAAGTAGATAAAAACTGAAATTAATTACAACTTAATATGTATTGTAAAGAAAAAACAAATTGTTACTACTGCTAAATAAAGTTCAAGTACGACACGAGTCCAGTTGAGTACGAAAAGACGAAAGACTCTTATATTTAAGGCATTAGAGAGAGATGTGGGGTCACTCTGCATCTTCTACCGCATTTACCATGGAGAGTGTTCTGAGGAGTTGTTCGGATTAATACCTGCAGCTGAGTTTCGTCATCGGACGTCGAGGCAGAATACGAAATTCCACCTGTATCACCTCGACGTCCGCCGTTCCACAAATGAGCGTTTTTCAAGGGAGTTTTTGCCGCGCACCACCACTATGTGGAACCAGCTGCCCACTGAAGTATTTCCGAACCAATTCGACTTAGGGTCCTTCAAGAAAAGAGCGTACCAATTCTTAAAAGGCCGGCAACGCACTCGCGAGCCCTCTGGCATTGAGAGTGTCCATGGGCGGCGGTATGACTTTACATCAGGTGAGCCTCCTGCCCGTTTGCCCCCCGTTCTATAAAAAAAAATATTTGTGGGCTAGGTCTTATTTGTATAATAATTTTGTTGCCGTCTACAATACTACTTATAAAGAATTTTGTTGTTTTAGCGGTATGAGCTTCTTTGTACCGGGTTTTTTTTTTTTTATATGGCTGGTATAGGATTTTTTATAATTCGTACTTGTCGTTAGAAATTCGACCGTGTCCTCCATGTATGGTTTAAGCCCGGTACCGCAAAACCCTCCCAAAGGCCGAGAACAAATTTAAATTAAATTAAAACTTGCCCTCGAACCGGGAATCGAACCCGGTACCCCTCACCTAGCTGCCACTTAATAAGACCGCTATGCGGCCCCCCTTTGTACCGTTTGTCCCACTCCGATATATTTCTGTCTTCTTTCCTGATGTGAGAAAGTTGTATCTATACGTATTGAGCCCGTTGGGCGCATTTAAAACTTTATTGAGATCGTTCGTCTCATAAAATATTTAAACCATTTCATAAGTGGATTAATAAATAATAATGGAGTGGATGATCACGTCAAAATGATGACTCCACGAAGTACTTTGTTGAAAAGCAATTTTTATTATTATCGAAGTAACCTTTATTCAGTGCCGTCAATAATTGATATGACCTGAGGTTTCCTTCCGACAAGGGTTTATGTAGGCGAGGTCTTGGGTTCGATAGCCCGAGTGGCGCTAAAACCTTTTAGATTTCATTGATTAATTGATATGTAGGTGAATGGTGGTGATGGTTTTTATGTTTTTTGTTATAATTTCAACACACAAATATACAGTATTCTTTTCTTAACCTACATAATAATAATAATATTGATATATAGAAAATTATAAAAAGATGTTTCGACATTTATTAAATAAAAATAACATTATACTGCTAACATAAATTAATATAACAAAAAACAGTAACTAACCTTCAAATATTATTAAAATGAGTCCCTTTAGGCAAGGTTCCGAAAATACCGGCGTTCCCCCTTTGAATAGCTAGACTAAATCTTTGTCCGAGGTAGCTGCCAGCTCTTCGGTCTGCTGTGATGTCGACTAAGCTATTTGTAATTTCCTTAAAAAGCCTTATAATTAAAACAAATTTGAAAAGTTTGGTTCCTATGTATCTTTAATGCTGGCATTTCCTCGATGTATTGCGATATTTATTCGTTGAGGAAAGCACCAGCACCAGCAGTGTCTCGGTGGACCTTGATTGGAACACCTCCAAATGATTTTTGCTGCCGGAGGTTCGTCTAAGAATTAAGAAAAATATTTAAAATTTTGTGTTATGTATTGAAATTCGTAAACAAACCGAACATTTTCTAGTTTTCTATTAGTTATTAGAGATGTGACGTTTTGCATAAGAAATCGATTTTTAATTAATCGATTGTTTTTTAGCATAAAAAATCGATGAATAAAGGTAGTTTTTTGTATATTTACTAATTAAACGATTACTTCCTAATTTTTTAATAAGGAAATAATCGTTTAATTAATAATAGTAAGTTTTAGAATAATAACCCCCAACCACTTTCACGCGCCGGAAACAGTTATTAATAAATAAATAATAGTTAAAAAAAACTAGAGCACACGCTTTATATAGAAAACTAAATTAAATAAATATAGTTTAAAAAAACTAAAAAACACGCTTTTAAAGCACATTAAACTAAAAAGTGAAAAATAATTCCTAATTTAGGCTGAAAATGGTAATGAACAAAAAATACTGGTATTATTGTGAAAAAGCGTGGGTTGGACGATAGACGAAAAATATGGCACAGAGCGCCCCACGCTTTGAAGCTAACTAACTAGCTAACGCGTGAAGCTAATATAAAGCGTGTAAAAATATTAATATACTAACCTAACCTAACCGAACAATATTCCTTACCGATCAAATTCGGGCGACGTAATTCTAAATCCAACCATCTTCTATTCCCGGGTGCTCCCTTCCACCTTCGTGGTATTGCGAATATGGATTTATATTTTCTAATATAATATGTAATAAATTGTTTAATGTTATTCTTTTGTTACAGACTGCTTTCCCATCCGTCAAACCAATTTCTGTAAGTATTACTTAAATTTTATTAAAAAATGCCGCAAGCCGCCAACAATGTCGATGCTTTTTGCTAAATTTATACAATCTAAGTTAATTTGAAAGCACACTTTTACTAAATATAGATTATAGATTTATATAATCTATAGTCAGACAGTGTTGATATAGATAATAGAATATCCTTGTCTATGGCATTATATACGCGGGAAACTAAGACCTTTGTTTATTTGACAATAAAGAATATAGACTTACACAGATTATAAAATAGACAATTCCTATTGACGCTCACAGATTAAACAGATTACTGATTATAACAGGATATCCTTTACAATCCTTTTAATATGTTCATCACATAGACATATATTTTTATGCAAATTTGTAGTTGTTTAATATTACTAATTGAATAACAGAATTACGATTCTTTAATAGAATTGCCTTTTCCATTTAAACAAAACTTATTTACGAGTAATAAATCTGAATTTATTACATTAATTAAAAAAATCCTTAACAATTTGTTTTATACGAAAACTGATTTAATAAATTATGCGTCGTCATCGGACAGTTTTGTTTTGTCTTCTGGGCTCAAAATATCTTTAATTTCATTATTTACGACTACGTTTTTTTCTTTGTTCTCTGGATTAATACTGTTCAAAATACATAGATTACGTATAGAAATATATTATAAACCTATTAAAATATTTAACAATTAAAATGCTTCAATATGAGTAATATCTATTTAATTACAAAGGCTGCTAATTAAAAACCTACCTTAGAACTTTTGAAATTATTTTCTTTTTTATCAAACATATCACATAACATAAATGTGTGAAGGTGACGTATTTATAGAATTATGTAATAATAATAATAATTTAAATTTTCATCTCATTATCTAACACACAGCACATCATTGTGACTGACATAATTCGAACAAAATCATGGATAAAATAAGTATCCAACGAAAAAAGAATTCGTTTATTTCATCTAATTATCTAACACACAGCACATCATTGTGACTGACAGAATTCGAACAAAATCATGGAAAAAATAAGTATCCAATGAAAAAATTTGTTTATTTTAACAAAGTCTTCAAGATTATTCTAAAGTACAGGATTTTCGTACCTTTAAATCAATCCACAAAATTACTAAGATAATCTGTAAATCCATATATTGCATGCCATAAATTACAAAAACACGCTGACTCTCCCATTAAGCCGACAGAAATGTTAACATCGTTTGCATTTGTCACATGAATTAATTGTCGCAATAAATGAGTTTCGATTTCATTTATTAAAAGTCAACAAGTGTACGTTTTTAAGGCATCACCACTATATGGAGTCAGTGATGCTCTGTGATGCCCTAATAAATGTCATAGTCTATAAGTATATATCTGTGTCTATGGAGTCCCACAGACTCTCTATAAATAAATTATTTCCTGATATTATTGCGTAAATTTTTGCCAAATAAATATTTATGTTACTTTTACGCACTTAAAACTAAAAGTAATATTTTTTGCATTTCTCATTTATCTGTGCTCCTATTACAATATATGTCATAGTCTATAGTCTATGGAGGCCCACAGACTATCTATAAACAAATGAGTTCCTGAAAATAGCGCGTAAATTGACTCGTAGACTATTTAGCATTTTCCGCATTTACCACAGACAGTGTTCAGAGGAGTTGTTCGGATTAATACAGCTGAGTTTCATCATTGTCGAAACAGAATACGAAATAGCACCCGTATCACCTCGTTGTACCTTCCACAACTGAGCGCTTTTAATGCAGAGTTTGCCGTACATAACTATGTGAAACCAGTTGCCCACTGACGTATTTCCGGCCCATTAGATTTTAGGGTCCTTCAACAGAGTACCAATTCTTAAAAGGACGGCACTTGCAAGCCCTCTCGCTACGTGCCCATATCACTCAACATCAGCCCTGTGATTCTGTAACTCACTTTTCGAACTCACACAGCGGTTTTCACGTGTGATATACAATAAACTACAAGCTCCCACCTTTTCAGAATGCCAAATCATAAAACGACTGCTTCACGACTGATTTAAGAGCGACCGCCGATGCGAAAACCGCTGTGTGAGTTCGAAAAGTGAGTTACAGAATCGCAGGGCAGGTGAGCCTCCTGTCCTGTTATATACAAATAAATATACAGATATGAAGGTGGGAGTTTATTAGTACTAAACAACATCAATAGCAAATTGTTATGATTGTTCAATGTTACCATTAAACTACATGATTTGCTTTTGACCCGAGAAAGTTTTTTAACCGGAAATGATTGCCATCATTGAACTCAAGATAAATACAATATTTGAAATTGTGTGTTATTAGTGAACAGTTGTTAGTGACTATAATTTTATACATACTGTATTGATAGAGTTTTTCAGTGTTTTAAGGGTAATTTTAAATTAAATTATTTAAGCGCAGAGAGATATTACTCTAAAAAAATATGTACGCGGAATATAAGATACAGGTATCACTTATTCCAAGTCATTAAGTTGTTACGGTAGACATCCCTACACATGGGCATAGAAGACAGAGTGTAGGCCGAGAGAAAAAGAAGGCGTAAAAATACTATCAGTACTCTTTAAAATCATCAAACAACACTTATTATAAAACAAATATCGCAAGATAATTAGAAGTAGCCTGTCTAGAACTAGTCCCAGGCCCTTTCATCAACTAAATAATCGTTAACTTAATAGTAAGCCTAATACACAGCTTTTCTTTAATATATTTCTTAAATTTATTAAAAGGCAAGAGATAAAAGAGCCTCTAGGATTTTATTAAGTGAAAGTATCCCTTTGCTCAAAAAAGAATTACTAACTTTAGATAGTCTAAAATATATATTCTCTCTTTAGTTTTCATTACTGAGGCATTGTTGGTGTTACATTTCCTCCACTTCCTTTAGCGCCTGTGAGCCTGTAAGGACCTCAACTTGATCCAGCGAGTAGAGGATTCGGCCTCGAGTTGCCTTTCTCATTATCAAAATCATTTATTCATATAGGTAACACAATGTACACTTATAAACGTCGAAAAATAAATATATATTAAATGCTTTTAATTTTACATTAACTGCCAATTCTCAAATCAAGGGTGGACATCTTAGTAATTAACAGTTAATTCATAATAATAAAATAAATTAAAAACAAAGATTTGTCCTCTATCAGCAGGAGGCATGGTGAAATAGGAGCACGCACTTACATTTCCGTAGGAACAACACGCAAATACTTAGTCGAAATAACTAACATCACCGCAATCACGAATTCAAGTACGACCAGTCACCACAAGTAGCACCCGTTCACGAGTATGACGCATGGCCAGCCATCGGCCCCCTCACCATATTTTAGGGCGAGAGAAAACCCCACGCAAGCAATGACATTTAAGCGATAACAAGCTGCTACAAGTTATCTGGTAACACACTGAAGAAAGGCGGGACACTTGTAGAATTGTCATTCTCAGAGAACAAGTGTTCACCTATTAGATTGACATCATGAAACATACAGAAATCTGAGGCCCAGACAGAAAAAGGTTGTAGCGCCACCGATTTATTTTATTATTATTACAGTAAATACCATTTGACAGTAACTACGCTACTGATTTCATTACTATGACAAGTTTATTTAACAAGTTTCTTGTGTAGATAATGTAGCCATTGGAAATGCAGAAATACCGACAAGTTTTATTGCAATATCAGAATGTTGAGACGAACATAAAATAGCGCGCGCGTTGATGTCTTTTGTATGGAGCGTTCGAATGGTTGCGTACCATAATTTATATACAGTCGACTCTTGATAATTTGACACTCGTTTATTTGAATCTCTCGATAATTTGAAATCTTTTTCCGGTCCCTTAAAAAATACTCGATAAATTGAATAAAATCAATGTTAATTGGTCCCTTCGGTAATTTGAAGTTTAAAAAATATTATCTTGCTCGCCAACATGCGATAATTTGAAATCTGGTCTTCCCTACTCTCTTTAATTTGAAGTGTTTATCATGCCTGTCGTTTGTGTACATACATGCACAGACTTGTCAATTGTTTACATAAATGGGTGACAAGTGACGGTTACTTTGCAGCTCTAACCACTATCGAAAATTCTTCTTCTGAAGTCACTCACTCAAAAAAAGATTACGATTACGATTCGATATAAAAATTTGTGAATAATTGTTATAATAATTGTTAATACATAATAAGAATATACAAATAATAAGTAACAAAATTTTGATCAAATTCTTATTTCCTTCAGTCGCCCCTCCCCCTCGTGGTTATTCAAACACTTGTTATTTTGAACTCTTGATAATTTGAAATTTATCTCTGGTCCCTTGAGTTTCAAATTATCGAGAGTCGACTGTATCATGATTTGTAATCGCAAATGTATAAAAATAAATCATGTGTAACCTAATTAGTTAGTAATAATAATAAGTTAAATATATTAATAATAATATATTAAATATAACAGTAATAAGTTAAATATATTTTAGTTAGTAATTAGAGGCGTAAACCAAATGTTAGCAATTGTACACTTGAAGCCAATATGAGCCGTTTAGTTTTTCCCACACTCATAAATTGTATTTTAACATTCTCGTTTCCGATATACAAAAAGGTCGACTATTGTAGTGTGTATCCAAATTTCATGGTTTTACGAGAATACTCATACAACGCGGTCCGGGTCTACCGCGTTATAGGAGTATAACGTCTTAAACTAATCTAAAATCTTCTATATTCAATTATATTCGAGTATTTTTTAAATATATTTTTACATAATTATTCTATCATAACAGTTAATTATACGATATCACTACACAATAATTTATTAATATATATTTTTTTATAATACAGCATACAAAAATACATACAACCCCTATTTTTTATTTTTGTAGATAGTTATTTTTATTGAACTAAAAAAATATTTCCTAGAAATAATATACATGGCAAAACAAACGTTTGCCGGGTCAGCTAGTATATATATATTATACCCTATATCTTATAAGTAATAACATAACGCTTCCAAGTTGGGGTGTGCACGTGGTACTTCCATCAGTTACGACTTCCACCTCAGGTTCTTCCTTGGAATCCGTAGACCCAGTCTACCCGACCCAACCGTATGTATCTTAAATAGGTACACTGATAAAGTAAGCTCTCTTTTGCGTAGCTGATAATCCACCATACACAGAACAATAAGGGTATAATAAAATAATGATTACTGGTTTTACAGTACTTTGTAATACATATAAAAACTTTTAGCTAGGGAACTTTTTGGACTGTGTCAAGCAATAAGTGGAACAAGGAACTCTTGAAGTCAGCGTACGTTGAACCTCCTTTCCGTGTCTGTGTCTACGCACACTATTACACAACTGAACTCGATCCGTCAATGTGTGCGTAGAGGCCTTTTAACAACTATTTTGACCTCAAAAAACTGATTGATAACATTGATAATTAATTGAAATGTAATTTAAATTAGTTTTAATTGTGTTATTAATGTTATAGTAGAAACTATGTAGAATAGTTTTTTTATAGTATTGAAATATAAAATAACTGATTTAATAACAATTAAATATACAGTATTAACAATTTTCTTAACCTGCTTAGTAATCAAAATAATTAAAAATTAATTAAAAGAAAATTAAAAAAGTTTGGTCCCTGTGGCAGTGTACCTTTAACGCTGGCAGCATTTCCTCGCTGTATTGCGATACTTATTCGTTGAGCGAGAAAAGCACCAGCTCTGTCGGTACTATCTACCAGGTGCCAACTTAAATCTTTAATCACTTGAACCCCACGGCCCAAGAGTCTCTTCTCCCAAGGGAACAAAATCTAACTTGAAGGAAAGACTCTTATATGATTTTCATATATTAAAATCACTTAGAATCTTTTCTCGTTTTAATATAAGTCGTATTTGGGTAAATAAACGTTTATTATAAATTTAATCAGATAAATATACTTAAAACACATTTTAAGTTTAACCTCACTTATAAATAGATTAAGTAACTGGCGATTGAACCAATAAGAATTGCATAACATAGGTATTTTTAGTGGAAATTTCTTGTGTATATACTGTAGTCCAATTGTAGGTCAAATACAGGTAACTATCTAATATATAAAATTCTCGTGTCACAGTTTTCGTTGCCATACTCCTCCGAAACGGCTTGACCGATTTTGATGAAATTTTTTGTGCTTATCCGGTATCTATGAGAATCGGCCAACATCTATTTTTCATCCCCCTAAATGTTAGGGGTAGTCCATCCCTAAATTTTTTATTTTATTTTTTAGCCTAAATTTTTTATTTCTATTTTTTATGACACATTAAAAAATACATACAACCCCTAATTTTCACCCCTCTACGATCAACCCCTATTTTTTATTATAAATGATATACATGGCAAAACGACGTTTGCCGGATCAGCTAGTAACATAGAATAATATCGAACCAATTCGACTTAGGGTCCTCCAAGAAAAGAGCGTACCAATTCTTAAAAGTCAGCACGCAATGTCCATGTATCATTTAACATCAAAGCCTTCTGCCCGCTTGCTTCTGGTCTATAAAAATAATAATAATAAACCTAATTTTTGAAACATTCATCCATCTGAAAAAGATACACTTGAAATTTAATACAGAAATATTTTTCTCTCTTATTAGAGTATTTTTTTTAATACGAGGTGAAAATGCGCTTACGCAGGCCCGCATCAAGGATGTCGAGCTTGACGCGGGGACTGTGGGGCTGGGTCTACACTCAAAACCCTCTGCTATTCAGAGGGGTAGCGAGACCCCACCCACTAAAAACACCTCAGCCCTTCACATGCCCTTCATATGGGCCCTCGGGGTTCGCTAGGCATTCTACCCAAGGGACCAGGGCTAAAGGAATGTTGAATTACTGACCACTTGTAATTGCCATCCTCGGCCTAGAGCGTATCGCTACCTTCTACACCTACACAGTCTCCTTTCTTAGGTAGCATATTCACTGCTTGCCTTAGAAATTCGACCGTGCCCTCCATGTACGGTTTAAGCACTCGCCCGGTACCGCACAATCCTCCCAAAGGCCGAGAACAAATTTAAATTAAATTAAAACTTGCCCTCGAACCGGGAATCGAACCCGGTACCCCTCACCTAGCTGCCATTTAATAAGACCGCTAGGCTATGAGGCCCTTATTATTAGAGTATAAGCCAACTGGTTCCATATCTCTCATAAGCATTTTTCTCCCAATCAAAGTCAAATCTTTTATTTCAATAAGACCACCTAAAATGGCACTTTTGAACGTCAAACAAAATACAAAGAAGATTCTAGTTGCCCCTTCCAAAAGGTGTGGAGAAGAATGGGCAAGAAACTCCACACTTACTCTTTTAAAATAGGCTTACAATATTTTGTTTACGTTTGTTAAATAATTATATGTGGAGACAATGTACTCTTATCTTCTCCACCTTCTTAATTGTTTTCGTACCATCGTGCAAGAGGGCAACCTCTTCTTTATTACATTACATTAACATTTAATTTACTCTTCCAGTGTATCTGTGTGTCCTTTTTTGACAAGGGCCTTTTCCAAATCCCGCCATTCCTCTCTGCACTGTGCACACTCTCTGCCATATACCACCTATTTCTTTAATGTGGTCTATCCACCTTCTAAGTTGTCTCTCTCTTTTTCGATTGCTCCCTTGGGCACCAAGTATAAACTTTAAATTAGTGTGTATTTGAACATTTTCTGAAATAAAAAAACAGATTTGATGAAAATTAAATAAGTAAGTCAAGTAAGTAGTTTAATTATAAAATTAGAATATTTATCAATTTTATTTACAAATCATTAGTTATAGAAACTTTTTGAAGTGAAAACTTCATACTACACTTAATTAAAAGTTTATACACTGTATAATGCTTCCTATCTCATTTTCTCCCACGTTGGATCTTGTGAATTTATTTCAAACTTTTATTATTTTAGTTTTTACCAAATTAAAGATTGATATTAAAGTTATAAATAAAAATTTAACATTAAAATATGTATTTTTTTAAAGAAAAGATCCTACATTTAGATAGAGAAAAAGTCTAATTTACATATTTTAATTATATAAACTTTGTTTTTGAAGGTTTCACTTCTACCACCTGTGAATTGGTCACATGATTTTTTTTTGCTCCACTTTTCTGTTCTCTGACCTCTTTACAAGGGTACAAATTATTCAAACGTCTGAGCTATTATCACTATGTTTATCACTCAACGTCCCGTTTGTAGCGCCGCCAACACATCCAAGATTTAAGTTAAATCAAAACAACTTTAATATTGTTTGCGTAAGTATATCGTCGTTATATAGTTAAGGAATTGTGCAAGTCGCCAATTGGTTTAAGATATTGCAAGATTCAAGTACATTTAGTATCGTAAAGTAATTATACTTATTATAAAGTGCCGCGTATATCGAACGTATTTTTGTACAGTTATCGTTTATATTGTAATCCAGAAAGGGTTATTATTATAAAAAGTCTCCGGCGTCGTGGTTCGGATTTTTGTACAATCTTCATTTATATTGTAATCCTGCCCTGCGATTCTGTAACTCACTTTTGGAACTCACTCACTCACTCTGTATTTCAGCAGTGATTTGGCATTCTCAAAAGGTGGAAGCTTGTAGTTTATTGTTTATCAGAATGCCAAATCATAAAATGACTGCTTCACGACTGATTTGAGAGCGACCGCCGATGCGAAAACCGCTGTGTGAGTTCGAAACGTGAGTTACAGAATCGCAGGGCAGAAAGGTTTATTAATAAAAAATGACCCAGCGTTGTCGGTCGGATTTTTACACAGTTTTCGTTTATATTGTAATCCAGAAAGAGTTATTATTATAAAAAATCTCCGGCGTCGTTGTCCGGTTTTTTGTAGTCTTCGTTTATATTATAATCCACAAAGGTTTATTATTATAAAATGTCTCCGGACGCGTTTGTTGCATGGATTCTTGTACAGCTATCGTTTATATTGTAATCCAGAACGGTTTATTATTGAAGTTATACTTCTTTAGGCGCGTTATGAAAAATTGATGAGAGTAAAATTTTACGATGAGCGCGCACCGTGACACAAAATTAATAGAATGAAGTTGCCCACGGAAGATGCTACGGCATTGGACATAATTTAAAAACAACATTCGAATAACAATAGAATTTATGTTACACTTAATGTAAGAGAATAATAATAAATATTTATTTATTTAATTTTTTAAATGTAAACTGAACTTTATTGACTATAATGACTCCTTTTCTAGTCTTTGATTATTTAATTGTAATTAAATATTTGTATGCAATCAAAAACTATTTTTAATAATGCCAAAGAAGTATAACTAACTTCTTACGCGCGTACATAAGTACACGCACCCTTTTTTTTTATAAAACGTTCCCGGTCTCTTGGGTCGGATTTTTGTACATTTATCATTTATATTGTAATCCAGAATGGTTATGGTGTTAAGGGTTGTCTGCGACCCTTGTCTTATTTCCAGACGCCGACACCCATTGATACTGCCAGAAGGAAACGCATTTTAAGAATTGATACGCTCTTTTCTGGAAGAACTCTAAGCAGCATTGCTTTGAAAATACAGTGGGAAGCTGGTTCCACATATTTCTTTTATATAAACTAGTTCAATTAAAATTGTAATTGACCTTTCCGATTTTGAAATACTTATTGAACACGTGAACCGGCCATTGTTGGCCGCAAGGTCGACAGTAATGTCGATGAATATTAGTTCCTTATGAAACCAGGTCACAAATTGGTTTCGATTTATATATCGTTCTTGTAACCTTCCCCATTATATTTTAATCCCAATGCGACATATTCACAATAGTTCCGTATTTTAATCCGCAAATCGGTGTTAAGCTACAATTTATGATTGAACCACATTTTTGAAGTGAAACTTCTATAGGCGCATGAGGGTAAAATGTTTAAGGATGACACGTCACGAAGATGTGCAGCGTTTTTGTTTAAAAGGGAGAGAGCGATTGAGAGTGAGTGAGAAAAAATACACGCTATTGGTTGATGTATTCGTTTAGTCGTTACATATTAGAACTTTAGATGGCAATTCTGTCGCATAACGTCTTGTGCAGTAAACGCAGTTTTTTTTTAATTTATATTATCATTAGCACGTATACAGTGTGTAAACAGTGTGAATATACATATACAAATACATAGCGTGATCATATACTGGTACATGATCATCTATTGGGGCTTTTACCTTAGTAATAATTAATTTACAAAGAAGTTTCACTTCTGACATGTGTACATTTTGCGCACGCACTTTTTTTTAATTGTATTTATTGATAAAAGTTTGCCAACGCTCGCCACATTGATACATTGGTAAACGAACCACAATATACGATATTTAATGTGACAAGTACTTATATGCAAACATGTCATACACGAAGAGATAATACAAATATTAAACAAAATAATTATTATTAATAATAAGTGAGGAAATATTTATGAGGGAAATTTTTGACTTTAACAAATTATTTCTTTAAAATATTAAGTTGTAGTTTGTTTAATGTTTAATTTAAATTTTTATCTGTTTTCTGTTTCGTATATTTTGTTTACCAATGTTATGACTTTGTTTACTAAGAGAGTCTTGACACTCAATGCCAGAGAGCTCGCGAGTGCGTTGCCGGCCTTTTAAGAATGGGCTTCTTTACTTATGGGCAGCTGCTTCCACATAGTGGCGGTGCGCGGCAAAAACTGCCTCAAAAGACGTCGAGCTGATACGGGTGGAATTTTGTATTCTGCCTCGACGTCCGATGATGTGAAAGTCCAACTCCTCTGAACACTCTCCATGGTACATGCGGTAGAAGATGCAGATTGACTCTACGCAACGCTAAGAGATCAAGCCGCTCAGTGACCGACGTCACGTGACCTAATTTATATACAACATAGATCGCCGCAGACATTTCTTATATTGTATTTGAAATATTTGTCTGACGAAATTCCGTAATATCCGTTAAGACTAAATCAATGCACTTGCGCGGGTGTGGCGCACACAGGCGTATTACACAGACACGATGTATGCATAGACACGTACGCACACATGCGCGGTGGCAACAGCGCGGAACGAGTTGAGAACGACCTGCTCGCGCAAGAAAGAACTCAGCCAAGGACGCCGGCGTAACGGTACCAACGGGACGGGGGAATGCTCCCCTGACGTCATTTATTAGAACACGTCATTTGAATTTCGAACATGACGTGGCAACTCACAAATTTAAAAAAATTGAAATATTTATAAAAAGAATAAATTTTAACGTTACCATAGATTATCTTTATGAATTTCGAACGTGTGTCAAATCGCGGGAACTCAAATTTAAAAAAAGTCTGAAATATGTTCAATCAAAAGAATACTGTGGTTGCCATAAATTCTATTTAAAGTTAGATATAATAGTCGTATAAATCAGTTACAAATGTCACTAGTAAATACTTGAAAACACAAATATAATTACGTTTGAGCATTTTCACATATACGTGTAAAAACCATTCCAGGTCACAAACATTTCCTAGAATTGATATGTTCTAAATTTAAACTTTAATTCAATTTCGTTCCTCTGTCCGGACATCGACCCAAAAACCTTATGCTCCATCTCTTTCGCGCACCTTAATCTCGATCGTTTTGTCTCTTAGTCACGAGTACCGCTGCTCTGTCTTTATTTTGTTACGATCAAGAACAATGACTATTCGTCTATAGGACCGCGTTTCTATGTCCGTTCCTCTCTAACAGCGAAAATTTGTATTGTTGTAAGCGAGACGGCCTGCTTTCCAAATGTTTCGAATTCTTACTGGGCAGTCCGTGAGTTTAAAGATGGCCACTCATGGACCGTTTTGTTACGATAACCCAATTTTGAGGTATTATTGAGTTCAAAAATCGATATCCCATTAAGATCGAATGTCAATTCGAGTGAAAAGTCTTACGAGGCCGCGTGGTGATTGAACTGTGTTTTTTATCATTGCTCGCGATCCAAGGAAATGGAAGTGGTTGCTCTTGATTTTTCCCGCGCTTTGTTATAAAATGACCATGCGTTTATACTCTATGGACGTTTATTTCAATATAAGATGGATTGAGACATTTTAAAACTAAACACTAGTTTTACATTACATAAACTACTATGTTTAGTCTCTTTTGAATATTTTAAGAGAAAACATAGTTGCCTAGCAACGCTATCAATGATGTCGTTAATGTCAAAAATATTTATAGTTTTCCCGCCATTATAATGGGTATGTGAATGCGAGGTAATTATGTAAATTGTCAGTCAATATGCTTTTAGTTAACACAATTTGGCTTATGAGTCGTTCTATTTTGGGTCACAGAGAAAAGTCAATATTATTGCAATAGATTTCATCGTATAAAGTGTAGACTATAGATGCAATCTTTAAAATTAAATACTCTTGGTAATATGAAGTTTGAAATATTCCATTTTTAAAAATCGGGCGACAAAGACGTCTGTCTTAAATTTGAATAAAGAACGTTACAATTTTGAGTTTTAAGTAACTTCATGAAAGTTCTATTTTTTTAATTTTTATTCATTGCCTACGTTTCTATTAATATTATTTTTAAATTAAAAAAGGACTTTCTTTCTTTTTTTTGAAAAGATCGATATTTAAAAATCGATTTTCCATATTGCAACTTAATTGCCCCTCTCACCCCGCTCTGGCTCGGAAACGTTGAAGGTTTACCGGACATCAACCAATACGGAAATGCCTTCAAATCAAGTTTCCACGTATCGGTAATATAAAAACTGGAGCACTTAATATTAACTTTTTTACAAATATGATAATTGCGAATATCTAAGCATAGGGTATTCATACTATAGAGATAACATTAATTTAAAGAAATTATCAGTTTTCAAGACATTTGCTTGCTTCTTATAAGATTTCTTTTTACTTCTAAAAAAAATCTTCTTTGGACTTCAAACCTTGGGGGATGACAGGCATACTTTAACTCTAGGCACACACCGCATTTATATACATATATATTATGTATATCAAAAATCTTACATTTAATTTAATTAATCTCAAATTTGTACTAAACGTAATTCATAATCTATTTCGTTCTATTACTATAAAAGTTTAAAAAAAAAAATAACTGGCCATTAATAAAACTGAAAAAAAAATTCAAAATGTGTTCATAATCTGTGAACCGCTTCGTGTAAATGTCAGTGACCTAACAAAATGCGCGGGAAAGTTCAAAAACGTATCTTTTCACGTAATTCAAGTTCACCTGTCGTAGTTCATTAATCATACATAATACCAAATACAGAATGTTATTCCAATTCTAAAGACTCATTTGCAAGGGAATAGTGAAAACGTATTTATCAATAGAAATAATATTATATACTAGTGAGAAGACGAGAAGATTTGTGAGTGAATACAAAATAAACAAATGAACGAATAGAAATGGACTTTTACTAGCGGCCTTAGGGTTATTATGGGATAATATCTTTCTCTCTCTCTCTCTCTTCAGTCCGTAGCTTATGTCTGAGCAAGGAAACATCTGGAGCAGACAATTACAAGCACTTGATTGATCCATCTGGTTGTTAAACGCTCACGTTTTGCCTTCTGTGTTAACGGTCAGTTTCTCCAAGTTCTCATCTCCTCTGCGCATTGTATGGCCGAAATGTGATATAATTCGGCATATGGTAGACAGGAGAGTCCGTGGGGAGAGTCCACACGGAGTTGGGTCAGGGTTGATGTATTGGTGCGCTTTACAGTCCACGGTATTCTTAGCTTTCATCTATAGCACCATCTAGGGATAATGTAGGCTATTGTTGATGTTTAATGTCCTATATTATTACTTGTCATAATTTCTTCTTAGAATTGTCAATGTCTCAAGTAAATTGTCAAAGTGACATTTGACAGATGCACTGTCATATATAAGGACGCCATAGCATGAAGCTTACATTTCCTGCATTGTAATGGTACGACTCAGAAACCCCACTTAAGATAAGTAATCACAGAGATTGCCAGATATGACATGTTTTCACTTCACGCAACTTTTCTAAAGTCCAGAGCATCGTGTTAAAACTTTTAAATAATTTAAAATATGTGATATAATGCATTTATGGAGAAAGGAAGGTGAACAGTTCCAACAACCTTGCTGTTTTTTACATAACAAACAGCACTCGGGCAGGAGGCTCATCTGATGTTAAGTAATTAGGGTTTGGTTAGGGTCCTTCTAGACCTTCCAAGAGCTATCTCTCTATCAGACCACAGACTCCTCCACTGTGTGGCCCAAACCCCCAGTGCCAGCCATGTTAATAATTATGAAGTCGTTTACCGTTTAGACCTTCCAACGGACCTCATTAGGATCTTGACTCTTTGCGTGTACCATAAGTGCGTTATTGGAGAGTGGCAAAAAACGCATTCATAAATTTACACTATGGTACTACTAAACTAAGGAGGCGCTTGATTGGAATCCGCAAGGACAGCGGAAGCGTGGCTGATCCCTTATCTACGTACAGTTGCAGATGAGGCAAAGAGAGCTGGAAGGACTTGGTGCTTGGACTCAACGCTCAATCTAGAGGACATTAAGTCATGACTACTAAACAGACACTTTAGTATCATTGTACTCTATCTACTGTACACGAGCCAAGCATTTTTGTCCCTCAGGCTTTCTTAGTTTTATAAGCGTGGTACTTAAGTCGTCGGAGTTACGCCCCGAGAGTGTAGCCAGACGCAAACACTCTCTTCTCAATAATAGTATTTATTTATCATCACACTTTTGTACGTGAGTGATTAATATCATTACTATTTAAAGCATCCCGTTTTGTGTCCTTCGAGCCGGATTTCTGTCATAAATGAGTTCCTTAACTTCCATTCAACCACTAGTATCGTTTATTTTTTAAAAACTTGCAAATATTTCTTCTAAATCATTGAAAGCAATCGCAAATAAGACAAATTAGTTACGTTTGAGACGAAATTAGCAAAAACGTATTAAGGTCACGAAATAGATCAAGCAAAAACTTATGTCCGCATAACAATGACAGGTAATGTCAAATTTATCAGTAGCCATACCGGATATCGAGAAATATTTATGCTGTATTTGTTTTCGAGTTATGTATCAATAATAAGGACGCCGGGGGGAAGAGCATAGAGAAACGAAAAAGTATACTTTAATACCATCTTTATAAGCATGAGCTTGCCAACCCTCAGCACACTTATACATAGGTACAAGAAAATTAACAAACAATAAACGTGTTTTTTAGTTTTTTTAAACTATTATTTATTTTTTGGTTAAATTTTTTTTTCGGATTATTGCATTGTCATCGATCTTTGACAGGTGCGCATAGTTTGAATTAAATCTGTTAAAAGTGGGTCAAAATTGGTTATGGTTACATACATACATCCAGGTGAAGCTAATATAAAGCGTGTAAAATACAATATTTAATGTGACAAGCTCTTATAGGCAAACAACAAACATGAAGAGAAAATACATCCATTCATAAATAATAAAATAGACGCGTTCTTCTGAAAGGGAAAATTGGGATGCCTGGGGTATCTAAAGTGTACACGAAATTTAAATTGAGTTAAAATGTTGGGACAATCAACCTGATTTACATATTTACGCAAACGAAATATCAATTAATTTTCTATGATTCTCTCACGACGTTCGAAGGTTCCTTCGCTAATTATGTCTTAGACAAATATTTCATTTTGTAGTACAAATAACTAATACTTAAAGGGCCTCTACCTCGGGTATAGAATACAAAAAAATAGGATTTAAAAAAAGTACATTCATTTGACAACTGACACTCAACTTAAAAGGTTTGATTTTTGACGTTTATTGTGTTATCTATATATATATATATATAATAATAGCCTTATATTTCTGATACTTTTACACTTAAACACATTTATATGTCATTCTATTTAAATGTGTGTGCCCTTTGGCAAAGGCTTTCTCCGAATTCTTGCTGCACTGTGCCACTCTCTGCCATGTACCTGCTGTTTGGTCTATCCACCTTCTAAATTGTCTTCTGCGTTTTTTATGCCTTTGGCACCAGTTTAATACTTGCTCCACCTTTATATTCCTCTTTCCATGTGCCCCACCCATTTCCTAAGTTTATTTTTATTATAACTTCTGCTACCTTCTTTGTACTTTTTTTGATGAATTCTTTATTTATTTATTCGTCTTCCCGATAATATCGTTTCATCGATTTTTGACACAACTATTTCTCTCGATATCTATATAATGTGTTCATATATATAAAATTATAGACTATGTCTATATGATTTGACTAATTACGCAGTAATTAACTCGAAGAGCAACATACTTTCACATATCGACGCATACTTGTATCAGATTTCGCAAGTACATGATCGGATCTTGGTTCTACCGTATCTAATTTACAAATAAGTACTTATTAGATTTCTATAGTGGGAGTTATATAATGGTTTAATATCGTATTAATACAATAATTAGCAACAACTTTTTAGGTATGGGCCTCAGATTTCTGTATATCATGATTTATTTATTTATAAAAGCTTGCCAACGCTCGGCACTCTGATAAAAGAAAAATAAAATACAATATTTAATGTGACAAGCACTTATAGGCAAACAGAACAAATACAAAGAGATAAAAAAACTTAAGGAAAATGGATTTCAAAGTGTGAGAGCAACTATGGATATCCATACCTAGCTCGTTCATCAGAATGCTCTGGATCTGAGGGTATCTAGAGGGTACATGAAGTTTTAATTTTGTTAAAAGGTACCAGCTACCTGATTGTTAAATATTTTAAATGCAAACTATATATCAAAAGAGTGGCGGAGAGTTTCTTGCCAGTTCTTCTTGCCCGCTCTACGCCCGTGACTCACGAACTGGTAGTAAATGTAAATTTACAATTAATTTCACATCTTTTCTGACGTTCATAAGTGTACTTCTACCTATATGAATAAAGTTACTTTGAGTTTGAGTTTGTCAAGATGTTGTCAAACTCAAACTCACTCGCGTCGCTAGCCTGGTTTTGTGTGTATGCGACCCTTTTTCGAGCTGCCACTGGAGAAATATAGATGCCATAGTAATGTTGTTGTACACGCGTTAGAACTTATACTTCTTTGGGGTACCTAACCTCAGAGTTCAAGTAATAAGTTCTTAACAAATAAAAAATAGGGGTTGATCATAGAGGGGTGAAAATTAAAGGTTGTAAGTATTTTTGTATGCTGTATCATTAAAAAATAAAAACAATTATTTTGTCTGAAAAATAAAAATTCAAATTTAGGGGTATGAAAAATAGATGTCGTCCGATTCTCAGACTTACTGAATATGCATAAAAAATTCTTAAGAATCGGCCGAGCCGTTTTGGAGGAGTATGGGAACGAACATTGTGACACGAGAAATTTATATATATAAATCACGTGTAACGTTGTTTGTCCGCGATGGACTCCTAAACCACTTAACCGATTTTAAATTAAATTTGCACACCGTGTGCAGCTTGATCCAACTTAAAAGGTAGGATAGCTTACATCTTAATTTATAGCCGCAATATTATTTTATTGCAAATTATCTGTTGATTATTTGACAGTCACAATTCTAACAGATGGCGCTGTGTTGAAAGATCCAACGTTTCACATAGGCTACTATTTAATGGCATAACCACCAAAGAAACATGGTCGTCCCCATGACTCTTACTGTTTCCCTTGGATAGTTGATTACTAAGTAATGTAACAAAAACCTTAGCCACAGCAACGCTTGGCCGAGTCTACTAGTTTATTATAATTACCTACTACATAGTTGAATGGAAAGAGTAATTCGTGATTATTTTTGACAATAAACTGCCTTGCGATTCTGTAACTCACTTTTCGAACTCACACAGCGGTTTTCGCATCGGCGGTCGTTCTCAAATCAGTCGTGAAGCAGTGATTTAATGATTTGGCATTCTGATAAACAATAAACTACAAGCTCCCACCTTTTCAGAATGCCAAATGATAAAATGACTGCTTCACGACTGATTTGAGAGCGACCGCCGATGCGAAAACCGCTGTGTGAGTTCGAAAAGTGAGTTACAGAATCGCAGGGCAGTACACAGATCGAACCTCATGGATGACGCACGCTGTAGCCCTACACTGATTATTACAGCGGTAATTATTAAAATTAGGGGTATAAACTTTCGTAATTACGAACTTATTGCAAAGGTTGTCTTGATTTAAATTCGCAAACCGGTCAAGTAGGTTTTATTTACGAAGGTAATTACGATTCTGAAGTGAAAACTGTTTTTAACTTTCCTCTCAGTGCTCCAATTATTGACCTTTCAAAGTTACACTTAATAAAGCTTTTACACGTTTAACTGAGTTTTTGAGCTTTTAAAAATTTTCCACCACCGCTATGTGGAACCAGCTGCCCACTGAAGAATTTCCGAACCAATTCGACTTAGGGTCCTTCAAGAAAAGAGCGTACCAATTCTTAAAAGGCCGGCAACGCACTCGCGAGCCCTCTGGCATTGAGAGTGTCCATGTCCATATCACTTAACATCAGACTCCTGCCCGTTTGCCTCCTATTATATTAAAAAAACCTGCGGCACAACGTAGTGATCAGCCTCCTGTGCCTGACATATGTCTGTGCCTGACTTTTTGGGTCTCAGGCAAGTCGGTTTCCTAGCGATGTTTTCTTTCACCGTTCGAGCGAATGTTAAATGCGCACATAGAAAGTTCATTGATGTACAGCCGGGGACCGAACTTACGATCTCAGGGATGAGAGTTACGCTAAAGCCACTAAGCCATCACTGCTCTCAATCGCTCTTCATAGTTGGTTAAAAAACCCAGAATTAAACCCTTAGCATTTGGTTTTCCCTTACGGAACTTGTGGTCGGATTTCTCGAAGAGTACAATGTCGTTTAATTGCCCGTAAGTTTTTTGTAATATTTCATTGTGTTTTTTAGTATTTCCAATCAATAATTAATCTGGTATAGGAAAAACACCATTTTTATGGCAATCAAGGTTTATTTATTTACCAAAAACATTAAAAGATCTTCCTACTACAGTTTTTAAAATCGACTTAATGTACTACTTTTGGAAATAAAATATTATTCTATTAAAACATTATAATTTGACGACTCATTGATCTAGTGGTTAGTACCCCTGACTGCGAATCCATGGGTCCCGGGTTCGACCCCCGGCTGAGACGAACATCGATGTGATGAGCATTTGGTGTTGTGCTTAGGTCTTGGGTGTTTAAATATGTATTTATATGTCTATCTATCTATAATATGTATGTATATCCGTTGCCTAGTACCTACCCATAACACAAGCTTCACCAACTTAGCAAGAGACTAGGTAGGTCAATTGGTGTGAATTGTCTTTATATTAATTTGATAACGTATATTTTATTAATGTGATGATGTAGTGATAAAAATAATATATCAATTGACTTATTGCTACGACTAATAATGTATATTCTATGTACTTCTATGTACAATTCCTTTTAGGACAAATTTGCACGTCATTATGTGTGGCAGAATATGCAAACTTTAGATTGTACCAAATTCTTGCAAATAAATTATTATTAATAATTTTTCGTATTATTACGACTATTTTTGCGTAAATTTTTGACTACGAATATTTTCTTCTGCTATTTTGTCAGCGCTTTTATTCACGCATTCAATGCGCAGAGGCGATAAGAACTGATCGTGGTAACCCAGAAGACAAAACAAGTGGTCATTCACCAACCAGAGACCGTTCAAGTGAAAGACTCATCGTCCTCAACACTATACACTGTCACAAGAGAAGTTCTGAACAGGAAGCGGTGGAAACATATTGTCCGCTCTGTGGAGCGTTGCTCGACGATCAGACTAGAGCTACCGACTGAAGAAAGAGAGAGATAGTTATGTACGCCTTATATGTAAAGAAATTCACTTCACTTTATTTATAATGGCGACAGAAGTAAATCACAATTCCGCCAATGTCGCGTTCTGAGTCTTCACACGGTGAGGATAGATTTGATAATTTTGATAGATTGAATTTAATCTAAGCAGAGTTACCCAAAACAAAAATGACGTCACAATAAAGACAACACACACAGACATGTAATAATATATACAAGAGGTTAACATTATACTACAAGGTATGGAGGGGAGAATCTTAATCTTATAACTTTAATTTATTAACAGAAATAAATTTCCCTAAAATTTTGACGATCGAGCTGGATGGGAGGGATAGTAGGGAGTTAAGGGTACATGGACGAGGGAAATTTAGAGAAAGATGGTCAAATAACGAGTCATTAATTAAAGAACAGTTAAATATGTAAAGAAATAATTATAATTGTTTTAGATTGTCATCTGTCATAAGTCAAAACTAACGTTTTATTTAGTAGTAATAGTTTTTAATCTGTGAAAAAAAGCGCGAGTTTTGGCGTGTCAGTTTTTTGTTAGAATATTTTCGATAAATTTGATTATAATAATTGTTTTTAAGACCTTTTATGAATAACCAACTCTAAATTCAGCAATACATTGGAGTTTCATCATTTATATTTACGTTTAAAATAAATTCTTCACAGATTACAAAACAAAGCTATTTGTTAATAAACATAAAGTTGGACTATTGTATCATTGGTATCGGTTGATCTATGTTAATCGTCTGGACATTAGTGCAGGTAATGGTCAGTCCATGTTCGCTCAAGGCTGTTGGTGAAAGGGTTTCTATTAATCTGGATCATCCGACGATCCTCTACGTTCAATATTCGTAAATGCGTAATACTACCATAAACTAGAGACAATTTGACAGAACAGTCTTCGATTTATGAATTATTCGAATTTAATTAAGTTTCTTAAAGCGTGTTTTGTTTCTTTAAGTATTTGAATTGTGTTCTATTTTTGAATTATTCGAATTTAATCACGTCTGTTAAAGCGTATGTCTTGTTTCTTTTAGTATTTGAATTGTGTTCTATTTTTGAATTGTGAGAATTTAATTATGTCTGTTGAAGTGTTTTGTCCTTATCACCTACGTATTTTTAGGCATAAATAAAAGAGACAAAGGATTAACTTTTTCGTTTTGTGCCAGTATCTTAATATTCCATTTTTAAATTATTCGAATGATATGTCAGTGTTACTGTATCAATTATATTCTAGTTTCTAACATGCAAGTATTTACGTAATGTATTCCATTTTTGAATTTGAATTATTAAAATACTTTTCTTAGTGCACAGTAGATAATTAGTGACCTTGTGAATAGTGTCATAAATTAACAATAATATAAAAACTTATCAATGTTTAAGTTATTCCGAACCTACCTCAACGTACGTAAACACGAAATCGATGCTAATCCGTTTCGAAATCTTGATAATACCCATAAATAACGACAAGCTAATGACGAAGCGATGGTGCTAGATCACGACTGGAAAATATATCGTTGTAATAGTTAATTTCACTTAACATATTAAATGCCGTTCACTCGAAACTTATTCATTCAAATTCAACATCACCTTTGTGGCTAGAAGTCTTCTTCCCCTTTCAGGACACTTTTCCAGATCACAGATCTAAAAGGGCTGAGATCTGGGCCTCAGATTCATGATCATTTGTCAATCTAATAGGCGAGTAGGTGATCAGCCTCCTGTGCCTTACACACGCCTATTTGGGTCTAAGGCACGAATTCCTCACGATGTTCCTTTTAGTTTTTCCCTTACTAGGGTTGCCTGGAAGAGATCGCTTGTTAGCGATAAGGCCGCCCGTTGCATCCCTTCCTTTGAATTGTGTGAATAAAAAAATAAAAAAAAAATGTGTGCGTGTACTAGGTGTACACACGTAAGAAGTAAAACTTCTTTATGACCTTATTTTTCGAAAAATGATCTACTATATGCAACTTTACAGAAATTGGTTAAATAAAGTTAAATTAGATAAAGTTTAACAAAAGGCTTTTATCATCATAGTCATGAATACAAATACAATTGTTTCATTTTAACTTATTACTGTACTACTATGTAGTACTAAGATTATTACAGAATTTCATTAATTGTAATATAATTATTAGTATTACTATCATTGTTATCGTTATTATATATTTTTGTTACTAATGGCTTCGAATCTCTTCGGATCAACCGTGGTAGGGACAAGAAAAAGATGGCGCGTAACCAAAAAACGTGACAAATGTGTGTAATTTTTTTTCCAACGCCGATAAAGAAGTTTGACTTCAAAAAGCAACATGGCGCGTAACCTGCTACAAAATTTCTCCCATACGTCGATAAAGAAGTTTCACTTCAAAAGATGGCGCGTAACGGAAAAATGTGACGCGTAACGAAAAAATGTTACACTAAATTTTTTTCCAACCCCGATAAAGAAGTTTCACTTCAATAAATGTTTTCACCGTTTTGAACGAATGCAATGCGCACTGTAGTCCATTGGAATCGAACTTACGACCCCAGGGATGAGATCCGCTGAAGCCACTGGGCCAACACTGATATTTGAAATAGAGGATTAATAACTCTACATAACCTAAGACCATGAGTTCGCTTCCTGTTAAATTTGCATTTAGTAATTGCATTTGTGAGTAACGCGTTAGCGAAATCTCTTTACCATAACTATGTTCATCTTGTAATAAAACAAAAGCTAATATATATGCTCCAATGCATTATTTATTTATTGAAGTTTACCACATAAGTCAAAAATCATTTATTCATATAGGTAACACAATGTACACTTATGTACGTCAAAAAAGAATACATTAAATGCTTCTAATTTTACATTTACTGCGGCGTAGAACGGAAGAGAAGAACTGGCAATAAACTCTCCACCACTCTTTTAATCATACATCTATATCTACGCCATATATTATCTTAAATATATGACAATTTTGTCAAATATAAATGTTACAAAAAATTTGAAAATTCAATGACACTAGTAATTTTTTGCAATAAAAAAACCAACACAGCAGCGGATTAGGAATGAGATAGGTGACCAATCATCGGTCTGACACACCTAATAGGTCTAAGGCTTGCCGGGTTTATCACGATGTTTTCCTTCACCGTTGGAGTTGTGTTGTGAACATAGAACGATAGTGCACAGCCAGCCGGGTATCAAACCTACGATCTCAGGGACTCCTTCTTCATTCTGCGACTCTCAAATCGCACGCTGAAACCACTAAGCCAATGGAAATGTGATAGACAGTTAAATTTAACTTGTTATTTAATTACCTATATTCATTTAAAACATGTTGAGTCAATGGTTGTCAAACAGACACGTACAAACAAATGATTACATTGACAGCTCATTTTATAGACTTTGAATACATCTTGCAAATCACCGCTAAATACGGTAGCTCACAAAAGTTTTTTAGTGTATTTTTAACCGTTGTGTTCGTGGTTAGGTCGACTGCACATTATGAGGTCAAAAGATGTTTGTTTGAATGGTCTGTTACTCATTACGGCAATCATAACTGAATGGATTTGAAGGAAACTTTATTTTTTATCGCAGGGCTTATATTTAATCGCAGGGCTGCTGCTATCTGGTGTTATGTGATACCTCCCATAAACACTTTATGCTAGAGGGCTTTTTAAGAATTAGTACGCACTTTTCTTGAAGGACCCTAAGTGGAGTTGGTTCGGAAATACTTTAGTGGGCAGCTGGTTCGTCGTGGTGGTGCGCAAAAACTGAAAAAATCATACATTCGTTACAAAAATGTACATCTTTCCTCTTATATTAAGTCAATAAGAGAGTCAGTGTAACCCTCAGAAGCAGGGACCGACCGTTGGTGCAAGAAAGAGTCGCACTCGCCTAGGCCAACACCGCTCATAAAACATGTTACACATATAGCCATTATACAGTCAGCTACTTTTCAGATTTACTCATTATTATCGCGGAAGTTTATTTTTATAATTTGACACGAGAAGCCATAAATCCAGTTTATGTCGCTTGAAAGTTGTGTCCTTGTTCGCTGGAATTATTTTACCGCATTAACCGAAACGCTGAATATCGTTTACTTTACCATAAGTGTTCCACCCTTGTTTAGCTTGTTATAAAACAAAAGCTTAATAACAGTGGAGGATTAACCAGCAGGCTGAGTAGACTGGAGCTTAAGGCGGAAAATTTTAGAAACGATTTTTTGCTACCTTATAGAAATCAAAAATATGACGTCTGTATGACGGTTTTCTGATGTTTAACAGATAGAACACACTTTGTATGAGTGAAAACAGCGACATTGCAGAAAGTGCATTTCCCTCTTCCCTAATGATCGAACTGGTAGTAAATGTAAATTTACGATTAATTTAACTTGACGATTCAAAAGTGTACTTGGTTACCCACTTGAATAAAGATATTTTGAGTTTGAGTTTGAGTTTATGAATAAATTATTATAATTTAATGGTTAAATTGGGAGTGGTCATACTATTTAGATAATGCATACCCATTCTAGTTACTAAGTACAATTGAAAAAAAAAAGTGTGTATACTTGTACCTAGCAATAGAGTAGCTTCCATCTGAGATTGCGTCTGTGCAAGAAGAATTTATTGTTTTTCTACTTGTAACACGCACTAGTCATAGTCGTAAAAAATCCCCTCTCACGATAGTTTTTATCTACTTCAATCAGGCATTAAAGGTTTTAAATTAGTTATAATGTATATATTTTGTATTTCTGATAATTAATAAAAAAAAAATTATTATAGGTACAAATTCAACCCAAATGTAGCCAGTTAAATGTAAAATCAATTCTCACAACTCAAGTGCGGTCGTGTTGTACCAGTTATTATACTTGCAAGTTGCTGCCGCGTGGGAAACTCGACCAAACAATATTTTATGTCAGATTTCGACGCAGCTTCTAAAGGATAGATTTTTAATAAGTGTCTCTTAAGTTTATTGTAATAAATGGTATACGCAGCAGTGTATCACTGAATAAATTCAAAACTGTCGTTAAACGTAAATTAATAAATCTTTTTACAAATTTTACGATTGAAATGATCCTAATCCTTTGATTGATTAGCTCAAGTTCAATTATTTATGGCTGCTCTTACAAACAATTTGTATGACTCAAAACTTGGTGATTAAAAAGAGTGGTCGTGAGTTTCTTGCCAGTTCTTCTTGCCCGCTCTACGCTCTTGACTTGCGAACTGGTAGCAAATGTAAATTTAGAATCAATTTAACATATTTACTATTGACATTCATAAGTGTACTTGTAAAGTATTTTGAGTTTGTGTTTATAGGTAGATTGGGAGAAAAATTCTCAAGATAGAGAGAGATTTTCCAGTTGGATACTGATAAACCTTGAAAAATAAATAAAATTCTGTAGAAAATTTCAAGTGTATAATTTGTAAAGATGGATTAATTAATTCGACATAGCTTACGCAGTTATAAACCAAATAATTAGCCGTAAATATATACACTGTTTTATTTGTCGTGAACTTTATGAGACGTCAAAAGGGAGTGCTTATATAGACACAGGTCCAGCTGAACCCTGCTCCACGCAGATACAGCTTTGGTCCATTTGGTTGGTTTGAGTTTGATGGCCTGGCATATCTAAAGTGGGTACTATGGCGTCTGTGATGAAAAATTACTCGGTGGAGATATTCAGCAACTACTACTATAGAGATTTTTCGTCGAGTAGTTTTAGAAACCTTGCTTTGTTAATTTGCATTTTTTTTATTATTATTTATTATTTTTGACTTCTTTAGGCGCGTTATGAAAAATTTATGAGAGTGAAATTTTACGATGCGAGCGCACCGTGACACAAAATTAACAGAATGAAGTTAGTTCTAGGTGGCATGAATCGATAATAACTATGTTCAAGTTGTATATTCTAGTATTTTTATATTTAGAACACGTGTTTCGTAACAGTACGATTAAACAGTGTGAATAAATAAATATTATTTTGGTTATTTTATTAAATCAATTTCATATACGACGGTGATAGTATTTACTAATAATAATATTATTGATTAATTTTAATATTTATCGTTAATCACTACTACATTTTAGTTATTTTTTTTCCATACGCTAAAGAAGTATAACTTCTAACGCGTGTACATAAGTACACAAACTCTTTTTTTTTGTATACCGGATACTTGGCGGACCCATGCAACTTCTTCCACTTCACTCGATTGTGAGGAAGTTGCATGGATCTGGTCTGGCGCCTTCAGTTCTCATGTCATCACACGTGTATATTATATATTTTTATAAGTATTTCATTGTTCTCCATTTAATACGTGATGTTTGAGAGAGAGAGAGAGAAAAAATAAGATATAGGAAAAATTATAGCTTACGATTAAATTAGTTAAACATTTTTTATTTTTGTAAACAACCAAATAACGAGGTTAATATACACAAATGAATCACAATTAATGTTTGTTAGAAATTTAATCCGGATGCAGACAATTTATTTGTCAGAAACACGGTAATGAGAAATTTTATTGCACTTTTATTTAATGTTCTTTGGCGTGGCGAGCAGAAACAGATGTCTATGGAAATCATGTTTTAATGTCCGAATAGACATTATTGTATTGAACGATATAATTTCTGTTCAGAAATACCATTTCTGAGTTTTAACATGTTGTCCATAGAGATAAATGAATAAATGTCATATTTCAGATATAGTTTTTAAATTGTCAATTAAGGGCCTCATAGCCTAGCGGTCTTATTAAGTGGCAGCTAGGTGAGGGGTACCGGGTTCGATTCCCGGTTCGAGGGCAAGTTTTAATTTAATTTAAATTTGTTCTCGGCCTTTGGGAGGGTTGTGCGGTACCGGGCGAGTGCTTAAACCGTACATGGAGGACACGGTGGAATTTCTAAGGCAAGCACGAATTATAAAAATCTTATACTTGACGCTAGCTAATGCACAAACCGTGCCAGCCATAAAAAAATGTCAATTATTTAATTACTTCTTCAAATGTCACCAGAATCCAATCCGCCATGTTTATTTCTGGTTTGGGATATCATAAACAATGTTTACTTTTAAAATCTAATTAAAATATATGCGTACGAGCGGCCTAGAATTATTTATGAATATAAGTATATGTACTTATTATGGTAAAGCTGTTTTTCTACCAACAACAGACTACTAAACAACAATCTGTGTCAAATGTCAAAAGTTTTGTCTCTGCGCTAAGGACGCTGTATACATGACATGAATTTTCTTAATAATTTGTAGTATGGTACCACAAACGTTGTTTGGTTACGGTTGGTCCAAAAAGCAAAAATAAACTCCAAACATATGACCTCTGAGGTTGAGAATTTTCACTTTTACAAGAGATCAAAGCGAACATCTTCAGCGAAATGTCAGAGGTGAGCTGACCACGTTGACTGACGTACCCACGCTCAGGAATCCACTTACACGCCATATTTAGCACAAATGACTTGTAGATATTATTAACACGTAATCCGTCTTTAACATGGACAGTTTTTTTTTTTTTTTTTTGTTAAAGACAATTCACACCAATTGACCTAGTCCCATGCTAAGCTGGTGAAGCTTGTGTTATGGGTACTAGGCAACGGATATACATACATATTATAGATAGATAGACATATAAATACATATTTAAACACTCAAGACCTAAGCACAACACCAAATGCTCATCACATCGATGTTCGTCTCAACCGGGGATCGAACCCGGGACCCATGGATTCGCAGTCATTGGTTCGGAAATACGTATACAGTTCTAGGATAAGGAAAGCGGTGGTCCTTGCATTTTAGTGTGACGAGTTATAAGGTGATGGGAAAGATTGGCAGCAAAATACTGAAGATAGAGAGAGATGGAGACGGTTGGAGGCTCTTTAGGAGGTCCTTGTAAAAATTATAGTTTTGTATTAAACATGATGCTTAGAAAAAACTATATTATAACAGGTATTCCTGACAGAAAAGCGGACTTTTTAAAAAACCCTATATTCAAACTCAAACTCAAAATATCTTTATTCAAGTGGGTAACCAAGTACACTTTTGAATTGTCAAGTTAAATTAATCGTAAATTTACATTTACTACCAGTTCGCAAGTCAAGGGCGTAGAGCGGGTAAGAAGAACTGGCAAGAAACTTTCCGCCACTCTTTTTAACCGCCAAGTATTGTCATACAAATTGTTTGTATCACCTGTATCACCTCGACGTCCGCCACAAGTGAGCGTTTTTAAGGCAGTTTTTGCCGCGCACCACCACTATGTGAAACCTGCTGCCCACTGAAGTACATATTTCCGAATCAATACGACTTAGGGTCCTTCAAGAAAAGAACGTAACAATACTTAAAAGGCCGGTAACGCACTCGCGAGCTCTCTGGCATTAAGTGTCCATAGCAGTACTGAAAAAAAAGAGACTATTGTATTGTGTGTGTATAGTGAGCCTTTTTAATTCCTAAAACTTATACTAAATCTGTAAGAATATTTGAATATTAGCAAATTTCAAATCATGACTGGCGCACCTGCGCAAAGCGATGCCCCATTTTCGTGTTCGATGCGAAACATGTAACAACCAATTAAATCGGTCGTATTGTCGTGAACGTATCTCGAGAATCGCGGACCGTGTACCACAAACCCATTAACGATATTCTAGCGATAACTTTTGCGATTTAAAACATCATCAGTTTATATCAATCTTGGTAGCGGTAATACAATGTAAATCTTCATTTTTTAAGGTTAATTATTGCTTTTTGTTATGTTAATTTATGTTAGTTGTAGTATTACTTTATATACGTTAATTATCGTAACTAGATATTGGTAATTAATTGCATAATACATATGAAAGTGGTTTTCGTAGTCATGTTTATACAATTTATAATCTTCTTGTAAATTGTTATTCATAAACTTAGATCGACTCATCAACGAAACAATATGTTACGACTGTCATATGTCATGTATTAAACTTGACATATCTTCCCATAGACTATAGATCCACATGTGTCCACAGACTATTAGCATAAAGTACTATGCAATCTGTCAAACTTAAAAACTTGTAAAAAAGACCGCTTTTGTTTGAGTTTTTCGTGACTATTCCCGCATTAATTTAATATACACCTGTCTACACACTAATAATCTCCAGTCTCAATAGATTAGCCATTGAATGGGTTTAATTAACAGTATTCCAGTACATAGTTTATAGTTAGATTGTAAGATAACGCGCAAGATAGCCGAACAAGTCTTGCTAGACTAACTGGAGACATATTGTTAGTGAATGTTACGGTATTCATAGTTAATACGCAACCGTAATTACATCAATATTAAATTTACATTATAATAGAGTAAAATGACAGGTTAACAACAGATAAATAATAAAAAAAAGTGCGTGCGTACAAAGTACACATGTCAGGAGTGAATCTTCTTTGACAAATATTAAAAGTGTCGAAAATTAATACAAATAATAAATTAAAAAATTAAATGTATTTCTTCGATAATAAAAAACGTGGCATATTAATTTACAATTCGTCATTTGAAATTTCAATAAACTATTTTGCATAAAATATAAAATACGAATATTTCATAAATTCTCTTACGAAATTTTAATTGAAAAAATAGAATTTCTATAAGGTAATTCACCCTTCCACTCTCTCTCAATCGCTCTCTCCCTTTTCTTCGACAAAAACGCTGCACATCTTCGTGACGTTTTTTAATAATTTTACCCTAAGGAAGTTTTACTTCAAAAATTGTTTGTCTTGTATTTTTTAAATTATTGCCGATCATATGTAAATGATTTACATATGATAACTCTGAAGTTATGTTATATTATAATTACGCTACTGATCAGGCACAAAAGGCTGATGACCCACTTGAATAGTAAAAGATACAAATGGATACAGAAATCGGACAAGATTGCTCGACGCTGTTTTTTTTATAAAAATTTAAGCATAGTGTTCATTAATTCTTACAGTCCATTAGGACAAAGACACTTTTATACACTAACAGTGTTAAGACACTTAATACTAATTCACTCTGGCTGTAAAGAATATCACAAAAGTTATACAAAATAAATGGTTCTGTCTCTTTTGATCACAGCGTAAGTACAATTTGACAGAAAGAGATAAAACATTGTTCAATACTTGCGCGAGTTATGAAACTAAAAATAAAATAATTAGAAGCGTAAACAAAATGTCAACAATCATCACACACTTGAAGCCAATATGAGCCCTTTAGTTTTTACCACACTCATAAATTGTAATTTAATAATTTCCGATCATGTCCAATAACATAAGTGTCACTTAGATTCACGAACTCTTTGGCCTACAACGCACTAGTGGCTGGCCGTGATGCGGTGTGCCGCTGCGGTAGGCCGCAGTATATACGGTCTGCCGGAGCGGCATGCCGTATTCCGGCTAACCGTCCCTATTGCGGTCCTATTGCGGTCTGCCGCAATCGTCACTCGTCAAGTGCTTCTTGAAATATTTCACATGATGGACGTTGAAGAAGTTGCGGCAGTTATTTATTTATATAATCGTAGAAAATATCGTCAAAAAACTCTGCGTAGTGTCTAGCGCAAGGAACAAGCGATGACTGAGGCGGGTAGGACGTGGTATTTGCGGCTAACCGCGCCGAATGCGTGGAGGGGATGCGGCGCGCCGCATCATTCAACCGGTGCGTCTCGCCGCAGCTCCAGATCAACCGGAGCGGTTGACGGTTGACCGCAAGTCAGTGCGTTGTTATCGTGCGGATTCATGTAATAATCGATGTGCGGCCTGCCGCAGCGGCACACCGCATTGCGGCCAGCCGCTAGTGCGTTGTAGGTCTTTAGTAAGTCAAGTTAGTTTTTTGTTAATTCAGCGTCGCAAACCCACTACCCCTAAGTTATAAGCTCATATTTTAAACAATTAAAGTCAGTTACCCAACTTCAAAGAAAGTGTTTCATTTAACATATATCTGAACATACAACAACCGCCACCGAACTTAATGCGAAAAAAAAGTGCGATGTTGAAACGTGTTAAAAGCGAAAAGCCGTAAGCGGATGATTACACATCTAAGTAGTTTTTTATTCCTAGAAGAGAAATTCAAGTAATCAAGCTAATGATAAATAATCGTGTCTTGCGGTCACATATGACCTTTATAAAACAAAAAAGTTATACGTTTTCTTCTTTCAAAGAAAACATTAAAACACGAAATAGTGTTTGGTGATTACGTACTATTTTAAAAGCCTTCAAAAATATATAAATGTTCTTCTTCAGGTGCCACTATATTGGTATAGGTTTGTTAATATATACCAATATATAGGTTTGTTTGGTTCTTAGGTCCTTCTAACTATATGTTATGCTCTTCTAATAGATGTTTATTGGAAATTCCTTCTCACACTTCATCCTTCTTAGGCAATTCATTCACAATCTCCGCCATTAAGTTGTGGAATACGCTGCCCGACTCCGTACGATTGGCTACCTCTCTATCATCTTTTAAAACTCTTCTGCATAAACATTTCTTAACCTTATCCTATCCTGATCAATCGTGACTTGTATAAATCTTATGTTTCCTTTTACATCACTATTTGCTGTCCATGTATTTGTAAGATTAGCTTTTCAGTTTTTAGTCTGTTGTTAATATTTTTTTTTTGTATTACTTTAGATTAAGGTACTATGTATATATATATATATTTTTTTTATATAACATTTGTTTCTGCACTTCTCGCACGAATCATGTTTCTTTTTTTAGTTTTTTCTTTAACTAGGGTTGCCTGGAAGAAATCGCTTATTAGCGATAAGGCCGCCCGTTGCATCCCTTATAATTTTTTTTTTGTATTGTGTTTGATTTATTGTTTTTTGCAACGAAGTGTTTTTTTGCAACTTAAATTGCCGGATCGGCTTATTTACTTTGCCCCTAGATGGGGCAGAGAGTTTCCACCGTGAGTCTCGGTCTTGAGCCTCATATTTCACCTCGCTCCAAGTCTTTCTGGCTCTCTTTGCATCATCTGCAACTGTTTTACCAGCCTGAGACGCCCACGCTTCCGATTTCCTTGCGGGTTTCCAAGCGCCTGCTTGGGAATATGATTGGGATCCGGAGTGTATGGCCTATCCATTTCCATTTGCGTCGCTGCCTGATCGGGGTTCCTCGGCAGCGCTCCCAAAGTTGCTAGTAAGATATCGTTTTCATCCAGTAAATGCCCAGAATACAGCGAAGACCAGGTATTGGAGGAGTTAGATAGATTAGGAGTCTTGGACCTCGCGCGAATGGCAGGACGAAAGCTCACTGGAGTGATCGAAGAACGTAGATTCCTTTTATTTAAAATCGTTTATTCATTTAGGTTACCCGTTACACTTATAACGTCAATAAAGAAATACATATTGAATGCTAAATGCTTCTAATTTTACATTTACTGCCAGTTCTCAAATTAAGGGCGTAGAACGGAAGAGAAGAACTGGGCAATAAACTCACCGCCACTCTTTTTAATCGCCATGTTTTTTTTACACAACGTTTGTAAGGAGCTGCAACCATTACACCATGTTCCACATGACATCTTAAGTAATTAATAATAATAAATTAAAATCAAAGATTTGTCCTCTATCAGCAGGAGGCATGGTGAAATAGGAGCACTTACATTCTCGTGGGAACAACACGCAAATACATAGTCGAAATAACTGTACAATAGCTGAACAAATAAATAATTTTGCTTTTCTTTTTGAGTGATCGAAGTACGTAACCGATCCCGATAGGTCCATGGTCCGTAGCCCTTTAATGACTGCCCTGCGATTCTGTAACTCACTTTTCGAACTCACACAGCGGTTTTCGCATCGGCGGTCGCTCTCAAATCAGTCGTGAAGCAGTAATTTTATGATTTGGCATTCTGAAAAGGTGGGAGCTTGTAGCTTATTATTTATCAGAATTTTTATTATTTATTTTATTTTTATTATATTTTTATTATTTATAGAAATCGCAGGGCTGTTCTGGCCTATTATAAAAATGTGTTTCTAGTCGTGGAATAAGTTATTTAATAGACAATAGACGGTAAAGGTCGTTTTCCCGCTGAGAGTATTACGCACACATTTTTGCGATACCAATGAAGGTCAACTGGGTGGTATTAACTTTTGTTGAGCAATTTTAAACAGATAACTATCTTGTTTTTAGAAAATAAATCTGTGGCGCTACCACCTTTTTTAGGTCTGGGCCTCAGGTTTCTGAATCTGTTTCATGATTGTCAATCTAATAGGCAATTGATCAGCCTCCTATGCCTGAAGTATGTCGACGTTTTGGGTCTGAGGCAAGCCGGTTTCCTCACGATGTTTTTAATCGTTCGAATGTTAAATGCGCACATAGTCATGTCCGTTTCAAGGGGAGGGTGAATAAATTTTTAAAGGCAAGGTGCCAATTATATAGTGGGAGAGGTTTTGATCATAAGTTTTGACAACAATTATACTTAACTGTTCTTATAATTATGACATCATGATAATTGATATTACATTTGCACGCCTATTTTATATGATTGTGCGGTCTTTTTGAAGTTATACTTCTTTAGGCGCGTTATGAAAAATTTATGAGAGTGAAATTTTACTATGCGCGCGCACCGTGACACAAAATTCAGTATGGGCGCCGAGCGTGTGCGAGCGAGATGGGAATAAGACAATCTACTTGTTATCTTTTAAACAAATAAAGCAGTTTTAATTATTTTTTTAAAGAAATTTAGCAATGCTTTTTCACAAAGACCTATTTATACTTAGTTAAAAGGTTATGAAACATACCTAGTTATTAAATTGAATTAATAATATAATATAATAATTATTATTATTAATATTAATTAATAATTGAATAATATACTAAATATTAAATATTGTTAAATTATTAACGCTTAATATTGATTATTTATTATTTAATATTTAAAAAAAATAAAGAAAGCCAAAGAAGTATAACTTCTTACGCGCGTACATAAGTACACGCACCATTTTTTTTTATAATTAATCAAACTAAATGTACCACTTTCTTTGCAAATAAAAACTTATTACTTGTTGGCGACTCATATGTATAAATAGGAATAGATTATTATAAGTTAGTGTTATATCTACTTAAGTTATATATACAATATAAATTAAGTAGATATGAGCTATAAGAAAAATAAGAATATTGTTAGTAGCTCAAAGGTAGAAATTAAGTATAAATTAGATAAAAATATGTATAATCTAAGGGAAAAATATAGTTAAATAAATTAATAAAATGCTTCGCCGAATAAAAGGGTCGCGTAGCTCTCGTCGCGGTATACGCGCGCAGAGTCTGTAAGCGCAGCTCTCGTCGCGGTATACTGTTGGAGTACTTAAGCTCGGCGAGATTTACGCAAAATCCTCTTTTTCCTCCGACAACGAACTGGGACCCAAGAATAATCGGCGAAGCAAGAAACAAGAACAAGGCGCAGTTTCATTTCAAGACAACATCCTACAATTACGCACTAGCAGGGGTGCGTGGGTTGAGGCGGTGCCAGCGATACGTCGAACCGTCTTGACAAAACGTACGTAGTCAAACCCCACCGGTATTCAAAGCCGCGCCGAGGTTACTTTGGTTACTGCACGGGTGTTCTCAAACGAACATCTAAACGTCTAATCCCGTGCAGGCCCGAGTCTCTGAGGCGACGTCGGGATTGGCTAGAACAGTAGTACGTACGAAGTCAAACCCCACCGGTATTCAAAGCCGCACCGAGGTACTTTGGTTACTGCACGGGTGTTCTCAAACGAACATCTAAACGTATAATCCTGTGCAGGCCTGAGTCTCTGAGGTGTCGTGGGGGTTGGTATCAACATTACTATTATTATTGCTACACAGGGGAACCTACGACCTCAGGGATCAGAGTCGCACGCTGAAGCCACTAGGCCACTGCTGTATAAAAGTTTTTCAAGCAATTATAAAAGTAGTTTCAATTAAATTAATTGAAAGTTTAAATTCATTTACATTTAAACTTTCGCCTGCAAGTAGTGCAAATCAAAATGAAGGCAAGTATTATGTGCCTGTCAATGTTTTTGAGTGTAATTTTTGTTGCCTTGCTCCACATCGGAAGAGAAATCCATTGGAACACCACCGATATTCGATCTCAAAATCTATTAATATTTTTGAACTTGAAAACAATATTCAAAATCAGCCCTGCGATTCTGTAACTCACTTCACGAACTCACACAGCGGTTTTCGCATCGGCGGTCGCTCTCAAATCAGTCGTGAAGCAGTCATTTTATGATTTGGCATTCTGAAAAGGTGGCAGCTTGTAGTTTAATGTGACGCACATTTGGTTTGAATTTAATGAGAGTCACTCGAAATTTAAGAATGAGTCAATATCAAAAGTTAAATGCGTTTTAATGTCGCTTATAGAGGTATAGGCAAGTATCAATCTCACTTATAGAGGTTCACGCGGTTCATGTTACTCACTTATAGAGGTTTTGGGAGGGCAAAATATCAAATTTAAATTAAATTAAAGTTTGCCCTCGAACCGGGAATCGAACCCGGTACCCCTCACCTAGCTGCCACTTAATAGGACCGCTAGGCTATGAGGCTCCCTAAATAATAGTTATATATTGATTTATATACGAGTAGCTCAGGTTTGACTGTAGTTTTGCAACCAGAAACTGAACGCCCAGTTAGAGTTTTAAATAATTGATTTAAATAAACCTTACCTTAATATCGCAAGATTTTTCGAAAACATGAACGAGTTTATTGTAACCGTAGATGTAATATTATACGTCGTTTCGGTCCACAGGTTCGCTCCAATTCGTGTCACCTGACAGCCATTTCTCGTTTTACGCGTAATAATAATTCGTTAAATTTTTGATCGAAAAACATTGTACAACAATTTACTTATATCTTGATATATTATAGACTGATCAATTATAAAACATTGTTATGTGCCTGATAATCCGCTATTTTGAGAGTATTTTTTTGCTTATTCACATAATCAAAGTCAAAGTCAAATCTAAAATTGGAAGTGTAATATTTTTAATACTTTTGAAAGAGTTATGTTTACCATAATTGTCTTGTATTTTAGAATAGATAGCTTATAACATATACATAATACATTATAATATGATATAGTGAACTTTAATAAATAAACAAATGTCTGAAATTATTTAATACGGCCGTACCGTGATTTTATTTTTTATTTTATTCGTTTATTAAAGTTTACTGTTATCTAATTTAAAATATATGAAAATTGTGGTAAAATTAAATGTTACAAAAATCTAAAAAAATACTTGTAATTTTTTGTTTATTATTAAGCAAAAACAAATATCGACTGCCTTTTTTAATGTCTTCACCCCGCTGTCGACACTATAGAAGTTTTAAAAATAAATAGTAAATACCCAAGCTCATGGTCACTTAGATCACCGTGATTCATTTGTGTGTGTATCACTGTTTTCTTTTGTTTTTTTACATACGAAAAGACGGAATTAGACGGCGAGAGTAGTGATTGCAGATACGCCTAAACAAACTCATTCAGAGAACATAATCCAATTTTTCTTTATTTCTTTAATTGTTATTTACGTTTCCCACCGTTTAAACCTTCCCTGATCTTTTTCAAATATTTTAAGATATAAGAACCCAATAACATAATCCACCATCTAAGATAGTAATCTTAATCCAAATGTTGTAACTAGTGTGCCAATAACCAATCTACGGATTGTAATAGCCGTCTGTCGATACAAGCTATCCATGGGAGGTCGTATCAGCGTCTGTGGATAGACCTTTGTATGAAAAGGACAGTTGACGAAAGCTCGAACAGTTAATTATTTTAACAGATTTTAATTAATACCAGTTTTTTTAATGATTAAAAACTCTTTGTTATGTTTTAAACATTCACATGTATATTTGAATGTTATTTGTACGGTTTATATTGATTATCAAATATGAGTGAAAACTCGGTAAAATGGAACAACAAAGAGCATTTTAACCGTCGCCAAAAATGGATTGTCTTCGTAGGGTATGGTTATTGGGATGCAGATAGGAGATCGATCGACTGTCATGGTTTGAAAACAATCTGAGACTGTGGATTAATTATTGGGTTCGGGCGTTAGTGAGACTAACGAACCGCAAAATTTATATAATATTGACTAGCATTTCCTGGTGGATTGGGTTAGGTGAACTTGTCAATAAACAATGATTTTATAACAACTAACAAACACTAAATTAACGATTTAAATTAACGAATATAGAAACTCAGTTAAATTTTTGCTCTTAATTAAAAGCCTAAACTGATCAAGCCGTAACATGACAAGGCATAGTTCGTGACTCGTTCGCCCTGATTTCATACAGGATCTAAGCACACGACTATTGTTAATTATATATTCAAATTCATTATAATTTTATGACCATCATATTATCTAGTGCTCGGTTGGCAACCCTGAGGTCGTGGTTTCCAGGCTATTATGGGCAATTAAATTTTATACGGAAAATAAAACCAGCAATTCTAACACAAAAGCACATGGCTGATAACTGCTAGCTGATAAAGAAATATGCAGTGATGTGTTGGTAAAATGAGAAGTAAGGGAACGCGTAGTGGTAGCAAAAAAGTCCTAATTTCAGCAAACTATTTTTACAGTTTGGTAGTATAGTATGTAGAATAGCGAACATAGAACATATTATGTTTATGTGATTGAAAGGGGAAAACAAAACACTAACAGCAAGATAAATACTTTGTTAGTTAACATATTTATCCTTTAAATTTCTTCCGTACAAACATTACCTGTCCACATCGTATCCCTAACTTTAATAATACCTACTAAATGACGTGAGACTGATCTTAAATTAAATCAAAATGTGCACTTTTTATTATTATTATTATATATTTTTTTTAATGTATCCTTTATTAGTTTAGTTTGGTTTTTTTGTTCCTGTTTAGTTTCTTTTTCTTTACAAGTATATGTAATACATGTATTTTTGCACTTTTTGCCTACCTTATGTAATTTAATACATTTTTTTTTATTTTCTCACAGTGCTTGCCTGGAAGAGATCGCTCGAAAGCGATAAGGCCGCCAGTTGCCTTTCGTTAACTTGTAATTTTGTTACATTTTTATATCATAAAGCAACAAAGTGTAAATAAATAAATAAAAATTCGCCAATTCACCAATTTAAAATTTAATTTCAAATGAAAATTGGCCAATACACCACTGGAAATATGATTACAAATTTGAGTTCATGTACATACAGATTACAGCAGCGTACGAACAGCAGACTAGTGGCTTCAACGTTTGACTCTCATCCTTGGGGTCGTACGTTCGATACTTGGCTGTGCACCAATGGACTTACTATGTGGGCCTTTAACACTCGCTCGTACGTTGAAGGAAAATATCGTGAGGAAATCGGCATGCCTTAGACCCAAAAAGTCGAGTGTGTCAGGCACAGAAGGTTGACCTATTAGAAATGATCATGGAACAGATAGAGAATGAGGCCCAGACCTAAAATATTGTAGCGTTTGTATATCTCTAATTTATCGTTTTTCGTTTCAGATATCATGGAGTCACACCTCATTCATCAGCTAGACGTCTGACTTATCCACGTGCAGGCAGAGCTTGGAGTGAATGATGGGAAAAAGGAACGCTCGGATCAAGATTGCACACTCTGTTGGTCCGCCTATCGCTGTTATAATAGGCACATCTGAGTAGCCCCAGAAGTCCCACTCCACAAGCATCATCAGTTACCGCCGCACTAGCGACTGCCAATAAAGTACAAGTCAAATCGGGTTATAGCACGTGTATTTACTTAGATATATTAATTGTAGTACAAACAACTGGACGAGGTGATTATTTATGCGTATAGGTTAGATATTAACTAAGTAACAGTAGACATGACGGCCACTGCACCCGAACTATCAAAATCAGATTTCTTTGATTTTGTAACATCTAACGAGATAACAGACGCCCAATACAAACAACAAATGCGTTCCGTTAACGTATTCATGGAATCACCGGACTCACGTTCCAATCCCTTATTATCCGAGGAGCCCAAAGAACAGAATAACAACAACCTGTTGAGTGTAACGTGTAATCAGACCACTAGTAATACTATGACCACGGCAACCACGTCCAATTCATTACAAAGTTTCGACTCCATATGGAATGTGGACAGAGATCGTGATCGTTTAGAAACGGCTATGTTAGAGGATTTGAACAAATTTTACTGGAATCAAGATAATGAGATAAGTGGAACACACCCGTGCACGGATACCGCCATTTCCAATAAACTTATCAGTAATAACACAGATGGGCAGATTTATACTCTCACTGTACTGAATCAAGACAATTGGGTTAAAGATGAAGACGTATCTATGTCTAGCCCGGCTGATATAGAACCAAACTCTTCCCTCGATCTTGAATCTATCTTGAATATGAATGGATTCCCCAACGACTTCAACCAAGACACGCTGAATGCAAACATACTACCTAAAGTAGAGAGCTTCAGCTATGAAGAGAACTCGTCTGAAAACCGAAGCACAGATTTAAACACAACAACACTTGTAAAAGTTGAGCCATTCAGTTACGATGAAAGTGAATTCCAAAGTGACAAGAAAGATGAGACAAATCGAAGTCCCATTATTGCTACATCACTTTTAGATGGACAAGTTGAATTCAATAACAACAATAACGATTGGAAGTTAACAGACCAAAATACGGAATCAAACGAATCGTTACTGAGAAGTGCATTGCAGGGTAAAGCTTTCCTACGTTATAATACCTTACAAAAGAGTTTGACAAAACTTGACGCAGAGGCGGAATTAAAAAGGGTTATTATTAATAATAATAACAAGGCGGATGTCCCGTCAATGTATCAGTGTGATAACAAGGACACAGATGCAGAGCTGCTAATGTCAATAGCACCACAGAATGGTAATGTTAATATTTCAATATTACTAGAAGATCCAACTGCAAGTGTTGTTTCCAATGGCGAAAATTCAACGCCAACACAGAGCGTTGACGATTTACTATTCTCCCAGCTTGACGTGACATATTCTGATGATTATGAGAAACTGAAGAGAATAACAACGGAACTAGGAGAATCTGTACAACCTTTCTGTACCGTGGAGCCCATCGACCCTTCACGCAGTGTATATAATATTCACAACGTTAACGGTGAGCTCGTTACAATGATACCAGCTGGAGAGATTCAACTATCCCAGCATTTGCAGATGATGACGGCATCCCCTACCGTGTCCAGTACGAAATCGATTGGGAAAAAACATAAAAGGTTTCAGAATAAGAACACTTCACCAACGTCACAAGCACAATCCGGGACAGCAGTCCAAGCGGCGACGTCGACATCAAATGGCGTGAGAAAGGAGAGATCCCTCCATTACTGTTCAATCTGCTCGAAAGGGTTCAAAGACAAATACTCAGTGAACGTCCACGTTCGAACGCATACAGGAGAAAAGCCATTCACCTGTTCGTTATGTGGCAAAAGCTTTCGGCAAAAGGCTCATCTGGCCAAACATTACCAGACACATATCGCGCAGAAGACAGCTGCAGCGAACGGAGCTAAGCCAACAAAGCAGAGATAACCACCCAGTCCACAGTTCCAACTCGCATAATAGTCAATATTTTTCACAGTGATAATAAATGTATTAAAATAAACGAATCCTCGAAGGCTGATCACATGAATTTGGATAGGTGCTAAGTAGATGTAGAGACAGTTATTGCGAGTGTCAGTGATATGAATAACATTTATGACATATTTGTTAATTTGTATGTAAATCCGTCCGTTACCGATAATATTTAGCTTTAGCTAGATTATTTTTAGATTAGTGTTCACTAAGCTATTTTGTATACTTTTTCATATTTATCAATGTTTGATTGTAGGAAATTTGTGGGATTTCTTTCCCAGCTGTCAAAGCGCGTAAGCAGAACAAATGTTCGTATATCTTTTCATATTTATCAATGTTTGATTAGAGGAAATTTGTGGGATTTCTTTCCTAGCTGTCAAAGCGCGTAAGCAGAACAAATGTTCGTATACCTTTTCATATTTATCAATGTTTGATTAGAGGAAATTTGTGGGATTTCTTTCCCAGCTGTCAAAGCGCGTAAACAGAACAAATGTTCGTATACCTTTTCATATATATAAATGTTTGATTAGAGGAAATTTGTGGGATTTCTTTCCCAGCTGTCAAAGCGCGTAAACAGAACAAATGTTCGTATACCTTTTCATATATATAAATGTTTGATTAGAGGAAATTTGTGGGATTTCTTTCCCAGCTGTCAAAGCGCGTAAACAGAACAAATGTTCGTATACCTTTTCATATATATAAATGTTTGATTAGAGGAAATTTGTGGGATTTCTTTCCTAACTATCAAAGCGCAAGAACAAAATATTGATGCTGCGATGAAAGATAGTGCCTAAATATCATGATAATTACTAAATACTTTCGATAATTTGATTTTTTTCCGCTCCTTTGAAAAACACTGGATAAATTGAATAAAATCAATTTTATTTGTGCCCGTTGGTGATTTAGAGTTGAAGGAATATCTTGCTTGCCAACATGCAATATAATTTCATCTCTATAATTTGAAGTGTGAACAGACATAGGATCCTGAAGAAAAGACCGTACTATTCTTAAAAGGCTGGCAACGCACTTGCGAGCCCTCTAATAATTTGAGTGTCTATAGGCGGCGGTATCACTAACCATCAGATGAGACTCCTGCCCGTTTGCAAATAAAAAAAACTAATTTGAACTTTATGTCTGGCCTCTTGAGTTTCAAATCATCGAGAGTCGACCGTAGTCCCATTATTAGATAATTATAACATCTACATCTAGCTAAGTGCAATTTCTCCTGCAATGTATAAAAGAACTTTCTAAAAATAGTAAAAAAATAGTCAAAACGGTCTGCTATCTTTCACTCGAGCATACACTCAATGCAATATTGTATCTAATTTTAGCAACATTTTTTCCTCATATATAACGAAACTTTCGAATTCGAACTATTATCTTGGAATTTTGTGGCCTTTTAAATTTCTCTTGAAAATCTAAAATTGCTATGTTTCTCCCATACACTACATTAATCGCTCCCTTTACAGGTGAGCCATGATTGCTATTAATCTGTAACAATCGACTCAATCTTGAAATAGATCTCCTTTCCTCAAATTGGACTTTCTTTGTTTATAAAGCCGCACCCTAATACTCGGAACGATACTCAATAAATAATTGTATATTAAAAGTGATAGAAGCATTTTATAGCTATTTTTATTTGTTCTTTATAGTCAAATATCGCGCAGCATATGAACTTTCCATTGCAACTATTTTTATTGTCATTTGCATACTTAATATTAATATAAAAATATTTATATAGAAAACAATAATGTTACACCATAACTTGTTTTAAGACAGTATTATAGTTTCCAAACTTTCTACTTTCGTTTAGAATTCAATGTAAAACCATTAATTGAAATTAGATTAAGTTTTAATTATATCTTGCCATTTTGGTGACTCATTAGCACATAACACTGCCCTATGATCTCTCTGTCCAACCAGAGACTATATTTGACACAACGAACTGTTGTCTATACTCATGTAGAATAAGTTCTGATTCAAGTTACTCGACAGATTATGTAAAAATTTATCGTTTACGATAAAAGTGGTAATGAAATACTCATATTAATCTAAACGTGGAAAATAACGTGACAAACCACTTGTATCTCATTAGGTCTTATTTGAAATTAGCGAATTTATTATAGTTATGTATAAGTTTTTCGAGAGATTTACCATAGATAATAAGATTGGCTACTTAGTTATACAACATAATTATAATGGTTGTTAATATATTCTATCGTAATAATTGTTTTGGATCTGATTATGAAATTATAAATCCGACTATTTAGTTTTGCATTTGTTCCTGAGATGATTTTTAGATTTTATTAAAACTTTTAGATTAAGTTTTTACGTTTAATGTTTGGTGGACGTGGATGAATTAAAATTATTTTTCGACGTTTGTAAATATATTATTTATAAAAATATTGCTCAAAAAATTACACTTCGTCCCTCAAACCGTCCTGTACAATATTATTTATTTAGAATTATTAAGAATGGAAACGAATGGAATTTGATTTAATCAGAGCTGTGATTATTGTTTATGGTAACTGTTTATTGATTGTTGAGATAATGTTGCATAGTCTGTGGCAAGTCTTCCGAAGTGTGTATCGGCTGCAAAAAAGGCGGTATCGTTGTAAGACTTCTGCCGTTTGAATAAATACAAAAAAGAAATCCCGCGCGCAATATTTTTGAATTTATATATGCAAATTTTTTTTTTTCTTTTAATCGATTAAGAAAGACTTTGATAATTTATCTCGGGAATTAAAGTGTCGCTATAAACAATCTACTCTGTAATCTATGTATTTCTTTTTATTTGGTCGCGCCAACTATTTTTTGACGGCCAGTAACGTTTTCATACAAAGTCCGTGATCGATCTCCTTGGAGATTGAAACAACTAGATTCCATATTCAAAATACTAGGCATAGAGAACTAATTAGTCCCTGTTTACAAAATAAATACAATTTCTAAACTTTCTTAAACAATCTCAACAATCAATAACTGTATGACAATTTGTCTTCCATCATTATTAAAAATATAACCTTATTAGATGTAAAAAGATATAAACGTACGAAAAAGGTTTTCCCGTTAATTTAATGGCTTAATTGTTGTTTTGCTCATGGCTCAAGTATATATGAAATTATATAAAGCAAACTGATGTCAACTTTGCGGCTGTTAATAATAATTATTGGGTCATTAATTGAAATTGTATAAAATTTTACAGAGCTTTATTTGGGACTAAATAAAATATTTGAGTATCATTGAAATGTTAATGTTCAGAGTCGAGAGTTATCAGTTAGGTCATTTTTGACGTATGTAAGTCATACTTAGCACTACGTAAGATTCAGAAATGAGAATTATGCCACCACTCTAAATGTTGCTGTAACTTGGGTTGGTTTTGTCTGACTCTTGCGCCGTGCCAACTTGTGCAACAATCAGAGTCGAGAATTATGATAATTTTTGACGTAAGTAAGTTATACTTAGCGCTACGTATGATTCAGAAATGAGAATTATGCCACCAAGTATTGACTCTAAATGTTGCTGTAACTTGGGGTGGTTTTGTCTGACTCTTGCGGCGTGCCAACTTGTACAACAATCAGAGTCGAGAATTATGATAATTTTTGACCTAAGTAAGTTATACTTAGCGCTACGTAAGATTCAGAAATGAGAATCATGTCACCAAGTCTTGACTTTAAATGTTGCTGTAACTTGGGTTGGTTTTGTCTGACTCTTGCGGCGTGCCAACTTGTACAACAATCAGAGTCGAGAATTATGATAATTTTTGACCTAAGTAAGTTATACTTAGCGCTACGTAAGATTCAGAAATGAGAATCATGTCACCAAGTATTGACTCTAAATGTTGCTGTAACTTGGGTTGGTTTTGTCTGACTCTTGCGGCGTGCCAACTTGTACAACAATCAGAGTCGAGAATTATGATAATTTTTGACCTAAGTAAGTTATACTTAGCGCTACGTAAGATTCAGAAATGAGAATCATGTCACCAAGTATTGACTCTAAATGTTGCTGTAACTTGGGTTGGTTTTGTCTGACTCTTGCGGCGTGCCAACTTTTGTAACATTCAGAGACAATAATTATGTAATTTTTGATGTATGTAAGTCATACTTAGCGCTAACGTAAGATTCAGAAAATATGAGACTAAAATATGTCACCAAGTCTTGACTCTAAATGTTCCTGTAACTTGGGTTGGTTTTGTCTGACTCTTGCGCCGTGCCAACTTTTGTAACATTCAGAGACAATAATTATGTAATTTTTGACGTATGTAAGTCATACTTAGCGCTATGGATCAAAAATGAAACTCACCCATAAGGCTGACTTTCGTTCGTCAAAATTTGATGGAATTTGACATATTGTCTAAGTTGACTCTAAATGTTGCTATATTTTTATACAACGCAATCTTTTTACATCGAATGTTAAAACTTATACCATATTTACAATTTTACAGTTTTTTATGGAATTTATATATTTCTACTTTCCTACTTAAGTTTGCTAATAAAATGTTTTTATAATAAATTTGTTTTAATTGAACCACTCCAATTAGACTTAGGGTCCCTCAAGACCGTACCAATTCATTAAAGACTTCTCGCCTTCTGGCATTACTATCAGGCACTCCTGCCCGTTTGCCCTCTGCTCTATAAAAAAGTGTTTGCCACGCACCACTACTATGTAAAATCACATACAAGAAGACGTAATTTAAGTCTTAATTTTAATTTTTTTGTTGTTACAACAAATAAAAATTTCCATAAAGAAAGTTCAATGGGAACTTGGCGTTTAAACGCCCATATAGAACGCTCTCCGGTTGTCGGGTAATTGCTTAGTTAGGTTTTAAAAACAAATAATAAGTTCATTCAAAACATAGAACTTTGATAAGCAAAATGTATGTTTATCATGGAAGAGCCCGCACAATTTAGTTTAACATTTTATTAAGGTTAAAAAAATATTAGGTTTAAAGTTTATTCTTATTAAACATGACACATGTGACGCAAATAATAATATTACATAGAAAGTAAAATATATCACGCCAATATGTACGCTTAAAAGTCAAAGTCAAATCATTTATTTCAGTTAAGTCTATTTAAAAGGCACTTTTAGTCTAAATTACAAGTTAAAAATATTAAAAAGTGCGTGCGTACAAAGTTCACATGTCAGAAGTGAAACTTATTTGTAAATTAATTATTACTAAGGTAAAAGCCAAAACAGATGATCATGTACCCCAAGAGTCTACTCCAAAGGGAAAAAAATCTAAATTTGAGGATAGAGATATTATCTCTGATATAATCAGAGTATTAATTGTCATTGTCATGTTGTGTTATCAACTGTAGTCTGTGGACTATTGCGCCTTTTTGACGTGACAACGTCTTATAATTCGATGGAGCCGGCTGCACGCACGAAAAAACATGACTCATGCGGCGTTACCTCGCTTTGAGGCGTTACCTCGCTCTGAGGCGTTCCATTTAAAATTGACATAATTGTATTTATGCGTACAAATAAATGTAACTTGATCAATTCAATTGTGATTTCCATTTACCTCCTTCTCTATATCCATACAAAATACCTATCAAACAAATAATTTTTTTTTTCTTTTGAAAAATGCAACCATCCCATCAATATTTTTTAATGACGTTGTCACGTTCAACTATCGTCAGTAAACCGACTTTACAGACAACCGATTTTTTAGTTTTATTACTTCCTTCAGTGCTTTTGTCTGTTTAGAATATTTATTTTAAAATTTAGGTAAAACTTTATATTTTTAGTACGAATTTTATTAAACTTCCGCTAACGCAACCTTGACCTGAGGCTATAAATTAACAATGTCTAATGTCTGTGACATTTAAAATAACCGGATTTTAAAACATGAACTTCAAGACGAATAAGGTACATAATTGAACGCTTGGGTAGCTAAAACAAGGCGTTCCAACACATTTTTTTAAATATTAATGTACTGACTACGCTATTTTAAATAAACTAAATTTAAATTGAGCAGTGTTGGCCTAGTGACTTCAGCGTGCGACTCTCATCCCTGAGGTCGTAAGTTCGATCCCCGGCTGTGCACCAATGGACTTTCTTTCTATGTGCGCATTTAACATTCGCTTGAACGGTGAAGAAAAACATCGTGAGGAAACCGACATGTCTTAGACCCAAAAAGTCGACATGTGCCAGTCATTGGAGGCTGATCACCTACTAGCCTATTAGATTTAAAAATGTAAAACAGATCCAGAAATCTGAGGCCCAGACCTAAAGAGGTTGTAGCTCCACTGATTTAATGTTAAATTAAAATTGAGTACCCCAGGCATCCATTATCGGCCATTAATCGATAAAAACAAACGTGAGACAGACGTTAAAGGTATATTTGTTTCTAGTCAACCGTTCACTGCTTTCTTTCTATGTGCAAATTTAACATTCCCTCGAACGGTCAAGGAAAACGTCGCGAGGAAACCGACATGACTTAGACCCAAAAAGTCGACGGTGTGTGTCAGGCACAGAAGGCAGATACTTGCCTATTTCTTGACAAATGATCGTGAAACAGATACATAAATTTAAAGCCTAGACCTAAAAAGGTTGTAGCGCCACTGATTTATTTATTTATATAACCTCCAAAAAGCAGGAGAAGTTTCAAATAAAAAACCTCCTTAGCACCAACCTCCTTAGTTTCAAATATAACCTCCTTAGCACGTAAACCTTCGTAGCAATGGTCAAACAAAAGGCATGTAAATAAATAGAAATAGTCTCCGCCGGCTATTGTTCTGGTTCCGCCGCCACACGATGTAATTAGCTCCATTGTGGGCAGATCCTATCGACGACGTACTTCCGATGGATTTAAGTACACGCTTTCCACTCATTGTTCTTTAATCTGGAAGATTTGGGTACGGCTGAGATCTGCGGATCAAGATGCTGCAATTTTTGTTTTAAAAAGCTAATTTTGGAGCCCAAGGCTCACATTGGAACGCTGAGAAGTAGTGACCTGCTGGATATCGTCGCTGTAGAATGATAACCTCGTATGTCCAGAGTTAATAGTTTTAGATAGTAAAAAGGACTTATTTATTAATAACATAATTAAGTCATTACTTCATGATTATACCAGTTAAATGACATAAGAGTCTAAGAATGAGAAATAAATGGTTTTTTGACATACGAGGTTATCATACTACCTAGGAATATGTTAGGAATTTAATGAATCTAATTGTATTATTTTAATTTTTTAATTTATTTCTTCGATAATAAAAATACGTGGCATTTTAATTTACAATTCGTCAAGTGAGATTTCAATAAATTATTTTTCATAAAATATAAAATACTAATATTTTATAAATTCCCTTTATGAAATTTTAAAAATAGAATTTCTATAAGATTATTCGCCCTTCTCACTCTCTCTTAATCGGTCTCAATCGCTATCTCCCTTCAGTTTTTCACTTCAAAAAATAAATAAGTAATAAAAATATTGCACAGGTACGAACGTCGGTCAGCGTGTCTTGCCAATGAGCCTGCGTCATGCAAATGATTATATTTCATTATTTAAAATAGTGTAAGAATAATATTATAGATGTGCAAGAGTGCGAAACATACATTAGTATAATAATAATGCAATACAATTATAATATTCATAAAACCTAATCACTTAAAAAAGAGAGGGAATAAAAATTTAAAAAAAAAGATGTATTAAGTCATACACGCCTTTTCCGGAAGGAGAAGGCAGAGACCATTGATCTCCACTTACGGTCCTGACTTCTCGCTTCATCCACTTCCAGGATCACCATGCTCCTCGGTCATGGGTACTTTTGATCTGTCCCTTCTCTAGTACGTCCTGGATTTGGTATGACAAGGCCATCTAACCCGACCTCACCATCCACGTTTGTCTTGGATATCATAAGGCCGAAAAGAAGAGTTACAACTCTGTTTTAATAAACATACTTGGTGACAAGACGCACTGTTCTCTTCTTGGTGTCTGGATGAACAGGCCACCCCTCCTTATCATAAACCACAGGTCGGCCTCTCAAAGAGCTTTCATAGTAATGGTCCAGCTTTCGTGGTATCTTTAGTATACACTCCATTCCCATTAAACCAACACATGGCAGGATTATCCCAATACAAGCCTTTAATAACCCTGAAAAGAAGCTATTGTCTATTGTCTTTGATACACGCGAGTTTCAATAAAACCTCTTTGATAAACCATTTTTTTTAACTCGCTCACAGTCTTAAGAACAAAAATATCAATCTTTCTTCTTTTACAAATCTCTTACCTCGAGGGTCTTGTAAAGAAATAAATAAAAGGCTGTACCGTGTATGTTACCATGGTAACCGTATATTTGACATAACATCGTTACCATGGCAACAAAAAAGTAAATCTATTATAACTCACCAAACATAAATATGTAGTAAGCTGCTAGATAAAAATATCAATAATTAATGCAGAAGTTATCAAGTTGGTTGGCGGACTCAGCTTCCGCACTCAGACACTCATTAGGTGTGGTGGTAGCTCCTTCCAGAAGCACAGAAGCCTCCTGGGCACCGTTCAGGCTTCACGGTGTGACCTCACCGCTTCGAGGATTTCTGCACGTCAGGAAGCCATAGATTCCAGGACCATGTGAGACTTCGGAAAAAAATGGTTTTAATTCCGTCTAGTAAACATTAGTAAACAACTTTTATTTTGATATTTTATTACCTTTGTACACGTCATTATATTCTTAAATATTAACAGAAATCATTAGTATATTATATTTTTACTAGTGGACCCCACAGACGTTGTCCTGCATGATATTTCAAGCTATTAGGATATTAAAGTATGAAAGTACCGACTGCAGCGCCAGCGTGATTTGTGAATCTAAACCATTCCCAGATCCCCTTGAACACACACAAAAAATTTCATCAAAATCGGTCCAGTCGTTTGAGAGAAGTTCAACCCCTGTCAACCCCTGCAGAGTTATGATTTATTTTGGTTTTATATGAAAATTGATTTTTTTTTTACTAATTCTTCTTAAAATTCGAAAATATCTACATCCTGTATCTTTCTCATAATATCCACTAGATTGGTACTGATGAGTTCTTGCGTTAGACATACTATTTGTAGTTGTTTATTGAGTGTATTCATGATAATATTAAGTGATACGATATAACATTTTTTCAAATCATAAATTTTTCTTTACTTTGGACCCCACTGTGAAAAAAAATTACTCCACCGAAAAGTGTCCCTGTACTACAAATTTTGGCGCATTTAATAGGGATTCTGAAAAGGTATTACACGTGGCCATGAGTGGCTCTAATATCGCTCTATCACACAAAAATTGTTCACTTTCTTTGGAAAGTTATTTGGGACCAGCCTCCTTCGTTGCTCCGAGGCCTCCAGACTTCTAAACCAGTATTATTGATGTGCTAAAACAGCCGATAGAAATATATTCCATTGTAGTATTCGTTCCTTTGAATTCCATATTCAACGTCGGCTGTATTTAGTTAAACACTAAATAGGAGTGAATACTAAAATGTAAAAAGCGGAAATGGACATTGCCTTCTGTGGATGTAAATAGCAAATACCAGAGACAACAAATCCACAGACTACGTGTTTCTAACCGTCTATATGTTCTGTGGTAACTCAGTAGATATTTTAGAAATCTTTTAATACCTTTTTGATTTGCCTTTTATTTCCTTTCAAAATAGCGTAGATTAACAAAACGTGAATTTGTATTTAGAAACTTAGTTTATTGGCTAAATTCAATCATAAACTTTATCCTCCACGGTCACAAGTCACAAGTCACAAGACGTTTTTTTTTTGCTAGCGAACTGTGGAATCGACTCCCAGTGGGTCGCCGCTCCCGACGGGTCTTTCCTGGGATACAAAATAAAGCAGAGTCGCTACAACCTTTTGACGTGATAACGTCTTTAAAATCGTTTTAGTCGGGTGACATGTTCAGAAACTTGTGTCACACCAAAACCTCACGAGCGCGATCGCAGGTATAACGAGAGAGAGACGGACCGATTTCCCGTCTCATCTCGAGCGCTGCCAGTTATTCCGTGAATGTATGAAGAAAAATGTATATCATAGTCGAATAAGTAAACTTGTCATTTTACACCCGAAATTTATCATCAAAAGTGTGAATAAAACGATAGATGTAATTTAAAATTTGAAAAAATTGTTATCTTCATTAATTCCTTACTTCCCAAAAACTTATATCACCAATAAGACGTTATCACGTAAACATCTCGATCGTAAACCTACTTTACAAACAACCAATATTTTTTTTAGATCTGTTTTATCATAATTTATCAATCTAATATCAAGTAGGTGATCAGCCTGTCTGATACATGTTGACTTTTTGGTTCTAAGGCTTTCATACAATGTTTTCCTTCACCGTTCGAGCGAATGTTAAATGCGCACATATAAAGAAAGTCCATTGGTGCACAGCTGGGCATCGAACCTACGCCCTAAGGAAACCAAAACTGCTCTCCCTGGAAGATAAAACTTCCAATTGTTTAAGAGAGCATACTCCTCCCTCAAAGGGCGGCACACCATCAAAATGGGCGATGACTGCGTTTTTGGGAGGCCCATAGGCTCGTTTGTGGGTACAAACTCAGGAAAATCATGTTTCTCAAGAAATGTATACAAGCGTAGTACTATCAATAATTTTCTCCGCGTGATTGTGAAAGTTTGTCTACGCGTCTATAATTTTGAGAGTTGTTTTAACCCCACATAACGCTCAACTCGATTTATGTGTAAATACTTTTTAAAAAGTTGCCAGGCGTAAAGCGGGCCATAGATGGACCGCATGTTGCAGTCAAGACCGACTGCAATATGCGGTAGCCGCACGGCGATCTGCTGTTTCCATACTAAATTCATATTCGCAATACACGGACCGCTCGAGCAGTTCCTGAGCAAACCGCATATTGCAGTCGGTCTTGACTGCAAGATGCGGTCTATGGCCCGCTTAAAACTCACAATTGATCTGACAGACACATTCACAGATTCATACGGTCTTCAAACTTCAAACTTTCTAAACGGGTGAGGTCAATTTATCATTTTCCAATTAGTACTGAAGCATTACTCTGCTGTTTTTATGGGCCAAAGGGCCTCTTGCCGAAAGGTTCGTAGTCAAGTTCCTCATTGTACAAAAAATATGTTCTACTGAAACTTGTAGAAAGTTGAGTGTCAAACGGAAATGATAATTAGGTATTAAGCAAATTAAATATTATTAGACATTATTCTATTACATTTACCCTAAATAATTAATTCTACATAATTTCATGAACAATTCTCAAAACAAGCTATATTGCTATATTATGCTTATCTCATATCACTAGGTATACTTGGTATAGTATATTAATATTATATTTGAATAATAAAATCTATAGTTACCATTTAATAGCTGAATATTATTCTTAAGATCTCCAGAAATTGAAACTTAAATCATTACTGACATAAATAAAACAATTTAAGACCTTAATAATTTGCAAACAGATAAATTAAATCAATATATACTAAAAAATAAATTCTTTTTAAATTAATACAAATATTTAAAATGTAATATACACACACAATGCCAGACTCGCCAGTGGTCTGAACATTTAAGAATCAGTAGGGCTCTGTTCTTGAAGGACCCTAAGTCGAATTGGTTGGGACATACTTGGGGCAGCTGGTTCCACAGTGCCCAGGTACACAGGTACACACAGTGGTACACGGCTCTTAAAACTTCTGTTTCGTTCTACAAGATTGAAATGTTCTACGTTAGATATTTACTTAATTGATGATTGTATTGTACGTTTAATTCTATTTCGTACAGCTAACATACATTATATAAAATAAATACTAACGATACAGTCAAAGATGGAATATATATGATACAAAAAGGAACAAGCATTTACGAAAGGAATAATCCATAATAGTATATTGTGTATTGTCGAAAGTTGTCATCACCCAGCCCTGCGATTCTGTAACTCACTTTTCGACCTCACACAGCGGTTTTCGCAGCGGCGGTCGCGCTCAAATCCGCTGTGAAAACCGCTGTGTGAGTTCAAAAAGTGAGTTACAGAATCGCAGGGCTGCACTGGTCTGAAATGGTCTTTGTTTCATCCCGTGCCACACACTGTATTTTTCATATCACATGTTATGAAGCAACGAGTTTTAATTTCTGTAGCCAGTCGAAGTAAGACTATTTCAGACAAATAGCGTAGTTATATCTTATACTATTTTAATCATAGCATAATTCAGAAATTATTAAAATCATACGTCAAGACAGCAATGCAACATTCTGCCCGTCCGTTGATGTTCGACGAGCGCTTTTTATTCCTCTTGCCGCGCAGCACCACATTATGGAACACACACACAGGTATTTCCAAGGCACTTAAGCTCCCTGAGGTTTCGGGTATCGATTAGAACATTGTTCCATAAGAATGTAAAAAAGTGCGTGCGTACAAAGTACACATGTCAGAAGTGAAACTTCTTTGGCAAACTAATTTTTAAGTCTTGTTCATACAATTCTAAAACTTTAGATTACCGAGACTTAGAGGAAGGGAAAAAGGAAGATATGTTAGGAATTTAATGAATTTAATTGGCATTAAAATATTAAATGTCGAAAATTAATACAAATTATAAATTTAATTATTTCTTCGATAATAAAAAACACGTGGCATTTTAATTTACATTTCGTCATTTGAGATTTCAATATATTATTTTGCATAAAATGTAAAATACTACTATTCTTTTTACGAAATATTAATTTTAAAAATATAATTTCTATAAGGAAATTCACCCTTCTCACTCTCTCTCAATCGGTCTCAATCGCTCTCTCCCTTTTCTTCGACAAAAACGTTGCACATCTTCGATACGCTAATATTATTATTATTGCGTTTCATCCGTAAAAAAATTACTAGTGCGCCTAAAGTTTCATTTCAAAAATATATTGTTGAAATAACAATAAAAATAGATCAAGATAGAATTATGGCGGCAGCATAACCATGATGGGCGTTATCTGATATCGTTAAATAAAATCTGTAAATTAATAGGAATTAATAATCAGGCCTTGTACAATGTAAGGAGATTTATAAATGGCATTTTTATTGCAATTATTAATATTCATTTATGTCTCTTGGAAGTGTATTTTTAATTTACTGTAATCTACGCTGTGTTAATAAAACTATAGTCTAGTGACATTCGATAATCGCTGAGCAAATAGTCACCTCGCGCCCTGATTTTTTAAAAATAATTTCCCTTTCTATATATTAAGGAAACGGCGGAAAAGTCACAATTTTCACCTATGTTAGTGGGTTGGCGGCTTTTTATATTATATCCCCAAGCAGGCTATTGGAAAGTTTGAAGTTCATTTTGAAGTAATACTTCTTTTGGTGCGATAGAGAAATGTTGAGTAAATTTTTACGATGCGCGCGCACACCGTCACACAAAACACCTGAAGTTAGCATATTCAACATTTTAAAATTAAAATTTCCATTTCTTTCTTTAATTATGTAGAAATATTTTTTTGGGATATTTAAATAAAGTTTATTTACCTAGATAATGTGTTATAATTAAACTTTCATAGTATTAAATACCTTTTTTCTATTGTTAGTGTAGTTTTTTCTTCAAACGCAGAATAATTTTTTTGAAGAGATTTGATCTTGTTACGCCAAAGAAGTATAACTTCTAACGCGTGTACATAAGTACACACACATATTTTTGTATAAGAATGTAATTAATTGCAGCCCTCCCTAAACTATAAATAAAACAACACATTGTTTTAATATTATTTAATAAATAAAGCTTATGTATGTGCAAAACACAATTTTCGATTATAAAAATACAAACAAGGAAAATTTGTTTTACGTTCGCTACTTATTATAATAAGTCAATAAACACTAATTTACACAAAACACATCTTATACATATATAAAATACTAATCTTACAAATAAAAATATTTTGATTACTTTAAATTTGGAAATGCTAAGTCATAGATCAAATGATAGTAAAATTCTGGCTGAAAACATCGTTTAAAATAATTTAGGTAAAAATTCGTGAAACCATAACACAATCTTTTCTATATCACGTTCTTTTTTCAAACATTTGTGACATTACGCAAGCTGTCATCAACGACATTTGACGTAATTACGAAATATTTGACAGCTTAAAGTGTCATAAGTCAAAACAATTGGATGCGGATTTCTTAAAACAGATAACTTATACAGACTGTGTAAAATAAAATACATTTATTCAGTCAAAGTTATTTCTTGGGGTCCCTAAAGACTCCCATAAAGAGAACAGAGTTCGTGGGTTTCTCGTAGAGAATGTAAACGAATGGGAAGTTGGCTATGAAGACGCTCGGCTCCGCGGGACGAGAGGAACGAAAACCGAACAACGCTGTTGCAGCAGCTGCTACCGTACCTGAAATTACATTTTAACATATTTATTTCGTAATCCTACAGCTAACACTATTATATAACAATCAAGATATAACCAAAGATGGACACACAAAAAGGTTCAATACATTAAACTAAGTACAGTGTAAATCTTTATAATGAACTAGCTGGCCTGGCGAACATCGTACCGCCTAACAGTCGATTCTTTATTTATTTTTTAAACTTATTCTGTTATTCGGGACACCGGTCTAGCTAGTAAGATAAAAAAAAAGAAAGTTGATAATACAACAAATTCATTATGTCAAAAAATAAAAATTTACCTTCCCGGAACCCCTCCACTAACACTTGAACTTTATGATATGGTATTAAAGTTCAATTTTGTATGGGAATATAGAGAAGTGTTTTTAGACTTTTTCACTCAATTTTTTTAAATTTTTCTCTCCGTAAGAACCATCCTCGTACTTCAAGGAATATTATAAAAAAAGAATCAGACAAATCGGTCAAGCCGTTTTCATGTTATGTCGTGACAACGGAAAACGGGTTTCATTTTTTTATATATATAGATTTCAAGGCACCCAGCATTTTTCTTCGTTATAGAGAGTTTTCCTTATAAGGAGGGAAGAGAAAATAACACCAAATTGGTCAATTACAATATCAATCAGTGCAGCAGGATGACCTCTAATAGGCAACGATGGCGAAACGACGTGAAGCGCATCTGCCCTTTCTATTACCACTATTTTATAGCGATCACAACTGCTCTGTCAAGAGTGCACCGGATAGGAAGAATAGATAGTTGACAATAGTGCGTTTAGTGACTGAGAGTAACTGAGAAAATTCCCTACAGGCAATGTAATCTAAGAATAATGTCACACGTGTTAATGCAATTAACAATAACAAATGCGAGACGGCTGTTTGACCTCAGATGTCTTTCTTAGAAATTTCGGCACTTCAAAAGGTTAATTTTGTAAGCTGATTAAAACAATTACACTTAAGTATGTTGTTGATGTCTAAATATGAAAATATTTCTGTGTAGTAGAGTCTGTTGCGTTATAAAGAGTAAATTAATGTATGGGTTTTGTGTTAAACCTAACAAAATTAACTGTTTTTGCGTTATATAGAGTTTTTCGTTATATCGAATGACGTTATAAAGAAATTACAGTATAATACCTAATTCGATTGTGTTGTGTGATGGTGTGTACGTGAGGGGGGTTTGCTCATGATACAGGTGATTAGCTATGGATATTCTTAAACGTTTAAGCGTTTAAAGCTTAAACAGACAATTAAGGACAGCAAATGTCCAATGGTAATTAATGTTAGAAAGTTTTATGATATATTTTTTTAATTATATCCTATATAGCCTAGCCTATCTCACGATTAGGCAGATCTGTGGCCGAGAAGGTAAGCAGCAGGGGAGTGACAAATCTCTTCCTTAAAAGGGACTTAAGTGGGTGGGTTTGGAGTTTTCCGTCGGGACAGACAATTTCTCCGGAAATCATGATGTTGGGCGAGTCGGCCCATTGGCTGGTGGGCCTAAGTAATAAAAAAAGCATACCTTCTTCGTCGACTTGAATCTTGGCTTTGTGCATGGCGTCGTCGAAGTATATTCCATGATCATCCGTGAGAGATGAAAAATCGGATGTTGCGTTGAAAAGATCGCCCGCGCCCAGACTTTGCAGTATCTGTAATATTCATTATTTTATTACTATTATATATTATATATTTGTTGTAGTCTTACAGCTTACATAAATCTATATATATATATATAAGAAAAATGGTGTTCGTTTGAGGCTCCTTCACGCCTAAACCACTGATCGTATCGACATGAAACTACTGCCATTCGAAATGTTTCCTAGATGGTTTATGGCTATTTTTAAATTCCAACGTTCCTTCATTTTTTTATTGCAGTTTTACTTTTATGAAAATTTATACATACGGACTTCACCGCGGAAACATTCGGGGAGGCTTCCTAGAACCTCAAAACGTCAACATCTGTTAAAAACTCGATTTTCGAAAATTTTCAATTTTCTTAGCGGGAAGTTAATAATAATGAAACATAAAATTTTATTTATTTCCCATTTTAATTCGCCCAGTAAAGCGGTCGGGAAACGGCTAGTTATATATAACCAAAAACAATTGTACTAAAGATATAGCCAAAGATGGAATCAGCTAGCGCACTTTAAGATGTTATCATTGGATAAGAAAATTGATTAATGTATCGTTTGCATTTAAAATATTTAACAATCAGGTTGATTGCCCCAACTGTTTATCAAAATTTAAGTTTCGTGTACCCTCTAGATACCCCATTCATCCCATCATCCCATTTGTCCCACCGAAGAACGCACTTTGGTCTAAGCTCACCCATGTCCAGACTCCATATAATATATATCCATATCCATACTCAAACTCAAAATAACTTTATTGTATATAGGTATATATTTATATTGATAAAAGCTTGCCAACACTCTACATAATACATAATACATTGGTAAAAGAACCACAATATACTATGTTGAATGTGACAAGTAAGGCAAACATGAAATACACGAAGAGATAATACAATAAATAAGACAATTAAAATTACAAAACCGTGACGAAAATCGATTTAAAAGTGTGAGGGGAGCAACTATGAGTAAATGTAAATTAAGAATGAATTTAACTTCTTTTCTGACGTTCATAAGTGTTCTTGTTTACCTATATCAATTAAATTTATAAAATAACTAGCTGGCCTGGCGAACATCGTACCGCCTAACAGTCGATTCTTTATTTTTTTTAAATACTTATTCTGCTATTCGGGACACCGGCCTAGCTAGTAAGATAAAAAAAAGAAAATTGATAAGACAACAAATACATTATGTCAAAAAATAAAAATTTACCTTCCCGGAACCCCTCCACTAACACTTGAACTTTATGATATGGTATTAAAGTTCAAATTGACTTTTAAGTATTATTACGAATATTTTGTATGAGAATATAGAAAAGTGTTGTTTTTAGACTTTTTCACTCTTTTTTAATTTTTCTCCGTAAGAACCATCCTCGTACTTCAAGGTATATTATAAAAAAAATCAGACAAATCGGTCAAGCCGTTTTCATGTTATGTCGTGACAACGGAAAACGGTTTTCATTTTTATATATATAGACTAACTAATACCTAATTCGTTATTAAATTGTATTTACACTGTGAAAGACAGGTTATTTGCAAACAGTTTTATAAATCTACATATATAAAAAGAAAATGGTGTTCGTTTGAGGCTCTTTCACGCTTAAACCACTGATCGTATCGACATGAAACTACCACCATTCGATGCGAAATTTTTCCTAGATGGTTTATGGCTATTTATTTTTTTATTTCTGTTTTACTTTTATGAAAATTTTTCCCGCTAATAAAAACAAAAGAGGCTTCCTAGAACCGCAAAACGTCAACATCTGTTAAAAACTCGATTTTCGAAATATTTCAATTTTCTTAGCGGGAAGTTAAAAAGAAGAATAATAAAAATATGAAAAAAAATAAAATAATGAAACATAAAATTTATTTTAATTCGTCCAGCAAAGCGGGCGCGAAACGGCTAGTAAAAATATAACGTGAAAAAGTTTGGTTATTCATTTACATTGATATAGGTAACACAATGTACACTTATGAACGCCAATAAAGAAATATACATTAAATGCTTCTAATTTAACATTTACTGTCAATTGTCAAATCAAGGGCTTTTATAAAAGCAGTTGGCTACCTTAACCAAATAGAGGAATACTCACTGTACGAAGAGGCAAGCTCCTTTCAATTGTGAATTTGGGAATTTCCACCACAACCTCCCGTCCCATATAACCTTCCTCCACAACTGCGGCTAGTCGTTCAGGTGTCAACTTCGCTATTATATTCGATACTCCTGTAAATAATGTTTAGTAATTTTAGAAATTAATACATCAGTGGCCTTTTTAAGACCTCAGATTTCTGTACTGTTAGATGATCATAAAATTAATTCAAAAATACCGCGCGATCAGAGCGGGGTTACGTTCACACAGTGCCGCTAGATGGCGTGAAAATAAGTGCGTGCGTACAAAGTACACATGTCAGAGAGAGTGAGACAAAAGAAACGTCGTATCACGCAGTGTCATGGGGCGAAGGCGGGAGAGAGCTATAGTAAGAAAGATTGAGAGAGAGAGAGAGAGAGTAAGAGAAAAACCGAAATAATACACGCTATTGGTTGATGTATTCGTTTAGTTACATAATAGAACTTTAGATGGCAATTCTGTCGCAAAACGTCTTGTGCAATAAACGCAGATTTTTTTAAAATTTATATTATCATTGGCACGTATACAGTGTGTAAACAGTGTGAATAGATATACAAATACATGGAGTGATCATATACTGGTACATGATCATGTATTGGGGCTTTTACCTTAGTAATAATTATTTTCAAAGAAGTTTCACTTCTGACATGTGTACTTTGTACGCACGCACTTTTACACAGGGTTTGTTAGGCAGTTGATTTGGTCATAGCAGCAAATCACTGGAAATCTTTCAAAATCCACTTTCACCATATCCTTTTGCAATCTACCGAATCTATCAGATCCCAGTGGAGATCCCAAAGAAATACAGGTTTCTTTAGGGTCTCTAGTGACAAAGAGATCTTCCTGCCCCACTCACCTATTGCCCTGGTAACGAACCCACTAACATGGTATTAATGGGTTGGGGAACCATGAGTTTGTCCCGAAGGAATATTTAAGAAACAAATTTAATAAATGGCGAATCATAAAAAAAAGAATGCCTAGCGGTATCATGGCTCGTGGCACTACCGCTAGGCACTAACATTGCCAGGGGTTCGCATGTGTGTTGCCAGCCTTTAAGAATTGGTACTTATAGAACAGGGGGCAAATGGACAGGAGGATCACCTGATATTATGTGATACCACTCATGGATACTCTGCCAGAGGGCTCGCAAGTGCGCTGTCGGCCTTTTAAGACTTGGTACTTATGAATCAGGGGGAAAATGGGTAGGATGCGCACCTGATGTTAAGTGACACCGCTCATCATCATCATACTCAGATAGCCAGAGGGCTCGCAAGTGCGTTGCCGGCCTCTTAAGACTTGGTACTTATGAATCAGGGGCAAATGGGTAGGAGGCGCACCTGATGTTAAGTGACACCGCTAGACAATAGCACAGCAGGGCTTGCAAGTGCGTCGCCGGCCTTTTAAGACTTGGTACTTATGAATTAGGGGGCAAATGGGTAGGAGGTGCACCTGATGTTAAGTGACACCGCTAGACAATAGCACAGCAGGGCTCGCAAGTGCGTCGCCGGCCTTTTAAGACTTGGTACTTATGAATCGGGGGGCAAATGGGTAGGAGGCTCACCTGATATTATGTGATACCGCTCATCGATACTCAGATAGCCAGAGGGCTTGCAAGTGCGTTGCCGGCCTTTTAAGACTTGGTACTTATGAATCAGGGGGCAAATGGGTAGGAGGTGCACCTGATGTTAAGTGACACCGCTAGACAATAGCACAGCAGGGCTCGCAAGTGCGTCGCCGGCCTTTTAAGACTTGGTACTTATGAATTAGGGGGCAAATGGGTAGGAGGCGCACCTGATGTTAAGTGACACCGCTAGACAATAGCACAGCAGGGCTCGCAAGTGCGTTGCCGGCCTTTTAAGACTTGGTACTTATGAATTAGGGGGCAAATGGGTAGGAGGCGCACCTGATGTTAAGTGACACCGCTAGACAATAGCACAGCAGGGCTCGCAAGTGCGTTGCCGGCCTTTTAAGACTTGGTACTTATGAATTAGGGGGCAAATGGGTAGGAGGCGCACCTGATGTTAAGTGACACCGCTAGACAATAGCACAGCAGGGCTCGCAAGTGCGTTGCCGGCCTTTTAAGACTTGGTACTTATGAATTAGGGGGCAAATGGGTAGGAGGCGCACCTGATGTTAAGTGACACCGCTAGACAATAGCACAGCAGGGCTCGCAAGTGCGTCGCCGGCCTTTTAAGATTTGGTACTTATGAATCAGAGGGAAAATGGATAGGAGGCGCACCTGATGTTAAGTGACACCGCTAGACAATAGCACAGCAGGGCTCGCAAGTGCGTTGCCGGCCTTTTAAGAATCGTGCTTATAAAAACAGTATAGCGATATTTTGTTTTGAATTGATTTTTTTACACTCTTTGCTCACCTTCCTTCATGGAGTAGGGCGGGAGAAGAATATACATGCTGATGTCATTGCCCTTGTATGGAAGTTCCAGGATTTGTGCTCCAAGGTCATCGTTTACCACTGAAAAGCAATTTAATTTGTCATGAATACGCCTGGCTAACAAGCGATCTCTTCCAGGCGAACGAAGTAGAAATACTAAGTTCAGTGCAAAAATTGCTTTTTTTACACGCTTTATATTAGCTTCACCTGTATGTATGTATGTATGTAACGACTCCTTCGGACTCGATTTTGACACACTTTTAACGGACAGATTTAATTCAAACTTTGCGCACCTGTCAAAGATCGATGACAATGCAATAATCCGAAAAAAAAATGAAAAAAATAAAAAAAATTAACTAAAAAATAAATAATAGTTAAAAAAAACTAAAAAATACGCTTTCTAACTAAAAAGTGAAAAATAATTCCTAATTTAGACTGAAAATGGTAATGAACAAAAAATACTTTTATTATTGTGAAAAAGCGTGGGGCGCTCTGTGCCATATTTTTCGTCTATCGAGCAACCACTTCACTTTTTAGTTTGATGTGCTTTAAAAGCGTGTTTTTTAGTTTTTTTAAACTATTATTTATTTCTTAAGAACTGGGGGCAAACGGGCTGGGTCCCTGATGTTAAGTGATAACATAACACTTTCAATGCCTGTGGCTCGCGAGTGCGTTGCCGGCCTTTTAAAAATTCGGTTTCCGGTTCCTTAAAAGGTTCGGAAATACTTACGTGGGCAGCTGGTTCCACATAGTGTTAGTGCGCGGAAAAACTGCCTTTAAAAACGCTCAGTTATCGGACAGACTTCGAGGTGATACGGGTGGAATTTTGTCTTCTGTCAAGTGTCACATTTATTGAAGTTATACTTCTTTAGGCGCGTTATGAAAAATTGATGAGAGTGAAATATTACGATGCGCGCGCACCATGACACAAAATTAACAGAATGAAGTTGCCCACGGTAGATGCTACGGCATTGGACATAATTTAAAAACAACATTCGAATAATAATAGAATTTATGTTACACTTAATGTAAGAGAATAATAATATTTATTTATTTAATTTTTCAAATGTAAACCGAACTTTATTGACTATAATGACTCCTCTTCCAGTCTTTGATTATTTAATTGTAATTAATTATTTGCATGCAATCAAAAACTATTTTTAATAATGCCAAAGAAGTATACGTTTATATAAGTTTTAAGTATATGTGTAATGTCTACTAGTGTCTACATTCAGTCAGTTAGTGTCTAGTGTAGTTCTAGACACTAGTATGCATTGTTTTATTAAGACATTTCAATTAACTAATATTTTGTTATAATGACTTCAAATTATTCCCCTTATAATGGTTAATTTTTATTTACTGGTAAGAATATGTAGCACTGTACCCTCTCACAACCGCCACCGAACCTAACTCTAGCCAAAAAAACTTTATTTTCATTTAAAACCTTGTCAAAAACTTACTGTAATGAAATATTCCCTTCTGTCTCATAAAAGGCCACAAGGTCTGTCGGGTTTCAGACACAAAAAACACCTGCTTCTTCGTTCTTTCTACCAGGAATTTGGACGCCCACACGCCTTTGAAATACGCGGCATTTGCCAGCACCAGCTTGGTGGCTTCGGATATACCGTCAGCTGGTATTAGATCCTGGATATTATTCTTTGTAACGCGTTCTACCCAGCTGTTGATGGTTTCCCGGGCTGCGATTGGGTTCTCATGGAAGTTCTGAAATTTGAACCATGAAGGTTTCATTTCCCTAATATTGCGACAGTTTGATATATATGAAGTCATTAGCACTAGCATGGACTGATGAAGCTACAGGCTGTGCACCAATGGACTTTTGGAACGAAGTTCCTTATCGCGCGTTGTGAAAGGGGGCTAGACGGAAAAAATTCTTACGAAAAGTTGTCACGACACTTTTTTGCTATTTGCTATTGTAATACACCGGTTCTCGTCCGATCACCGAAGTTAAGCAACGTCGGGCGAGGTCAGTACTTGGATGGGTGACCGCCCGAGAACACCTCGTGATGTGGTTTTTTTTTTTTTTTTAGGGATAAGAAATGAAAATTATTTTTGGAATAACTTAACTAAATTAGTCTTGTTGGAACGAAGTTATCGACCGTTGCGAAAGGGGGCTAGACGGAATAAATTAAGACCAAAAGTTGTAAGACACTTTTTGGTATAGTTGTTATATTTTACATTTTCGATTTAGCTATCGCCTACGTCCATACCACGTTGAATACACCGGTTCTCGTCCGATCACCGAAGTTAAGCAACGTCGGGCGAGGTCAGTACTTGGATGGGTGACCGCCTGGGAACACCTCGTGATGTTGGCTTTTTTTTTCGTCGTAAGATTGGTGTCGAGAAAATCTATCATACTGTTAGGATACCAATTAACATATAAATTAATCGAAAGGAATTTCGTTCCATTCGGGTGTCCCTTGACACCTCTAAAGTTTTTTATATGTGCATCTAAACTCGCTTGTACGGTGAAGGAGAACATTGTGTATCCGGCATTAAAAATTCTACGTGTGTCAGACATAATGGGCCGAGTCTTAAGGCCCTATCCCAGCACGAATTGCTGTGTCAGTGTCTCGGGGTGGCGCGCCGGCCCGTAATAACAATTAGTTGTGTAAAACATTCAATTAACGTAATTATATCTTTTTTTTCTGAAATGAATTACTTGGCTTGCGATAAAATATATCGTGTAAATTTCAAAATCATGTTCTTTATACATTTTCGTCATTAAATGAATTCAAAGTGTCAAAAATTGGCTATATTTGATTTTTTTTCTATCGAGCGGAGTTATTTAAATCGCGTATCGATCTTTCAAAATGGATACATAAACTACTCAACTCCACCATATATTTTTTCCATTCGCCCTACTTGAAACGATGACGAAAAATGGAAAGAAACAATATACTTTTTTGGAGTTTGGCGACCGGATAGGCCGCGTTTCCATTACGCAAGTACTTGCATGCATGTATGACGTCACACTTGTGTGCAAGTGACTTGAATTGGAAACACGATTTTGTTCAACTTGCATACAAGTTAGTTCTCCTAGTTGTACAGTATTTATCATGGTAGAAGACGTGCTGTAGTAAATATTAAAATATATAAATAATATAATTATAAATATTATTGTTTTCTCTGTAGGTATCCCTTAGCACTCATTTTACAAGGTAATCCTGCACACTTCCTTCTATAGGATGAGCGCATGATACCTTTAAAAAAAACGAAACAGAAATCTGATGATAACAACTAGAAGAACTTCTTAAACTAGCGCATAGGTACCCTTCCGCGGCGCGACTTCTAAATACGGGATGGTTTATGTCGGCTCGGCTGTGCATACCCACTACCCACAAAACCCCAAAGCGCCTCCAACAATCACCCTACGTGGGACAGCAGTGAGCAGAGCCTTATCTGTTTTCCAACACGCGATACCCCATTGTTAGTTTGTGAAGACAGCAAGTATCCTTCACAGACCGGGTTTTGTTTTGTTTATTGCATTTTGTTATTATTATAATTATATACTTCAAGATGTATCTTTTAATTAATTGTTTACTGACGTTTATAAGTTACCTATAAATATATTACATTTTGATTCATTGAGCAAGTAGTTGATTGGGGTCAGACGTCTTAGATTCGGTGTCAGCTGTTTTCTTATGAACATCATAAGAAAACAGGTACAACTTTCACATTATAGAAGTATTGATTGATGTTTCACGTGGTTTGGTTGACTGCTAATAATAATAATCTAGTGTGTTGCACTCTACATTTGTGTTTGCCTTAGATATCATTGATCATTTTTATTTCATAGGCAAGTCTCTGATCTGTGACAGAGACAACGACTGACGATGCTTTCCTTCACTAGCGAGTTTTAGATACACAGAACAAAAAAATTGACAATTGGGTTTATGAAAAAAAAAATTGATTTTTTTTATGTATTTTAAAACTTTATTGTTAGTAAAATTGATGTTTAATGCAAAAAAATTTTAAATTTAAATTTCAATTAATTATAAACAATTAAAAATTGATGAAATTTAAATAAAAATCACGTGACTAAAAACGCGCCATATAGTATATTTAATATATTAAATATTAATTAACAAAATTAAATAGATCAAAACACTGTATTTATTATTTTTCTATCAACTGCAATGAGTGAAAACAAACATTATGACGTCACACGCGCTCGGGTTTGTTCGGCGTGTTTTACTACTGTGTGGTACTGGATTCAAAAATTATTTATTATTTTGAAATAACTTTTGAATTAAAGGGAAAAAAAATAAAAATAAAATAGTTTTGTTATAAAACTTATGATCTTCCCCTTTATCACAATTTTTTTTTCAAAAACCCAATTGCAAGTGATTGATATGTAGAAATTACGAAAATAGAGGTGTATCTTTAAGGACCGATCGGCCTCTCCTCTTGGTAAGCGTCTTACAAAAGGTGGATAGAAGAATTAGAAGCGGTAGCAGGAAGCGAATGGAGAAAGAGAGAGTCAGTTGGAAAAAGCTGGAGGAGGCCTTTACGCGTGAAGGGGTTCCGATCGACGGTACTAAAGGAAGCTAAGATATACGTATTTAATATATAGGATAAAAAATAAATCAGTGGCGCTACAACCTCTTTAGGGAGCGTTCAAGTATTACGTAACGTATTTTAGGAGGGGGGTCCTTTTGTAAAACGTTACGATGTGGGGCGGGGATTAAATTACGCGTTATTGTGAATATTTTTTTCGACCTACACCACATAATAGTAACTAAAGAGTGACTAGGGGGTCACGAAACGTTTTACTATACTTGGGTACAGTACTGTACTTGGGTACTGAATAACGTTACGGCGAGTTACATGGGGGGGGGGTCAATAATCTCCAAAAATTGCGTTACGTAATACTTGAACGCTCCCTTAGGTCTAGGCTTCAGATTTCTGGATCTGTTTCATAATCATTTTCCAATCTAATAAGCAAGTAGGTGATCAGCCTCCAGTGCTACACGCCGTCGACTTTTAGGGTCTAAGACATGTCGGTTTCCTCACGATGTTTTCCTTCACCGTTCGAGCGAATGTTAAATGCGCACACAGACAGTCCATTGGTGCACAGCCGGGGATCGAACCTACGACCTCAGGGATGAGAGCCGCACGCTAAAGCCACAAGGCCAACACTGCTCAGAATATATAGGATAACAAGATATAAATAATGTAAAAAATCTAAGCTATATATATATTTTTTTGTCATAATTTGGAAAATAAAGGGCTTAAAGGTGTCTGCCCACTATCCCGTAGCATACCATGACCGTGCTAGGAACGTATCCAGCACGGAAAGCAATCCGGTACGCTCTATTTCGCCCACTGAAGCGGGCCGACAGCGTTCTGAACCCGTTTACAACCCGTATGTAACCCGTATTTAATCTGTATGATGCCCGTATGTAACCCGTATTTAATCTGTATGATGCCCGTATGTAACCCGTATTTAATCTGTATGATGCCCGTATGTGACACGGCAGAAATCTTTTCAATACACTCGTAAGGCATCGGTTCATTCTCGTACAAATATCAGTGTTGCGTAGACGCGTTAATGTGGTGAAATATTGAAATAGTTACTTATCATTTTGGCTTACTATCATTTTGGATGAAGAGGAAGAGGAATGCCTAAAAAACACTCGACACTACTGGATTCACAATTCTATAAAAAAAACGCAAAACGGAAGGAGAATATTGGACATTATTCAGGCACTTAGTTAGTTAAAACGGGTTTGTAACGGTCATACTCCCCGCTCAGTCAGCGGTCTGGCAACGTCGCGTGCCATGCACGTAGCGTGTCCGCACCGGCAAAATATTCCCTCCGACGAATAGTTGACGGCCCGTGCATGGCACGCTACGGTGTCGGCCGGTGACGGAACGGTCTAGTGGGCATAGTCTCATACTTCTCAATACAAAGAATAGTTTTTTGTCTGAAACGGTCCTAGTACGGTCATGGTATGCTACGGGATAGTGGGCAGACACCTTTATTATTATTATTATAAGCGAAAACACTGTAGCTTACATACTAAGTGACAGTACAGTATAAATTCAAAATTAGAACGACTCCAAAACACTTATCTTTTAAAATAATAAAATATATTACCAACGCCTGCAATTCATCCAAAAGTAGGTCGCGCACACATTGTCTGACGTTCAGGCCGCTGTCCACAAACATCCTGTTTGCATTCGTGAACTCGTAACTGTCGCTGTTATTGTTCATCTCTCGTGACCTTTTGTCCACTCTGTACGCTGTCAGCAGGTTCACCTTGTCCTGGAAATGAGGTGTACATTACAGATTGGGTCCAAGGATATATTTTTTTTATTTTTTTTTTATATTTTATACGAGGTGATAATGCGCTTACGCAGGCCCGCATCAAGGATGTCGAGCTTGACGCGGGGACTGTGGGGCTGGGTCTACACTCAAAACTCTCTGCTATTCAGAGGGGTAGCGAGACCCCACCCACTAAAAACACCTCAGCCTTTCACACGCCCTTATTATGGGCCCTCGGGGTTCGCTAGGCATTCTACCCAAGGAGGGCCCAAGGATATAGTTAGGCCCGGTTAACCCAAGTAGACTTTCTGCTGTGGTCTCTAGCAGTATGACCAGCGCTGTGGATTCGGCTCCTCAGCATAATGATGAGCCAGGGCCAATTACAGCCACAGCACACACGCATTACACACTTAAAACTAATCGAAAGGGAAAAGGGATTCTTTCTTTGATTATTGTTATTATGTGTGTTTTTGTTAGTAATAAATGTTAGATAAACTCAAACTCAAAATATCTTTATTCAAGTGGGTAACCAAGTACACTTTTGAATCGTCAAGTTAAATTAATCTTAAATTTACATTTACTACCAGTTCGCAAGTCAATATTCTTCTATATCTAAAAATGCATTGTTTGGTAATTAATCTAACAAAACTATGTTAATTATATTTACTTATAAATAATTTTAGGTTCCTTATCGTAAGTTGGGTCTAACGAAGTATCAATTAAAAGATGGCGTCATCTAGTTAAATTAATTTTTCGTCATTTGAGTTTTCAATAAATTATTTTGCATAAAATATAAAATACTAATATTTCATAAATTCTCGGTTAAATTTAAAATTATGTTAAATAATTGTAAAAAGTTTATTCTTTAAACTTTAATTTTAAAAATAAAATTTCTATAAGGTAATTCGCCCTTCTCACTCACTCTCAATCGGTCTCAATCGCTCTCTACCTTTTCTTAGACAAAAACGCTGCACATCTTCGTGACGTTTCATCCGTAAACATTTTACCCTCAGGCGCCTAAAGAAGTTTCACTTCAAAAATACATTAAAATAAAATACAATAAAAAGAGGCGCTTCATTGCTTTCACACAGGCACTGCCGGTGGTCGGCGCGGCTCAACAAAATTGTATGATAAATAATATATTTAACTCCTATAGCCCGCTCAAGTCTTGCGGGGAGCAACCCAAGTGTTCACCAAGAACTCAGTTTCTTTGTGCCTATATGTGGGACAAGCTAAGGCCAAGATTTGCGATACCAAGACCCAGAACCTTTTGTACAGATCCCCGATTAACAAAGACGTTGCTGCTGGTATCTCCAATATCGATATCTTTATATGTTCAGTGAGTTCATAGTAGCGATATTGCGTATCTTATGTATTTAATATTTGATTGGCTAAGTACTAAAAGGATAGTGTATGTTTATGTGAATAAATAAATTTTATGTAATCATTACTCATGTGTCCATTAACCAAAGGATGCAAGCTATTACAGTAATTTTTATAGCACCAAACAATTTTATATAAATTGCATGCAAATGCGTGATAATATATGATAATTTTACTTTAGGTTTATTGGAATTTCAGTCAATGTTTGTACTATTCTTAATGGGCGTATATATTTACTTTATTTATTTGCTCAACAGTACTCCTACAGCTTCTCACTAAACAATATCCAAACAATTACATTGTACACAAAAGCTAAAAACGGAATACACATTCAAACATAAACAAAGCATAGTTTTACTTTTACCTATTTATAATAAATTAAATTCTTAGTTCTAAGATTCATTGATCATTATAATATATATTTAATATAAAGGAAGAATAACAAAGCCATTATTAGTAAAAGATACCAGAGATTTTTAAATTATTTTTTTAAACATTTTTTAGTTACATTAAATATTATATCTATTTGCTGGTAATTTGTGTTATAATCTGAAGGTAATACGATACAAACTTTAATTTTTTTTTAAAGGCAAGGTGTATTATAGTGAAGGCGTGAAAGAGTTTTGACAACAATTATAAATAACTTGACTTATTATTTTTATAATATGACTGATTGTGCGGTTTATATTTAATTAATCAATCTGAATGTACCACTTTATTTGCAAATAAAGGATTTATTATTATTAATTTATTCAAGAATCCGTGTGCGACAATATATACACAATTGTTCCATGTGCGTTTGAACACGAATTATCTGCGTAGTTCGCCAATTTATCGGGTTACAATTACAATCAAATTTATAAAGATGTTGATTTTCCACCTTACCAAAGAGGATTTGAGGAAATATTTTTGGAAGCGAGAAGTCTTTGACTTTATTTAGCACTACTAACAATTCCTTATTCTTTAAAATATTTAGTTTAATTTTTTAAATCTATAAATAAACTTAATTGACTTATATTTTCTGTCTCGTATATGTTGTCTGAGAATATGTTTTGACTTGGTATATTGTCTAAGTGTTTTCATGCATATGTGGCCAGAAATGTACTCATTTTAACGTATTAATATAATCTGTAACCGCCAGAAACATCAGTGTAAAATGTATTTTTTTAAATATTTAGATATAATTCAATTCGGAGTCTTGAACTCCGCTGTGAAAAATAAAATTGTATTCGTTATAACAAACTTCCATGCGAAATTAGAGAATTATCTTTATATATATAATTCTTCTGTGAGTGTGTATGTCACTGAACTTCTCTCAAACGACTGGACCGATTTTGATGAAATTTTTTGTGTGTGTTCAAGGGGATCTGGGAATGGTTTAGATTCACAAATCAACCCGGCAGGTGGCGCTGCAGTCGGTACTTTCATACTTTGCTTTACTAATTGCTTGAAATATCATGCAGGACAACGTCTGTCGGGTCCACTAGTTACTATTATAAATTAAAAACTCTCGTTAAACGTATAATTATCAAAAAGCTGGTTATAAATAATCTTTGGGATTGATTTGGTCTAACAATTTGTATGACTCAAAACTTGGCGATTAAAGAACCGCGGAGAGTTACCTATCTGATCTTAACAGATCTTCTTGCCTTTACGCCGTTGACTTGCGAACTGGTAGTGTAAATTTAGAATCAATTTATCTTTCCTGTTGACGTTCATAATTGTACTTGTTTTCCTATGAATAAAGTTATTTTGAATTTAAGTAAATTAATTCTTACCATAGAGTCTGAGATCTTCAACGCCTGCTTCAGATTCTGTTCTGTCCGTCCACCAGCAGCAATATACCCCAAAAGCAACGCGTGGTACACGGAGAACGGCGAGAAAAATATATTATCTTCTGGCACAGCTTTGTTTATGGAATTGAATAGGTCCAATGTGAAGTGTAGCTGGCCCTTATATAAATCTATTCGAGATTCTGGATTCGCCTTAGACACATCTTTGTCCAAGCACTGGCCGTGTACCGACGCTATGACTGCGATGAAGAGCGTTAATTTCAGCATCTTTTATCTGTAAATAAACGACGTGTTAATGGAGGCTAAGAATAGAAACAGAAGAAGGCCCTTTCCCAGCACGAATTGCTCTGTCAGTGTCTCGGGGTGGACTGCGGTGCGCAGTGGAGAGCTGGAGCACTGAGGCGCGCCGGCCCGTAATAACAATTAGTTATGTAAAACATGAAATTAATGTAATTTTACTAATTTTTCTGAAATGGATTACTTGGCTTGCGATAAAATATATCGTGTAAATTTCAACATCATGTTCTTTATACAATTTTGTCATAAAATGAATTCAAAGTGTTAAAAATTGGCTATGTTTGGTTTTTTTTTCTATCGAGCGAAGTTATTTAAATCGTGTATCAAAATGGATACATAACTACTCAACTCCACCATATATTTTTTCCATTCGCCCTACTTCAAGAAACGATGACGAAAATTGGAAAGAAACAATGTCCTTTTTTGGAGTTTGGCGACCAGATAGGTCCTTAACGATTTAGGTTGGCGTCTGGTGTAGTACCGGTGACCCCAGAGCTGGTAGTTTCCTGAACGAATAAGTATCGCAATACAGCAAGGAAATGCTGCCAGTGTTAAAGGTACACCGCCACAGGGACCCTTGGAAAGAAGTTTGGTCCCTGTATCGCGATACTTCTTCGTTGAGGATAGCTTGGTAGATAGCACCAGCTCCGGGGTCCTCGGTACTATCTACCAGGTGCCAACTTAAATCTTTAAATAGCTATGCACTTGAACGATTTTCAAAAATATCCTTACTTGCCCAATGGACAAAAAAGGAGAAGACGCTCACCAGAAACCTGGGATGACGATATAAAAGATATAGTGGGGGAAGATTACTAATTCTAAAAAGGCCGGCAACGCACTCGCGAGCGCTCTGGCATTTAGAGTGTCTATGGGCGGCGGTATCACTTAACATCAGGTGAGCCTTCTGCCCGTTTGCGCCCTGTTCTATACTATGTACACGCGTCGGAAGTTATACTTCTTTGGCGTAACAAAATAAAAATCTTTTCAAAAATTTTATTCTACTTTTTTAGAAAAAACTACACTAACAATAGAAAAAAGGTATATAATACGTTAAATATTTTATTATAACGCATTATCTAGTTAAATAAAGTTTATTTAAATATTACAAAAAAAATATTTCTACATAATTAAAGAAATGGACATTTTTTATTTTAAAATGTTGACTATACCAACTTCAGGGTGTCGGTTTTTTGTGACGGTGTGCGCGCGCATCGTAAAAATTGACTCTCATAATTTTTCCCTAACGCGCCAAAAGAAGTATAAAAAGTGTAATACGGAGGCCTGCACTCCTACACACTCCTATTAATTATTTATTTTTAAATTATAATACTCGAATGGATGCCATTTTTATTTTATACTGTTATGCCTACGTAATAAACGCATTGTAAATAAAACTTCAAGGATTGGTCACGTTCGACGTTGGGGAAACCCAGTTTATTTCATTCAACACACAATGATATTATTTTTATATGGTAAGTAAACGAGTATACTAATAATAATAATAATAAAAGCCTTTACTGCTGTAACTACTTATACTAGTAAGGGAGCGTTTAAGTATTACGTAACGTATTTTGGGAGGGGGGGTCCTTTTGTAAAACGTTACGATGCGGGGCGGGGATTAAATTACGCGTTATTGTTAATATATTTTTCGACTTACACCACATAATAGTAACTAAAGAGTCACTAGGTGGTCACGAAACGTTTTACTATACTTGGGTACAGTACTGTACTTGGGTACTGAAAAACGTTACGGCGAGTTACATGGGGGGGGGGGTCAATAATCTTAACTCTAAAAAAAAGAAATACGAATTAATCGGCAAGCCGGTTGATTTCTGTTATACAGCTTGTCCTTGGACATGGACCTCCTCTAAGGGCTTCCATTCTTCTCTGTTTCTAGCTTTACGTAGCCACATAGGGCGAGTTGCTCTTCGCACATCTTCTTCCCATCTTTTTATTTGTATTCCTCGTTTTCTTTTGTCATAGTGAGGAAGCCATTCCGTCACTTTCTTCGTCCATTTATCTTTATCTCATAATGCGTCCTGTCCATTTCCATTTCAATCTTTTACTAGAAGTAACAGCATTTCTAAACGAGTACTTTATTTTTATAATTAATCTCCATGAACTCGGTTTCTTTGTGGGGGATATGTGCGACGTCGTAGGCCAAGGTTTGCGATACCAAGAGCCAGAATATGTTTCACATATCCCTACTGAATGCTCTCTCCACTATCGACATCTTTATACGTTTACACAGTGACTTCACAAAAGCGATATTGTGTGGTTCCACATAATGGTGGTGCGCGGCAAAAACTGACTTAAAAAACTGTCAGTTGTGAAACGACGGACGTCGAGGTGATACGGTTGGAATTTCGTATTCTGCCTCGACGTCCGATGTCTCATGTACTCGTACATATGTACATTTTATACTATCTAATATATAAAATTCTCGTGTCACAGTTTTCGTTGCCATACTCCTCCGAAACGGCTCGACCGATTCTCATGAAATTTTGTGTGCTTATTGGGTATGCCTGAGAATCGGACAACATCTATTTTTCATCCCCCTAAATGTTAAGGGTAGTCCACCCCTAAATATTTTATTTTTAGATATTTTTTTCTGTTTTAATTTTTTTATGATACAGCATTAAAAAATACATACAACCCCTAATTTTCACCCCTCTACGATCAACCCCTATTTTTTTATTATAAATATACATGGCAAAACGACGTTTGCCGGATCAGCTTGTATAATATATATTCATAAGTATCTGATTGTCCTCCTTTTAATACGTTTGAGAATAAAATATAGGACATGTTTATTTATTGGTATAATACAGTGTCATGTTGTTGAGGTCAAACCGAGAAATTCAGTGTCAAAACGGTAAAATAAATTGTTTATGGAATTTCCTAGTAGCTTCAGCCTTCTCGTGAGCGTGAATAATGACAACCTTCGGCTGGGTAATTCCAAGTAAAGGTTTTGAAGTCAGCGTGAAATTTGACCTCAATAACGGACATTTTCAGCCGATGTTAAGTGATATCGTCCATGGACACTCACACGCCTTTTAGAAATTGGTACGCTATTGAAGGACCCTTAGAATGTGCGTGCTCCTATTTCACCATGCCTCCTGCTGATAGAGGACAAATCTTTGTTTTTAATTTATTCTATTATTTTTTGTCTATTATTATTGATGTCATATGGAACAGCTCCTTACAAACGTTGTGTAAAACAAAAAACTTGGCGATTAAAAAGAGTGGCCATATTGCCAGTTCTTCTCTTCTGTTCTACGCCCTTGATTTGAGAACTGGCAGTAAATGTAAAATTAGAAGCATTTAATGTACGTAGCATAGGTAAATATCTTGAAGAAAACGGCATATTTTGGACTCAAAAATCTACGCAAAAAGACTCCTAATTCAGCGTTTATTCTGTGAAGGCGTTCATATGCTTCGTCATAATGGATTTCCCTCGCAAGAACAGAGAAAGTCCGCCGCGTCACAGTTATACAATCGCTGGTGTCATTCACTAGCGATTCATGTCAATAGGATTAAGCGTCGTTATCTATATATATAAAAATGAAACCCGTTTTCCGTTGTCACGACATCACATGAAAACGGCTCGACCGATTTGTCTGATTTTTTTGTTGATGTGTTTCTAATTGTCAGGAGAAGGTTCTTATTAAAGAAAAAAAGAAAAAAATTGCGCGGAAAATTAGAAAATTCAAGAATACTTAACGACGATGCAATTCGAACTTTTTGGTGTAACCTTATGGCGTTTGACATAACACAACATTGACAGAATGCGTGCTGCAAATATCGTCAGAGGATGTAAGAAAAATTAATATCGTTCAAAATAAATGCTTCGATCTGGGTTATTATATTGATAATATAATAATATGCGAGCCAGAAAAACAAACAAAAAATGTTGTATAACATAAAGCATTAGAATAATAAACACTTTGTTTCTGAAATATTTTTTAATTCATTATACCAATTTGAAATCAATATTCATAGTTAAGACAGGACAACGTCTGTCGGGTCCGCTAGTAGATTAATAAAATGCCTTTTATTGAGGGGAATGTATTTTCGTGTACCTACCTACATATATAATAATTTTTGTTTATACATACTTTTATTTTTTCTTTAGATTTTACTTTATTACACGCTTTATATTAGCTTCACCTGTATGTATGTATGTAACCGACACCTTCCGACACGATTTTGACCCACTTTAAACGGACAGATTTAATTCAAACTTTGTACACTTATAAAGAATCAGCGACAATATAATAATTTCATAGGTTTATCTAAAAAACAATGAATTTTTTTAAGTCCACAAAGCAATACGATTAAATTGAGACAACACGTATTGCTGCTAGGACTAAAAAGTGGAAAATAAATATAGTTTAAAACCACAGTATATATCTATATCTTATGTGTAAGCCATTATAGGCAAAATAGTGAACCATAACTACAATAAATATTGACAATTCATTTCAAATACGCATTTGATAATAATAAATTAATTACTTAATGAAAATAGATACTTTTATCGCTTCTGGTATCTCGACAAATATAATTTTAATCCTGCGCAGACGACGCGGGCACCAGCTTTTCAAATCATAAATAATAAGGACTAAAGTAAAATTAATTTCAAAGTGTGAGGGTAGCTATGTATATCCAGACCTAGACTCTGGAGATTGGTGGACGCGTTCTTCTGAAAGAGACAAATGTGATGATGGGATGCCTGGAGTAGGGATGTGAAAAAAAAATCGATTATTAAAAAAATAGATTTTTTACGCGATTTTTATATTAAAATTTCAATTATTAAAATAATCGATTATTTTTATAATTGAAAATCAAACATTGTCGATCTTTTTATCTGCCACCTCCCGACATTATGTCTGGTCTTTTATAACCCGGACCTCGAACTATTAGGGATATTCGATATACAACGATGTTTACAATGCGATACATTGAATCCGATTATTTGAAGATGTATTGATATACTCGATGCATTGATGTTTTTTTGTAAAACATCGAAAGGATGATAAAACCAGTTAATTTTACAAAAACTCAAGTTTGAATGGAACTCTATAATTTAAAAGTAAAATAAATTTATTCAGCAGCACAAGGCTACATACAATTAAAAAGACAACAAAAATACTGCTATGTGCTACTGAAAAGGCATACACTCAGTATTTATCAAATTTCACCTAAAATCTATTAAAACGAGATTAAGTTAATTTCTATTTTGATTATTCTTAAACGTTAATTTGTGTTAATAATTTCTATTGTTTATTTTTAGGGTGTTTATTTTGAAATTTATTCAAAAATTAGGAAAAAATCGAATAATAAAAAAAATCGATTATTTTTTTAAGAAAAATCGATTATTTATTAATCGATTTTTAAAGCTAAAAAAATAATCGATTAATAAAAAATCGATTTTTTTTTTTTAATGCAGAATGTCACATCCCTAGCCTGGAGTATATCATATAAACCGTACTTTAATCACATTTTAATCTCCCTGAATCTAATTACTGGTTAAATCAAGCGATTTAGTATACTAAGATGTTTTAATGTAGCGAGAAGTCATAAATTTGCGGGAATTACGTTACCTACATATCGACTAACGGAATCACAAATCTCTGATTACGGTAATGTACCGTTAACAATTATGTTGCAAAGATGTTTAATTGGTATCGTTAAATTAAAAAACTGTAATATAAATTTGCAAGCATTATTATTACTAAAGCTGCATTAATGATCAATAAATAAATCAGTGGCGCTACAACCTCTTTAAGTCTTGGCCTCATATATCTGAATCTGTTTCATGATCATTTTTAAATATAATAGGCAAGTAGGTGATCAGCCTCCAATGCCTGACACACGCCGACGACTTTTTGGGATAGACTAACTAACGACTTTAGATATACAAATACACAGTTGTATTTTAGTTTTTTTACAAATTATAATTGAACGACAGTACTTAGAACGCTAATATGAACTAGGAATCAGCGCAGGGTATAACTTTATATAATAAGAAAAAAAGTATTCTGGTACGATAAATTTTTCGACCAATTTCTCTGCCACATACATGGATCCATAAACACAGACTGACGGACGTCCAAGAATGATTGATTTTAATGTTATTATTTACTATGTTAAACAAAATAATTGTTCATAAAAAATACCATATGTGCTTGATAGATTATTTAACTCGATTTTAGTGCACTCATATTATCCTGTAAGTGTTATATTAGTGAGAAAAAAGTCATTCAAGTTTCGAAGGACTGGGTTTTTTGACATGTCGAGAGTAGAGCACTGCCTCCGCTCCGCTAACGAGGCGTGCAATTTGGGGGTTGAAGTGCACAGCAAATTTATTTATTTATTTAAAACATGTATTCTTAAAATATATATATGACATCACAAATTTTACACATACACATCAATTATATTAGCACATAACAATTTTAACCGATGAGGAAAACAATAAACAAGCAACCACAAAATAAAATCATAACTAAAACTAAATATAAACATAAACTTCATTGAGTGCGTCATAGACAAAGTTACGGTAAGTTGGAAGATTGTTGTATAATAATAATAATTTATTTTTTGCAAGAATATGGTACAAAATGTTAAGGTGATACAATCATAAATCGTTCGCATATTCTGCCACACACGATGGCGCGCAAATTTGTCTTAAAGTATTTCACATTATTATTTAATGTCAATTATTCTTATACTATCTAGTCTATTATATTATATACATTATATCATTAGCTTTATATCAATTACGGTGTTTCATGCAAATAATCATTTATTGAATAGTACATTTTTCTAAAAGTCAATATAATATCAATATTTTCATCAATGTTAGAAATCTATAAATGAATCCCTATTTCCCTTGGTCACGCCATCACGCGTGAGCGGCTGGACCGATTTCGCTAATTCTTTCAGAAGGTTCTTATGAAAGAAAAAAATAAGAAAATTGCGCGGAAAATTAGAAAAATTAAGAATACTTAACCACCATACAATTCAAACGTTTTTGATGTTCCTTTATGGTGTTTTACATAACATTTGAATGCGTGCTGCAAATATCGTCAAAGAAAAATGAATATCGTTTAAAACAAATGCTTCGATCGGAGTCATTATATTAAAAAATACATTAATTTGTTCTCGTGTCGGAATAATAAACACTTTGTTTCTGAAATATTTTTTTTTTACCAAAATGAAATCAATATTAGTTAAGACAGGACAACGTCTGTCGGATCCGCTAGTATATGCGGTGATGTTAATTATTTCGACTATGTGTTTGCGTGTTGTTCCCACGAGAATGTAAGTGCGTGCTCCTATTTCACCATGCCTCCTGCTGATAGAGGACAACTCTTAGTTTTTAATTTATGTTATTATTATTAATTACTTAAGATGTCATGTGGAACATGGTTTAATGGTTGCAGCTCCTTACAAACGTTGTGTAAAAAAAAACCATGGCGATTAAAAAGAGTGGCGGAGAGTTTATTGCCAGTTCTTCTCTTCCGTTCTACGCCCTTGATTTGAGAACTGGCATTAAATGTAAAATTAGAAGCATTAATATGTATTTCTTTACTGACACGTCATAAGTGTACAATGTGTTACCTACATGATTAAATGATTTTTGATTTGATTTGATATGTATAATATTGGTTGTTTGTAAAGTAGGTTTACGATCGAGATGTTTACGTGATAACGTCTTATTGGTGATATAAGTTTTTGGGAAGTAAGGAATTAATGAAGATAACAATTTTTTCAAATTTTAAATTACATCTATCGTTTTATTCACACTTTTGATGATAAATTTCGGGTGTAAAATGACAAGTTTACTTATTCGACTATGATATACATTTTTCTTCATACATTCACGGACAGACTGGCAGCGCTCGAGATGAGACGGGAGATCGGTCCGTCTCTCTCTCGTTATACCTGCGATCGCGCTCGTGAGGTTTTGGTGTGACACAAGTTTCTCAACATGTCACCCGACTAAAACGATTTTAAAGACGTTATCACGTCAAAATAAAGTCCCGGACCACAAGAGTCGAGGATATTGGGTAATTCTCCGCTCATAACGTACCCACGCAATGCTTGTGTAAGTTCCAGCGAACACGTTCCCTCACGGAATACAAACAGTTTTGTTTTGTATTGATTAATGTTTTATCTATCGAGTGGGTGCTTCATGTTTACCAGCTGTATACCCAGTTCCTGATATCTTATCAATGACTGTAGCCATCGTGCTTCTTTCGTCCAACTATAAACACCTGTTGTTCCTCCTTACCCACCACGCTACCTTCTATCGGCTTTTCCTTTCCACCAGGTTGTGAGGTCCGTTTGTCCCCTGTTCCTCTTACTTAAGTTCTCATTGGTCTTTTGTCACATTTCCAAAGAGATAGATGTGGTAAAACGGTACAGATACAGCAGATTTACTGCAATTTATCCTCTCCCCCCCCCGTATTAATTTTTTGTAGGAATCCTCGAAAATACATTTTTTTTCAAGCATAGACAATGTGTGGGTAATATGTGTACAAAAGTAAATAATTACTGTTGACATAATAACCAAATAAGAAAAAAGCCCCCCCTCCCCTATAGTGCTTACGTAATATGTACTTGGAATATGGTAATTATCAAATAGGTTTTGCAAACTGTATTTTAAAAATTCTGCCGATTTTAAACCTTGTTAAATTTATAAAACTTTCCTCAGAGTTCAAGGAATAAATTTTAAATATAAATTATTTTTCGTAGCAACATATTTTGGTATTTATTTTTATTTATATAATAGACATAAACATAACATTTAGTACTAACGAAACACACAAAATAATAAAAAGAAAATTTTTTTTTGAAGAATATTGTAATATATCTCCGTCACTATTGAAAACTGTCAAAGAATGAGTACGATTTAATCGGCAATTTTAAGTAATATTTTTAATAATATAATATATATATATATATATAACATACGTCACGTGACCATTTCCATATAAACTTATTGTCCTCATTCCCCCCGTTCTACACTATGTTATTATATATGTATGTTACATAATGCTTTGTTAATATTTATGAAGATATTTCTGGTAAATCCAATGTAGTCATCAAGGAAAATGAGTACACTAAAAAACCTTGATAATGCATTATACACAATGATGCAATGCCTGCGAACATCTTGACCCAACTCCGCCTATGGACTCGTCTACCATATGTCAACAAATGCGCAGAGGCTATGAGAACTTGGAGAACCTGAACTGGCGGTGGGCAGGCCACATAGCAGGGACAAGAACTGATGGACCTTAAATGAAGACCTCAGAAGAACAAAAGACTGCGCGGCCTCCCACAGACTAGGTGGAGTGACGACATCTTCAAGGAGGTAAGTAGATGCAGAGAAAATGGCGTACTGGAGGAAAGTGGAGGGGGGGCTACCTACTTATGTGGACGGTGCAGATACTATTAATAATAAACACCTGTCGAAGTAGACATGGGGAGAAATTGGCTGTGGCAAAAATCAATCTAGGAAAAAAAAGCGCGGGAAACTTCGTTCATGTTTCCCAACCTTTTACTTGAAACTGGCATAAAGTTAAAACTATTGCCATAATATTAAAAAAAATATATCAATCTAGAACTGTTTAGGAAAAACACCTTTTGTATGGCAATTAAGTTTTACAATAATTTACCAAAATAATTAAAAGATCTTCCGACTAGAGTAAAAAGCGACTTGGTGTATTACTTTTGAAAAAAACGTATTCAATAAATGATTATTTGCGTGAGACACTGTAGTTGATATAAATTTAATAACGTATGATATATATTATGTACGATACAAATAAAATAAGAATTGACCAATTCATATGACTAATAATGTAAAATTCCTTAGAAAACAAATTTGCGCGCCATTGTGTGTGGCAGAATATGCTAACTTACGATTGTATCACATTTTTGCAATAAATGTAATAATAATCATTATTAATAATTATTTTAATCAAAAATAGGGTACATACCATACAATACATACATTTCCCAATATGTGTTTTTGTATTTATTTATTTTATTTATTTACACTTTGTTGCAAATAAAAGAAACACAATACATAAAAATTATAAGAGATGCAACGGGCGGCCTTATCGCTAATAAGCGATCTCTTCCAGGCAACCCTAGTTAAAGAGGAAAAACTAAAAAAAAAACATGATGCGTGCGAGAAGTGCAGAACCAAATGTTATATAAAAAATATATATATATAGAACCTTAATCTAAAGTAATTTTTTTTTATTTTTTTTTATCTCAGAGATCACACACAAGGCGGACAATCAGGTACTTATAAAAATACACGTGTGAGAATGACATAAGAACTCAATAAGGAAGAAGTTCCTCACAATCAAGTAGCCCGCAAGTATTTCATGTATTTATGTTGTTTATGTTATACGGGAATCAAAATAATTCGTTGCATTCTTCGGTCTGATCGCGTATGTCAACACACACACCCACCAGCTTTTCACAACACACAGGTATCAAACACATATACAATGTATAACTAGGCAATGACAAATACATATGTGTAAGTCACTGGTATAAAATTTCACAACACTCGTCACACAAATTAGAAAGCGAGCGCGATTTCATTGTTTAAAGACACAATTTTACATTTGTATTCCTTTAAATGATTCAGTTGAAGTTATATCTTATATAATAACTTTTTGAGTCCGCTAATCAGGGACAACGCGTTTAGCCGGATTTATCGAAGATATTTAGTTATTGTTGTTTTTAAGACGATGTCATGTAACAGACGGCGCCATTTGCATTTCTCCTAATTTTAAAAGCATTTTTTGACAGTAACGAACTATGAAATAACGATGTTTTGTGCTACCAATTCCCTTTCTTGTTATCATTTATAAATTTATAATCCAAACCATTGTCTAAATTAAAAAATATTGGTAACTGTTTCTTCCATTAGTTCACTAGGAAATTACGATTTTCTTTAAATCCTCACGGTTGTTACTGTTTATTATTTGATATTAACACACTGAAATATAGCAAAAAAATTCAAGAAATTTAATTAACCTAATTTCGGTAAAATGAGCAACATTTGTGAACTTAATAATTGTGAACAAAGTCGTGTTATGAAAGAGGTACACATTACACAGGTATCTTGTATTAAAAAATCCTAAACATAAATGCATATATTATTACAACGAATAAACACGTTTATAATACGATATTACGATTACTATAGTGTTTATATATTTGTTATCAGTACAGAAGCAAAAAATAGACTCACCGATTTCGATTTTAATATCCGATCAAACACAACACGTTAGTCAATCACGGTGTCGCGAAGCGAACTAAGCAAGAGCTGTTCGCTGTCCACTATTTGTGGGGCAAACTTGTATGACTGGCCGAGTTGTCTTGTTTCAATACTTGCAATCTTTTGAATTAAATTACTAATGCAGAAGTGTGTTATTAATAAGAGGTTAGATTTTTTTTCGTTGTCTAACCTTAGAGGTTGGTTAGGTTTGTATATAGTATCTAATCTGTGCCCAAATAATTTAGACGCTTACAAAAAAAAAATCAGTGGTGCTACAAACTTTTTAGGTTTCTGTATCTGTATCATGATCATTTGTCAATCCAATAAGCATGTCGACTTCTTGGGTCTAAGGCAAGCCAGTTTCCTGACGATATTTTCCTTCACTGTTCGAGCGAATGTTAAATGCGCACATAGAAAGTCCATTCGTGCACAGCCAGTGATTTAACCTAAGACCTCAGGGATGAGAGTCGAAGCCACCAGGTCATCACTGGTCACTCACAAAAGCTGTTTTGTATTCCACGTCACATTTGGCGGTGCTTTTTACCGATATGAATTAGAATTTGTGACAAAGTAAGACTGTCCTTAATGTCATGATCCCAGCTGGATCCGCTCATGGTTGTCTATTTTTTATCATTAGGGGCCATCCATAAAGTAGGTACGTCACACGAATTTTAGGACTTTTGAACCCCTCCCGCCGTCCTTGTCACAGGTTGTCACATTTTTATAACGCCCCTCCTAATGTGACGTCACACATTTTTTAAATTTATGTATGTATTTAAAAATAATCGAGAGAAAACAGCTATTTTCATTTTTAATAAATAATAATCTAATAAAATCAACATAAATAAAACCGAAAAAACAAACGACTAGTTAGAAAATAATAAACGCTTAATTATATTAATTAAAGATAAAAATATTTATATTTTTTGTATATCAATGTAAATATAGATCAAGTTCGTAAATTTTTTATAAAATTTTAATTCACATCCACACTTTGCGTTTTAGTATTTTAAATTTTAATATGTGACGTCACAAAAGTATTGACCCCCCCATGCCCCTTGTCACACGATGTCATGGTGGCTGTACACACTCGGCGAGAGCTTCTCGCCGAGAGTCTCGACCGAGAGGACCGAGAGAAGAGCGCAGCCTGTACACACTCGTTGCGTTAATTGTATTTAAAACACCGTTGATAATGGACGTGGCAACCGCTGCTGCTGTTTGTCTTTGTGCAATGAGTTATTATAATTTTCTTCACGTTAACCATTAAAAAAAATACGAAGCCATGGCGAAGAAGAAGATGGTCACTATACACCGCAACAGAAATTGGTAATTAGGATCATAAAGTTTTAATATTATCCAAAATTTAATGATTGAACGAGTGTGTACAGGTCACTCTCGTTTTACTCGCGAGACCCTTTGACTCGTGCGCAAAAAACCGACAGGCGACCGAGAGAGGCGAGACCAACTGCGAGGAAGCGAGGCGAGACGAGAGCTCTACTGTACACTCTCGCACTCGGCCTGTCTCGGGGTGTCTCGACGAGTGTGTACAGCCACCATTACACTTCGGTGATACCCTCCCTCCCCATTAACGTGTGACGTACTTTATGGATGGCCCCTTAGTCTCTGAATCGCACACTCTAGTGTGGGGCTCATCATACTCCTACGACTAGTGCTAGACAGGCTACTAATTAATTTGCGATATTTGTTTTAAAATAAGTGTTGCCATAGTAATTTTGTATGATGATTTGATATTTTAAAAGAGTACCGATAGTTTTTTACGCCAGCTTTTTCTCTCGGCCTACACCATCTGTCTTCTTTGCCGATGAGTAGGGATGTCTACCGAGACAAATTTAATGACATGAATACCTGTATCTTATATTCCCATAATAAACATATTTATATTTTATTACTTTCTTGTAAAAAGGTCTCCAAATGTAGTTTTAAAACTATGGTTTTGATGAATTGTTTAGTGAGTTGGTTTGGAATCGATCTCGAATCGAACGAAAAAATGTGTTTAACCATGCATTAAGCGGAGAAGCACAAACTTTTAGGTGTACGCCTCAGTTTCATGATCATTTCTCAATCTAATAGGCAAAACGGTAATTAGACATAGAAAGTCCATTGGGGACTGTCAGCCAGGAATCGAACCTATGACCAAGGGGCCGGCATCGCACCTGCGAGTTTTTTTTTAAAAGACAATTCACACCAATTGACCTAGTCCCATTTTAATCTGGTGAAGCTTGTGTTATGAGTACTAGGCAACGGATATACATACATATTATAGATAGATATACATATAAATACATATTTAAACACCCAAGACCTAAGCACAACACCAAATGCTCATCACATCGATGTTCGTCTCAACCGGGGATCGAACCCGGGACCCATGGATTCGCAGTCAGGGGTAGTAACCACTAGACCAATGAGTCGTCAAATTGACGACGATTGATTGACACTTATCATCACGTAAGCCCGTAAATATTTTAAAAATCAGTGGCGCTACAAACTTTTTTAGGTCTGGGCCTCAGATTTCTGTATCTGTTTCATTTGTCAATCTAATAGGCTAGTATGTGAGCATCCTCTGTGCCAGACGGACACCAGTAGTCCATTGCACAGCCAGTATTCGAACATATGACCCTCTGACCTACGACACTACTCTTGAGTACACTACCGTAATCGAATAAATGACCTGTCTTTTAAAAAAAAAACAAAGTGAAGATTAAACACGACCTCGGGATTGAGACTCGTGCGCATGGGCACTAGGTCAAAACTGCTAGTCTACTTTACTTTTTATTACTTCGTTTTACTGATTTCACAGATAAATCCAACAATAGACTTTCTATAATGAATGTTCCACTTGAAGTAGACTGTTTTGCACTTGTAAAAGCCGACGGAGATTTAATCTTTACAACAAAAGAATTCGAAAAGAAAATTAATTATTTTTTATTTTGTTTCTGCACTCAAACGCCACATGTCATGAGGACAATCAGATACTAATGAAAATACCATAGAAAATACATGTGAAGCCGCGTATCGACTACCAAGAGGGCGAACATTGGCGCGCGCTCCAGCCGCGCGCAATGGATACCACTTTGGAACGCGCGCCAATGTGTTCGTTGGAGCGCCCGAACGCGGTCCGTTCCGACGGGTGTCGGTTTTTTACCACGCATCAATCGTGGCGCGCGCGCCAATTGGGACGGACATATCGTATTTTTTTGTGTTTGTTGCGCTCCCAATTATGGATAACCAAAGTTGCCGTAAATTAATACAACTGTATGGTACAAAAGAACTACTGTGGAATAGCAAAAGTTCTTCGTATCATAATAAATCGCTTAGAGAAGATGCTTGGAGAGAAATCAGTAGTGAAATGGGAGTCCCTATGCCGGAATTAAAGAAAAAAATGACTGTGCTCCTATCATCGTACAGAAGAGAAAAATTGAGAGTATCTAAAAGCCAAGCTGACTGGCATGATGCAGGGTCGAACACTGGAACAGTTGCCACGCGCGCCAGGCGCGCTTAGTTGATATACTTCAAATATTTGGAACGCGTTTCACGGAACGCACGAGAGTGCGAGAGCTCCGAGAGGAGCGGTCATTCATGGCGCGCGCTCCAGGAGCGCGTAATCGATACCCAGCTTGAAAATGACTTGAGAACTTAAAAAGGCACCAGACCAGATCCATGCATTCCTCACGATTGAGAAGCCCGCTTGAATCGAATTCAAACTCAAAATATCTTTATTCATATAGGTAAACTTATGTACGTCAACAGAAAATATGTTAAATTGATTCTAAATTAGAGCAAAGGGCGTAGAGCGGGCAAGAAGAACTGGCAAGAAACTTTCCGCCACTCTTTTTAATCACTAAGTTTTCAGTCATACAAATTGTTTGAACTGAAGCAAATCAATCCCAAGCGCCAAAATTGTGACTATCAAATAATTAACAAATAATTTGCAATAAAATAATATAGCGGGTATAAATTGAGATGTAAGCTATCCTGTCTTTTAAGTTAGATCATACTGCACACGATGTGCAAATTCGTTGAAATCGATTCAGTAGTTTAGGAGTCCATAGCGGACAAACAACGTGACACGTAATTTATATATATTAAGATGATACGGCTTTAATTTCGTAATGCTACAATATATCTTATCTACACGAATATTATAAAGAGGAAAGATTTGTTTGTTTACCAACATTCAAGCCGGTTTGAAATATTGCTTAATATACTTGCTGTAATAGGAATCAGTTATTTGCCTAGTCTGTCTATTTATTTCGTCTATGTGTTTGCATGTTGTTCCCACGAGAATGTAAGTGCGTGCTCCTATTTCACCATGCCTCCTGCTGATAGAGGACAACTCTTTGTTTTCAATTTATTTTTTATTATTAATTACTTAAGATGTCATGTGAAACATGGTGTAATGGTTACAAACATTGTGTAAAACAAAAAACCTTGGCGATTAAAGAGTGGCGGAGAGTTTAATGCCAGTTCTTCTCTTCCGTTCTAGGTCCTTGATTTGGGAACTGGCAGTAAATGTAAAATTTGAAGTATTTATATGTATTTCTTTTAAACATTCATAAGAGAACATTGTGTTACCTCAATGAATAAAAGATTTTGTTTTGATTTGATATACCATATGCTGACAACATTACATATTTCGGCCATACAATGCACAGAGAATGAGAAACTAATCGTGGTTGGTAACACAGAAGGAAATTGTGACCGATCAAGCGAAAGACTATTCTGAAAACTGCAATAAGAGAGGTAACTTTTATGTCCCCCAAGTGGAGGAAAAGAAAACCAGCCTGATCCTGAGCCCTTCTCTTAATTTCACTCCACGTCATTCCAGCTTCCTTTGCCTCTGCAATTCTGCCAGGTCTGTTTTGGCCGTTTCCAGAATAAGAGAGGTGTTGAACAGAAATCTGGAGTATGGTTATTGATTGATTTCCTTGCTGACCGTAAGCTCGTAAGTATACATACCGTTCAAGTATTACGTAAGCACTATAGGGGCAGGGAGGGGGGGGGGAGCACACATTGTCTATGCTTGAAAACGAAATGCATTTTCGAGGATTCCTACAAAAATAATGCGGATATGTACTATTATTTTTGAGAGCTTTATTTACGTTTGCTGACAAGAGGAAGGGGGGGGGGGGGTTAATTTGCTCTAAAGCTGCTTACGTAATACTTGAATAGCCCCCTACGGAAAAGAGAGAGATAGAAGATTCTGTAATTGTCGTGTTACTTTTCTATTTCTCTCTGTGTGGGCTCTTTTTGTCCAACCTACCTTTCTCTAGAAATTTGGAGCCGCGTCTTTGAAAACACTGTATCGTACTTTCTCGGTTAGTGCAAGTAGGCCAAATCATCAATCATCTCTTTAAGTATTACAGTCAAATTCTAAAAATACCTACAGCAGTAAAAACTGCACGTTTGATTCAACTTTTGGAAAGTTGTTTAATAATAATACACATAGACATAACATTTATTACTAGTGAAATACACTCGGCAATGGTGTACCATGCAATAATGTGATGGCACATGCGCTTTAAACCCATAGAAATTAATTAAAACATCATGAATTGTGAAATGAATGAAATAAGGTACATATTTTTGGCTATGACGAACGTGATCACAAACGCAAGAATCAAAAAAAACCTAACCTAACACTGGGAACTGAGACAATATCATTTACATCATGCTTGTAATATTATCACTTTTTTTAAGGGGTCCAAAGCCATGCGCCTCCTTAGTGTTACTTGGGGTACTACATGTAAATCGTAAAGAACGATAGAGAAAAAATTGGAGCTGTTACACGCTTTATATTAGCTTCACCTGTATGTTTGTAACCGACTCCTTCGGACTCGATTTTGACCCACTTTAAACGGACAGGTTTTATTCAAATTTTGCGCACCTGTCAAAGATCGATGACAATGCAATAATCCGAAAAAAAAAAAATAATAATAGTTTAAAAACACGCTTTTAAAGCACATCAAACTAAAAAGTGAAAAATAATTCCTAATTTAGGCTGAAAATAGTAATGAACAAAAACTACTGGTATTATTGTGAAAAAGCGGGGGTTGCTCGATAGACGAAAAATATGGCACAGAGCGCCCCACGCTTTTTATTTCATTACCATTTTCAGCCTAAATTAGGAATTATTTTTCACTTTTTAGTTTGATGTGCTTTAAAAGCGTGTTTTTAGGTTTATTTAAACAATTATTTATTTTTCGATGAGTTATGTAACCTAACATTACTTAAATAAATCAATGGCGCTACAACCTTTTTAGGTCTCGGCCTCAGATTTCTGTATCTGTTGATGATCATGCCATGATCATTTGGCAATCTAAAAGGTAAGTAGGTGATCAGCCTTCTGTGACGCACGACTTTTTGGGTTTAAGGCAAGCCATGGCTTTTTTCCTTCACCGTTCGAGCGAATGTTAAATGCGCACATAGAAATAAAGTCCATTGGTGCACAGCCGGGGAGCGAACCTACGACCTCAGGGATGAGAGTCGCACGCTGAAGCCACTAGGCCAACGTTATAGTTAAAAAAGTTATATATATATTTTAGTTAATAAATTAAAGCGTAAACAATCATCGCACACTTGAAGCCAATAATAATAAGCCGATAATGTCCAATAACATAAGTGTCACTTAGATTTACGAACTCTTCAATAAGTATTTTTTTTTTAATCCAGCGTTGCAACCCCACTACCCCTAATGTTATCTTAGTTATAAGCTCATGTATTAAACGATTAAAGCCAGTTGTTACCCAACTTCAAACAAAGAGTTCCATTTACCATATATCTGAACATATCGTCTTGATCGTAGAACAATGTCGGATTGGAAAAAAAAACACTTTTTATCATATTTAGTCAATGTAGTATACATTGACTAAATATTACGGCTGCATTAAAAAAATTCCACGTGTTTTAAATTTCTAATTAATTAGTCGGAAAGTGACGGATTTAATAGACGCTCATAGAATCATGTGGTTTTTATAGAAAACTGTGTAAATTAATGTTACTATTTTAATTTTGTTTCAAAACAAACCCTTTTGTTTGCTTGTATGCCAATTTTCATAATAACAGAATATGAATTAAAATAGTTATGACAAAAACTAACATGATTATATTATTATGATCAACCTGAAATACAGAGGACTCTACTGGCTTCTAGGCAGAAATTCCAAACTGTCAGTAGATAATAAGGTACTCATCTACGAAATGCTCTTGAAACCAATTTGGACATACGGGATTCAACTATGGGGTTCGGCGTGTGACTCTAACATAAGTATCACACAGAGACTTCAAAATTACAACTTGAAACAAATATCCAACTGTCCGTGGTTTATAAAAACATCGGAGATTCATGAGCACCTCAAAATCAGGACTATCAAAGAGGAGATCAAGACCTGGAGTATGAAATACAGAAAAAGGCTAGAAATGCATCCTAATAAGCTTGCCACGCAACTACCGGACCTAATAAATAGGCTTAAAATCCGACAAATCCTAAGTCTTGATAGACACGGTTGAAAGAGAGGAGCAGTCTCGATGGAGATATTGCTCTGAATGCCTAACAGCTCTCAACACATCTGCTCATAGTCTAGCTGACTGATTGCAAGATAAACTTATATAAAAAAAATATATTTTGAAATGGCTGCCCTGTAAAGTTTACTATTTGTCAAAGTCAAATCATTTATTTCAATTAGACCATCTAAAATGGCACTTTTGAATATAAAGAAGATTCTAGTTGACCCTTCCAAAAGGTAGTTTCGTGTGGAGAAGAATCGGCAAGAAACTCCACACTTACTCTTTTAAAATAGGTTTACAATATTTTGTTACATTTGTTAAATAATTATATGTGAAGACAATGTACTCTTAGAATAAACTACTATAATAAAAAAGTTGGTATACATGTTCCTCACATATTTACAAATATCGAAACCGTAGAATATTAACATGAAAGAGTAATAAAAATATTTAAAAAAACACAACAAAACAGTGTGTGAGATACAAAAAAAAATTACATTATAAATTAAAAAAAAAATAATAATAATAATAACAAAAATATGTTAAAGCAAAAAATCAGCAACCAATTTGATTTTGTCAGATCTTAATCTACGACTATGACGATATACAACCGCCACCGAACTTAGTTCGTGATTCGTCAAATTTACCAGATTTTTAATTACTCATTTATCTTGAAAAATGACAGTGACTTAGAAAAACATTTACGACAATTGACCAATTATGTGTCGGGATTGTCATTAGGGGATTACCGGCAATTTTATGTTTGATAAAGAACCATTTAAATAGATCAGTGTTATCTGTGCAGTTTTCCTTCCTGTAAATAAATTCCACTGAATAATTTATATGTCGGGTAAATGTATTTTAAAAACCCCCTTAAGGTTTAAATCGTGTTTTAAAACATTATCTAATATAAAAAATTCTCATATCACGGTGTTGGTAAATAAACTTTTTGATTTCGTGAAATTTTGTGTGCGTATCGGACAACATCTATTTTTCTTTAAATATTACAGCCGGCAATCGCTGTCCTCGTCTGACAAATGATGTTACGCGCTAACTCTCTTTCACTCTACCTTATATATTTATTATCTTTAACAGCCAGTAACCCTTATTTGCGGCCAGTTTTAACTAAACAGTTGCTTATAAAGTTTTATATGATAATTAATAGAAAAAAATTAGCTTCAATTTAGACATAGACATAACATTTATTACAAACAAAAACACACACACATAAACACACAAAATAACAATACTTAAAGAAAACATAAAATAAAATAAGACATCACAAACAATAAAAATTAGAAATTAAAATTAAGAAATTTTCTTTTGCCATTCGGTTCGCTTCTAGTGTGCAATGTGTGTGTACTGTGGTTGTAATTGGCCCTGGCTCAGCATTATGCTGAGGAGCAAGAAGTTCCACAGCGCTGGTCATTCTGCCAGAGACCACAGCAGCTAGTTTGCGCCTCTAATAAAATAAAATAAATAATTATAGTAGAAAAATAATAATAATAAAGATAAATATTAAAGAAGTGTGAGTAAATCGTGTGTAACGTTGTATAATAAATAGAATTAAATTAAAAGTTAAAAATAAGAATAGACGTAAATAAGTAGATATTTGTTTGTTTTATGGGTAGAAACTAAATTTTGTGGGACTTTTGTTGCATAAGTAGAAGTGTCTTATAAGTGCGACTAAAATTCGACTTTAATTGAAGACACTTCAACGGAGGAGGGATATTGTTCCAGCACTTCGTCGCGTTATATTTAAAACTCCCACGAAATGAAGCCGTCCGATGCTTGGGAATGGCCAGCTCCTGAGTGCAACTCCTGACTTTATGCTTGTTGGCTTTACTACGCCAGAGGAGCTTTTTGTATAGATATTCCGGTTGCTTAGTACATACCACGTCAAATAATAAACAAGCCAGATACAATTTTTGTCGATCCCCCATTGTTAGAAAATTTAAGTTGTTCAAATAGGGGGTGACATGTGAGCGAGGTGGTATGGTGATACAAAACCGGGCGCATGCATTTTGTACTCTCTGGATCAACCGTTGTGCTTTAGCAGTTATACAAGGCCCATACACCGGAAGAGCGTAGGTAAGTTTGGAGAGCACAATGCTTTCACAAAGTCTAATACGAAGGTCGATACTTAAGAAAGGTCGTATATTGTATAGAACCTTGAGACGGAAAAAGCAATTACGAACTATATTTGTAACATAATCTTCGAACCTCAAATGACTATCGAATTCTACGCCCAGATTTCTTGCCATTGGTACCTGAGCTATAGGCGAAGAATTTACTAGAATTGTGGGACTTTGTCTTGCGAGATCAGACACTTGCTTCCTGGTGCCGACCATAAGAAATTTCGACTTCGTTGGATTTAAGAGGAGTGCGTTTTTATGGGACCAAACAGAAATTCGTTCCAAGTCCTCATTTATTTTTCGGACGCCGTCATTGACACAAGCCCTATCAACAGGAAGATATATAATTTGACATATAATTAATAAAAATAGGTTATAAACGTATAAATTTATCGAAATCATACCTGTTTACACCTGGCTGCAAAGAGGTGCGGCCAGGTGCGCAACGGCAACCGTGATTTTTTAGAATCTTCATATTAATTACCGTGATGTAGACATTATTTTATTTAAAAAATAAATAAACGAAATTTTTTACCAAAAATCAATTTGAAAATAATTTAATTAAAAATAATGGCGGCCAAATTTTGATAGGCACCCTAGTAAATGTATATTCTCTTAATTATAAATAAATATAAAAATTTGGTTTTAAACAAAAAGTCGACGAGCACACCAATCCTGCAGCGGGATCTCGTACTATAACGTATATAAATAAATAAAAACAAGAATACAACGAAATATATTTATTATGCATTGATTAGTAAAATTATTATGCGGATACAACATTCTGTTAATGCTACTACTACAATAACTAACAAACAAAACTCCTTATAAAAACTCCATCTCTTTTTATCACAGCGTAAACATCACTTGACAGAAAGAGACAAAAGATTTCTGCTGGTTATATGGAAGTTAGTTTTTTGCAAATCGCAACATTAATGACGGTCAATAATGGAAAATTCTTATAAATCATTTGGTTTATGTTCAGTTATTGTAGTTCATATAAAATAAGGCACCAAAAATATTTTGGAATGTTTAAAAACATTTCAATGTTCGTAATCTACTTCGCCAATTTTCCAACTTCGTACAGGTATGCGGCAAACAGTTTAATCTGAAAGAAAAACATCTCATTTAAGGTAATGATTTGATTAAGTATAAATGATTGGCTGTAAATGACTTTTTCATTATAACTGGGAAACTCATTTTCAAAAAAATAACAGTTTTAGGTCTAGGCATTATCAATATTTTTTAAAAATAAGATTAACTTTCGGCTTAGGCCAAGATTAGGCCCCTCAGTTATTTTGGTCACTAAATTAATAAAAAATTGTACATTATGTTACTCTTAATAAACAATGTCCAATAAAATAAAAGCGGACTCGGGGAGCAAAATAAAAGTATTTATAGTCTCATTCGGTAATATTTTAATTATTAAATGAAATACAGACTTTTATTGGCATATTTTATTTACATACTTCTTTAAGAAGTTTAAAAATAGTAGTTTATGCAATTGTTATATAATAGAGGGCATTAAAATATGAGTGTAGTTTTTTATTTTTCAAAATAAGATTACACTCATGTTTTAATACCTAATTATATGCAGTTGCATACACTACTTTCTTTAATCTGATGGCTATAGCTTTCCAAGTCATAATGTCTTGGTAACATTTGTCGTACGCTTTTCTTGATTTTTCTGGCAAATAACTATTGTCTCCTACAATTTGAGATTTTCACGCATTTCTGTTACAGGTAAATGAAATATTTCCAAACCAAGACTTAGGGTCTTTCATGGAAAGAGCGTACCAATTAAAAAGCCGGCAACGCACTCGCGAGCCCTCTAGTATTGAGAGCATTCAAAGCAAAATATTCACGGGTTTTTAAATTAAACCATTAATAATTAAATATAAACTTACCCCCTCAATATAATTGCGAACATTTAACTTCTCGTTCTGCGAATGCGCCATATCGTCTCCAGCGCCCATGGGCAACAGCAGCACGTTCTTTCCGCTCGCCTCTTGCAACGTTATTGTTACGGGAATGGAACCACCTTCCCTGGACATGTCGGGATCAGTCTGGAAACATAATTCCAATGTAAATAAACATAAGTTAATACTCGACTATTGGTGTCAGGGTGTGATCATAATCCCAGCCGAGAGGTCAAGAGATGCATCATGATACCAAATCGCTGCTAAATAAATAATTACTGTTGACGTAATCACCAAATAAGGAAATAAAAGACCCCCCCCCCCCCCCTCCTACTAATATAACGTAAAAATGAGTTAAATTTGTTTGGTTTAAAACAATACTCATACATTAATCCATTCTTTATAACAAAGAAATATTTTCAAATTTAGACATCAACAACATACATAAGTGTAATTGTTTTTATTATAAAACTAGCTGGCCTGGCGAACATCGTACCGCCTAACAGTCGATTCTTTATTTTTTTTTAATACTTATTCTGCTATTCGGGACACCGGTCTAGCTAAGATAAAAAAAAGAAAGTTGATAAGACAACAAATACATTATGTCAAAAAATAAAAATTTACCTTCCCGGAACCCCTCCACTAACACTTGAACTTTATGATATGGTATTAAAGTTCAAATTGACTTTTAAGTATTATTACGAATATTTTGTATGGGAATATAGAAAAGTGTTGTTTTTAGACGTTTTCACTCAATTTTTTAAATTTTTCTCTCCGTAAGAACCATCCTCGTACTTCAAAGAATATTATAAAAAAAGAATTGGCCAAATCGGTCAAGCCGTTTTCATGTTATGTCGTGACAACGGAAAACGGGTTTCATTTTTATATATATAGACTAACATATATAAACTAAGGCCATAAACAGCCATCTCGCCTTTGTTATTGTTAATTGCACTAACAATTGTGCCATTACTCTTATATTATATTGCCTGTCATAGCAAAACACGTCAGGCAAAGTTAACATAATATATGTGTTAAGAATAATTTACCTATTTTTTTTTAAAGACAATTCACACCAATTGACCTAGTCCCATGCTAAGCTGGTGAAGCTTGTGTTATGGGTACTAGGCAACGGATATACATACATATTATAGATAGATAGACATATAAATACATATTTAAACACCCAAGACCTAAGCACAACAACTGCTCATCACATCGATGTTTGTCTCAGCCGGGGATCGAACCCATGGATTCGCAGTCAGGGGTACTAACCACTAGACCAATAAGTCGTCGTATTGATTGTATTAAAATTAGAAATCATTTAAATTGGTTAAATTTGGTTTTTTTCTAACGCAAAAAATGTTCGGTCCCTTAAAATACATAAGACTTTACACTGTATAAAAATGTGTGCGTGTACTAGGTGTACACACGTAAGAAGTGAAACTTCTTTATGACCTTATTTTTCGAAAAATGCTCTACTATATGCAACTTTACAGAAATTGGTTAAATAAAGTTAAATTAGATAAAGTTTAACAAAAGGCTTTTATTATCATAGACATGAATACAAGTACAATTATTTCATTTTAACTTATTACTGTACTACTATGTAGTACTAAGATTATTACAGAATTTCATTAATTGTAATAGAATTATTAGTATTACTATCATTGTTATCGTTATTATATATTTTTGTTACTAATGGCTTCGAATCTCTTCGGATCAACCGTGGTAGGGACAAGAAAAAGATGGCGGGTAACCGAAAAATGTGACAAATGCGTGTAAATTTTTTTCCAACGCCGATAAAGAAGTTTGACTTCAAAAAGCAACATGGCGCGTAATCTGCTACAAAATTTCTCCCATACGTCAATAAAGAAGTTTCACTTCAAAAGATGGCGCGTAACGGAAAAATGTGACGCGTAACGAAAAAATGTTACACTAAATTTTTTTCCAACCCCGATAAAGAAGTTTCACTTCAATAAATAATAAATAATAAACGCCGATAAAGAAGTTTGACTTCAAAAAGGAACATGGCGCGTAACCGAAAAACGTGACGCGTAACGAAAAAATGTTACACTAAATTTTTTTCCAACCCCGATAAAGAAGTTTCACTTCAATAAATAATAAACGCCGATAAAGAAGTTTGACTTCAAAAAGGAACATGGCGCGTAACCGAAAAACGTGACATCATCATCACAAAAATTACCTGGTAAATGAGTTTAGTAGCCCGAGCAGCTGCCTGGTAATGGGGATGATCCGGGTTCTCAGTCCACGCGCGACCACTTTGCGCCCAGATTCGCATCTTGTTCGGGGAGCCACGTTCAGCCCACTGAAACATCATTTAAACAATTAAATAAATTAAAGAGTGGTGCTACAAACAACCTCAGATTTCTGTATCTGATTTATGATTATTGCCAGTTCTTCTCTCCCGTTCTACGCCCTTGATTTGAGAACTGGCAGTAAATGTAAAATTAGAAGCACTAATATGTATAGGTATGTTATTTAAAGCTGGCGGCTTCAACACATTTACACTTTGTGCTTGTGTAGTGTCTGTGAATAAGCGCGAGACGTGATGTCAAACTGAAATTCAATCACAAATACATCACGAAAAGACTGTCCGTCTCTCTCGCGCTCGGTCAAGCTTATGAGTATAAAAGAGACAGTTATTGTTTTTCTTTTGCTACTGTTTATGTTGATCTTTACTGTTTTACATTATTATTATTTTATACATGTTGATCTTTTTTCAAACATTACCAGGGCAATCTCGTGAAATGGTGGACAATGTTTTTAATTATTGTAAGCATCTTATTAAAAACAGTTTAATGAAAAAATGTTATATTTAATTTGACATCAGATGCGACTGGGGTTTCTAAGAGGAGTATTGAAAGAATTGTTAGTGAAGTAAAAGTGAAGTGTGTTGATCTAGATGGAGCTTATGTCGAAAAATGAAAAATTATTTACACAAACTACTCTTATACGTTCTTGGTCGGGCTTAGAACTTTTGGATCCACCCTCGTATGCACATAATATTTATATGTATTTGACACATTTTTATTTATTTACAACCCACCCAACCTAACTAAAACCAGAGTAGACTAAAATATATAGCTTGGCAAAAAAGTTATATTTTTAAACATACTGTATAGTGAAATTGCATTAGTGTGAGTACTGTGAACGCGCCAGCTTTCGATAACCGACCTATATTTCTCTACTGACAAGTCATAAGTATACATTATGTTACCTATGTGATTAAATGTTTTTTTTTTTGTCAATCTAATAGGCAAGTAGGTGATTAGCCTCCTGTGCCTGACACACGCCATCGACTTCAATTCATATTTGTGCTACAGAAGCGGGCTAGCGAGGGAGTCGGTACGGAATAAGTTTAAGGATAATTCCTTATGAATATTATGACACTATCTGGTCAATATATTCTTGAAGCCTTGTTGTATGTACAAAAAATATATACGATTTTAAAACAAATGGTGACATTTATTATATATTTCTTAAAAGAGGATAAAGTTTTTATCGCTTTTCTTCTTTTTTTCACCTATGAAATACTCACAAAGTGTACTCTTTTTGAACAAAAAATAGTTGGTCATCTTATATAAACCTGTTTTAGTAAAAACTTAATCAAAAACTCGTGAATTGAAAATGTTACGTCATATCGATTGTCATGTTTTTTACATAATTGCGACATTATCTTTACAACTCACGGTTTAATAGATAGATAAGATGTCTCTATGAGAGATAAGGGGCAAATTCCTCATGTGTTTTTGTGGCGTTTGTGTTTTGGAGCTTATATATAAGCTAAACAATAATAGTTTTTTTTTTATGTAATAGGAGGCAAACGGGCAGAAGGCTCACCTGATGTTAAGTGATACCGCCGCCCATGGACACTCACAATGCCAGAAGGCTCGCAAGTGCGTTGCCGGCCTTTCAAGAATTGGTACGCTCTTTTCTTGAAGGACCTTAAGTCGAATTGGTTCAAATATTAAATTGATTGAATTGGTTGAATAGTACACTCAAAATATCTTTATTCATATAGGTAAACAAGTACTTATGAACGTCAGAAAAGAAGGTAAATTAATTGTAAATTTACATTTACTACCAGTTCACAAGTCAAGGGCGTAGAGCGGGCAAAAACTGGCAAGAAACTTGCCGCCACTCTTTTTAATCGCTAAGTTCTGAGTCATACAAATTGTTTGAACTGGAGCAAATCAATCCCAAGGATTAGGATCATTTAAGAATACACAAATAAGGTAGAAAGAGGATAAAGACACGAAAGAAGTGGCTATTAATTCCTCCTGTTTGAAAAATTATTGTAAGGGAAAGGGGGGGGGGGAAACTTCCATAGGGGTAGATGACTAAAAAATCCAAAAACCTTTAACACAAACAAATACAGATACATATCTTAATATATATAAATTACGTGTCACGTTGTTTGTCCGCTATGGACTCCTAAACTACCGAACCGATATCAATCAAATTTGCACACCGTGTGTAGTTTGATCCAACTTAAAAGATAGGATCTCAATTTATACCCTCAATACTATTTTATTGCAAAATATTTGTTTATTATTTGATAGTCTTCTAACAGATGGCGCTGCTTTGAAAGTACCAAAGTTTCACATAAGCTACAATTTAATGGCATAACCACCAATAAAGCATGGTGGTCCCCATGACTGGTGTTCTCCTACCGTTTCCCTTGAATAGGTTACTACTATGTAATATAACTAAAACCTTAGCCACAGCAACGCTTGGCCGAGGCTGCTAGTATATATATATATATATATATATTTAAATGATTACTTGTGTGGTCCAATATGTTGTACTCTCGTACCACAAAAATACAACGCAGCCTTACCTTCTTATGAACGTAGTCGAACACCAGCTTCTCAATTTCAGCAGGCTCTTGATCCGGAACCAGACGAATGGAAAACTTTCCAATCACCTTTCCAGGTATTACGGTTTTCCCACCAGGCTGGAAGGCGGCACCTGGTATTTTATAAAAAAAATCGTCAATTAGTTACGATAAATTATGGGTAAAAAAAAAAACAATTCCAAATTTTTGAAGTGAAACTTCTTTAGAATCGTTGTGATTCTAAAGAAACGACAGCGACAGTAAAAAGAGACAGACACATAAATTAATAGGATTTGGCGTGAGAGAGAGTGAGATAGGAGGCATTATAGTGTATAAACTTTAAATTAGTGTGTATTTGAACATTTTCTGAAATAAAAAAACAGATTTGATGAAAATTAAATAAGTAAGTCAAGTAAGTAGTTTAATTATAAAATTAGATTATTTATCAATTTTATTTACAAATCATTAGTTATAGAAACTTTTTGAAGTGAAAACTTCGTACTACACTTAATTAAAAGTTTATACACTGTATAATGCTTCCTATCTCATTTTCTCCCACGTTGGATCTTGTGAATTTATTTCAAACTTTTATTATTTTAGTTTTTACCAAATTAAAGATTGATATTAAAGTTATAAATAAAAATTAAACATTAAAATATATATTTTTTTAAAGAAAATATCCTACATTTAGATAGAGAAAAAGTCTAATTTACATATTTTAATTATAAAAACTTTGTTATTGAAGGTTTCACTTCTACCACGTGTGAATTGGACACATGATTTTTTTTTATCGCGAAAGATTTACAGCTTATAAACTATTTTTTTTTATGTAGGGGGCAAACGGGCAGGAGGCTCACTTGATGTTAAGTGATACAGCCGCCCATGGACACTCACATCGCCAGAAGGCTCGCAAATGCGTTGCCGGCCTTTCAAGAATTGGTACGGTATTTTCGCTCTAGCTAGCGTAGGAACTACAGACCATTCCCTCTCGCCTAAGTAAGGCCATTAGTGGGACATATACTTTATACAACGTGTAATTGATTTCGCTGAAAGATTATTCTAAGAAGCAATGATTATTTGCGTGAGACATTGTAGTTGATATAAATTTAATAACGTATGATATATGTATACAAATAACATAAGAATTGACCAATTCATATGACTAGTAACTTTAAATTCGTTAGACAAATTTGAGCGCCATTGTGTGTGGCAGAATATGCGAACTTACGATTTACCTTACACATTTTTATACCATATTCTTGCAAAAAAATATTATTATTATAAATATCCAAAAAACGGATGCAAAAAATCCTCACATCAACACTAACTATGCAAAAAACTCACTTTTGTACCGAGCAAGTTGGACATACAACGACCTTGACTTGTTTTTTTTTTTTTTTAATGGCTCTGGCACGATTTGTGCATTAGCCAGCGTCAAGTAAAGGATTTTTTTTATAATTCGTGCTTGTCTTTAGAAATTCGACCGTGTCCTCTATGTACGGTTTAGCACTCGCCCGGTACCGCACAACCCTCCCAAAGGCCGAGAACAAATTTAAATTAAATTAAAACTTGCCCTCGAACCGGGAATCGAACCCGGTACCCCTCACCTAGCTCCCACTTAATAAGACCGCTAGGCTATGAGGCCCCCCCTTGACTTGTTTGACTGTTGCGGAATATGGTTTGAAGAGTGGCAGAAAGTGGAACTAAATTTAAATCAACATACAACAGGCTAGGAAAGTAATGAAACGTCATCGATGTTTGATCAACTGGCTGAATATCTTTCAGGCCGCTAGTTAAACGGCGCTGTTAAGTTAAAAATTAATTGAACGGCTAATTACACTAGTTGGCTGCGACATATATATACATATAAAAATGTTATGTTGGTTTGTATACGCTTAAAACAGTATTTTTAAAGTTATACTTCTTTAGGCGCGTTATGAAAGATTGATGAGAGTGAAATTTTACGATGCGCGCGCACCGTGACACAAAATTAACAGAATGAAGTTGCCCACGGAAGATGCTACGGCATTGGACATAATTTAAAAACAACATTCGAATAATAATAGAATTTGTGTTACACTTAATGTAAGAGAATAATAATAAATATTTATTTATTTAATTTTTCAAATGTAAACTGAACATTATTGACTATAATGACTCCTTTTCCAGTCTTTGATTATTTAATTATAATTAATTATTTGCATGCAATCAAAAGCTATTTTTAATAATGCCAAAGAAGTATAACTTCTTACGCGCGTACATAAGTACACGCACCCTTTTTTTATCGATCAGCTGTGTACCAGTAACCGCGCCATCCGAAGCAAGGAAAACACTCGCGAAGCGTGGCAGGGTACAGTTAGTATACCTAGACGTATATATACGGCTCCTCCATCTTGAGCAATTAAACAACTAATAATGAACAAAATTTCATGTGTTTGATGATGTCAAAGATTCAATGACTTAAATTATCCGTTTATTGTCACGCAAGAGGTTATACAAGTTCATATTAATCAAACTAGTAAAGAAACATTCGATCGTTTTGCGTTATATCCGAAACTTGTATAAAGATGTAATAATCCAGTGACGCTACAACTCGAATTAGGTTTTATTTTGAGAGTTCTTTCGGACCTTAATAATAATAAGTCTTTATTCACTAACCAAATATATACATTTACATAATTTCAACCTAAGCGATAACATATATTTTTTATAGCACTCTAAATATCAACAGCCAATAGGTCAGGTTTTCCTTGTTTCCACCACGTGCGGACCGTATTTCCCTCCTTTCTGGTTCTTTTATCTATGTTCGCCATAGTAAATTTGTATGACGATTTGATATTTTAAAAAAGTACCGAGAGTTTTTTACTCCGGCTTTTTCTCTCGGCCTACACCCTCTGTCTTCTTTGCCGATGAGTAGGGATCTCTACCGTGTACCTGTATCTTATATTCCATAATAAACATATTTTATTTTTTACATAATTCCTTTGCTATCCGCGCTTGTCAACATATCACATAACATCTACAAAGTGTACTATGGAGATTGCTCTCAAGAGTTGTTTGGGTTGATCTCTCCTGCCTCAGGACCGTACCAGCTGGATTATCACCAAATTTCATCCGCATAATGAAAGTCTTCCACTATCTTTCTTCTTCTTCTTCTATATTCTTTTGCTAGCGAACTGTGAAATCGACGCCCGACTTCCCTGGGAGATATGACCTCGAATAGTTTAGTCAAGTCGAAATCATTTATTCATATAGGTAACAATGTACACTTATAAACGTAATGATAATATATTTAATGCTTCTAATTTTACATTCACTGCCAGTTCTCAAATCAAGAGCGTAGAACAAAAAAAGAACTGGCAATAAACTCTCCGCCACTTTTGATCACCATGTTCCACAAGACATATTAAGTAATTAATAGTTCATTAATAATAATAAAATAAATTAAAAACAAAGATTTGTCCTCTATCAGCAAGAGACATGGTGAAATAGGAGCACGCACTTACATTCTCGTGGGAACAACACGCAAATACATAGTCGAAATAACTAACATCACCGCATACACGAATTCAAGTACGACCAGTCACCATAAGTAGCACCCGCTCACGAGTATATTTAAGAGAGCATACTCCTCTCTCAAAGGTCGGCATCACCAACTAAAATGCCTGCCTTGATGGCTTTGGTAACTGACCTTTATGGTCGACCAGTAGGCTCGTATCTTTATATATATAATTCTTCTGTGAGTGTGTATGTCACTGAACTTCTCTCAAACGACTGGACCGATTTTAATGAAATTTTTTGTATGTGTTCAAGGGGATCTGAATGGTTTAGATTCACAATATTGTCCGCTGGACAATGTTTTTTTAATTAATTTTTAATTTATTAGTAGTTGTTGATTTTGGAATGTTTTACATTGGATCCGACAGACGGCGCTACCATCGCAGTGTCAAATTTTAAATAATATTCGAATTTTAATTTTATTTTTAATTTATTAGTAGTTGTTGATTTTGTATTTTTGATATACATGGCAAAACGACGTTTGTCGGATCAGCTAGTATCCTATAAAAAATAGCAATACGCTTGGATCAAGATAAAGTTCTTACCTTCGATACCATGAAGAGATAGACTTGGATATCTCCATCTGTGCATCAAGAGCTGTTCCTTAACACCATTGTGTGGTAGTTTGTAGGCCTCAATGCCTTTCCTGGTGGGGAGGAAAATAAATTTTACTTGTATGTTCGTGTGTATGATACGTGTCGATCGTAATTTTAATTTAGAAAATTAAATTACCACAAATTACATGGAAAATATACTTAAGGTAAGTTTCAAAAACCTCCTTTTTTTTGTTTATTTACACTTCGTTGCAATAAAAATAAAAGAAACACAAATAACACAATACATAAAAATTATAATGCAACGGGCAGCCTTATCGCTTATAAGCGATCTCTTCCAGGCAACCCTAGTTAAAGAGAAAAACTAAAAAAAGAAACATCATGAGTGCGAGAAGTGCAGAACCAAATGTTATATAAAAAAAATATAGAACCTTAATCTAAAGTAATACAAAAAAAAAAAATAATAACAAACTAAAAACTTAAAGGCTAATCTTACAGATTCATGAACAGCGAATAGTGATGCAATGCAAAAGAAAAGGAAACACAAGAATTACACAAGTCACGATTGATCAGGATAGGATAAGGATAAGAAATTTTTTAATGGGTTATTTAACATCAGATGACTGGTTTGCTCTTGTTCTATAAAAAAAACAGGCAAGACCTGATGTTTAGTGATACCATTGGGGGCCTCATAGCCTAGCGGTCTTATTAAGTGGCAACTAGGTGAGGGGTACCGGGTTCGATTCCCGGTTCGAGGGCAAGTTTTAAATTAAATTTGTTCTCGGCCTTTGGGAGGGTTGTGCGGTACCGGGCGAGTGCTTAAACCGTACATGGAGGACATGGTCGAATTTCTAAAGACAAGCACGAATTATAAAAAATCCTATACTTGACGCTGGCTAATGCACAAATCGTGCCAGAGCCATTAAAAAAAGTGATACCATTATTGGCATTGACTGCCAGAAGGAACAGGGGCTTTTTAATTGGTAAACTCTTAGGGACCCTAAGTCGAATTGGTTCGGAAATATGCCCATGGACACTCTCAATACCAGAGCGTTCGAATGTGCATTGCTTTTAAGAATTGTTACGCTCTTGAAAGAATCCCTAAGGTTCGGAAATACTTCAATGGGCAGCTGGTACATAGTGGCGCGATTTAAATAATAATAATAAAAACTTTATGACAAAAGGGTTTGTGACAGAATTCATATATCGCTAGTCCCAACACTAGGTAGGCCCTGTGTTGTGGGTAACTAGAAAAACTATTTTTCAAAAAATTCAAAATTCAAAAATCATTTATTCACGTAGGTAACACAATGTACACTTGTGATTCGTCATTAAAGAAATAAATATTAATGCTTCTAATTTTACATTTACTGCCAGTTCTCAAATCAAGGGCGTAGAACGGAAGAGAAGAACTGGCAATAAACTCTCCGCCACTCTTTTTAATCGCCATGTTTTTTTTTTTTTTACACAACGTTTGTAAGGAGCTGCAACCATTACACCATGTTCCACATGACATTTTAAGTGATTAATAATAATAACATAAATAAAAACAAAGATTTGTCCTCTATCAGCAGGAGGCATGGTGAAATAGGAGCACGCACTTACATTCTCGTGGGAACAACACGCAAACACATAGTCGAAATAATTAACATCACCGCATACACGAATTCAAGTACGACCAGTCACCACAAGTAGCACCCGTTCACGAGTATGACGCATGGCCAGCCATCGGCCCCCTCGCCATATTTTAGGGAGAGAGACAACCCGACGCATGGACGCCGCCACAAGCAATGACATTTAAGCGAGCATGACGATCCTTGAAATGTGGACTTGGCTACATAAGAAAATAATAATAAATCTGAAATAATTGGATACCACATGGATCACGGTTTGTTCCCACTTTACATTAAAACAGTCGTGGATGTTGACGATCGCCCCGTGACGATTTTACGTGGTACATGTTTAAATTATTTGAAAAAAAGATGATAATCTTTATATATATAATTCTTCTGTGAGTGTGTATGTCACTGAACTTCTCTCAAACGACTGGACCGATTTTGATGAAATTTTTTGTGTGTGTTCAAGGGGATCTGGGAATGGTTTAGATTCATAAATCAGCCCGCCAGATGGCGCTGCAGTCGGTACTTTCATACTTTGCTTTACTAATCGCTTGAAATATCATGCAGGACAACGTCTGTCGGGTTCACTAGTCTATATATATAAAAATGAAACCCGTTTTCCGTTGTCGCGACATAACATGAAAACGGCTTGACCGATTTGTCTATTCTTTTTTATAATATTCCTAGAAGTACGAGGATGGTTCATACGGAGAGAAAAATTAAAAAAAATTGAGTGAAAAAGTCTAAAAACAACACTTTTCTATATTCCTATACAAAATATTCGTAATAATACTTAAAAGTCAATTTGAACTTTAATACCTTATCATAAAGTTCAAATGTTAGTGGAGGGGTTCCGGGAAGGTAAATTTTTATTTTTTGTCATAATGTATTTGTTGTCTTATCAACTTTTTTTTAACTTACTAGCTAGACCGGTGTCCCGAATAGCAGAATAAGTATTAAAAATAAAGAATCGACTGTTAGGCGGTACGATGTTCGCCCGGCCAGCTAGTAAAAAAATAATAATAGTATTTAATTTAGTGTTGCAAATGAAGTGAATGAGTGAGTGTGTACGCGCATGTATTTGAGAGTGTAGCTGAAAGAATGATCGTGCACTGTATGTATCAAAGGACGTTAGGTATATATTTAGTAGATACATAAATGACAAGTTTTATGTATAACGCGATACGTTATCAGTTATTATTGTGGGTAATTAAATGTGCATATTGGCACTACAAAGACTTATTAAAACGAAATTCATTTGTTCAGTCAGAAAAAAATGGTTTAATGAAGAATGTGATATAAACCCCTCTGAAACGATTTGATCGAATTTTAATTTATTTTCTGGAATATATGAGTAGTATTGTCCTAGTGGTTTCAGGGTACGACTCTCATCCCTGAGATCGTTGGTTTGATACCCGGCTGTGCACCAATGAACTGTCATTCTATGTGCGCATTTCACATTCGCACGTGCGGTGAAGGAAAACGTGAGGAAATCGGCTTGCCTTAGACCCAATAAGTCGACGGCGTGTGTCAGACACAGAAGATCTATTTGCCTATTAGATTGACAAATGATCATGGAACAGATCTGAGGCCCAGACCTAAAAAGATTGTAGCGCCACTAATTTATTTATTTTCTATTGGTAAAAGAATTTAAATCGCTTCGCTATGACAAAAGAAAGCGAGGAAGACAAGTAAGATATTAGGGGCCTCGTAGCCTAGCGGTCTTATTAAGTGGCAGCTAGGTGAGGGGTACCGGGTTCGATTCCCGGTTCGAGGGCAAGTTTTAATTTGATTTAAATTTGTTCTCGGCCTTTGGGAGGGTTGTGCGGTACCGGGCGAGTGCCTAAACCGTACATGGAAGACTTGGTCGAATTTCTAAGGCAAAAAGCAAGAATTATAAAAATCCTATACTTGACGCTGGCTAATGCACAAACCGTGCCAGAGCCATAAAAAAAAAGTAAGAAGATGAAGATGGAATAAGTAGAGCAGCTGGCCCTATGTGGCTACGTAAAGCTAGACACCGAGAAGAGTGGAAACTCTTAGAGGAGGCCTATGTCCAAGGACAAGTTGTGAAACAGAAATTAACCGCCTTGTCGATTAGTTTGTTGTTTACGGACATTTTTATGTCCTAAATATTTTACAGCCATTATTATTATTATTACAGTGTAAACTCTATATAACGACACTCAAGAGACTCAATTTGGCGTTACAAAGCAGTGAAATGGAAAGAAAAATCTGTATTAGAAAAAGAAAATTTATTTCAGACTAGTAAAAAGAATTCGAAGTCTGTATTTACTGTACCGGTAGTTAGGTTGTATTTTTTTAGTTATTTAATGCATGTCTTTCAATATTGAGGCATATTCGTGATAAGTATTACGTAACGCAATTTTTGGAGATTATTGACACCCCCCCCCCCCCCCCCCCCATGTAACTCGCCGTAACGTTTTTCAGTACCCAAGTACAGTACTGTACTCGAGTATAGTAAAACGTTTCGTGACCACCTAGTGACTCTTTAGTTACTATTATGTGGTGTAAGTCGAAAAGAATATTAACAATAACGCGTAATTTAATCCCCACCCCGCATCGTAACGTTTTACAAAAGGAAAAAAAATCGTTACGTAATATGTACTTGAACGCTCCCTAGGAAGACAAGCTAAACCAACCAAAGCCGATATTTCGACGCTTTAAGGTATTTGTCGTTATAGCGAATGACGTTACATGGAGTTTACACTGTATATTGTTGAATGAAAATCCACTAATTATTTGTTCGACGCTGCGGATACTAATTTATAATGATTGTTCATTTCAATACAGTCTTCATCATGGATAACCGTTTGCAAAGCAAAAGTTTTAACATATATTAACTACTAGCGGACCCGACAGACGTTGTCCTGTCTTAACTATGAATATTGATTTCAAATTGGTATAATGAATTAAAAAATATTTCAGAAACAAAGTGTTTATTATTCTAATGCTTTATGTTATACAACATTCTTTGTTTGTTTTTCTGGCTCGCATATTATTATATTATCACCTAGCCGTTTCGCGCCCGCTTTGCTGGACGAATTAAAATAAATTTTATGTTTCATTATTTTATTTTTTTTCATATTTTTATTATTCTTCTTTTTAACTTCCCGCTAAAAAAATTGAAATATTTCGAAAATCGAGTTTTTAACAGATGTTGACGTTTAGAAGTTCTAGGAAGCCTCCCCGAATGTTTCCGCGGTGAAGTCCGTATGGATAAATTTTCATAAAAGTAAAACAGCAATAAAAAAATTAAGGAACGTTGGAATTTAATAAATAAATAGCCATAAACCATCTAGGAAAAATTTCGCATCGAATGGTGGTAGTTTCGTGTTTCAGTGGTTTAGGCGTGATTGAGCCTCAAACGAAGACCATTTTCATTATATATATATATATAGATATAATAACTCCGATCGAAGCATTTATTTTGAACGATATTTATTTTTCTTACATCCTCTGACGATATTTGCAGCACGCATTCTGTCAATGTTGTGTTATGTCAAACGCCATAAGGTTACACCAAAAAGTTCGAATTGTATGGTGGTTAAGTATTCTTGAATTTTCTAATTTTCCGCGCAATTTTTTTCTTTTTTTCTTCTCCTGACAATTACAAACACAACAAAAAAAAATCAGACAAATCGGTCGAGCCGTTTTCATGTGATGTCGTGACAACGGAAAACGGGTTTCATTTTTATATATTAACTATATGTTGAGAAAAACAATTAACATCTAAATACTATAAAATGCATATGTTAGAGAGGTTTCAGATGGACTAGACTTTTCTGTTTAACACTCGCAGTATTAGACGAACACAGATCAGAAAGTAAAAAAAGTTTTTTTTTTAGTTTTTTCACCATACCTGTACGCTTCCGGGTCAAAGTCGATTGTGTCATACAGCTTCATTTCACTGTCAGTCAAAGGTGCCACAGACTTGTAGACATCGGTTATCAAAATTTTGCCATCCTTGTCCACCAATGTGTTCATCAGGTATATCAAGTCCGTCATCGCTAAAAATAACAATCTTTATATATATAATTCTTGTGAGTGTGTATGTCACTGAACATCTCTCAAACGACTGGACCGATTTTGATGAAATTTTTTGTGTGTGTTCAAGGGGATCTGGGAATGGTTTAGATTCACAAATCAGCCCGCCAGATGGCGCTGCAGTCGGTACTTTCATACTTTGCTTTACTAATTGCTTGAAATATCATGCAGGACAACGTCTGTCGGGTCCACTAGTGTATTATAAAGCTGAAGAGCAGTGTTGGCCTAGTGGCTTCAGCGTGCGACTCTCATCCTTGAGGTCGTTGGTTCGATTCCCGGTGCACCAATGGACTTTCTATGTGCGCATTTAACATTCGATCGAACGGTGACGGAAAACATCGTGAGGAAACCGGCTTGCCTTTGACCCAACACGACAGAGTCTGTCAGGCACAGGAGGCTGATCACCACCTACTTGCCCATTAACCACTGATTTATATATTTAAGCAGAAGAGACTGGGTGACTCATATAAAAATATGAAGAGGGGAGGGTTATGGGTGACAAGACTTTGGTCCCTGGTGCCTTATAGAAGCCAAAATACCTTCCAGTGATTACATAATTTTTTTTAAATTAGTAATTTATTTTGTGATATGGTATTTTTTATGGAGATGTTTATTTTCTAATGTACTGCAAAATATGGTGTAATGGTGCAAACAACAAATCTTCTAGAAGAGAAGAAAAAATAATTAGTTAGGAAATATCGTGTAATCTAAAACAATTCATTTTACCCTGTAAAAATACATATTTTTTATGAGAGGGAAAGCAAACTGCGGGCTTAAAAAAATATTAATAAATGGTACAGGACCTTATCTCTTCCATAAGAGAAGAAAACCTGATATTTATTTTACACTGTCTAAATACATTTTATATGATACAGAAGTCAAACGGCAGGATTAAAAAAAATAAACTCAGATAATAATAGATGGCGCAATGGGCCAAACAAATCTCTTCCAGAATATAAAAAAAAAACAAGAAAAAAAACTAAAAATGATTACCTTCATGAACTGTTCCACCATAGACACCACTGTGTAAATCCATCTTCGCGCACTCAACTTCCAAAAAGTAATAACTGATTCCACGTAGACCATATGTAATGCATGGTTTTGTGGTCCCCAGCCAATAATTATCAGATATGCACACATAATCCACGGAATCAAAGAAACCTTCGGGTTTCAGCTTGTCCATTAGCAACTCATCAAGACCTTCCGAACCAGATTCTTCCATACATTCAAATACAAACTTTAGGTTTACCGGTAGCTGCAAAGGAAATTGAAACTAAGCTTCTGGATGTCAATGGTGTATGTAAAAAAACATGTGTGTACTTATGTATACGCGTTTGAAGTTATACTTCTTTCGATAAAAAAAAAATAATCTTTGCAAAAATTTTATTCTACGTTTGTAGAAAAAACGACACTAACAATAGAAAAACGGTATTTAATACATTGAAAGTTTTATTCTAACGCATTATCTAGTTAAATAAAGTTTATTTATCTAGATAATGCGTTATTACCCTTTACTTATTTATTACTTATGTACGCGCGTAAGAAGTTATACTTCTTTGGCATTATTTAAAATAGTTTTTGATTGCATGCAAATAATTAATTACAATTAAATAATCAAAGACTGGAAAATGGAGTCATTATAGTCAATAAAGTTCAGTTTACATTTGAAAAATTAAATAAAAAAATATTTATTATTATTCTCTTACATTATGTGTAACATAAATTCTATTATTATTCGAATGTTGTTTTTAAATTATGTCCAATGCCGTTGCATCTTCCGTGGGCAACTTCATTCTGTTAATTTTATGTCACGGTGCGCGCGCATCGTAAAATTTCACTCTCATCAATTTTTCATAACGCGCCTAAAGAAATATAACTTCAAAAAAATCTACATAATTAAAGAAATGGAATTTATTTATTCTAGCATGCAACTTATAGGTACACATTGATATTTACTATTTAATTCAAGTCCATTGGTTAGAGTTCAGTCGACATGTGAGTAACAAGAGGTTTATGATAGCTAAAGTATGATACAAATTACTAGTTGTATAAAAATGTTGACTATAGCTAACTTCAAGTTGTCGGTTTTTTGTGACGGTGTGCGCGCGTATCGTAAAAATTTACTCTCATAATTTTTCCCTACCGCGCCAAAAAATAACTTCAAAAATTGTTACGCCATGGCTATCAAACTATTTAATCACCTTCCCAGTTGTTATAGATCACTGCCGTGTAATGCTTTCAAGGGGAAGGGGATTCAATTTTTAAAGGTGCCTTTAATGGGAGAGTATTTACAGTTTAAACCATAAGTTTTGACAACAATTATAAATAACTTAAATAACTGCTCAAGCAGTGTTGGCTTAGTGGCTACAGCGCGCGACTCTCATCCCTGAGTTCGTAGGTTCAATCCGAAAATTCGCTCGAACGGTGAAGGAAAACATCGTGAGGAAACCGACTTGGCTTAGACTCAAAAATTCAACGGCGTGGATCAGGCACAGGAGTCTGATCACCTAATTGTCTATTAGATTTATTTAGATCATGAAACAGATACAGAAATCTGAGGTCCAGTACTAAAAAGGTTGTAGCTCCACTGATCTATTTATTTTTTTATAAACAACTGTTATTATTATTATGATAATTAATATGACATTTGCATGCCTATATATGGCTGATTGTGAGGTTTTTTTGATTAATACATCTGAATTCTCTTCTTTTGCAGATGATTTATTATAATTACTATAGATGTTAAATGAATCCGTTTGATTTTTTTTTTAAAAGACAATTCACACCAATTGACCTAGTCCCATGCTAAGCTGGTGAAACTTGTGTTATGGGTACCAGCCTAGGTATTAGTCTATGGGTAAGCAAACTAACTAAGGGTAACTCCCATATGCCACAGTTCATGCTAAATCTTGTTTCTAGTTTCATTCGGTTGGGTTTTAATTTCTAGTTATAAAGAAAGTTAAAGGATGCAAGTTTGACAGGACAAAATAATTTGTCTATATTTAACAACAAATAATTAGAAAAACAAAATTTTATTAACACTTAATTGATGTTAAATAAAAAATGTGTTTATTAAGTTGACAACAATTCATTATAATGTGTAAGAGATTTGGAAACACACATATAAACTTCAATCTGCTTCGCAACACATTTTTGAATCGTGTAATTGATACATGACTCAATATGTATGTGTACATGTACAATTTATTTGTAAATTCAGGTCAAATAAATAATACGAAAAACAAATAGAATTCCACTATCATGATTCAATTGTTACGGTAAACATTTGTTTTAATTACGTTTAATCAGCAGGGCATTTCTATAAACTAACTTATAATATATGAAATACTTAAACATCGCATTATTATCTAACACCAATTTTATGTTAGTACATAACTTGATTTTGCAATTTTATATAGAAGGTTAGCCTACCTAATTTAATGTTTAATTCATAGATACATTAAAAACTCATAAATTGTATGCAAAAAGGAATATTATAACTAAATTATATTGATTATATTAATATATTAAATTTTTAATCAAAATTTATAATGGGTATGGTGAAGGAAAGTATTGTTGGGAAACCGCCATAGCTAATTGCAAAACTTGAATATGGTGTGTTAGGCCTGTTAGAAGGCTGATCAACTACTTGCTTATTAGAAAAAAAATGAACACAAAACAGATAAAAAATCATAGGACGTAACAGTATGTAGCATTTTAAGAAATAGATCAGATGGCTATCGAACACTGCCAAAAGGCTGTTTTCTTGATTCCAATGTATTGTAATTAAGCATAGAATGGCTAAAAGGGAAGCTTATATAATTTTAGCATTCAATTTTCTCTTACCTCTTCTCCGACACCCTTGATAGCATTAATAGCATGCAGCCATCCCAAAACTGGCCCTTTATCATCTGTAGAACCACGCCCAAACAGCTTTCCATTTCTCTCAACTAGTTCAAAAGGTTCAGAATCCCATCCATCAGATTTTAAGGCAGGTTGTACATCCAAGTGTCCATATATACAGATTGTATTCTTCTTGGGGTCCTGTTTAAATAATGAGCAATTTTATAAGATAAAACAAGCAGTATTAAGGATTTTACAAAACAAATCAGATAAATCTTAAGAAATTACATATTATTAAAAGAAGCTAGAACAATCTGAAGTGAAAATAAACGATTTGAAAAGTCTATAAATTATTCTACATCCCTTCATACAGAATTGTATATTATATTAATATCCCTTTAACTTATGTTTTCAGCTCAGACTGTTAAATGACTTCATCTGATGAGAATAGCTGTACAAGCCATAGATTATTCTGGATGCCATTAATTGATATCAGGGATGTATTGTTGATAATAGGAATAACATTCTTAAAAAAAAAGAAACAGCTTGAATAGCTTTGTATTAGTAAATGTTTGTGATATGTATAACCTACATGTGTTTAAATTCTTAAAAAATTATATATTTTTTCCACAAACAAAACCAAGATTGGGTAATGACCATATCTATTTAACATAATCAAAACCTAATTCTTAATATACAGTAGAGCGTCGATTATCCGAACGTCGCTCAACCGAACGACCGCTTATCCGAACAGTAATAACGCGCGGGTCAACGCTCTCCCCACCTCGCGGGACCCATGCTCACGCCTTTCGCGCTTCTGTTTTCGCGCACTTGTCGCCTCGTTCATTTGTTATTGTGCTCATATGTAACTTCCAAGTAACCGCTAGTCGATAAACTAAATTTTGCCGCGTGAAAGTAAACTCTTTTTTTAAAATGCCTAAACGTAAACGTGTTGTCCTTACTATGAAAGATAAATACGAGATTAATAAACGGTTAGAGGAAGGCAAGGCAAGGAATCTGCAACCAAGTTATCCAATGAATACCAACCTAACTAGTAAAGACAATCATTTACCTGTACGTAAATATATATGGCTGAATCATTACATGTGTACTTCGATTATAGTATATATATGTATTTCAAAATAGTTCGATTATCCGAAAATATCGGTTTTCCGAACACCCACGTCCCCCAATTAGTTCGGATAATCGACGCTCCACTGTAAAAAGTAAATTACGATTGCAATTGATAACCGAATATTATTAATCGTGATAATATAGTTTAGTCTTGAGATATATTTAATCAAAAATACAATTTTACTGTAGGTAATTACGATTTTACTCTTTTTAAAATTGTTTTCGCACTATAGTTTTGTAAATTAATCTTGCATTATTGACATATCGAAATTCAAGATAAAAATTAAATTATGTACTTACATTTCCCAAAGTCCCAACAAGAACGGGCGGTAATTTAATTTCTTTACCTTCCATATTTTGGAAACCAATATCGCGCAGCTCGGTGCTGGCACCAACTTCTCTCAACTTTTCTTGAGTCCATTGAACCATTCGAACACAATCATCCCGATATTTTGCATCACAAGACACAGATGGAATTGCTACAGCCTCTTTCAGTAATTTCTTGTAAGATTCTGTGTTTTGATCAACATATTTAAATATTTGTGGCAACGTTTTTTCGGTAGGCATCTTATCCGTCAGCTCTTGATGAGATATGGAATAACAATGATAAAGAGGGCGTATTTTATGTGTAATTTCAAAACGCCGTATCACCGGTGAACTGAGCGGCAGGCAAACGCGTTTTGCTTTATAAAGAAAAGTCATTGTGACTCGATTGCAGTTTGCATTTTTTATTGCCTACTAGTGATGTAACTATGTTGGATGGTTATATAAATAAAACGATGTGCTCTAGGAATGTTGTCATTGTCAAAGTAGTTTTGACCTAATCTAATGAAATAAATTCTCATTCAATTTTCGATTATGAGAATTGGTAACTTAAATGTATTCTGTGTTTAGATTTTTGATGGTTACAAAACTAAAATCCTGATTTAAAAAATATTTCACACCGAATTAAAAACCTATTCGCTTAAATCGGCTATTATTAAAACTCGACATTGACAATTTATACTGATATTAACATCATCAATTTAACCTGTTTTATTATAAAATATATTTTTTTTGCATTTAGTTACAGTACAATGCAAAAGAAAAGACGAATAAATGTTGTATTGCAATACAATTAGTTGTATTTCTCTTATCCATATTAGTTGACTATGTGTATGTATGCAAGGTAAGTAGGTAGTAGGTATCCTGCATATTATATTATTTAACATATTTAATTATATATTTTAATTTATTCATAAGTTTTATTGGTAAGTTCAATAAATGATGCATTAATTTATAAAAAAATAAAATAAATAATATATTTATTAACACATTAATATAGATATTAGTAAATAAATAAATCAATCATTTGCAAGAAAGATAATATATTAGATTTAATAGATATATTATATTTTATACTTGATATATTATTCTTGATAGGACAGCATTATTATTATTAAATAATTAAACAATATTTAGCTAGATGTTTTATAACTTTTTTGTAAATGTTTGTCATGTAAAAATGAAATAAAAACTCTAATCTAAGCATTAATGCTTGATAAAAAAATAAGTTTTCCATTCAACATTATTTTTATCGATACAAAAGGCCGGCAAAAGAACAAAACTACTGCCATCACACGTATACTAAGTCACGACTAACATTGTGCTATCTCATTTTTACCCATTAAAATGGTGGTTCATAATAAAGGACCAATATATTATAACACCTTCATTTGTAATTTTTTTCTTTGCTTTAGTTAAATAAATCCTCTTTTGCCTTTAAAGTGGTACATGTTATGATGTGCAGTATGCAAATTTGTAATTAAAATTAAAAGCAATTCAGTTATTTATTATGCCATATTCTATGTTCGTATTTCAATCTTTATAATCTATGAACTCCCTCACATTATAGAAGCAAAATTTAATCACTAAAATAGGTAAGTTTTTTTACTTATAAATGACAACATTATGTCACGCGAGTACAGCGCTGCGTCTTTCATGAAAAGGACTATAGTTAGGGTTCTATCTCAAGACTTATCGAGAGTTTGAATTGCCCTATGGCCTCTTCTATTGATTCTTACAATTCTTACAATCAATAAATTAATAAAACGTAAAGACTGACAGAAGTATAGCGAAATTTAAATATTCTACATTTAAATTGAGGTTCATAAGCCGCATCGTTACAAATTATGTTTTTTAAGGTACGTTGATTTAATTCCTTACTTGGTTTTCACATATTTTTCATTGCTAAGGACTAAGGTATATTTAATCTGTATCTGTCTTTAATAAGGTTTTTAAGTTTAATCCACAAAATATTATATCACAGTTTTAGGGATACCATACTAAATTTTTTTGAATTTGCCGCGGTTTTTCGTTATCTTCTTTCAGTAGCCAGACTCTATTAAATTTACAATTACATAGATAAAACTTATAATACGATGTGTCATATTCGTAAAAAATATAATACTAGCGAAAACCACAGACGCTTCTATTTCTATGCTAGTCCAATATTTTTGATTGTTTATGCCTATTCTATAGCCTCTTTTTTCTTTCAAAAATATTACATTTTAAGTCATTGGCATATTGGCAAAAAAATACTGAAATGTAAATTTATTTATTCGAAAAGTCCATTGCACTTATTAAATCTTTAGGAATTCCTTCGATTCTACAATGTAATATAATTTAAAAAGAAAAAAAAATGGATTGTGGCGATAATTTAGCTGTCGTATCGTCTCAAATTGTCGAATCCATTGACGAAACTTCAAATTACGCAATGCTGAACTTAATTGAGGTATATTTAAACGCTCTAGAGTTTGAAATAGAATGTATATCGTTGATACGAAGAGTTTCTGAATGGAAATATATGATGGAAAAGACAAATAATCGTGTTATGATTCCACACTGTAAGGCGATTGTTCCAAAAGTCAATTTGACAGCGTATTACATCTTTTATATGCATCGCTTCAATCTACTGCTGCAGGAGAATGAACGTAAATTTACCACTAATATTCTAACACAGATTATGATATTGCGCATGAAGCCATATTTTTCTAGTGCAGTTAATGGTATGTGCGATGCTGTGAAACTATTCGGTAGCTACAAGGATTTTCCTAGAGATATTTGTGTTAAAATTGCTTGCAATTATAAACAAATGGTACAAAAATCTCAAGATATATATCCTATTGGATTCAATACTCGAGTGAGACAATATTCAATAAGAATAACGTCCAAAGAATACAGTGCTGATATTCGAAAAAAATTAATAGGTTTAAATTCCGTTAGAATCATTACAGACCATAAACAAGATTCGATATTTACTACTCCTATTGAATTTAGTACAGGCTATAGACAATATTCAAAAGATACAAATTATGTTGGAATCAGTACGGGCCATAGACAAGATTCGTTATATCCAACTTCCGTTCGAATCAGCTCAGATAACAGAAAAGATTCAAAAGATACATCTTCCATTGGAATCAGTCCAGACCATAGACAAGATTCGATATATACAAGATCCCTTGGAATCGGTACAGACCATAGACAAGATTCAATAAATACAAGTTCCCTTGGAATCGGTACAGACCATAGACATTCAATAGATACAATTTCTATTGGAATCAGTTCGGTCTATAGACAAGATTTGTTAGATACATCTTCCATTGGAATCGGTACAGACTATAGACAAAATTCGATATACGCAACCTCCGTTGGAATCAATACGGACACTATCCAAGATTCATTAGATAAAACTTCTATTGGAATCAGTACAGACCATAGACAAGATTCAATATATAAAACATCCGTTGAAATAAATACCGACCCCATACAAGATTCACTACTACAGAATATAAAATTCCCATTGGTTTTCAACTATAGTTTATGGAAAGCGACTCTCTGTGGCTATAATAAACTTGATTCTTCGGCATACATTCTGAATTTCAAATATTTTGACGACATGCTAAATCTAGACCCCGCTTTGGACTACATAAATACGTTTGTTCAGCCACTGAACAGCTTCGTTTTCCTGAAAACGGTACTAAAGGACCTGGGAATGACGTTTTTAAATGCTGTAATTCCCTGCCCTATATGAATAAAAACTGATATGCCTTTGTGTTTTTATCTCTAGAACATACCAATTACTAATTGTTTTGCCCACGGACACCTTTTGTTTTTATATCCCTCAAAAGTTGCAGGCGTATGTGGTACTCGACCCACACCAGAATCTCGGCTATTCAGAGACTGGGTATTAACCGATTAAAACCACCTCAAGTGGTCCGTTGTGCGTAAAGTCCTGGCAAATTAAGCCAGCTTAGATCCTTCCAGAAGCTCCTAAGTTTCCTGGGCAAGCTTCACGGAGCGACCTCACTGCTATGAGGATGTTGGGCGAGCTAACCTAATCTAACCCCCCTCTCCCAAATTAGTTACGTAAATGACCTTTACACCCTAAAATCGACGTCGGGTACGGATGGCTGTTAAAGTGATACTTCTTTAGGCGCGTGAGGGTAAAATTTTTACGGAATCTAAAGATTTTAGAATTGTATAAATATGCACAAGACTTAAAAAAAAATAGCCAAAGAACTTTCGCTTCTGACATGTGTACCTTGTACACACGCACTTTTTTTTATAGAACAGGGGGCAAACGGGCAGGAGTCTCACCTGATGTTAAGTGATACCGCCGCCCATGGACACTCACACTGCCAGAGGGTTCGCAAGTGCCGGCCTTTTAAGAATTGTTACGCTTTTTCTTGAAGGACCTTAAGTCGAATTGGTTCGGAAATACTTCAGTGGGCAGCTGGTTCCACATAGTGTACGGCAAAAACTGCCTTAAAACGCTTAGTTCACAGAACAAATCTAAGTATAGGGGTTGTATTGGTATGTTATCTAAAGCTGGCAGATTCAACACATTTACACTTTGTGCTTGTGTAGTGTCTGTGAATAAGTGCGAGGCGTGCTGTCACACTGAATATGCATCATGAAAAGACTGTCCGTCTCTCTCGCGCTCGGTCAAGATTATGAGTATAAAAGAGACAGTTATTGTTTTGCTTTTGCTACTGTTTATGTTGATCTTTTTTCTCATTATTATTTTGTCTCTGATTGTTTACTTATTTGGTTGGAGGTTAGAATACTTTGGACAATCTCGTGAAATGGTGCACAATGTTTTTAATTATTTTAAGCATCTTAATAAAAACAGTTTAATGAAAAAATTTAATTTTTAATTTGACATAAGATGCGACTGGGGTTTCTAAGAGGAGTATTGAAATAATTGTAAGTGAAGTAAAAGTGAAGTGTGTTGTAAAAATTATTTACACAAACTACTCTTTTACGTTCTTGGTCGGACTTAGAACTTTTGGATCCACCCTCGTATGCACATAATATTTATATGTATTTGACACATTTTTATTTATTAACAACCCACCCAACCTTACTAAAACCAGAGTAGACTAAATATAGCTTGGCAAAAAAGTCATATTTTTAAACATACTGTATAGTGAAATTGCATTAGTGTGAGTACTGTGAACGCCAATGCTTTTTGTAACCAAATAAACAAGTTTTGTTGTAAATAATTTAATGTTTATAAATCTTAGAGATCATTAATACTTTAGTCGAATTAATTTGATTTGATACATTGGGCAACGGAATGTTATTTCAACTATAAACTAATTCTAACAAGACACCGACCGCAGGATTCTGAAACAAATAAATAATTTGAAATAAAAAAATGGTAAAAATGTATTTTGAAGTGATAACTTCTTTATTATCGTTGTGATTTGAAAAAAAGCGACAGTAAAATGAGACAGACACATACATTCATAAGATTTAACGTGGGAGAAAACGAGAAAGGAAGCATTATATAGTTACTGTATACAGGGTGTCCCAAAGATCAATGTCAAGGAAATTGGGTGACCTAATAAAATAATATATATAGCCTAGCGGTTTTATAAAGTGGCAGCTGGGTGAGGGGTACCGGGTTCGATTCCCGGTTCGAGAGCAAGTTTTAATTTAAATTTGTTCTCGGCCTTTGGGAGGGTACCGAGCGAGTGCCTAAACCGTACATGGAGGACACGGTCGAATTTCTAAAGACAAGCACGAATTATAAAAAATCCTATACGTGACGCTGGCTAATGCACAAATCGTGCCAGAGCAATAAAAAAAATGACAGTAGCATGTCAAATGTGGAATCGAAATATAAGTCGTGGTATATTTTCGATATAGCGATATGTTATTCTATATTGATGTTCATAACTGTTCATCGTGTTACCTAAATGAAAAAATGATTTTGAATTTGCAATTTTAAGGTTTACATACTACTTAGGGGCCGTTCGAGTATTACGTAAGCAGATTTACTGCATTTTATCCCCCCCCCCCCTCTCCTCTTGTCAGAAAAAGTAAACAATACTCCCAAAAATACACACAAACGTATTCATTTTTGTAGAAATCCTCGAAAATGCATTTCGTTTTCAAACATAGACAATGTGTGGGTAATAAGTGTAAAAAAATAAATCATGTGTCAAATGATAGAAGTGAAACCTTCAAAAACAAAGTTTTTATAATTAAAATATGTAAATTAGACTTTTTCTCTATCTAAGGGCACACTCCCACACAAAACTGCGATGCGATGCGATGCGAATTCGCATCGCAGGAATTTGCGATGCGAATTTCTGCGATACGATTTAGTGCGACGAACCGTTTGGTAGGGCGACCATTCCTTCGTAGTCAGTAGTACTGTACGTGTTTTTAGGACGCGTAAGATGGATCGCAAAAAGATAATTGCACTGCTGTTATTGTTAAATAGATATAAAAGAAAAGAAGATTCTGGGTTCATCCATTTATTACGATTATGAACTCTGATGCAAACTTTCACAGACGCTCTTCCACGCATCTTGCTTAATAAATTTATTTTTATAATGTTCATCACTTGTGTCCCAAAGGACGGGACGCTCCTCAACTAAAAATATTAAAAAATCCATATCATTTTCCGCAATTTTTTATAAACAAAGAAGGCGGCGGAGGCGCGCGTCTTTCTCTAAAGCTGTCTCAGAGCGGACTAAAATGGCGTCACCACGGATGACGTAATATCGCAAGAATGTGCGATGCGAAGCAGATCGGAAATTCTTGCGATGCGTTCGTGCGAATTCGCAGATATTTGCGATGCGATGCGAATTCGCAGTTTTGTGTGGGAGCTCTTAATGAAGGATCTTTTCTTTAAAAAAATATATATTTTAATGTTAAATTTTTATTTATAACTTTAATATCAATCTTTAATTTGGTAAAAACTAAAATAATAAAAGTTTGAAATAAATTCACAAGATCCAACGTGGGAGAAAATAAGATAGGAAGCATTATACAGTGTATAAACTTTTAATTAAGTGTAGTACGAAGTTTTTACTTCAAAAAGTTTCTATAACTAATGATTTGTAAATAAAATTGATAAATAATCTAATTTTATAATAAACTACTTACTTGACTTACTTATTTCATTTTCATTAAATCTGTTTTTTTTATTTCAGAAAATGTTCAAATACACACTAATTTAAAGTTTATACACTGTATAATGCCTCCTATCTCACTCTCTCCCACGCCAAATCCTATTAATTTATGTGTCTGTCTCTTTTTACTGCCGCTTTCTCACTCTCTCCCACGCCAAATCCTATTAATGTATGTGTCTGTCTCTTTTTACTGTCGCTTTCTCACTCTCTCCCACGCCAAATCCTATTAATTTATGTGTCTGTCTCTTTTTACTGCCGCTTTCTCACTCTCTCCCACGCCAAATCCTATTAATTTATGTGTCTGTCTCTTTTTACTGCCGCTTTCTCACTCTCTCCCACGCCAAATCCTATTAATGTATGTGTCTGTCTCTTTTTACTGTCGCTTTCTCACTCTCTCCCACGCCAAATCCTATTAATTTATGTGTCTGTCTCTTTTTCCGTTGCATCCGGTTTGAAATCTCAACGATTCTAAAGAAGTTTCACTTCAAAAAGTAAATAATTAGTATTGACGTAATCATCAAAGACCCCCCCCCCCCCCCCCAAGGTGCTTACGTAATACATGAACGGCCTCTTCGTGTGTTTTTGTGTTTGAGAATTTGAATACTTACGGATTAGGTGCATCTATTGATGAGGGGAAAACCACAGCCGAATTAACGGAAAGCCAATATGTGATAAATGCGGCGATGATCGTGGCGATTGCCCCAGTTATACCCGCAAGTTTGGCACCACTCCCACCAGCCGTGACAAACACGCGTGCCCACATTGTTTGCCAGACTGACTCCGTCCATGTCGAGAATTCGTTTGACGTAAAATCGTAATCTGAAAGAGTAATGTATGTCAAAATCTGTCATAACCACATCGATGGGTACCTACTCTGATTTTTAATTCCGTAGAATTCTGATATTTCATAAGTGTTGCTACTAAAAAAGTTCTCCACCGAAAAAGGGACAAATTTGACCCATTTGAAGGCACTAAAAAATGTTACGTATTTATTATCTTTTACCTGCAAAATTGTAAATCTGAATATTTACTTACTCAAGTGACCTAATACAAAAATAACAAATAATTCAAACTTGTAACTTTATGTATAGAGGATAAATTGCAGTAAATCAGAGTATAGTGAATACATTATTATTATTATTATATCTTGATGAAACCTGAGATAATGAAGTACTTTGATAACATGCTTCAGGGTCGGACATTATCATGTTTGTAAGAGTAAAAACCAGCAAAAGCATTAAACAGTTGTGTAGTTTTGAAGTTATACTTCTTTTGGCGCGATAGGGAAAAATGATGAGAGTAAATTTTTGGTCAAATCAAACGTCAGTAAAACAGTCTGGGCCGCTAGTTGGCGCTTGCTCTGTTTTATCGATAAGTTGTATTGTCTGTCATGGAGTAGTGTTTTTTTAAACCAAAATAACGATTTCTATACGAGAAAACCCGTTCCAATGTGATAAAAAACAGTGTTTACTGTATAATATCATGATTAGTACATATTAGATCGTTTAGATTGTAAGTGACCATTAAAATGGTCAAGAAAAATGCAACTCGAAGTGGGAAACGTCCCTCTAAAGAGGTCGAAGAAAATTATTACGCCAAAGAAGTATAACTTCTAACGCGTGTACATAAGTACACACACGTTTTTAAAGTGAAACTTTTATTACATCGTCTCCAACTTTTTCGTCTGTGTGTCGCATGTCGCGTGACGGTCGGCCGCGGAGTAGGGATAAAGTAAAAGGCGCTCGTCATAGCAGCCAAGGCCAATATGGCAGCGCCTATAGTTCGCAGCAGCTGACCGTGTAGTGTATAGACTATTATTTAATATGTGTATATAATCTACATCATTGTTATTAATATGTGTATATAATTTACATCATTGTTATTAATATGTGTATATAATCTAAATAATTGTTAAGTCTTATGTATGTCGTACTCTCTAAGACACAGAGTTCAATAAAAATATTAGTTGGAGACTTAATCTACTTTTATTATTTCCCATTATCATTCCAATTTTCCAAGTATAAAATTAAGATTGATAAAGCGATTTTTATACCCTTAATGGAATATTATTGCAAAAAATGTTAGTTAAATGTCTATAATGTGAAAAAAAGTTTCACTTTTACCGTGGTTTCATAAAACCACACAATCTTTTTTTTTTAATATTACCTGTTTTAATAAAAGCAGGGCTGACAGCTTGGCTGAAATTCATCGTTGTTTGAATGCAAACACCAGTATTGTTCCATCCTCTTAAATAATAATATGAGAAACCCTGAAAGAATGGGTTAATTAACATTTTTTAATTACACATATTGTATGTAGATCAAAATCAGTCTCCGACAGCCGAAGACATTAAGAAATTATGTCAATCGACTAATCTGTGACCATTTGTGTCACAGATGCACAAAAATGTTTTTGAAGATATACTTCTTTAGGCGCGTTATGAAAAATTGATGAGAGTGAAATTTTACGCGCGCGCACCGTGACACAAAATTAACAGAATGAAGTTGCCCACAGAAGATGCTACGGCATTGGACATAATTTAAAAACAACATTCGACTAATAATAGAATTTATGTTATAATGTAAGAGAATAATAATAAATATTTATTTATTTAATTTTTCAATTGTAAACTGAACTTTATTGACTATAATGACTCCTTTTCCAGTCTTTGATTATTTAATTGTAATTAATTATTTGCATGCAATCAAAAACTATTTTTAATAATGCCAAACAAGTATAACTTCTTACGCGCGTACATAAGTACACGCACCCTTTTTTTCTACTGTCGTGCACAACTTTTCAACTATAATTCAACTTACAGGTTCACTGAGCTCATCGCACACAGTCTTATTATTATCCAAATGCACTCCAGTCAGTAGCGCCAGTAAATGTCCCGCGTATACGGCCGGCGTACTCGCCCACGTGGCCACGCCCACGTACAAAGGGGCGGGTCCATCTGCCTTATGCTGATCTGTGCCCATAAAATCCGCTGCTTGAAGCAACCGACAAGACGAAGTTTGCAAAAAGCAATGTAACATTTCATCGACCTGAAACATTACGACAGTATTGAAGTTATGTATTATTATAAATTTACAACTATTTGACATAATTTTAAATTGATCCGACGTTTCGCGTGCTTTACAGCGTGCGTGGTCACGGTGACTGAAGACAAAAGATGTTGGATGTCAAAAAGTATCACAGCTGTAGAGAAAGTTGCCTTATCTGTATTTATTTCCCCGGAGTTGGTATCGACTAAAAGATGGAGGGTTTTGGCAAAAATGGCTCACGGTGTCCTCTACCCGGTTAAAAAGTATTTTCTTTAAATGTGTAAAGGTTATGTAAATCAAAGACAATACTATATTACGACAGTAATCATTAATTAGGCCGGCAACGCACTTGCGAGCCCTCTGGAAATGTGTGAATGGGCGGTTATATTACTAAACACCAGTCACTTTCAGTGCGGCTTGATCCCTTGGCGTTGCCTAGAGATGTGGGGTCTCTCTGCATCTTCTACCGCATTTACCATGGAGAGTGTTCAGAGGAGTTGTTCGGATTAATAACTGCATCTGAGTTTCATCATCGGACGACGAGGCAGAATACGAAATACCATCCGTATCACCTCGACGTCCGCCGTTCCACAACTGAGCGTTTTTTAAGGCAGTTTTTGCCGTACACTATGTGGAACCAGCTGCCCACTGAAGTATTTCCGAACCAATTCGGCTTAGGGGGCGTCCATAAATTATGTGAAGTGTTTAAGGGGGGGATGGGGTCGAGTCAAATCTCATTTTATCTTACGTTGGAGAGGGGGGGTCTCGGCAAATATACGCAATTTTTTTTCTGATTGAAAAAAAAAATAGGAAAACGGTTGACCCTAAATGTCATCTCTGCAACTTTCCGCTAACTCCATACCTAAACGCTCAACATTTCACTTATTTTGTTTTAGTCGTAAATAAAAGCACGAAGCTTCTCGCAAGAATCTCACGTGAGATTGGGGGTTGGGGGAGGGGGTTGAATAAAATCTCACGACATCTCACCAGGGGGGAAGGAGTCACAGAAAATTAAAAAAAAACACCTCACGTAATTTATGGACGCTCCCTTAGGGTCCTTCAAAGAGCGTGCCAATTCTTAAAAGGCCGGCACTTGCCTTTTGCCAATGTGCGTGTCCACGGGCAGTATCACTTAACATCAGATGAGACCTAGTTACAAACAACAGATACAGAAATCTGAGGCCCAGACCTAAAAATGTTGTAGCTTACCATATGTGCTGATGTATCAACGACACCCACAAACGGTTTCCCCGTGACTCTCTTATAAAGAGTCTGCGCGAGCGCATTCGCAATACGCGATATTTTAACTTGCGGTTCCTTATCTGTCATATTGCCTTTGGACAATAGCTCCGATGTTGGTATAACTAAAAAAAAAACTTGTAAAAATACTCTCCAAAATCTTTTCTATTGAGATTTGCCCTACGTTATGTGTATGTCACCGTAAAATTGTAAACACCGTTAGATTGTAATCTATCTCGCGAGATTGTAAACTGTCGAAAGATTGTGAACCTCAACGAACTGCTTACAAATTAACGTATTATTATTCGGTAGTTATATGAAATTGTTGGGAAGTAAAATTAATCTGTAATTGACCAAAGAAGTTTGAATGATAACTAAGTTAGTGTAGTACAATCTACCGAATAATAATACGTTAAATTGTCAGCAGTACGCTGAGGTTCACAATCTTTCGACAGTTTATAATCTCGCGAGATAGATTATAATCTAACGGTGTTTACAATTTTACGTTAACATGTACATCCCATAGTTAATACAGGGTGTTGAAACATATCCAACTCCCAAAGTTAGGGTTATTGTGTCTTGTAAAAATTAATATCGTTAGTCTAAGGGGTTTGATAACGAGACCTCGTCTTCATATCAATTAAAAAGTGCGTACGTACAAAGTACACGTTAGAAGTGAAACTTCTTTGGAAAACTAATTTTTAACTCTTGTTCATATTTATACGAATCTAAAAAATTCCGAGACTTAGAGGGAAGATATGCTAGGAATTTAATTATCATTAAAATATTAAGTGTCGAAAATTAATACAAATTATAATTTAATTTGATTAAAATTATTTCTTCGATAATAAAAACACGTGGCATTTTAATTAACAATTCGTCATTTGAGATTTCAATAAATTATTTAGCAAAAATATAAAATACTAATATTTCATAAATTCTTACGAAATTTTAATTTTAAAAATAGAATTTCTAAAAGGTAATTCGCCCTTCTCACTCTCTATCAATCTGTCTCAATCTCTCTCTCGCATTTCTTCGACAAAAACGCTCCACGTGACGTAAAAAATTTACCCTCATGCGCCTAAAGAAGTTTCACTTCAAAAATATTGTAAACTTATAAAAGTATTTTTTTTTTTTAATTATATAATAACTCCCTTAAAACAACGTCAAAGCCAAAATCTGGTGATAGGGCAGGTAGAAAATAACGCCAGAAAAAAAAGGTTATCTGTAAAGTCGGTTTACGGTCGATAGTTAAACGTGACAACGTCATAACAAAACATTTATGAAATGATATCATACTTTTATGAATACAATTGAATAATTCTATTGAATTATCACTATTTACATGGATACACAGAAGGAGTGAATCCTCAAACGCATAGACCAATCGAGTGGAAGAGAGACAGATGCGGCGTAAGCGTACAATGAGCGTACCGGGACAATGAGCGAAACAGGACAATGAGCGTAACGGGAAAATTAGTCATGCTTTTACGTGCGTGCAGCCGACCTTCATCGATTTATTAGACGTTGTCACGTGAAAAAAGATGACACAAATCCTTCAGGCCGTTTGTTTTCTCTATTCTATAAAAAAAATCAAATTGTTATCAGAATTTGCACTAATTGCGCCATCTTTTTATGTCCCTTGCCAACACGTATTACAAAATTTTTAATGAATGAATTTAATAAAAATAACATCACAATAAAAAAATATTTCTATTTCATTGGCAACAATTTGCAAAATACGTACAATTATTTTACTAACTTTCTGGGGTTCACCACTACCTCATCACCTGTCTTCAACTTGGTGTTAAAGACAGGTGATGGTTGGTTATCTGACTTCTAATAACTCACATTCTCCCCCACTCCCAACAGTTAGATTATGGTAAACATAATCTATGGTATCAGACATATCCAGCGCAGATTCATAATACATATTCGTGAATGTTTCTCTATGGTCCACCAACAACAATTCTGGCATGTCTGTGGCGTTCAAAATCCTTTTAAACGAATGCAGCGAAGATGGCGGCAAATTGGTTGTCAAAATTGGGGAAACTGTCAGATTGGCAGTTTGAGTCATGTCATTTAAGAATTCGATGATCTGAAAGAAATCATTTAAATTGGTATTAATTTAAGAAATTTAATGTGTTTAGTATTTTATACTTTATGCAAAAAAAATCTCAAATGAATTAAAAATCTTGTATTATAAATTAAAATGCCACGTGTTTCTATTATCGAAGAATTTTTTTTTTTATTGTTTGTATTAATTTTTGACACTTTTAATATTTAGTTTGCCAAAGAAGTTACACTTCTGTCATGTGTACTGTGTACGCACGCACATTTTTTTTAAATACAAAGGAACACTACACTTAACAGACACGCTATCAGGCAGATCTGTGGCCCAGAAGGGGAGTTCTCTCCCCTCCCCCCTCCTAAAAAGGGACTTTAATTAGTTATACCCGGGCTACTCTGGAAATATCCTTATGATATGGGCGAGATGCGGGGCGGGAAATGAATTACGAGTTAATATTACGGTACTTTTCACCACACAGAATAAAAGGCACAGACTTTTAGGTATAAAGAGTCACGAAATTTACTATTGGGTACCGAAAAACGTTACGCCGCGTTACATGGGGGGGGGGGGCTGAACGCTCCTCTATTCATCTTACTTAAAAAAAATTCAAAAATCATTTATTCACGTAGGTAACACAATGTACACTTGTGATTCGTCATTAAAGAAATACATATTAATGCTTCTAATTTTACATTTACTACCAGTTGTCAAATCAAGGGCGTAGAATGGAAGAGAACTGGCAATAAACTCTCCGCCACTCTTTTTAATCGCCATGTTTTTTTTTTTTACACAACGTTTGTAAGGAGCTGCAACCATTACACCATGTTCCACATGACATCTTAAGTAATTAATAATAATAAAATAAAAAACAAAGATTTGTCCCCTATCAGCAGGAGGCATGGTGAAATAGGAGCACGCACTTACATTCTCGTGGGAACAACACGCAAACACATAATCGAAATAATTAACATCACCCCATACACGAATTCAAGTACGACCAGTCACCACAAGTACTACCAGACAATTGGCAGAATTAATTTGTTGACACATACCTCTTGCGCGAGCACATTTCCAGTGAAGGCATACAAGGGCCACGACACATTATCCTTGTACAAGTCGAGGGATCCACCCAACTGTCCTATCTCCACATGCAGCTTAATGTCAGAGAGGGACAGGGGATTGACTGGGGGCCATGATCCCCTGCTTATGTCGTATGCGACCCGTTGGGAGCCGATGTAGTCAAAAGATTCACCGTTAAATAATGTCCACAGAATATTATTTGCTAAAATAAGAAATAAAAAAATAAATCAGTGGCGCTACAACCTCTTTATTGGCCTCATATTTCTGAATCTGTTTCATGATTTTAAATCTAATAGGCAAGTAGGTGATCAGCCTCCAGTGCCTGACACACGCCGTCGACTTTTTGGGTCTAAGACATGTCGGTTTCCTTGCGATGTTTTCCTTCACCGTTCGAGCGAATGTTAAATGCGCACAGAAAGTAAGTCTATTAGTGCACAGCCGGGGATCGAACCTACGACCTCAGGGATGAGAGTCGCACGCTGAAGCCACTAGGGCAACAATGCTCTTTATCTAATATATAAAATTCTCGTGTCGCGGTGTTTGTAGACTCCTCCGAAACGGCTTGACCGATTCCCATGAAATTTTGTTTGCATATTGGGTATGTCTGAGAATCGGACATCATTTTCATCCCCCTAAATGTTAAGGGTAGTCCACCCCTAATTTTTTTTTTTTAATTTTTAGATATTTTTTTTATGATACAGCATTAAAAAATACATACAACCCCTAATTTTCACCCCATTATTTTTTATTTACCATGGCAAAACGACGTTTGCCAGGTCAGCTAGTTTTATATAAATTTACATACCATATAATTTTTCATCTGCAACTGGTATCATTTTGGACAGTGTTGCCGCTGTCGATATTAAAGTTACCATTCCGACAACGGAGCTGGCCGCACCCGGTGATACACCTAACAAAAACGTTAATTAATTAAAAATCTAATATTTTTTACATATAAGGTCGTAAGCGACACATAGATGGCGCTACTCGTTTTAAATAATTATGATTTTTATTGTATCTATCTATATATATATATATATATAATGAAAATGGTCTACGTTTGAGGCTCCTTCACGCCTAAACCACTGATCGTATCGACATGAAACTACTGCCATTCGATGCGAATTTTTTCCTAGGTGGTATAGTATATGGCTATTTTACATGCTTTATATTAGCTTCACCTGTATGTATGTATGTATGTACGTACGTATGTATGTATGTATGTAACCGACTCCTTCGGACTCGATTTTGACCCACTTTAAACGGACAGATTTTATTCAAATTTTGCGCACCTGTCAAAGATCGATGACAATGCAATAATCCGAAAAAAAAAATTAACTAAAAAATAAAAAATAGTTAAAAAAACTAAAAAACACGCTTTTAAAGCACATCAAAAAATACTGGTATTATTGTGAAAAAGCGTGGGTTGCTCGATAGACGAAAAATATGGCACAGAGCGCCCCACGTTTTTCACAATAATACCAGTATTTTTTGATGTGCTTTAAAAGCGTGTTTTTAAGTTTTTTTAACTATTATTTTTATATTCCAACGTTCCTTAATTTTTTTATTGCTGTTTTACTTTTATGAAAATTTATACATACGGACTTCACCGCGGAAACATTCAGGGAGGCTTCCTAGAACCTCAAAACGTCAACATCTGTTAAAAACTCCATTTTCGAAAATGTTCAATTTTCTTAGCGTGAAGTTAAAAAGTATAATAAAAATATGAAAAAAAAAAAATAATAAATATGAAAAAATATAATACATAATAATGAAATATACAATTTTATTTATTTCCTATTTTAATTTGCCCAGCGAAGCGGGCGAGAAACAGCCTGCCTGATATTGCCCCGGAAAATTTATTGGCATTTGGCCAAGAAGTGATGGAAATGGGGTTTCCAAACTTAACTTACCATCGAATATTGAAGCCGAATCAATCCTTGCTGTTACGAAGGTAACTGGTTTTCTCTCAGTTTCGTTTTCCTGTAAAACATTCAAATATTTATAATATATATGTACTAGCGACCCGCTCCGGCTTCGCACGGGTATAAAATATATAACCTATGTCACTCAATCAAAACATGATTAAAATCGATCCAGTAGTTTTGATTTATTCATTACTGGCCATGCCCGCACGCGTTATATTTGGATATTTTGATAAATCTCGTAGCCTGCGTTTGCAAAGAAAGCGGAAAAAATTTAACTATATACGAGATCACATTAGAAACTTTAAAAAAAACAGTATTTATTCACTATTTAATGGACGTACATACATATAAACCTTCCTCTTCAATCACTCTATCTATTAAAAAAAACCGCATTAAAATCCGTTGCGTAGTTTTAAAGATTTAAGCATACATAGGGATATAGGGACAAAGAAAGCGACTTTGTTTTATACTATGTAGTGATGATGATGACAAGGCGAATAAAGATTCTTGATAAAAGTGGGCATCATTTATAGGTCGGTTATCGAAAGCTGGCGCGTTCACAGTACTCACACTAATGCAATTTCACTATACAGTATGTTTAAATATATTACATTTTTGCCAAGCTATATTTAGTCTACTCTGGTTTTAGTAAGGTTGGGTGGGTTGTAAATAAATAAAAATGTGTCAAATAAATATGAATATTATGTGCATACGAGGGTGGATCCAATAGTTCTAAGTCCGACCAAGAACGTAAAGTAGTTTGTGTAAATAATTTTTCATTTTTCGACATAAGCTCCATCTAGATCAACACACTTCACTTTTACTTCACTAACTATTCTTTCAATACTCCTCTTACCCTAGTCGCATCTGATGTCAAATTAAAAATAACATTTTTTCATTAAACTGTTTTTAATAAGATGCTTAAAATAATTAAAAACATTGTGCACCATTTCACGAGATTGTCCTGGTAATGTTTATACGGAATATATTTCATAAGACATTTTTTTCAAAGTATTCTAACCTCCAACCAAATAAGTAAACAATCTCAGACAAAATAATAATGAGAAAAAAGATCAACATGTACAGTAAAGATCAACATTAACAGTAGCAAAAGCAAAACAATAACTGTCTCTTTTATACTCATAAGCTTGACCGGGCGCGAGAGAGACGGACAGTCTTTTCATGATGCATATTCAGTGCGACAAGACGCCTCGCGCTTATTCACAGACACTACACAAGCACAAAGTGTAAATGTGTTGAAGCCGCCAGCTTTAGATAACATACCAATACCACGGAGTGTTCAGAGACAGAATACGAAATACCATCCGTATCACATCGATGTCCGTCCGACAACTGAGCGTTTTTTAAGACAATTTTCGTTTTAAGAAGTTCACAGTGAAGGTGAACTTTTATTTAAAAAAAATTATAAAAGTAATTTCGTGTATAAAAGCATTTCAAGTAAGTTATTTCGACTATGTATTTGCGTGTTGTCCTCACGAGAATGTAAGTGCGTGCTCCTATTTCACAATGCCTCCTGCTGATAGAGGACAACTCTTTGTTTTTAATTTATTTTATTATTATTTATTACTTAAGATGTCATGTGGAACACGGTTTAATGGTTGCTCCTTACAAACGTTGTTCTAAAAAACTTGGCGATTAAAAAGGGTAGCGTAGAGTTTATTGCCAGTTCTTCTCTACCGTTCTACGCCCTTGATTTGAGAACTGGCAGTAAATGTAAAATTAGAAGCATTTAATGTATATTTCTTTTTTGACGTTCATAAGTGTACATTGTGTTACCTATAGGAATAAATAATTTTTGTTTTTGACTTTTAGTTTGCTAAGTTTAAACGGCGGCCATATGAGCACCAAGGATTATGTACGCAGTGTGCGCTCCAAAAAATCATTTTATTAGTTTTTATTTAGGAGGAGATTTATTTAGGAGGAGATTTATTTAGGAGGAGATTTATTTAGGAGGAGATTTATTTAGGAGGAGATTTATATATATTTATATCAATACATACCTGTGCCCTTGGGAACAACGAATAATAAACATTATAATCGCCGAGTGGATCACAAACTTTCGTTGGAGTCAAAAACGCTGATGATGCGGACCTGAAATGAAGACACAATTGAAAATATTTTTGTCGATCATAACGTCTTATAAATCGATGCACTCCACGCACGACAAAACATGACTCGTGCGTGCAAGCGAGAGCGCGGGACAAGCGATAGAGAGGCACGATAGGCCTAAGCGTTTAGGAAATCACCACGCTTATAAAACTCGGAAAGCTTGAGTGGGCAAAATGCACAGCCTTCGCTCGTACATTATAATAATTCCCACATTGGCCGAGAACCATTAGTAGCGATTTTTGACGTGACAACGTCTTATAATTCGATGGAGCCGGCTGCACGCACGAAAAAACATGACTCATGCGGCGTTACCCCGCTCTGAGGCGTTCCATTTAAGGCTTGAAGTGCAAGCGAGAGCGCGGAACGAGCGACAAAGAGGCACAATCGGCCTCCGCGTTCGTCAGCGTTCGACATCTGGCTCTCTCCTACTTGAGTGAGCGATGCGTTCGGGTGGACAGCTGCTATACAATAATAATTAAGTATATAATAATTTTTTTTTTTTTAAAAGACAATTCACACCAATTGACCTAGTCCCATGCTAAGCTGGTGAAGCTTGTGTTATGGGTACTAGGCAACGGATATACATACATATTATAGATAGATATACATATAAATACATATTTAAACACCCAAGACCTAAGAACAACACCAAATGCTCATCACATCGATGTTCGCCTCAGCCGGGGATCGAACCCATGGATTCGCAGTCAGGGGTACTAACCACTAGACCAATGAGTCGTCATTAAATTAAATTAAAATTTTCTTTTGAAAAATGAAACCATTCCATCAGTATTTTCTAATGACGTTGTCACGTTCAACTATCGTCAGTAAACCGACTTTACAGACAACCGATTTTTTACAAATATTTTATATTTTACGAGTTATTTAAATAAAAAGCATTTGGCGTTCACTTCATTTTTGTTCCGCGAAACACTATCGTCCGTTTCGTCACGCGAACTTCAAGCATGTGTCATTTGTCACTAGAGCGGGCGGAAGGAGACGCGCGGTAGAAATCATGAATTTTGCTAGAGCAATGCGCGCTATAAAGTAAGCCTAGATTACAATGTCGTCTTTGTGCAGAGACAATATATAAAAAAAAGAGTGCGTGTACCTATGTACGCACGTAAGAAGTTATACTTCTTTGGAATTATTAAGAATACATACGGATAGTTGTTTAGAAAGCATGTGGATAAAGCTTATAAATATAAATACACAGTGAACAGAGGCGGCGTGCGTGCCAACATGCGCCACTAACAGAAGTTCCATTTCTGTTTTGATGGTAGCATTTTTTTCTTATCTTAATGAGCGATTTAGTGGGCAACTTCATTCTGTTAATTTTGTGTCACGGTGCGCGCGCATCGTAAAATTTCACTCTCATCAATTTTTCACAACGCGCCTAAAGAAGTATAACTTCAATTAGTGGGCAACTTCATTCTGTTAATTTTGTGTCACGGTGCGCGCGCATCGTAAAATTTCACTCTCATCAATTTTTCACAACGCGCCTAAAGAAGTATAACTTCAATTAGTGGGCAACATTATTCTGTTAATTTTGTGTCACGGTGCGCTCGCATCGTAAAATTTCACTCTCATCAATTTTTCATAACGCGCCTAAAGAAGTATAACTTCAAAAATGTGGTCCAAATTAAAAACATAAGTACACATATACTATACATATACATCTTTCAAACGTAAAAAATAGTTTAGTTAAAAAACTTACCGTCGTAAACACACAGCTGTATTGACCGCGGCATACATGAACGAATGCAACTGCACTGAGCAAAGCGGTACGCCAACTTGATTGCTCTTATCTAAATTATATCTGAAATCAACAAAAAATACTTAAGTCTTATTGGGACGCCCATAAAAGATAGTCATAGACACCCATTGTGCGTGCGTGTGTGTACCAGCCTTTGAGAGGAGAAGTTCTACAAAAAACTAAATAACATATATTTTTAAGCTATTGCATAGGGCTTTGAGCACGGCGACCGAATCAAGAAATTCCGTAACGAAAAAAACCTAACACACGATGACGTAATATAGGTGCGGCAAATACGCGTTAGACTGGGACAGAACGCATACTGCGCATTCCCATCACTCTGACGAGATCGGTGACGTAGCGTGAGCGCGGCCGGTGCAGCCGGTACGCGTTAGAGTGAGACAGACTATATAGGCGTTTTAGTCTGAGTCTGGTAGAATGGTAGATTGAAATAATATCAAAGAAAAACAAATACTGCATAAATAAAAAATAAATAAATAATTATAACTGCATAAAATTATAAAAAATGCTATGCAATAGCTTTACCGCGGCAGTCCCCGAGTACCACACGTTTTAATTTTGTTTTGTAGGACAAACGAGCCTACGAGACGCCCATAAAGGACAGTCATTGTCCATGGACAACCTATTAGTGGGTGTTTCCGGCCTTTGAGAGGAGAGTAGGCACTCATTTTAAACTATAAGGTTATCACAGGGAAGTAAATTTCACAGTTCACCAGCACATGCCTAGTGAAAAATTACTGGTATTTAATATCGAGAAAGTCCTAAATGACGTATGTCAAAATAGTATTTGATATATGACATAGTTCGTGCTAAGTCTTGTTGAATCTGACATTTACCCTTTAAAAACAAAATCAGATTATTGCACCATACAGTGCCACATACTTTTCTTGGCCGGTAAGAGGGTCGCTGTCATGGATATTAGTATTGCCAGTAAATAAAAATTAACCATAAGGGGAATAATTTGAAGTCATGTAGGCTAACTCAATAATTTACTGAATTGTCTTAATAAAACAATGTATACTAGTATCTAGAAAATACAGTTTTAGACTTAAATAACTTAGGTACAACTGATATGATAGGTTTTGTTACCTGTACTATTAATATCTTTTCAGATACCAAGCAATTAGTACCGTTCAGTACTTAAAATATAATAAAATAAACATCAGAATGAATCAAATATATAATAAAAAACAAATGAAATATATGTTTAACTTTTTTACATAAAACTTACCTATTATAACATTTCTCAATTTTCTCAATCTCATCTGTCTTTGAGTCTGGCACAAAAAATATCGGAAATGGTATATCTTTTCTTAATAAACCCGTTCCTTTTGTGTTCCAAACAGTTTCGCCGGATGATGAGCAGGTACTACCTGGAGCGGCTGAATATTCGTTGGGACATTTCGATTCTTGACTAAATGAACTTGGCCTGAAAGTAACAATACAATTTTTAATGAATTAAGCTATATAACACATGTCGCCCTCATAAATGTATACCCATATCTCATAAATAACTAAAAACTTACCTACCAAAGTTAAATAAAATATATACACTAAATAAACAATGATATGAATTGTGTAAAGCACACAATCACACTACCTTAAAAGCCTTCCATTCTCATACATATATTATCCAATACCAACAATATCAAACATATTGGTCAATCAGACAACCTACTTTACATATATATAACTAGTCTGGCCATAAATACTGTTCGATAAAAACTTTTTTCAACTTTTTAAATTTGGAATAATATATGTGATATTAATTTAAAACTTCTTTAGATTTTGCGCCATTTCACATATTTTTTCGTGTTCATTATATGGAATGGGGTGTTAAAGAAAATAAGATTGCAGTGATCGTCTTGCACAAAGTGGGTATGGAGCCGTTGGTCATATTCCAGACACTTCAATCAGCCGTGTGTTTGTATATTGTACTATCAACAGGTACAACAACACCTTGTCTGTCGAAGACCAGAAAAAATCGGGGCAGCCGTGTGCGGTTAGAACTACGATACAATATTTTTTATAGAACCCCAAGGGTTTAAGTATATATTTCATTGTGTGCACAGTTAATAGATAATAAAGTGGCGATAAATAGGAGAAATCTTACTCAACTTTATTATTCTCATTAGGCATGTATGACAGACTCACGAGGGCTGATCACAGTATTTAGAAAAATTATTAATAAAACATGCATAAAGATTGTAGAGGGACAAAGAAAGTCCACCTGATGATGTTCATTCCACAACATAGGGCTTTTAAAACACTTTCACATTCAACAAGCTGTCTGCTTAGGTTTTTCTGAACCAATTCTAAGGACGCCATCCTTCAGGATAAAATCCCTTAAAAGGCCAGCAACCCATTTGTGAGGTTGTAATGGGTGGCAGTATCACTTTAACATCTGGACTTTAGAAGTAGAAAAGAACACATTATTACCTCATAGTAGCATTATCATACAGCAATACACCTGCTACATTACTAGGATCATCAATCAACAGATTAATAACACTTTGAAATAGAGATGTGCTGACCACGGCAACATAAGGACCAGAAGATGCGTTTTTAATTATCCATTGTGCATCTTCAACATCTTTTATCATCTGCACTATACCCACAGCACCACCGTCTGAGGCTGAAAATTAAAATAAATCAGTCAGTAGGTGATTTTATGTGAATAATTCCATTTGGGACATAAATTAATGGAAATACATTATAATAAAAAAAACAAATATGTTATTAAACTAAAATTAAAGTTGCTTTTAATATATTTTAGTAGAAGTGTTGTCTAGAAAGTGGCATTAGTATTATATTTTGTTAGAATATATTCTAATTTGTAAAGTAAGGATCAGTTATGATAAAGAAAAATTTGTTGTGGATCTCAAATGAAAGCTCAGATTAAGTATGTACTAAATTAACTGTGACTTACAAGTTTGAATGTGCAATACAAATTATAATAGTCGGATCAAAGTAACACTCTGAGGTCTGTAAATAACTATTAATAACTGACTGCAAGAACATTGTTATAATTTGTACAAAAGTCAAGCTTATTATCAGAGATGCAACATGTTTTCACTTTCTCTGACAATATTACAATTATATGATTTTTCTTATTAAACTTACATGAACATCCCATTTGATGTGTGCCATTTAGTCTTCTAAAACAAGCAGCACTTCCCTCAATCGATGAATAGATCTGTCCATGTAATCTCTCACATTGTGAAACTAAAATAAAAATTATAGTTTATACATAATATGTAAATACATGTCATATTAATAAACTGCACTTTTAAATAAAAAGGGAAAGATGCAAGAAAGTACGGTTTAGTAAGAACGATTGAATAAAATACCTTGGGTAAAATAAGTGACGCATACGATAAATGCATAATACAAGTTCATTTTGCTATATAGTTCGAGAATGTATATTTAATAGAATAATTCTTCAAATAAGTTACACTTCTGATGAGTTCATAGTTCAATAGGCATTTAGTTAATACTTTATAATGATCTTTGGTTGTTAAAGTGAACTTAATAAAAAATAAACTTTTCAACACAAAACATTGAACATTTCTCGCAAGTATTGTCAAATTGTCAATTGTCATTACACAATTCACAATTCACAATTTTTGTCTGTCTTAATAATGTCAATTGAGAGATGTCAAAATAAATTGTAGATTATCTTAAGAAATATGCGTTAAATAGTAACGTATAAAAAATAATCGTTGTTAATGAATCTGAATTATGAATAGATTTGAATAGAAAATTAGAAATACAAGTATTGGTGGATATTAAGAATTAGAGAAAATTCGATTTTGTAGATATATTGTTCGTTGCTATACATCGGACTTCGGAGAGAATCCATATAACCCAAACTATAGACCAATTATAATTCATCTTATCAAAAAGCGAATTACTTGAGCAACATGACGTTGAGGTTGTGATTTGGATATAATTTAAGGTTTTTTTTTGTTTCTGTTGTTTCATCAAAATGGCGATATTTTAATCTTAATTATAATAACTAATATGCTACTATTTTACTCCAAACGCGCAAACCTTAAAGATTATGAAAGTGAAACTATACTTTAGGCGCATCAGCGTAAATTTTTTACAGATGAAACGTCATGAAGATATTATGCAGCGTTTTTGTCGAAAAAAAGGGAAAGAGCGTTGGAGACCGATTGAGAGAAAGTGAGAATAACGTAATTCACCCACGTTATAGAAATTCTATTTTTAAAATTAAAATTTCTTAAAGAGATTTTATGAAATATTAGTATTTCATATTTTATGCAAAATAATTTATTGAAATCTGACATGACGAATTGTAAATTAAAATGTTTGAAACTGCCATAAAGTTATTTGCCATAATATTAAAAAAGAAAAAGGAATCGTTCATCATTGAAATTCGAAAAATTTACACCGTTTATAAAACGGTCACACTGACTATTTGGTATTTTCTTGAAGTCAAGTTTCAACTCACAAGTCCGCCATTTGCAAAAAGATACAGCTGTGTTTTAAATTTAAAAGACCATATTAATATATGCATTGCTGCATTTTATTTATAAGCTTAGCTTTTAGTTACAATTATTTAAGCTCAACAATTTGAGAATGGCTGAAACAGTAGAGGAAAAGGTAAGAAACTATTAAAATAACGATTGCCAAATCCTCAGTATTTTTAACATAGTTCAGTTCCATTGTTTCAACCTCGTTCGTTACTTCATTAAATCATTAATTTCCTTTATAAATAATACTCTGTTGTACATTTTAAAATCAATTTCCGAACATGTGGAAAAAAATTTAGGCTTCGTAATAGTCATGCTTCTCTTTTGTGTCCTACCTACTTTGTTTTACGGAGAATCCATTTTCATTAAAATAAAATATTATTTCGTAACGGTTTCTGATAACCATTAAATAAAAACTTGTAAATCGAATTTATAAATCATGTGTTAATTTAATAGGAAAAAATAGCATAACTATAATATATATTTTTATTTTCTCTGTAGTAGGTACACGATATTCATTAAATGTGTTTTTTTTTAAATACCTAATACATCTTAAGATAATTTTATCTAAAACATTGAAAATGTATTACAGCCCGAGTCAGTTTTAAATCTAGAAGATCTACTTCAATGTCCAGTTTGCTATGAAATACCTTCTGGTCAAATATTCCAATGCAATGAGGGTCACCATGTGTGTGGCAGGTGTAAGATGCGTCTGGATGTTTGCCCTGTGTGCAGAGCCTTTTTTTTTGGCACACGAAACTATGCTATGGAAGAACTTATAGCTAACTTCAAGAGAGTTAAACAACTTGTAAGTATAATATAGGATTATTTATATACTATAGGTGGAGTAAGTATTATGTCCAAGCTGATAAATTGAATGTGTCATGTGTCTTACTGAGTTTAAGCTAAGCACTAATTATGACCCCTGTATGTCTAAAATCTGAATCGGATTGAGAATATTCAAAGGAATCTAAATTTTAATTTGTTAATACAGTTAAATCATTTCAAAAAGAATTATAATTGTATATATAACTCTCTGAAATTATCCAAAGGAATTTAGCTGAAATATGTAATAAAAGTAGATAGTGTCTTTTGAAAATATTTATTTTGTTAATTATTGACATCTTTTTCATTATATAATCATTTTATTTTATTTATTTATTTATGAAATTATCATATTATTACTTGCCTTATATTCCTATCCTTTAATTTCCTCCTATTCCTATATATTGCTAATGTAACTTATCTAAATTAATTTTTCTTTATATTCTTTATCTAATTAGTTTATACTATTAGTATAAGTTTCTATGAAATTAATTTAAAAAAAATGCATGCCAATTTTGCTATTGTTGTGTGTTGTATGTGATTTGTATTTTGGCAAATATGTATATGATATATTTGATTATAAAGGTTAAGAAAATTGAGAAAGACATACTGTTTTAATTGAGAAAGTTGTGAATACACCATGAATAATTCAGCCATCATAGTAGCTCGACTGTTGCAATCCTTTGTCAATGAATAATTTTAATTTGTGATACAATATCTAAGTGTGTGTTACTTGCATTGTGTGTAGACTACAGGAGTAATGGTCTGTCATTCTGGGCAATTCTAATATCAATATAATTATAGGTATAATTTTGAATTATGTATTATTTAGAGTGTGCCAGAAGAGAACTATTATGAGATTAAATATTATGTTAACAACACCATTATATTATCATAGTTTAACAGTAATTATCTTGATACTTAATTTGAAAAATGTTTAATGTTAAATATTATTAATAATACTAACAATTTGGCATAAAGAAACAAAAGAGTACTTAATTTAATCCAATAACACTGATTGACTTTTCTGAATATGGGCTGCTTTAATTATCTGTGTATACTATCTATGCTAATTGTTTGTCTAGAAATCAAGCACGAAAACCTCTGAATCGTCACAAAGCAGTTCACCAACTGCTGCAATTATTGAAACATCTGACGCAGAAGTTGTAATACAATCACCAGCACTGGAAGATCAAGAAAGTAGTGACACTTCTTCTACGGTATGTTTATATCTGTGACATTTCAATAAAGTAATTTAGAAATTTGTAGAGAACATGAAGTTTTAAATCAGGTCAGGTATTTAGGGGTTAATAATTACTGTTGTTCCCATTTGAAATAAGCAATTATAGACTGTTTAACTTAAAAAAAGCTTGTAAGAAAACAGTTCTTATCATCAAAATATTAAATTTTTTTCCATTATTTATACAGAATAGATTGGCTCCGCCACTATCCTGTCGGGGTCTTTTTCGTTGCCTTTGCTGCAAGGAAGGCAGTGTGCAACGTCTACCACTAGCCAGACTTCTGAACCATTTACGGTACTTCCACCGTTCTGATCTCATTGAGGTATGTTGATAAGTGTCTAATATATAATATTCAGATAATTGTCAAATATCATTTGCGAAAGGTTTCGTGTGAAATGTTGTAATGATTTTTGACAGTACATAATGAAGATAAAAATGCTTTTATAATAAATCAAGTCCATTTATAGTTTAAACTCCACATTTAGGTTGGTTTATTCAAGTATATTGGTGGATTTCTTTTTGTGGATATAAAAGTTAACAGAATAATACAACGGAAATACTAACCACGCCTCAATCATATTAACATTATTTATACTATTTGTGAGACCATACTGTAATGTAAATTATCTACTTTATACACAATAAAGAACATTAAGTTAAATTATTTCCAATCAATTTATAGCAATTTATATATATACTATATATATATTTTATAATTTAAATAGGGCCGTACAGAAAATGCAGAGTATGTGCAAGCTTGGCAGTTTCCAACAAGCCCAGGTAGAATAGTGACAGCAGTTCGAGTTGTTGAAATGGGAATTTTCTTCCTAGTCATTGAAATTGTTGGTAAGTACAGTAAACAAAATAGGTAAATTTGCAGCTTAATTTTATTTTTTAACCTTCCTCCATTTGTCTTCTGTGTAATTATTTTAATATATCAACTGCCCAGAAGTTAGGTCCCATTAAAATTTTAGAATTTTTAAAATTTTGTACTCTACTTTTTTTTTTTTTTTTAAAGAAGGCCATGTATTGCATGCTTGGATGACAATGGCAGCCTCTTCCTGGGTCGCTAACGGCTTCAACTACTCACTTACAATTTCTGGAAATGACCGGGAAGCAATTTTCACTGATTACGTAAGTAACTTTGATTTTACTTAAACAATAATTTGCTGATATTTAAATAGGTTTATTTGTCTATTTGATTCAAAAATAGTTTTTGTACTCTGGCTTTAAAATTCCATTAATTTGACCTTTTTTGAAAACCTTTATTCCATCAAGGAATTGAGAATCCAAAGGGACTGTCCTATGTAATTTGCAATAAACATTCCTAGAAATGATATTGAAATAGGGTACAAACACAAAGAACATTGAAGTTAGGATATATAGTAGAAGTTTTGGGGTACCAGTGCAGTAACAGAAATTAGAAACCCAAAAAAAAAAAGTCTTATAATACTAACTATAGGTATTTATTAAAGAAATAACAATTTATTATTTCACAGGTCTGGTCAGTAAAATCTTGCGAGGGTACACTGAAAAAACAGAAACACACACTCAGTATAACTGGAACACATGCATCTGCAATGCTTTCATCGAGTACCATGAGTGGGAAACTATCCCTCCGTCGACTGGCATTTGATGAACTGCCAAACACCACTCAGCCCCGGAGAATAATCAGAGTTGCCCGTCGAGGAAACCGAACTGATTCATATAACCTTGAACCATTTCTGGATAATCTGCAAAGTGATGTTCATTGGCTAACCCAAGCCTTTGCCACTTTAAGGCGTACAGCTAGTGTCTGGTCTGAAGACAGTAATGCAAACCAAGAGGAGGAAGTGGAAGTAGAAAGTGAAGAGATGGAATTAAATGAAAATGAAACTCAGCCGTTATCTAGAAGTGCAAGGAGGCGGATGAGGCGACGGTTAAGGGCAGCCTTGGGTACCTCACAAACTTCAAACGAGTATTATACGAGCAACAACAGAGAAAATGGCAGCACAGTCAGTCTATCAACTGGTCGTACAAGCCCAATCATATCCACCCGAGGTGCCAGTCCCAGTGCTAGATCGAGTGCCATTGCTAGTAGACCAACCAATGCTAATACTTCAGGTACTTCTGGGGCTGGTGTTGCCAATTCTCGCACACCTTCAAGCCCCATTGTAGTGCAAACAGGTATTGCCATCGTCCAAGATGCACCAGCCTCCCAACCGTCTGCATCAAACGGCCAACCTCAGGCTAATAGACGAAGAAGGAAACCGCGACACCGTAGATAAATTTGTTATAGTTGGTAACTTTGAAACTCAGTATAAATTGTTTACGGGTCTAGTACATACATTATTTTAGCTTGGTATTTTAAGTGCTTTACAGCAAGCATCATTGTTGGCATTGTTATAACTTCCTATCTTTTCATCTCTTGCTGGGGGCTCTCAAAATCCATGCCTAACAACAAATCTCTATTTCTTACTCTGTCTTCTCCCGCTCTTTTCAAAACTCAGGGTACGGATTGGCTAATGTGAAATGAAAGTTATTAGCAAAGCGTAACCTTAGTTTTTGATGTCTCTTCGGTTTCAAAGTTATCATGAATATTAAGTTTGACAAACCTCTGGGAATTATTGTATATATTTTCTGACAATGCAATAGCAAAAAATGTGATATTGAGCAAACGCTTCTAGTACCGACCCAGAGTGATCGATTATACAAATAAGTATATGTTATTAAAGAATTTAGATTAAATTAATGTGCGAATGTTGAATTAATAGTCTTAACTTAAAAATATTTTTTTAAGTTTTAGAAAGTATATGAAATCTCTCCAACATCTGAATCTTAAAATGCCCAGTGGGGCAAGCGATAATTATGGAGATGTTGCTTGGTTATTTAATAAACCCTCGTGTAGTTTAGTTACAATGATGTGACAAAAGCTAATTATGATAATTACAAAAAGTAAGAAAAATAATGACTTTTATTATCTTCACTAGGTGCATGTAGTCAGCATGTGTATTTTGTTACATTAACAACTTATGATGCAAAATTAAAAATATATTGTTAAATGAAACTAATGTTTTTTTTTATGGGAAAGATATTAGCGATACCGTGGAGTTAATAAATCGTGGTCCATATGTATGTCTAAATATTGGAGTATTTGGAACCATTCGACTTGCAATTCCATTTAAAACGTGAACCACAAGTTGAATGTATAATCTTGGTGACTATAGCGTAGAAATCCTTCCAGTAGTAGCTGATTATGCAGGAGTCTCGGGGGACCTTGATTGGAACACCTCCAAGTGATTTTTGCTGCCGGAAATGCGTCTAAGTATTAAAAAAAAAAAGTTTGTACTTTTTCTACTTTTCTATATTCCATGTAAGTTCATGAAATTGTCCTTTAATTTGAAAAATATATTATGTAACTTGTAAGTTACTTGTTTGTTGTAAACTTTATACCATTTAATATTGCTTATAATCACTAAGGAAAATGATAATACATTTTATTTGTATATTTCAGATGAGAAAGCAGTCACTAATGAACATAATTAGAAGTTCTTAATATATTTTATTGTAATTATGTTAAAATCTTATGATATATGTAATATTGATTTAAATTTATCAAATAAAGTGGATTTATGAACTTTAGAAATATAAAATCTAGTGAACAATACTAAGTAATGGTAAGCAGATATTTTCTTTAATTATTTATTACTAAGTTAATATACTAGAGAAGTTTATTATAATATTGTTAATGAATGAGAAGTTTCAAGTCCCTTGGGAATCACTGACATTGTTTGGTTATTAAACACTTTAATTGACAATAAGCAGCAAAGTGACAAATTAAGTATATTTTTAAGTATAGAATAAAGTCTAGAGTTTTAATATTAAATTTACCTATTGTATAAACCTTGGAGCGATCTTACGGGTTAGTTTGTCAGTTTTCTATTTGATCGAAGTACTAACTAAAATATTTTCTTTTCAGAAAAAGAGAAGCTAATAAGACAACTAAAAGTATTAATAGAAACCACTAATGGACAAGTTTTAAAAGTCTCATCTTTTTATAAATTTAAGTGTTATATTATGTACCTGAAAATGAATTTGATAATGGGGGATGGAGCATTTTATGAATAATGTAAAAAAATAAGAGTGGAGTAAGAAATAATAGTTGGTTAAGTAATACCTCAAGAACAGGAAACAGTAACTGAAACTGTACTTCCATATTTAATCTTAATAAGTTCAGCAGTTTGAATGTTAATGAGATATTTATTATAAACAAACTGCATTTATTAATAGGTCAATTACCAAAAATAAAACTGTCAAATACATAACATACTATTTTTATTCATTTCTTACTTAAACAGATTTTGAATTTACATATTTACTTGTAGAAAATCACTGATATAAACAAAAGTTAATTGACATAAATATTAACTTAAAATCAGCATCAAACTTAAATTTATATCTCAAATGTTGGAGCACCAATATCGAATCAAAAGTTGATAAAGGGTTGTAATTCATACCAGACTAGGTTTCATTTTTTATTAATCCTTCTTTTCATTTCATTGAGTACCACTTGCTGTTTTTCAATTCTCACTTTTTAAAAGTATAAATATATTATATTGATTGTTTATTATATATTTATAGTATTAATGACTCTAACTTAAAATGAAATTGTTTGTTGGACATAAACAGAGATAATTCCAACTAGTAAGTAGCAAATCACTAATAAAATCTACACATATATAAATCTGCTTTCAAATTGACAATAAAAATGTTCAAGCACAAACACCATACCTAATTAAATTTATCAACTGCTAATCAATCTTTTCACTCTTTATTTATCAATCCGCAGTACTATTTCTATTGTTTCTTCAAAGCGGTAACAAAATATGCTGCTTCTTCATTTTGCAGATTAGAGGTCAAATGCTAAAAATATCAAAGTATGAGTAGGTTCTACTAATTATTATATATCGCGATTATGCAATTTCAAAATATTCTATTTATTTTTAGCTTTAAATTTCTGAGAGAACATGAAACAAACAATAATTAATTTTAACATGCAATTAAAACATATTATGCCAATTTGCACCTTCCGCTAAATCGAAATTTGTTCCGACTTTGCTCACATTCTTAAATTAATAATTATTAATATTAAAAATAAGACGTTTATTATTATTAAAAGTGTTTACAAACGTCACATCACAAAACGAACGTATTGTACTCATTTAGCGCAAAATAAATTTATGGTAATATTTTTACCTTGTAAATAATAAGAAACTAAAATAAATCTAATGGCACTTTATTCCTTAAATTAAACACCGCACCATTACAATATTTATTTATTGCTTAATAGTACACAAACATGACAATTTATATAACATTACATACCCCGCGCCAGCTGTCTACTCTCCATCCGTCGTCAGTCTGACCAAATCGTTAATAATAAAACTTTAGACGTTTCGCAAAATTAAACCTTGATTAATTGACTTAAGGTCCAGTTCCACATGCATCAATGTATTTGAGGAAAGAGACAAATGAATTAAAACCGTAACTATATTGCACGAAGGTTCATAATCCTTTTAAAAAACATCCGTCTTACGATTTGTCCTGACGCGAGTTGGACTCGCTCGGAGTTGTTCGGGTCTTGCGAGTAGCGAGCTAGCCGAGGGGCGCCAGCCCACCGCACCGCCCGCAGCCCGCGGCCCACCTCTGAACACACGCCGCGCGCACTCTCCGAGTCGGTTTGCAGATATTTTAGCTCGGGCTGACTCGCGATAACTCGAGTTGCCCATCGCTAATTTGTTAGTTTGTGTTGCACGCCCAGTCACAACGGAGACGGTATGATGTGTTTATTTATATAGTGTTTTGTAATTTTTAAGTGAAAACTTCTTTAGCGGCGTTGTACACTTTTTTTGGAATGGGTAAAAAATGTTAAACTCGCGTCAGGACACGTGACCTGATCGAAAATTCGTAAGACGGATGGAGAGTAGACAGCTGGCGCGGCGTATTTAATGTAATATAAATTGTCATGTTTGTAATCGTACGATAGCGCAATAAATAAATATTGTATTCTACCACATAAATTATAGTACTTTTATACTGATAATTAAAGCAATTCGTGCAAAATTTATTTCCTAACCATTCCAAAATATAAAAAATGCACAACGTAAATATTCAAGTTTTCACTTCTGCCGGCACTCCCGGAGTTAGGGATGTGAAAAAATAATCGATTAAAATCGATTTTTTTAGAAGTGAAAATCAATTTTTGTACGCCATTTTAATTTTGAAAATAACCTATTATTTTTATAATTAAAATGTCGAAATCAATCATAGTCAATTTTTCACCTGCCACCTCCCGACATTATCTTTTCTTTTATAACCCGGACCTCGAACTATTAGGGATATTCGATATATACATTGCGATACATTGAATAGATCCGACGTTTTGAAGATGACGTATTGATCTCGATGCATTGATGTTTTTTTATAAAATATCAGAAGGATGATTAAACCTAATTTCACAAAAACTCAAGTTTGAATTGAACGCTATAATTTAAAAGTAACAAATTTATTCTGCAACTAAAGGTTACATACAATAAAAAAGGCAACAAAAATACTGCAATGTGCTACTGAAAAGGCATACACTCAGCATCTATCAAATTTCACCTAAAATCTATCAATACGAGATTAGATTAATTTCAATTTTGATTAAATTATTCATTTATTAACTTTAATTTATGTTTATAATTTCTACAGTTTATTTTTAATGAATAAAACCATGATAAAATAAAATATTTTGTTTAAGGTGTTTATTTTGAAATTAATTTCAAAATCGATTAATAAATTAAATGATTATTTTTTAAGAAACATCGATTATTTATTAATCGATTTTTCTTGCTAAAAAAAAAAGAATCGTTTAATAAAAAATCGATTTTTTATGCAGATTGTCACATCCCTACGGCCGGAGTGCAACCCGTCGTTTTTTTTTCTTATTACTTTGTCCATGTGACATTTCCGTATAATAATGGGTTGTCATGACTAAGTGCATTTCTGAGTATATTTCAATGTACTTTCCATAGATGGCAATTATCTTAGTATTTCTGTTCTAGTTTTTACTACTCGACTCTAGATGGCGCTCTATGCGCGCTATATGTTAACTGTCAGTATGATGCATAAGCTCGACAAACGTCACGTGTGACAATGTACAATTGAATAAAATCAAAGATCTCCGTTTTAAGGTTACTAATTCACGTGTATTTAAAAATAATAATTTATTAACCAAGATTTGTCCGAGTTGTTTAGTTGGGGGATTAGACTGTCAAGCATTTTAAAGAATTTCTCTTTTGCAACATCTTTCGGTTTTCTCGTATCTATAATATAATATTATAGAATGTCCATCACTATAATATAGTATAAAACAAAGTCGCTTTCTCTGTCCCTATGTATGTTTAAATCTTTAAACGCAACGGATTTTGACGGAGAAAAGAAAAAGCGTAAAGAAAACGATGAATGGATTATAATATGCAAGGGATAAATCGTATTCGCGCGCACCGCTTCCACCTTTGGAATACATTATTTATAGATAATTTTATGATTTACATTTTTGTCTGTATGTGTGTACTTTTATGATAAAACTTACCGTTTCGCTGAAAATTGTGAAAAACTGATTTTTTTTACCTTAGACCTTGAATAAATTTTCCATACAGGGGAAAGATGGGGAACTTTCGAATTTTATTTTTAATCATATTTTTAACAACCTTACTGATTTTCAGCTTGATGGGAATTTATTTACCTTCGCTCTCATTTCTAGGTCTAGATTGATCGGACTATTAGGCTATGTTCACATGTAACGCGCGTTAACGCGCGTCAACGCGCGATCTGATTTGAAGAGCGTTCAGATGATGAGCGCTAAAGCCGCTAACGCGCGTTGCGAGAGTGCTCGTCGGTCTAGTTCGGTAGAACGTAGAAAATGGACGTGGAAGAGGCTATTATTTTGTGGTTATATTATAAAGAAACATATAGAAAAAGAAAACATACACATTGGGTTCATCCAATTTTGAAAAAAAATACAAATTATATTATATTTTTTATACAAATTTGCTATATTCCAACTTGCTGACCTTTTTTCTACTTCATCGATTAGTAAGTCGATGTCAATATTTTCAATTTCACTCATTTTAAATGCGAGAACAAAATGTAATTACGAAAATTAACAAATTTACATGCGATCGCGATGAAAGCGCGCGCTCATGTGAACGGTTGTATGAAAATACCACAATATCTAGTCGCGCGATTTGAAAACGCGCGTCAAGTTTTTGCCATCTGAACATAGCCTTAAAGATAGAGCTATTCCGTTGACAGCTGAGTATAGCAGTCTGCCGCAGTAGTTTAGTACCAATTCGGGGAATTTTAATAACAATTTAATCGAGTGTTCGGTCTTCTATCCGCCTTATTTTATTCTAAATATTTAATATAAACAATATATTGTCTACACAGAAACGATTAATTTTAACCTTAAATAAACATGCGTAAACCTGGGTCTATATATCGACGTAGGAAAGCATATTTGCTGTAAGTAGACAAAACCGCATCGAATGTCCCGGGTCCTGTGTCTCTGCGATGAAAAAAAAAATTCATACGCGGTTGAAAACGCCCGTACTTATATTTTTTTTGCAAGATTAAATGCTGTATGTAGACCAAAATCCAGTCATTATAGACAATTTGTGCTTACAGCAAAAGAAAAACTGATTTTTTTTCTTTACAAATACTTACTTCTTCCCATTTAAAAACATAACGCTACTTACAGCATTTCTGCGGTTTGTGATTTTTACATTCGTTTACTTACAGCAAGTTTAGGGAACGTACAGTTTTAGTTTTTTTTTACCATTTACGACATTTTATTTCAACCAAACATTACACATTCTAGACACATAACATTCTAGATCTAATCATAATTATAAACTAATCTAACATCTTGAATTGCAATTGAAAGTACCCATATACATAAATTTACTGCATACAGCATATTTACCGCCTGTAAATTGATAATATTTCCGCGCGTACATTTTTCTTCCTTAGTTACAGCGTTTTAAAGGTTTGTGATTTAAAAAACTGTATGCTGTAACTATCCAAACACGTACTTATAGTAACTTTGGATAAAAAGTTTACATTGCAAATGGTGACTGGCAGTTAAATAAATATATGTTTCAAAAATGGTAGCAATATCATGGATAGGTTCGACACTATTAATTTTTTTCCGAAATTAATTAAGTTTTTTGGCTCTGGTGAACAATTGCAATATGTCTACTTACAGCAAATATGCTTTCCTACGTCGATATATATGAGGGCATATTTAGAATTTTTGAAGTTATACTTCTTTAGGCGCGTTATGAAAAATTGATGTGAGTGAAATTTTACGATGCGCGCGCACCGTGACACAAAATTAACAGAATGAAGTTGCCCACAGAAGATACTACGGCATTGGACATAATTTAAAAACAACATTCGAATAATAATAGAATTTATGTTACTGAAAGAGAATAATAATAAATATTAATTTATTTAATTTTTCAAATGTAAACTATAATGACTCCTGTATTGACTATAATGACTCCTTTTCCAGTCTTTGATTATTTAATTGTAATTAATTATCATAAATATTTTTAATAATGCCAAAAAAGTTCTGATAAGGTGGGAGCTTGTAGTTTATTGTTTATCAGAATGCCAAATCATAAAATGACTGCTTCACGACTGATTTGAGAGCGACCGCCGATGCGAAAACCGCTGTGTGAGTTCGAAAAGTGAGTTACAGAATCGCAGGGCAGATTGAAAATTCCTAAGACGGATGGAGAGTAGACAGCTGGCGCGGCGTAGGAGAGGAAGTATCCCCCTCTCTTTCTACGGCGCGGCGAAAATGTATGCCTGCGCCTGCTGTTTCGTTTAGGCGGCGCAGGGCGCTTGCGCGAATGTTCGTGTGTCTTTATGTTACAGCGTGCCACGCGCATTCATGGATGGTGACAGCTGATGGCTCGACCGTCTGGGTAGTGGCCACACTGCTGTTCGTAAAATTCGTGTTTATAAAGTGTTTAAAATATGGAAATTGAACAAAGTGCATATATTAATGAAAAAAGTGACGAAGAAATAGCGAAAGAAAATGAGTGAGTACTTTATAAATATACTAGATGAAAATTTAATTAATTTTAATTTTTTTAATTAATATAATTTTATTTTATTATTCAGGTTAGGTAAGGTTTAATTAATTTTCATTTATTAATTAATATAATTTTATTATTAAGATTAGGTTTCGATCGAGTCTACCGTACTGCTTGACGAAATTATTAATATAGATGTAATATTTGTAATTGTTTATACTTTATAGCATTAACCTATATTTTCATAACATCACAATAAGCACATGTGCGTTGTAGGTTTACCAAATAAATAATTTCGAATGAAAATAAATGAAATAATATAAAAATAAATAATCTTCGTTTTTCAGAGGAAGAAAAGAAAAAAAAAGAGAACGAAATCGAGAATACCAAAGGGCATGGCGTCAGCGTAAAAAAGATTTGAAGAAAAAAGTTTTGACGGAAGAGAAAATAGAAGAAAAAAGAAAAAGACATCGTGAGAATCAAAGGGCATATTATCAACGTACAAAAGGTTTAAAGGATAATGACAAAAATGTAGCAGAATTGTGCCAAAAGAAATTGGATTATTTGCAAATGTAATTTAATTTCATATTTTAAATATTGTAATATATATTTATATATGTAAGTATCATTCATATTGTTATTATTTTATTTTTTCTTTGTTTTTTTCGCAGGAAAATAAAGAAATTGGACAGTAATGAAGACCAAGAGAATATTGTGCAATGCAGAGCTTCTCAAAATTTTGAGAATGTAAAGTTCGAACAAAATGAATTCATCACCCAACAACTTCGTATATGTGAAGAGAGTCACGAATGCATTACCCCCAAAGTCATTCTACACAGAACAACAGATATTCCAGGTGATGGTAATTGTCTTTTCCACTCACTCATACGTGTTCTGCAACTTCAAATTTCGACTTGTGATTTAAGAAGACAGTTACGTGATTTACCTTATTTTAACTCCTGCCACAATCCACAGGAAGCATATAAGATACTCTCAAGTAACAATGAATATGGAGACTTGGATTGTTTATACTTGTTTGCAAAAAATTACAATCAAAATATTTGTGTGCATTACCACTATTTCAACGTAAATTCAAAAAATGAAGACACTCGCTTCTGTCATTTTAAAGCAAACGATACACATAATTGGATTCATCTTGATCTTCGTGAGATGCACTTTACGCCTTACTTATCTGATGATGAAAAGAAGAAAGAAGATGAAAGAAATCAAAAGCAGAAAAACAAAGAATATTCTAAGCGGTATCGAGATAAAAAAAGAACATCAAAATTACTAACAGGCTCGTCCGCCAGAGTTGTGTTGGATGTACAACCAGTCATTAATACTTCACAAATTGCAGGCCCGTCCACCGGAGGTGTGCCATATGTTCCACCAGTTATCTGTAGTTCCCAAAATGCAGATTTATTGTCGAGAGATGTAACTTCAAGTCTATCAATACATTCTAACTACAATTCTATCGAAGATAAAGTGCGTCAAAGGCATTTTCGTTCTCAAGTTGTAGAATCATCTCCACCTTATATACATCTTCAAACATATTCTGCTTTTCAAGAAAATTCTTCTGCTCATCGACAATTTGAAAATGATTTTGTTGAAAATGAATTTGGTCATGCTTGTGACATTTGTGACAGACTGTGGTTTAGAAAAGATTTGAAATATTTGCTAAATAACGATGCAACTCCAAACATTGAATTTATAAGAACATTGCTCTCAAACATTGCTATACTGAAAATAAAAATATGTTCGACTTGCTTTACAGCCATTCAAAAGGAACGTATCCCACCACTATCAGCTTACAATGGATTCAAATATCCACCACTTCCAGACTGTCTTAAAGACTTTCCTTTGGACTTGGTAACTGAAAGACTAATATCGCCAAGGATTCCATTTATGCAAATTCGAAGGCTTCGGCACGTTTACGGTCAATATGGAATATACGGGCAGGTGATAAATGTTCCGATTGAAGTAAACACAATGGTGCATCAGTTACCAAGACAAGTGGAGGATGATCATGCTATAACAGTTCACATTAAAAGGAAAAAAGTTCACAAATCTAGCTACGTGTATGGTATAGTGACCAAGAGAAAAATAAAAGTGTGGTTACGATATTTAAAAGATACTCCTCTTTACAAGTCCTACGGTGTTTTAGTTGAAGATGGTTTTTTGAATGATAGAAGTTATGACGTTAAAGATGAAATCATCTTTGATGAAGATGGCGACAATGACATTTCAGAACAAATACCCATCGAGGAAAGTTTAATTGCACAGCAGCAAACATTGATGTGGAACGACGATATGTACTTGAGAATCGCTTCAGGCGAAGGTAGTTTTTTTATTTTTATTTTTGTTTCTTTAATTTATTGAACAAGAAGATAGATAATATATGTATATGATTTACTTTTGCTTTCATTTTTAGGTGATGTTCCAAGAAGTTTGCTGTTTGATGAACATGCTGAAGAATTATCGTTTCCACAAATATATTTGGGGCAATTCAGAGAATTTAGGGATGCGGTCACACCCTTCATGATGGCTACGAGTGAATTAAGGAGATCTGATAGACGTGGAGTAACCCCTCAACACTTGTTGTACATGGCTATGAAAATAATGAGAATTAGAATTAAGGACTCTCTTCATATTTCATTCAAGCATGTCGGCCAAGGTATTGCAATAACTAAAGAGCAAATACAATCTGATGATTATATTCACGGCTGCATTGAAACTAATTTGGCATTCCTTCGTTCTATTCCGAATTCAGCATACTATTGGGCAGAAAGGAAAAGAGATCTTTTTGCTATGATTCGTCAATACGGTAAGCCAACTATTTTCTTTAGCATAAGTGCTAATGAAATTGGATGGCCTAAATTATTACAATTGTTGCATAATTTAAAAAATAATGCGAAAATATCGGTTGAAGAGGCTGCAGATTTGCATTTTATTGAGAAAAGCACTCTTATTAATGAAGATGCCGTAACATGTGCTATATACTTCAATAAGTTAGTCGAAATTATTTTAAAAATATTACAATCAAAAAGGCACAGTCCTTTCAAAAAATACAGGATTTTGCATTACTTTAAAAGAATTGAATTTCATCGAAGTAGTCCACATGCGCATATTTTAGCTTGGTTAGATAATGCCCCAGAAGACGCCCTTAACACAGATTATAATGAAGCTATCGATCTTATCGATTTTCTGATATCAGTATCTGCTGCCGAGGCTTCTGGTGATATCCGATTACAAACTCATAAGCATACTTCTACTTGCTATAAAGCATCGAGACGACAACAAAAATGTAGATTTGATGCTCCGTTTATGCCAGTTAAGAAAACCATGATTCTGACGCCAATGCCAGATACAGAAAATGGTTACCAACAGTACAAGGCTAAATATAATTCAATCCAAAAAAACTTGGAAAATTACGAATACAATGGTTTTCAATCTTTCTATGATGAACATAATATTGCTTCAGATTACGAATATGTCAACATTATTCGAGCAGGAATTAATAGACCACAAGTTTTTCCAAAACGTGAACCATGTGAAAAGTGGAATAACCCATTTAATCCCTTCATATTCAACGTTGTCAGATCCAACACTGATTTCCAATTTATACCTGAAGAATATTCTTGTGCAGCTTACGTGGCGGAATATGTTAACAAAACTAACAGAGGTGTTAGCAATTTACAAAGACATATAATTGAAATAATGGATGAACATCCTGAGTTTAATTTATATGACATTACTAAAAATATTAGCATTAATCTTTTGAACCACACTGAAATGACGAGTCAAGAGGCTGCATGGTATTTATTGAGAGAACCATTGTCAAAAAGTTCAACTGTTATTGTCTATATACCAACCATTAGGCCAGTCGAAAGGCATAGAATAAAGAAGACAATGAAAGAGTTAAGTGAACTAGAAGATGATTCAACCGACATATGGAAGGAAAATTGGTTCGACAAGTATGAGAAAAGAACTGAAGATTTAGCAGGTGTTTCCCTTGCTCAATTTGTTGCTAATTATAAAAATAACAAGGGTGACTATGTACTCAGGGAAGAACCAAAAGTTATACGATATCGCAATTATGATATGGGTACAGACTACAATGAGTATCGGAGAGAAATGGTTACTTTGCACCTTCCGTTCCGTAATGAAGAATCGGAAATACTTGCAGAATCGCGATATCTTCAGTTATACGAAGAAAATGAGGCACTTATTCTAGATCGAAGAAAAGAGTTCGAATCAAATCTTGACATCGAAAAAACATTGGAAATCTGCAGGAAGCTAAGTCGTGAATATGTTTCCGATGATGGAGAGGAGATAAACGACGTCGTTGGTGGAATTCCTAATGAAAATCCATTTGCTGAATTATATCACAATCCAAACGCAGATTTAAATGATGATTTACGGCTTGGGTTGTTTGGTAAGCTTGGATCAATTGCTAAATAAACGACGGGTTGCCGGCAGAAGTGAAAACTTGAATATTAACGTTGTGCATTTTTGATATTTTGGAATGGTTAGGGAATAATTTTGCACGAATTGCTTTAATTATCGGTATAAAAGTTCCATTTATGTGGTAGAATACAATATTTATTTATTGAAGTTATACTTCTTTATGCGCGTTATGAAAAATTGATGAGAGTGAAATTTTACGATGCGCGCGCACCGTGACACAAAATTAGCAGAATGAAGTCGCCACTAAATCGCTCATTAAGTTGAGGAAAAAATGCTACCAACAAAACAGAAATGGAACCTCTGTTAGTGGCGCATGTTGGCACGCACGCCGCTTCTGTTCACTTTGTATTTATATTTATAATATTTATCCACATGCTTTGAGTTTCTACATTTAAAACACGTGTTTTCATTTTGTTTTCATTATACAAGTGCGAATTTTATATGTGCGTCTGAATTATAATCAGAAGTGATTTAAATTGAATATTTAAATCAATACTAATTAATATTAGAAAATATTTGTGAAAAAACTGTGCTCATCAACCTTCCTGTGGTTGTGCTTCAATACAATTGAGGTTAACTATCCGTATGTATTATTTAGTAATATAAATGACAAAATTATTATTTAATATAATTCATACTACTCACTACAGATTTCACATTCGATCTTTGCCGACGACATAATTTTTTTTGGAAATCCACTCTCCCAATCTCAAGCAATACAGGGTGGTTTGGATGATATTTTTGATTGGACCAAGCAGTGGCTGCTGTCACTAAATGTTAATAAGTGCACAATATTGCACATAGGAAAGAAAAATCCGCACATTACTTATCGCCTAGGTCAACAGCAGTTAATTCCAGTATTCACGCAAAAAGACTTGGGTGTTACCATCAGTTGTGATTTGAAGTGGGAATGTCACATTATGAATATAGTGAAAAAGGCTAATTCCATGCTCTATTAAGTGAGAAAATCATTCAAATGCCTGTCACCAAGAACATTCTTAAAGATATATAAATGTTACATTAGACCACTATTAGAGTATGCCTACAGCATTTGGGATCCTTATTTCATAAAGGATATTAGTTTGCTTGAAAGGGTTCAAAGAAAAGCCACGAAAATGATCAGGTCATTCAGGAAGAAATCTTATAATGAGCGTCTGAAAGCACTTGACCTTACTGATTTAGGAAGTAGGAGATTACGAGGAAATCTCATTGAAACCTATAAAATCCTCACTGGCCACTATAATGTTCCAGGAATTGAGAAGCTCTTCATTTTAAGTGAAAATACGCATTTGAGGGGTAGTTCTTTAAAACTTAAGACCACTCAACACAACACAAATTCCCTAAAGAACTTTCTCCCAAACCGTGTAGTGGCCGGCTGAAATAGGCTTCCGGAAAGTGTGATCAGTGCACCATCTGTGAACACCTTTAAAAACAGACTGGATAAGTTCCTCCAAATCCCATAATACACGCGCATCAGCTTATTAAAAGCTGCCAGTGTGTTAATTAAATAATAATAATAATAATACTAAATATTATTAAATGATTAACGTTAAATATTTATTATTAATTATTTAATATTAAAAAAAATTAAGAAATAAATTGAATAAATAATAATTATTAAAAAAATGATTAAATTCAAATACAATTTTCAAATTTATCAATAAGTTCATTCATTGACTCTTGAAATATGAATTAATTATTAACAAATGATTTTTTAAATTAAGAATCCTGTAATATGTAGTACAAATGATGCCATATACCTATATATACTGCTCAAAACAATTACGGGAACAAAACTTTAAAGTAGAACTACTGAACTTTTTACTTAAGGTTTTAATTATTACTGGCCACTAGATAATGTTAAGGCATTGTCGAAGAAAATAAAAAACAAAAGAGCATCGGCGTTTTGGTTAGTAGTCCTATAATAAAGTGACAGTGTGTCTAGAAACACCTAAAAACAAAGTGACGTCTTTGAATTTTCATTACTTTCTAATGACAGAAAACACATTTTAAGTAGTTTTTTTCAATCTTTTGAGTATTAATAGAAATTGAAGTGAGCCTTTTGAGTATTGTTATTCATTGAAGCGAGTGAGTTTAGGTCATAATGCCAGATCTGACTGAATTGCATGTCTCCCGAGCTATCGCTTTGCTTGAAGAGGGTCGAACTATGCGTTATGTAGGAAATGATCTAGGAGTAGCCCCTTCTGTTATCTACAGACTTTGAATACTCACGAAGGCGTGGTCAAGGTCGAAAGAGAAAAACTACACGTTTGCATGATCGCTACATCGTCAACTGTGCTTTACGTAACCGCACCACAACTGCAAGAGATCTACAAAATACACTGGTGTAGAAATTTCCGACCAGACGGTAAGAAATAGGTTGTTGGAAGCCAATTTGAGATCACGCCGACCAGTTCGGGCTGTGCGTCTAACAATTCAACATAGACAAGCTCGCCGACAGTTCGCGCAAAATCACGCTAATTGGCAACTTCGACATTGGAGGCCAGTGCTTTTTAGTGACAAATCACGATTCCGTCTAACACGTTGCGATGGTCGTCTCCGTGTTTACAGACGCCCAGGCGAGCGATACAGTGCAGCAGCAGTCCAGGAATATGACAAATTTGGATGTGGCTCTGTGATGGTTTGGGGCGGAGTTAGTTTGGACGAGCGCACAGATCTCGTCGTTGTTCCCGGGCGCTTGTGTGCTCAAACTTACATTGAAAATGTGCTCGAAGATCATGTTTGGCCCGCAGCATATGGTATGGGCCCAGATTTTCTTTTAATGCAAGATAATGCCAGGCCGCATACTGCAGCCATCACGTCAGATTACTTACGACAGCAGGAAATCCGTGTAATGGAGTGGTCTTCCATGAGCCCTGACCTAAATACAATTCAATACATTTGGGACTTGCTTGACAGGCGCATCCGGAAGCGTCCGATTGCACCTCAAACACTGCAGCAGCTCACTGAAGCGTTGATTGAAGAATGGGAGCGAATTTCACAAGAAGATATTCGGAGGATCATACGAAGCATGCCGCGTCGTTGTCAAGCCGTGTTAGGGCTCATGGAGGCCACACACGTTACTGAAAGTCACTAAAGACGAATATTCAAACGATATAAGAATATTTCTTTGATGGACCTTTTTTATCACCAATTAGTTTTTCGTCTACAATGCACATTTTAATTTTTTATTAATAAAAAAAATACAAATTGATTTTTTTTATTAATTGTAGTAATTGACAAAGTAAAAAATAGCGTACAAGTTAATTTAAATCTAATTTTAGTTTAAGCAATAGAAAGGAGAAAAATCTTGTTCCGTTAATTGTTTTGAGCAGTAGGTAGGTATATATATAACTGAATTTTTAAATGTAAATTTTGAATATTTATTATTAATTTTTAAATCAATTTTTTTACTTACTATCATTCTTATTCATCAATCTAAGAGTTTTTTTCGCTTACATTTGATGACTATTAATGGTACTATTCAATTTCTATTTCAGGTTTTTAAGATGGGTAAAACAAGTGCGGAACATAGTAGAAACTATTACAGACGAAAAAAAGCTGCCAAGGAAGCTGAAAAAGCTCGTCAAGGCTTGTCAGTAAACAAGCCAATAAGAAAAACAGCAGCAGAACGTAATCGTGCCTATAGGCTGCGAAAAAAAATGCGTTTACAAGTAGAAAAATCATCCGTGCCTGAGATTTTATCCACACCGTCAACTTCAAGTTCACGAATAAGGACTTTTGAGCCATCATTTCGGTTAGCTACCATCAGTGCTAGTACAAATCAACCAGATGTCTCAACGCTGTCCAGTACTCGTATTGCTGATCATAATGGCGATAATTTAAGCGATTCATTTTTATCTGCTTCAACACACGACAATCGCAACTTTATATTTGTACAAGCTGAGGTGCATATGACTAATTCCCCTGTGCCGTATAATCAACGTACATCAGAAAATACTTTATTAGCAGACATGGGACAAAACCGACTGCTTCATGCCCAAGAAACTATTCAGCAATTAGCTGGTGCCTCGAATGTACATATTTTATCTACTCAAGACATTGTACATGATCAGGAGCGTGATAGATTAAATCAAGACACTATTATGGACCAGGAATTACCTCCAGAAGACGGAGAAGCCGTTCCTTCCAATTATCCGGAACAGTTTATTAATACTTCTCTTGATGACCAAATTGATATGGACATAGATACTTCTTTACCGTATAGTAATTTTCCACGACTAAGAGCTCATCAGGAATTTAAAAAAAAGTTTCTAGACATTCCTTTTGCATATCCATGTTCAGTATGTAACAGGTTGTGGTTTCAAGATGACTTGAAAAGTCCGTCTCCTGAACATAAAGAAATTTTAACACAAATTATACCTCCAGCGAAAAATACGAAACTTTGCAACACATGCATACAAGCGTTAAACAAGAAGAATATTCCTTCAATGTCCTCATTCAATGGTTTTAAATATCCAGATATACCTCAAAAACTGCCACCTTTAGATCTTGTTTCCGAAAGACTAATTTCACCTCGTATTCCCTTCATGCAAATCAGAAGACTGAGGCATGTTAATGGTCAGTACGGTATTTTCGGTCAAATAATTAATGTTCCTGTTTCAGTTAATATGGTGAAATCTATTCCAAGGAATATTGATGATGACTATTGTCTAAATGTACATATCAAACGAAATAGCATCGGTCGAGCTACTTACAAAGTACTGTTAATAAGCGTACTATTAAAAGTTGGCTCAATTTTTGAAGTTATACTTCTTTAGGCGCGATATATATAAATACAATAGCATGTTCAATGCTACTGTTTCTGATATCGGTGATATTTGTGTAAGTCGTTGCCACTCAGGTGATAATCAGCTCATTATTATGGTTGCTGTTTACATCTCTCCAGATAAGTCATTGCGTACTATACGAGACTTATTGTACGAAAATTTATTCATTTATTCTCATGACGATGGCATTGCTTCAAAAAAAATTGGAAAAAGCTTTTATGAATTGCCAATGATTTTGACTGGAGATTTCAACATAAACTTTGCAGACGATAAAAATCAACTACCTATTAATTGAATATTTAAATAATGACTTTTTTGTTTAACTATGTCAAATGATCGCAATCTTGCTATTGATGCGGTCGGTGCGGATTAGACATTTAAATAGGTTCGAATTAAACTGTTCGTTTCTTACTTCAGCTATCATAAACCGATCGTATCAGTTTTAGAGATTGGCGATGATGGTTCTGGTGATAATGATGATGAATTGATAAGAATGATTGTATTCTACCACATAAATGATAGTACTTTTGTACTGATAGTTAAAGCAATTCGTGCAAAACCATTCCAAAATATCAAATATACACAACGTTATTATTCAAGTTTTGACTTTTGCCAACACTCCCGGAGTGCAACCCGTAATTTTTTTACAGATTTGTGTTTTACTAATGTTTTGTTTTGTTGTGTATAAAATAGAGGTGGACCCGAAGCTTCTTATAACTTGCCGATTATGTTTAGATGAAATGGGCCAGTATCAAATTGTTCCAAATGTACGAACACAAATAAAGTTCTGTTTTGATATAGATGTAAGTACCTTTTAATTATACATTACACTAAGTTGTGTTTATTTTCTCTATGCAGATTCAAAATTATTTTATCAGCAATTTAGTATATGCATCATAGGTCCAATAAGAAGCGTGTGTCTTTCACTTTACTATGCTTTAAATATAATTATCCATCACTAGAAGAAATTAATCAGCTACTGTTGCTCTTTATTTCTTCATATATAAAATTAGTACTTCTATGCTCAATAAACACCAAGTGGAGTACAAAAGCAGTCACATATAAATCTGGTGTGATTATTATTGGCAAGAAGGCATTTGACATCGGTCATCATATTCTGGTTCTGCCATTCGGAGACCTAATATGAATATTATATTACATCCTTAAGTCTTGGCAAAACTATAATTGTTACAGGTTTAGCATGCACAGCAACATGCTTTGAAATTTAATCGATTATAATTAATGATAAGGAATGTTGTTTGGTTTAATCTGAAAATTTTCTTACAGGTCGATCCCTTGGATGGTTTACCTCAGTTGATCTGCAAAAGGTGTGAGACTATTTTGTCTGACTTCCATGAAAAAAAGAAAACCTATCAAGAAAAGCAACTCGGTCTTAAAAAAAATGCAAAGCCCAATTGTGTGAGTACTTTATCATATTGTGCTGTTTTTTGCTTGTCAGCGTCTGACCAGCGTGTTTTTTCATTCCAGATTGTGACAGCACCTTTACAACAGCAGGATACTGTATCATCAACAAAATCTACTGTACCTGAAACAAATACTCAACAATCATTAAAGTTGACTTTAAAGAAGAAACCAAAATCCCCAGAAACAAATTTAAATGAATCTTTCGAAATAAAAAGTGATACTAAAACAGTACGACCTTGGCGTAAAAATTACAATAAGCACTTCGCGTGCAGATTATGCGAAGTCGTTTACAAGAATAAACAGATTCTTATGACACATATGAAGAAGCACAGTGCGTTGCAACAAAAATATGGCCACATACTAAAGAAATGTAAAATTCAGCTGCCCAAAATAGATGAGAAAACTAATTTCGTCAGCTCCGACGACATGGTTGTTATGGGTAAAGATCAAATTCTGCTAAACAAATATGATCAATACCGCGTGGTATACCTAAAAAATACTTCAGGCTTACAAGAGAAAAAAGATTCTTCAGAATCCTTAGATTACGACGATTTCATCACTAACGGAAAACGTAAAAGATTAAGGCTACTTTCTCAAAGCTCCAATGAAACAGTTGTATTGGAAGAACCAAAAAAGAATGATGAATTAGAAACACCGGGTTGCAGTAAAAATAAATTACAAAATAATGTTATAGAATGTATAGATATTGATTCTTCAGATCCAGAGCCACCAAGTCTCAATAATTATGAAGGTCGTAAACAAGTGCAGGACAATAAAAATGGTGCTGAAACAGGTTGGATTATTGCGAGTGAACTAAACGGTTCAGACAGTAACACTTATATGGAAAATTTACAAAAATTACTAGAAAATGATGAGTTGCCAACTCCCGATCAGAATTCAACAGAAGAGACTACAGTGGAGCAAGTGCCTAATGATAATGACGATAATATGCTATTAAAGCTTTTAAAGACAAGTCCCGTTGCGAATCCCAAACAACTTCCAAAAAAGACCAAAGAGACTATTAACAAAAGCGTTTCCTCTAGCGATGCAAGTCTATCTATGCCCGTCATCACAGACACAGTTTCCTTGGCCGATACAGTAAGCGTTTCCTCTAGCGATGTAAGAATATCTATGCCCATCATTACAAACACCGTTTCCTTGGCCGATACAGTGATTGATCCAGTGAATGATAAACCAAAGGAGCCTACACAATTTGTACCGCGAATAAAAGTAAAACCCGTCTCGCAGTTAATGGCAGACAAAAGCACGACTATAACTGACACCACACCATCGCAAGTTGCTTGGACTATACCAGAAAAACCTCAAAACCAAATCGCTCAATCGGGTGGTGATGAATACCGTTGAATCGTCGCAAACAAAAACTCTCTCGCCTTTCAAATACTTTTAAAATCTGCTTCAAATTCACGGTATTAATTTGTTGTGCATTACCAGGCCGGTATGCTTTTCTCTTGAAATCTCGTGAATTGAGACTGAAAATGTTTTAATAAATGTACCTATTGGTAAAAGCCATAGTTTAGTTATGCGTCTTAAAACGGGACGATTAATTTCTGTTAGCTGTCAAGTTGGCATGTCAAAAACAATTTTGACATAATATCGCTGTTATAATAAAACTTTGTATATTTCGTTGAATTTTATTAAACCTTTTATATTCTACATTTATTTAAAACTTGATACTTATAGTCCTTTTCATGAAAGAAGTCCCCCAGACGCGGCGCTGCAATCGCATAACGTAATGTTGCCATTTAAGAGTAAAAAAATTACATATTTTATTTACATTTAGCAATGTTATTTATCAAATATTATTTTCTGCATACTTCGATGAAACAATATTTCCGTTATGTAAAAAGAATATTTTTATTTACTTATATTAGCGGTGTTCTACCTACTTACAGGGAAAAGATGAGAAAATGGGGTAAAGAAAAGCAATACAATTTTTTATTCAAAGTTTTATAGCATAATTGTTGGGTTACAATTTTTTTGAAGTACACGCCGCTATTATACCTTCGTTTGTAATTCTTGTTACAGTTTTCTCTGACACACCTGCAATTAAATTATGAACAATTAAAAATAATAGTAACTTTAAGTTTATAATGCTTATGTAATATGTAATAAGTATATGTTTTAATTTCAGTTACCTAGTTTCATCACGTTATGTATTTATTCAATTTTGTCGCAAAAACGAATTTATATCATAAAAGTCCCATCAATACAGCAAAAAATTATTAAATGGCAACTCTAAAAAGTACCCGTTATAGCGCCAACTCTCTTCCGAACATTGTTTAGTGGTATTAAAACACCTTGATTCTTATGTTCCGCTTCACAGAACTCTTTCACCTTTATATCATTTCTCGAGCCGAACTTTTTACAACTTTTGGCATTGCAATCAATCTTTAAAATGCACAAAGCTAGTTAAAAATTCACAAATATCTACCACAACAAACGAACTTGATAACATCGACGAATGACAACATTGCCGACCTGTCAAATTTAGTTCCAAAAATCACCGCGGGACTTCTTTCATGAAAAGCACTATAAGTTAGATTCAACAATGAAGATTCTAACAAAAACGTCAAAATTTCGGCCTTAGTCATTGTCTCTCTTGACGCATGTCTGAATTTCGTTATCCTTAGGTTTTGACAGATGAAATCTTCAAAGTACTATGAAATAATTTCCTTTATAATGACTTTAGTAGACAAATGGATTTGCACAAATATTCTTCTTGAATTTACTATAAGAATAATAAAAGTCGAAAAAAAACCATTTTAATGCTTCAATGATTTTTAGCCTATCCACCTTAAAAGGCCGATTACAACAAAAAAAGACCAATTAAGTACAATTTTTGTTTCTATGATTTTTGGTAGCTTAATACCCTGCGGAGTTTTTAAACTTAGCCAGAAGCTATGGAAACTTCTTTTTGTATTTTTAAATTGAAGTCGAATGTTTGGGCAAATCCAGCTAAAAAACTAAACTTCTAATTTTAAAACCTGAATTTTAGAAAGCTGGGATTTTTTTGAAGTAAAACATCTTTAGGCGCGACTAGGGAATAACTTTTTTCTGACGGAATTAACGCTTAAACTACACAGACTATAGCTGTGTAGTTTATGTCATATACTCCACGCTTCTTGACTTTTACGCCATCTAGTGGCAAATATCATAATTAATTAGGATATTTTTTTTCTGATGGAAGTAACGCTTACTACAGTCTGTGTAGTTTCCGCTAATAAAAAATAATAATAATTCACAAAGCAACCCAGCAGTTGGCGCTATCATACTTCGTTTAATATACTAATCGCTTGAAATATCATGCAGAACAACGTCTGTCGGGTCCGCTAGTAGAATATAAAATGAAATAGTGAATATTAAATGAAATGGCAAAGGGGAAAAAGTCCCAGGAATATTTTACTCTTTCATCAATAAATAATAGCTTGACTTGTAAAAAACGTAAGTGTTCATTTTCCTATTGTTTAAACAACTTATTTTTTTTAAATATTCAAATAAAATATGATATATTTCATTTGAATATTAAATCACATTCTCTCATCTCATTTATTAAGATACTGTTATTATAAGATATTTTTTTTTATTTTAGGTAAAGAAAATGCTAAAGCTGCTGAAAAGATGAGATTGTATCGTCAGCATTTGCGAGAAAAAAAAACAGCTAACGGATCTAATAATTCTTCTAGCTCTCCAGCAATACGTAAGTGTTTAGTCGGTAACAGCTTCAATTATCCTTAATGTAATGAATCATAAACCAATGTACATATATTTAATGACATACATAATTTTTCCTTGTACATACATTAATTTTAACTTAATGTATGTACAAGAATAATTATCAAAAATAATAATTATTTACTTACCAGGTCAAAGGGCTCTTACAGCAGCGGAAAGATCAAAATTGTGGTATCAGAGAAATTTATTAAATCCTAGTCAACAATCTAGTGAATCTCGAAACAGCGAGTCTATTATACAAAATCATGATTTTCGTAATACTGAAAACACTGCGGCGTCAAGTATGTATTTTTAATGTCAATTTACTTTTTATTATCGGTTAAAATATTTTAAGAATAATGTTATAGGTATGTTATCTAAAGCTGGCAGCTTCAACACAAATACACTTTGTGCTTGTGTAGTGTCTGTGAATAAGCGCGAGACGTGATGTCAAACTGAAATACAATCACAACTACATCACGAAAAGACTGTCCGTCTCTCTCGCGCTCGGTCAAGCTTATGAGTATAAAAGAGACAGTTATTGTTTTTCTTTTGCTACTGTTTATGTTGATCTTACTGTTTGATATTATTATTATTTTATACATGTTGATCTTTTTTCAAACATTACCAGGGCAATCTCGTGAAATGATGCACAATGTTTTTAATTATTATAAGCATCTGAATAGAAACAGTTTAATGAAAAAATGTTTAATTTGACATCAGATGCGACTGGGGTTTCTAAGAGGAGTATTGAAAGAATAGTTAGTGAAGTAAAAGTGAAGTGTAACCGACCTATATTTTTAGGTGCAGAGAATTTAGCTCCAAATTTACATGGAGCAACAAGATTACACCAAACGCCGAATTCAGATTCAGCAGTAAATGTGCCAGCATCACTTATTACCGAAGAAAGAACTGATCCTTCGCAAGCAATCGTAAATATTCCTTATCCCGAACAATTTTTAAAAAAAATTTCTAGATGACAGTTTCGGCTTTGCGTGTTTTGTGTGTGATCGTCTTGGGTTCCAAAGTGATTAGAAAATGTTAAGTGAAAATCAAAAACACATACTTTAGGTTAATCTATCTATCTATATATATATATAAATGAATTGCTGTTCGTTAGTCTCACTAAAACTCGAGAACGGCTGAACGGATTTATCTTATCTTAGACTTGAAATGTTTGTGGAGGTCTAGGGAAGGTTTAAAGGCGAGAAAAAATCGAATAATTTCCGGGAAACCCCTAAAAACAGCTCTTTTCTATTTCCCATACAAACGTTTTCTAAAGGCAAATTGAACTTTATTGCTATTCAATAAAGTTCATATTAAATTATAATCACTCACTGTTGTCTAAGCAATTTAGGTGTGTTCATAACGTCAAAGAGTCAATTTGCAATTTATTACCGCTGCATAAAGTTCAAATTCAATCATATCTATGAAAATAATCTTTTGCGTGCGCTTTGGAGGATCTAATGTCGCGTTAAAATAAACAAAAGTAAATCGCGAACGCGACAAAAAATGTAATAAACTATTAGTAGTACTGATTTCCAATTAATTTGGTCGGCTTCGCGAAATTTAATTTTAGCTAACTTCAGTTGTAACTGTATCAGATTATTTTTTTAAATTTGATAAATTTAGTTTTGTCTCAAATCAAGTTTCTGAACACAACCATAATAAATGACATTAGATTTGACAACCAACTAATATGTCAATCATTCTGTCGCACTTCAGAACACGGAGATTTATGGCTTAAAGGTAAACTCCAAAAAAATAAATAAAAAATAAAAAAAAATCAGAACACGGAAAAAAGAATTTTACGGACAACGAACAATGCAATTTAGAAAGCTGACGAACGAAGCTGCCAGCCAGATGTTGTTCTTGGAAACGGTCGGTGGGTGCGCAGTTAGCGGAAGGGTCGGTCGGTCTCTTTTACCAGCGTGGTAGTTTAGGTTTAGTTTTAAGTTATAGTATAGCTTCAGATAGATTTAAGCAGCCGTGCCTGACGGACGTTAGTTATAAGCTTGCTTCGCTATATTATTTTGTGTCACCATCACTAACGTTCGACCCGATTACCGCTACGTGCGCGAGAACTTTCTTTACTTTTGTGATCCTTTGTGATATTGACATTCCAAGTAGTGTGCTCTTTTTTTGTTGATATTTTGTGATAGTGACACTTTACTGTTAAGTGAGCGAGAAATTTTCTCACTTTGATTAATTATGTTACGATGCCGAGGAGAAGACAAACTGACATAGGTCGTCGCAGTCAATCAAATGTGCGAAGAGCTACTTCACGTGCTAACCGCACTGATAAACAGAGAGAGACAGATCAAAAACACATGATACATGGACTTTGCGGACTTTTCAACAAGAATTCACCTTGTATGGTCGACGGCAAGTGTTCCAAGCGATACCCAAGAGACCTGCTTGCTGAAACCATAACGGGAAATGATGGATACCCATTGTATCGTCGGCGATCAGTTGCGGACAGTGGGCAATCGGTAGTTGTGAAGGTAAGAGGACAAAATGTTGATGTAGACCATCGTTGGATTGTGCCATACTCGCCAATATTGTCCAAAGCTTTTGAGACTCACATCAATGTGGAGTATTGTAACTCTGTAAAGTCGATAAAGTACATATTGTTACGAAGACGGGTCGACTGCAATGTTTTTAGATTTTTCCACTACTTAGAGAACTTTTCAGCAGGCTGAAATGTGATTTCTGACCGTTTAGGAGAGGGTCGATCACATATAAGAAAATCGTAATTTACAGAATGTTACCCTAGTTTTCAGGAGCCTGAAACATTTCAGACCGTTTCAGAACACGTGTAGTCGAATGGTACACTTTTCAGGACAGTGGGCGTGGTTTTCAGGCGTTTTCAGGCCTGGTTATACTCCTTTGATAAAGGAATGTTCTAGAACGAATTTTCTAGGTGTGGGACAAGGACGGAATGATACACGAGAGAGAGGGAAGATCGGAACCTTCTCGAAGCTAGATCGAGCACTCTAGAACGCCGTACGACAAGGACGGAGCGATGTGCGAAAGAGATAGCTAGTACGCACGTTCTAGAATTGTGCGATCGCTACTCAGTTGCGCTGCCGCCTAGAGAGTTCTCGAACATCGTCCCAGGGGTATATAAGCGAGCCGAAACGCGACCGATTAGTTCAGTTTTGAATGCGATACCAAGCGATAAACACCGGAGTGACAAAGTGCGAATAATGTGAAGACAAGTGAATACAAGTACTGTGTGAAGTGTGTGTAATTAGAGAAAGTATTTTGTGTGTGTATTTAGTGAATTATTGTGCGTAATTTCCAGTTTTTAGTGTTAACAAATTCCTCGTAGATTTAATTAGAAAATAAACCCTTGAAGAAATCTACGGCGTTTCTATCCGATCCTCTAGCTCGTAACAATATTATGTAAATATGTACTTTATCGACTTTACAAAGGCAAGGATATGGCTGTCTTCTCTGTAACAAATACAAATGATGAAATATCACAGTACCAGATGGGGCGCTATGTAAGTAGCAACGAAGCAATTTGGCGTATATTTTCATTTGCGATCCATGAAAGATACCCTACAGTAGTCCATTTGGCGGTCCATTTAGAAAATGGTCAACGAGTTTATTTTAATGAATCGAACGCGGCAGACAGAGCGGCACGTCCACCATCGACAACATTAACAAGTTTCTTCACAGTCTGTCAAACTGATAATTTTGCTCGCACTTTGCTGTATGCTGACAAGCCACGCATACATATGGAATGCATCATCGAATGTTGTTAGTTAATGTTCGTGAACCGACATCGTTCAAACAACTGAGAACAGTTAATGGACAGCTGTGTGAGATAAGTCTCAGAGCATACCAACTATGTTGCACATTACACTATGTGCTACATTTACTTGAGAACGATTCGCACTGGGATGATATGCTCAAGGATCCCATAATATCTTCATCGCCCCATCAAATTCGTACATGTTTTCCCTCGAATCCAAAAGATTTGTGGGTTAAGTATAGAGATGACATGTCTGAGGATGTTGCATCGTGTGCGCCGCGAAACTGAATCCTACACTACAAATGACTGAAATTTACAATGAGACATTGATCATGATAGAAGATATGTGCTTATTGATAGCAAATAAAGTATTGTCGTGTTTGGGAATGACAGCACCCAATCGACAGCACGAGTTGCAAAGGGAACAACAGTACGACATAGAAGCATTGACCGAAACAGTTCGTACAAATGTTCCACAATTAAATCAACAACAAAGAATTGCGTACGACACTTTGATAGAAGCTGTGAATAGTGGATCTGGTGGAATTTATTTCCTTGATGCACCCGGAGGAACCGGAAAAACGTTCTTAATTTCATTGCTTTTGGCTGAAATGATGTTGCTCTAGCGTTGGCTTCATCTGGAATAGCTGCGACTCTGCTAGAAGGCGGACGAACTGCGCATTCTGCCTTGAAATTACCATTAAACATGCAAATCACCGAAACACCAATTTGCAACATCGCCAAAAATAGCGCAATGTCCAAGATTCTACATGTATGCAAATTAATTGTTTGGTATGAATGCACAATGGCCCATAAGAGGTCACTGGAGGCGCTGGACAGAACATTGAAAGATCTTCGTGACAACCAAAATATTTTTGGTGGGGTTGTCAGGTGATTTTCGTCACTCTTCCAGTTATTCCCCGATCAACTGATGAACTAAATACATGCCTAAAATCATCTAATTTGTGGCAGTACGTAAAGACAATCCAATTATAGGTCTACCAGAATCTGATGGCAAAAAAAGTTAAAAAATTAGCGTTATTTCATATGGCAATAAAAGAAAAATTTCATCTGTCAACTGAAATTTCGAGGAATTAGGTTTTTGGTTTGGCTTCAAATTTCCTTTAAAAAGTGATGAAAATGTCGAAGAAACCTCTTCGATCGCAAGCAAGACATATTGTTTTCAATGTTTATCAAAGAATACTTGATCAACAGACACAATCATCGATATTGAGCCATGCGCAAGCGTTGACTGGTTAGTAGGAATGGCACGTCTTGATATTTTGGTTTATGAGATTTTTCGTGTGTATAATATTATATACTTATACTAAACTTTGGTTTTATTTCAGGGGTTTCTTATACTGCAAATAAACTTGGATAGTTTTTATTTAGAATTGATGAATGGCAAAAATCTTGTGAACATGTAATAAAAATTGAAAATCAGTTCATAGAACAAGATCGGTTAATTGAGATGCAGGAGGAAATGTTTATCATAAATACTGCGTTGAAGACTTTTTAATGGATTGGAACAATTTTCAAGTTCTTAATTAATAAATAAACTCATGAACAAAGTAATTGGAGTTTTCATCTAAATAATTTCAAACCCCACATTCGCCACATTTTCAAAAATTATCTTTGTTCATTGGATAAATTTTTATATTTGCATGTATCACACACAATCAGCCGCTATAAGGAAAAAAAGTATCAAAACGTTTTACGCCAATTTCCCCAGTATTGCTAGCGTCAATTTCTTTTTTCCCTTTTTGCCATCAGATCCTGGTAGACCTATAACAACTAACATGCGATCATTTTTGCAACATGATGAAACTGCAAATGTGTTTGCGAAGCAGTTGTTAGATATTGGAAATAATAAAGTTGCAATGGACACCTCGACCGGATTTATCACATTACCCATAGATTTCTGTCACTTCACAGATTCAAAAGAGGAGCTAATTCAGCGTGTTTTCCCAGATATAGCGCAAACGTTCAATAACCATAACCTTTTTTGTGGAATAGCTACTCTTTTTTTTTAATATTATGGCAATAGTTTTTTTTTATGGCTCTGGCACGGTTTGTGCATTAGCCAGCGTCAAGTATGAGATTTTTATATAATTCGTGCTTTTTGCCTTAGAAATTCGACCAAGTCCTCCATGTACGGTTTTAGGCACTCGCCCGGTACCGCACAACCCTCCCAAAGGCCGAGAACAAATTTAAATTAAATTAAAACTTGCCCTCGAACCGGAAATCGAACCCGGAACCCCTCACCTAGCTGCCACTTAATAAGACCGCTAGGCTATGAGGCCCCTAAATATGGCAATATTTTTAACTTTATGCCAGTTTCAAGTAAAAGTAGCTACTCCTTAATAGATGTCGCTAAACTAGTATAAATAGGTGCGATAGCTAATCGAAATAATGTTAATGTTGATTTTGCCGCTAGATGACGCTTTATCACGTAAATGCAATATTAGTTTTGCTACCACTTAATAGGTAGCGGTTTTTTCAAATTATAAATGTCAAAACGAATCTCGTATTACGGTTACAGATAAATTTTATTAAAAATTGTTAAAAATAAACTAATGTTGATAAATTAAAAAAATTGCGATATCTTTTATAGATTTAAACTTCGCAACGTATATTTTCGAAAACGCGATACGTTACGAGTAAGTTGTTAGTAAACAATAAAATATCGTTTATAACCTAAAAAAACAAATGAAAGTTGGTTTAAATGTTCAAATTTATATACTTTTTTTTACAGATTTCTTGTAGAATGGATAAAATAGAGGTGGATCCGAAGCTTTTTATAACTTGTCGATTATGTTTGGATGAAATGGGCCAGTATCAAATTGTTCCAAATGTACGAACACAAATAAAGTTCTGTTTTGACATAGATGTAAGTACATACCTTTTAATTATACACTACACTAAGTTGTATTTATTTTCTCTATGCAGATTCATGTTAATTATTTTATCAGCAATTTAGTATATGCATCATAGGTCCAATAAGAAGCTTATAGTTATACATGTCTTTCACTTTACTATGCTTTATGAAACCGTTCAATCTGGTGTGATTTTTATTATTGAAAGGAGGCATTTGACATATGTCATCATATTCATCAGGTTCTGCTATTTGGGGACCTAATAGGAATATTATATTACAACCTTTAGTCCTGGCAAAACCATAATTGTTTCAGGTTTTGCATGCACAGACTTGCTTTGAAATTTATTATCAACTAAACACTGATTTACCCCATGCTCCAATTTTAAGGCCGATTTACATTATCTTAGTGTTTAGGAGAGTGCTTTAGGATAGTACTTTAGTTGAAACATGTAAACGCTACTTGCTTTAGTACTCTATGCTAAAGAACTTGCCTTCCAAGTTGTACTAAAGCACTCTCCTAAACACTAAGATAATGTAAATCGGCCTTTAGATATTAGACCTCAAACACCATTTATTGCATTATATTATGGGTACCCAAGGGAAATAAGAGAATTATCTCTACATAAACTCAAAGCCTTCGTTAAAAGAAAATTAATCAATAAAGCTTTTTGTAAATTTGAGGAATACTTAAATGATCCTAATCCTTGGGATTGATTTGCTCCAGTTCAAACAATTTGTATGAAAATACTTGACGATTAAAAAGAGTGGCGGAAAGTTTCTTGCCAGTTCTTCTTACCCGCTCTACACCTTGACTTGGAAACTGGTAGTAAATGTAAATTTACAATTAATTTAACTTCTTTCAATTCATAAGTGTACTTGTTTACCTACATGAATAAAGATATTTTGAGTTTGAGTTTACTCTTAACTGATATAGTCTCTTCAGATCTCAGGGTGAGTCTAGTTAGAAACACAATATGTGTAATGCTGACCTTATGTGATAATGTTCAGTGTAAAATTGTATACACAATATGTGTATACAATTTTATTAGTATACAAAATACAAAAGCCTTTGCTGGTAAACAATTATTATAACAGGTTAAACATCTTTTTTGGTTGGTCCTGTAGACATACAGGCCTTCTCCAGCTTCTTTAAACTGTCCATGGCCTCAGAAAATCTGATGGCTCATTGGTCTAGTGGTTAGTACCCCTGACTGCAAATCCATGGGTCCCGGGTTCGATCCCGGCTCAGACGAACATCGATGTGATGAGCATTTGGTGTTGTGCTTAGGTCTTGGGTGTTTAAATATGTATTTATGTCTATCTATCTATAATATGTATGTATATCCGTTGCCTAGTACCCATAACACAAGCTTCACCAGCTTAGTGTGGGACTAGGTCAATTGGTGTGTACAATCGAAAAAAAAAATTTGTAGACCAGCTAGCTTTACCTTTCTTATATCATCCAACCACTACTAGTGAGTTGTCTACTTTTTTGAACAACAACTTCAAGTCTCCTGAACTTTGATTTCTGTGGCCCTCCTATTGTCACCCCTCCTGCATCCTAGGATGCTTTTCTGGCAGGTTCTTAGTTTATTTTGCTGTGCTTGTGTAATGGCCCAAGTCTAGTGTGAGTATTGGCAAGATGCACATGTTGAAGAGACCTTATAACTGATGTAATTGTTACATACATTTAATATCAAATCTATTTCTGTGAATCCAAGCTTTTTACATTTGTCATAAGACTGATAGGTCAGTAGTTATCAATGTCATATTTTTTGTATAACAATACAATGGTGCTACTTGTCCATTGAACAGGGATATATTCTGACTCCAAAATCAGGTTGTAGATCAACTACAATCGAACTACAGTCGAAACCGATTATAACGACATCGTTTACAACGACCGATCGGTTATTACAACCAGATTGTAAAGTCCCGCCCGAATCTCTAGTAAACTATTCAGCAAACATACCGCCTATAACAACATCGGATACAGGGACATATCGCTTACAACGATGAAACTTTATCGATATTTATCGACTATAACGACCAACCACTTCTTGTCCCAGCAAAACAAAACAATACGGACGATTTTAAATCTTATTGATAAGCGTTGAAGGAATATTTAGGCGCGTATTTTTACCTACGCACTTTCTCCCATCTCATCCGAATCTCTTCCCGACCTTGCATATTTTACACCAATTCAAAAAAACAGACTAAAATGACTGATTACTTTAAAAAGTGTAGTCTTATAACCCGTAGTGTAAGCAGTTAAGTACATTTTGTATTTTAATTATGTATTTCTTAATAAATATTTTTATTTATTTTCTAATATTTCATTTGACAACAAGTTCACATACATAACCTATACCTATACTAGATAGAAATGTACCTACAATAGTATAACTACACAACTAATGTTACTATGTATGTATGTGTATTGCTTATAACAACTTCGGCAACTATACGGTCCCTCCAAAGTCGCTATATCAGGTTTTGACTGTATATAGTACAGCCGTAAGCGGGCGTCCATAAATTACGTTTAAGGGGGGGAGGGGGTCGAGTCAAATCTCATTTAATCTGACGTTGGAGAGAGGGGGGGTCTCGACAAATATAACGCAATTTTTTTTCTGATTTCACTTATTTTGTTTTTGAGCTCTTCGAGCTCAATAGTACGAATTCTGTGTTATTTTGAGTTCTCCGAGCTCAAAAAGATAGCTTCTTACGCGTTTACGTAAGAAACCGACATTTTGAAAAATCTCACGACATCTCACCAGGGGGGAGGGAGGTACAGAAAATTTAAAAAAACACCTCACGTAATTTATGGACGCCCCCCGAGGAATGTTATATTGTTTAATCTAAAAAAATTCTTACAGGTTGATCCCTTTGATGGTTTACCTCAGTTGATCTGCAAAAAGTGTGAGATTATTTTGTCTGACTTCCATGAAAGAAAGAAAACCTATCAAGAAAAGCAACTCGGTCTTAAAAAAAATGCAAAGCCCAATTGTGTGAGTACTTTATCATATTGTGCTGTTTTTTGCTTGTCAGGGTCTGACCAGCGTGTTTTTTCATTCCAGATTGTGACGGCACCCTTACAACAGCAGGATACTGTATCATCAACACAATCTACTTTACCTGAAACAAAGACTCAACAATCATTAAAGTTGACTTTAAAGAAGAAACCAAAATCCCCAGAAACAAATTTAAATGAATCTTTCGAAATAAAAAGTGATACTAAAACAGTACGACCTTGGCGTAAAAATTACAACAAGTACTTCGCGTGCAGATTATGCGAAGCCGTTTACAAGAATAAAAAGATTCTTATTACACATATGGAGAGGCACAGTGCGTTGCTACAAAAATATGGCCACATACTAAAGAAATGTAAAATTCAGTTGCCCAAAATCGATGAGAAAACTAATTTCGTCAGCTCTGACGACATGGTTGTTATGGGTAAAGATCAAATTCTGCTAAACAAATATGATCAATACCGCGTGGTATACCTAAAAAATACTTCAGGTTTACAAGAGAAAAAAGATTCTTCCGAATCCATAGATTACGACGATTTCATCACTAACGGGAGACGTAAAAGATTAAGGCTAGTTTCTCAAAGCTCCAATGAAACAGTTGTATTGGAAGAACCAAAAAAGAATGATGAATTAGAAACACCGGGTACCAGTAAAAATAAATTACAAAATAATGTTATAGAATGTGTAGATATTGATTCTTCAGATTCAGAGCCACCAAGCCCCAAAAATGATGAAGCTCGTAAACAAATCATTCGTGAGGTTGTTGCATCCAGTGTTAAGAAATATTTGAATAATGATAACGATAATTGTAAGGAAATACAATTGAAACATAAACTTCTAAGCATAGGCCGAAAAGTCGTCAATAATAAATCTTTTAATTGCACTGGCTTATTGCGTTACTTGGAACACAAAAATCTGGATGTCGAATGGAATCCTAGAACTGGTCAAAATTCTGAAACAGATTATGTTCATATCAGAACTAAAGTGCAGGACAATAAAAATGATGCTGAAACAGGGTGGATTATTGCGAGTGAACTAAAAGGTTCAGACGTTAACACTTATATGGAAAATTTACAAAAAATACTAGAAAATGATGAGTTGCCAACTCCCGATCAGAATTCAACAGAAGAGACTACAGTGGAGCATGATAATGACGATAATATGCTATTAAAGCTTTTAAATACAAGTCCCGTTGCGAATCCCAAACAACTTCCAAAAAAGACCAAAGAGACTACTAACAAAAGCGTTTCCTCTAGCGATGCAAGTCTATCTATGCCCATAATTACAAACACCGTTTCCTTGGCCGATACAGTGATTGAACGAATGAATGATAAACCAAAGGAGCCTACACCATTTGTACCGCGAATAAAAGTTAAACCCGCCTCGCAGTTAATGGCAGACAAAAGCACGACTATAACTGAGACCACACCATCGCAAGTCGCTTGGACTATACCAGAAGGACCTCGAAACCAAATCGCCCAACCCGAATGGGTTGTGATGCATACCGTTGAATTGCCGCAAACAAAAACATTCTCGCCTTTCAAATACTTTCAAAATCTGCTTCAAATGCACGGTATCACCTTGTTGGACACCACTGCGGTGGTACCGAGTGATTTTGTTTCATTAATAAAATTCAAATCGGTGTTTAAGCAGGAAACAAAACGCGTCACACTCTCGCTAGGGCTTCTTAGCGATTCAAGACAGTTTTATATTAAAGTTACCGAATCTACGAATGAACAACTGGATATTAATACTTTAATACCTACTTGGCAATGGGAAATACTTTCTCTATATAAAAGTGAGATTGCTAATAATATATTGGAAAATTCTAAGAAAGTCAACCAAAAAATGTACGATGCGACTAATTATTTTATCAGTTTGTTGAGGTCCATCGTATTCAGAAGGCTTTAGATGATCAGGCGGATCACTTAATTAAGTGCTTACGACGTCAAAGACACCTGGAACACCTGGAGACTTGTGTATTACCAGGCCGGTATGAAATTGAAATCTCTTGAATTGAGACTGAAAATGTTTTAAATGTATTGGAAGAAGCCATAGTTTAGTTATACGTTTTTTTATGGCTTTTATTTGTGCCAAGTGGGCACAAGGATTATACGTTATTTCGTTTTAAAAGACGATTAATTTCTGTCAGCTGTCAAGTTGGCATGTCAAAAAAAATTTTGACATATCGCTGTTATAATAAAACTTTGTATGATTTGTTGAATTTTCTTAAACCTTTTATATTCTACATTTATTTAAAACTTGATACTTAAGTTAGATTCAACAATGTGATTCTAACAAAAACGTCAAAATTTCGTTGTCTCTCTTAACGCATGTATGAATTTCGTTATCCTTAGATTTTGACAGATGAAATCTTCAAAGTACTATGAAATAATTTATGTCTACGAAAGACATTATAAAGGAAATTTGTTTTAAATGGATTTGCACAAATATTCATATTGAATTTACAATTTTCTCGTATTTTCGGCGAAATGTTTTGAATGACTGTGAAATGATCTGTAGGTACTTTTAATATAAATTTTTCTCAAATACACTTAGTTTAATTTACCCACAACTAATATTTTTATATCCCGCATAATATGCGCGGCGTATTTAATGTAATATAAATTGTCATGTTTGTGTACGATAGCGCAATAAATAAATATTGTATTCTACCACATAAATGATAGTACTTTTATACTGGTAATTAAAGCAACTCGTGCAAAATTATTCCCTAACCATATCAAAAATGCACAACGTTAATATTCAAGTTTTCACTTCTGCCGGCACTCCCGTCGTTTTTTTTCGAAATGTGTTTTTATTAAATAGTCTAAAATAGATATGAGAAAAATAAAAATAATACAAGGAATTCAAAATGTAACATTTAATTTTCAACATCAGAATTAAAAACATAACCTATCAACAGAAATGATACTTAAAATTATGTGTTAAACTGTTTGAGCTGCCTTGCGATTCTGTAACTCACTTTTCGAACTCACACAGCGGTTTTCGCATCGGCGGTCGCTCTCAAAGCAGTCATTTTATGATTTGGCATTCTGATAAACAATAAACTACAAGCTCCCTCCTTATCAGAATGCCAAATCATAAAATGACTGCTTCACGACTGCTTTGAGAGCTGTGTGAGTTCGCAAAGTGAGTTACAGAATCGCAGGGCAGTTTACCTAGACTTCAGCGTCTCTTATCCTGTCGTAGGTTCTAACCCTGGTTGAACCAATGGACTTTCTTTGTTTTCTGTGCTCGTACGAAGAAAATCATCGTGAGGAAACTAGACTTAGATCTTAAGTCGTCTTATTGTTTAAGATGACGCCTTCCCAACTTTGACCATATGGAGTCATACTCAACTAAGTCTCGACTCTTACCCACGTCTCTGAGTAGGGGCTGCTTTAGAGAAACTATAAAACGTGATTTTATATATTTTTTTTGAAGTTATACTTCTTTAGGCGCGTTATGAAAAATTGATGAGAGTGAAATTTTACGATGCGCGCGCACCGTGACACAAAATTAATAGAATGAAGTTGCCCACGGAAGATGTTACGGCATTGGACATAATTTAAAAACAACATTCGAATAATAATAGAATTTATGTTACACTTAATAAAAGATAATAATAATAAATATTTATTTATTTAATTAATCAAATGTAAACTGAACTTTATTGACTGTAATCCTTTTCCAGTCTTTGATTATTTAATTGTAATTAATTATTTGCATGCAATCAAAAACTATTTTTAATAATGCCAAAGAAGTATAACTTCTTACGCGCGTGAATAAGTACACGCACCCTTTTTTTTAAATTATTAGTAACTATCTAATGCTTGTTGTACAGTCAAAACCCATGTTCAAAGCTTCTCATCCTCTGTATCTTTAACTCCTGCTTGATGATTAGCTGGTCCTGGACCTTTAGGTACGCAAAATTCAAGATCAAACAGTATTCCTATTACACACAAACAAAGTCCGACTCCAACCTTTAAAAGGTCTTGTCTAAACACTATCCAAGAGTCCATATTGCCTCCACATTATCCAGAACCTCTAGAGGCGATGAATGTTTGTGGAACATGAAGTAGCCTTGTATTTGAGCTGGGCTCACATTCTTTTTTTTCTCCATTACTCTGAAAAAAAGGAAATTACTTACTGAGAAAGCACTTTTATTATCAAAGTTAAAACCAGCAGAACACGGAATTAAAATTAAAGGGAGAAGGAGTTCCATTTGAAAACAATAAGCCGGACCAATAAAATAATCCTGCTCTGGGGGCACAGTTAACTGTGATTATGGCAACACTAAGTATAGGTCGGTTATCGAAAGCTGGTGCGTTCACAGTACTCACGCTAATGCAATTTCACCATACAGTATGTTTAAAAATATTACTTTTTTGCCAAGCTATATATTTTAGTCTACTCTGGTTTTAGTAAGGTTGGGTGGGTTGTAAATAAATAAAAATGTGTCAAATACATATACATATTTTGTGCATACGAGGGTGGATCCAAAAGTTCTAAGCCCGACCAAGAACGTATAAGAGTAGTTTGTGTAAATAATTTTTCATTTTTCGACATAAGCTCCATCTAGATCAACACACTTCACTTTTACTTCACTAACTATTCTTTCAATACTCCTCTTAGAAACCCCAGTCGCATCTGATGTCAAATTAAATATAAAATTTTTTCATTAAACTGTTTTTAATAAGATGCTTACAAAAATTAAAAACATTGTCCACCATTTCACGAGATTGCCCTGGTAATGTTTGAAAAAAGATCAACATGTATAAAATAATAATAATATCAAACAGTAAAGATCAACATAAACAGTAGCAAAAGAAAAACAATAACTGTCTATCTAGTCCTAGTCCCATGCTAAGCTGGTGAAGCTTGTGTTATGGGTATTAGGCAACGGATATACATATATATTATACATAGATAGACTTAACACATATAAATACATATTTAAACACCCAAGACCTAAGCACAACACCAAATGCTCATCACATCGATGTTTGTCTCAGCCGGGGATCGAACCCGGGACCCATGGATTCGCAGTCAGGGGTATCAACCACTAGACAAATGAGCCGTCAAAAGAACTGGGGGCAAAAAGACAGGAGGCTCACCTGTTATTAAGTAATACTCATGAACACAATGCCAGAGGGTGTTCGATATTAAAATATTTCGTTAAAAAAAGCTTTTTTTAACTATCTAATAGTTTTAATTAGGTCACGCATAAACGATTCGACACCACACTTTGACAGTTGACAACCACACAATCAAATAAACACCACACTTTGACAGTTGTCATTTCAAAGATTGTTGCAATTAAAAAAAATGTTTTTTTGCCCAGGCTCCAGTTTATTTTTTAAATTGTATCAATAAATAACATTTAGACTAGTGATAAAAACGGATAAATGAATGCAAATGGCGATTGTAATAGTATCTGAACAAATGGAAAACGCTAAATAGCGATCAATCAATACCTAAGTTTATACTGTTTAGTTCAACATTAATCTTGATACTTAATGATATAAGTAATATATAATCAAAATCTATAATGACAACATCGAAGGCACTACTCATATATTTTGGTTGTAAAAACCGTTAGTCGTATAGGTATATTATCTAAAGCTGGCGGCTTCAACACATTTACACTTTGTGCTTGTGTAGTGTCTGTGAATAAGCGCGAGGCTCATGAAAAGACTGTCCGTCTCTCTCGCGCTCGGTCAAGCTTATGAGTATAAAAGAGACAGTTATTGTTTTTCTTTTGCTACTGTTTATGTTGATCTTTACTGTACATGTTGATCTTTTTTCAAACATTACCAGGGCAATCTCGTGAAATGGTGCACAATGTTTTTAATTATTTTAAGCATCTTAATAAAAACAGTTTAATGAATCAATGTTCTATTTCATTTGACATTAGATGCGACTGGGGTTTCTAAGAGGAGTATTGAAAGAATAGTTAGTGAACATTTTTATTTATTTACAACCCACCCAACCTTACTAAAACCAGAGTAGACTAAATATAGCTTGGGAAAAAAGTCATATTTTTAAACATACTGTATAGTGAAATTAGTGTGAGTACCGTGAACGCTCCAGCTTTCGATAACCGACCTATAACAGCCGATGACGTTGTAATTAAGTACCTAATACAATAGAATTCAGCCGGGACCTTTAATTTTGGTCAATATAACCGGTATGTTGTTCTAAACGATAAACGTAAATGATTTTGACTGTATTGCAAGTAAATGATTTTGACTGTATTGCAAGTAAGTGATCAGCCTCCTGTGCCTGACACGTGTCGACTTTTTCGGTCCAAGGCAAGCCGATTTCCTCACGATGTTTCCTTCATACGAGGGAATGGGTTGCTCGATAAACGAAAAATATGGCACAGAGCGCCCCACGCTTTTTCACAATAATACCAGTATTTTTGGTTCATTACCATTTTCAGCCTAAATTAGGAATTATTTTTCACTTTTTAGTTTGATGTGCTTTAAAAGCGTGTTTTTTAGTTTTTTTAAAGTATTATTTATTATTTAATTAATTTTTTTTTTCGGATTATTGCATTGTCATCGATCTTTGACAGGTGCGCAAAATTTGAATAAAATCCGTCCGTTTAAAGTGGGTCAAAATCGAGTCCGAAGGAGTCGGTTACTTACATACAGGTGAAGCTAATATAAAGCGTGTAATAAAGTTTTTCCTCTTTCTATTTTTTCACCTATGAAATACTTGCTTGCTACTTTTTGAACAAAAACTAGTTGGTCACCTTAGTTAAGGCATCTTGACTAAGTCCTCAGGCCGCTAATATTTTACTTACTTTTTGGCAAACGTCCTGGCGTGGTCGGCATCTTTATAAAACCTCAAAAACATTAGCTCCACTTGCGTTTCGTCACAATGGCCCACGAATTCCTTCACGTCTACACGTCCAGGTCTTATTAGAGCTGGATCCAATCTGTTTAGTATAGGAAAGGACTTAATAAGGGGCCGTTCAAGTATTACGAAAGCACTATAGGGGGAGGGGGGGTGTCTTTGATTTTCTTATTTGGTGATTACGTCAACATTATACTTTTTACAAATATTACCCACACATTGTCTATGCTTGAAAATGCATTTTCGAGTATTCCTACAAAAAATTAATACGTTTATGTACTATTATTTTTGAGAGCTTTGCTTACTTCTGTTGACGTAATCACCAAATAAGAAACCCCCCCCCCCCCCCACAATGCTTACGTAATACATGAACGGCTGCGATTTTATACGCAGGTATTATTTATTTCTTTTGCAAATAGCGCCATCTATATATAATTATCTTTAGCTAACGTGGCATATCAGCGCCATCTATTGTCAATTATTGGAAAGATGTAGGCTCTTTATTGCCAATTTTTCGTTCGTTACAAACATTTTGTAAATAAAATATTTGGTGGTTAAAAATGAAATCTCTTGCCAGGTCCTCCATTTTTAATACCCTCGAGGATTGATTTAAGTACTACATATTTAAATAACTATAATATTTTTAAAATTTCATTCTATTACAATATTGTTAGCGGACTAACGCCATCTTGTAGCAGAAACCTATATAAAGCGTGGCAACACCGGCGTTGACTCACTTTTATTTCGAGACTTCGTGCGGAACGGACTTGTTACTAACCTAACCTCGGTAGATTTTAAAAGTCTAAAGTATCTACACGTTCTAATCTTTTGTGTTTACTAATAATATAATAAAGAGTCTGGTCATCATGACTATAAACAGGAATTCATAAAAATTGACTTAATTTTTTAAGGTTTACCTACTAGTTAGGGGCAAAATATCTTTTGAGTATAGATTCATTACCTCTCCAAGTAATTTGTGGTCATAAACACAATTCGGGCCTCCGTGGATGCAACTCCATCCAGACAGTTGAGCAATCCACTAAATGTCACTCGATTAAGTCCCTCATACGCTGCCTTCTGCTGTGCTGATTCTTCTCGAGAAATAAATGCTGCATCGACATCTTCTAGAAGGATTATTGATTGCTGCGGTGCCACACTAAAAAGTAATATATTTTTGGCAACAATTTTGTTTTAAAGCTATTAGGTAATAAAATAAATAAAAATTTGTAACACAGCAAGACCCTGTACACCAGGGAAGCAGATGCTGATGCATGACCCCCTAGACCCGTTCATGCCAGAGGCTGCCTTAATGATTGACACTGTCCATGGACATGACCTCAAGAACCGTCCATGCCAGAGGCTGCCTTAACGATTGACACTGACCATGGACATGATACATGACCCTCTAGACCCGTACATGCCAGACGCTGTCTTAATGATTGACACTGTTCATGTACATGATTCCCTAGAACCGTCCATGCCAGAGGCTACCTTAATGATTGACACTGTCCATGGACATGATACATGACCTCTAGAACCGTCCATGCCAGAGGCTGCCTTTTTGAGTGACACTGTTCATGGACATGATACATGACCCCCTAGACCCGTCCATGCCAGAGGCTGCCTTATTAAGTGCCACCGTCCATGGACACTTGCACTACTAGAAGGTTCTAGAGTTATAATTTTACAGTGTTTTTGAATGATTTGTTCAACTTAAATGATGTTTAAGACACATAAATTTGTGTGTACACATACACATAAATTGAAAAAAAAAAACAATGACTATTATGTAGAAAAAAAAATAATGCACAAGAAGATTTAACACCTAGACTATGTAAGAGTAGTCAGTAGTAGTCAATATATGCATTGCTTTAATTATTTACTTCACATAAGTAAACATCTTTTGACCTAAATCAAATTTTCATTTAGCTGAGAATCGAGCCCAGAAACTCCAAGGTAAACTTGCAGTTGGAGGATAATCAAATATATAATGCCCTTACCTCAATAAATGATTCAATCTATCATCCGTTAAGCCCCTTTCGGAGAGATTCAAAACACATATATTATATTCAAGAGCACCCGCTAATGCCATTATAAATGAAGATTTACCACAACCAGGTGGACCATAGAGCAGATAGCCTGAAAATATTGATCAGATATATAGATAGTATTGTCTTTGATTAACATAACCTTTACACATTTAAAGAGAAACGCTTTTTACCGGATTAAAGTTATGTATTATTATAAATTTACAACTATTTGACATAATTTTAAATTTATCCGACGTTTCGCGTGATTTACAGCTTTAAAATTATACTTTAAAATTATGTCAAATAGTTGTAAATTTATAATAATACATAACTTTAATCCGGTAAAAAGCGTTTCTCTTTAGATATATAGATATTTTGTATATAAGATCTTATTTGATTTTTTATTCAAATATTAAAATATGCAAGATTGAATAATTATCTATATGCATTTGTGAATGTAAATAATATATTCAGTGAAAAAAATGTGAGCCGTCACGGGACGCCTGGAAGATGTGAAACATCGACATTATTTTGTAAAAGTGATATGCAGAAAAGAACAGATTGTGATAGGAACTACATATGTGATAATGATAAAATAAAATATTACGATTTTTTTCCAGATAACGACGACTATTTATTGAATAAACATTTATATTCATTAAATACAAAAATTTACGAATTTATTTCAAATCGTTACTACTTAATTCGTTTAATCAGTGACTTTGAATTACACACACCGTACACACTGGATATAGAGTGTATATAATACCATCATATAGCGTGGCGACGGATCGCCACGTCAGAAATGGTTTTTACGTGCAGCTATAGATGTTTCACATCAAAATATAAAGTGTAAGTCTTAAAATAAATAGGTAAAAAGTTATTGCTTACCTCGTCTATAAGGAATCCCTCTATCAGTATACCAGTTTGGATTATCAATAAAATCTAAGCAGTCCGCAACTATCTTATCTGCTAAGCCACTTCGTAAAATAACACTTTGTATTGGTCGCCTTCGCCTAGGATGACCAAAAGGTCTCCAATCTGATCCCATTGCTGTGTACATCACTGTCATACCTTCATGCTGTTTGAGAGCCATAGTTCTAGCTGAAATAGTAAAGTCAATGTTATACTTAAGTTATGTAACACGCACATTTACAGTGTATGTGTCATTGATCATTGTTAAAGCAGTAATTGTTAGGTTAAGTTATTATTGTTTCACAAGAATTTAATTATTAATGCTTTATTAATTAATCAATACAAAAATTTGTTAGTTTATATTCCATAATATAAGTTTATTGTGCTAGTATACATTTTAAAAAGTTTAAGTTAGATTTCTTTTTTAGTGGTCTAGTTTTCGATGGCCCCTTTTAGAGTATTCACCATATTTTTCCATTTCTCTGTGTCTTGAACAACATTCATCCAGTTTCGGCTAGTTCTATCTAGGCCATCTGTCCATTGTTTCTTATGTCGTCCTATAATTCTCTTTTCAGTAGGTCGTCCAAGAGTTTAATTATACACCAAAAATTTGATTAAAATACTATTGATCTTAAGTTTTAACCAAGAATTTGACCAAGCCCAATGCCATGTCATTATTGCACAATACAATTAATAAAGATAATTTACCTTCTTCAAGAATATCATAGTATAGTTGCTTATTTCTACCAAAGGATGTTAATGTGACAGTCTCCCATGGCACTCCCATATGAAGATCAAGAGTTTGTTGTTCTCTTACACGGTCAACTTTTATCCAGGCACCTTGGTATCTGTAAATTTATTGTCATCCCAATATATAATTAAAACTTAACTATTACACATTACATAGTTTCAGTAAATGTTGCCTGTTACTTTGCATTGTGTACCTAAAGAAATGTTGTCCGACACTAGGTATAAAGTCATATTTTGTTTTTATTTGCCCTGTATCCTTCTGGAGAAATGACGTCTCTACACTCAAATGCTGGGTTTGTTTCGCGCCTTTTTGAGTAATCCATTGCAACAACCACTGATAAGATTTATCCCTACATGGAACTTCTAGTGTTATCATACAGTGTCTTCTAAATAACATCATAGAAGTCTGACAACCTTTACGTAAAATCGCTGCACCGGCACCCACACCAAAGAGTCCAAATCCGGCCCCAAAATAGGGATTTTGAGATAATGACGCCACATATTCTGTTAACGGCATATTGTTTTATTATATTTAAGTTCAAAATCTGAGTTTTGAGGTAAATTTTTAAATGTTACGCCATACAGCCAGCCGCAATGCAATATTTGTAATCTTGACCGTTGACGTATTTATGACAATCAGCTGATTTTGACTTTGACACATGACATTAACACCTTACATTTTATCAAAGTCAGTAAGTTGTCGTTTTCCAATTACAGAGCATTATGCGACTCAGTGCCGCACAATGCCGCATAATGCTGAAGCTTAATTGGAACGTGAATTAGTTTTCAAATGCATCAGCAGAGTGCGCTAAGTCAGTGTTGAAAAAAAAAATCTTCTGAATAGAGTTAGCAACCTCATTAATGCATAAATAATGTGGTAAACTTTACATCATTTACGTTTTGAGTAATTTTTTTTAATGATTTCTAAAAAAAATATATACTTTTTCAAAACCATTGCAATGTTTACAAAAGTATAATCCTGTAAAATAAATTTGTTTACAGATCCGAATTTAAAATAAAATTGTATTCATATTTTAAATGTGGAATATAAAAAAAGTAACTATTTATTTTATATTTCTATATTTATTTTTTTAGCAGTTTGAAATAACTTTAATTATTTTCAAAATCTACGAGGAAACGAAAGCCTTACAAATTTTTCAACAATAAATAATGTGCGTTTTCCAATTACAGAGCATTATGCAACTCAATGCCGCACAATGCCGCATAATGCTGAAGCTTAATTGGAACGTGAATTAGTTTTCAAATGCATCAGCAGAGTGCGCTAAGTCAGTGTTGTAAAAAAAATGTTGAATTTGTAAGAATTGAGTTAGCAACCTCATTCATGTATAAATAATGTGGTAAACAATAATAATTGGTTGAAAACTTTTTACGCTTATTTAATCATCAAATTATTTAATTAACATTTTTTTTTATTGAAATAATAGAAAACCTTTAAAGAATATAAGGTTTTAACAAGCTAAATTAACAGTAAAATATTTCGTTTGATGTAAGAAGTTTACATCATTTACGTTTTGAGTAATATTTTTAAATGATTTCTAAAAAAATTATATACTTTTTCAAAACCATTGAATTTTTTTCTAAAGTATAATCCTGTAAAATAAATTTGTTTACAGATCCGAATTTTAAAATAAAATTGTATTCATATTTTAAATGTGGAATATAAAAAAAATGTAACTATTTATACCTTCATCCATACTAATATTAATTTTTTTAGCAGTTTGAAATAACTTTACTTATTTTCAAAATCTACGACGAAACGAAAGCCTTACAAATTTTTCAACAATAAATAATATTTACTAACGAAAATTTCGATAAATGCCAACTTCAAGAAAAATACTGGTCAATTTTCTGTCACTGTGTTGGTATTGTTTGCGAGAAGCATCGCGAGAGCATTCGTTTTGAGAGTGCTCAATTGTGCGAAGCGTTGCTGTAGTTGGAACACTCAACGTTGAGCATTATGCCGCAAAATGCGCTCTAGTGCTGTAATTGGAAAACGCACAATATTTACTAACGAAAATTTCGATAAATGCCAACTTAAAGAAAAACACTGGTAAATTTTCTGTCACTGTGTTGGTATCGATTGCGAGAAGCACGCGAGAGCATAAGTTTTGAGAGTGCTCAATTATTGTGCGAAGCGTTGCTGTAGTTGGAACATTCAACGTTGAGCATTATGCCGCATAATGCGCTCTAGTGCTGTAATTGGAAAACGCACACTATGATCATGCAAATATTCTAGATTATAGCATATTTATGTAAACCATTGCATTGCATGCATTATGGTTAAATTTTTAATAGGTGTAGTATTGGATATAATGTGATACATGTAATGTCAATCAATAATTTATAAAATATGAATTATCTATTAAAATTTGTTATACAGCGTAAAAACTACAATATTAATTATTCTCTGATATCAAATCCTTTTACGGCAGAGGCTCAGACTTTTAGGAATAAATTCCTTCATCTAAGAGAGACCCTACTAATATGGATATATAATCCGCACCAAGGATTGTTTTTATCTATTGCTTTTTTTGTTTTTTGAAGTGAAAACTTCTTTAGCGGCGGTAAACGCTTTTTTTTTGGAATGGGTAAACAATTTTAAACTCGTCGAAAATTTGTAAGACGGATGGAGAGTAGTTTATTACACTGCCCTCTCGTAGCATACAATAGAACTACTGCGACGCTATAGTTAAAACAGCCACACAGTTGTTAGAGTCTTAACAGGTTTTGAGTTTTATAACTAGATGGCAGTTACATTCATATTTCTGAAGTGAAAAAAGAAAACTTCTTTAGCAGCGTTGTACACTTTTTTAGTATTGTTAAACTCGCGTCATAAATTGTCATGTTTGTGTACGATAGCGCAATAAATAAATATTGTATTCTACTACATAAATGATAGTACTTTTATACTGATAATTAAAGCAATACGTGAAAAATTATTCCCTAACCATTCCAAAATATCAAAAACAACAAATGCACATCGTTAATATTCAAGTTTTCACTTCTGCCGGCACTCCCGGAGTGCAAGACGTCGTTTTTTTATTGTTTCATTTTTTTTCCACAAGTATTGCAAAATTAAACTTAGGTATATGAAATGTATTCTTTGTTTTGTTTCTCATTTCTTAATCATTCAATCACAATGTGCCACAGCGAAGCGTGGCAGGGAACAGCTAGTTTTATATAAAATAATTGTTTTCTGTTCTGAAAACGTACTTCCCATCTGGATATTATTATTATTGTAATAAAATATATGGAATAGTGTAGTGCTTGGAAGATATTAAACATGAATATTTTTTTTAAATAGCTCAGTCCTCTCAAAATTGGTACCGTCCAACAGTTTATAAAGAATAATGTAAACAATTTTTTTTTTATAGAACGGGGGGCAAACGGGCTGATGTTAAGTGATACCGCCCGCCTATGGACACTCTAAATGGCAGAGGGTAGTGCGTTGCCGGCCTTTTAAGAATTGGTACGCTCTTTTCTTGAAGGACCCTAAGTCGAATTGGTGCGGAATTACTTCAGTGGGCAGCTGATTCCACATAGTGGTGGTGCGCGGCAAAAACTGCCCTGAAAAACGCTCAGTTGTGGAATGGCGGACGTCGAGGTGTTACGGTGGAATTTCGTTTCTGCCTCGACGTCCGATGATGAAACTCAGCTGCAGGTAAACTACCGGACATATTTAAAAATTACTTCACCATTAAAATGTTACGAGTACAATATCCCTGTATATTTTCTATGTACAAAATATTTCGAAAATGTGCCGAGAGATGTAGGGAAGTACTGTTTATTTATTAATCAAAAACAACTACGATAATGTCGAACATGGGGATTTATAAAAATCTTATACTTAACGCTGGCTAATGCACAAACCGTGCCAGAGCCATAAAGAAAAAAAAAAGGGTGCGTGTACGCGCGTAAGAAGTTTTTACTTCTTTGGCATTATTAAAAATTACAATTAAATAATCAAAGACTGGTAAAGGAGTCATTATAGACAATAAAGTTCAGTTAACATTTGAAAAATTAAATAAATAAATATTTAATATTATTCTCTTACATTAAGTGTAACATAAATTGTATTATTATTCGAATGTTGTTTTTAAATTATGTCCAATGCCGTAGCATCTTCCGTGGGCAACTTCATTCTGTTAATTTTGTGTCACGGTGCGCGCGCATCGTAAAATTTCACTCTCATAAATTTTTCATAACGCGCCTAAATATGTATAACTTCAAAAAAAATTTCGAACATACAATTAATATTCCTTAAAAGAAAAATAATAATATATTTTCCATTTTAGTTACGTACATTGTAATGCAAGCGTTTTTTATTTACCATTAGGTATTATTTGCCGCAGCGGGTACTCGGTTCTCCCCAGTGCGGGTCACGCGACCCGTATCGTCGTCGCATGACGTCAGGTCATCTTAATTTACTGTTTGAAATGTTGGTCCATAAATTACTAGTTACACAATTGCTGCTCGCTATTTATTTTTCATTATTTTGACTTTGATATTATCGTCTGTTTCAACTATCAACAAGTGAGATAATTGCGTACATTCAAAATACTAATGAAAGGCCGGCAACGCACTCGCGAGCCCTCTGGCATTGAGAGTGTCCATGGGCGGTATCACTTAACATCAGGTGAGCCTCCTGCCCGTTTGCCCCCTGTTCTATAAAAAAAACTAATGAACCTAATATATTACTGAAAATTAATCGATATGAAAATAAAAATGAATCGCAATATATGTGTGCAAAACTTGAAGACGGCTGCACAAATTCGAGTAATTTTTGTGAAATTTGTCGAATCACGAGCTATAAAATAAATAATAAAAATCACTTTATTTGACGAAAAAACAATTTTTTTTTTTTAAATTTTCTTTATTTAAAAAAAAAATATAATACAATAATAATAAGTTACATTTGAAAACCGCTGTGGTTTGTATCAATGTAACCATAGCAGTCTTGTTTAGGAGCGCGACAAATGCATATAAAAGTAGTTTTTTAATTTGCTGTTTATGTTGGTTGGCGTTAGGCAATCTAATATGTTATTTGGTAGACCATTTATTAGCCGCGGTAACAAATACCTCAACGTTCTCTCGCCATATACGTTGTTTGCTCTCGATGTACAGAGCCGAACTTGCGTTACCGCTCGGGTCTGAACGTCATGCTCCACTCGTTTTTTTATGTCATCTCGAAAAAAGTGCTCGACTAGAAGACATTTATTAACTTTTTCTGATATAGGCAATATTTTGCAATGTTTGAAAATTCCTCTTTCTTCATTTTTATATGAGTCGAGCACATTTCTCGAGACAACGTGTTTGAGGATTCGCATTTGGAGGTTATATATTTGGTTGAGATACGTTGGGTAAGTTTTACCGTAGCTACTTAAACCGTAATTGATGACTGACTCGCAAAGCGCGTTGTAAAGAGAAAGTTTGGTTTTAAATGGGATACGCTTTTTGAGTATTGTTATTTGTGCCAAAAACTGTCGTAGCTTATCGCAGACGTATTCTATGTGTTGTTTCCAATGCATGTTTTTGTCTATAATTAATCCAAGATATTTTTGTTTATCAACTATTTGTATAGAAGGGCACTTGCACACTGTTGATTTGTGAAGACAAGCGTGATCGTGAGCCACCAATGCTACACCAGTGGCTTCTTTTAAGGAATTGGATTGTATGATAAGTAGTTTTGTTTTTTCAATATTAAGTACTAGTTTAGTATCATGGCACCACTTTAGTATGTTGTTAAAATCTGATTGTAACCTTTCAATAGCTTTATGAGGGTCCCTATCTCCAACTAACAAATTACATTTGTACTTACATTCTAAAGGTTATAAACAATCAACGAATCGTTGTGTTCTCACTATTAGTTTTGGTTAACCTCGTACATAAAATAATTATATGTGCACTAGCGTTTTAGGCCTAGCCTGTATCTTAAACGCTAGTTCCTTCCAGTGTCTTTAACAAATTGGTTAGCTATGTAACCTAACATTAGATAAGTTACATATACATATATATTAGTAAATAAGTAGAAGCGTAAACAAAATGTAAGCAACCATCGCACACTTGAAGCCAATATGACCCCTTTAGTTTTTACCACACTCATAAATTGTATTTTAACATCCTCTTTTCCGATAATATCCAATAACTTAAGTGACACATAGATTTACGAACTCTTCAATAAGTGAAGTTAGTTTTTTGTTAATCCAGCACCGCAACCCCACTATCTAAAGGCCGATTTACATTATCTTAGTGGTTAGGAGAGTGCTTTAGGATAGTACTTTAGTTGAAACATGTAAACGCTACTTGCTTTAGTAAACGCTACGCTAAAGAACTTGCCTTTCAAGTTGTACTAAAGCACTCTCCTAAACACTAAGATAATGTAAATCGGCCATAATATCTCGAAAACTGAGATTCTCGAAACGAATCTTTTCAATAATTTTTAATTATTTCTATAGAAAAGGCGATCGTAATTAAATATAAAAGACACTCGCCTTGCAGACAAAGGTGAGATATTCGATATTATATTCGAGTCGTTTTATGTTCACTAAGAACATAAAACTTCGATAAAAACATATTTTTCTACCCGCAATGACTAATTTTGCTTTGGCCAGAAGTTAGGGCTATTCTCGAACATCTACGTTCGCCTATATATAAATATGTAATTAAAAATTATTGAAAAGAAAATTAAAACAAATTTAAAAGTTTGGTCCCTGTAGCAGTGCATTGCTTCGCCTATTTAATGTAATTTTGTAAAAACAATACATAATCTATGTAACGTGATAAAGAATAGAGAACTAATAAAACAATGGGTTTAGTTATTTTTTTAATTGTTACAAACAAAATTCTACATTTTCTATACTTAATGTAGAAATTTTAATAACATAATGTCTCTAGCAATTTACCTATTCATTTATACGCAACTTTCTTAACCTATGCTGTTGAACTTTATTACAATGACGTGATACAATTATATTAAATAACATTAAACATGTAAAAGTAACGCATATCAATATTATAATTAATTACAACATAATTCAACGTATTTTTTTTTTGTGGAGTTTATGGCCTGCTATATAGACCTTTAGGCCAAATATTAATTCAACGTATAATACCTTTAATGTTGCTATTGCGAATTGTTTGTAAATGTTTTTTTCGTCGTTTAAAAAGTTTTCATAAGAACACTATTAAAGCGACACGCGCCATTCTGTGGCGTATTCCAAGTGTCAGATACCGATATTATTCTGTGGTTAAAAGGGCATGCGCTGTAAGAGCTTGGTTTTGGCGCCAATTGTTTTATTGAAAATTTAAGTGAGAATATTATGTTTTCAGTTTTGCTTATTTAAATAAATTCAATTTTACCTCATATTTTAAATGTGATGAACCAAGTCAAGAAAAGTATTTTTTTTGTCATACATAATTGCACCTTAAACTGGATAGCCGTCGAATTTATAAATATACTATTTCCTAAATTCCTTTTTTATATGCGTAATTTGCCGAAATCATTATTAACCAAGTAGAGGAAAATATATTTTCATTAATGTTATTACAATTGACTGTTTTAATACTATGTTTTTGAAATTACAAATTTATTAGATCTTCTAACGTGTATACACGGACATATTTAGTTCTGGGAACTTTCACAGACTATTCTATTATTATTACAATACTTTAATAATTATTTCAATATGATTTAAAATATATTTTTGGTTATACTTTTCAATTGAAATAAAGTTTGTTGACGAAGTTTGACATTTTGACAAAACAACAATCTAGTTGGTCACGTCGTTAAAAAATGAAAATAATAATTCTTTTCGCATTTTTCCTCGAAATAAATTCAATAGCTGTACGTAAGTTTGTCCATCAGAAGGACATCTCCGAGCATTGTAGGCGACGCGTGGTGCCATCTGTGTTCTTGGGGAAGCATGTCGTGGATGCGAATTCGGAAATTTTACACTTCTCAAGACTCCAACTGCCGTACAGCTGCTCTATAAGTGTTAGGTTAGTTATTTTTTATCGACTTAGGAGGCAGTTTCTTTTGTATCTCCTGCCCTTTAAGCTTAGGTTTCCTAGAAAAGCGGTGCCGTTATCTAACGGCCGTAATGTAGCGTTGGGTAACCATACGTACGTCTATAAATAACTAGCAAACCCGGCGAACTCCGTTTCGCCACCAGATGGCTTCGTTTTATGTAATATTTCGTTTGGTGATCCCGCTTTTCTGTTGAAAATTTTCCTGACTTTTCTTTGCTATAAAACTTACAGAGCCCGAGACCTTTCCAACGAATGCAAAACCGTGGAAATCGGTCCGTGCGTTCTGGAGTTATAGCGTCAGGAAGGAAAACCCGACTTATTTTTATATATAGTAGATAACATCGGATTAGGTTTCCTAGAGAACGTTGAGTGTCACCGTAACGTCAAATAGCGGTGCTGTCATTTGCATACCGTCATAGCGGTGATAAACATTAGATCAACGTTTTTCGCGTGAAGCGGTGCCCATATTTAATTAATACAATGAGTGGAAACGTGACTTGGACAAGCAAAAATGTTTTTTTTTGCATTATGCTAAAAAGTAAAGACGCCCGTTATTAACAACCGTAAAATGACGGCCGTTAGTTAACGGCACCGCTTTTCTAGGAAACCTAAGCTTAAACTTCTTTAATTACGTCTGTCCACAAATTTCACGGAAAGTAACCGAAATCGACTCATTTTATAAAAAATATATTTAGAAGTGTGTAAAGCCCGTTTTTTATAGATAATAAATAAAATAAAAGAGCCGTGTTGGCCTAGTGGCTTCAGCGTGCGACTCTCATCCCTGAAATCGTAGGTTCGATACCCGGCTGTGCACCAATGGTCTTTCTTTCTATGTGCGCATTTATTCGCTTGAACGGTGAAAGAAAACTTTGTGAGGAAACCGACATGTCTTAGACCCAAAAAAGTCGACGGCGTGTGTCAGATACTTGCCTATTAGATTGAAACAGATTCAGAAATTTGAGGCCCAGACCTAAAGAGGTTGTAGCGCCACTGATTTATTTATTTAATAAATAAAAAAACTATTGGTAAACTGTATATGCCGATGGCTGGCCATGCGTCATACTCGTGAACGGGTGCTGCTTGTGGTGAGTGGTCGTACTTGAATTCGTGTATGCGGTGATGTTTAATTATTTCGACTATGTGTTTGCGGGTTGTTCCCACGAGAATGTAAGTGCGTGCTCCTATTTCACCATGCCTCCTGCTGATAGAGGACAACTCTTTGTTTTTGATTTATGTTATTATTATTAATTACTTAAGATGTCATGTGGAACATGCTTTAATGGTTGCAGCTCCTTACAAACGTTGTGTAAAAAAAAACATGGCGATTAGAAGAGTGGTGGAGAGTTTATTGCCAGTTCGTCTCTTCCGTTCTACGCCCTTGATTTGAGAACTGGCACTTAATGTAAAATTAGAAGCATTATTATGTATTTGTTTACTGACAAACCATAAGTGTACAATGTGTTGCCTATATGATTAAATGATTTTTGAATTTGAATTATAGATTATGCATAAATATATTTGTTTTTTTTTAATGGCTCTGGCACGGTTTGTGCATTAGCCAGCGTCAAGTATAAGATTTTTATAATTCGCACTTGTAATTTGCCATCCTCGGCCTAGAACGTATTGCTACGTTCTAAACCTTCACAGTCTACTTGCCTTAGAAATTCGACCGTGCCCTCCATGTACGGTTTAAGAACTCGCCCGGTACCGCACAACCCTCCCAAAGGCCGAGAACAAATTTAAATTAAATTAAAACTTGCCCTCGAACCGGGACTCGAACCCGGTACCCCTCACCCAGCTGCCACTTAATATTATATATTTGTTTTAGAACTGAATTCGGTAACAACATTATTTTAGTGATACAAATAGTATCGGAGCGTAGCATTGCAAAATCGTGCGGACCAAATCACAACCAATTACACATATACGAATTAGGTGAGACGTTTGGTGGCTATTGGGGCGCATTCCCCGACGACATATTCAATATTAAACCCGATAATTATACAAAATATTATACATTGAAAACTACACCGAAGACTGTTGAAACCAGGTAAAAATTAAATGTATAATAACTGTAATATTAACAACTATACATACGTAAATGAGCAGTGTTGGTCTAGTGTAGAGTTCCCCAAACTTTTTTGTGTCGTAGACCCCTTGCCATGTTTTTCCGTGTTGGGTAGACCCCCTACTTACCTGATATTGATTTCCTGTAAATTTCTAACTGTAGTGAAGTTTAGTGTTAAAAACTTAAAGTAAAAACACATGTAAAATATACATTTATTAATTGAATTTAAATTAAAACTACTCAAAATGAAATTTTGTATCTGTTATGTAAAATATACATAGCATTAAATAAAAAAAACATAAAATATACTATAAATAAAATAACATAAACAATAAGTCAATATAATGTACATGTTTTGATATTATAAGATAGTATGATGTAAGTAAATAGGTACTGTCAGTGTATGTGTTGAGATCCACTATCGTGGACCCCCATTTTCATTTCATGGACCCCCAAATTTCTTTTCGCTGACGTAGACCCCTTGCAGGTTGTCATAGACCCCTAGGGGTCGATATAGACCACTTTGGGAATCACTGGTCTAGTGTCTTCAGCGTGCGACTCTCATCCCTGAGGTCGTAGGTTCGATCCCCGGCTAAGAAAGAAAGTCCAATGGACATTCTTACTATGTGCGCATTTGACATTTGCTCGAACGCTGAACGAAAACATCTTAAGTAAACGGGCATGGCGACCCAAAAAGTCGGTATGTGTCAGGCACAGGAGGCTGATCACCCACTAGCCTATTAGTTGACAAATGATCATGAAACAGATATAGAAATCTGAGGCCTAGACCTAAAAACGTTGTAACACTGATTTATCAAATGTAAATATTTTTTTATCAAGTATATTTTTTGCTAGCTTGCGTATGTTCTAAAATAATTTATGTGTATGTGTGTAAAATTTGTGATGTCATATTTTCTTGTATTGTATGCAAACACGTTGTTTTACAATTTATAAATAAACTAGCAAAATCGGCCAAGCGTTGCAGTGGCTAAGTTTTTTGTTATATTACATAGTAGAAAACTATTCAAGGGAAACGGTAGGAGAACACCAGTCATGGGGACCACCATGCTTTTTTGGTGGTTATGCCATTAAATTGTAGCTTATGTGAAACGTTGGTACTTTCAACACAGCGCCATCTGTAAAAGAATATTGCGGGTATAAATTGAGATGTAAGCTATCCTATCTTTTAAGTTGGATCAAACTGCACACGGTGTGCAAATTTGATTCATATCGGTTCGGTAGTTTAGGAGTCCATAGCGGACAAACAACGTGACACGTAATTTATATATATTAAGATAAAAAAAGAAGAAACACTTTAAAGAATATAAGAAATTGTCGATAGTGTTGTGTATACATAAAACAATACTATGTAATTCTATATATATATAATGAAAATGGTCTTCGTTTGAGGCTCAATCACGCCTAAACCACTGATCGTATCGACATGAAACTACCACCATTCGATGCGAAATTTTTCCTAGATGGTTTATGGCTATTTATTTATTAAATTCCAACGTTCCTTCATTTTTTTATTGCTGTTTTACTTTTATGAAAATTTATCCATACGGACTTCACCGCGGAAACATTCGGGGAGGCTTCCTAGAACCTCTAAACGTCAACATCTGTTAAAAACTCGATTTTCGAAATATTTCAATTTTCTTAGCGGGAAGTTAAAAAGAAGAATAATAAAAATATGAAAAAAAATAAAATAATGAAACATAAAATTTATTTTAATTCGTCCAGCAAAGCGGGCGCGAAACGGCTAGTTCTATCATAAAGGTAATAATATTTTATATAGTCCAGTATATACACAAGAGGAGACGGAAGAAACGAAACAGACAATATATCACACACAAGAAACATCGACAGAGGGAGATTTTGTTAGAGTCGAAGTGCCGTTATTGAATGTCTCGGGTGATTTTGGGCTTGATGAAGTCCCGAATAAGAAACAAGACATGGAAGAACTACTTGATTTAATATATGACGTCGCTCCTCGGTATGTTAAATATTAATCTTTAATTTAAAAACATGCGTATACTTATGTACACGCGTTAGAAGTTATACTTCTTTGGCGTAACAAGATAACCAATTCGACTTAGGGTCCTTCAAGAAAAGAGCGTACCTTAAAAGGCCGGCAACGCACTCGCGAGCCCTCTGGCATTGAGAGTGTCCATGGGCGGCGGTATCACTTAACATCAGGTGAGCCTCCTGCCCGTTTGCCCCCCGTTCTATAAAAAAAAAAAAGATAAAAATCTTTTTAAAATTTTTTCTCTTTCGCCTAATGGTTATAGAAAAAACGACACTAACAATAGAAAAAAGGTATTTAATACATTGAAAGTTTTATAACGCATTTTCTAGTTAAATAAAGTTTATTTAAATATCACAAATATTAATTCTATATAATTAAAGAAATGGAATTTTTTTACTTTAAAATGTTGTCTATGCAACTTCAGGGTGTCGGGTTTTTGTGACGGTGTGCGCGCGCATCGTAAAAATTTACTCTCATCACCCTAACCCGCCAAAAGAAGTATAACTTCAAATAGACAAAAAATTAGTTTTTTCCTACTTTTTATTCTAGAAAAGCGAACAGCCTGCGAATGTATGTCAATTGTCAACGTTTATGACGTACGGAATTTTACTTAGGGTTAAATAATCTTACCCAAAGGTGTATTTACTTTTGAGCTTCCGTTGTTAAAATTTAATTTATAAGCAAACATTGATTAGGGGATTCCGTTGACCGGAACCCGCATACATCGCGCCATATTGTCATGCCTTTGGATTATGCTTATTATAGGTTAGGGGTTTAGATTTTATTTTGATAATTTTATTAATATCATTGTATATGTCACCGTAAAATTGTAAAAACCGTTAGATTGTAAACTGTCGAAAGATTGTGAACCTCAACGAACTGCTTACAATTTAACGTATTATTCGGTAGATTGTAATCTATCGAAGTGAAACCGTCAAATTACAATCTTAAAATTGTCAACTGTCCGAAGTTAGGAATGAAACAAGGGTATCGGTCAAATAAAATAAATGCACTTCAAAAATTAGTATTTATTACTTAGTAGGTAGGTAATCAATAATTCTGACAGTAGAGATAGATTACAATCTAACGGTATTTACAATTTTACGTTAACATATACATGTCTGAATGGTTGCCTGGAAGAGATCGCTTGAAAGCGATAAGGCCGCCAGTACTATTAGCTTTTTTCTACAATGACAATTATGACACCATAATAAATATTAATTTATTAATCTAAACTAATATAATTAAAGTATATAAACTAATCCTACAGCTAATATAAACTCAAAACCCTAAAACTCTTTCTTAACTCAAAAATGATTTCAAATTTTTGTTAGCCCATAACTTTTTTTTTTTTCATATAAGTCTTTATCTTGCAATCAGTCAGCTAGACTATGAGCAGATGTGTTGAGAGCTGTAAGGCGTTCAAAGCAAAATCTCCATCAAGACTGCTCCTCTCTTTCAACCGTGTCTATCAAGACTTAGTATTTGTCGCCTTTTAAGCCTATTTATTAGGTCCGGTACGGTAAGTTGCGTGGCAAGCTTATTAGGATGCAATTCTAGCCTTTTTCTGTATTTCCTACTCCAGGTCTTGATCTCCTCTTTGACAGTCCTGATTTTGAGGTACTCATGAATCTCCGATGTTTTTATAAACCACGGACAGTTGTTTCAAAATGTAAATTTGAACCCTCTGTATGATACTTATGTTAGAGTCACACGCCGTAACCCATAGTTGAATCCCGTATAAAACCATAACTATACATAGCTTGGTATTTTTTAGAAATCGTGGTATTTACGATACAACTGTGTACCCATTAGTCGAGTTTTCAATCGAAAAGCAAGAGAAACAAAATGGCGGACGTAGATATGATCTTGTCTATGGGAGTGAATACACACCAGACTCTAGGTATGTATATCTAAATATAAAATATATATAAAATAAAAAAAAATATTTTTTATTTAATTAGGAAAAATGACAGATACATCACCAATACAAAAAAACAAAAATATATTCAAGCTTTCAGAAGTGTAATTGAATTGATTCACAGATAATATCTCTAAAATATAAAATTCTCGTATCACAATGTTCGTTCCCTCCTCCGAAACGTCTCGACCGATTCTTATGAAATTTTTTATGCATATTCAGTGCTGAGAATCGGCTACTAGATTTCAAACCCCTAAGTGATAAGGGGTGTCCATCCCAAAAAAAAATTTTTTGATTTTATTTTTTTATGATACAGCATATATAAATACATTCAACCCCTAATTTTCACCTACGATCAACCTAGTTTTTATTATAGTAGATAGTTATTTTTATTGAACTAAAAAAATGTTTCCTAGAAATAATATACATGGCACAACAAACGTTTGCCGGGTCAGCTAGTATTTTTATATAACTCTGAGTTCAGTTACTCACAATGAGCAAAATGAAAACATTGATAGGAATTACACGTTCTATATAACCACTAAACGTATATGGTGAGTGTTCAGAGTAGTTGTTCGGACTAATACCTGCAGCTGAGTTTCATCATCGTCAAGGCAGAATACTAAATACCATCCGTATCACCACGTCTGTCCGACAACTGCCGTGCGATTCTGTTAATCCGTGAGTTCACCTCGCACAAACAAAGATCGTCACTCACGTCATTTTTGGAATCTCATGGTATTTAAGCAATTTCACATTACGTCTTGACAAGCGAAGGGAGCTTGTCGTTTATTGTTTATCAGCACTGCGATTCTGTAACTCACTTTTCGAACTCACACAGCGGTTTTCGCATCGGCGGTCGCTCTCAATCAGTCGTGAAGCAGTCATTCTAATAAACAATAAACTACAAGCTCCCACCTTTTCAGAATGCCAAATCATAAAATGACTGCTTCACGACGGATTTGAGAGCGACCGTCGATGCGAAAACCGCTGTGTGAGTTCGAAAAGTGAGTTACAGAATCGCAGGGCTGAATGCCAAATCGTAAAATGACTGCTTCACGACTGATTTGAGCGCGACCGCCGCTGCGAAAACCGCTGTGAGAGTTCGCAAGGCTGAGCGTTTCTTAAGGCAGTTTTTTGCCGCGCACCACCACTATGTGTTACGGCCCACTGAAGTATTTCCGAACCAATTCGACTTAGGGTCCTTCAAGAAAAGAGCGTACCAATTCTTAAACCCGCAACACACTTGCGAGTCTTCTGGCTGTGAGTGTCCATGGGCGGCGGTTGTAACATCAGGCCCTGCACGTTTGTCTTCTATACATAAAAGTGCGTGCGTACAAAGTACACGTCAGAAGTGAAACTTCTTTGGCAAACTAATTTTTAAGTCTTGTTCATATTTATACAAATCTAAGGGTACGTACAGACTATGTAACATATTATATAACTTGTGTTTTATAACACGTCCACATTATGTAACCTTGTTATTCAACATTATAACATAAAACAATAGTGTACACATTAGAATAACAATGCAATATAACAATGTTATATAACCATTTTAAATAACAAAAGAAAAACAAAAAACGTAGATGCTGGGTTCGTCCTAGTGTCATTCAGGATCATTCAGTGTCCACATTATCTGAAACATGTTGTATAACATGTTATGTTATATAGTCTGTACGCACCGTAAAACTTCCGGTACTTAGATGGAGGGAAAAAGAAAGATATGTTAGGAATTTAATGAATTTAATTTTCTATTAAAGTGTTGTCTTATATTAACATAACTTTTACACATTTAAAGAAAACACTTTTTTAATGGATTGAAGCTATGTATTATTATAAACTTATAATTATTTTACACAATTATAAATTTTTTTCCGACGTTTCGCGTGCTTTACAGCGTGCGTGGTCACGGTGACTGAAGACAAAAGGTGTTGAATGTCAAAAAGTAACACAGCTGTAGAAAAAGTTATATTATCTGTACTTATTTCCCCGGAGTTGATATCGACTAAAAGATGGAGGATTCAATCCGTTAAAAAAGTGTTTTCTTTAAAAAAAAGTTATAATTTAATTTATTTCTTCGATAGTTAAAACACGTGGTATTTTAATTTACAAATCGATATTTGAGATTTCAATAAATTATTTTGCATAAAATATAAAATACATACTAATATTTCATAAATTCTCTTTACGAAATTTTAATTTTAAAAATAGTATATCAATAAATATAAAATAAAAATAAAATAGTATATAGTAAGTATATCTATAAAGTAATTTGCCCTTCTCACTCTCTCTCAGTCGGTCTCAATCGCTCTCTCCGTTTTCTTCGACAAAAACGCTGCACATATTCGTGACGTTTAACCCTCATGCGCCTAAAGAAGTTTCACTTAAAAAACCCATGTTAGTAATAGGTAAATCAAATGGTTCTCATGAGAGAAGAGACCTCGATGGCTTAGCTGCCTCCTTCCCCCCATCACCTCCTCTGGCGTCGCCTTTGGGTACGACTGAGACACAATATTACATTAAAGGTTGATGTACGCGTAAAACGTATTTATTACAATCTAATTCGCTTTTTACTACCGCCATGAATGTTATTAAGCTACAATGTCGATTACACCTTCGTTTGAAGATAAGTTTTCAACAATAAAATCGTCACAGTCCTATAGGTATGTTATCTAAAGCTGGCGGCTTCATCACATTTACACTTTGAGCTTGCGTAGTGTCTGTGAATAAGCGCGAGACGTGATGTCAAACTGAAATACAATCACAAATACATCATGAAAATACTGTCCGTCTCTCTCGCGCTCGGTCAAGCTTATGAGTATAAAAGAGACAGTTATTGTTTTTCTTTTGCTACTGTTTATGTTGATCTTTACTGTTTTATATTATTATTATTTTATACATGTTGATCTTTTTTCAAACATTACCAGGGCAATCTCGTGAAATGGTGCACAATGTTTTTAATTATTTTAAGCATCTTAATAAAAACAGTTTAATGAAAAAATGTTATATTTAATTTGACATCAGATGCGACTGGGGTTTCTAAGAGGAGTATTGAAGTGAAGTAAAAGCGAAGTGTGTTGAGCTAGATGGAGCTTATGTCGAAAAATGAAAAATTATTTACACAAACTACTTTTTTACGTTCTTGGTCGGGCTTAGAACTTTTGGATCCACCCTCGTATGCACATAATATTTATATGTATTTTTATTTATTTACAACCCACCCAACCTTACTAAAACCAGAGTAGACTAAAATATATAGCTTGGCAAAAAAGTAATATTTTTAAACATACTGTATAGTGAAATTGCATTAGTGTGAGTACTGTGAACGCGCCAGCTCTCAATAACCGACCTATAGAATAGTTACGGATCTGACAAATAGTAAACTTTACAGGGCAGCCATTTCATAATAAAATAACAAATAATATAAACCTTTCTAGAATAACCTTCAGTACATTACACAAGAGGAGGGAAACAAAAAGATATAAAACGACACGAAGATTGAATTTCAGGCGGAAGAATACAGCATCAATTCGCACTAAACATCTTTTCTCACGTCAAAGGTAAAAAGTTTCAGGTTTTATATTAAAACCTTACCCCCCTCAGATAAGCAAAAAAGCTAAGCTAAGAGCAGGCGGAAAATGAACAGTTATTAACAGTAAGCCTTCCACAGCCTTCACAAGGAATTTTCTTTTGCTAGTGAACTGTGGTATCGACTCCCGGCTGGGGTCTTCCTTGAGACATACGACCTCCAACTATTCAAAGGTAGAGTGTACTACTCTCTCAAAGGTCGGCAACGCATCCACTAAAATGGGTGGCCATCACTGCCCTTTTAGGCGCCCAGTAGGCTCGTTTGCCCCCCTATTATATAAAAAAAAGGGTGCGTGTACTTATGTACGCGCGTAAGAAGTTATACTTCTTTGGCATTATTAGAAATAGTTTTTGATTACATGTAAATAATTAATTACAATTAAATAATCAAAGACTGGAAAAGGAGTCATTATATGACTATAAGGTTCAGTTTACATTTGAAAAATTAAATCAATAAATATTAATTAATATTATATTTATTATTATTTTCTAATATTGATTAGTATTGATTTAAATATTCAATTTAAATCAATTCTGATTAAAATTCAGACGCACATATAAAATTCGCACTTGTATAATGAAAACAAAATGAAAATACGTGTTTTAAATGTAGAAACTCAAAGCATGTGGATAAATATTATAAATACACAGTGCAGAGGCGGCGTGCGTGCCAACATGCGCCACTAACTTCATTCTCTTAATTTTGTGTCACGGTGCGCGCGTATCGTAAAATTTCACTCTCACCAATTTTTCATAACGCGCCTAAAGAAGTATAACTTCGCAAACCCTTCTTAACACTTCTATATTAACTCCTTTTTAGGGTTCCCTCTTCTCCCCTCCATGAAGCTAAGACACAATGCAATGCATATTAAATACTCCTTTCAGACTTTCCTCATTTTCTCATACAAAACCGTTACCAACAGTTCCTGAAGATGTATTATCAATTATATACAATAATTCATGGAATAATATTGATAGGCTAATGGCGTCTTTTAATACGACAACAGCCACGCAAACTACTAAAAATATTAACTATATGTAAGTACTATTACTATTAAATTAGTATTACTAGTTCTATTAATGTATATTCAGTAATTTAAAGTAAATCAAAATTTAATTTATAAACCAATTTTCTGATATCACATATAATACCCAACAAAACCCCTGCTTAGCATTCATACATTAATATTGGCATAGTTTTTTTACTAATACTTTTATTTAATAGACAATTATTATTAGACTTGCAACGAATATGTAGTATATTTGGCAGTATACCGAATATTCGGCGAGGTCTCTGACCGAATAGCCGAATATTAGGCAAAAGTATTCGGCTGGATTTTAGCGCCAAAAACTTGTACTTGTAAAAATGCAGAAAAGTTAGTCTTTCTGCACCATAACTTTCCCCATCTAAATTTGATTATGAAAATAATTCAAATGCATAGAAAAATTCTTAACTTGTTTAATACAGAAAATGATTTAATTATGTACCTGTTTTATTTACCAATAACTACTTAAATGATTATAACAGAAATGAGAATATGAATACGTAATCAATTGATTTTAATTTTTAATTTTAGCAATTATTTCTCTATGACAAAATATATTATTTAAGTATTCGGTATTCGGCCGAATAATATGTAGATATTCGGTAGTTGGCCGAATATAATAAAAGCAGCCGAATAGGCCGGATACCGAATAGTAACCGAATATTCGTTGCAAGTCTAACAATTATTAATCGAAGACAAAAGCATTAAATGTTATCATTTGATACTTAAATAACGTAATTGTATAAAATGGGGCCACCGAGGTTTTATTTCTCTATTTCATAGAACAAATGATAAATACATCATTAACCAAAAAACCCATCAAAAACCTTGCTTAGCATTAATACATAGACAATATCTGTGCTTCTTTGATTTTTATTGCAACGAAATAAATATCTGCACGAAGATTCTTAATATTTGCAAATTTTCCTGTCATTTAATAGACAACTATTTATCGTAGACAAAAGTCATAAATTATATCATTTGGTACTTAAGTACCAAATGATATAATTTAATTTATATTACGTAATTTTATAATATAACAATAAAGATATTTTATTTTTTATTTTATAGAATGAAAATATAAGCTAATAACATCATTGCCGGAATTAAAATTACGTAATTTAATCAAGAATATTATTCACCACTTTAGTCTACGATTAATAAATCTACGACTCATTGGACTAGTGGTTAGTACCCCTGACTGCAAATCCATGGGTCCCGGGTTCGATCCCCGGCTGAGACGAACATCGATGTGATGAGCATTTGGTGTTGTGCTTAGGTCTTGGGTGTTTAAATATGTATTTATATGTCTATCTATAATATGTATATTGTATATATATTCGATGCCTAGTACCCATAACACAAGCTTCACCAGCTTAACATGGGACTAGATCAATTGGTGTGAATCGTCTTAAAAAAAAATGTCTATTAAATGAAAACCAAGCAAATATTAAGAATCTTGTCATCTCTTCTCTCGAATGCTAAGCAAGATGTTTGATAAATATTAATATAATGATGATAAGCCATAACCAATTGTATTTCTGAATTGTTTACATTTTTAAGTTCTACAAATTCACATACTGATAAAATGGACACACAGCTTGCAAAGAAAAGCCAAACAATGGAATCAAGAACAGAAAGCTCAGGTAATAGGTTTAATTTAAAAAAAATATAGTGATAAGTGTCTTGCGACAAAACTCGTCGTAATTTGAGAACTGGCAGTAAATATAACCAGTGTTTTTTATCATAGAGTGCTGGTCTCTTTTCCACTTCATCAATAATCAGACTCAAACTCACTTTATTCATATAGGTAAACAAGTACACTTGTAAACGTCAGAAAAGAAGTTAAATTAATTGTAAATTTAAATTTATTACCATGTCGCAAGTCAAGGGCGTAGAGCGGGCAAGAAGAACTTCCAAGAAACTTTCCGCCACTCTTTTTAATCGCTAAGTTTTGAGTCATACAAATTGTTTGAACTGGATCTATTCCAAGGATTAGGATCATTTATTCGTCAAATTTAAAAAAGCTTTATTGATTAATTTACGTTTAATAGGTCTTTGAATTTATTGAGTGACAATTCTCTAATATCGCTTGGGAGTTTTAATAAATAAAAAATAACAAAAATGTGCGTGTACTAGTGTACACACGTTAGAAGTGAAACTTCTTTATGACCTTATTTTTCGAAAAATTATCTATAATATGCAACTTTACAGAAATTGGTTAAATAAAGTTAAATTAGATAAAGTTTAACAAAAGGCTTTTAATATCACAGACTTGAATACAAATAATCTTTATTTCTTCTCTCACATATACATACAAGGTTATTATGATTAAACATTTACATTCATGATTCGAAGTGTACAGACCTACAACCAATATTCAACCCAGTTTGACATCGATCTTTTCTGTTCTTCCATTGACTCTGTGAGACGCACACTCACATCCAGCTATTTCCATTAGAATAGTCATACTTAATTTTTTTTTTAATTTTTAATTTACAAAAGTTCTTTTATTGTTTCATAGTATTATAAATTCATAAATGTTAATTTTATTCCTCCTATCTCCTTAAGGTATTTATGGATTATCTATAGGTGGAGATTTGTAATTAGTACTGACTTTATTTTATTGTAATCATAATTTACCTTCTGTTAAAATACTGTAAATCTTCCTAAAATGCAATAAATAAACTAAGATGATAACATTAGGAAGTGTATGTGAGAGACTGATCTCTGTAACAGGAGACCTGGGTGACAGATAGCCAGCCTCTCCACCACCGGACCGGAACATGTACAATGATGTCATTATCAATATCGTCTTCTCTTATTGTATCACAAAGAACGGTTCGGTGGCCGTCGATACACAATTCATATTAAAATAATAAGTCCTGAGTACATACCTCATCAATGTCTCATTACAGGAAGATAGGCACACAATATTATCAGCCGTAAGGATTTGGGATTAGTTTTAGTATGGGCACAAAAAGAGGTTAGACTGATGATAATTGATACCTTGCCTCACAATAGTTCTTAAACACGCACTAAACACTCACTATACAATTTTAAATAGTAGACTTATCTATAATCAACTATAATTAACAAAAAGTATATATGTATTATCCAAATAAAAAATGCTAGATGCACGAGAACACGTAACCCGAAAGAAGCTCAACAATGACTATCAAAAAAAATGTGTCGATGTATTTGGCATCACCCTCATCAATTTTATAAAATTAATATAATGTATTTTGAGCACTTATATTTACTTTTTGTCGATGACACTATTTTGCGTGCACCAAAGTTGGAAGACGGAAGGCAAATGCTAACGATGCTGAGAGTGATTTTGTCACTCATGCGCACTGTTATTAAAACCTGCCCTTCCGACAAGGAGCCAGCACGGCTGCCTTGTGGTGGAGGGTTTTGTGGGACTTGGTATACCCACTAAAACCCCACGGCGCCACCAGCAATCGCCCGAGGCAGACCGTAGCCTTGTCCGCATTAGTTGCAAGACCTAGGTCATGATCGAAAGATCCCATCAAAAACTTGTATCCTCCCTGTAGCTCGGAAGAACAACAAGAACAGAACGGAACAGAAAGACAAGATTGGTGGAATGTAATAATAGTTTTTTTTTCAGATTTTGATGATGAAGTCAGGGTTTTCTTTACAAAACCAGTTAGGTAAGTAAATGTCCTCTAGTTATGAATATACGTTGAGATTGTTACCACCATAATATTTTTGTACTATCTTGCAAATATATAAAAAATAATCTATATTATCATGTCAATATATATACAATAATATAGGTAAAACTTCACATATTACATAAAACTAATATTAAATATAAACTAATAATAATAAAATAATATACATTGAAATAAATTACTAAACTTAACATAAACTAAAATATATCATTAAAAGGAGTCCCTTTAGGCAATGTTCCGAAGATACTGGCAGCGTTCCCCCTTTGAATTGCTAGACTAATTCTTTGTCCAAGGTAGCTGCCAGATCTTCGGTCTCCTGTGATGTCGACTAACCTTTTTGAAATTTCTTTAAAAAAATTAAATTAAATTAATTTTAATTTTTAATTTAATTTAAAATTTTTTTATATTTATTTATTAATATACATATAAATATTATTAATTTTTTATCTTTAGTGACCCTGAAACCGGTTCTTTGGTAAATCGAAAAACATTTGAAAACGTCGTACAAGCTGCGCCAATTATCGCTGTGCTATTGAATAATACAATTAATGAAACTCAATCCAGGTTAGTTACTAATTTTATTATCATTTTATAAGCTCCAAGGAACGTTACGAATGAAGTTGTCAAATGGTTGAGATTAGCAGCAAATGTCTCATAGAAAGGGGTTTTTATTTATTTCGTATTCCTACAGCTAAGAAAAATTATATATAATAACAAACAATTACACTGAAAATATAGCCAGAGATGGAATACATAATCTATATATAAAGGGTTTTTCAACAAGAACTTTGTTTTCTAAAACAAAATAAAACAAAGAATTTAGAGGAAAATGAATAAAATTTTTATTGTATTACAAAGAGAAAAGTTTGGCAATTATGAATGAAAAATGATATCTGGCAAATGTCCACCACGACCACGCTGACAGATGTTGATTCTTTCATCAAAATTTTTAATCACTTTTTGGCAAAATGGAGGGTCTATTTCGTTAATGACATCACGGATTTTGAGTTTTAAGGCTGCAATCGATTCGATTGGCTCCGTATAGACTCTGTCTTTAACATAGCCCCACAAAAAATAATCCAGTGGTGTTAAATCACACGATCTGGCTGGCCACTTAACAGCTGAATTTCGCGAAATTATGCGCTCGGGAAATTTGGTTTGCAATAAATTGATCGTTTCATTGGCTGTGTGACATGTGGCACCGTCCTGTTGAAACCACATTTCAGTGATATCCATGTCATCAATAATAGGCCAAAATTTAGTGGTTAACATCTCGCGATACCGTGATCCATTGACTGTTACCGCATTTCCAGCCTCATCTTCGAAAAAAAAACGGCCCAATCACGCCTCCAGACCACATAGTGCACCACACAGTAACACGTTGAGTATGCAAAGCCTTCTCAATAATTGCTTTAGGATTTTCAGAAGCCCAAATGCGACAATTTTGCTTGTTGACGTACCCTGACAAATGAAAATGGGCTTCGTCTGAAAAAATGATTTTTTCAGAAAAACCAGCAGGTTGTTCCTGAATGAACTGAGCGAATCTGCGGCGATTTGAATGGTCGATCAGCTTTAATTCCTGCACCAGTTGAATCTTGTAAGGCTTCAAAGCCAAATCCTTTCGCAAAATTCGCCATGTTGTGCTTTTGGATAACCCCAATTGTTGAGAACGTCGTGAAATTGACAAATTCTGATCTTCTTCAACACTGTGGCTCACGGCGGCGATGTTTTCTGTTGAACGACCCGGTCGAACACGTGTTGGTGTTGGCACATTTTGTACCGAGCCTGTCGACTCAAATTTCGCGACCAAATTCTTAACAGCGGTCTCAGAAGGACGATTATGCTGGCCGAAAATATCACGAATTTTACGAAATGTAACTTTAACAGAACCACCATTTTTATAGTTGATTTGAATTATTTTAATGCGATTTTCGAGCGAAATTGAATTCATTGTAATAATTGCCAAAGCACCTGCTACGAATACCGCCAAAAACTAAATGTCAAAACTATCACGTTCTCGGTGTTGCCACAATTGAAAAACAAACTTCTTGTTGAAATACCCTTTATAAAAAGAAAATGGTGTTCGTTTGAGGCTCCTTCACGCCTAAACCACTGATTGTATCGTATACATGAAACTACTGCCATTCGATGCGAAATCCTAGATGGTTTATGGCTATTTATTTAATAAATTCCAACGTTCCTTCATTTTTTTATTGCTGTTTTACTTTTATGAAAATTTTTCCCGCTAATAAAAACAAAAGAGGCTTCCTAGAACCGCAAAACGTCAACATCTGTTAAAAACTCGATTTTCAAAATATTTCAATTTTCTTAGCGGGAAGTTAAAAAGAAGAATAATAAAAATATGAAAAAAAATAAAATAATGAAACATAAAATTTATTTTAATTCGTCCAGCAAAGCGGGCGCGAAACGGCTAGTATCTATATATATAAAAAGAAAATGGTCTTCGTTTGAGGCTCCTTCACGCCTAAACCACTGATTGTATCGACATGAAACTACTGCCATTCGATGCGAAATTTTTCCTAGATGGTTATGGCTATTTATTTTTTTAAATTCCAACGTTCCTTCATTTTTTTATTGCTGTTTTACTTTTATGAAAATTTATCCCGCTAATAAAAACAAAAGAGGCTTCCTAGAACCTCAAAACGTCAACATCTGTTAAAAACTCGATTTTCGAAAATTTTCAATTTTCTTAGCGGGAAGTTGAAAAGAAGAATAATAAAAATATGAAAAAATAATAATAATGAAACATAAAATTTCACGGGAAACGGCTAGTATAATAATATAATATTTTTTATGTATATTCAATCTTGCTTTAAATTTGTATTCGGTTAGTAAAAGATTTAGAGCAGTGTTGGCTGGATAAAGCGTGCAATCATCCCTGAGGTCGTATACTACTACCTCTAGGATACTTCCTACCTCTCCTACCCGGGGTACAAATTGGAACATTCATTTGTGCCGCGGGCGGGAGTTTGCGTGTACGTCAGAGAGGATATCTGTTCTCGTCGCCTCGAGACGCTTGAAGGAAGGGACCTATCTAACCTCTGGCTGCGCGTAGACTGCGGTGACCATCCGCGATTCTACGCATGCCTGTATAGGTCCCATAGCGGAAATACCGAAACTGACCGACTCATTGAGCACATCCAAATGGCTACAGATTCCCTGCTCGAAAGGGTTCCTACCGCTGAAATCGTGATACTTGGCGATTTTAACGCCCACCATGCCGATTGGCTCGGCTCAGAAACCACCGATCATGCGGGAAGATCCTTTCACGACTTTGCTTTGGCTTACGACTTGACGCAAATGGTCCCTGCGATTACGCGAATACCAGATGTGGATGGTCATAAACCCTCTTTGTTGGACCTTCTGCTGACTTCACATCCGGAGAACTACCAAGTCTCTGTTGAACCGCCATTGGGTTCATCAGATCATTGTGTGGTCCGGAGCATTGTGCCGTTCACGCGCCCTCTTCGGCCTAGCTTCACGGGCTGTCGCCGCGTGTGGCACTATAAGTCAGCAGATTGGGATGGGATGCGGTCTTTTTTTGCGTCCTACCCTTGGGGGCCCATTTGCTTTTCATCGAGTACTCCAGATGCCGTCGCTGACTCTGTCGCCGAGGTGGTCCTGCAGGGTATGGAACTTTTTATTCCATTCTCTGCGGTGCCGGTCGGTGGCAAGTCCCAGCCTTGGTTTAGGCGTTCTTGCAAAGCGGCTTTGCGCCGTAAGCGTGAATGCTTTAAAGCCTGGGCAGAAGCGGTGACATTCTGTGATGTGAGTATCGGCGAACGTAAAAAAGCATACAATTCAGCCTCCAGGTCCTTCAAGCGAGAAATCGCTAAAGCAAAGTCAGAGCACATTGCCAGATTTGGTGAGAAATTGGCCCACCTCCCTTCGGGAACTCGAGCCTTCTGGTCTCTTGCCAAAGCTGTCCAAGGGAATTTCTGTCAGCCCTCAATTCCACCACTGCATAGGGAGGATGACTCACTTGCCCATACCGCGAAAGAGAAGGCCGATCTTCTAGGCTGTCTCTTTGCGTCGAACTCCACTTTGGATGATCAAGGGAAGGAACCACCGACATTATTGCGGTGTGATACTACGATGCCCGAAGTTATATTCCGGCAACGTGCTATCCGTAAAGCTTTGTCTTCCTTGGACATCCATAAGTCGAGCGGGCCTGATGGCATCCCTCCAATTGTGCTGCGTACTTGTGCTCCTGAGTTGGCTCCGGTCCTAACGCGCCTTTTCCGGTACCTTTACACGCTCGGCACTGTTCCGAAGTGCTGGAAGATCGCTTCGATACATCCAATCCCTAAAAAAGGCGATCGCTCTGATCCGTCCAACTATCGCCCAATAGCTATAACCTCCTTGTTCTCCAAAATAATGGAAACCATTATTAACAGCCAGCTCTTGAGGTATCTAGAGGGCCACCAGCTGATTAGCGATTCTCAGTACGGCTTTCGTCGTGGTCGCTCGGCTGGTGACCTCCTTGTATACCTTACACATAGGTGGGCAGAGGCAATTGAGTCCAAGGGGGAGGCGCTGGCGGTAAGTTTGGACATAGCGAAAGCCTTCGATCGGGTGTGGCACAGAGCACTGCTCTCGAAGCTTCCAGCCTATGGGCTCCCTGAGAAATTATGCAACTGGATTTCCAGCTTTCTCGCTGATCGGAGCATCAAAGTCGTCATCGACGGAGCATGCTCCGACCTGAAACCTGTGAATGCTGGTGTCCCACAAGGCTGTGTCCTATCCCCGACCCTGTTTATTCTGCATATCAATGATATGTTGCAGCTTAGTAACATCCATTGCTATGCGGACGACAGCACTGGGGATACTTTTTACACTGGCCGGGCAGGTATTTCTCGGGCTGTTGTCGATGAGTACCGGAACAAACTTGTGTCTGAAGTCGAAACTCTTCTACGTGGAGTCTCGGACTGGGGTAGACTAAATCTAGTCCAATTTAACCCCAAGAAGACACAAGTATGCGCGTTTTCCGCTAAAAAAACTCCCTTTGTCGCTACTCCCCTCTTTGAAGACACTCTCCTTAAAGCCTCAGCTAGCATCGGAATACTGGGCGTTGACATATCGAATAACGTTCAGTTTCGCGGTCATCTGGAAGGAAAGGCTAAATTAGCCTCCAAAAAGCTTGGTGTGCTCAGCAAGGCGAGACGGTACTTCACTCCGGGCCACCGCTTGCAACTATATAAAGCGCAAATTCGGCCCCATATGGAGTACTGCTCTCACCTCTGGGCGGGAGCTCCCCAGTACCAGCTCCTTCCACTTGACCGTATTCAACGAAGAGCGGTTCGAATCGTCGACGACCAGTCACTTTCCGTGCGGCTTGATCCCTTGGCGTTGCGTAGAGATGTGGGATCTCTCTGCATCTTCTACCGCATTTACCATGGAGAGTGTTCAGAGGAGTTGTTCGGTCTAATACCTGCAGCTGAGTTTCATCATCGGACGTCAAGGCAAAATACAAAATACCATCCGTATCACCTCGACGTCCGCCGTTCCACAACTGAGCGTTTTTCAAGGCAGTTTTTGCCGCGCACCACCACTATGTGGAACCAGCTGCCCACAGAAGTATTTCCGAACCAATTCGACTTAGGGTCCTTCAAGAAAAGAGCGTACCAATTCCTGAAAGGCCGGCAACGCACTTGCGAGCCTTCTGGCATTGTGAGTGTCCATGGGCGGCGGTATCACTTAACATCAGGTGAGCCTCCTGCCCGTTTGCCTCCTATTACATAAAAAAAAAAAAAGATTCGATCCCAGGCGCAACAATTCTATGTGTATTTAACACTCGGTCATACGGTTCATTTCATTACAATACTCAGTACCTTATAAGGATATACGAATACCAAATATGGTACAACATCACGAGGAAACCATCATGTGTGTTTGTTTTTTTTATCTATTGGAGGCAAATGGGCAGGAGGCTCACCTATTGTTAAGTGATACCGCCATCCATGGACACTCACAGCCAGAGGGCTCGCAAATGCGTTGCCGGCCTTTGCTCACTCCGCACTTTTCTTGAAGGACCCTAAGTCTTTTGTTACTTGCTAATTATCACGAAACAGATACTTTGTCAAGACCATGCCACTGGCATCTTAAACATTTGATCTTGTCAATACCATATTTCTTTCATTTTCTTAGAATTAAACGTTATATCAAATCATTGGATATTGAGAATGCAAGACCGAGAAGCACGACACACAAATTAAGAAAAGAAACAACGGAAATGATCTACAAATATTCCGACATGCAGGATCTGGCACAGTTGGTGGAACTTCAGGATGATGAAGTAATTGCCATTTTATTTAATACTAGCTGGCCTGGCGAACATCGTACCGCCTAACGGTCGATTCTTTATTTTTTTTAAATACTTATTCTGCCATTCGGGACACCGGTCTAGCTGAAATAAAAAAAGAAAGTTGATAAGACAACAAATACATTATGTCAAAAAATAAAAATTTACCATCCCGAAACCCCTCCACTAACACTTGAACTTTATGATATGGTATTAAAGTTCAAATTGACTTTTAAGTATTATTACGAATATTATGTATGGGAATATAGAAAAGTGTTGTTTTTAGACTTTTTCACTCAATTTTTTTAATTTTTCTCTCCGTAAGAACCATCCTCGTACTTCAAAGAATATGATAAAAAAAGAATTGGCCAAATCGGTCAAGCCGTTTTCATGTTATGTCGTGACAACGGAAAACGGGTTTCATTTTTGTATGTATAGATTATCATTTGCTTAGTGTTTAAATTTTCGTAGTTGGGGCTTTGGGGTAGAAGTTGAGAGCGCTCTCTCGTATTCATGCCCGTGCAAATAGCGAAATTCTGACTTCAACGGGAACTAAGACCGAATTTACTCCAGTATATCAAAAAATGGAAAAGAGAGCTGCCGTGCGATTCTGTAACTCACTTTTCGAACTCACACAGCGGTTTTCGCATCGGCGGTCGCTCTGAAATCAGTCGTGAAGCAGTCGTTTTATGATTTGGCATTCTGAATAGATGGGAGCTTGTAGTTTATTGTTTATTAATGTTAAGGGTAGTTTTTTTATTATAAATGATATACATGGCAAAACGACGTTTGTCAGGTGACAGCTAGTTTATATATAAAAAAATATTGGTTGTTTGTAAAGTAGGTTTACGATCGAGATGTTTACGTGATAACGTCTTATTGGTGATATAAGTTTTTGGGAAGTAAGGAATTAATGAAGATAACAATTTTTTCAAATTTTAAATTACATCTATCGTTTTATTCACACTTTTGATGATAAATTTCGGGTGTAAAATTACAAGTTTACTTATTCGACTATGATATACATTTTTCTTCATACATTCACGGAATGACTGGCAGCGCTCGAGATGAGACGGGAGATCGGTCCGTCTCTCTCTCGTTATACCTGCGATCGCGCTCGTGAGGTTTTGGTGTGACACAAGTTTCTGAACATGTCACCCGACTAAAACGATTTTAAAGACGTTATCACGTCAAAATCAAATTAAATATTAAACAAACGACAACTTAATATTAAGAAAAAACTAATTTGTAACTACTAAAGACGCGGTCGTTAAAATAATCTACCACATAAAAGAACAAACTATGACACAAGAAGTTTATGCATAAGTTGTTTACAGCTCCAAGGCCGTGTGTCCCTTCGATATTTACGAAAATATGTCGGCGCAGCGCTATTTAATATTTGTGATTATCACGAGCCGAAAACACGGCAAGTTTACTTGTTTAACGCTTCAAGGATCGTCATTGCTATTAGCAATTTTACGGTAAGTGGCAACACTTAAAGATTTACGAGAACTAGACATTTAATTTAGCTATTGGCAACACTTATTGGTTGTGGACTGCTGTGAAGTGTTTCACAGTATTATCAATTGTTTATTTATACATAAATCGGACCAGTGTTGGCTTCAGCGTGTGACTCTCATCCCTGAGGTCCTAGGTTCGATCCCCGGCTGTGCTAATGGACTTTCTGTCTATGTGCGCATATAAGATTCGCTCGAACGGTGAAGGAAAACATCGTGAGGAAAATGGCAATAGACCCACGGTGACGGCGTGTATCAGGCACAGGAGATCGCCTATTTTGCCTATTAGATTGATAAATGAAACAGTTACAGTTCTGAGGCCCAGACCTAAAAAGGTTGTAGCGCCTCTGGTGACCCGTGTTGGATTAGTCGCTAAGCCAGACTCTAACTTTAGGTCGTCCGTTCGAAATACATAAATAGAATTAAAAGAGATCGTAACTTAGAGTGAAATACAGAGTCAAGACTTATCATCATCAGTCCTGCCCTGCGATTCTGTAACTCACTTTTCGAACTCACACAGCGGTTTTCGCATCGGCGGTCGCTCTCAAATCAGTCGTGAAGCAGTCATTTTATGATTTGGCATTCTAATAAACAATAAACTACAAGCTCCCACCTTTACTGAAGTTTCTTAATATATCCGGTAACTGCTTGGTACCTTTATATCGATTTGTTGCTCGTTGCACCTGGAGGCTCCGAATACAGGACATTCTATAATGAGATGTATCAGTGTCTGAGACAACAGTGTTACAGCTGGAAAGGATGACCCTGGTGGTGACACCAGCTCGTTCACTGCTAAACAGTGTAGGCCGTTGCCCACCAGCCCATCTGGAGTGTCAAGTGGCTGGTACAAGGGTGTGTATAGACTCAACCAACGCGTGCGATGGAGTACCTAATTGTGGGGCTTACGGTGAGTTTTTTTTTTGCTACATCAGGAATTTAATCCAAAATCATTATATATTTTCTTGGAATTCGAACCTGGACTCCTCAAGTATAAGTCAGAAATGGATTACCACTTCCACTTCCTGACATAGTGTATGAACGCGAATTAATCAAAAAACTACTGGACGGATTTTTGTATGGTTTTCATGAGTGTTATTTCTGGGGAAGGTATATTATTGTTTTCTGTACGATGAGCGATGCTACGGATGCCGTCAATATGCATGATAACAAATTACCTCTTCACCGATTATGCATCAAGAATGGTGTACTGGGCAGGGGCGGATCTACTTTAGGGCTTTTTGGACTGCAGCCCAGGGCCCCAAGTCCCCACTGAAAGCAATAGGCGATATTTTGAATGAAAAAAAAAATCCAAAATGAAAATGGCTAGACTAATACAAGTAATTTATTAATTGCCATTCAGACATTATTTATACGCTACTTTATCGATTCGAGTAATCTGTGAAAGTTTTGTGCCACGTGGACTTTTAAAATCAATAATTTTAACGGATTTCTTGAAAAACAACGCTCAATCAAGAAATTTTATTCAAAGCTTTTTACAGCCATATTCAAACAGGTTAGCTCTTGCGAAGTGAAACTTCTTTATCGGGGTTAGAAAAAAATTTAGTGTAACATTTTTTCGTTACGCGTCACATTTTTCCGTTACGCGCCATTTTTTGAAGTGAAACTTCTTTATCGACGTATGGGAGAAATTTTGTAACAGGTTACGCGCCATGTTGCTTTTTGAAGTCAAACTTCTTTATCGGCGTTGGAAAAGAATTTACACACATTTGTCACATTTTTCGGTTACGCGCCATCTTTTTCTTGTCCCTACCACGGTTGATCCGAAGAGATTCGAAGCCATTAGTAACAAAAATATATAATAACGATAACAATGATAGTAATACTAATAATTCTATTACAATTAATGAAATTCTGTAATAATCTTAGTACTACATAGTAGTACAGTAATAAGTTAAAATGAAATAATTGTATTTGTATTCAGGTCTATGATAATAAAAGCCTTTTGTTAAACTTTATCTAATTTAACTTTATTTAACCAATTTCTGTAAAGTTGCATATAGTAGATCATTTTTCGAAAAATAAGGTCATAAGGAAGTTCCACTTCTTACGTGTGTACACCTAGTACACGCAACTCATTTTTTTTTATACGGTCATGTAGTCAAAAAAATATCGCATTTTTTTCTAGATATATATGATGAGGACCGTCTCCGATGTGGCTGGTCCCACGGGCTTCAGCATAACGTCTGCCTGGCCGCCTGCACATTCGTGGCTGTCATTTTGACACTTCTATATACGGTCCACTACTGGCTGAAGCGATGCGTGCCCAGGGTGTCACAGGCATTCTTCATCTACGCCGACGCATCTGAAAACATGTAATTTTACTTGATTTTCGTCGTACTCCGAAATGACTTGACCGATTTTTATGACCTGGTTGGTTAAGTTGGTTGAGAGCAGTGTTGGCTGTGCACCCATGGACTTTCTGTCTATGGGCGATGTAACACACATAACAGAACAGTGAAGGAAAACATCGTGAGGAAAACGGCATGTCTTACAAAAAGGCTGATCATCGACTCGCCTATTAGAAAAAAAAACATAAAAGTTGTGATTGGTATAGTTGGTTGGAGTACTTAATGTTTTTAATTAGCTTTGGCTGTACGCCATGGCTTGATGTATGTGGAATCGTGGAGTACCTAGACATTTCCCGGATTTGAACTAAAGATCTGATCTATACCAATGTTAACAAATTGGTTCATTAGACGGTCCTGGTTGTAGATAAAAATATTATTTTTTTTACTCCTTCAGCTAAATTAAATTATATATAACAAAAAGCAATTATACTACATATATAGCCAAAGATGTTTTTTTTATGTATTACGAGGCAAACAGGCAGGAACTCACCTTATGTTAAGTGATCCCGCCGCCCGTAGACACTCACATTGCCAGAAGGCATTTAATAATTAGTACGGTTCGTAAATACTTCAATATTTTCATTTCATTTAGCTTAGATAATGATTATTTTTGTAGGCCAACCTCCTTACTGCGATCAATCTATTTCCGCTTTGTGAAATTGTATTTACGTGTGTGACAAACGAATAGGTGATCAGCCTGGGGATTGTTTCAAAAAGTCAAAAGTTAAAATCATTTATTGATATAGGTAACCCAATGTACACTTATGAACGTCAACAAAGAAATATACTTTAAATGCTTCTAATTTTACATTTACTGCCAGTTTTCAAATCAAGGGCGTAGAACGGGAGAGGAGAATATATAATAAAAGATAATAGGCAATAAACTCTCCGCCACTCTTTTTGATCGCTTTTTTCGTGATCATTTGATTGTCTAATAGGTGATCAGTCTTCTGAAATACGCCGTTGACTTCTTGGTCTAAGCCATGCCGGTTTCCTCACCGGACGAGAGGGTTAATACATAGACTGAAAGTCCATTGGTGCATAGCAGGTGCCCCCTTAGGGACGAGGGTCGCACGCAGTGCACTAAGCCAACACAGCTCATTACACTATTTTTAAACATATGATTACAGCCTTTATTTGGACACAGTCATGAGATCTCCGAATGACACAACGGATGATTACTCCAAACTGTTCTATCAAGCCAATATTTTTGATGATGATGATGACATGAAAGAAAATGATACATCTCTATGCAGAAGAATTGCAGCATTCTTCTGCGGATGTTTTCGCAAGAAAAAAGCGGACAATTTATCGGATGAAGCATTTGCAGAGATTGAACAGTTATCACATGTCCCGAGAAAATTGTATTCGTTCACTGAATTGGAGCTGCGTAATATCGCACCGGTGATAAAAGACGCTGGCGTGCAGACTGGAAACAGTTTGGAAATTTCGAAAAAAGAAATGACAGTGAAACAAAAGACGAGCGCAAGTTTAGAAATGTCAAATGAGGAAACGTCAGAGAAACAAAAGAAGACCACGGAAATGCGCAATGATCCAATAAAAAAGACGCACGAACCAAGAAGGAACAGCGAACTTAACCTCCTTCAGCTCATAAGAAATCTAAAAATTTCAGATTCCGATTCAAGTAATAAAACAGAAACGGAAATAAATAATACAATTTACGAAAAACCTGTTAAACCCCATAAAATATCTACCGAAACCAAAGATAAACATTTGAGATTTGATGAAGACATTGTCACAATACCAAGGAACGATAGTCAAGAAAGCTCTGAACATACAATAGAAGATGAAAAACCGAGCACGAGTAAAGAATTTAAGGGTTTTTGGCGATCGGGAAAGAAGAAACAAAAGAAATCCCATCTTGCATTACGATGATTTTAGTTTTATTTGGACTACAAAGCAACACGACGTCCAACTCGACTTTGCTCTATCCATACAATTTCCTATATCAATTCTTTAACGCCAGAAATTGTCCCATCAGCGGCGCTTTGTAGTGATCATACTGTATTAGATTTAACAAAGAACTTCCTATATTTATAATTGTAATTGAATTTAATAAATTCGTTGTGAGAATTGTCTTTAATTTCACCAGCTTCAAAGGCCCTTCACTTGCGAGCACTCTGGCATGGAGTGTCCATGGGCGGTATCACTTAACATCAGGTGAGCCTCCTGCCCGTTTCCCCTGTTCTATAGCAAAAAACACGGAGGTTCTCAGTATGTGAGATATTTGAGTCTTGATATATTTTCATTTATAACGAAGAGAAAGAAGAGTCTTTCCTCCAACTTTGATTTTGTTCCCTTTGGAGTAGAGGCTCTGGGGCCGAGGTATTCAAGTGCACTAAAGTTTTATGAATAGTAATGCAAAAAACGAGATTTAAAAACTTAGATTAAAATTAATAATAATGTCTTAGAATAAAATCTTCTTTCTCTTCTCTTCTAAATGTAATTAAAAATATTTTTTGTTTAATGTCTTTATTCTTAGCTAACTGGGACATTTTAGGTAAATCACCAAAAAGTATCTTTCTGGAAATAACAACAGGTTCATTTGATAATCAAAGTTTTAATTTTTATGAGTTTATCAAAACCTATCGAATAATATACTGAGCAGTGTTGGCCTAGTGGCTTCAGCGTGCGACTCTCATCTCATGTCGTAGATTCGATCCCCGCCAATCGACTTTCTCCAGCGCACATTTAACATTCGTTCGAACGGTGAAGGAAAACATCGTGAGGAAACCGGCTTATCTTACTAAAAAGTCGACGGCGTGTGTCAGGCACAGGAGGCTAATCACCTACTTGCCTATTAGATTGACAAATGATCATGAAACAGATACAGAAATCTGAGGCTCAGACCTTAAAAGGTTATAGCACCACAGCGTGAAGAAACCGGCTTGCCTTAAACCTAAATAGTGGACAGCGTGTGTCAGGCACAGGAGGCTAATCACCTACTTGCCTATTAGATTGACAAACGATCATGAAACATATACAGAAATAAATTTAAAATTTTTATTGTAAAATATGTTACCGATAAAAATAAAAAAAATATTTGAAAAATGAAAGTCTAGTTCTTCTGTTTTCTACTCTTTACTTAAAATTTTCTTATCTGTAAATCAATCTAATAACTTCTCTCCTTAAAAACTTATTTATTCTGTATTTGTGATGTGTCTATTGTTTCTGGAAACATTTTAATCGTAACTCAACTCTAATTATGAATATGAATAAAAATAAACATACTAAAAAGTGTATTTTGGCACGTGTCCGCTCGTCAATTGAAGTTAATTAGGAAATAGCGCGATGAACGGTCATCTTGGATGTGGGCAGCTGTAGTTAAACTTTACATTGTTCTAAACGAATTACAGCTTTTATATAAGTGTCGGTATTGTAAAAAAAACAAAAAAACTACGCAAAAGCAAGCCGCGAGTGTAATAAATTATATTACTAAGTGTGTACTGTTACTCCTAATTATAATTTTAGCATTTTTTTTTGTATCTTTGGCTTATTGTTAGGGATATCCCTCCTGTAAGGATTATATGTACTTTTAATGGAACGAAGTGTTAAAAAAACATTTGTGTATGTTACGTTCATTTGTTTTTTTTTACCAGCCTTCTGTGCCTGACACATGCCGTCGACTTTTGGCTCTAAGGCCGGTCTATGACGGTTTCCTCACGATGTTTTCCTTCCCCGTACGAGTGTTAAATGAGAGTACCGTGTGAATACCGTGTCTTTACAACGCTTGGTTACTGAATTAAAATTAAAAATACTTAGTTTGATCTACAATGAATTTATAGGAGCGTCGAGAATGGCCTAAACTGTTTCAAGGAAAGCATAGTACGTGCAGGTTTCTTTCTCGACATGGCGTACTGTCGTCTGTATGTTTGAAGCAGTGGTGGATTTACCAGCAGACTAAGTAGGCTGGTAAATCCTACTTCTATTCTAGAATAAATCGACTTCTGCGCTCTCAACTCACACTTTATATAAGTGTAAAGAGCGAAACTTCAGAAAATGTATTTCCCTCTTCCCTCTTCTTTCCTCTCTCTGATTCTCTTTTTATTATTACTGTGTAGGTTATGAAAATTGTAAATATGAAAAATGTTTAGAAAAATGCTCTTATCAACTTATACATGTAAGTCCGACTGCTTGGAGGCTGTGAACCGGATGCTTTGTGTATAATTTTGTGCTCAAAAAAATTAAACGAAATTGTTTGAAAAACCCTTGTAGGAAATACCTCAGGTTGTTTTAGTGGGTATTGCTTACCCAGTCTCAATATCAGAGATTGTGGTGTGAGTCTCGCATACCCTTGCAACTTTTTTTATATTTATTTTTTTATTAATGGCTCTGGCACGATTTGTGCATTAGCCAGCGTCAAGTATAGGATTTTGTATAATTCGTACTTGTCTTTTAGCAATTCGACCGAGTCCTCCATGTACGGTTTAAGCACTCGCCCGGTACCGCACAACCCTCCCAAAGGCCGAGAACAAAGTTAAATTAAATTAAAACTTGCCCTCGAACCGGGAATCGAACCCGGTACCCCTCACCTAGCTGCCACTTAATAAGACCGCTAGGCTCTGAGGCCCTCCCCTTGCAACTTTCGAGGGCAAATGCGCATGCCACCACAGATATAAAAAATGTGTGCGTGTACTAGGTGTACACACGTAAGAAGTGAAACTTCTTTATGACCTTATTTTTCGAAAAATGATCTACTTACTATATGCAACTTTACAGAAATTGGTTAAATAAAGTTAAATTAGATAAAGTTTAACAAATTCAATTATTTCATTTTAACTTATTACTGTACTACTATGTAGTACTAAGATTATTACAGAATTTCATTAATTGTAATAGAATTATTAGTATTATTATCATTGTTATCGTTATTATATATTTTTGTTACTAATGGCTTCGAATCTCTTCGGATCAACCGTGGTAGGGACAAGAAAAAGATGGCGCGTAACCGAAAAATGTAACAAATGTGTGTAAATTTTTTTCCAACGCCGATAAAGAAGTTTGACTTCAAAAAGCAACATGGCGCGTAGCCTGCTACAAAATTTCTCCCATACGTTGATAAAGAAGTTTCACTTCAAAAGATGACGCGTAACGGAAAAATGTGACGCGTAACGCAAAAATGTTACACTAAATTTTTTTTCAACCCCGATAAAGAAGTTTCACTTCAAAAAGGACGACATTTGTAGAGGCAAGGGCGGCCTATACCTCGATTGTAAATCAGCCACTGGTTCGAGGGCATAGTTTTGAATACCATTCTTATACGTATACAAAGCTGCATGACAATGGTATTCTGAGTCATGTGACGTGAAGGAGCTTCACATAAAATCTCTCTGGCATCGAATCCGCCCGCTCAATTGAAACCAATTGCCTTAATTGATTTCAATTGAAATGACCTCGTGCACCGGCTCCCACTGGCTTGACACTTTTACATCTATCTTTTTTTGGACAAAACTATGAACGTCATCGCTTAATGATTGTGATAAATTGTTATGAAATAGTCATTTTTACACGCTTTATATTAGCTTCACCTGTATGGATGTAAGTATGTATGTATGTAACCGACTCCTTCGGACTCGATTTTGACCCACTTTAAACGGACAAACTTTGTACACTTATAAAGAATCAGCGACAATATAATAATTTCATAGGTTTATCTCGAAAAAACAATGAAATTTTTTAAGTCCACAAAGCAATACGATTAAATTGAGACAACACGTATTGCTTCTAGGACTAATAAGTGGAAAATAAATATAGTTTAAAAAAGTTTTTTTTATTTTTTAAGTTATACTTTAGGCGCGTTAAGGAAATATGGTGAGAGTTAATATTTACGTTGCGCGCGCACACCGTCACAAAAAACCGAAACCCTGAAGTTACCCATAGACAACATTTTAGTTTTTTTTATACTACTTGATGCTGTATTTGTACGATATTTAGACAATGTTTCTACAAGAATATTTGTATCATACTTTAGCTATGATAACCCTCTTGTAACTCATATGGCTACTGAACTCTAATGGACGTGAATTAAATAGTAAATATCAATATGTATAAGTTGCATGCTAAAATAAAAAATGTTCATTTCTTAAATTATGTAGAAATATTTTTTTGTGATATTTAAATAAACTTTATTTAACTAGATAATGCGTTATAATAAAACATTCATTTATATTAAATACCGTTTTTCTATGGTTAGTGCCGATTTTTCTACAAACGTAGAATAAAATCTTTGAAAAGATTTATATCTTGTTACGCCAAAGAAGTATAACTTCTAACGCGTGTACATAAGTAGTTTTTTAATTAACCGTAACAACGAAATACCAACAGTGATGCCAACTCTTATAGAAAGTTCCCCCTTTAAAAGCCCTAAAGTTTTTGTTGTACTCTCGGTTTGAAAGGTAATTTTAAATATACATCAAAAATAAATTCAATTAGTATAAAATTTCGATCTTGTAATAGTTTTTGAAGTTATACTTCTTTAGGCGCGTTATGAAAAATTGATGAGAGTGAAATTTTACGATGCGCGCGCACCGTGACACAAAATTAACAGAATGAAGTTGTACACGGAAGATGCTACGGTATTGGACATAATTTAAAAACAACATTCGAATAATAATAGAATTTTTGTTACACTTAATGTAAGAGAATAATAATAAATATTTATTTATTTAATTTTTCAAATGTAAACTAAACTTTATTGACTATAATGACTCCTTTTCCAGTCTTTAATTATTTAATGTAATTAATTATTTGCGAGAGACGGAAAACGAAGAAGAGGTCGACCACGCAAGAGATGGGAGGACGAACTGAAACTAACAGCAGGCTACAACTGGAGAAGAGTCGCAAAAGATAGAGAACAGTGGAAAGGGTTAGAGGAGGCCTTTGCCAAGAGGCAAACCGAACTCCGAGATATACTGGAGTGAAATATATTAAAGTTCAGATATATAAAGTGACAGAGTTTCGGAATTTAAAGGCTATATTATTAATATAATTATTTGCATGCAATCAAAAACTATTTTTAATAATGCCAAAGAAGTATAACTTCTTACGCGCGTACATAGGTACACGCACCTTTTTTTTGATATCAGTTATACGCTCGGAGTTCATTTTTGGTTTAGTTTGTTGTTTGGGGCCAGGCCAGGCTTAATATCAATTGTATAGAATCGTGAGTTTAAACAAAAACTTTCTCGTTTAAACCCCTAAATAAATGTACCTCCTCAAAACACCTCAGAACATCTTGATTCGCTCTGAATTTGAAGGAAAACAATATGTTTCTGATATGCAAGTTGTATGATAAAATACATTATTTTATTTTTAAACCATTATATTATTATTCGTAATCATTTGTTTTACTAAACAGGAGGTGACACACACCGACAATGTTTGGGTTTCTTGGTTTTTCATCACCGTTTATAGAATATAGAAAAATTAATTCCAAATTCTAGGTCGGGATATACATAATTGCTCCCCTCACACTATAAAATGGATTTTTGTTTAGTTTTCTGTATTTTGATTTTTTTTCTTTAATTAGTAATTGTTTTCTTTTTTGTAATGTTTGTTATGTTGTGTTGTAATAGGTTATGATCTCTATATATTTGTAAGTCATGTTTGCCTTTAAGTGCTTTTCACACTAAAATTTTTATTTTGTGTTTGTTTTTACCAATGTGCCAGTGTGCCGAGCGTTGGCAAGCTTTTTCTCAATAAAAAAATATAAAAAATCTATTACTAAAAGGTGTCAAGTCGTGATTGGAGCTTGGTCTCGGGGTACACGCTGACTGTAAGAGACTGGATAAAGCGTAAATATGTTTCACATATGCTACCAGCATTAAAGGTACACTGGCACAGGGACATAACTTTTTAAATTGACTTTCCTATCAATACATTATTATGATTATTATTACTGTTTATTTGTGTGTTGGAAATGAATATTTCACATATGTGAAAATATTCTTGACGTGTTAAGTCGTATTTAGATAGAATCTAGCGGTGGTATCATGATGCCTGTCTTATAGTACATGTAATTTATTTAACAATTTTGTCTTAGTGATTTACACATTTGTTTTTTAATAGCTCTTGGCACGGTTTGTGCATTAACCAGCGTCAAGTATGAGATTTTTATCATTCGTGCTTTTTGCCTTAGAAATTCGATCATGTCCTCCATCTACGGTTTAGGCACTCGCCCGGTACCGCACAACATGGTGCGGTAGTAGATAGTGCTACACTTTGGCAGGTTGGCATAAACTATAGAGTATTTTCAAAAATGTTTGAGTTATTTTATAAATTACTTTAACTTATCCTAAATAGCTGCTAACTATTGACAATAAAGCAAAGTGTTCTACAGATTTATAGAAGACATTAATATCTACAAAAAAAGTCTACGATACAAGTAATAAAACAATATTCGTTTTACATCTTTATAAACCTTTAGAAACCGTATTAATGCGGGTGAAACCGAAAAGCACAGCTAGTATAAAAAACCGTAATTTTTAAACCTATATGATATGTTTGAATTGGCGTATATAGTGGTGTAAATCATTCCTTTATTAATTAAGTATATTTTTATTTGATTAATAAAAAAATAAGAAAACATCTCAAGATATACTAACCATTCATTTTAGTTTCTTGAGAATCACGTCTATGGCTTAAACTATTATGTGTATATTTATTTAATTTAAATACAAGAAGAAAACAACTCAACTCATTCATTCTGGATCGAAAAACACGTCATTATGTCCCAGTTGCGGACTTAAAATAAACAGTTTAATCCATATTTAATACTTATTAATGTAGTTAAGTTCACAATAGGACCAATCCGAACCTTTAAGTGTTAATATTCGTGTATATTTGGTAGCTATTTAATTTTATTGCAAGCATTACAGATACATGTAAAGAAATAATCATATTATTTCTTAGATTAAATACTTTACATTATTGATTATTATCTGTTATGTGTTAACTGACGTTTCATTTAATTTGTTTGTTAGTCTGTGGAAAAGACGCTAGTTTGGGTATGTCATTTGATTAGAAACGTTTTTTATGTTGGATTATAAATGAATTAGATTAAAGTTAGGTTTCAATTAAAGTAACAGACTATAAATATTTCAGCACATTGGACATTCCTACATGGCTAAGCGTAAGTTAATTATAATAGAAACCATAGACTATGCTGGCTGTTGATAAAAAAATGAAGATGAATAAGGTTTAAAGCGACTTACGTCAAGCGTACACCTCAAATCATGTAACCATAACTGGTTTGACTGTTCCATGACGGCACAATCCGAAAACACAACACAACACAAAGCACACATTCCGCCAATACACTCCCAAATTAGACGCCATGCTTCGCGAACAAATTGCATATGCACAAATGCATTCACGAGTGCAACTCGTCTTGCCTGAAAGTCTCCAATGAGCCCAATGAAGCAGAGATCCCGTGCCAGCACCAACCTAAATAGACTCTGATCATCTAAATTGACTTCAATTAAATAACAACCGAATTTGTTGAAATGCGCCATTACTCCCCCAGTTAATCTAAGTGCCAATAGAATGTTTTATTAATAATCCGCTGCTAATTGATAATTAAGCCCGCCATCGGTTGACGGAGACCAGCCACAGACGATACCACGCGCCATCCTGAAAATCTGAGATTTCTGCATTTTCCCACGGCCGTGGATTTATAATATTTGGTAATTATGTGGGTGTTTGCCGCCCTATACAAAAATCTCATGAATTTGTGGGAATCCCGCATGCTTTATAGAAGACAGCATAGTGATAGCCCGCAGCTCGTGCCACGGGTGCTGGATACATTGGGGTGTGACCGATCTATTCTCCCATTGGTAGATTCTCCCGCGTTCAAATAAGCTTACGTACCGACGTCGAAGAACGGAAACTCCCCTTTGAGCTATGATGATACGGTTTAGAGTAGTGTCAAACGCATTGAACGGGCCGCACTCACTCAGTACTCATTGGCCCATGCTGCCTTCTATCGTCGTATTATGGTAATATAAATTGACCAACCGCATTTCAAAGTCGGTTAGTTCGTTAATGTTGATTAAAGCCATTTAACCGGGACGGACGCGACGGTACGAACGCGAAAGGACTCAAATGAGCTTAAATTGTTTAATATTAAATTAAGTTGGTCGGGCATCTCGTGCCCGGCAGGTAGACACGGAGCCGAGGGAGGTTGGTACGGAGGTAGCGGGTTCTCACCCGCCACCAGCCGAGTTTATGTACGTGTGTGGAGATTCTGGGCCGCGGTATGAGTGCTCCTTCGAACCGGCGCCGAGTATGGAGCAGCCGACGTTTGAGGAGCATATGTTCGGCGAATTTGGGAAGGATAGGGTGCAGGTAGTGGTCGGGTCGAGTGGAGAGTTGTACCGGGAGGAGCTGCCGGTGTTCCCGGGGGAGCAGAAGCGGAAAGAGGAGCCGATACTTCTGCAGCAAGTGGATGCACCGCAACAGCATACAGCGCATCCACCGCCCACTAAGAAGAGCGAGAAGAAGAAGGGTGAAAACAATGGGATTAAGAAGAAAAAGACAAGGTAGGTGATAGAGTGATGTTTAAACATATTTTGTGATTGAGACATAGTGTTTAATATTATTTTTTTTAATTATCCAAGGACATAGTAATTTTGATTTAAGACGTCACTTCTGAACAATTTTTGGAAATAAATTTCGTTCGTGAATTAAATTCGTTAATCTATGTTTTACGTTATTACAATTTATAATTATTAATACAAATGATGTGTGCTATTTAAAAATCGTAGTCAAGGTTTAAAAATTAGTTTATTAGTTTATTTCGTAAGCTAACATAAATTATATAAAACAAAAAACAATTATGTTAAAGATATAGGCAAAGATATATAATTAATGAAACTCAAATGTGTTGCAAAAATGTGAAACAACATTTAGAGTTTGTTATTCTACTTGAAATTCACTTACATCCTATTTATTTTATAATCCAAAATGTACTAACAAAAATTTAAATTACTAACACATACAAACAAAACTGCCGTCTTTTAGTTTAGACTAACCAACAAATAAAATAAAACATCTGTTAACGCAAAATAGAAAAATCTAATTACGAAAAATAATTATTTCTTTACAATTATACAAAAAGGTTTAAACGTTTACGAAAGAAAAACCAATAAAAGTAATTAAATACTAAACTAAGTAATACCTAATTCAGGTGTTGTGTGATGGTGTGTGTGGGTATGTACGTGAGGGTGTGTGGGGTGTGCGCTATGGATATTCATAATACTCCTTTTAAAATTCCGCGATAGCTTAAACAAGTCAAGGCTTAGTGGTCATTGTATGTTTGGACGTGATACGAAACTGAGTTTGCATAGTTGGTGTTGATGCGATGAACGTGAAACAAAGCACGATCACAACTCTAGCCAGAAACATGGACGGGCAATATTTCTAGAAGCGAGCCGCAATTAATTTTATTTTAGATGATGTTAGTAAAAAATCGTATTGTTTTCGCCGAGTATAAATATAAGCATTAAAAAAAGAGCAGTCATGGCCTAGTGGCTTCAGCGTGCGACTCTCATAGCTGAGGTCGCAGGTTCCATCCCTGGCTGTGGACCTATGGACTTTCTTTCTATGTGCGCATTTAATATTTGCTCGAACGGTGAAGCAAAACATCGTGAGGAAACCGACATGTCTCAGACCCAAAAAGTCGACGGGTGTGTCAGGCACTGGATGCTGATCACCTACTTGCCTATTAGATTTAGAAATGATCATGAAACAGATTCAGAAATCTGAGGCCAAGGCCTAACGCACGCTGAAGCCACTAGGCTAACACTGCTGCTATATTTAATTGGCTTAATTATGTGTAAAGCCAAATAAATATAGTTTCATTTAATACAGCTGTTGCCTGTGCTGTGCAAAGAAGTATTTCAAACGCGCTTTTTAAAAAAATGGTCCAAATAACAGACTCTCCCCAAATGACAGAACTTATGAAATCTATAAACTTTGTAAACAATTTTTTTTCGAGAATCGAACTTAGAGTCAAATATCAAACAACTGTTCAGCTCAGGCGCATCTGAACGGTAAAAGGGGCTGATAATGCATAGGAATTCACCCTTATCGTTTTCAACTGCAACCCTATTGCATAACTAATATGATGATTTTTAAAAATATTGCCATATGTTGAAGTTACTTTTGATTATACACGAGAATGTTAGGTCGTGCTCCTATTTCACCATGACTCCTGCTGATAGAGGACAAATCTTTGTTTTTAATTTATTTTATTATTATTAATTACTTAAGATGTCCTGTAGAACATGGTGTAATGGTATCAGCTCCTTACAAACGTTGTGTAAAACAATAAACTTGGCGATTAAAAAGAGTGGCGGAGAGTTTATTGACAGTTCTTCTCTTCCGAACTACGCCCTTGATTTGAGAACTGGCAGTAAATGTAAAATAAGAAGCATTTAATGTATATTTATTTTTTGACGTTCATAAGTATTGTGTTACCTATTTGAAAAAAGAACAATAAAAACACTAACCTTAAAATCTTAAAATATATTAACTAGAATATATTATTAAAAGGACTCCCTTTAGGCAAGGTTCCGAAGATACCGGCAGCGTTCCCCCTTTGAATAGCTAGACTAATTCTTTGTCAGAGGTAACTGCCAGCTCTTCGGTGAAAAATGATTTTTGACTTTTGACACTACAATAATATATAAAACAGAGGCACTCCAATCCCTTGCATCTAGATTTATCGATTTCATCATTATTTTTGTAGGTAAATAGGTGATCAATCTTCTGTACCGACACCTGTCCAATGTCCGGTATATATGTACACGATTTCCGTCACTGTACGAGGTGATAAATGCGGACATAGACAGCTATTATAGTCCGGGGATCGAACCTACCACCTCTAAGAGTCGTAAGCCAACAACACTGCTCTCTATAATAATCTACATTACTTTCCGCTGGCCGTGCGACCCAAAAATAATTATGATCTATATTAATATTCTAAATATATAAAACAAAGTCGTGTTAGTTACACCACTTATAACTCAAGATCGGCTAGACCGATGTTAGTTATCTCTTATTTGATTTTTTTTAAAGACAATTCACACCAATTGACCTTGTCCCATGCGAAGCTTGTGTTATGGGTACTAGGCAACGGATATACATACATATTATAGATATACATATAAATACATATTTAAACACCCAAGACCTAAGCACAACACCAAATGCTCATCACGTCAATGTTCGTCTCATCCGGGGAACGAACCCGGGACCCATGGATTCGCAGTCAGGGGTACTAACCACTAGACCAATGATTCGTCAATGATGGATTCTTTTCCGCTCCGAATAGCAGAATAAGTAATAAAATATCGGATAAGTTATCGAATAACAATTAATTAATTAATTAATTAATTTTACGAATGCAAACACCATGTGGTGCCATCTGTTTACAAAATTACGCATCATTTTACATCGAATTCGTGTCAGTTCAAGAAATTACGATCTTGAGGTGAATGAGGAGATGCATAACCAGGCTTTGATCTTGATCGAAGACATGTGTTACCTCATCAAATGTTGTATATCAGAAAGTGCTTTAACAGTATCACAATATTGGCGCTAGAGAGGAGGCCTAATGTGTAAAACTAGCATTCTTCTTTCGCAATGGCAAGCAATAAAACATTTCTGTATTTGCAAAGAACTTGTATTAATGTTATTACCTTAATGAAATCCTAAATTAAGTTTAACTAAAGTTAACACGATATTATTAGACTGTTAGGCGGAACGAAGTAAGCCGGGTCAGCTAGATATAATATAAATAAAAGAAAGAAAAGTATGATTTCTATGGCATTGTTCCTTTTTATGGTAGATAATGGTGACTGAGCTGGTGGTTTCCTCAACGAATAAGTATATATGTACATCGATGAAATAAAATCAGTGGCGCTACAACCTCTTTAGGTCTGGGCCTCAGATTTCTGGATCTGTTTCATGATAATTTTTAAATCTAATAGGCAAGTAGAGTGCCTGACACACGCCGTCGACTTGGGTCTAAGACATGTCGGTTTCCTCACGATGTTTTCCTTCACCGTTCGAGCAAATGTTAAATGCGCACATAGAATGTCCATTGGTGCACAGCCGGGGATCGAACCTACGACCTCAGGGATGAGAGTCGCACGCTGAAGCCACTAGGCCAACACTATTAGTATTAAAGGCTTAATATTAAATCATGTCTTTGTGGAGATACCACTGATAAAAAAATAACAATGTCATAATCTTGTTTTTACGCCACGAGGCGAGGTATCTCTGGTGAGGCCTTGAGAGGTTGTAGCACCACTGATTTTTTGACGTGACAACGTCATATAATTCGATGGAGCCGGCTGCACGCACAAAAAAACATGACTCATACGGCGTTACCTCGCTCTGAGGCGTTACCTCACTCTGAGGCGTTCCATTTAAAATTGACATAATTGTATTTATGCGTACAAATAAATGTAACTTGATCAATTCAATTGTGATTTCCATTTACCTCCTTCTCTATATCCATACAAAATACCTATCAAACAAATTAAATTTTTTTTTTTTTCCATTCCATCAATATTTTTTTATGACGATGTCACCTTCAACTATCGTCAGTAAACCGACTTTACAGACAACCGATTTTTTTAATACTAATAAGTAATATAAACCTAATTTACTAAAAAAGATGTTTAAGAAAAGAATCCTACACTACTTACAGTCGCTATTGTTAAATTGAAATTTATTTCAATCGGGCCCGTTATGATAGATTCAAGTCATTATTAACCAATGAAGGGGAAACGATCGATGCTGGGTCTTATACTTATTGCTTATTACCCCTATGAGAGACTGACTTATCTTGATTTCATAAAATAAGCTTTAATTGGAATAGGGCACGTTATTACCACTAAGCTTGTCTCAACGGCCTTCAAATATTTTTACACGCTTTATATTAGCTTCACCTGTATGTATGTATGTATGTAACCGACTCCTTCGGATTAGATTTTGACCCACTTTAAACGGACAGATTTTATTCAAATTTTGCGCACCTGTCAAAGATCGATGATAATCCGAAAAAAAATAAAAAAATGTTACTAAAAAATAAAAAATAAATAATAGTTAAAAAAAATTAAAAAACACGCTTTTAAAGCACATCAAACTAAAAAGTGAAAAATAATTCCTAATTTAGGCTGAAAATGGTAATGAACAAAAATACTGGTACATATTATTGTGAAAAAGCGTGGGTTGCTCTATGGCACAGAGCGCGCCACGCGCCGAGCGGTTTAGTTTTTTTTAACTATTATTTATTTTTCAGAACGCATGACTTCATGCGGGACGCTTTAACCCACGAGACCAACACTAATTTAAAGGCAGGCAACGCACTCGCGAGCCTGGCATTAAGAGTGTCCATCGGTATCACATAACATCAGATGATTTGCATGGTTCTATTAAAAACTTCAGCGCCACTGGTATTTTAAACTCGAATTACATTTTTCAATCGCCTTATCCCGGGGCGAATCAAACACATGACGTGCAATATGGCTGCGGGCGCACGCGCAGAAATTGATTGAGCGTGAAACTAAATTCACCCCCTGCGCGTGGGCATCTAATTGCTTGTCAATTGGGATACAGTAACGGTATGTTATTGGGGTTGGCGTGACTGTCTAAGCAGCCCTGCGATTCTGTAACTCACTTTTCGAACTCACACATCGGTTTTCGCATCGGCGGTCGCTCTGAAATCAGTCGTGAAGCAGTTATTTTATGATTTGGCATTCTGATAAACAATAAACTACAAGCTCCCACTGTTTCAGAATGCCAAATCATAAAATAACTGCTTCACGACTGATTTCAGAGCGACCGCCGCGGCCGATGCGAAAACCGTTGTGTGAGTTCGAAAAGTGAGTTACAGAATCGCAGGGCAGGACTCGTGAGTCTGTGCGGAAAGGGAATTATGCGAACAAATATAGTTCTTATTTAATAAGGATTTAAAGTGAAACTTCTTTAGGCGCATTAGGGTAAATTTTTACGGAAGCGTCACGAAGATGTGCAGCGTTTTTTTCGAAGAAAAGGGAGAGAGCGATTGAGACCGATTGAGAGAGAGTGAGAAGGGTGAATTACCTTATAGAAATTCTATTTTTAAATTTAAAATTTCGTTTAAAGAATTTATGATATATTTGTATTTTATATTCTATGCAAAATAATTTATTGAAATCTCAAATGACGAATTGGAAATTAAATTTCCACGTGCTTTTATTAACAAAGAAATAAATTTAAAAAATTAAATTAATAATTTTCGACACTTAATATTTTAATGACAATTAAATTGATTAAATTCCTGACATATCTTTCTTTTTCCCTCCCTTTAAGTATTGTAAATCTAAAGTTGTAGATTTGTATAAATATGAACAAGACTTAAAAATTTGTTTGCCAAAGTTTCACTTTTGACATGTGTACTTTGTATGCACGCACTTTTTTGTTTTTATACTTGTGTCTTTATCTATCCTAACTTTAGACTAATTATTTAAGTCTAACCTAATTGACTAAAAAGGATTTTTAACATAAGAAAGTGTCCAAAACACTACCTACAGCGTCTATTAAAGCGAAGACACTCTGTTCTTGTGTTTAATTTTTACTTTCCACTGTTTAGTACTTAAGACTAACGTGCACTAACACTATTCACTAGTTCAAATGGTTTTGTCCTTTTCATTCTTATCACTAGGCCCGTAGTGTCAATTACGCTAGTTGCTACGTGTTAATTTCTTTTACAATTACTTTTAATGTACCTAATAATAAAAATGAATAAATAGAAAATTAAAACAAATTTAAAAAGTTTGGTCCCTGTGGCAGTGTAGGTACACTACAAAGAAAATGTTTCGTAAAGTATGTTTCCACATAACTTACTTTGGATATTTGACATATGGAGTAGCAATGGAAGCGTTCTGATTATTGGTAGATATTCATGTAGTCAAGCGAAATTTTAGTAGTAGTAGGTCACTCAACTGGCCTAAAGGTCTAGATGCCAGGCCATAAACTCCAAAAAAAAAGATTAATTCAAGTATATAAAGATCATGTCATCCTGAATTGTCTATGGTAAAAAGATAGAAAAAAAAGAAAAATTGCAAATATCAATCACTTGCTGGTCCTTATTGTTGTCAAATTTTTAATGTTAAATAACGCTTTTAACGCTGGCAGAATTTCCTAGCGATACTTATTCGTTGAGGAAAGCACCAGCTCTGGGGTCACCGGTCGAACCAGGCGCCAACTTAAATCTAAAATTAGCTGTGCATTTGTACCCCACGGTCCACGGAGACAGAAAGACTATTATTTGAGCCGTTAATTATTTTCCACCTGCTCTACGGAGCGCAAGACTTTGTGCTTCCGAAGGAGTTGTTAGGTTGTTCACCAAGGAAGACTTTAAGTATATAGGTATACCAGTTAAAAATAAAATATGTTTATTATCTAATATATAAAATTCTCGTGTCACAGTTTTCGTTGCCATACTCCTCCGAAACGGCTTGACCGATTTTGATGAAATTTTTTGTGCTGTGTGTATCTATGAGAATCGGCCAACATCTATTTTTAATCCCCCTAAATGTTAGGGGTAGTCCACCCCTAATTTTTTTTATTTATTTTTTAGACAAAATTTTTAATTTCAATTTTTTTATGATACACCATTAAAAAATACATACAACCCTTAATTTTCACCCCTCTACGATCAACCCCTATTTTTTTATTATAAATGATATACATGGCAAAACGACGTTTGCCCGGTCAGCTAGTGGAATATAAGATACAGGTATCACTTATTCCACGTTATTAAATTTGTATAGGTAGACTACTCATCAGCAGACAGAGGGTGGAGGCCGAGAGAAAAAGCCGGCGTAAAAAACTCTCGGTACTCTTTTAAAATAGCAAATCATCATACAAAATGACTATGGCCAACAACATTTATTTTAAAACAAATTAATTAGAAATAGCCTGTCTAGCACTAGTCCCAGGCCCTTTTATCAACTAGATTCCACAACTGAGCGTTTTTTAAGGCAGTTTTTGCCGCGCACCACCACTATGCGGAAGTATTTTCGAACCAATTCGACTTAGGGTCCTTCAAGAAAAGAGCGTACCAATTCTTGAAAGGCCGGCAACGCACATGCGAGCCTTCTGGCATTGTGAGTGTGCATGGGCGGTATCACTTAACATCAGGTGAGCCTCCTGCCCGTTTGCCCCCTATTACATAAAAAAAAGATAATCGTTAACTTTATAGTAAGCCTTTTAATATTATGATTGTTTTTACAGAACCACATTCACGGCATATCAACTAGAAGAGCTGGAGAGAGCGTTTGAACGCGCTCCCTACCCCGATGTATTTGCACGTGAGGAGCTGGCACTAAAATTGAATCTTTCGGAATCAAGAGTACAGGTAGGATTACTATTGAATTTTCGAATTTTTAATTAGACGAAGTCAACTGACGTTTACGGTGTTGTCAGTTTTTGATGAAATAAAAATAGTGTTGTGACAAACTAAAAATCCGTGAATTAATGATCGGTGATGGCACTAGTCGCCGCGCTTTGTAATAAGACGTCAAAAAACTGATTGTAGTTACATAGTACTAGTACCTAACTTATATCAGAGCACTTTTATACAATTTTAAAATAGAAATAATATTCTTTTATTGTTTGAAATGATTGACTATTCACACTCATTGTTCATTCATCTGATTGAACAAGAACTGAACGCATCACTATTACTTTAAATATGGCAACATTATTTTACAAAGTGACATTAGCTACTGTCAGTTGGCTTCGTCTAATTAAAAATACGACTATAGTAGCGTTGCCAGACGTCCTGTATTTCCCGGAACGTCCCGTATTTTACACTTAGTTTAAATGTCTGGACTGACTTTGATCCGTATTCCGCGTGCTCGCAACGTTCGCAACTTTGCATTCACATCAGCTCTAATTAAGGATGATAGAGAGAATTTATGGTTTAAATCACAAATGAAGACAAAGAGAAAAGACTTTGGCATATTTGTCGATTGTCTATAACTTTATCTTTTCGGTAGAAGTAACAATGAAGAAATTCCCGTATTATTTTGCCTATAAGCATGTCTTATAGGCTGAAAAAAAGCTGGCAACCCTAATTACTAGCCTTATTTGATGTTAAGTGCCCAAAGCGTTCGAAACTAAGAGCTGGTCATGCGACGTACTCATGTATTGGTGATTGGAACTTACTCGGACGTCGAGGCATAGACGTTCCACTCGTATCACCTTGACGTCCGTCATTCCACAAAGGGGCGTTTTGTAAAGCAGCTGTACACTAGTGGAACCAGCTGCTAAACTATTTCCGAACTAATTCGACTTAGGGTCCTTCAAGAAAAAAGCGTACCAATTCTTAAGAACTGGCACTTGCGAGCCCTCTGGCAATGTGAGTCCATGGGCGGCGGTATCACTTAACATCAGATGAGCCTCTAGACCGTTCTATAAAATCTTTTAGATCTGGGCTCCAGATTTCTGTTTCGTGATCTTTTGTTTTTTCTAATAGACAAGAAGGTCAGCCTTCTGATACTTCGATGTTTGGGTCCACAGCATACCAACCGGGCTCCAAAAGATAAACCACTCCTTATATGGAAATTGTATTCGTTTTTACAACAAACTCCCAAGCGAAATTAGAGAATTATCACTAAATAAATTCAAAGCCCTCGTTAAACGAAAATTAATCAACAAAGCTTTTTATAAATTTGAGGACTACTTAAATGATCCTAATCCTTGGGATTGAATTGCTCCAGTTCAAACAATTTGTATGACAATACTTGGCGATTAAAAAGAGTGGCGGAAAGTTTCTTGCCAGTTCTTCTTACCCGCTCTACGCCCTTGACTTGCGAACTGGTAGTAAATGTAAATTTACGATTAATTTAACTTGACGATTCAAAAGTGTACTTGGTTACCCACTTGAATAAAGATATTTTGAGTTTGAGTTTGAGTTTCCACAAGTTTTCCTTCACCTTACGAGCGAGTGTTAAACATCATTGAGATGAATTCGGGTGTGGTAGTTCAGTTGTTTTACCTTGATCATTCATGTTTTCTTCTTATTTGTTTGGCTTCTTTAATAAATTAATCTGTGTTTAATACTGATATTTTTCGTAGGTATGGTTCCAAAACCGAAGAGCAAAGTGGCGTAAACGCGAACCACCACGAAAAACCGGCTACATCGGATCCAGCTCACCAAGTTCCACCACATTGAGCGGCGGCTTCTCCGGCATCGGTGGCAATCTACCAGCCTTCCCACAGAACGGATTACCAGCCCCGGCTGATTCCTGGTCGTACCAACACTCGTACGAACTATCCTCCCACCACTTACTGTCATCTGGGAGTAATTACCCCGCCTTCAACCCACAACCTGGCTACTCCTATACCACGGTTCTCAACGGACACGACGGACAAAATATGTTCGCTAGACATTACGATTATGCTGAAGGGAGTCCCCCCTTACGGGAGTATCCCTTGGTAGCTCACTCTCCCCAAATAGAACCCCATGGACATGAGGACAAAGTGGAGTACCGTCATGAGCATGAAGAGAAGTATGCGTGTGCGCTGCAGGAGGAGCCACGGTACAACCCGCCAGAGGACTATGACAAGTGCGCGATGGTTCATGAGAAGCACTATGAGATGGATCGCCAGGATTTGTCGCAACCGGTTGTGGTGAAGATGGAGCCGAGCACGGGTCAGGCGTACACGTCACTGCCCCCTTTTTTGAATTGAAATACTCTTTTTCGAAATTGTCCAAGTGAAAGCACACGTTTGGGCCATAGACAGAAATTTTACGGCATATTTATTGATAGTTGAAGTGGGTTACGATAAATATTTTCTACATTCCCAGTAGTAACCATTTTAAACACACCACCAAAGCAAAATGGATCCTTCAAAATGTTTACATTGAAAAATACACCTTAATTCCAAGCAATAAAGTTCATACATTATCACGTATATCCATACAAATTAGTTAGGAATTAAGGGTTCATGGCTGCCGCTAACTGTTTGTCAAACAGTCAAATGTCAAATTGCCTTTCTGACAATATTAGCAAAAATATTTTTTTTACATTAAATTCTTCTGAATTGTAATTAAATGATAACTGTTTTATTAATGTCGTGATTTAATGCGAACCATCTCTCATGTCTAAATCCAATATTTTTTTGACATATGACAAATCCTAAGCGCTCGAAATGTCAGTGTATTTAACAGTCGTGGTAGCCAAACGATTTCCTGTCGAAATAGTGTGTTAAAAATCGAAATTAACTAATTTCGAAAAAGAGTATATGGCTTCGTCTACTCAATATTTAAATGACATTAGATGGTAAGCGATATTTAGAATATATATATCTCGCATTTTAATGTAAAACACGAATTTAAGATAAATATAATTTTAGAATTTTTCGCGTATAACCGATTCTTTAATAAAAAATCCAGTTGTAATTGTCATTGATTTTTGTATAGCGAGCGCATTTGACAGCCGTCCATATTGAATCTACGGTCTATGATATTACTTTGACTATAAATCAAAATTTGTTTTAGAGACGACTCGTCGAAATGTCATCCTCCCAACTAAGGTGCAATTTCTGCACCGTGTATTATTACAATTATTATTCAGTTATTAAATGTCAATGGACGCGTAGTATTAAGTTAAACTGTCATGTGACATCTATCTAGTGTTCGCTGTTTTTTCCCGCGTAAGATTCCCAAAAAACGTAACCAAAAGTATAATGAAAATTTTACTTCTTTATATAGTTGGTAGATTTTAATAATAATTTAGTTATATAAGTAATTATAAATAAATCTTAAAATAGTTGCATTCCTTGTGCCTTATAAGTAAGAATTATTAAACTAGGTAGGTTTTTGTTATTTATAAAATAATGTCTTACATACATTCTATCTTATAACAAAGAAAACTTGTTCCATTTTTAAAACGTCTAAAGAATTTCGTTTTACGCAATAGGTTTTTTTTTAGATTATGGCAATAGTTTTAACTTTCCGAAATAGCTTTCACTTTGCTGTTAATTGTTATTTCATTGTAAATATCATAAAGGCTAAGTAAGAGTTGTCAATTGTCATCTATCTATAATCTGTTAACAAAGCCCGTATAATTATCATTACATCTACTACTACTATTATGGAAGAAATCCCAAGGATTGAATGACTGGTAATGGTGTTGACTGACTTATAATCAAACATGTCTTTAAATAAGCAATTCTGAAATCATAATACATATTTTCACTAAACCCTAACGGCAGAGCCAAAGAAATTATGCATTTTATATTTTAACAAAGTATTCCAAACAAATTGTAAGGTAAAATAATATTTTAAAACGTGAATTATGTGCCAAAAGTAATTAAGTGTTATTATATATTTTAAAAACGCTATAACAAACGTATTTTATTGTAAAATACACAACTTGAATATTTTTTTACAGTTATAGTTCTTAAGTGATCGATTTATTAAGTTACAGATACATAAATTTACTTGCATAAAACCTATGCTTTTAATGTTGTACATATTTTATACGGTTTGTCTCTTTCTATTCTATTATAATTCGAAAGCTTCAGAAAGAGATAACTATTTTTTTAGTATTAAGATGTCCCTTAGATTTACGTTTATTTTTACAGGGGCAAAATTATCGTATGATTTATACCTTTATAAAGCAATATAAAATTAAGTTAAATAAAAATTTGTGCTTATATAATGTTTTATTGACATAAATAATTTACAATCCTATCCGTGGCCACAGTTTGCATCAACCTTATGTGTCTGACACACGATTTTGTGTCTAAGACATGTCAGTTTCCTTACCAAGGGCGATTGATATTCAGTGGGTCCACCGCCACCAAATTACCTTTACCGAAAATCATAAATCGATTCATATAGCCTACATCAAATAAAATCACTGGCTGAATCCGATTCATTAAAATGTTGACTTTTACCAGAAAATTACTACTGACCGAAAGACTTGTATTCATACTCATGTATTAATAAAAAAAAAACAAATGAAGTGTGATTTAGATTACATTCAGAACACACATTTCTGGAGAGTACATAATAATGTCAAAGTTAACTGTAATTATTTCAACTAAAATTTAAATCGATCGTAATATAAAAATGGCCTATCTCAGAAAACTTGATTGAGAGAAAAAGAATTTTTTTTCTTTGACTATTTCTAATTGTTAAACGTAAATCAATCAATAAACCTTTTTAAAAATTTCACGATTATTTAAATGATCCGAATCCTTGGGATTGATTTGCTCCAGTTCAAACAATTTGTATGACTTTAAACTAGGCGATTAAAAAGAGTGGCGGAGAGTTTCTTGCCAGTTCTTCCTATGTAAATTTAGAATCAATTTAACATCTTTTCTATTGACGTTCATAAGTGTACTTGGTTACCTATTTGAATAAAGTTTATTTTGTAAATAATGTTCAGTAAAAGGGTTTTGGTTGTTTAATATTGTTAATAAAACACAGTCATTTGTTATTTTTGAAGTTATACTTCTTTAGGCGCGTTATGAAAAATTGATGAGAGTGAAATTTTACGATGCGCGCGCATGACACAAAATTAATAGAATGAAGTTGCCAACGGAAGATGCTACGGCATTGGACATAATTTAAAAACAACATTCGAATAATAATAGAATTTATGTTACACTTAATGTAAGAGAATGTAAATATTTATTTATTTAATTTTTCAAATGTAAACTGAACTTTATTGACTATAATGACTCCTTTTCCAGTCTTTGATTATTTAATTGTAATTAATTATTTGCATGCAATCAAAAACTATTTTTAATAATGCCAAAGAAGTATAACTTCTTACGCGCGTACATAAGTACACGCACCCTTTTTTATTTATGTATTTGGATTTTCTTATTAAGACTCTGTTCCCTCAGTCCGTCCTGGTTCGTCCATATACCATCACCGCTGAAATGGTAGTTTCTTTCAATTTCATATAAAACTAGACTTAACACTTGACTGTCGGAAAGTTTTGTATAATTTAAATTATTATAATTATCTGTGGTCTTTTCTGTTGGTCCTTTTCGCATTTTTTGAAAGCTGTCAATGTGTTTCGCTATTTCGGATCTGTAATTTAAAAAGTCATAAGTATTTAATTATCTACGTACATGTTTCAATAGATTATGACATAGAGAATATAATAGACTATAGATATTTTCGCCTTTTACGAAAAAACATTAGAAAATTATATAAACAAACTTCGTAAAACTAGTCTTTTATATAAACATTTTTGTTTGATACATAATATTTTCAAAATTATGTTTTAAATTATAATTAATTTTAAAATCTAATACGTGTTTTCTATTTAAAATCCGTAATTTAACGTAAAAAACCTCACGTTCTAGGTCTGTGTCTCATATTGCTGTATCTGCATCGCAATTTTTTTTAATAGACAAGTAGCTTTAGCTTTCTGTGCCTGACATACGCTGTCGATTGGGTCTTAAGAAGTGTTTCCGAACATTTTGTGCCGGGAACCTTAAGTTGGCGGGGGGAAATTAATTGTTTGCACTTTTTTGGCTTTATCAACTGTTCTTCATTGTTCTATCAAAAAATTTTTTTGTTCGTTCTTATTTTTTTTTTATTTATAAAAAAATTGACCCTCAATTTGGCACGAACTATAGATATTTTGAATAGTTTAGAACTATTCAATAACTGTTCGTTCAAAATAAACAACAGCCCTGCGAAAACCGCTGTATGAGTTCGTGAAGTGAGTTACAGAATCGCAGGGCTGTTCGGCTTTCATTATCCTGTACTTTAATAATAATTAACTTTTTTTTATAAATCTTAATTAAATGTTATTGCGCATGCGCAGTATCAATGCGCATAGTTCTTATAAATTATGCGCGGCCTATTTGAATTCGATTCAAAGAGACATCACAACAATAACAGCAACAACAACAAAATCATCATCATCATCATCATTGACGACCATCAAATATCAAAAATATATTAAAAATTTAATTTCTTAGATTATTTTTCTGGATGATTATTAAAAATATTATTTTATACTCAAATATATGCTTAGGTCAAAAAATGAAGAGAAAAGTTCATAAAAATTTAATTATTTGATTAATTCAGTAATGTTATCTGTCATAGTTAATTATTATAAAGTTAAAATCTTAAGTGTTTAGTTTACTAATATGTATATCTATCGTTATTTAATGATTGTTCTTTGGCTAGTTTAAGTGCATCGGTGTACAGCATATTAAACTCTATTCAAAACCAGCTGATTTTTGCTATATTTTTCACATAATGATGAATAATTTATAATAAGGGCTTACGATGTGATTATTTTTAACAACAATAAAAGATGTATTGATAATAAAGAACTTTTCTTGTTATTTCTTTTATCTGATAACGAACAGTTGATAGAGCCAAAAAAAAGTGCAATAAATTAATTTCCCCCCGCCAACTTAAGGTTCCCTTTTGTGCCGTGCCCTGGGAGTTAAGTCAAAACTAAATGTGTATGAAAATGACAGTTCGTGTCGACAAATTTTCATACAAATCTAGTTTTCGACTTTCTACATACACTACTGTTAAGGCCCCAGAGCCTTTCTCAAATTGTTATGCCCTAACATACACAATTTTTAATATTCAAAAAATTAGAGAAAGTTCAAAAAATCTCTAGATTATCTTCAAAACGTATCAATGTTTTGCCTTTTTAAAAAGCCTAACTATTCATTTAAAAAAATCCAATTCAACACAACGATTATGCCAACAAGAAAAAAACGTAAATCAACAAACAGCTGATCAACATCCGCCATCTTGTCTGTCACTGTTCCTAGGGTTTTTTGACATTTCAACTCAAAGTTGAATTCAATTGAACGCTGATAAATTTGAGGCATTTAATGGTGTTGATAAAAAAAGGGTGCGTGTACTTATGTACACGCGTAAGAAGTTATACTTCTTTGGCATTATTAAAAATAGTTTTTGATTGCATGCAAATAATTTATTACAATTAAATAATCAAAGGCTGGAAAAGGAGTCATTATAGTCAATAAAGTTCAGTTTCCATTTGAAAATTTTTTTTTTTTTTTTTTTATGTAATAGGAGGCAAACGGGCAGGAGGCTCACCTGATGTTAAGTGATACCTCCGCCCATGGACACTCACAATGCCAGAAGGCTAGCAAGTGCGTTGCCGGCCTTTCAAGAATTGGTACGCTCTTTTCTTGAAGGACCCTAAGTCGAATTGGTTCGGAAATACTTCTGTGGGCAGCTGGTTCCACATAGTGGTGGTGCGCGGCAAAAACTGCCTTAGAAAACGCTCTGTTGTGGAACGACGGACGTCGAGGTGATACGGATGGTATTTTGTATTTTGCCTTGACGTCCGATGATGAAACTCAGCTGCAGGTATTAGACCGAACAACTCCTCTGAACACTCTCCATGGTAAATGCGGTAGAAGATGCAGAGAGATCCTACATCTCTACGCAACGCCAAGGGATCAAGCCGCACGGAAAGTGACTGGTCGTCGACGATTCGAACCGCTCTTCGTTGAATACGGTCAAGTGGAAGGAGCTGGTACTGGGGAGCTCCCGCCCAGAGGTGAGAGCAGTACTCCATGTGGGGCCGAATTTGCGCTTTATATAGTTGCAAGCGGTGGCCCAGAGTGAAGTACCGTCTCGCCTTGCTGAGCACACCAAGCTTTTTGGAGGCTAATTTAGCCTTTCCTTCCAGATGACCGCGAAACTGAACGTTATTCGATATGTCAACGCCCAGTATTCCGATGCTAGCTGAGGCTTTAAGGAGAGTGTCTTCGAAGAGGGGAGTAGCGACAAAGGGAGTTTTTTTAGCGGAAAACGCGCATACTTGTGTCTTCTTGGGGTTAAATTGGACTAGATTTAGTCTACCCCAGTCCGAGACTCCACGTAGAAGAGTTTCGACTTCAGACACAAGTTTGTTCCGGTACTCATCGACAACAGCCCGAGAAATACCTGCCCGGCCAGTGTAAAAAGTATCCCCAGTGCTGTCGTCCGCATAGCAATGAATGTTGCTAAGCTGCAACATATCATTGATATGCAGAATAAACAGGGTCGGGGATAGGACACAGCCTTGTGGGACACCAGCATTCACAGGTTTCAGGTCGGAGCATGCTCCGTCGATGACGACTTTGATGCTTCGATCAGCGAGAAAGCTGGAAATCCAGTTGCATAATTTCTCAGGGAGCCCATAGGCTGGAAGCTTCGAGAGCAATGCTCTGTGCCACACCCGATCAAAGGCTTTCGCTATGTCCAAACTTACCGCCAGCGCTTCCCCCTTGGACTCAATTGCCTCTGCCCACCTATGTGTAAGGTATACAAGGAGGTCACCAGCCGAGCGACCACGACGAAAGCCGTACTGGGAATCGCTAATCAGCTGGTGGCCCTCTAGATACCTCAAGAGCTGGCTGTTAATAATGGTTTCCATTATTTTGGAGAACAAGGAGGTTATAGCTATTGGGCGATAGTTGGACGGATCAGAGCGATCGCCTTTTTTAGGGATCGGATGTACCGAAGCGATCTTCCAGCACTTCGGAACAGTGCCGAGCGTGTAAAGGTACCGGAAAAGGCGCGTTAGGACCGGAGCCAACTCAGGAGCACAAGTACGCAGCACAATTGGGGGAATGCCATCAGGCCCGCTCGACTTATGGATGTCCAAGGAAGACAAAGCTTTACGGATAGCACGTTGCCGGAATATAACTTCGGGCATCGTAGTATCACACCGCAATAGTGTCGGTGGTTCCTTCCCTTGATCATCCAAAGCGGAGTTCGACGCAAAGAGACAGCCTAGAAGATCGGCCTTCTCTTTCGCGGTATGGGCCAGTGAGTCATCCTCCCTATGCAATGGTGGAATTGAGGGCTGACAGAAATTCCCTTGGACAGCTTTGGCAAGAGACCAGAAGGCTCGAGTTCCCGAAGGGAGGTGGGCCAACTTCTCACCAAATCTGGCAATGTGCTCTGACTTTGCTTTAGCGATTTCCCGCTTGAAGGACCTGGAGGCTGAATTGTATGCTTTTTTACGTTCGCCGATAGTCACATCACAGGATGTCACCGCTTCTGCCCAGGCTTTGAAGCATTCATGCTTACGGCGCAAAGCCGCTTTGCAAGAACGCCTAAACCAAGGCTGGGACTTGCCACCGACCGGCACCGCAGAAAATGGAATAAAAAGATCCATACCCTGCAGGACCACCTCGGCGACAGAGTCAGCGACGGCATCTGGAGTACTCGACGAAAAGCAAATGGGCCCCCAAGGGTAGGACGCAAAAAAAGACCGCATCCCATCCCAATCTGCTGACTTATAGTGCCACACGCGGCGACAGCCCGCGAAGCTAGGCCGTAGAGGGCGCGTGAACGGCACAATGCTCCGGACCACACAATGATCTGATGAACCCAATGGCGGTTCAACAGAGACTTGGTAGTTCTCCGGATGTGAAGTCAGCAGAAGGTCCAACAAAGAGGGTTTATGACCATCCACATCTGGTATTCGCGTAATCGCAGGGACCATTTGTGTCAGGTCGTAGGCTAAAGCAAAGTCGTGAAAGGATCTTCCCGCGTGATCGTTAGTTTCAGAGCCGAGCCAATCGGCATGGTGGGCGTTAAAATCGCCAAGTATCACGATTTCAGCGGTAGGAACCCTTTCGAGCAGGGAATCTGTAGCCATTTGGATGTGCTCAATGAGTCGGTCAGTTTCGGTATTTCCGCTATGGGACCTATACAGGCATGCGTAGAATCGCGGATGGTCATCGCAGTCTACGCGCAGCCAGAGGTTAGATAGGTCCCTTCCTTCAAGCGTCCCGAGGCGACGAGAACAGATATCCTCTCTGACGTACACGCAAACTCCAGCCCGCGGCACAAATGAATGTTCCAATTTGTACCCCGGGTAGGAGAGGTAGGAAGTATCAGCCGGGGAGGAAATCTGAGTCTCGGTAAGAAAGAGCAAGGCCGGCTTCGCAGTCTCTAAATGGTGGTGGACAGCGTTGATGTTGGAATTGAGCCCCCTAACATTTGTGAAGTCCACGGCGAGTGTGGACGGGGGTGCCTTTGTTAAATTGCTCCGTTTGCCCCGAGAACAATTACTATTGTTTTTATCGAGCGCAGAATTGCCCCCCCCAGAATACGAAGGGCAGCCTGTGCGTCCACCACCGGGTGCTGTGTGTCCCGGTGTTGGACGCCCAGAGGGGGATTCTCCACCGCGAGCGCGTGTGGTACCCCCCTGGGGTAGTTTCTGTTTTTTCTGCACCTTCATATTTCTTGTAGAGGGGGGGGAGGGGGATGGGCTAATTAATAATATTTATTATTATTCTCTTACATAAAGTGTAACATAAATTCTATTATTATTCGAATGTTGTTTTTAAATTATGTCCAATGCCGTAACATCTTCCGTGGGCAACTTCATTCTGTTAATTTTGTGTCACGGTGCGCGCGCATCGTAAAATTTCACTCTCATCAATTTTTCATAACGCGCCTAAAGAAGTATAACTTCAAAAACTACTCACCCAGGATACAATAGTAAATGACAATTTTCCAAAATAACTTTATCATTGAAATCACGTTTCAACATACATATATTTTCATATATGACATTCAAAGCTGTATGGAGCCAATATTTGTGCCTTCTTAAGTCATTTATTAGCAATTTCTGATTAGTTCCATTCAGAGTTGTCAGAATCAATATGGCGATGTCTCGACTACATACTTTGCTTCCAAAGCTGGTCATGTATCTGAAAGTGTAAAAAGTGGCGCTACAACCCATAGACTTGTACTAGACATTGACTTTTTGGGTCTAAGACATGTCGGTTTCCTCACGATGTTTTCCTTCACCGTTCGAGCGAATGTTAAATGCGCACATAAAATCTCTATTAGGGGAATCGAATGTACGACCTCAGGAATGAGAGTCGCACGCTGAAGTCAACACTGCTCAAAATTTAAAACAATATATATACCATACAAACTATTTAAAAAACGGATTAGCACCATTCATAAAGTATTAATTTGTCTCTTTCTGTCAAATTATGTTAACGCAGCGATGAAAAGAGATAAGTATTTAAACAAAATGCAATTTTTAATAAATTTGTGTAAAACACACAGAATGGTTTGTATAGACGACTCATTGGTCTAGCGGTTAGTACCCCTGACTGCGAATCCATGGGTCCCGGGTTCGATCCCCGGCTGAGACGAACATCGATGTGATGAGCATTTGGTGTTGTGCCTAGGTCTTGGGTGTTTAAACATGTATTTATATGTCTATCTATCTATAATATTTATGTATATCCGTTGCCTAGTACCCATAACACAAGCTTCACCAGCTTAGCAAGGGACTAGGTCAATTGGTGTGAATTGTGTTAAAAAAAAAAAAGTGGGACGGACGATAGTATAACGTGACAACGTCATAACAAAACATTGATGAAATGATTTCATACTTTTATGAATAAAAATATCTCTATTTTATATAGGAGTGAGTACTCGGACGAATAGGCCAATCGAGTGGAAGAGAGATAGATGCGGCGCAAGCGTACAATGAGCGTATCGGGACAATGAGCGTAACGGGACAACGAATCATGCTTTTTCGTGCGTACAGTCGGCGTTCATCGCTTTATTAGACGTTGCCACATCAAAATATTTCTTGTTAAGTGTGAAGATTGCAATACTTACGAATTAAATATATTCCGCGACGAAATAAGACTGTTGAGACTAAAACACTGTTTCTTCGCTGATTGGAATTTCAATAGACGATGCAAAACTTTCTTTTGGTGTACTACCATAGACAATATCTAGAAAAAATATTATGAAATTTGTAAATAAAACGTAATTACATTATTTATAGCGACGTTTTAACTTAACAGTTGGTCAGTGAGAGATTAAGCTATTTATTGCTTTAAAGTTAGAGTGATGTGATACCACCGTCTATGGACACTCAATAAGAGAGGACTCGCGAGCGCGTTGACGACCTTTTAAGAATTGGTATAGTTTGTAGTTATGTTATATAGAATGATATATATGTGAACGTGAATTAATTTTTACATCGGCGTTTCGATAATTACAAATCTAAAATAAAATTTTAGTTTTCGCCGCGCAGACACAAACCGTAAGAGCGTACCAATTCTTAAAAGGCCGGCAACGCACTCGCGAGCCCTCTGGGATTGAAAGTGTCTATGGGCGGCGGTTGTATGTTGTTGATGTCTCAATATGAAAATTCTTCGTAATAGAGAATTTGGTTGCGTTATAAAGAGTGATATAATGTATGGGTTTTGTGTTAAACCAAAGAAATTTAACTCATTTTTACGTTATAAAGACTATTTCGTTATAACCAATGACGTTATAAAGAATTTACACTATAAAACTTACCCTAGGATTAGACGATAGTATTTTGTATTCCTTCATTCCTCCAAGATCTTCTAGTCTTTCTCTTACTGAGTCCGGGTTCATACAATACACACGCAAACATCGCCTTTGGGCGTCTTCAGATATTTGATATTCCTAAAAGTACAATATTATACACCCAATAAGTAAATTTATTTTATTTATTTATTAGACGACTTATTGGTCTAGTGGTTAGTACCCCTGACTGCGAATCCATGGGTCCCGGGTTCGATCCCCGGCTGAGGCGAACATAGATGTGATGAGCATTTGGTGTTGTTATTAGGTCTTGGGTGTTTAAATATGTATTTATATGTATATCTATCTATAATATGCATGTATATCTGTTGCCTAGTACCCATAACACAAGCTTCACCAGCTTAGCATGGGACTAGGTCAATTGGTGTGAATTGTCTTTAAAAAAAAAAAAAGTTTTATTAACACTTCGTTGCAGAAACATAATACAATTGAGGCTTTCAAGCGATCTCTTCCAGGCAACCATTGTGAAAAAAAAACTTTTTGATAAGGTAAGCAAGAAGTGACGAAATCTGCTTACGTAATACTTGAACGGCCCCTTAAGGCCGCTTCACACACATCAGTGAAGCCACAGTTCCGTTCCGCTCAGTTCAGTATCAGTGATACAGTATTGCGTCAGTCATTCAATTCACACATGTCAGTAATCAGTTTACGGAGCTTCAGTGAAAACGTGTCCGTCGTCAAGCGTGATTATAGCTCTGTTCAATACTACGGAGCTAGCAATGATAGCTGTCGCTTTAGGCAAAGAAGAAGATTAAGCATTAAGGAAAAAAAAAAGAAAATGGGTGCCGGTGTCGGCACTGACACTGATATTTTTGGTCGATTCACACATATCAGTGAACCCACAGTTCCGGCACAGTACCGTTACAGTTCCGTATCCGTGCTACAGTGGTGCGTCAGTGCTTCAATTCACACATATCAGTTGACGTCGATTGTTTTGATGGCACTCTTCAATAACATAGAATTAGCTATGATAGCCATTGCTTTAGACGAAGAAGAAGAAGAGAATCGAGGAAAAAAAAGAAAATGGGTACATGAAGCATGGAAGTTAAGAGAAACAGAAGGAGAATTCGTGACATTATACAAAGAATTAATTAAAGACGAAAGAAAGTACTTTGAATATTTTAAAATGCATAATATTTTTTATTTCGATGCAGCGGCGTCAGTGATCCGTGATAAAATATCGTTGTCGCCGATCACGTCCGTGATGGCCGGTGCCGGCACTGACACTGACGGTACTGAGACGACACTGACACTGACAAGTGTGAATACATCCATAGAGAATGTTTGAAAGAATAATTATCACTGATGCGGTACTGTGCCGGAACTGTGGGCTCACTGATATGTGTGAATCGACCTTAACGTGATTATAGCTCTGTTCAATACTACGGAGCTAGCAATGATAACCAGTGATTGCCGAAGTGGTCTATATCGACCCCTAGGGGTCTATGACAACCTGCAAGGGGTCTACGTTAGCCAAAAAAAAAAATTTGGGGGTCGATGAAATGAAAATGGGGGTCCACGATAGTGGATCTCAACGCATACACTGATAGTACCTATTTACTTACATCATACTATCTTATAATATCAAAACATATATATTATTTATAAAAGCACCTATAAAGAAAAATTGTATTATATATGTTTATATATATGAATTTTTAATTTCCTTTCCATCGTCAATTACCTAGTGGAAAGGGGGTTCAGCGCTGTTACCAATCTCCTAACGAGAAAGAGAAACAGACTGGACATCATTAGATTTAAGGAGATTTAAGATTAACCCTAACAAAATTGACGCCAAATGTTGATAATTTATTATTAAAGCATCAGGTTCGTCCTTCTTACTAAAAATATTGACTTATTGCTTATGTTATTTTATTTTATGTTTATTTAATGCTACGTATATTTTACATAACAGATACAAAATTTTATTTTGTGTAGTTTTAATTTAAATTCAATTAATAAATGTATAAATTAACATGTGTTTTTACTTTAAGTTTTTAACACTAAACTTCACTACAGTTAGAAATTTACAGGAAATCAATATCAGTAAGTAGGGGGTCTACCCAACACGGAAAAACATGGCAAGAGGTCTACGACACAAAAAAGTTTGGGGAACTCTGCTTTAGACAAAGAAGAAGATTAAGCATTAAGGAAAAAAAAAAGAAAATGGGTGCCGGTGTCGGCACTGACACTGAGAGCACTGTGTCGTCACTGACACTGACAAGTGGGAATGCGTTGATAGTGAATGTATGAAAGAATATTTCGCACTGTGCCGGTACTGTGTCGGAACTGTGGCTTCACTGTTATATGTGAATGAGCCTTTAGACTGTCGTCTCTTCCGACATCGTAGTCGAGGATCTTTTCTTTAGGTACATTCATCTCTTCTAGAGATCATTTTTAACACTTACCTTTAACAAATCCTTGATGTCCAATAACGCTTTATAATTATTTTTCAAAAGCGCCGGTACCATTTTTATCGCTTCCTTTATATCGATACCGGCCAATGACTCAACATTATCCAGAATTAATTTCGTATTAACAGGATCTGATGATATGATACAGCCATTCCTTATAATACAATTCCTATCTAGTTTTATAACATTCTCGGCCAATTCCAATGATTGGCGAATGTCATTCATCGGTCTGTGTTTCAAGGGTAAATAGTGTTTGCAATATTTGGCGAAATCGTCGGATGTTATTGAGAGCCGCCATTGCAGATAACGTTCCAATACACTCATTCTTATTGTTACTGAAATTATTAAATACGCAGACTAGAGCTAGAACGTCTAACTTAAATGTCTTGAATGACAGCTGTCAAATATTTTTTGAGTGACGTTTGACATTTTACAGCGCTAAACGAGACTGTGATACGAATTATAATATGAACTAAACTAGAAACAATAAAAAATTTATATCAATATTTGAATTCAGACATGTTTGTCATGTATTTTTAAACGGGGCATAAATTTTCAGTCAAATCATTTTAATGGGAATTCAAACCGGGACTACTATGGGAGTTAAAGTAGGGAGTTCAACTTACATATATTTGTAGTAGAATCCGAGAACTTTTTCAATGACTTCTCATTTATAGGCCATTCCTGAAATATATCCAAGAGCGTCTCCTCAAGATTAGCTACTTCTCTGATAAGACCCTCCTTTTTCAAATGTGATATTGTACGAGACTTCACTGTTGTATTGTATCTGAAAATATATAATTTTACTGACATATTTGAATTAAGAACATCAAAACGATTTTATAACCACATTATATCATTGCTCAGTTATCCTATGTTTAATTAAAGTCAATAAAATCCAAGCAGAAGAAACCAAGTTGCAAGTTTCAATTTCTCGGCAATAGATGGCAGTAATAAACGTTATTACTGCCATAATACTTTAAATAAATAATAATATTATATAGATTTTTATAAGTTTCATGTGAAAGTGCTTCGCTGTCCATGATTTTTTAAATGTATGTGAAACAATGTAACTGACGTAAAAATAATAAAATCTTTAATTTGATACAATTGTTACATACAGATACATAAAATACCATTTTTAAATAAATATAGTTTTTCATGAACCATTGTGTATAATCTAATACAGAAATACATCTAAATAATACTACTAAATCTTATAAAGTAGCAGAAACTGTTCTATGTTCTTACAATATTTTCTCTTTTTTAATGCTATTATTTGCTTTGAATTAAAGTTATAAAACTCAATTTCAGTTAGTCTAAGCAAACATGGGGTCTATTTTAGATTTTTTTATGTTACAGGCAGGAGGCTCATCTGATGCTAAGTGTCGTCACCCATAGACACTCCCATCGGGCATGGGCAAGCGTGTCGCTGGCGTTTACGTCTACTTGCAAAAATTAAACATTCAGATATAGGTGTATCTTGATTTTATAACAATTTATACTAAAACTAACACAAAAATACCTTATTAAATGTATAGGTAAAATTTTAATAAACCCACATTCTTTGAGTATCTCTCCATAATTGTCCAGAGATATTATGTTTATGCATAGCAAGTGAGGGTTGTGACATGCCTCTTCTGGTGTGATATCAAATTTTTTTAATACACCTAGAGAGGTTTTTAAAGAATCCGAAGTGATTTTTGACAGATTTGGCTCAGTTTTCTTCAATTCTTCTAGTTTTTTTTCAGGAAACGATTCACCTGTGATAAAATTGTGATATCAAATAACTTTTTTATATAACATGCGTATTGATGGTCTAAAAATTATTAGAATACAATTTTATAGTATACTTTTGAATACAAAATTAGTTAAAATAATGTCTCTGAAAACAAAATTGTATTGTGTTGTTTTAAATTTTTTGTGTTATAAACTGTGGGAAAATTAAAGGTTCTTCGGCACGGGTTTCCCAGTTAAGTACCTGCTGCAAACTTAAATATGTAGCATAATTTGGCCTTCATGTTATGATATTTAAATAACAATTATCATAAATAAAATGAAATGCGCTTACAACTTACCCATTATATTTTTGTAAAATTTTAGAAATGGAACATCATTACTTTGAGAGTAATATCTTTTATCGATATTTGATGTCACTAGTCTTGACGAGGTTTTAGCAAAGTAAATAACACACTTCTTTGATATCATTTTATAATCACTATAAATTTTTATTAGACTAAACGAGAACTATAACTTGTATGAATGTATAATTATTGTATAACATCCAAGAGGTTATCTTAGCATAGTAGGTTAATATTATAAAATTTGGCATAAACATAAGAGTTATACTGGTAACTACTTAATATATTTAATTAGGAGTCATTGCATTTGTTTAATGCTTACTTATTTAAATATTTTTCTTTTTACTATTTACGTTCATAATTTGTTTACTATTTTATCATTTTTTTTTATTTTTTGGAGTTTATGGCCTGGTATCTAGATTCTAGACCTTTAGGCCAAGTCTTGAGTATTTACTATTTTATCACTTGCCCAGAGGGCACAGCATAAAAATCTAATAACTTTACACACACTACACAGATTACTTATTGGAATATATATTTTTTTAACGGCATCTATTCTCTGAATATCCTGACTATTGTATTTTTATTTTGACGGCTGACTGCTGTCATCATTATCTAATTGACATACTCGACTTATGATTAGTAATTTGTGTGTAATAATTAATAAATAAGAATTTATGCTTTAGCTGTAAGCCGGTACCCCTTCATTGAATTCTCTTGTTGGAATTATAATCGAAAAATAACCGATCATGTTAAGAAATAAGATTTAAAATTGGAAAAGATTTTTTTATAGATACAACGCCATCATTTAAAGGTAGATAAATACCAAAATTAATAACAGAAAATAATAGTATGTAAATTTAATAACATTTTATTTGAATTTCAATATATGTTATAAAGAATAATTTGTTATTACAGATGGATTGGTCAGCTGTTCGTAATCATTTTAAACAAACTTGGCTTACAACTTTAATGAATTGTATATTATTTAGTGGAGTTACTTATTTTTTAGTTTGGGCTGAGGTATGTAAACAAAACCATTTATAATTTACAAAAGTAGTCTTTTCTTATCGTGAGTTTGTTAAAAATGGTAGAGCTGTTTAAAAACGATTCACAAGCGTTTGTAACTCGGTTATCAATTATATTTTATTAACACCAAGGTTTTTACATTTGACTTGGATGTATGTGGTAAACTAGAAAGTATATAATTACACTTGAGCTACATCAATATCACAATGTAGGAGAAAGTAACAAATACATACAGATAAAGTGTAATGTGTTATGTAGCTAACTAGTAAATATATAACTAACTGAACATTATTCTAGGGTCATGCAATTCAAAACAACCTAATGCTAGAAGAGCTTGTATCAGCAGCAGAGACTATAGATGTTCATTCGATTGATGATCCAGAGAGGTATGAGGGTCAAGTTGTACATGTCGTAGGACCTATAAGAATATTGGAGCCAATATCTGAACCAGATTATAATATACAAGTCCAAGCCGTCAAGCTCAGAAAACGAGTTCAAATGTATCAGTGGATCGAAGAAACTACGTAAGTATTTAATTTAATTTCTGATTTTAAATTAAAAGTGTATACAGGCTGTATAACAAACTAATAAGTTTAAATTACTAACAAAGGCTACTTGATCGCAATCAAACTATTTCCATCTTAGATGTTACATACCTTATGATGCTTTCAAATGGAGTGTTACGATTTGTAACAGCATAGTGCCAGAATATGGAAATGGATAATATTGGTTTTTTAAATATGTAAATAAATTTTTATTAATTATATTTAGACATACCTACTAATAAAACCTTTGACCTTTCTTGAAAAATAGAAATGGTATACCACAAATTTATTTGTAGGCAAAACTATTTCTGGGTTGTACCAAAGAATAAATTTTCAATGTTATGTATATATTTATTTTGTTATGTGTTGAAATGGTGTTATTTTTTGGATAGATTGTTATCTAGGGCTATGCTTCATTTCTAAATCTAGGGCTGAGAGATTGTGTTAAATTGTGTGCTATTTAATTTATAAAGTATTCATACGATCATACTACAGCGGAATAAACTAGGCACAATTACTATGATATACTAGGGGTGTTCTATAAAAAGTGATGACTATGACCAACTATCATTTGATTAATGAATTTTTAAAATCTATAAAATTTTAGCTTTAAAAACAAAACATACACTTATTATTCCCTTTTTAAAAAATCGTATTTCTGATCTCTTAAAAAAATGTGTACCGCGGCGAACTCTAAATCAACAAATTTATAGCTCCTGAAAAGTTCCATTAACTGCGGAAATAATCACTAGGAGCTAGGTTCCGTGAATATGGGATGATGCATCAACTCGAAGCCAGGTTCTTAAATGGCAGCCATCGCAACACTGGACTTGTGCGCGGGGGGATTATCTTGATGAAACTTCAGCGAGTCTGCGTTGCTTGCGTATTTCCTCACGCGACTTTGTTATTTCTCTTGTGAAAAATGTAACCTTAATTGCGGCTTCATGATTAAGGTATTCAATCATTACCAACACTTGGCTGTCGCAGAAAAATCAGACCGGGCTCAGACCGGCGCATGGTCTCTTCCAAGTCATGGACTGTGTATTTGTTTCCAAATGGATTGAGGCAAAAATAGACAAAAATCGGTCAAGATCTTGTTGTAACAAACTTTGCCAAGAAACCTTACTTCTCTTACCACTTTACTCAAGTAACCTTACTTCTCTTGCCACTTTTCTCACGTAACCTTACTTCTCTTGCCACTTTTCTCAAGTAGGCTTACTTCTCTTGCCACTTTTCTCAAGTAACCTTACTTCTCTTGCCACTTTTGTCAAGTAACCTTACTTCTCTTGCCACTTTACTCAAGTAACCTTACGTCTCTTGCCATTTTTCTCAAGTAACCTTACTCCTCTTGCCACTTTACTCAAGTAACCTTACTTATCTTGCCACTTTACTCAAGTAACCTTACTTCTCTTGCCATTTTTCTCAAGAAACCGTACTTCTCTTGTCATTTTACTCAGGTAACCTTACTTATTTTGTCACTTTTCTCAAATAACCTTACTTCTCTTGCTACTATTTTCCAAAGTAACCTTACATCTCTTGCCACTTTTTATCCAAGTAACCTATCTCTTTGCAACAGTTTCCTAAGTCTGACAAGATTATTAACAATTCCAGGGAAACAGATAACTTTATAAGTGAACATGCAGATGAATCACAGAAGACATACTGGTACCGGAAAGAATGGAAGGATAACGTCGTTGACTCTGCTCTGTTCTACATCAGACCTGGTCACCACAATCCTACATCTATGCCGATGTTCAGTGAAACGCATGTAGCGGATAATGTAAAGATTGGATGGCTGTTTTTAGGTAAATAATTATTTTTTTAACAAAGATATTTGTAAGAAATTCAGCAGAATGTTTCAATTACTCTGTGGCATTGTTATGATTTTTTTTTAATTCTCGATGAGCTTTCAATACAATACAAGTGAGGTTGAATTTTTTCTATGTACGATAAATATGGCTTTTGAAATCTTGTAATTTTTTTGGTTAGATCTGGTTTTAATTTTTCAAGTAAATGAGTAAAGCATTCTTTAGATATTCTAAAATAACCATAAAACTTGCTCTCGTCGTATATTAATTCTTTGTAAAGTAAAGAAAATTCCCCTTCTGCTTCTCGCTTTCTCCAGGTTGGATGTACACCCGATCTTCTTTTAGTACTTTCGCTTCGTTTTTCTAATACTTCGTCATTGATGGCAATTGCAATAGCTGCCAATTCAAATTGTGAAAATTGCATAATTACTTAAGCGTCAAGTCTATCGACAGATGAAATCACTAGCTGACAAAAACAGATATAGTGGTGCAAGCACGTACGTGCGTACACCCAAACAGCCCGGTGTAACATGAATCAATGTCCAGGACGGCGCACGGTGGCCGTGTCCCGGCCGAGGCCCGGCCCGGTCGCGACACGGTGTAGCGTGAATCAGCCTTAATACAATGCAACAGAAATATGACAGAATAAAAACTACTTATCAAGACTTAGAAGCTTGACATATTCGGTAGTGGGCTGATCAATTTCAAAGAAAACATTAAGTGCTAATTTGATACCTAATTCGCTGTTTTGCTAGTAATTTTTGCTTATTGTTACGTAAAATTGTAATGTTTTCATTGTATTTTTATTATTTTATTTTTTTGTAACGTTTATGTTTACCATAATTGTCATGTATTTTAGAAAACAAAACTTATACTGCAGATATAGAATTATATATGATGTGGTGAATTTTAATAAATAAATAACAATACAATACAGTACAATACAATAAATTACAATGCAATATAATGCAAAACAATACCAATAAGGTAACGGTTCTCCCTCCGTACTGGCTTAAACTTACAATAGAAAGGCCTGTACGTGCCCAACAAACTACAAAAAATATTATTTCAACAATACAATAAAGCATAAAGTAAGAAGATACAGATAGCTATGCCTCCGTCTCGCTCTCTCTCTACTTATATGTAGACTAGATATCATATTTGATAGCTCATGTGTCACAATGCTAGTTACCATACTCCTCCGAAGCAGCTTGACCGATTTTTATTAAATTTTATAAGCTTATTAGTAGTATTAGTAGGGGTGTCCACCCCAAAAAAATTTTTATTCTTTAGAAATTTTTTTGTTTTTATTTTTTATGATACAGCATCCAAAAATACATATAACCCCTATTTTTCACCCTTCTACGATCAACCCCTATTTTTTATAATTGTAGATAGCAATTTTAATTGAACTAAAAAATTTTTTCCTTCAAATAATATACATGGCAAAACAAACATTTGCCGGTTCAGCTAGTTGCATATAAATTACGCGTCACGTTGTTTGTCCGCTATGGATTCCTAAACTACTTAACCGATTTCAATCAAATTTGCACACCGTTGTGCAGTTTGATCTCACTTAAAATATAGGATAGCTTACATATATATAATTCTACTGTACGTGTGTATGCCACTGAACTCCTCTTAAACAGCTGGACCGATTTGAGTGAGTTGTTTTTATGCGTTTGGGTGGAAGTCCTGGATGGTTTAAATTCACAACTCTGCCCGGCAGATGGCGCTGCAGTCGTCCTTTTGTAAAACGTTACAAACGGCGGGCATTGAATTACGCGGTCTTTTTTAATATATTTTTGACTTTCCAGTACCTTACACCACATAATGGTAACTTTTAGGTATAAAGAGTCTCTAGGTGATCACGAAACGTGTTACTATACTTGGGTATAGAAAAACGTTACGGCGCGTTACATGGGGGGGGGGGGGGGCGATAATATCCAAAAATTGCGTGACGTAATACTTGAACGCTTCCTTATCAGCATCAGAGAGAAGCTCGTACTTGCTTGTATTGGAGTCTTTTTAGGTCTGGGCCTCATATTTCTGTTTCATGGTCATTTGTCAACCTAAGCAAGTAGGTGATCAGCCTCCTGTGCCTGACACATGTGGACTTTTTGGGTCTAAGACAAGCCGGTTTCCTTACGATAATTTCCGTTCGATTGAATGTTAAATGCGCACATAGAAAGTCCATTGGTGCCTCTCGACCTCAAGGAGGAGAGACACATGCTAAAGCTACTAGACCAACACTGCTGCAATTATTATTCCAGGTGGAGATGTGAAAAGAAAAGTGAATGATTATTATGAAATTTGGTCGGATTCGAGGCCGGAAAGAAGTGATATAAAACTCCATTCGGGATTCTATTATCATGGGAATAGCGCATTGGATCATGAAATTGGTGATTTACGAATTCACTTCTCCTACGCGGGACGGGAGGACGATATTGTAAGTATACGTTTATGACAGCTGACAGTAACGTTATTGCTCTGACATATGACGCTCCACAGAAGTATGTGACGATTGCTTCATAGACAGGTGTATGACGTATGCTTCATAGACAACTATGTGACGTTTGCTTTATAGACAAGTGGATGACGTTTGCGTCATAGACAATTATGTGACATTTGCGTCATAGACAAATACCTATGTGACGTTTGCTTCATAGACAAGGTTATGACGTATGCTTCATAGACAATAATATGACATTTGCTCTATAGACAAGTTTATGACGTTTGCTTCATAGACAAGTCTATGACGTTTGCATCATAGACAATTATGTGACGTTTGCTTCATAGACAAGTGTATGACATAGACATAGATAGCCATAACATTTATTACTAACAAAACACACGCATAGAAACACACAAAATAACAATTGTAAAAAATATATATACAAATATAAATATAAAAGTGACATAATTGTCTATAGACAATTTGAGTTTAGATAGAGTTCGAGCCATGTACACCAAAACATTAAAAAAAAGGGTGCGTGTACCTACTTATGTACGCGCGTAAGAAGTTATACTTCTTTGGCATTATTAAAAATAGTTTTTGATTGCATGCAAATAATTAATTACAATTAAATAATCAAAGACTGGAAAAGAAGTCATTATAGTCAATAAAGTTCAGTTTACATTTGAAAAATTAAATAAATAAATATTTATTATTATTCTCTTACATTAAGTGTAACATAAATTCTATTATTATTCGAATGTTGTTTTTAAATAATGTCCAATGCCGTAGCATCTTCCGTGGGCAACTTCATTCTGTTAATTTTGTGTCACGGTGCGCGCGCATCGTAAAATTTCACTCTCATCAATTTTTCATAACGCGCCTAAAGAAGTATAACTTCAAAAAAATGTTTCAGTATACAGCTGTGGGAGTGGTAGAGAGTGGTACACTCCAACCGTACAGTCCAACGAACTTCCCCTACGCGGATCCGATTTCATTATTACGAAAAGGCTCATACAGTTTAAAGCAGCTCTATGGTCTTGAGAAAAAGGATGCAAACACACACACATGGAAGTATAGAATATTGGGATTCATACAGGTTTTCGCTTCAGCTATGACCCTGCATCCGGAATGGATGACTCTATGTAAGTATATTTTTGAAGTATTGAATAATATTTGCGTCACGAAGATGTGCAGCGTTTTCGAACAAAAGGGAGAGAGCGATTGAGAGAGTGAGAAAGGGCGAACGTAGCATGAAGCCAATAGCCTTGAGTGAGAGTAGGGAGCAAGCAAGTGAGAAAGATCGAGAGAGAGAGTGAGATAGAGCGAACGTTGCATCACGCACAGTGCCGTGGAGCGAGAGGTAGGAGCAAGCAAGTGAGAAAGATTGAGAGAGAGTGAGATAGAGCGAATGTCGCATCTCGCACAGTGCGGTGGAGCGAGAGGAGGAAAGATTGAGAGAGAGCAAGTAAGGGAGATCGAGAAAAAATACACGCTATTGGTTGATGTATTCACATTACATATGTGTAACTCTAGCGGTTAGGGGCCTCATAGCCTAGCGGTCTTATTAAGTGGCAGCTAGGTGAGGGGTACCGGGTTCGATTCCCGGTTCGAGGGCAAGTTTTAATTTAATTTAAATTTGTTCTCGGCCTTTGGGAGGGTTGTGCGGTACCGGGCGAGTGCCTAAACCGTACATGGAGGGCACGGTCGAATTTCTAAAGACAAGCACGAATTATATAAAAAAACCTATGCTTGACGCTGGCTAATGCACAAATCGTGCCAGAGCCATAAAAAAATACTCTAGTGGATTTGGCAGCGCACGCCAGAATAGCTCGCAGATGGTAGATTTTATTCTGCTTGATATTTTCGACAATTCACATAAAATCTTTATAAATTGTAGCCTATGTGTTATTCTGATGTATTATTATTGTATTATTCTGATGATTATTATAAAGTTTCATTAAAATCCATTCAGTACTTTTTAAGTGAAAGAGTAACAAACAGCCATCCATACTTACAAACTTTCGCGTTTATAATAGTAGGATAAATATTAAATACTTAAATTGCTCTTATTTCAGTTCTCCAATCAAAGTTGGTCTCAAGTAACTTGCGACGTTGTACCCGGCTGTGGGTCAATTTTGTTTTCTCCTTCTCATACACACTGTTCGTGATATCATTGCCTTGGTGAGTATTTCGTCATAGTGGTAGAATAGTGACGAATGTCACTTAAGGTTAGCTGTAATAAAGAGCTAAGTATGACTTCTTTATGTCAAATCCAATACATTTTTGACGCAAGTCATACTTAGTTAAGTCACTGAAGGTTAGCTGTAATAAAGAGCTAAGTATGACTTCGGTATGTCAAATCCAATACATTTTTGACGCAAGTCATACTTAGTTAAGTCACTGAAGGTTAGCTGTAATAAAGAGCTAAGTATGACTTCGGTATGTCAAATCCAATACATTTTTGACGCAAGTCATACTTAGTTAAGTCACTGAAGGTTAGCTGTAATAAAGAGCTAAGTATGACTTCGGTATGTCAAATCCAATACATTTTTGACGCAAGTCATACTTAGTTAAGTCACTGAAGGTTAGCTGTAATAAAGAGCTAAGTATGACTTCGGTATGTCAAATCCAATACATTTTTGACGCAAGTCATACTTAGTTAAGTCACTGAAGGTTAGCTGTAATAAAGAGCTAAGTATGACTTCTTTATGTCAAATCCAATACATTTTTGACGCAAGTCATACTTAGTTAAGTCACTGAAGGTTAGCTGTAATAAAGAGCTAAGTATGACTTCGGTATGTCAAATCCAATACATTTTTGACGCAAGTCATACTTAGTTAAGTCACTGAAGGTTAGCTGTAATAAAGAGCTAAGTATGACTTCGGTATGTCAAATCCAATACATTTTTGACGCAAGTCATACTTAGTTAAGTCACTGAAGGTTAGCTGTAATAAAGAGCTAAGTATGACTTCGGTATGTCAAATCCAATACATTTTTAACGCAAGTCATACTTAGTTAAGTCACTGAAGGTTAGCTGTAATAAAGAGCTAAGTATGACTTCGGTTTGTCAAATCCAATACATTTTTGACGCAAGTCATACTTAGTTAAGTCACTGAAGGTTAGCTGTAATAAAGAGCTAAGTATGACTTCGGTATGTCAAATCCAATACATTTTTGACGCAAGTCATACTTAGTTAAGTCACTGAAGGTTAGCTGTAATAAAGAGCTAAGTATGACTTCGGTATGTCAAATCCAATACATTTTTAACGCAAGTCATACTTAGTTAAGTCACTTAAGGTTAGCTGTAATAAAGAGCTAAGTATGACTTCGGTTTGTCAAATCCAATACATTTTTGACGCAAGTCATACTTAGTTAAGTCACTGAAGGTTAGCTGTAATAAAGAGCTAAGTATGACTTCGGTATGTCAAATCCAATACATTTTTAACGCAAGTCATACTTAGTTAAGTCACTGAAGGTTAGCTGTAATAAAGAGCTAAGTATGACTTCGGTTTGTCAAATCCAATACATTTTTGACGCAAGTCATACTTAGTTAAGTCACTTAAGGTTAGCTGTAATAAAGAGCTAAGTATGACTTCGGTTTGTCAAATCCAATACATTTTTGACGCAAGTCATACTTAGTTAAGTCACTGAAGGTTAGCTGTAATAAAGAGCTAAGTATGACTTCGGTATGTCAAATCCAATACATTTTTAACGCAAGTCATACTTAGTTAAGTCACTGAAGGTTAGCTGTAATAAAGAGCTAAGTATGACTTCGGTTTGTCAAATCCAATACATTTTTGACGCAAGTCATACTTAGTTAAGTCACTTAAGGTTAGCTGTAATAAAGAGCTAAGTATGACTTCGGTTTGTCAAATCCAATACATTTTTGACGCAAGTCATAATTAGTTAAGGCACTAAATGTCAGTTGTTATTACAACTATAATACTAGTGGACCCCACAGACGTTGTCCTGCATGATATTTCAAGCTATTAGGATATTAAAGTATGAAAGTACCGACTGCAGCGCCACCTGCCGGGCTGATTTGTGAATCTAAAGCATTCCCAGATCCCCTTGAACACACACAAAAAATTTCATCAAAATCGGTCCAGTCGTTTGAGAGAAGTTCAGTGACATACACACTCACAGAAGAATTATATTAATTATATTATATATATATAAAGATAATAAAGTATGATTTCGATGTTTGTCACATAATGCCGTCATAGCAACTTGCCAACAAAATTGTGTGCTTTCAAGGTTACAGATAACCCTAAGTGTTACTTAGATATGACAAAAATATGAATTGACATACCGAAGTCATACCTAGCGCTTTCAACTGTAAAATAACCCTTAGATCTATCTATCTATACCATCTCTTTAGGTCGTAAAACATAAACATAACATATTTATTATTATATCCCGAAATTGTTTGCTTTCATATAACGTTCAGTATGACTTAGATATGTCAAAAATGTATTGATTTGACATAACGAAGTCATACTTAGCAACTTGCCAACAAATTCGTTGGCTTCAAATAACGGTATCATAACATATTTTTGACATGTCTAAGGGAGCGTTCAAGTATTACGTCGCGCAATTTGTAGAGATTATTGACCCCCCCCCCCCCCTGTAACGCGCTGTAACGTTTTTCTGTACTCAAAAGTAAAACGTTTCGTTACCGACTCTTTATACCTAAAAGTTACCATTATGTGGTGTAAAGTACTGGAAAGTTGAAAATAATATTAACAATAACGCGTAATTCAATCACCGCCCCGCATCGTTACGTTTTATAAAAGGATACCCCCCCCCCCCATTCGTTACGTTATACTTGAACGCTCCCTAAGTCATACTTAGCGCTTTCTAGTATGGTTTACATATGTTTTTAAACGAGCCAATTCACCTTTTTTGTAGGTTATTTCACAAAGCGACCTTTGGGGCTCTGTTATTAGGCGGGGCATTACTTCCGCTAGTACATTATTCGACGCTGTGGCGCGATTCACGAAGGAACGAACGAGAGTATCGCTGACAAGGGCTGCACACGGCTTTGCCTGTTTTAGTGGAAATGTGTGCCATGGCATTGATATATGCCTTCATCGGGTTTCAAGTTGTTGATATGTAAATCTATTTTTTGATATAGGAAGCTGATTATTCATGAAGTCAAACATCTTTTTTTATGTAATAGGAGGCAAATGGGCAGGAAGCTCACCTGATGTTAAGTGATACCGCCGCCCATGGACACTCACAATGCCAGAAGGCTCGCAAGTGGGTTGCCGGCCTTTCAAGAATTGGTACGCTCTTTTCTTGAAGGTTAACATCATAAAGAAGTGTTATATTTATTTATATACACTTTGTTGCATTACAATATAAAAATTTAACATAATTAAATGTAAAGGAGGGCAACTGGCGGCCTTATCGCTTTCGAGCGGTCTCTTCCAGGCAACCACTGTAAGAAAAGAAAAAAAAATGTATTGAATTATATTTGTAAATGTATAAAGGAAAGATTGTGTAGTTGTTAAGCTATTGCATAGATTTTATCACGGGCTTTGAGTGCGGCGACCGAATCAAGAAATTCCGTAACGAAAATAAACCTAACACACGATGACGTAATATAGGTGCTGCCAATACGCGTTAGAGCGGGACAGAACGCATACCGCGTCTCACATCGGTCTGGCGTGATTGGTGACGTAGCGTAAGCGCGGCCGGTGCAGCCGGTACGCGTTAGAGTGAGACAGACTATATAGGCGTGGTAGTCTGAGTCAGGTAGAGTGGTAGAGTTAATATCAAAGAAAAAAAGTTGATAAAAATGCTATGCAATAGCTTTACTGCGGCAGTCCCCGAGTGCCACACGTTTTCAATAAGCACGTTTTTAATTTCTAAATAATTTATTTCATAAATAAAATGTGTGTAATAAATTGCCAAAAAATAAAATGTAAGCATACAAAAATCTAGTCGAATATTTAGTTTAGTATTAACTTAAGTTAAGTAAAATGTTGCTAAACTATATATATAATAGATTTATTTTTATTAAACTTAAGCTGGCCCAGCGTTTTGCGTTCAGTGAATATTGACAGATGGCTGACGATATTTGACACGTCGATGATAGTCTGTGTAAGCACGTTTTTAATTTCAAAATAAAAAAATGTTTGTGTAGTCGGTTTACGGACTGTAGTTTAACGTGACAACGTCATAAAAAAACATGTATGTTGTAAATGTAATGTGTCAAGTATGTACTTAAGTCTTCAAGTACTTGAGCGTAACGGGACAATGAGTCATGCTTTTCCGGGCGTGAAGCCGGCGTTCATCGATTTATAAGGCGTTGTCACGTCAAAATAGCCTTTTATTTCAGATACTTTTACACTTATACACATTTATAATTTCTGTATATGTCTTTTTTATGTATATGTCTGTGTGCCCCATTTTGGCAAAGGCCCCCTCCATATCCCGCCACACCTGTCCACCTTCTGAATTGTCTTCCTCTTTTTCGTTTATTGTACCGTGGGCAGCAGTGTAGTACTTTTTTTTTAATGGCTCTGGCACGATTAGTGCATTAGCCAGCGTCAAGTATAGGATTTTTTATAATTCGTGCTTGTCTTTTTAGAAATTCGACCGTGCCCTCCATGTACGGTTTAAGCACTCGCCCGGTACCGCACAACCCTAACAAAGGCCGAGAACAAATTTAAATTAAATTAAAACTTGCCCTCGAACCGGGAATCGAACCCGGTACCCCTCACCCAGCTGCCACTTAATAAGACCGCTAGGCTATGAGGCCCCAGTGTAGTACTTTCTTGGTCTACTTTTCTGTTCCTCTTTCCATGTACCCCGTCCATTTCCTAAGTTTATTTTTGTTGAAACACCTGATACCTTAGTTGTTCTTCTTAATGATGTATACTTTATTTTCATCTATTCTTTTCTTCCCTATCATATCGTTCCTTCGATCTTTAACACACTTGTTTCTAAATTTATAAATATTGAAATGACAATGCAACTGGTTCATTATTAGGATTATTAAAGTTAAAATGTCATACTAGACTGTTCACCTAGTTTTTTTTTTTCCTTTATGGCTCTGGCACGGTTTGTGCAGTAGCCAGCGTCAAGTATAACCTATTCACCTAGTTATATACAGTTTGTATCTAAAGTAGTGTTTAATAATTAATAAAAGCGCGCGAAACGTTCGACGCCACAGATAAGTAAAACAGTTATTTGCCACAGACTACATAAATTCCGCGCCTAGTACAATACAATAGTTGTGAAAACTTTTTGGAATTGACAATTGACCTATAATGTTAAAATAATTTTATGTATTTAAAGTAGAAGTGACATGAAACGTGTTAGCAGTATTATCCATTTTTATCTTTTATAATAAATATCGTTAGTCAATAGTAAAATTGTACTGGGAACAAGTAATGTGTAATTTATAATAAATTTATATTAAATACTGACTTTTTATTTGTGTGACAAAAACGATTTTATTTCGTTTTAATTTTGATAAAAGTGTACATTTTACACTAATGAAGAGCCTTAATTTGTTTAGTGTTATTTCGCTCAGGAACTGGTAGAAATTATTTTTATGTTAGACAATATATCCAGTAAAATTAAAATAGAATATTCATACTTACTAGCTGACACGGAAAGTGGTGAAAATTAATGGTATTGTGTGGGGTTTTAATTCCAACAACTGAATTTTTTTTTTTCAAAAAAGGTTGTGTTCTGCTCCTTATATTACTTTAGGGATGTAAAAGTTTTCAAACTTACCGAAAATACAATAATTTTCTATAATAGTGCTTTACGACTATGTTCCCCGAGGCAAACGATATGTCATACTGGCGGTAAACAAGACATTTAATAATAAAGCCTCATATATTCATAAATATATTTCTTTATAAATACAATCAAATGTTACAATAACATCAAACAAATTTTTTTTTCTATAAAAACTATTTAGGTCTTTAGAAGCCATTCTCGAAGAAGTCCGTTGGTAAGTTGACGTTTTCGAAGTCGGGCATCGGTCCAAATGAGTTTGTTATAGTATCTTTGAAATTGTTGAATGATGACTCCAGATTGTTTCTGTTCTTCTTGTAGATAAATCTTCCGGGATAGGACACGGTTTTGACGTTGCTATAGATATCCTGAGAAAAATAAACTTACATATTAGTTTTATGTGATTTTGTTAGGATTACATCTTTAGGTAAAGGAATGCTTGACGTCACTGTAGAATAAACAAACAAAAATCATTTATTCATATAGGTAACACAATGTAGGTACACCAATGAACGTCAACAAAAAAGAAATATACATTAAATGCTTCTAATTTTACTTTTACTGCCAGTTCTCAAATCAAGGGCGTAGAACGGAAGAGAAGAACTGGCAATAAACTCTCCGCCACTCTTTTTAATCCAGGTTTTTGTTTTACACAACGTTTGTAATGATAACCTCGTATGTCAATAAACCATTTATTTCTTATTCTTAGAGTCTTTGTCATTTAACTGGTATAATCATGAAGTAAGGACTTATTTATGTTATTAATAAATAAGTCCTTTTTACCATCTACCATGGACAAAAAGGCAATAATATTTTAACGAACATTGACGAAATTAAACATTTTTTTCGCTTCCTGCCCTGCGATTCTGTAACTCACTTTTCGAACTCACACAGCGGTTTTTGCACGACCGCCGCTACAAAAACCGCTGTGTGAGTTCGAAAAGTGAGTTACAGAATCGCAGGGCTGTAATGTTTGGTTCTCTGGACTGGTTATCATTCTACAGCGACGTTGAGCTTGTAAGCAGTAATTATGTCGTAATTTGACTTGGACAAGGGATCGATGTTAAGTCTGATACAATTTCGTAAAGAGAATTAATGAAATACTAATATTTCATATTTTATGCAAAATAATTTATTTAATAAATGACAAATTTATTAAATAATTTAATTAGTAAATTAAATTGCCACGTGATTTATTATTTTGTTTAAGCACTAAATAGAAACGTACCTCTACTCCACGCTTGTCATCGTCATGCAAGCCGAATATTTTGATACCCAGGTCGTATACTGGGTACATCATGGCACCAACTACCTCTGTGTGCCCCAATCCTAGAGCGTGACCGACTTCGTGTGATGCTGTCTGAAAGTTCACGTTTATTACATGAAATATCAGTCGTAGAAAATAGGATAGATAGTTATTTAGAGAAATTAACACGTTTACTAGAACTTTTTGCGAATGTGTTTGTACTAAATCGATCAAATATACATTTAGATTTTTTTTTAATGGAAAATTCACACCAATTGACCTAGTAGACCATTGACCATATTATAGATAGATAGACACATAAATACATATTTAAACACCGAATACCCCAGCACACTACCAAATGCTCATCACATCGATGTTTGTCTTAGCCGGGGATCGAACCCGGGACCCATGGATTCGCAGTCAGGGGTACTAACCACTAGACCAATGAGCCGTTGATTCAGAAATAAAACTGTTTTAAAGTCATTTTATAAGTTCCTATAATGTAAAATTATAATTCAAATAGCGGGAAAAAACAATTAGTAACATGTTTTAATTATAAGATCAGGGATGACCTAGTGGCTTCAGCGTGACTCCCATCCCTAACTTCTCAGGTTCGATCACCGGTTGTGCACCAATCGACTTTCTATGTGCGCATTTAACACTCAGTCGAAAGGAATACGTCGTAAGGAAACCGGAATTAGACCCAAAAAGTTGATGGCGTGTGACAGCCACAGGAGGCTGATCACCTACTTGCCTATTGACAAATGATCATGAAACAGATATACAAATCTGAGGTTCAGACCTTAAAAGTAGTGCCACTTATTTATTTAGCATACTTTATTAATAAACTTTTACTAGACGATATTTCAATGGTAACCATGGCAACGAACGGTCTTAGACAAATTTGTATAACGCTTTTGAGTACGTAGTAAGCCTGTACGACATTGAGCTGTTTTCTAATCCAATGGTAACAATTACACGCAAATAAAAAAGGAATATATTTTATACACGTAAATTAATAATAACACTTTGTTTTTTTAATACATATGTAATAAAAATTCTATCATTGCAAAATCGAGAAAAAGCGTGACTAAGTTTTTGAGGTTATAAGTTTGTTAAAAATAAACCAGTGGCGCTACAACCTTTTTAGCTCTAGGCCTCAGATTTCTGAATGTTTTCATGATCATTTGTCTTTATTTATCTTATAAGCAAGTAGTTGATCAGCCTTTTTGTCAGGTCAACTTTTTGGGTCTAAGGCAAGCCTGGCAAGGTTTCATTACGATGTTTTCCTTCACCGTTCCAGCGAGTGTCAAATGCGCACCTAGAAAGAAAGTCTATTGGTGCACAGCCGGGGAGCGAACCTATGACCTCAGGGATGAGAGTCACACTCTGAAGTCACTAGGCCAACATTGCTGTCAAGATATTTGTTACTATAATTAAAACATTTGCAAAATATAATGATGACCGTGACGGTTCATATGACGTCAATGCATCAGACGTTTAATTGTAATTAATTAAATCAAGTTTTTTACATAACACGTTTTACATATGGTTTTTACATGTCTGCATACGTAATATACATAATAAAAAATAATAAAAAAGCATGTATTCGAGTACAACAGCAGTGTTGGCTTCAGAGTGCGACTCTCATACCTGAGGTCGTAGGTTCGATCTCCGGCTGTGTACCAATGGACTTTCTTTTTTGTGCGCATTTAACATTCGCTCGAACGGTGAAGGAAAACATCGTGAGGAAACCGACATGTCTTAGACCCAAAAAGTAGACGGCGTGTGTCAGGCAGAGGAGGCTGATCATCTACTTGCCTATTACATTTATAAATGATCATGAAACAGATTTAGAATTCTGAAGACCTAAAGAGGTTGTAGTGCCACTATTTTTTTTTATTCGAGTACAACATAACCAGGATTACATTAGGTCCATATCGTAAAGTAATTCACGACCTCCGACGGAGTGAATGCTCCATATATTTCAATTATGTCTCTCATCTTCCAATCTTTTATTTCCAATCTTTCTCTGCTATCTTTGTTTCATCGTCCCAGGTTTCTGATGGGCGTCATCTCTTTCATTGGGCAAGCAAGCAAGGGTATTTTTTGACCCATCATCGCAAACGCGGACAATGTAGTTCATTTCCAGTTTAACTTTTTGGAATGATACGTCTGTTGTGTTAAGACGTTATAGATACCGGAAAACATCTTAAACAAATGTCCTTGCCCGCCCAGAAGCGATTTTTAGGTATCACTGGGAGGGGGTGCGGCGGCAGCGTGACGTGTCGATCACGTGATTGGTAAATCAGTTGACGTTTGTGTCACGAAAACAGCAAACAAACAACAAACTTTCCCCCACTCCCTTGTTTAGTGCTCAAGAAGTTTGCCGGTATTTATACGTACGAAAGATAATATATTCGTCCAATTTACTCATATTTTTATATTATAAAAAATAATTAATGTTATAAACATATTTTAGTTCTTATGAAGTAATCGCTGTGTTAGTTCCTAGGTTATTAACTTGAAAGTTGTTTTTTTTACTAAATTCTTAAATTTAGAGTGTTTTTTTTTTCGTTTTCTCTATTGAAACAATTTTGTTATTCTATAGTGATTTCTATTAACTTTTGAATAAAGTTCAAACTTACTTGGAATAAATTGGGTAAACCAGTGCTGAAGTCTTGAGACCAGTCGATGGCGTCGTTCAATGTGATGACAGTTGTTTTGTGTCGGCTGTTCTGTAAGTCAACAAAAGTAAATTAGAAATAAATAATAGTTTAAAAAACTAGAACACACGCTTTTAAAGCACATCAAACTAAAAAGTGAAAAATAATTCCTAATTTAGGCTGAAAATGGTCGATGACAATGCAATAATCCGAAAAATAAAAAATTGCTCTATAGACGAAAAATATGGCACAGAGCGCCCCACGCTTTTTCACAATAATACCAGTATTTTTTGTTCATTACCATTTTCAGCCTAAATTAGGAATTATTTTTCACTTTTTAGTTTGATGTGCTTTAAAAGCGTGTTTTTTAGTTTTTTTAACTATTATTAATTTTTTATTTTTTAGTTAATTTTTTTTTTCGGATTATTACATTGTCATCGACTTTGACAGGTGCGCAAAGTTTGAATTAAATCTGTCCGTTAAAAGTGGGTCAAAATCGAGTCCGAAGGAGTCGGTTACATACATACATACAGGTGAAGCTAATATAAAGCGTCTAAAAATATCTTATTTCAAATGCAATCAACGCCTATTTCCCGAAGGGGTACAGAGACCACGGACCTCTTGCTACGGTTCTGACATGTTTCTCTCACTTCACCGATTAGACGATAAAAACTACACGGTAGTATATTATACTAGCGTGTCGCTTATAAACTAAAAGAGTAAACTTTCCTACAACTTTGATTTTGTCCCCTTTGGAGTAGAGACTCTTGGGCCGTGGGGTTCAAGTGCACAGCTAATTAAAGATTTAAGTTGGCGCCTCCTCGCTCAACGAATCAAAAGGGAATGCTGTCAGCGTCAAAGGTACAAGGTCAGGAAAACTTTTTAAATTTGTTTATATTTAAATTTATTAATTTTTAATTATAAATAAGTATATCATTTGACTATTATTATAATATGTAGGTTAGGAATATTATATATATAAAGTAATAATAGGAAATAAAAACCCTATATAGTATAGATTCACTTGCTCGTACAAAGGTCGAGAAGAAAACGACCTTCAGAAGACGCTAGGAACATGGAAGACTGGCCTACTTGTATATGTCACCGTAAAATTGTAAAAACCGTTAGATTGTAATCTATCTCGCGAGATTGTAAACTGTCGAAAGATTGTGAACCTCAAAGAACTGCTTACAAATTAACGTATTATTATTCGGTAGTTATATGAAATTGTTGGGAAGTAAAACTAATCTGTAATTGACCAAAGAAGTTTGAATGATAACTAAGTTAGTGTAGTACAATCTACCGAATAATAATACGTTAAATTGTAAGCAGTACGCTGAGGTTCACAATCTTTCGACAGTTTATAATCTCGCGAGATAGATTACAATCTAACGGTGTTTACAATTTTACGTTAACATATATAAAGGGAAGTTAAGTTTAGTAGTGGAACACGTCTGCTCCTCAGCATAATGCTGTACCAGGGTCAGTTACAACCACAACACACACACACACTTAAAATGTACCTTATTCCTTTTCCTTTTTGATGATTATTATTTTATGTGTTGCTGTGTGTGCGTGTTTCGTTTGTAATAAATGTTAAATGTAATTAATATGAAAATTTTGTATTTTATCTGAGATTTCGGTATATTTATATATCGTCGCTTTTGAATGATAACCTCGTATGTCCAGAGAACCAAACTTTACAGCCATGCGATTCTGTAACTCACTTTTCGAACTCACACAGCGGTTTCCGCATCGGCGGTCGCTCTCAAATCAGTCGTGAAGCAGTCATTTTATGATTTGGCATTTTGATAAACAATAAACTATAAGCTCCCTCCTTTTATTCAACCCCCTCCCCCATCACCCAATCTCACGTGAGATTTTGCAAAATGTGGGTTTCTTACGTACTTAAACGCATTGGATTGTTATTTTAAAAAGAAAAAGCGGGAAGTTGCAGATATGGCCTTTAGGGTCAACCATTTTCCTAATCTTTTTTTCAATCAGAAAAAAATTGCGTGATATTTGCCGAGACCCCCCCTCTCTCCAACGTAAAATTAAATGAGATTTGACTCGACCCCCTCCCCCCCTTAAACACCTCACGTAATTTGTGGACGCCCCCTTAAATGACAAAGAGTCTAAGAATAAAAATTAAATGCTTTTTTGACATACGAGGTTATCATTCTACAGTGACGATAAGATCTTCTTTACATCTCAAAATGTCTTTAACTTGTTATAAGAATAAAAATCTTACTGTGTTTCCATAGATATGGGCGTCAGCTCTTGGTGCGATGGAATCGAACCTGTAACATAAAAAGTTCTATAAAGTGCAGTTCCTTACAGCAGTGCAGTAATAAACAGTTCCGGCTTCAGCGTCCGACTCTCATCCATCGCGCTGTTTCTGAATAAACTCTTTAACTCCACTCTGGTCAGCCAATTAAGCCTTCTCCTCTGCAGACGAGACTTCAGCTATAGTCGTATTTTTAATTAGACGAAGCCAACTGACAGTAGCTAATGTCACTTTGTAAAATAATGTTGCCATATTTAAAGTTATAGTGATGCGTTCAGTTCTTGTTCAATCAGATGAATGAACAATGAGTGTGAATAGTCAATCATTTCAAACAATAAAAGAATATTATTTCTATTTCAAAATTGTATTAAAGTGCTCTGATATAAGTTTGGTACTAGTACTATGTAACTACAATCAGTTTTTTGACGTCTTATTACAAAGCGCGGCGACTAGTGCCATCACCGATCATTAATTCACGGGTTTTTACTTTGTCACAACACTATTTTTATTTCATCAAAAACTGACAACACCGTAAACGTCAGTTGACTTCGTCTAATTAAAAATTCGACTATAGTTAAGGCAATGCATGAAGAAAGACAATTCCTCTGGAATGTCAAGTGACTTGGGTGGAAAGCCTCGGACCTGCTCCTGAAAAGATGGCGTCTTGATGTCTTAGGTAGGTTTACAACATACAGGTGTAGGTTTACAGCAGTACACAGAGTGCCCCATAACGTTCTCATTCCCATCTTGGCTTGGTTTTAGCTCACGGGTCACCATTCCCCGATTTCTCGACTGAAGTTGCTAGTGATATGTTCTTACTGTTCTACTTTTAAGAGTTTCTATTTTAATCGGTACGTTCCCCCCAAATATATCCCTTCATAGCCTGATGATAAGATATTCCATCACAAATCATGACATTACCTGACTTCCATATCGGTGCGTCCACCGTTTCGCTTCGTGACTGTAATACCAGATGGATCGGACCAAACGGAAAATGCGAGGAATATTATAGAATCCACCTCCTTCTGGCTAATTTTCGAGGAATACTGCGTTATTTTATACGTGAGATGCTTCTTTGGCCAGTTACCTGTAAAATAACAATCAGTTCATTAAGCAGTACATCAAGAGTATCGCTAGACGATTGATCAGGGTGAGTGGAGAGCCTGTAGAAGTAAGTGAAGATGATGGGAAGAGTTGTATAAAGCAACTGAAATCTCCAACGTGCTCTTGCCTACACAATGAGCAGACATCTCTTCATCTATCACTGCCCCCTGGTCAATCAAATACTGGCTACGAGGCCCTTGTCTCCTCTCACACTGCAGCCCCCCATCAAGGGGGGTAAATAGAAGTATACCGGCGAGTGGTGATGCAACCACACGGCAACCACAACCACTCTTTCTGTATCATTTCTTCTTCTATTTTTTCTTGGGTTTTAAAGTTACATAAATGAATCGCCTGCTGGTGAGTATTGGTCACATGGGGATATAATTGTTTAATAGTGGAAGACAGAGACGTGCCAAGTACGCTTAAGTTACTGTTCCTTGAGAACCTTTAATAAATGCCCCCCTTGTACAGGTTAAAAAATTAGTTCTAACTTCCTTTGGTAGAATAGGAGTACCCTTTTTTAGTTATTACTAGCTGACCGGGCACACGTCGTTTTGCCATGTATATCATTTATAATAAAAAAATAGGGGTTGATCGTAGAGGGGTGACAGTTAGGGGTTGTATGTATTTTTTAATGCTGTATCATAAAAAAATAGAAATTAAAAATTTTGTCTAAAAAATAAAAAATTAAATTTAGGGGTGGACTACCCCTAACATTTAGGAGGATGAAAAATAGATGTTGGCCGATTCTCATAGATATCGGATAAGCACAAAAAATTTCATCAAAATCGGTCGAGCCGTTTCGGAGGAGTATGGCAACTAAAACTGTGACACGAGAATTTTATAATATATTAGATTAAACTAAGTTTCGTGCCTTTTACTTCGGACAATTTACGTCTTATACTTTATTTATATTCATGAATTCCTAGTTATGCCCTTTTATTATAAAAGCTTGCCAACGCTCCGCACAGTGACACATTTGACGGCTCATTGGTCTAGTGGTTAGTACCCCTGACTGCGAATCCATGAGTCCCGGGTTCGATCCCCGGCTGAGACAAACATCGATGTGATGAGCATTTGGTGTTGTGCTTAGGTCTTGGGTGTTTAAATATGTATTTATATGTCTATCTATCTATGTATTTATATCCGTTGCCTAGTACCCATAACACAAGCTTCACCAGCTTACCATGGGACTCGGTCAATTGGTGTGAATTGTCTTTAAAAAAAAACACATTGGTAGGTAGTTGTACCAATGTGTCAGTGTACGGAAATGTTCTTGAAAAATATTTAGGCTTATAGTAATTAGGCAAACAACAAATACAACAAAATAAAATTCATCCATTCATAAATAATAAAAACTAAAGAACACTGATTTCAAATTGTGAGGGGAACTATGGATATCCAGCCAGACCTAGCTCGTTTATCAGAATGTTCAATCTGGATATCGGTGAGTTTTGGGCAAAACAAGTTCTTCTGAAAGGGACAAATGAGATGATGGAATGGAGTATCTAGTGGGTACACGAAGATTATTTAAAAGGTTGGGTCTTAAATGAAAACGATCAATCAATTTTCTACGATTCTCGAATGACAACATCTTAAAGACCAGCCCTGCGATTCTGTAACTCACTTTTCGAACTCACACAGCGGTTTTAGCAGCGGCGGTCGCTCTCAAATCACTATAAACAATAAACTACAAGCTCCCACCTTTTCAGAATGCCAAATCATAAAATGACTGCTTCACTACTGATTTGAGAGCGACCGCCGCTGCTAAAACCGCTGTGTGAGTTAGAAAAGTGAGTTATAGAATCGCAGGGCTGATTAAGGAAACAGCTGGTATAGGGCATAGACTGGCATAGTGCAGACAGAAATGGCGGGAATTTCATATATATTATAGGAGGAGGCCTATGCCAAAGATGGCGTTTAAGTAAATATTACTTTACCAATAGTTGTATATCTCCTTCTTCTCCTACCAACGGACGTATCTTTCGCTTGACATCTGTCGCGGGTCATCATGTTTTTGGTAGCATCATCCAGTTGACCTGTGAACGGAATTATAAAAAGTTAATAGAAAATATTAAAACCACTTTATTATTAACCACGTATCCCATACATGCGTCTAAAATATGGCGAGGGGGCTACTTGTGGTGACTGGTCGTACTTGTAATTCGTGTATGTGATGTTAGTTATTTCGACTATGTATTTGCGTGTTGTTCACACGAGAATGTAAGTGCGTGCCCACCATGCACTATGCTGATAGAGGACAAATCTTTGTTTTTAATTTATTTTATTAAGGCCAAGGCTACACGGGCGGTTCTCCTGCCGCGGAAAACCGCTTCTGAACCGAACTGGACACAATTTAATATGAAGTTGTATGCTGCATACTACACTGCGCGGTTTCCCGTCGCGGCTCACAGGCGGGAGAAATATGACCGCCGCATGCAGCGTCAAACCGCCGCTGATAACCGACGCTTAAAACTACACGGACGGTTTCCCGCTATCCCGCCGTCATTCTGCGCGGGACCTTGGCGCTCGCTCGTCGTTCGTGCGCTTGCGTGGCTAGCTGTCGCGTCAAAATGTTCGATACGGAGCGTTTTATTGTAAATACAAGATCGACCTGCTTTGTATGATGTGTAGTCGAAGGATTACGCCAATCCATTTAATTAATTATTAAATAATTAATTAATTTATTTAATAATTCTATTAATATGAGAGGTGCAAGCGCAGTTATCATTGGCGGATCCATGTTGAAATGAACAAAAGGCAGCGATAAACCGCGTCCCGTGTAGATTGATGGTCTGCGGCAGCTTTGTCGAGCGGTTTCCCGCGGCGGGAGAACCGCCCGTGTAGCCTTGCCCTAAGATGTCATGTGCCGCCGCTGTGAAAACCGCTGTATGAGTTCGAAAAGTGAGTTACAGAATCGCAAGGCTGGCCTAGAGATAACTGCAGTACTCCACGCACGAACTTGGCTGCTCCTTTAGTTAGTTTAGTTTAATTAAATAAAAGTTTAGTTAAAATACCTTTGACCTTTGATCTCGAAGTGACTTTTTGTTTCAGAGACATTAACAATAAATAGGACGAAACTAGAAAATATAGAATACAGTGTGAAACAATTAAAATGGTGATGGCAGACGATACGATAAGAGACAATACAGGTACCTAAATGAACTGCTATTGGAGAATGGTATCAAAATAAACCGAGGAAGAACATTGTTCCTATGGGAAGACGATCTTAAAAAGTAGCAGGCCCGCCATGGAGAACAGCCCAGGATAGACTACAGTGGAAAAATCTGGAGGAGGCCTAGTTTTAAAGACAAGCACACACGGAGAAAGATTTAGTAGCTAATAATAAATATCAAAATATGTAAATTATGTTAACCTACATAGTAATGGTAAAAATAGGGGCCTCATAGCCTAGCGGTCTTATTAAGTGGGAGCTAGGTGAGAGGTACCGGGTTCGATTCCCGGTTCGAGGGCAAGTTTTAATTTAATTTAAATTTGTTTTCGGCCTTTGGGAGGGTTGTGCGGTACCGGGCGAGTGCTTAAACCGTACATGGAGGACACGGTCGAATTTCTAAAGACAAGCACGAATTATAAAAAAATCCTATACTTGACGCTGGCTAATGCACAAATCGTGCCAGAGCCATAAAACAACAAAAAAAAAATTAAAAAAAAGAAAATTAAAACAAATTAGAAAAGTTTGGTTTCTGTGGCAGTGTACCTTTAACGCTGGCAGTATTTCCTCGCTGTATATACTTATTCGTTAAGGAAAGCACCAACTCTGGGGTCACCGGTACTATCTACCAACTTAAATCTCTAATTAACTGTGCACTTGAATCCCACGGCCCAAGAGTCTCTCCAAAGGGAACAAAATCAAAGGAAGAAAGTTATATTTAAGCCGTTTTTAATTTTCCTGTTTTTTTTATTCATAAAATTACTTTATTGTATTACTATTTACTTGATTTAGATATCACAAAGGTGAAAACATTATTTTATAAGTCAGTTAAGTCATTTTATATTTTTTGAAGTTATACTTCTTTAGGCGCGTTATGGAAAATTTATGAGAGTGAAATTTTACGATGCGCGTTTTACCTGAGACACAAAGTTGTCAGTGTGATTATAGCGTGCGCGAGCGAGATGGGAATAAGACAATCTACAAGTAAAAAGAAATAGAATATGCGTGAAGTTAGCAGCTATGCCAAGAATTTTGAATGAACATAATGACATTTACCTTTTAAACAAATAAAGGAGTTTAAATTATTTTTTCAAAGAAATTTAGTAATGCTTTTTAACAAAGACCTATTGTTACTTAGTTAAAAGGTTATGAAACATACGTAGTTATTAAATTGAATGAATAATATAATAAAATAATAAATAATAATAATTATTATTATTAATATTAATTAATAATTGAATAATATACTAAATATTATTAAATTATTAACGTTAATATTTGTTTTTAATTATTTAATATTTTAAAAAAATAAAGAAAGCCAAAGAAGTATAACTTCTTACGCGCGTACATAAGTACACGCACCCTTTTTTTTTATTTAATTTAAACTGTGTTATCGCAGAATGCATGACTGATTCATACTTAAACCTACGTTTCATTTACTCCAGTTGGCCACAATTGAATCATTGTTCCATTTTCCTGTATATTCCCAAGTATGATTTAGCTAAGAGGCTGCGAATGTTTATTTTTAATAGCATTTCCTGCCAGAGTCGTATTCCTCTGTGTATTTAATTAGGCCCTTTTTTCACTAATCTTCTACCGCTTTTAAAAACCCTATCTGTTGTGTTTTGGCCAGGCCGTTGGAGTCACTAGGTAAGCAGGATTTCGCTCGTTCGTTCAGCTTTTGGTAAGGGGCCATCCATAAAGGGAGGGTATCACCGAAGTGTGACATCGTGTGATGGGGGGGTGTCAACGTGGGGGGGTCAATACTTTTGTGACGTCACATGTTAAAATTTAAAATACTAAAACGCAAAGTTTGGATGTGAATTAAAAATTTACGAACTTGATCTATATTTATTAATAATTTAGCATTCTCGCTATGCGATAATCTCTCATGCAACGTCATTTAACTTCTAGAGCGGCGTTGAATGCAAGTGAGACACTCAAATTCACGAGAATTTTGAATGGTAAGGATTTCAAGATAAATTTTTAAAAATGTGTGACGTCACATCAGGAGGGGGGGGGTTATAAAAATGTGACAACCTGTGACAAGGACGGGGGGAGGGGTTCAAAAGTCCTAAAATTCGTGTGACGTACTTTATGGATGGCCCCTAATCACTGTCCACGTCGTATTTTTTTAGTATTGTTTTTGAAGTGAAACTTCTTTAAGCGCATGTGGTTAAAGTTTTTACAGGTTAGCAATAATAATAATATTAGCGTCACGAAAATGAAGATTTTTATCTATGGCTTTAAAAATAAACATTACAATAATTTCAATGGCAACACAACGTTTGACAAATTACATTTACTAAATAGTTAAAGTTTAAACGATATTATATTAGAAATCCTACCTGATGCAGGAATTTGAACGTAGTTCTGGAAGTTACTCAGAGCGTTGCTGAAGTCGTCGTCGTTCACATTTGTATTGCCGCCCTGACGTCTGAGGCTGGATCTTCTCAAGTAACCGTACTTGATCAAGTAACCCTGAAAATTATGCCCATTGGTACATCAAAGCCGTTTCACTGTTTAAACATAATTACGGACGACACAGTAACCGCACACGACGGTAATTTTGACGAATGTCTAGAATGTAATACCACTAGGACTTTGGACTTGACAGGTCCACTCAATCTGTGTGGTTCTTTCCTCAAAAGACCATTTCAGACTACAATCTACATGGTCTTCACATAATCTTGTTATGTCTGGACTTTAAAAGAGACTGTGACCTCTGAGTTTGTTTCGGCGTTTCTTCTCAGAGTAGTCAGATAGGAAACGTCGATCTCATCTAGTTTAAAAAAAAATATGTTTGACGTGTAAAAGTGTTTGTAAAAATCTACTTACAGAAATAAATCATTTATCATTTATCATTTACTATGGAATGGAATATTATGACGTGTGTCAGGCACTTTAGGCTAAAGCTTAGGTTTCCTAGAAAAGCGGTGCCGTTATCTAACGGCCGTAATGTAGTATTGGGTGACGTCACCCATACGTTGTCTATAAATAACATCGGAATTGGTTTCCTAGAGAACGTTGAGTGTCACCGTAGCGTCAAATAGCGGTGCTGTCATTTGCATGAAGGCCGTCATAGCGGTGATGAACATTAGTTTAACGACGAGCGAAAATGATTGTTCATTTTGTTATAAAGACAAATTTATTCTCAAATTCAAAATATTTGCAGCAATATTTTTTTATTATTTTAATAAAAAGGATAGTTCTTAATTTCAATATCAATAATTTTATTTACTATTGTAATGAGAAGGTTAGTTCTTAATATCAAAATCAGAAATTTTATTTACTATTTTAGTAATTAAAAAAACAATTTGATTATACAAAGCTAATTGCAGCTCGTTAGTCCGCATCATAAATCAAAAACTTGTTTTAGTATAATTAAAATCATAGGGGGTTACCCATTCTTAACATTTATTGCTTAAAATCCGAGTAGCTTAATTAAGTGGCTGACATCATTCAATGATCAAAACCGATTATAAAAAATGAAATCTATTCGTAAGATATATCTGGCGTCTGTAGACCAAGTTATGTCAGTAGACAATTTACATTAAAAAACAAATTAAAAAGGGCCTCATAGCCTAGCGGTCTTATTAAGTGGCAGCTAGGTGAGGGGTACCGGGTTCGATTCCCGGTTCAAGGGCAAGTTTTATTTTAATTTAAATTTGTTCTCGGCCTTTGGGAGGGTTGTGCGGTGCTTAAACCGTACATGGAGGACTCGGTCGAAGTTCTAAAGACAAGCACGAATTATAAAAATCTTATACTTGACGCTGGCAACAAACCGTGCTAGAGCCATATAAAAAAATATATAAAAAACGCATGACGTTTAAATATTTTGGAAATAAATATATCTTATTTATGCCTGAACATGTATACAGAATAAACTTATTAATACCTTGATGTATTCGGTGAGCGGATCAATTTCAATAAAAGCATTTTTAAGCGCCTATCTGATACCAATCCGCTGTTTTTCTAGTAAAAGTACATTCTAAAATTGTAAGTGTAATATTTTAATTTTTTGTAACATTTATGTGTACCATAATTGTCATATATTTTAGAAAGGATACAAGCAACACATACTGTAGATATATAGCATTATGTATGATGTGGCTTTAATAAATAAATAAAAAAGCGTTGTTAAGCGCCTAGTACCGAACACAATTAAAAGAATTTAGTATTTTTTATTAGCTATTTTTTACTAGTAAAAACAAAAATTCGTAGTTGGAAGTGTAATTCTTTTTTGTTAAATTGACATTCACCGTAATTGTCATTATTTTACTATATATGTTCTAAAATACGTATTATAATATATATATTTTATATATGTTAACGTAAAATTGTGAACACCGTTAGATTGTAATCTATCTCGCGAGATTATAAACTGTCGAAAGATTGTGAACCTCAGCTTACTGCTTACAATTTAACGTATTATTATTCGGTAGATTGTACTACACTAACTTAGTTAGCATTCAAACTTCTTTGGTTAATTACAGATTAATTTTACTTTCCAACAATTTCATATAACTACCGAATAATAATACGTTAAATTGTAAGCAGTTCGTTGAGGTTCACAATCTTTCGACAGTTTATAATCTCGCGAGATAGATTACAATCTAACGGTGTTTACAATTTTACGGTGACATATACATATTATAATACGTATTTATATATATATATTATGAGGCTAATAAATAAAGAGATTTTTTTTTTGACAATAATTGTCTTAGCTCATCTGTCCGAATGACCAAAGGAACTATCTTTCTATGTCAAAGACCGTGAGAAAAGCGTCTTAAATCCAAAAATCTATGTGTCAAACATCTAATTGTCTACAAAAACACGGCGAAGAGAAACGACTGCAATATTTACGATTACAATGCTAAATTAATATAGATTTAAGTATGAAAAAACAATTCTATTAATATTAATATACAAACTAAACTTACCGCATATTTTGTATCGTGTGACGATAAATACAGAGCATAGGAAATGTTAATTAAACACGCCAGGAACAAATACTGTGTTAGCGCTCCCATCTTAGATGCGACTGTCATGTATATTAGCTTGCAATTATATAAATAAGTTTAGGTTTTTCCTTGTGGAAACGAGTTCCATGTTTTGATGCCTCAGCGGGTTAAACCGCGTGGTTTATAGGGTGACATATGTATGGAATTACCATACAAAAAAGAATATTAAAATAAATCAATCACACAAAAAAGAAAATTAAAATAAATCAATCACACAAGAAAGTAAATTAAAATAAATCAATCACACAAAAAAGTGAATTAAAATTAATCTCACAAAAAAGAAAATTAAAATCAATCAATCTAAAAGGAGAAGAGACTTGGGGTGGGTTCAAGTGCACAGCTAATTAAAGTTTTAAGTTAGTGCCTGGTTGCACCGGTGACCCCAGAGCTGGTGATTTCCTTAACGAATATGTATCGCAATATAGTGAGGAAACGGCAGCTTTAAACACCAAACATTTTAAATTTGTTTAATTTTCTTTTTATTATTATTACTACGTAATTAAGACTATTGTTAATACTGTATATTTGTGTTTTTAAAATACAAGAATGAGGTGGGACTGGCCCTGTCCACACAAGCACTATCCAACCCCATTCCATTTCCCTCCAAGGAATCATACCATCCGTTTGTCATCGTTCCTAGCGATGCCTGTTGGCTCCAAAATGGCAGATTGACGGAGGCAAGAGAGCGGTGTATGCAGTGACGTAACTATAACATCTGGGGCCCGTGGTCAGCTTTTGATGGGGCCCTATCAGTAGTCCCTACTCAGTTTAATTTTAATAAAGTTTGAGATTTTCAGCGTACTCTATTACAAGTTGTATATGTCTCACTAATGGCTATAGGCCTCCTCTCTTAGGTGAGAGGGAATGGTCTGTAGCCACACTAGCCCAATGCGTATTGGAGACTTTACATTCATCCATAGAAGATAATATCTCTTGGGCAGGGGCCCTCTTGGGTCCTTGGGTTGGTTGGTGGAAAAACGACTTGTACTCTTTTGGAAATGGAATCCATGGTATCCAAGGCTAACCAATACCATAGGGACACATATATATGGGCACTCCTAAGCAGGATGGCAATAAAAAGAAAAATACAAAAAAAACTAAACTTGTTTGTTTTTTCTTTTTTCGACCCAAGCGTTTACACGCGAATTTTATTTAGCAAAACAGGAACAGAACTACATAATTATTTGAAATGTATGTAAAGGGTATTTCAACAAGAAGTTTGTTTTTCAATTGTGGCAACACCGAGAACGTGATAGTTTTGACATTTAGTTTTTGGCGGTATTCGTAGCAGGTGCTTTGGCAATTATTACAATGAATTAAATTTCGCTCGAAAATCGCATTAAAATAATTCAAATCCACTATAAAAATGGTGGTTCTGTTAAAGTTACATTTCGTAAAATTCGTGATATTTTCGGCCAGCATAATCGTCCTTCTGAGACCGCTGTTAAGAATTTGGTCGCGAAATTTGAGTCGACAGGCTCGGTACAAAATGTGCCAACACCAACACGTGTTCGACCGGGTCGTTCAACAGAAAACATCGCCGCCGTGAGCCACAGTGTTGAAGAAGATCAAAATTTGTCAATTTCACGACGTTCTCAACAATTGGGGTTATCCAAAAGCACAACATGGCGAATTTTGCGAAAGGATTTGGCTTTGAAGCCTTACAAGATTCAACTGGTGCAGGAATTAAAGCTGATCGACCATTCAAATCGCCGCAGATTCGCTCAGTTCATTCAGGAACAACCTGCTGGTTTTTCTGAAAAAATCATTTTTTCAGACGAAGCCCATTTTCATTTGTCAGGGTACGTCAACAAGCAAAATTGTCGCATTTGGGCTTCTGAAAATCCTAAAGCAATTATTGAGAAGGCTTTGCATACTCAACGTGTTACTGTGTGGTGCACTATGTGGTCTGGAGGCGTGATTGGGCCGTTTTTTTTCGAAGATGAGGCTGGAAATGCGGTAACAGTCAATGGATCACGGTATCGCGAGATGTTAACCACTAAATTTTGGCCTATTATTGATGACATGGATATCACTGAAATGTGGTTTCAACAGGACGGTGCCACATGTCACACAGCCAATGAAACGATCAATTTATTGCAAACCAAATTTCCCGAGCGCATAATTTCGCGAAATTCAGCTGTTAAGTGGCCAGCCAGATCGTGTGATTTAACACCACTGGATTATTTTTTGTGGGGCTATGTTAAAGACAGAGTCTATACGGAGCCAATCGAATCGATTGCAGCCTTAAAACTCAAAATCCGTGATGTCATTAACGAAATAGACCCTCCATTTTGCCAAAAAGTGATTAAAAATTTTGATGAAAGAATCAACATCTGTCAGCGTGGTCGTGGTGGACATTTGCCAGATATCATTTTTCATTCATAATTGCCAAACTTTTCTCTTTGTAATACAATAAAATTTTTATTCATTTTCCTCTAAATTCTTTGTTTTATTTTGTTTTAGAAAACAAAGTTCTTGTTGAAAAACCCTTTATATGTAAACTATATTGGAAATACCATCACTGTAAGCTTTTGTTGGGAAAAAATATGCATAAATTAACAGATATCGGATATTAATAAATAACGGTTTATTTATTTGCTTATATTTCTACAGCACTTATTATACAATATCAAAAAATTTCATACACATTCAAACATAAAACACAGTTAACCTACTTATACAAAAAAAATGTATAACAAATTCTAAGATGCATTGATCATTACAAAATATTTAATATACTTAAAAGAGGAATATCAAAGCCATTCCATCTAATAAAGAATACCAGAGTTTTTATACTATTTTTAAAGCATTATTTAGTTATATTAAATATATGTATTTGCTAGTAATTTGTGTTATAATCTGAAGGCAAACGATACATGACTGAGTTACGTAAATAGTTTGTATTAGACCGAGGAATTTGAAATAGTTGGATTTGCCTTGTATCGTATGAAGAAGGGGTGAAATGGTAAGTGACAATAAGTCGGGACAGTCAATTAAACCGTTGCAAATAGCGACATCAGGTCGTAATGTTTATATTCCAGGGATTCAATACCAAATAACTACAGGATATAATATATATGTAGTTACTATTAGTTATTTTAGTAATTATTATTATATACACCAATTGATGCTGAAAAGCTTAGTATTTCCTTAAATAATCATTAATTAATCTCGTAGTTTAGTATGTAAGTTCATAGTTAGATTATTTAATTAATTCAAAACATAAGGAAATAATTAATTTATATGTTTATTATGTATAAGGGAAGTCTTTCTTACTGTAACAGAGAATTTACTTCAAGTTTTTAAATTGAATAAACGGTATAGCGCGACCAACGCCTTTCCACTCGTAGATTAAATTATCTATTAATTATTATTATTATTATTAAGTATCGCGCCATTTTGAATTATCCCTGACTGGCACATTTCATAAATTCATTTTCAGATTTTTCATTAAACCAGAGCTAATAATTATAATCTATATTAATAATAAAAAAATCGGTTAATTATTTGTGATTTTCTATGTACAAGGCAGACAATAATAAAATTTACTTTTTTTTATTTATTAGAGGGTCGGTCTATAATTTTTAGAATAAAAAAAAATGCGGCTTTTTAATAATAATTCCTACTGGCGGTTGGATTTGCGTAAGTGTACAAGATTTTTTCTTCAATATTAATCGTTATATTAAGTCATATTACATAACCATAAACAATTATTCACCTAAAACTTCCTCAGTCGATTATTGGTAAAAAAACGTACAAAAATTAATCCAAGTAGTTTTTGAGTTCATCGTATTCACAAAAACAGAAAGACCGGGAACTTCATTTAATAGTGTGTATTAAAACTGTATAGAACAGCCCTGCGATTCTGTAACTCACTTTTCGAACTCACACAGCGGTTTTCGCATCGGCGGTCGCTCTGAAATCAGTTCTGAAGCAGTCATTTTATGATTTGGCATTCTGATAAACAATAAACTACAAGCTCCCACCTTTTCAGAACGCCAAAGGGGCAAACCGGCAGGAGGCTCACCTCATGTTAAACACCGCTGCCCATGGACACTCAATGCTAGAAAGCCTGTGTGTTGGAGAGGAAAAAAAGTCTTAAAAACACTCAGTTGTGGCACGTCGAGGTGATGGTAGTTCGTATTCTGCCTCCACGTCTGATGATGGAACTCAGCGGATGATTAATCCGTATAACTCCTTTGAACACTCCATGGTAAATGCGGTAGAAGATGCAGAGATACCCCACATCCCTACGCAACGCCAAGATGTGAGATTTTAGTTATAGTAGATCATTATATAATATTATATCATAAATTAGCTAATAGCTAATGTAACTTTTATGTGTGTTGCCAAAAGTTGTGTGTAAAAACTTGTGAATAAATTTCCATATTTGCATTAGTAGAACGCATCAAACTTGTTTTTGTAACTGTATATTATAATTGATTCGGTCACTAGGTCACAGACTATTAAACACTTATATATAATATTATATATTATAGTTAAAAATATGATAATAATATTATAGTTAAAAATATATCTTGACTAACCACGATTACCTATAGAAATGTCGAGTTTGATAATGTTTATATATTATGAGTTAAGTTCGGTGATGGTTTCTGTGGATATGTTCAGATACATATATGTAATATGTTAAGTGAAACACTTTGTTGGATGCTGGGTAACAACGGGCTTTAATGGTTTAAAATATTAGCTTAAAACTAAATGTTAATGGGGTTGTGACGCTAAAAAAACTAACTTGGTTTATAAATCTAAATGACACTTCAATACAAGTATAGTCGACCTTTTTGGATACGAGAATGTTAAATTACAATTTATGATTGTGGAAAAAACTAAAGAGCTCATTTTGGCTTCAAGTGTGCAATAATTGCTTACATTTTAACGGTTCTAATTATTTACTAAAATATATGTAACTTAACTAATGTTGGGTTACATAACTTACGTTAAAAAGTTTTCATTAAACGTACAATACAGGGTGTAATAAAACCAAAGACAATTTTTTTTACTGCGTTTAAGCATAATCTTCCTACCAAATTTGACCAAAGTTAATTGTATACAAAGTTCTAGTGAAACATACATTAAAACTAAGAACATTGCAGGATAAAGTTAAGGAAAGAAGTTGAAGAAGTTCTTTTATAAAAGGGTTTATTCTTCTTTTGTACCTTTTCGATCATTCTATAGTACTATTCATGAGAGGACCGTATGACGCAGCTGGTTTCGACAATTGATCTTATTTTTTTATAGAACAGAGTAAAAACAGACTGGAGGCTGATCTGTTGTAAAGTGATACCGCACATGGACACTCAATGACAGAGGGCCCGCGAGTGCGTTGCCGGCCTTATGAGGAGTAGAGCACTCTAATGGCAGTGTCCGAGAGCCAACTGAATTAATTAATTAACATTAAATAGTCCGAATTCTCCACAAATGGGTGATCCGGAACAAACAAAACACCCTGAACATCAAAAAACTAAACATACCAATGCAATGTTTTGAAATATGCACCAGATTAATAAAAAATTTTTTGATCACTACATATTTATGTATTTTTGTATATTTGCGGATACTTGGCGGACCCGTGCGACTTCTTCGATACAAAGAGTCCACTCGGTGGTTGTGTGCTGCGCTCCGTGGACATATTGGTCTACTCCCTTGTATTAATTATCAAGTAACTATTTTCTTGGTACTTAGATTTAATTATTTGAAAGCCATTAAAAATTGACAAAAATCTAATAATTTTATGTAAAGCTTTAATTCAAATGTTTCATTTCACCGCCAATGCAATAAATTGTTATATTATAAAAGATATAAATACATGTATTTGTAACTCTATCCTCAATATTGGACCCAACTTTTGTGACAATAACAACATAATCGCGCGATCCATGTTAGTTTTAATCAGCACAGTAACTGAAAACCGCAAATGTTGACGAGTTACAGGGAAGAATTTGCAGTTTTGTTGAATTACAGGAAAACATAAATTATGCTTTAAATTTTAGTGTTAATGGCATCGGCTTCAAAAGCTCCTCAGCTTTTTACTAATTTTCCTTAACAATAAAAATAATGTACTCAATTTATTTTGTTAAAATTTTCCTAAAATTTGCTTATTTTTCTCACGTAATCTTTTACCTATAACCGTAATGTCCTGTGGAAGTTAACGATAGTTAACGATATAACATCTAATAATGACATTGACATTCCAATGTAAACACAAAAGTCAAAACAAATTATCAAAACATTGATACGGATTACGGACTGCTTTAAAATCTATCTTAAAAAAAGACAGTTTCGTCTTAGTTTTTGTTACTTTTTTAAATAAGATACAAAGCAGTAAGAATGCCTCCTAAAAAGCAACCTGAAAAAGGCGGGAAGGGTAACGCAGCTAAAGGTGGAGCAAAATCCGGCGGGGATTCAAAAGGTTATAATTGTTTGTTGCTTCGTTTAGTTTAGATAAAACGTGTTTTCAATATGTTCTTGTTTTAAATTTAGAATCTGGCGGAAAAGAAAAAAAAGGTGGCACCGCTGTCAAAGTCCGTCATATATTATGCGAGAAACAGTCGAAATGTTTAGAGGCCCTAGAAAAATTGAAAGCCGGTCAAAAGTTCCCTGATGTAGCTGCTGCATATAGTGAGGATAAGGCGCGTCAGGGTGGAGATTTGGGTTGGATGACGCGCGGTTCTATGGTGGGACCTTTCCAAGATGCAGCATTTGCTTTACCAATTTCTGCAGTAACAAATCCGGTGTACACTGACCCTCCTATTAAAACCAAATTCGGATATCATATTATTATGGTAGAAGGAAAAAAATGAGTGACACAGTGTTTGAGTTTGAATATTTTTGGGCAATACTACTACTATTTATTATGGAACGGATTTGTTGTTTACAAGAACAATTTGATAAGGATTTTGCATTATTGCCTGATTCACAGCAATCAAATGAATCCCTTATTTCAAATATTGAAGACTTTGCTAATAAAGAGTAAGCCCAGTTCTTTATACTATTTTCAATAACTTTAATTGTATAAATATAAAACTTTATAGGCACTTGGTTTGATTTCCAGCCAGATAATAATTTTGGGTTGGTAGATTATGCATCAATGAAACACAAATATATTTCCAACTTACTTAAATATATTAATTTGTTTTTCCAGTTTTGGACTAAAACTAAGTTTTCTAAGGTTGTATCGGTTAATGCATATCACAATGCTATTGACATTAGTATATTTCTGCAATATTTGTCTATGGTTCATTATGATGAAGAAAAATTCAACCAAATCATATGCCTACCGCTTCAGATTATTTTTTCCAGCTAGTTAATTTGTGAATAAAATTTAATACTGTTTAATACATGGTCTTTTATTTGTTACTTTCTAGGTGATATCTGCATTGGTTGTTTGGGTATATTTAAAAATATTATAAAGAATATATATGACGTATTTACAGTTTCATTACAGTGTTATTTACAATAGCTTCAGTGGATTAGGTGCAATAGTAGTAGTTAGGTTTTTATTCATTATCTGGATATTTTATTGCTTGCTTGAGTCAGAATTGTTTATCCAGAGATATATTACAAAAACAATGATTTTGCAAATTTAGATTACCACTTAGGCATTTCATTTACCAAACATTTTTGTAACTGATTCTGAGTTCTAAGGTGTAGTTTTACAAAACTATTTTTTATCTATGTTAACTGGAAACTACTATGCAAAAATTTTACTGTACAGATTTTATCCAGTCTGAATAAGTTAAAATGGAAAATGAAAAACTTTTCAAGTATTTTTTCCAATATATGATGAATATGAATGCTTGTCTTATTTTCCTAGACTAACATATTTCCTCATTAAAACTTGAATTGGTACACTACTAATATTATTTTACTATATTAGATGTCTTTCTTCTATTGATATTAGTTGGGGGTATCAGTGGGTTATATATGTATATACCCAGGGTGGCTTGAATTAATTTATAAATATAAATAAATAATCGATTCTTATAAATATCTTTATTTAATAACGCATAATAAATTAAGTACTTAGACGTTATAATACTATTGAGGTGAGAAGAAAATTACATATAAAAGTGATGTTCATACTTTGATTTAAAATTAATAAATTTAACACCATGAGAATACCTTAAATAATGAAAAGATAAATATGGAAACTTGTTTTCCTTATACATACATTATTTTTAACATAATTGTTTCCTAGTAATAGTATTTTCAAGACAATTTCTTTTATTCTTCAGTTATCTACTAACGGCTTCCCTCCTGTTACTGGATTTGACAATTGACAAGTAAAAATTGGTCAATAAGTCAAAATATTTGAAAGTTCTTCGCGTAACCGCTAGGGGGCGCTGAAATTTGTCATGCAAATTTACATAGATTATATTTAATACTTATCAAACTCATAACAAAAGGTGTGTTAAAATAAGTATACGTTATTAAACTCGTAAATTGGGGTTTGTGTATCGGACGTATTTAAGTAATGCGTCGTTTTCTTCGCAAACAAAAGGTTTGACGTGGTGACAGGCGACGTCGTGCCAATGGACTCCATCTTTGTAGAAGTTGTTTAGAATAGCGATGCAATGCTCAGCCGCACCTCCCTGGATCAATTCCTGTAAAAAAGAAAAGTAAATATTATTTAAGGCGCTATTTTTTGACGCAGATGACTCCGTTCAAAGTCCTTCTGTTATTTTTACAGCGATACCGACAGCGTTCCCAATCTCATAAAGAGTTTTATGTTTTACTAGCTGACCTGGCTAACTTCGTTCCGCCCTACAACCTTATAAAATCGTTGTTACTTTAATTTAACTTATTTTAGGATTTCATTAATGTTAAGTATTACATTAATACAACTTTTTTGCAAATACAGAAATGTTTTATTGCTCGCCATTGCGAAAGAAGAATGGTAGTTTTACACATTAGGCATCTTCTCTCTAGCGTCAATATGGCGATACTGCATGTTAAGCACTTTCTGATATCCAACATCTTTTGATCAGGATCAAAGCATGTTTATGCATCTCCTCATTCACCTCAAGATCGGAATTTCTTGAACTGACACGAATTCGACAATATGGTTTTTGCATTCGTAAAATTAATTTATTTATTTATTGTCATTTGATAACTTATCCGATATTTTATTGCTTATTCTGCTATTCGGGACGGAAACAAATCCAACAAATCAAAAACCATGGCAATCGGTCCAGCCGTTCTCGAGTTATAAGTGTTGTAACAAACACGACTTTCTTTTATATATATAGATTAAGTTTGCGTCAGCGCTACGAATTATAAGAGAAAAATATCGAACATCGTTTCAGGGACCATTAATTAATTTAAAGTAAGGACCATAGAAAATTTGCGCCTGAGTTTTTTTTAGTAAAATTTCTTAGATATGATTGTATGATATGATTTTCCGTACGTATTTTTTATGTCTTATAAAATACTTGTATATCAATTTGGTGTCTATCCCCTATATTAAATTACAATTCATAAATGGTACGAGTACATTTTTACAAATATAAGTTCTCTGGAATAAGACGCCTAAAGAGAGCCTTTTCAGTTTATAAACCTAGTATTGTAGAAAATTAAGTCAATATAATACTACTAGCCGTTTCGCGCCCGCTTTGCTGGACGAATTAAATTTTTTTTTATGTTTCATTATTTTTTTTTTTTTCATATTTTTATTATTCTTCTTTTTAACTTCCCGCTAAGAAAATTGAAATATTTCTAGTTAGTAGTTTTTAACAGATGTTGACGTTTAGAGGTTCTAGGAAGCCTCCCCGAATGTTTCCGCGGTGAAGTCCGTATGTATAAATTTTCATAAAAGTAAAACAGCAATAAAAAAATGAAGGAACGTTAGAATTCGGTGGTTTCAAATGGTGGTAGTTTCATGTCGATACGATCAGTGGTTTAGGCGTGATTGAGCCTCAAACGAAGACCATTTTCATTATATATATATATAAGATAACTTCGTCATAATTATTATATAGGCTAGATTGTAAAGCAATCTATTTTGTGAACTTTATTCTAGGAAAACAATAAGTTCCCAAATAATTTCGACTTGTATTTCAATATCCAAAACGTCTAGTCTAGCGGTAAAACGATAATCTCAATCTGAGGTGTTATATCATATTGTGTATCTTATGTATTTAATTTTTGTTGACATTATCGTGGCTTAGTACTGTAAGTGTATGATTTTTGTGAATGAAGAAATATCAATGGATTCAGTTGATATGTATTTGAAATGAAATGACTTAGTTTCCGTTCGCAACCAGCTTATTTAAATTCATCTTGCGTTAGTACAAATCCAATAGAAATTTTAATTTCTAAATCTATTTGCTTTTCACGTATTTCCACATTAAAGAAAGTTAAAACATCTTTGTGTTACTAATGAACGAGCGAAAATGTCAAAAGAATAATTCGTCTGGTGAAAGTGCCAAACAATGTGACGATGCTGGTGGAATATTGATGAGCCGTGGAAAGTATACGGGTATGCCCTTAGGCACATAAACGCTTTCGATTTCATGCGATGTTGCGAAATTATGCAATAAAAACTACAACGCACAACCTTTTCTCTCTCTTCCTTTTCTTGACCTCTGTTTGTTTGGTGATGCGAAACTTGCCGCAGTCTGACAGCTTACAAATTACAGAGGGAATAAAAATTATTGGATTTGCGTTCCCTAATTGCCATCATTCCCCATAAAATCTGATAAAAGCCAAGAGGCTGTTTGCAGATGGATTAAGAATAAAAAAAAAAAAAAAAGGTTTCCTCACGATATTTTCCTTCATCGAGCGATCGAATGTTAGAAGTCCATTTGTGCACAGCCGGGGATTGAACCTATGACCTCAGAGATTAGAGTCGCTGTCAGCCTAGGCTAACACTACGAGTACTATAACGCGAAATGATGTAAGCAAGTGCTCTATAATGGCAAAGAGCAGCAATTTTTTGCCTTAAGGTCGCGCTTGTAATAATAATAATTTATTGCAAGAATGTGATACAAAAATGTGTAAGGTGGTACAATCGTAAATTCGCATATTCTGCCTCACACAATAGCGCGCAAATTTGTCTTAAGGAATTTTACATTTTACATCCTTAGTCAAAGTCTTATATTATTTGTATCGTACATATCATATCATACGTTATTAAATTTATATCAACTACAGTGTCTCACGCAAATAATCATTTATTGAATAGTAAATTTTTTCCAAAAACAATACACCAAGTCCATTTTTAAAAACTAGTCGGAAGATGTTTTAATTCTTTTGCTAAATTATTGTAAAGCCATACAAAAAGTGATTTTCCTAAACATTTCCAGATTGATTTTTGGCACAACCAATTTCTCCCCATGTCTACTTCGAAAGATGTTCATTTTCGTTGACTTAAAAAAATGTATGTTTTTGTGCACGAATAAGGACATTTCGTAGACTGTGATGCTAAGATAAACCTATTAGATAACCGATAAATCGGCTGACATGACGGCTCATTAGTCTAGTGGTTAGTACCCCTGACTGCGAATCCATGGGTCCCGGGTTCGATCCCTGAGACAAACATCGATGTGATGAGCATTTGGTGTTGTGCTTAGGTCTTGGGTGTTTAAATATGTATTTATATGTCTATCTATCTATAATATGTATATCCGTTGCCTAGTACCCATAACACAAGCTTCACCAGCTTAGCATGGGACTAGGTCAATTGGTGTGAATTGTCCAATCATAAAAAAAAAACTGTTTTGTGAACAATTCTTCTCAATAGAAGAAGGTGATCAGTCTTCTGTTCCTGACATCGGAAGGCATTCAAGCATTTAAGGGTTTTTATTACTAATAAAACTCGTATCTGAATGTCACCAAGTTTCCTTATAAGGAGGAGAAATGTTTGCAGATTTTAATTTCGTAATTGCAAATATGCCGCTTTCATTTTCATTGTATGACATAATCCTATGTCTACTATCCAATACGTTACGAAATGATGGCACGCATCGTTTCTTATGGTGGCATATATAAGGTCTGTATTACTAATAAAACTTATATGTATACTAGCAGACCGCTACTTGCTGTGGCTAAGGTTTTTGTTATATTACATAGTAGCAAACTATTCAAGGGAAACGGTAGGAGAACACCAGTCATGGGGACCACTGTGCTTTATTGGTGGTTATGCCATTAAATTGTAGCTTATGTGAAACGTTGGTACTTTCAACACAGCGCCATCTGTTAGAATTGTGACTATCAAATAATGAACAAATATTTTGCAATAAAATAATATTGCGGGTATAAATTGAGTTGTAAGCTATCCTATCTTTTAAGTTAGATCAAACTGCACACGGTGAGCAAATTTGATTGATATCGGTCGGTAGTTTAGGAGTCCACAGCAATGTGATACGTAATTTATATATATTAAGATATAATGGGCCGCATTGGCCTAGTGGCTTGTCAGGCACAGGAGGCTGATTAATTGCCTATTAGATCGACAAATGATCATGGAAGAGACGGAAATCTGAGGCCTAGGCCTAAAAAGGTTTTAGCGCCACTGATTTTGATACATTTATAAACAGTTTACTGAGTTTCATCATCAGACGTCGAGGCAGAATACAAAATACCATCCGTATCACCTCGACGTCCGTCGTTCCACAACTGAGAGTTTTAAGACTGTTTTTCTATCTGTGGAACCAGCTGCCCCGACTTGACTTAGGGTCCTTCAAGAAAAGAGCGTAGTAAAAGACCGGCAACGCACTTGCGAGCCTTCTGGCTTTGACAGAGTCCATGGACGGCGGGTATAAACATCGGGTGAGCCTCCTGCCCGTTTGCCCAGTGTTCTATAAAAAATAGAGATTGGTGCTTCTCTAAGTAAATTGTGCTCTCGTATATGAGTCATATGAAATTTGTCTATAGAAGACATACCTGTTGTATTTCCTGGTGATGATAACATTCCTGTTTATACAATTCCGTTACTGCATAGAATAATAATGAACTCAAGAAGTTATTTACTGTCAATACTTCTAAATATAGCGACCCGGCTTAGTGTACTAACACTAGTAATAATAATCAATGGCGCTACAACCTTTTTAGGTCTAGGCCTGAGATTTATGTACCTGTTTCATGATCATTTGTTAATCTAATAGGCAATTAATCAGCCTCCTGTGCCTGACGCACGACTTTTTGGGTCTAAGGCAAGCCGGTTTCTTTACGATGTTTTCCCTCACCGTTCGAGCGAATGTTAAATGCGCACATAGAAATAAAGTCCATTGGTGCATAGCCGGGGATCGAACCTACGACCACTCGGATGAGAGTCGCACCCTGAAGCCACTAGGCCAACACTGCTCATTGTATATATATATACCTACATGTATATATGTTTTATTGGTATTACAGACCTTATATGTATATGCCAGTATACGAAACGATGTGTGCCCTCATGACGTAACTTATTGGATAGTAGTCATAGGGTGATGTCATACAATAAAAATGACACTAAAAAAACTAACCTAAACCTTCATAAATTCTAGATATTGGTAAAAACCCCGATATTTATATATATTATTTGAGTTATTTTTTTGTAATATTTTATGGTTGCTTGTTTAATTTTTTTCCCTTGCTAGCTTGCTTATATTCTAAAATAATTGAGGTGTGTTGTTATATTTAATTTTCGCGCCTTTTGCTCCATTGACATGAGTTGTCTTTTATGTCAAGTCTGTTTCTGTGACATTACTAGCCATTATGTTTTTAAAACTAAATAAAGTCTAAGTTATTTTCCACATATAAAACTACTTGTTTCCATTTTATCTTGTGTATGTGTGTAAAATTTGTTATGTCATATTTTCTTGTATAATTTTATGCATACACGTTGTTGTAAAACTCATACATAAATTAAAAAAAATAAAATGACCCTAGGGGAAACTATAATGTTTTGTTTATAAATCCCAATTTATAAAAAAAATAGCGCTGAATTAGGCACTTAGCAGAAATATCAAGCCGCTAGATCCAGCGTTGGAAAGAATACTCACCCTGTTGTCAGGCTGTGGTTTCCCAATACCGCCACCCTCAGACCAGTCGTTCTGTTGTCTGTTGGTGGTCGGAGCCAGCTTCTGGAGTTCAGCAGTCCAAAACCACCCATTGACATCATTGGGAAGCAGATCGGGACGGTTGCAACCCTTGAAGTCACATACGCGTCCAGAAGTCCAGATGTATTTGACCTGAAATTTTGTTTTTGGTTACCTTGGTCTACTTGGCTTCAGATCCATTGAGATGTGGCGTCTCACTACATCTTCAACCGCATTTAACATGGAGTGTTCAGGGGAGTTGTACGAATTAATACCTGCAGCTGAGTTATTGGACGTCAAGGCAGAATTCAAAATACCATCTATATCACCTCGACGTCCGTCGTTCCACAACTAAGCGTTTTAAGACAGTTTTTCTATCTATGGAACCAGCTGCCCATTAAAATGTTTTCGACTCGACTTAGGGTCCTTCAAGAAAAGAGCATACCAATTTTTAAAAGACTGGCAACGCACTTTTATCAATGTAAGTGTCCATGGGCAGCGGTATCACTTAACATCAGGTGAGCCTCCTGCCCGTTTGCCTCTTGTAACAAAAAAAGAGCTTCATCGCCAACGACCACGTATGCGCTTTCTATTTCTGAAAATGCGTGACGCGAATTTTAAAATTTCTATATTATGGAGGCCAAGGTTCGGCCATTGTCATGAAAAACTCTTGCGCAGGTGCGAGAAAACGGACACGGATATACGCATTGTATTACGTTTAAATATGTCAAGTGGAGCATTTGCCTAGTTTCTAAAAAATATTTGGTTTAGTATTGCTCTATTTCATGTATATTTAGAATGAAATGTTTTCTTATTTAAAAACACATATGTATATGAATAATCTAATATATAAAATTCTCGTGTCACAGTTTTCGTTGCCATACTCCTCCAAAACGGCTCGACCGATTTTCATGAAATTTTGTGTACTTATTGGGTATGTCGGACAACATCTATTTTTCATCCCCCTAAATGTTAAGGGTAGTCCACCCCTAAATGTTTTTTTTTTTAGATATTTTTTTCTGATTTTATTTTTTTATGATACAGCATTAAAAAATACATACAACCCCTAACTTTCACCCCTCTACAATCAACCCCTATTTTTTTATTATACATGATATACATGGCAAAACGACGTTTGCCCGGTCAGCTAGTATTACTATAAAATTATTCTATAATCACACTCGTGATAATAAACTATTTTCCCTCCAATTGCTAGGCATCTTGTCATCACCCTTTAGTCTTTTCTATCACAGACTATAGCAATAATATAACCAAAGAGGTGCTAAGTGTTTATTAGCCTTTTTGCATCCTCGTGTCGAAGATGTTCTCTATACATTCACCTTTTTTTTAAAATTGCGTCTTATTTTTTCTTCTAGTATTTTCCTAATATCACAGACTATAGCATAAATATAACCAAGGAGGTGCTAAGTGTTTATTATCTGTGATCATTAATTGAATTCGTTATTTTGAATCCTCGTGTCGAAGATATTCTCTATACATTCACCTTTTTTTAAAATTGCGTCTTATTTTTTCTTCTAGTATTTTCCTAATATCACAGACTATAGCATAAATATAACCAAGGAGGTGCTAAGTGTTTATTATCTGTGACCATTAATTGAATTCGTTATTTTGAATCCTCGTGACGAAGATGGGTACTAAATCACATATTTGCGAAACCGCGTTTTATTTAAGCTGTGACCAAATTGGTTTTAAGATAATTATACCTAATAAAATCATATAATCTTAATATTATCCTACCTTATCCTGTATGATGCGTGCCTTAACCCATTCGTTTTCGTCGCTGGTCTCCAAAGACACGAGATCCATGCAACGCTGTCTACAGAAGTTTCTAGCAGTCAGCCAGTCGACCTCAGTGCTGCGCTGTGCTGGGTCCCGCCAAGAGAAGTAATATCCTTTGTCTGCAAGAACGAATTATTTACACCTCAACTAAGGAATATCTATACTAATAAAAAAAAAAAAATCAATGGCGCTACAAGCTTTTTAGGTCTGGGCCTTAGATTTATGTATCTGTTTCATGATCATTTGTTAATCTAATAGGCAAGAAGGTGAACAGCCATCTGTGCCTGACGCACGCCATCGACTTTTTGGTCTACGGCAAGCCGGTTTCCAGTCCATTGGTGCACAGGGGATCGAACCTACAGCCTCAGGGAAGTGAGTTGAAGCCACTAGGAACACTGGTACTACAACGAAGTTATAGACTGCTTCGAGAAAAAGAGGGTACCTCTTAGGTACCTACACATGCAGCTATGATGACATTAATAGCACTATATGTAGGAAAAGTGTAAATCAATGTTTTTCCTTCGCTATTTACATTGTGTAATAGAATCATGGGAATTGGGTACGAAGTATCAATAGAAAACTTACTTTCCATATTGTCGTGGAAATGTCTTTGTGAACGCGAAAGGAAAACGGCGCTTTTGTTTTTGATAAAAATGTAGGTTAGAGAAAATTACGTTTTGAACATCACATTATTCTACTGCGTTAATAAATTTCTACCGTAATTCGTGATATGATAACGTTCTTACGCCGAAAAAAAGTAAAATGGCACAGAACATTTAAAAAATCATATTATTACATTGAAACTGAGTTTTTGATATGTTTCTAAAGTTAAAAAAAATAAAAAAAGTTAACGCCCGAACAGGGACTTGAACCCTGGACCCTTGGATTAAAAGTCCAATGCTCTACCGACTGAGCTATCCGGGCCGTGAGAGTCTTCTTGAAATAAAGATTTAAAATCAAAATCTTATCATGTGTTATATTTTTATTTCTTTGTTTTAGTTATATAAATTGTTTTATTTATAAAACCTGAACTGCTGTTAAATATACAGTATTTACAATTTAATTTTAATTAAAAAAAAATAACCTAGTAATAATAAACAATTAAAAATTAATATAAAAGAAAATTAAAACAATTTTAAAATGATTGGGCCCTATGGCAGTGTACCTATAACTAGCAGCATTTCCTCGCTGGATTGCGATACTTATTTGTTGAGTGAGGAAAGCACCAGCTCTGGGGCGCCAACTTAAATCTTTAATTAGCGCCTATACATTTGATCCTTACAATAATTAATTACGATCCTATTGAACTGAATAATATGTTTTATTAAATATTAAATAAAAAAAATAATTAATATTAATAAGACAAAAACTTTGTGTTAAAAATAAGACAAAAGCCTTGAAACATTTTTTTTTATAGAACAGATATTTCCGAAACAATTCGTCTTAGGGTCCTTCAAGACAAGAGCGAACCAATTCTTCAAAGGCCGGCAAGGCACTTGCGAGCCTTCTGGCAATGTGAGTTTCCATGGGCACTATCACTTAACATCAGATGAGCCTCTTATTACATTTAAAAAAAAATTGCTAGTAACATTCCTTCCTTGGTCTTCAGTAATGTTTTTAAAGAATGATATCTCCCCGGAAACGAGATAAAAACCAGTTCAACGGGACTCTTGATAACGATATGGAATTCCTTCGCTAATCTAACATTTAAAGTGCTTTAAAACTTTCTACGATTTATCTAATGGCCGATTATTATATCTCTTTTAAAACTAAAGGAAGTTATATTGTTACTTTGTTTCTTACTTTGACCAATCTGGATGATCAAGGTATCACAGGTAATAAACAACATTATACGTATTAAAATGAGTCACATAAAAATATATGTTAGAAAGATATTTTTTATACAGAACTGGAGAGACGTATGGCCAATTCCGCCTGACCTTAAGTGATGTGTAGCCTCTTGCAGGGGCACAGGAGATTCCTATTTAATAGCCGCTTAAATAAACCCATATTAAACTGTCTGGGGAAGATGAAAAAGGGCCAGGAGTTTGGCTTTGCTGTTTTTTTTTTGGAACGAAGTTCCTTATCGCGCGTTGTGAAAGGGGGCTAGACGGAAAAAATTCTTACGAAAAGTTGTCACGACACTTTTTTGCTATTTGCTATTGTAATACACCGGTTCTCGTCCGATCACCGAAGTTAAGCAACGTCGGGCGAGGTCAGTACTTGGATGGGTGACCGCCTGAGAACACCTCGTGATGTTGGTTTTTTGTTTCGTCGTAAGATTGGTGTCGAGAAAATCTATCATACTGTTATGATAGCAATTAACATATAAAATTATCGAAAGGAATTTCGTTCCATCCGAGTGTCCCTTGACACCTCTAAAGTTTTTTATGGCTCTGGCACGGTTTGTGCATTAGCAAGCGTCAAGTATAAGATTTTTAGAAATTCGACCATGTCCTCCATGTACGGTTTAAGCACGCGCCCGCCCGCACTACCCTCCCAAAGGCCGAGAACAATTTTAAATTAAATTAAAACATGCCCTCGAACCGGTAATCGAACCCGGTACCCCACACTTAGCTGCCACTTAATAAGACCGCTAGGCTATGAGGCCCTCAGCTTTGTTATTTTGATACATCAAAAAAATAAGGGGTGGTTTTTTTATCACGTTTGAGTCGGTTCGTTTCCCAGAGAAAGACAAGTAATTTTTAGAAAATGAGTCTTCTTTCAGCTAAATATCCTATCTACGATATTTAAGGTATGATGGATGGATGGAAACCTTGATGTCCCATGAAAGGTGGCTCTTGAAAGGTAATCTCAGGAGCTGGTAAGTGAGAGAGTAGGGATCGATGTATATAAATCTAGCATCGATCCTATATCCCGACCCTACTATCCCTTAATGTACACAACAATATTTGTCTGGTACAATACAAGCAAGCTGCAAGATTTACAGTTGGCCCTATCTGTTTTTAAAGAACAGGGGGCAAACGGGCAGGAGGTTCACCTGTTAAGTGCTACCGCCGCCAATGGATACTCTCAATGCCAGAGGGCTCGCGAGTGCGTTGCCGGCCTTTCAAGAATTGGTACGCTCTTTTCTTGAAGGACCCTAAGTCAAATTGGTTCGGAAATACTTCAGTGGGCAGCTGGTTCCACAAAGTGGCACCAGCTGCCCACTGACTGTGCGCGGCAAAAACTGCCTTGAAAAACGCTCAGTTGTGGAACGGCGGACGTCGAGGTGATACGGGTGGAATTTCGTACTCTGCCTCGACGTCCGATGACGAAACTCAGCTGCAGGGATCCGAACAATTCCTCTGAACACTCTCCATGGTAAATGCGGTAGAAGATGCAGAGTGACCCCACATCTCTACGCAACGCTGAAGGATCAAGCAGCTCGGAGAGCGATTGGTGGTCGACGATTCGAACCGTTTAAAGGTTTGGGGGTGATGAGCAACCCAAATGTTCTTCAAGAACTTGGTTTCTTTATACCTAGGAGAAATGTGCGACCGCGAAGGCATATTGTTGGCAATAACGACCACTATGTGTTGTACAGATCCCCGTTAACAAAGACCTTGCCACTGAATACTGACTCTCCTATTGATATCTATCTATATATATATAAAAAGAAAATGGTGTTCGTTTGAGGCTCTTTCACGCTTAAACCACTGATCGTATCGACATGAAACTACCACCATTCGATGCGAAATTTTGCTAGATGGTTTATGGCTATTTATTTTTTTAATTCCAACGTTCCTTCATTTTTTATTGCTGTTTTACTTTTATGAAAATTTATCCATACGAACTTCACCGCGGAAACATTCGGGGAGCCTTCCTAGAACCTCTAAACGTCAACATCTGTTAAAAACTCGATTTTCGAAATATTTCAATTTTCTTAGCGGGAAGTTAAAAAGAAGAATAATAAAAATATGAAAAAAAATAAAATAATGAAACATAAAATTTATTTTAATTCGTCCAGTAAAGCGGGCGCGAAACGGCTAGTCTTTATATATTCAGTGAGTGCATACTAGCGATATTGTGTATCTTATGTATTTAATGTTTTTTTTAATGGATAATGTATGTATTTTTGTGATAACTTACTGTCTGCATATCTCTCGTGAATGGTTCGTTGGACACACTGTGATGGCACGGGTGGTTCGAGAATTCGGCCATTTTGAAATTGCGCGTGGGCCACAGCCAAAACCGCCAATAGCACGAATTGTTTCATTATCTGTAAAGATGGAAAATCTTTTTTATAATTCAAATATTAAAAGGGATCTACTTCTAGTACCAGTTCGCAAATCAAGGAACGAGAAGAACTGGAAAGAAATTCTCGGACACTCTTCTTAATCCAAGCTGGCGATCAAAGAAGTTATACTGCTTAAATTGTCTTTAAACCACAACTTTATACTTCCTTTGTAAATAATTATTTTTATTGAACAAAGTGCAAACGGGCAGGAGGCTCATCTGATGTTAAGTGATACCGCCCATGGACACTCTCAATGCCAGGGGGCTCACGAGTGCCATGCCAAGAAGAACGCGTTATATCAGCCTAAGATGACACTGCCTCGAGGGCATTTCTTGTATTTGAATCTATTATTATGTTAAGAATATTATAATACTTGTCTAGTCTAGTATATATATAATATAATTAGTGGTAGGACTGCTTTTACTCATTTGTTTTTGTCCTATTTTGATGTATATACAGGGTGGTAAAAAGTCGTGGATCAAACGCAACTAGAGGATAGATGAGGTCATCAGCTGCAAAAAATTGTTCTACGGGAGGTCCCTATTCCTCAAAATCCCTATTAAATGCGCCAAAACTTGTTATACAGGGTCACTTTTCGGTAGAGTATCTTTTTTCACAGTGGGGTCCCACGTAAGCAAAAAGTTATGATTTGAGAAATTTTTATATCGTTTAACTTAATATTATCTTCAATACACTCAATAAACAACTATAAATAGTATGTCTAACGCAAGGACTCATTACTCATCAGTACCAATCTAGTGGATATTATGCAAAGTGAGATACAGGATGTAGATTTTTTCGAATTTTAATAAGGATTAGTAAAAAACGTCAATTTTCTCATAAAAACGCAAACTCTGCAGGGGTTGAGCTTAGAGACCTCCCGTAGAACAATTTTTTGCAGTTGATGACCTCATCTATTCCCTATTTGCGTTAGATCCACGACTTTTTGGCCACCCTGTATACAATATACATATCTTACAAACTTAGTAATAATAATACAACTAATGATAAATAAATATAGTAAATTTAAAAAGTTTGGTTTCTATATATCTTTAATGGTGGCATTTCCGCTGTACTGCAATACTTATTCGTTAGTACCACCGGTAGTACCAGGCACCAACTTCACCAACAAAGGGTTCCAAAGGGAACAAAATCGCAGTTGGATGTGAATTTATTTCTATATATTAAAAATAGTGATTTTGACAGCTTTTACTCATTTGGTTCACGCTGTGGTGTCACAATTGCGAGGAATGCATGGATCTAGTTACTGCTTTTTAAGTTCTAATCGGATTAGGCTCTACTGTTACTGCATGCCGCCTAGATTTTAGTGGGTATCCACGATAGCAAGTTCAATTAGCCCAAGTTAAAAAAAAATTGTATAATACAATGTAATAATTGTACTTGTTTATTTATGAATAAAATAAAACTAAATCTATATATATAAAAATCAAACCCGTTTTCCTTTGTCACGACATAACATGAAAACGGCTTGACCGATTTGTCTGATTTTTTTTTATAATATACCTTGAAGTACGAGGATGGTTCTTACGGAGAAAAATTAAAAAAAATTGAGTGAAAAAGTCTTAATACAACACTTTTCTATATTCTCATACAAAATATTCGTAATAATACTTAAAAGTCAATTTGAACTTTAATGCCATAGCATAAAGTTCAAGTGTTAGTGGATGGGTTCCGGGAAGGTAAATTTTTATTTTTTGAGATAATGTATTTGTTGTCTTATCAATTTTCTTTTTTTTTTATCTTACTAGCTAGACCGGTGTCCCGAATAGCAGAATAAGTATTTTAAACAAATAAAGAATCGACTGTTAGGCGGTACGATGTTCGCCAGGCCAGCTAGTTAGCTTATAAAATTAAAAAAGTTTGTGCAAGCGAAACGTACAGCCTTGGCTCGTAGATTTAGTGCAAAAAATGCACACATTGAATCAACAAGGAAGTATAATATAATGATACATACATATTTTATGTTCGCTGAATTCTCGTGAAATCTCGTAAAAATCAATGATTTGGTAATTATTTTATTTGTCTATTAATAGCGTAAAAAAGTCTAAAAACTAAACTAACTAAACAGTAACTCACAGAAAACAAACCGAGAGAAAAAAACGCTTTATTTCATTCACATTTAGGTACATATATTTCAGATCTCGAAGTTTATTAAAATTAAATGAGTATGAATTTTGGATTCATTTGAACAGCTACGGAAATCTAAGGCCCAAACTTAAAAGGTTGTAGCGCCACTGATTTTTATAAGTTGTATGAGTGCTTAAATAATAAAAAGACTAAAAAAGTTATATGTTTACATATGCTTTTTCAACAAAGATTATATTAATGCAAAATGTCAAGTGTAAGGTCATGGTCAAAATTTTTATGTTAGAATTATCGAAACAGCTTTCATTAATTGAGATTAGAATCGTTTAATGCTTCGTGATTTTTTTGGCTTTTATTTAGAATGAGACAATAAACTCAGATGGCAGAATACGAAATTCCATCCGCATCTCTACTTCGTCCCACAACTGAGCGTTTATCTTAACGTGTGGTTACCACGAGAATGTCAGTGCGTGCTCCTATTTCACCACTGCTGATAGAGGATAAATCTTTGTTTTAATTTTTATCATTAATTACTAAAGATGTCATGTGGAACATGGTGTAATGGTTGCAGCTCCTTACATTGTGTAAAACTAATAACTTGACGATTAAAATAGTAAGTTATTAGTAAGTTTAATAGTCTAACTTGTGATATTGACCTATTCGCCTCAAGCGTGGGGTCGGCAAGGAGAGCTATGACATCTGAGCTCCTCAGTGGAATGAATGATGAACCATAAGTTTTTATAATTGGACATATAAGTTAAAGTTATACTAAACTGTTTAGCGTTACTTAGACAATTTTTACTTAGTTTATTACTTTCTTTGATATATATTTATTTAGTTGAATAAAATCATTTTATTGTTACCAATACAGTTAATATTATTAGTACTTAACTATTTGTAAAGATTTATTTAATATTGTATTTAGTAAGTAAGTTAGTAATAAGCTGTAAATCTTTCTCAATAAATTAAAAAAAAAAATAGTGGCGGAGAGTTTATTGCCAGTTTTTGTCGTCGGTTCTACGCCCATGATTTTCTTTCCTACAACTGGAAATACTGCCAGCGTTGAAAGTACACGGACCGAATAATTTGTTTAAATTTTCTATTTGTTAATTTATAAATTTTATAAATGACATTTGCATGCCTTTTTGCATCTGATTGTGCGGTTTATTTATAATCAATCAATGTGAATGTTTAATTTCTTTGTAAATAAACGATTTATTATAGCAAAATAGTTTCGATTTGGAACCAGGCATGGATATTACAACACCCAATAGCGATATTTTTAACCAATTTATCCGAAGTTAGCGAAAGTTAGTGGTACCGGCGAATCGAGTAGTACAGATATTTTAATAAATCAAGTTTTATATCTCGCTATTATAACAGTTATTATATGTTGAGAGACCGGTCCTAGCTAGGGTTACAATAATTTAAAGTTTTTGTTATAAAATGAATGGCGTTACTTTTTAGATCTGGGCCTTAGATTTCTATACCTGTTTCATGATCTGATCTAATAGGCAAGTAGGTGCCTGACACACGTCATCGACTGTTTTTTTTTTTTAAAGACAATTCACACCAATTGACGTAGTCCCATGCTAAGCTGGTGAAGCTTGTGTTATGGGTACTAGGCAACGGATATACATACATATTATAGATAGATATACATATAAATACATATTTAAACACCCAAGACCTAAGAACAACACCAAATGCTCATCACATCGATGTTCGCCTCAGCCAGGGATCGAACCCGGGACCCATGGATTCGCAGTCAGGGGTACTAACCACTAGACCAATGAGTCGTCAAAGTCGACCAATGTGTTTGGGTGTAAGGTTTTCTCACGATGTTTTCCTCCACCGTTCAAACGAACGCGCACATAGAAAGTCAATTGGTGCACACCTGGGCATGGAACTTACGACCTTTTATCGTTATTTAATTAATTTTTACTGTTTGGTCTTTCATAGTTTAACTGTTGATGAATTGATTGGTAAGTCTATGAAGATGAATATATTTATTTAGATTGAACATTAAACACCCATTTTCAATGGTATTCCCTTCAATGTATAGTCACGCTGTTAATTAATAAACTACCACAGAAAAACATTGTGGGGGTTCTCAACTTTCCATTTTAGTTTTTTTTTTTAATTTTTTATGTTACAGGAGGAAAACGGGCAGAGGCTCTCCTGAAGTTAAGTGATACCACTCTCAATGCCAGAGGGCCCGTGAGTGCGCTGCCGGCCTTTTAAGAATTGGTACGATCTTGAGTAGGACCCTAAGTCGAATTGGTTCTGAAACACTTCAGTGGGCAGCTGAACGCTCAACGATAGCGTACCCTATTTATTGAAGTTTTCTATCCCTTGTAGTTCTATTAATGACCGTAGTGTTACTGGCGTATTGGAATAGCATGGTACAAAAGATTATATAGCAAACATGCATCCAAAATAAAAATTATAATGGAGTAAAGCTCTATCTTTGAACTTAATGTAAATTTGTCGAATCACGAGTTATGTAACAGTTAAGTTGCATATATATATCTTAGTTAATTATTAGAAGCATTAACAAAATGTAAACAATCATCGCTAACTTGAATCCAATTTTTTTAAACCTTTAGTTTTTATCACAATCATATACAGTAATTTACATAATATGTCAAGAAAAGTGTCATCTCGAAGTTAGTTTTTATTAGCGTTCCAACGCCTAATTTATGTTTAAACTCATATTTTAAACCATTAAAGTTGTTACAAAGTGTTTTATTTGAACATATCCATACAAAAGCCGGCACCGAACTTTATTCACGGCTCGACCTTAAAACAGCTTAATTTTTTTTTCTATCGTTCTTTGCGACTTGTATGTAGTACCCCAAGTAATATTTTTTTTTTATAGAACAGGGGGCAAACGGGCAGGAGGCTCACCTGATGTTAAGTGATACCGCCGCCCATGGACACTCTCAATGCCAGAGGGCTCGCGAGTGCGTTGCCGGCCTTTCAAGTATTGGTACGCTCTTTTCTTGAAGGACCCTAAGTCGAATTGGTACGTAAACACCTCATGGGGTAGCTGGTGCCACATAGTGGTGGTGCGAAAACTGCCTTTAAAAACGCTCAGTTGTGGAACGGGTGACGTTGAGGTGATACGACCAAAATTAAAATTTAAAAACTGATAAAATACATGCATGAGGCAAATGACGTAATAGTCATAGAATAGTAACGGATCTGACAAATTGAAAAGGTGGGAGCTTGTAGTTTATTGTTTATCAGAATGCAAAATCATAAAATGACTGCTTGACGACTGATTTGAGAGCGACCGCCGATGCGAAAACCGCTGTGTGAGTTCGAAAAGTGAGTTACAGAATCGCAGGGCAGTTCAGGCCATTTAAGACATATAATTTCGTTGTGGGTAACCTGCCAATCTATTTTATTTTGTATTAATTGTATCTTTTCTTACTCTTTAGTTTATACGGAATTTAAATATGTTCTGTGTTGTAGCCCTTCAGGTACCAATGCTAAAGCCCTAATTCCCTAGGAATAAAAAAAAATAAAACATTTTTGAAGTTATACTTCTTTAGGCGCGTTATGAAAAATTTATGAGAGTAAAATTTTATGATGCGCGCGCACCTGTGACACAAAATTGTGAGTGTGATAATAGCGTGCTCGAGCGAGATAGGAATAAACAATCTACAAGTAAAAAGAAATAGAATATGCGTGAAGTTCGTATGCCAAGAATTTTGAATGACCATAATGACATTTGTCATTTACCTTTTAAACAAATAAAGGAGTTTTAATTATTTTTTCAAATAAATTTATTAATTTTATATTGTGCAATACTGCCAAAGCTACAACATACATCTTAATGTTTGGTAGAGATGTTCTACATATATAATAATATATACTTTTAACTAAATAGAATTTATGTTACACTTAATGTAAGAGAATAATAATAAATAATTATTTATTTAATTTTTCAAATGTAAACTGAACTTAATTGACTATAATGACTCCTTTTCCAGTCTTTGATTATTTAATTGTAAATAATTATTTGCATGCAATCAAAAACTATTTTTAATAATGCCAAATAAGTATAACTTCTTACGCGCGTACATAAGTATACGCACCCTTTTTTTAATATTGGTATGGTCACTATAAGATGTTATGTACGTAATAACTTAAGACAAAATATCCCTTAAGTACTGAATAAAACTTGCTATTACATGGATCTCACTTTCTACGGTAGAAGAACTGAGTTTTTTAAAGTTGATGTCATAAAACACACAAATTCTTAGTAGAAGTCTTCCTAAGTACTTACGAATTATATATGTTAGTTATCTTAAACCATGCTCACCCGTTTATAGAAAGCGACCTTGTCGATTAAACCATGGTTCATTCCTCCATACGAATTCCAATTAAATCACTACCGGTTTTGGAGACGTTTTAAGAATTAACTATTCATAATTCGATACGAATGTAATGAGGAATTCCTTTCATCATCTTCTTATAAAAACATTAATAAGATATTCTTCTTAGATTGAGACTGTGACCAATTTTTGAGACACGATAAAGACTTTTATTTTAATTCAAAATTATTAATTGTAAAACATTGCTTTTTTTATTGTTCTACTTCAAATATTACCGCTTCCACTTGAATCTGACATTTGCACATCGCGAATATTTTATTTATTAGGCAATTATAGGCGAATATTTTATTTAATAAACATTAAATATCAAAATATAGTTACTAAAACATATTAAGTATTGATAAATTTATTGATAAATAGAATTGGAAGAAACTATTTAAAAATCCGATTTCCCGCGTATATTACGTCAGTTAAGAGCATAATTTGGCAAAAATTATCTGTGTAATTCCAAATTCAAAAGTTTATTTTGGACAAGCGTAAACTCTACTAAAATAATAATTAAACCTCCTTCAATTTGCGTTTTAATATTTATAATCTATAATTCCATTAAAAATTCTTTTGCTGTAATAAAATATTAACCAAAGCTTAAATGCCTACGTAAGTTATATCACGTAAATATAATTAAACTTTTAATATGGCGTCATTTTTTTAAAAGTTCATACTCAAATTTAGTTAAAATATTATAAAACAAACGAATTCTTTCTACGTATAGTTTATCGTAAAATCATGAATTTTTAAATATACTATCTTATATAGGTTCACGAAATACATAAAAATATTTGCCTACAAAAAATAAAAGCTAGAAAATTAATACTCACTGCGTGTACGCGTCCGTTATCGTCACAAACTGATGCGCAAGCTCGCTGCGCTGGTTTTATATTGACAGCCAAGTCCTGGTTCCTGGCCCCGCTCTGTCTGCTATGGCGGCAAAATTGTTGTCTGCTATGGCGGCAAAATTGTTGTCTATATATAGAACAAAGTCCATTTATTAGGTTTATTTCAAATCACGGTTAGAATTAGGTAGTAATTTAATAATTAATTATTACTTGCATGTAGTAGAAATATGTTGGATACTTAGCTATCAAAAAATCTAATTAGAAATCGGATTCAAATGTCATCTGTCAATTCATTCCCTTATATCGTTTTTATCCATAAAAATGTAAATAAGGATATAAAAAAAAGGATTTTATTACTGAAAGTTATCTAAGTAAAAACAACAGAAATTGCCCTAGCTTCAGCGTGCGACTCTCATCCCTGAGGTCGTAGGTTCGGTCCCCGGCTGTAGCAATGAACTTTTATGAAACATTTAAAATTCACTCGAACGGTAAAGAAAAACATTGTGACGAAACCGGCTTGCCTTAGAGTTAAACCCAACACGAAGGCGAGTGCCAGGCACAGGAGGCTGCTACTTGCCTAACAGAGAAATGAAATAGATACAGAAATCTGAGGCCCAGACCTAAAAAGGTCACTGATATTTTTTATTTTAGTATACATCCTTATATAACTTCGTACGGCTGAACTGTTTTGAATATTTTGAATTTTAATGGTGAAATAATGTTTTAATTCGATCCAGTACATATTAAATCGTTACGTGCATAAAAATAATTTCATTATTAATTAAATCAAAATAATTAAAAATTTACAAATAGACGTTAAAACTAAGACAATATACAATTTTCTTTACCAACATAGTAATAATAATAATTAAAAATTGATAAATAGAAATATATATCAAATAGTTTGTTCCCAGGCAGTATAGTATACCTTTAATGCTAGCAGCATATTTAACCAATCTGTCAAATACAATAGACATGACGATGTCAATATTAAAAATAAAATATTTTTTTATTAGTAGTCTGTGGTTGTATTTCACGCTAGCAACGTTTATATGTCGATACGATGAACGTTATATGACAAATTCTGACAAGAAACACCTGTTACTTATGACTGATGTATGATTAGGGGTTCAGTCAACTCACTTCCAGGAATTAAGAGTATAAAAATAAAATTTTTAACAAGTCTGAAATTCCTCTGTACTCTTTTATCAAGTTCATATTGAAGTTATATTTCTTTAGGCGCGTTATGAAAAGTTGATGAGAGTGAAATTTTACGATGACACAAAATTAACAGAATGAAGTTGCCCACGGAAGATGCAACGGCATTGGACATAATTTAAAAACTACATTCGAATAATAATAGAATTTATGTTACACTTAATGTTAGAGAATAATAATATTTATTTATTTATTTAATTTTTCCAATGTAAACTGAACTTTATTGACTATAATGACTCCTTTTGCAGTCTTTGATTCTTTAATTGTAATTAATTATATGCATGCAATCAAAAACTATTTTTAATAATGCCAAAGAAGTATAACTTCTTACGCGCGTACATAAGTACGTACACGCACCCTTTTTTATATATAATAATACAGTTTAGAACAAAGCCACTTCCCATCTTAGAAGAACGCGTTTTGGCCAAAACTTAACGATATCCAAAGCATTCTGATAAACAAGCTAGGTCTGGATATCTTCTCCTAAAGGCCGATTTACATTATCATCAGTGTTTAGGAGAGTGCTTTAGGATAGTACTTTAGTTGAAACATGTAAACGCTACTTGCTTTAGTAAACGCTACGCTAAAGAACTTGCCTTTCAAGTTGTACTAAAGCACTCTCCTAAACACTAAGATAATGTAAATCGGCCTTAACACTTTGAAATCGATATTACTTTAGTTTTTATTATTTATGAATGGATGTATTTTCTCTTCGTGTTTGTTTGCCTATAAGTGTTTGTCAAATTAATTCTATTTTATTTTTCTTGTACCAATGTGTCAATGTGCCAAGCGTTGGCAAGCATTTATATACAAATAAATATCATTATATTTCTTGATTAATTGGCTTTCCTATTTCCACGCGGAAGAAGTCGCGCGAGATACTTTTAATGTTATATTAAATGATAATAAAGAGGCGCCGCGCCTTTTAGGTCCGTGCCTCAGATTTCTGTATCAGTTTCGTTACCAGTTTTAATATAAAAGTATTTTATTTAGTTAATAAGCTTACGACATCACACACAGTACTTAATCTACTAATTATTTTATAAAATCTTACATCTAAACTGTGTGACAATTAACGTACATAAGTTTCACAAAAAAATGGAAATTTGAAATTTAAAAAAGAAATATAATTAAAACATATAATACAAGCACACAACAAAATAGAATAAAATTATAGAAATTTGTTGGCACTTAGAGCAGAAAAAAAAGAATCAGCAAAACAGCGAACTGCGAATTAGGTTCGAGAAATGCACCCCACAATGCTTTCTCTAAAACCGATCAGCCCACTACCGAATATATCCAGCTCCGGATAAGCTGTGTTCAATCCGTTAAAATCGCGAAGAATTCGAACGACAGGTGCCTGAACTCCTAAAAGTAGTATAAATGTAGTAATCAGTCGTGTCGAACACGCTGTCGAATTTAAGGTATGGTTTTCTCACGTTGTTTTCCTACACCGTACGAGTAGATAGAAAGTCCATGACGAGTCCACGACAATCATAGATAGTGTGTGTAAATAGATTTTTGAAGTGAAACTTCTTTAGGCGCGTGAGGGTAAATTTTTACGAAAACGTCACGATGATGTGCAGCGGTTTTGTCGAAGAAAAGGGAGAGAGCTATTGAGACGGATTGAGAGAGAGGGCGAAGGGCGAATTTTATAGAAATTCCATTTTTAAAATTTAACTTTCGTAAAGTGAATTTTTGAAATATTAGTATATTTTTATATTTTATGCAAAATAATCTATTGAAATATCAAATGACGAATTATAAATTAAAATGCATTGATATACAAAAAACCCAAGATGCACACTCAACGTCAAAAAAACGTCCTCAAAAAATGAGCGCAACATTCTAAATTGTGCGCTCATTTCAAATAGTCTCGCGTCTACAAGTGGAGTCGATGTTATTTATTTTTATAAATAATTTATAAATAAATTTATGTACTCTTGAACTTTTTTGTGTGTAGTTTTTGACAAATATATTTACGCTATATAAAGTGTGGGTCAGGAGGTAGCCAATTTAACTTTTTTTTTTAATTTAAAGAAAAAACTTTTTAACCAGATTAAAGTTATGTATTATTATAAATTTACAACTATTTAACATCCAACACCTTTTGTCTTCAGTCACCGTGACCACTCACGCTGTAAAGCACCCGAAAAGTCGGATAAATTTAAAATTATGTTAAATAGTTGTAAATAAAAAAGTCATGTTCGACTCCACTCAATACCTTGTCCTACCGACCACGGTAGTTCGTAAAATTTTATTGCTTTAAGTACGTATACACTGCGTTGTAATAACAACTTTAAGCAATTCGCGTAAGGTTGATTTTGCAATAATATATGCTTGTGACATATACTGTTATGGACAGAAATAGTGTTTCGGGACACTTTCGAGCGTTACTTTTATATGAGACTGTGCATCTTGGGTTTTTTGTATATCAATGTTAAAATGCCACATTTACTAACGAAGAAGTAAAAATAAAATAAAATTTGTAATTTGTATAAATTTTCGACACTTTTAATATTTTAATGACAATTTAAATTAAATTCCTAACATATCTTCTTTTTTCTTCAAAAATTTTCATGGCATTCTCCAAATTTGCACAAGACAAGTGCCGGAAATCGAAACAAATGACGTTTGCTTGAGGAATAGTGTCAAAACATTATTCGACGTAACTTGAAACGACGTAAGTCGAGGACAATAAAATGGCCACGCGTTGATGTCTTCTTCAAGAATTTATTGCGAATAGCTCTGAAAAGAACATAAGATAAATATATATTTATTGTTTGGCCTTTTGCGATTTATTATTTTGGAAAAGGTAACTCAAAGGTGATGTAGCATCCTAATAGTTTTTAATTCCTGTAACACTTACAATCTATGGGTACAATTTTTGCGATTACGTCATTATTAAGTCAAGTATTTCCCACTAAGGACATGTATAACGTGCATCTTCTTCTTTCTTATTGAAGGTCATGCCTTGAAAAGCCCTAACCGAAAAGTTGACTTGCTGGCTGCTGCCCTGACTCTGTATCAATGAATATATATTTTTATGCAAAACAGTCGCTTGTATAGAAAAGCAGCTCAAAATAACTGTCTTTGGTTCAGCATAAAAGGCTTGTTCTCTTGCTTATAGCCATTGTGTGTATTCCATGTCACATTTCAGTGTTACAATATAGAATATATATGTTATAGGTTGTTCTATCTACATTTTTAAATCATATGCTGTAAAGGGCCATATAGATCTATGTTAAATCAACAATGTATTTAAGGTATTTAATTGGATAAGGATGAATGCTGTAGTGGTTAAAATCGCTTCGAAATGTTATCCATAAGAGGTAGACATATACCATCGCGGAGTTTTCTGTATACCTTTTTAGTGTGTACAATACTTAGTACATTATTTTGATAAATCTCGTAGGGTTCGCAATGTAAGCGGAAAAAATTTAATTATTTACAATTTACGACATCACATTAGAAACCTCAAAAATAACAGTATTTATCCATCCATATTTAATAGAAGTTATTATACATATAAACCTTCCTCTTTAATCAGTCTGTCTATTAAGAAAAACCGCATCAAAATCCGTTGCGTAGTTTTAAAGATTTAAGCATACATAGGGACAGAAAAGCGACTGTGTTTTATACTATGAAGTGTTGATAAACTGAACAAATCTTTTCTTCAATCTCTTCCCTGAATTTTTATCTATTGGCAAAGAATTTTAAAATAATTTCTTATCTTATAGTGGATATAGATAAAAAAAGGGTTTGTATGCATGCCTGCCGCCCGCGCGTGTTGGTATTTTTTTTCAAAATGGCGGCGCACAGCGCAAGCCACGCGTCATATTTCACATTGACAATTTACTTTCGTAAGTATAGAGATTTCTCCTACATATTTTTTTTTTACTATTGTAGTACAATTAGAAATTCTAGTATTAGATAATAGTCTGGTTTTTTATGATATATTTTTTTATTTTATCGTATATTGTATTTCATTAAGAAGTATTTGCTAAAGGTATCTTTTAGTCACTCACTACATTTTCTAGTACTCTTTTGTCCCTTTCTGTGAAATTATATTTACGCTGTAATAAAAAGAGACGCATGACGAGTTTTATGTATAAATAAATATAAGATTTATTACGTGGAATTAGAATCATATCCTCAGCCTTAAAGCAAGTTTATATTATTGAGCTCGCGAGCTCGTAATTTGCGTTGATATTGTATCTTTGTGCAATGGACGTAATCTATTTGCTTTAATGAGTTAGCGCAGAAATACTCGCTGTGTTAGTCATAAAAAGGCTTTCTCTATAACGACCATTACTCATCCGTGACTGTAGGTCGAAAGTTATGTGTACAATCAACAAACAACCATAAACAATCACAAGGGGGTCGCAGGTAGGCAGCTAGAGGCAACGTAAAACCCCCTTAGTCGTCAAGCTATAGTAATCTTAATATATATAAATTACGTGTCACGTTGTTTGTCCGCAATGGACTCCTAAACTACTTAACCGATTTCAATCAAATTTGCATACCGTGTGCAGTTTGAACTAACTTTAAAGATAGGATAGCTTACATCTTAATTTATACTCGCAATATTATTTTATTGCAAATTATTTGTTTATTATTTGACAGTCACAATTCTAACAGATGGCGCTGTGTTGAAAGTACCAACGTTTCACATAAGCTACAATTTAATGGCATAACCACCAAAAAAGGATGGTCCCCATGGGTCCCCATGACTGGCGTTCTCCTACCGTTTCCCTTGAATAGTTTACTACTATGTAATATAACAAAAACTTTAGCCACAGCAAAGCTTGGCCGAGTCTGCTAGTAGCTTATAAAAACCAGTGGCGCTGCAACCCTGATCTTGGGCTCAGATTTCTGTATATATTGCGTGATCTTTTCTTCTAATAGGCAAATAGGTGCCCATCATTCTGTACCTAATAAGTACACGCCGACAACATTATTACGCCGATAATGAATTTTTTAAACTCTCTGAATTATTCCTAAAACCAATGGGGCCACAATCTTTTAGGTCCGGGTCTCAGATTTCTGTACCTGCTTCTGTTGTTTTTTCTATAAGACAAGTTGGTGATCAGTTGTGCCTGACACATGCCGTTGAATTTGGGTATAAAACATGCGAGCTTCCTCACGATGATTTTCTTTACCGTACGAATGTTAAATGCGCTTATACAATTTTTTTAGCGTGATTCGAAGGCATCGACTATGACGTATTTGCTGTTGTTCTCACGAGAATGTAAGTGCGTGCTCCTATTTCACCATGCCTACTGCTGATAGAGGACAAGTCTTTGTTTTTTATTGTTATCATTAATTAACGATTAATTACTTAAGATGTCATGTGGAACATGGTGTAATGGTTGCAGCTCCTTACATTGTGTAAAACAAAAAACTTGGCGATTAAAAAAAAATGGCGGAGAGTTTATTACCAGTTCTTTTTGTCCGTTTTACGCCCTTGATTTAAGAACTGGCAGAAAATGTAAAATTAGAAGCATTTAATGTATATTTCTTTTTTGACGTTCATAAGTGTACATTGTGTTACCTAAATGAATAAATGAATTTGAATTTGAATTCCTATATAGGGGTATGAAAGCCCTACACTGAAGCCTTCGCTGATGAATAAGTCATCGCTGCTCATCTTCACTTACGCCCGAACCCAATAATTAATCCACAATCTCCGATTGAAAACAATCTGAGATCAGACCGTGACAGTCGCTCGATCTCCTATCTGCATCCCAATAACCAAAAGCTACGAAGACTATCCATTTTTGGCGACGGATAGAATGGAATCTCTTCCCTCTTTACCGTCTTAGACCGTCAAACACTAAACTACTGTTTTTTAATATATACAAAAATCTTGTTGAGGAATTTTTATTGCCCAATAAACATGACGCAAGAGAAATTCTGAAGAAAATACATAATGTGCCAGAAAGTACACACAATAGAGAACGACAGTGTAATTATGCATTTATTATAATGAAATTGTCTATGCATAATATATTCCTCTATAATTTATTGTATAGAAGAGGCGCATTAAAAACAATGACACAGATAAAGACAGTAAAAAAGAGCTACAGAAATAATCTATCAAAATGTCGCATTTTCAACATATTTAAATTAATAAATTAGTGGCGCTACAAAATTTTTAGGTCTGGGCCTCAGATGTCTGTATCTGGTTCATAATCATTTGTAAATCTTATAGTTATGTAGGTGATCAGCCTCCTTTGCCTGACACATGCCATCGACTTTTTGGTCTAAGGAAAGCCGGTTTTCTCGCGATGTCTTCCTTCACCGTTCGAGCGAATGTTAAATGCGCAGTACCTACATATTATGCATTACGCATGGTGCAAGACCGGGGTTCGAACCCACGTCCTAGATGGGAGTCGCACACTGAAGCCACTTGGCCAACACTGCTCATTCCAACCTATTTACTGATATTAAAATATAATTAAATAATGCATATTTCAAAACCATTTCCCTGTTTTCATAAACACCCAGGAGGTTTTAAGTAAAAATGCGTACGTGGTAAGCGAAAGTATGTTACGACATCTTTTTATACATTGCAGGCTTGCTCCACAACTTCAATGGGGGACATTGACGGATGCGATAATACATAATGTAACTCTAAATGTAACTCTATGATTTGGGCCCCACAAGAAAAAAAAGGATGCGTGTACTTATGTACGTGCGTAAGAAGTTATACTTCTTTGGCATTATTAAAAAAGTTTTTGATTACATGCAAATAATTAATTACAATAAAATAATCAAAGACTGGAAAAGCAGTCATTATAGTCAATAAAGTTCAATTTACATGTGAAAAATTAAATAAATAAATATTTATTAATATTATATTTATTTTCTAATATTAATTAGTGTTTAAATATTCAATTTAAATCACTTCTGATTATAATTCAGACGCACAGATAAAATTCGCACTTGTATAATGAAAACACGTGTTTTAAATGTAGAAACTCAAAGCATGCGCCACTAACTTCATTCTGTTAATTTTGTGTCACAGTGCGCGCGCATCGTAAAATTTCACTCTCATCAATTTTTCATAACGCGCCTAAAGAAGTATAACTTCAAAATATTCTCTAATGGTGGAGCGTATTCAAAATAAATTTGCGAGATACATTGACATGAGGTTGTATGGAGTGTACCCGTTTTACCTAGTAATGTATCCAACTTTGTTTGTCTTGGGTATGGTAGGATACAACAAGGGAGCGTTCAAGTATTACGTAACGAATTTTGGGGGGGGGTCCTTTTGTAAAACGTTACGGTGCGGGGCGGGGATAGAATTACGCGTTATTGTTAATATTATTTTCGACTTTTCAGTACTTTACACCACATAATGGTAACTTTTAGGTATAAAGAGGTGGTGTAGGTGGTCACGAAACGGTTACTATTGGGTACAGAAAAACCTTACGGCGCGTTACATGGGGGGGTTCAAGAATCTCCAAAAATTGCGTGACGTAATACTTGAACGCTCCCCAAGTTAGAGGTAAGGAGGGACCTTACATTATATGTTTTTAAGGTCCTTTGAGGTAAAATATATAATGCGGAAATGTTGGAGAGACTGGGCCTGCGTGTACCATTTAACCACACTCGGCGTGGTAAGCGGTCGCAATTGCTGGCAGTGCCTCGGGCGCGTGGGACCTTACTCAGAGAAGCACCATTTACGCGTGTTTTGCGCACCCTAAACATTATTGCTTGTGAGAAGGATATATTTAGTTGCACACTGGCTGAATTCACAAGAATTGCATTATTTATAATTAGTTACAAAATGGTTTAGGTTTTAAGTTTTTACTTGTTATGTTTATATTAAGTTTCAGTCTAGTTTTCTATTGTATTAGTATTAAGTTACTGTAAAAATAGGAAATAAGGAAAATAATATATACTTGAAAAGTTAACCTGATACTTGGACCTAAAAGTATATAGGTGGGTCTAAATGGGTTTAAGTTAACAATACAGTTTATGAATAGACATTTTCCATCTTACCAAGGATGTGACGTAGTATAGTATTGTCTTTGATTGACATAACCTTTACACATTTAAAGAAAAACCTTTTTAACCGGATTAAAGTTATGTATTTTTATAAATTTACAACTACTTAACATAATTTTAAATTTATCCGACGTTTAGCGTGCTTTACAGCGTGCGTGGTATAAAAATACATAACTTTAATCCGGTTAAAAAGGTTTTTCTTTAAATGTGACGTAGTATTTTAGATGTGAGTAGTAATAATTTCTCTTTTCTTTAAAATATTAGGTTGAAGTTTGTTTAATTTCAGTTTTCTTTTGTTTATTCTACATATTTACTTAATATGCCAGAGGCGGCCGCAGAGCAGATAGAAAATAATAAACGGCACAAATATAAAAGAAAGAAGAAAGTCTTTCCTCCAACATCAATTTTGTTCCCTTTTGAATAGAGACTCTTGGGGCGTGGGGTTCAAGTGCACAGGCGCTTATTTAAATTATATCTACGTATGTAGCATGATTAAATTAATACAATTATTTACTTACTTAATTGACTTTATTCTGTTTCGTACGTCTGTTATGGCTTTGTATATTGTCTAAGTATTTTCTTTTCAATACGTTTAGTCAGTACTTAATTACGTAATTAGAATATCTCAGCAGCGCTCGGTGGGCGAACTCGTAACTAAAAAGTAAGAACTTTTGTAAATCTATTGAAAATAAATGCTCTCGTATGTTGTGTTATGTTAAAATATATAAGAAATATCTAAATAACAAAGCAACAAAAAAGCATTAATCTATTAGTTATCAACACCTTTAACTGGAAAACGTTCATTTCAATTTTCAATCAAGAATTTGACATTTAAATATAAACTAGGATTCAATAAACTAAGTCAACACAAATTGTTTAATCGAAATTAAATCCAATTTAGCCAATCCAATTATCTCGATCAATATTTGTAATCAATTTCATACATGTTTGATCTAATAATTGATTGTCAATAATAATTAATGAATATTGAAGGATAATCACTAGTCATATTGCATTGCTGTTTGTCTAGGGAGTCATATGATTATAAATTGATGTTTATATTAATTAATTAGTTTAATTTAAATTAATTTGAATAACGTACAATATATAAAAATACTCGACATTTTATCATTGTTTTAATCGTCTAGTCTTTGGTTTTGCCATGGGCAGGCTTTGTTCTTTCGACTACAGTCCATATTTTGTACTATACTTTACAATAATGGTCGCTTTTTAATGCGGTACTGATATTAACAACATTAATGGTATAGTGCTTTTCATGAAAGAAGTCCCGCGGTGATTTTTGGAACTAAATTTGACAGGTCGGCAATGTTGTCATTCGTCGATGTTATCAAGTTCGTTTGTTGTGGTAGATTTTTGTGAATTTTTAACTAGCTTAGTGCATTTTTAAGATTGATTACAATGCCAAAAGTTGTAAAAAGTTCGGCTCGAGAAATGATATTAAAGGTGAAAGAGTTCTGTGAAGCGGAACATAGGAATCAAGGTGTTTTAATACCACTAAACAATGTTCGGAAGAGAGTTGCCGCCATAACAGGTACTTTTTAGAGTTGCCATTTAATATTTTTTTGCTGTATTGATGGGACTTTTATGATTTAAATTCGTTTTTGCGACAAAATTGAATAAATACATAACGTGATGAAACTAGGTAACTGAAATTAAAACATATATTACATAAGCATTATAAACTTAAAGTTACTATTATTTTTAATTGTTCATAATTTAATTGCAGGTGTGTCAGAGAAAACTGTAACAAGAATTACAAACGAAGGTATAATAGCGGTGTGTACTTCGAAAAAAATTGTAACCCAACAATTATGCAATAAACTCTGAATAAAAAATTGTATTGCTTTTCTTTACCCTATTTTCTCATCTTTTCTCTGTAAGTAGGTAGAACACCGCTAATATAAGTAAATAAAAATATACTTTTTACATAACAGAAATGCAAACTTTTTACATGCAGAAAATAATATTTTTTGATAAATTACATCTGCTAAATGTAAATAAAATAGGTAAATTTTTTTACTCATAAATGGCAACATTACGTTATGCGATTGCAGCGCCGCGTCTGGGGGACTTCTTTCATGAAAAGGACTATAAGGCTTAATATTTTATTTCATTTAATTTAGTAATAAGAGTAACTAAACAAATCATAGATAAAGTTAAAATTGAAACCTGTTAAGGTATCATAGCTGTTAGTGGCAAATATTTGATATACGCGTTGACATTTGACATATGACAACGTTGATTTATTCGATGAACGTTTTGCCTTGATCTACAATCTACATTCTACAAACAAAAAATCAAAGGGGAACAAAACAAATAAGTGTATTGATTTTTCTTAAAATAAGTTAGCGTGAACAAAATGTTTTGCTGTTTGAAAAGTTGTGTCAATGGGTTCTCATTATCGCCCAGTGTGCCAATTAGGGTAAAAGAAAATCCAATTCAGCTGGACACTCTTCATATGGGTATTTATGTTTCCTTTATTTCTAGATAAATATTATAATTTTATCACTATATGCCAATATAATTGTAACAAATATAAATTATTGGTTGGTTGCTAAAAAAATCTCTCGATTTATCGTCGCAATTGCCTCTTAAAAACTTAAGAAAAATATTGTTTGTGTAGGTATTACTTCTTTCTAAATTTGTACGTACGTGTTCAATCAAATCTTTGTAAAAACTTTAAATCAACTGATTTTATAGCTTATGCATGTTGACGATACAAATGTTGCTGACAAAGTGTTATAAAGATTTTATTAATATTTTATGCTAACCATATCAAATTAACTATAAATCTTTTATTTATTATAAAACTGCAACTACAAAATAATAACATTATGATAGACTGTAACTGTAACCTCCTAAAGCTTGTCCTAAAAAAAACAAAGCAATAAACATTCTTGTGAAACTATTATTATTATTATCTTTATTTTTGACATTTATATTTTTCAAGACAATAAATGTGAGAGTTAAGAATAGTTATCCTATGTAAAATAATAATAATAATAATAAAGCAAGATTATTCAAGACTTACAATTTGTTTTGTTTACAACCTATTTTGACTTAGTATATTTCTTAAACTATGTTAAATAAAAGGGTGTGTGTACTTATGTATGCTCGTAAGAAGTTATACTTCTTTGGCATTATTAAAAATAGTTTTTGATTGCATGCAAATAATTAATTACAATTAAATAATCAAAGACTGGAAAAGGAGTCATTATAGTCAATAAAGTTCAGTTTACATTTGAAAAATTAAATACATAAATATTTATTATTATTCTCTTACATTAAGTGTATCATAAATTCTATTATTATTCGAATGTTGTTTTTAAAATATGTCCAATGCTGTAGCATCTTCTGTGGGCAACTTCATACTGATAATTTAGTGTCACGGTGCACGGGCATCGTAAAATTTCACTCTCATAAATTTTTTATAACATAAGCCTTGACCCCATCCGTATATCTATATCCTATGTCAATCGTAATATAATATTAATCTCCCTCTACCATAAAATGTCAGCTATATATGCATATGTTTAAAGTCTATAGATACATTATGGATGTTTTATTGTAAATACTAGCTTATTGTTACAGACTATATAGTATCAATCACTTACGGACTGTAAATAATAATTTTCTTAATTAAATTACAGGCCATGAAGTAGTAATTGTAAAAGGTGGTCAACGAGCATGTGGGTCTGGTTGTGTACTTGGCAACGCACCACTTGTCCAAAACAAGGCTTACTTTGAGGTGAAGCTACAGCAAGGTGGTGTTTGGGCTGTCGGATTAGCTTCACGGGAAACAGATATAAATAAAGTTCATGGTATGATTTTAATTTTATTTAGTACTGTTTCTTATAACAACACGTTCACATCAGGTGTGAAAAGATTAATAGCTAATTAAAATCATTAAAAAAAATACACCGGGCAAAGTACGCACAACGGACCAATTAGGAGTCTAATTGCGGAGAAAGGAGTCCTACTACCCTACACTGGGCTGCTAAATTAAAGAACTAAAAGTAGTAGAGTAAGAAGACATAGGCAGTATTGGTAAATAAAAAATATGGAAAAGCTTTTTGTAACTCCCAATACAAATAGTGGTACGGTCTGAGGGTTATGAACCATGCCACTAGGCCATGCTCTCCTCGATTATAATTTATCTTAATTAATCTTCAGGTGGAGTAGACAAAGAATCATGGTGCTTAAACAGTGACGGTACAGTCCGGCATGACAATGTAGAACTTTATCAACTAAAAGCGGCCCCAGAGACACAAACAGATATCCTAGTATCAACAGGCTCACCACAGAATCACAAAAATGAAGATAATATAATATCAGTGATGCCTGTGGAAGGCGATGTTATAGGATTAGCGTATGATCATGTTGAGTTAAATTTCTTTTTAAACGGAAAGAATATGGAAATACCAGTACGTAGTGTTAGAGGGACAGTTTATCCGGCCCTATATGGTGAGTTGCGTTTGTTTTAATAATATATTATGTAGGTAACAGAATGTTTATAAAAATACTAGTGGACCGGACAGTCCTGTGCACACATCTTAAATAATCGATGCCACACAAAAAATTTCATCAAAATCCATCCATTTAGGATTACACTCACAGATTTATATATTAATTTTTATACATAATTAATAAATTTTGGATGCAAAAGTTGGCCAATTTTTTGTGTGATTTGTTTTGTGTGAGGATTTTGAGGCAAAATTTTTGAAAAAAACTAAATGTAGTGCATTTGCAATATACTTGTAGATTTTGTATGATGCATTATTAGTATTATTAATTTGTTTATCTGTATTTCAATTCAATCATACTGACCCTGAACCTAAAATGGCCCAATTTTAGGTTTTAGCAATAATTTTAAAAAAGGTGCTTGCTTTTATTTTCTTAATAATTATATTTGGTAGCCTGCGTTGCTTTGCATGACTGGACTATTTAAACAAAAAGGGTGCGTGTACTTATGTACGCGCGTAAGAAGTTATACTTCTTTGGCATTATTAAAAATAGTTAGGCTTTGTTCCACCTCCAGTTTTTGATGTTTCACAACGATAAGATGACAACTCTCTTTTTGTATTCAATTTAGTGCACTTCCACTGATTCATCAATTGTTTTTTGTCTCTTGTCCTTATATTTGCTAGATTAAATCTGAAAAATTACATGTTTTGATTAAACATGTAAATAAATACACATAAAAAATGTGGTTATTTTTTTAATCAAAACATTCCTCGATAATAATAATACATACGGATAGTTAACCTCAATTGTATTGAAGCACTTAGGAAGGTTGATGAGCACAGCTTTTTCACAAATATTAATTAGTATTGGTTTAAATATTCAATTTAAATCACTTCTGATTATAATTCAAAAAGCATTGCTAAATTTCTTTGAAAAAATAATTAAAACTCCTTTATTTGTTTAAAAGGTAAATGACAAATGTCATTATGGTCATTCAAAATTCTTGGCATAGCTGCGATTTGCGAACTTCACGCATATTCTATTTATTTTTACTTGTAGATTGTCTTATTCCTATCTCGCTCGCGCACGCTATAATCACACTCACAATTTTGTGTCACACACAGGTGCGCGCGCATCGTAAAATTTCACTCTCATAAATTTTTCATAACGCGCCTAAAGAAGTATAACTTCAAAAATATGTAGCGTATGTTACCTGGACTCATTGGAATTTTATTATTTTTTCAGTTGATGACGGTGCAATATTGGATGTAATCCTCGATAATTTTCGGTATCCACCTCCTAATGGCTTCGAGAAAATAATGGTGGAACAATCTCTGCTCTAACAAATAGATCTCATAGTATAATTGTGTGGACACTTGCTTGTGTGTGAGACTGTTAAATTATTTATCCTTAACCTACTTATAAACACCTCCTAATATAACCAGGATATATGTATATAAATACAGGTTGTATTGTATAATCGCAAAAGTAAAAAAAAGTCAAAAGTCAAAATCATTTATTCATATAGTTCAACATACACTTATGAACGTCAAAAAAAATGCTTCTAATTTTACATTTACTGCCAGTTCTCCAATCAAGGGCGTAGAATTGAAGAGAAGAACTGGCAATAACTCCGCCACTCTTTTTCTACTTATATTTTTCAAAAAAATCCTCTACTTATGAATTAGTTAAGCAGAAGAAGATTCTTCTTCTGAAGATAGCCCGAATTTGACACTTGTGTGTCAAAAACCTATTGGATTTACAAGTACTACTTAGAGCGAAGGCAATTCTGAAATATTGTTTATTTTGTCTTACTGACCTTGAACTCTGTTAATTTGGTCAAAAGTTCACGGCCATTGTCAAGCCCTTAGCCGCGTAGTATTAAAATTTGAATATTTGATATGACCCTGAGGTCGTAGGTTCGATCCCCGGCTGTGCACCAATGGACTTTCTTTCTATGTGCGCATTTAACATTTGCTCGAACGGTGAAGGAAAACATCGTGAGGAAACCGACTTGTCTTAGACCCAAAAAGTCGACGGCGTGTGTCAGGCACTGGAGGCTAATCACCTACTTGCCTATTAGATTTAAAATGATCATGAAACAGATTCAGAAATCCGAGGCCAAGACCTAAGAGGTAGTAGCGCCACTGTTTTTTTTTATTTTTCATAAGAAATTGTTTCCTTATCAAAAGTATTTCAGAACATACATATTTATGTTTATTTAATTAAGCCAACATATGATTGAAAATAAGATTTTTTTTCTTCTAAAATGTGATAGTTACTTAAGAGGTGATTATAAGTAGAGTGTCAATGTATATTGTGTATTAACTATATGGCTCTAACTTAATCTATTTTTCTAATAAAAAGTGCATTTTAATGTATGGATAATCATGTAAATCCTTCATTTCAAAACATATATCAATAAGCTTAATCCAACTGTCAAATTTTAAATAATTTTGTTATAAATATGTAAAGTTCAAAACATTCCTATTGTATTTTATTTTTCTTTAATGTCAATTATATTTTGTTAACCGTACAATTTTATGTCTAAGTATATGCTTATTAATGTTACAATAAATTTCTTAAACATTAAACGTGAGATATCATTTCTTACTTTTCCTATATAACTTCTAGTCTGTGTATGAGTATGTGAAAACGATGGCGCGTTTCTCTAGACTGTGAATCATCTTCAAGCGCTAGATGGCGTTATAAAAAATAATGTTTCGCTTGTCTGTGATTGGACTAGAAATTATGTTCACCAATTATGCGAAGCGCGCTAATTGTCTTTCGATTTAAATACCTGTAGAAGGTATTTAAATCTGATGTTTTAAGAAAACTAATGTATAAATAAATATTATAAATAGTTGTAATTTAACTTAATTCGTAATAAATACCGATTCTTGTGCTTAATAAAAATTATGTATCTTATGTTCTTTTATTTGTAGTTTGATGTCTAAAAGTCTGGTTGTTTATTATACGTAAATTAATTTTCCCGCCGAAAAATCTAACACTATCATGAAACCACAGACTGGGGTAGGTACATGCAGGAGGTCAATATATACAAACTTAGAACTTTGTTTATTGTAAGGACGAAGTTAGAAGTGCGGAGTTAGAATTGCTATATTGGATACAATTATATTTTTTTAAATTAGTGACGAGTTATGTAGTCGATTAGGATATTCGTAATGTTAATTTGAAAAAACTTATTTTGTACAAGTTTTTTACAGAATACTTTTTTACATTACATGAATTTTTACAGAAAATCAATCATAGTTAATAAGTACCTACATTATTAATAACAACACGATTTTTGGTATTTCTTCATCATCGATGATCTATAACAACATCAATTTAAAATAGTAATAGAAAATAAAATGTCTCATGTACGCATAATATTATATTGATAAAATATTTTTCTATTATATTTTACATCATCAAGGTATCAAGATAGTATAGTGATGTAAAATATTTGTTCTGGGGAATACGTTTGCGAATCGGTAATATTCCAAATGGGGCACCATTTGGAATTAATTTAACGTAAAATTTATAAAAGATTGAATTTTAACTTATTTATTTACTCACTAACTCGCTGACTGTAGGTTTTTTCATATTTTCTATAATTCACTTATTATATTCGACTTATGTATGTTATATGGCTTTCTTTTAGTTCCAAATTCGCCCACGTTCACAAATATTTTAAATAAACGGATATAAATTCAGGTTTTTAATACAACCTTTTTATTCTTTATAAATGAGAAGCCATATAGAATCAGAAGATAATAAGAACTATAGAAACTCTTTTATAGTGATACTAACTTCAACATCTCGATATAGAGTCCGCGCCACCACTCATTGCCGACGGGAACCCTGGAACTAAATTTGTCGTTACAGTGAAATATTATTTTATTCGTTTTAAGGTAAAACATTTGAAGCAAATCTTGGACAGTAGTTGGCGAATTTCATATTAATTTATGTTACTTTACGGTAAATTAGCTTTGCACCTAGCACTAGCAACATATTACTACGCCGCGTTACTCGCAAGCGCCGCGTCTATCAGCAGTCAGTGGTGGCGCGGACTCTAGTTTTTACATTATTTAGATTATGCTATACAACAAAGGCTAAGTCTGACAACCTTCAAAAACGGTTTAAAACCTGACGAACGAAATTAAAAAAAAATTAATAGTTTCACTCCACGAGTAATAGACCGGGAGTAGCCATTAAGTTGAATACTAATTTGGTAACTTTAATAAAATTAACTAAATTTTGTTAGGGATATTTTTATAATCATTTAGGGTGTGAGGAATTATTTTAGGAAGCGGGAAGACTGACTTTATAAAGCAGTAGTAAAAATTTCTTTTTTTCTAAATATTTAGTAGTAATATTTAATTTCAGTTTTCTTTTTTATCTATTTATGACTGACAATTGACTTATGTCTTTTATTTCGTATATTTGGTTAAACAATGTAATCTGTTTTGGCTATTGTCATTTATAATAACATACCTAGCTGTAAGATTACTTATATAAATAATTGTCTATATTCTATAATCTATTCCCTCTGGTTGCGTTCATGCGGCAAGGCACGATTCACTAGCTATCTCTACTCACATGAGTGCACACTACGCCATTGTGTGGACACCGAAGCATTACTTAATCGCATTTACACCCTTTAGGTACCGCTTACTCGGGAAAAATCTTTTAAAGACTACGAAAGAGCTTTAGCCCGCATAAGCTAGACTGTTAGGGGTCGCTCTATGTATTCTAAGAGCTCTTTTCATACTAAATTTCGCCGTAAATGAATTGGAAAATAAATCTACATACAATATTTTATAAAATAATCTTAGAAGCTGAAGAGCTCGTATGCAAACTGATTTCAAAGTGAAGCGACATCTGGCGGCGGTTTTCTATACATTTCGAATTATTGGGTTAATATTTATTATTTTAATACAGCTTGTGACATTCATCTAAATTTGTAACGACGACAGTTACGATATTTCTATAGAAATGATTTGTCTATTCTAGTATATATTATATTATAATATTGTCTTTGTTAATAGACAGTCGACTTTATTAATTATATTCACCAGTATAATACTCGAAACAGAAGTACCTAATCTAAGCGTACGACCAACTACGCTCTGGAAGATAAACCACTCCTTATATTATGGAAATTGTATTCGTTTTACAACAAACTCTCAAGCGAAATTACAGAATTATCACTGAATAAATTCAAAACTCTCGTTAAACATAAATTAATCCATAATTTTTTGACGTGATAACGTCTTTAAAATCGTTTTAGTCGGGTGACATGTTCAGAAACTTGTGTCACACCAAAACCTCACGAGCGCGATCGCAGGTATAACGAGAGAGAGACGGACCGATCTCCCGTCTCATTTCGAGCGCTGCCAGTCATTCCGTGAATGTATGAAGAAAAATGTATATCATAGTCGAATAAGCAAAAGTGTGAATAAAACGATAGATGTAATTTAAAATTTGAAAAAATTGTTATCTTCATTAATTCCTTACTTCCCAAAAACTTATATCACCAATAAGACGTTATCACGTAAACATCTCGATCGTAAACCTACTTTACAAACAACCAATATTTTTTTTATGAATTAGACGATTATTTGAATGATCCTAATCCTTGGGATTGATTTTCTCCAGTCAAACAATTTATATGACTCAAAACTTGGCAATTAAAAAGAATGACGAAGAGTTTCTTGCCGGTTCTTCTTGCCCTCTACGCCCTTGACTTGCGAACTGATAGTAAATGTAAATTTAGAATCAATTTAGAATATTTTCTGTTGACGATCATAAGTGTACATTGTGTTACCTATATGATTAAATTATTTTTGAATTTTTGAATGAATAAACAGATTTTTTTTAAAATCTATAATTCAGTACGTGTTGACAATTTAATTTTCGAAGCTGAAGGATGGCGATAGTTCTTCTCATATATTTCGTCCCAGAAGACCATTCGTTCTTTATTTAATACATCTTTCAGCACCAGTGGATCGTCTATCACCATATGGGGTGATAGGTCCTTGCCCACGGGAGGCCAAGAGGGAAATGCTGAACCTTCTGGCACTGGTTTCCTGAAAGCAGCAATTAGGGCGTTATATATAAAAGAGCAGTGTTGGCCTAGTGGCTCCAGCGTGCGATTCTCATCCCTTAGGTCATAGGTTCGATCCCCGGTGCACTAAACGACTATCTGTCTAGTGCATTTAACATTAGCTCGTACGGTGAAGGAAAACAGCGTGAGGAAACCGGCATGTCTTACACCCAAAAAGTCGACGGCATGTGTCAGGCAAAGGAGACTGATCACCTTCTTGCCTATCAGATTGACAAATGATCATGAAACAGATACAGAAATCTGAGGCCCAGATCTAAAAAGGTTGTAGCGCCTGTCGGAAGTTAATTAGTCTTGTTCCTGTGCATCGTAGTACTAAAGATCAAGTAATACAAACTCTTTTTTTTGTATTTATGGCATAAACAACAAGTCCTTTGGCATTTTTTGAGATGTCCAAAGATTATACGGAGACCTGACACCCTCCTTTAGTAGTCTGTGTCGAAAATTGCTGTTTTGCCCGGACACATGCCACCTAATCCACATCAGCGATGCCTGATAACTATTTTTGTAACACGAACTTACCCCTCTGTTATAAAGTTGTACCAGAGTTCCCGAGTCTTTCTTTTCATTTCTCTACATTCCTCCGGTAATACGCCATCATCTGTATGCGTCAAGTTCCCGTCTCCCACATGCAGCGTTTGAGCACAATGATCAGCTCCTCGTATGTCTGTGTAAGGTATATATGGTAGATCGTCATGTACGAATGAGAACTCATATAAGTATATGTTATCATGACCTGCATCTATATGCATCTTCAACGATCTTAGTGTCGGGTACGCGATGACAATATCGGTGAAGTAGTTAATATAATCCACAATTTTAGTCTTGTCTATAGGTGAAGTACCAAAATAAAACTCTTTCACCTTCTGAATGGTTTCTTTATCCAAATCCAGGTCTAAAGGTATAAAGTCAGAAAATTTCGCGTTCATCCTCTCTGACCATTCATCAAAAACATCTTTTCTGATCAAGCCTTCCATCTTCGCAAATCCAAACAGCATTGGCACTTTACTATATTTTCCACTCTTCAGTATATTTACCGGACTCTCAGTCAGGAACTTATCACCAGAACCCTTCTCCAGACATGGGCCAAGAGAAATTGAAGCGTGAGCCTGATTCATGAGCTCCATTCCTTCAGACGCTAAAATCTCATAAGACACCGTTTTATAGAACTCTTCAAGCGCATCTAAGTCCTGATAATTGGAAAAATTCAGCATTTTTGCATATTCTTGAGCTACCCAGATGGGATCAATCTGAACGGCCCACGGTGCTGTGGCCGCACCACTTTCTGGTATGACCTTATTGAATAGTCCTTGTGACATTGGTGAGAGCATTAGTAAATGAACTGACGCTGCTCCAGCACTGCCGCCAGTAATTGTGACATCATCAGGGTTTCCACCGAAATTAGCTATGTTTGCTTTAACCCAACGGAGGAGAGCAACTTGGTCCTTCATGCCGGAATTTCCGGGTGCGTCATCCGTTCCGAGACATAAAAACCCATGAGCCCCGAGACGGTAGTTGAATGTGACTACTAATAACTCTCTGTCTTTGATTAAGTTCTTGTATCTCAGCAGATTACCGTCACCTATTACAAATCCACCGCCGTGAACACTAACCAAGACTGGTAAATTTGTTTTAGTTGTATCCGGTGCAAATATATTGACGATAAGGCAGTCTTCAGTCATAAGTAAACTGCGATTTAAAAGCACCCAAAGATCTTTCGGTTGAGGGCACACAATGCCTTTGTCAACAGCTTCTAGAAGATAAGTTCTTTGTGGTGCTGGTAATGCTGGCTGAAAAGAAAATAATAATAAAACTATTAATAGGGAAATAAAAGTAAAAAAATTGTCATATTTAAATATTATTTACTCAGAACTATATGACATATCGCTCGCCCCGGGGAAAAAAGTCGTCACTATTATGACTGTTTTATTGTCTTGTCTTCATTTTTCACTTCCTTGGGTGATGCTATACTATAACTTTTTTAATTTTTTTCAGAATTTTTGCATCACATTTTATTATAAAAAAAGTGCGTGCGTACAAAGTACACATGTCAAAAGTGAAAATTCTTTGGCAAACTAATTTTTAAGTCTTGTTCATATTTATTATTATTTATTTATATACAAACTCAAAACTTTAGATTTCCGAGAATTAGAGGGAGGGAAAAATGAAGATATGTTAGGAATTTAATGAATTTAATTATCACTAAAATATTAAGTGTCGAAAATTAATACATTATTAAATTTTTTAAATTTATTTCTTCGATAACAAAAACACGTGGCATTTTAATTTACAATTCGTCATTTGAGATTTCAATAAATTATTTTGCATAAAATATAAAAAACGAATATTTCATAAATTCTCTTTACGAAAATTTTAATTTTAAAAATATAATTTCTATAAGGTAATTTGCCCTTCTCTGTGTTTTTGTCCATAGTTTTAGATGGATACTTCATGATTATACCAGTTAAATGACAAAGAGTCTAAGAGTAAAAATTAATGCTTTTTTGACATACGAGGTTATCATTCTACAGTGACGAATTATATTATTACTGTTTGTATGGTTACGAAAATAACTGCCATATAATCATAATTCCTTTGACAATATAAGTATATTATTTTTACCTTGTTATTTACAATATTATGAATTATATATCACGATAACAAGCAGTTACTCGTTAAACCTAACAGTACCTACGACATGTTCTAATCACGGCTGTGAAATAAATGTTCTATAATAATAGTGTACCTTTAAGACAATCCTAGATTGTGTATGGATTAGATATAGAGACAATACCGTCTTCACCATAAGGGCACACGGGCCCATGCCCAGGGCCCCCATTGTCAGGGGGACCCGAAGGACCGACAATTCCTCTCCCACATTTATTTTTAAAACATTTTTGTCTGGCACATTACACTTTTTTCACAAATCAGTAATCAAAAAAGTTATCAGAAGGTTAATTTATAAGGCATAAGTATATGCCTACGCAATTATATCGATAACTGCGCCTTTTTCTACTTTGAGAAATCTCGAAAGAAACCGCTATCGTTAATGACATAATATATCATACTGTATTTGATGACCTAAATGGTCATACTTAGTAAAAAAAAATTAATTATAATTCGCTTTTTTTTACTTTCCAAAAAGGCCCCAAATTCTTGTGTCCCCAATGGCCCCAGCCTAGTTTAAGACGGCCTTGTATAGAGACACGACTTTAATGTCATGTTTGCCGCCATTTATTTTTTTACTTAGAGCTAAGTTTCTGGAGTAAAATCTAAGCCCTAAGGGTGAGATTTAAAAAAAAAATTGGCGCGATATGTGGCAAAATATAATACATATTTCACGTGCAGTCAATCAGACGTAGCAAGCCTCGTTTAGGCTTTTCCCGGCGACTAGCGCAAGGGCGTCTCCTGCGAGACTTCGACCTCGGCTTGAGCCACCGTGGGGTTCACCACCTGAATGTCAGGACGGAAGCTCATTGGAGTAAGTGAAGTAAGAAATAAGGGACCTTGCTTTCTCCAGCGGCCTTCTGTAGCGGCTTTAATTTGTTGTTAGCTATCGTGGTTGGATCATCCGGATCCATTAAAACGTGTCGGGACCTGTTACAGGTATTTTTTAGCGGTTTCGCCGCAGAAGGTTCTGCCCTTAAATATATCGTCAACTTAAGTAATTGCTTAAGCTAACTCCAGTGTCCGTAAACTCTCAGTAGTGACGTTTTATCTTACAAAGACGTTTTCTGCCAAGAAAGATCCTTTTGTCGTGTCTCCTCAATTTGAAGGCACTCTCCTTAGTTCGTCACACAGCCTCAGTATCTTTGGGGTTGGCATTTCGAAAGAAGTCCAATTCCGCAGTCATCTGGAAGAAAAAGTCAAACTGGTTTCCAAAAAGCTGGGTGTTTTGGGTAGGGCTAAGCAGTATTTCACTGAGGTGCAACGTATGCAGCTCTATAAAGCTCAAGTACGACCTCATATGGAACACTGCTCACATCTCTGGGCCGGTGCTCCCAACTACCAGCTTCTTCCTTTTGACCAAATTCAGCGAAGGGCTTGTCGAATTGTCAATCTCCAATGTCTTACTGATCGGCTTGATTCTCTCTCGGTACGCAGACACATTGCGTCTCTTTGCGTTTTCTACAAAGTATACTACGGAGAGTGTTCTCTCGTTAAGCTCGTTTGCGGGGGGCAAATATATTACATAAAAAAAAGTTACTCAAATGATGAAACCAAAAAATCTTAGAACAGGGGCATTTTCCCAAACGGGCAGGAGGCTCACCTGATTTTAAGTTAATAGCTCTCAATTTGTCGGCCTTTTAAGAATTAGTACGCTCTTATTTTGAATTCGAATTGGTTGGTAAATATTCTACTGCGCAGCTGATTTCACATATTGGTGGTGGGTGGCAAAAAACCTTAAAAAACGCTCACCTTGTGGAACGACCGACATGTATGAAGTTACCCAGCACTAAGCATAGATGGCGCAAAATAAAAGTACGCTTGTATCTTTCCGTTTTTTAAACATATAATTGAATCATAAAAAAGTGCGTGCGGACAAAGTACACATGTCAGACGTGAAACTTCTTTGTAAATTAATTATTACTAAGGTAAAAGCCCCAATAGATCATGTACCCAATACCAGTGTAATATGATCACTCCATATATTTATATATCTGTGTGTATGTGAATGTAGAACACTGCAGTGTGTAAACAGTGAGATATTACGTGCTAATGATAATATAAATAAATAAAAAATCTGTGTTTACTGCACAAGATGTGTTATGCAACAGAATTGCCATCAAAAGTTCTAATATGTAACTACTAAACGAATACATCAACCAAACGCGTGTATTTTTTTCTCGATCTCCTTAACTCTCTCTCTTAATCTTTCTCACTATAGCTCACTCCCACCTCTCACTCCATGGCACTGTGCGTGATGCGACGTTCGCGCTATCTCACTCTCTCTCTCGATCTCTCTCACTTGCTTGCTCCCTTTTCTTCGACAAAAACGCTGCATATATTCGTGACGCTAACATTATTCTATTGCGTTTCATCCGGAAAAAATTTACCCTCATGCGCCTAAAGAAGTTTCACTTCAAAAATAATTTAAACTGGACCGACGTTGAATCAAGCAAGCAACAAGCAGCGGAAGCAAGAAGGTTCCTCGTTGTTTTAACTAAAACCTGCAGTGCGGCTTGGGTATAAAATGTATCCAGGCTGACGGGTAAACTTATTAATAAATTACCTTGAATCGATCTCTTCCAGTCGGAGCTTTCGCGTAAGGTATATTAAAGAAACCATAGACTCCGCCATCCTTGTACCCTTTCACGGGACCTTCTGATGTGTCAACAACACGATAGTCTACACATTGACAGACACAAATGAACGTAAAAATTAAAAATATTAGCATTGCGACGCGTGTTGCTTCGAACACAGTCGCGTATCAAACCAGTTTTATCTTCAAAGATTATCTTTTTTTGCGTTGATTCGATGTTTTTTATCGTGTTTTGCATCTAAATGAGTCAATTCGTGATAACTTATATTTGGTTTAGAAATAACAGTTAGTTTTAACTGTGGCTGTTATTGTATATATATTTAACATTTACATTAAAGTGATTAACAAAATTTTAACGACATCAAGGAGGACAATCAAATACTTATGAAAATGACTTGGGATCTGTTATTTGCAAGAAAGTGGTACATTTAGATCGATCAATCAATCAGGTTATATAATACAACTCCCAGCCTCCTCTAAGACCATCCACAATTTTCTATCTTTATCTATCTTCAGCTATCTTCCCCTGTCATTTTCGGCAAGTATTTACAAACAAAACAATACACATACACAAAGAAAAAGCAACAAAAACGGTACAACATTTATTAGTACATGATGATAAATCATATTATTAACCAAATTACACAAATGACGGGTTACAAAAAAACGAAGGTCTTCACAGAATTTATTTTAAATAACAGGAAGATCTGGTGATTAATTTGTAAGAAATACGCGAAAAGCAACAAAAAATAAACAGCAAAGCTACTTTTCAAACGTATGGATAACGCTTAATATGACTTCTTTAAGTCAAAATCCATTACTTACGTTCAGATACATAACGCTCGAAGTCGCCCAGACCTGCGATTCTGTAACTCACTTTTCGAACTCACACAGCGGTTTTCGGATCGGCGGTCGCTCTCAAATCAGTCGTGAAGCAGTCATTTTATGATTTTTCATTCTGAAAAGGTGGGAGCTTGTAGTTTGTTGTTTATTAGAATGTCAAATCATAAAATGACTCCGATCCGAAAATCGCTGTGTGAGTTCGAAAAGTGAGTTACAGAATCGCAGGGCTGGGCGACAAACTGCAAACGAGACTGCAGCAGAAGCTGAGAACGAGCTGCAAATCTGGCGCCGTCAAATGAACGTGTAATTAGTAATACAGATAATGTAACCATTACGCGAATAAAACTTAATTAGTTATTATAAGTGTCGTTCTTCCAATGGATTTTCTAAGTGCGCATTTAACAATCGCTTGTACAGAGTAAAATGTGGTGAAGAGACCGGCATATTAAGAAAAATCACGATATAGAAATCTGACCTAAAACCTCATATTATATTATTTAAATTTTTTTTAAATATAGCCAATAGGACATACATTAGTACATAATATGTACGACAAACAGTTCTATCAAAGACAAACTAATAATTTGTTTGTTGATTTGTGTTTTTTATGTGATGTTAAAAATCAATTGGATTTACTTATCTCCTTAAAAATAGTATCATTATACTTATTACTAAATTTCATTGAGCACACGCAAATAGCTAAAAAATCCTAGGTTTTGTATTGAGGTCCTTCATCCTTTACAGACGTTCAAAGTACAGTTACTCTTTACAAATCACTCTTCCGTAGTATTATAGAATATTATGCTACTGTAATTTATTTATTTATTTATTAACACTTTGTTGCATATACATTAATATAGTACAATTGACATAATTAAATAAAAAGAAGAGCAACTGGCGGCCTTATCGCTTTCGATAATTGTTATTGTGTAATCTGGTCACCATATTTCACAATCCACATAAATACCATTGAAACAATTCAAAAACATTTCCTTAGAAAGCTTTGCAATCGTCTACACTTGCGTGGTGTATTGCAAACGTACGAGGCTAGTTTATTAGTATAAAAAATTTAACTTTAATACTCATACTAATCTTCTTGCAAAATTTTCCTTTCTTTGTAATCCTAGAGTTACTCGAACTAAAAGTCTTCTATACGTACATACGGCTCGCTTATCTGCTACTTTTAATGGTCCAGTGAATAGGCTATCTCGCTCTTAGGTACAACTTGATTAAAAACATTAATGAAAATATTGATATATTTTACAAGAATCTTCCAACTTAAACTTTGTTTATCCCTGGTGAATGAGGATTAAGATTCTATTTCGTTTTAGTTATTGAAGTGAAACTTCTTTATCGGGGTTGGAAAAAATTTTAGTGTAACATTTTTTCGTTACGCGTCACATTTTTCGGTTACGCGACATGTTGCTTTTTGAAGTCAAACTTCTTTATCGGCGTTGGAATGAAAGTTCTTTTTCGACGTATGGGAGAAATTTTGTAGCAAATCGTCACGTTTTTCGGTTACGCGCCATCTTTTTCTTGTTGTTTCTTTAACAAAAATATATAATAACGATAACAAATGATAGTAATAATTCTATTACAATTAATGAAATTCTGTAATAATCTTAGTAGTAATAAGGTAAAATGAAATAATTGTATTTGTATTCATGTCTATGATAATAAAAGCCTTTTGTTAAACTTTATTTAACCAATTTCGTTAAGTTGCATATAGTAGATCATTTTTCGAAAAATAAGGTCATAAAGAAGTTTCACTTCTTACGTGTGTACCTAGTACACGCACACATTTTTTATTTATATATTTATTATTTTTTTATTATGTGGTTGCTTGTTTAATTTTTTCCCTTGCTAGCTTGCTATGTTCTAATATAATTGATGTGTATGTAATTTGTTATTTCATGTTTCTTGTATGTTATGCATACATTATAGAACTTATAAATAAATAAATACAGATTTACAAAACTTGTAAGTATTTTGTACCAAAATTAAGTACAGTAGAAGTAAACCGGGTACAATAAGTTGAATATCTTAAGCAATTCGTCAATATATTCCATAAACAATGTAGAAACAGGAAGTCTGCTCTCTTCTGTCTAACCTACTACGTTAGTGTTACATATTTTGTTAGTGGTTTAATTTCAAATCGTAGACGTGTTGTCAGAATTATTATAAATATTAAAACAGATACTTTATGGCTCACGTTTTGGCTTTATTAAACTTTCATACACATAGACTAGTCAACACATAACTAGTATCCTCTGTAATTATGCCAAAAACAATAGAATTCAACACGGTCTAAACTTGGGTCGGCCGCAGCTCACTGCTTGGCACTTCTACCATCTTACAATAACCCAACACGCTTCTGTGTGACAGTCATAGAAGGCTTTCTGTATTTACCCCATGACGCAGTGACAGTAAATGAAACAAATATATATTTATTATATTTATTTAAAGTTCAAATCTTTTTGCAATATTTTGTGGTGGTGATGGGTGGCGATAGTGCTTTTCGTAGATTCCATCCCAAAATAATGTTCGTTCTTTTAGAAGCGAACCTTTTAGCTGAAGAGGGTTATTCAGCTCCATGTGTGGAGACCAGTCCTTGCCAACCGGCGGCCATGATGGGAAGTTTGATCCTTCAGGTACTGGTTGCCTGTAAAAATGTATAAACTTAATATTTATACGACTATTTCATCAGGTAAGATTTAGTATATTAAGTATATTAAACGAGAAATTTGAACCAGTATGACAAAATTCACTGTGTGACCGAAATCATTAAACTAAGTGACAAACAGAAAAGTGAATGTGTACGCAAAAAAACCAATAATATTCGTTTGTATTGCATCGCAATTCATGAATCCGTGAGATTAGCTTTTCAGTTTTTAGTTTATTATAATTTATTATATTATAATTTTTAATATTCCTTATATGATTTGGTTATGCACTTCTTGCACTTTACCAATTATATTTCTTTTTTTTATTTCTTTACTTGGGTTTACTTGAAGAGATAGCTTGTTAGCGATACGGCCGCCCGTTGCATCTCTTGTAATTTTGATGTTATTTGTTTTTCTATAAATGTAACGAAGAGTAAATAAATAAAAACAAGAGATGCTGAGCAGAATGCCCTACAACTCAAATCAACGGGCACGAAGCCTGTCAAACAGATGACAGATGATCAAAACCGGTTACCGAATGGACTGGCCCAAAAGGAAAAAGAAACAAGGGCAGATTAGATTGGGTTTTTGTGATATTTAAAAAACTTTATTTAACTAGATAATGCATTATAAAACTTACAATGTATTAAATACCTTTCTATTGTTAGTGACGTTTTTTCTACAAACGTAGAATAAGGTGAAAGATAACATTTTTTAAAAGATTTTTATCTTGTTACGCCAAAGAAGTATAAATTCTAACGGGGGTATAAAGTATACACATGTTTTTTATATACTATCTTGTAGACATTAGCGGGTTATTCTTGCCGTATTTATTATTAATACTTTTTGAAAGAAACAAATGGATTTCGGGTCTAACAATTTGAGAGCTTCGTGTAACTGCCCTGCGATTCTGAAAAGGTGGGAGCTTGTACTTTATTGTTTATCAGAATGCCAAATCATAAAATGACTGCTTCACGACTGATTTGAGAGCGACCGCCGATGCGAAAACCGCTGTGTGAGTTCGATAAGTGAGTTACAGAATCGCAGGGCTGGACCAAATGATGGGGACTATTGATGCTTTGTTGAGGGTACACATCCTTTTAGTTTAATGTTTAAGTTTATTATTATGACAAAGAAGAATGTGATTGACATACGTGAGTCCATACTTAGCGTTAAGTGACGACTGTGAAACTTATGGTGATTTTTAACAGGGTCTTTATACCTTATTTTAAACGTAATA